>NC_133586.1:42480048-43680048 GCF_964106895.1 Numenius arquata | reverse complement strand
CTTCTGAGGAGAAGGATCTGGGGGTCCTGGTGGATAGTAAACTTTCCATGAGCCAGCAATGTGCCCTTGTTGCCAAGAAGGCCAATGGGATCCTGGGCTGCGTAGGGAAGAGTGTGGCCAGTAGGTTGAGGGAGGTCATTCTCCCCCTCTACTCTGCACTGGTGAGGCCACAACTGGAATACTGCGTCCAGTTCTGGGCTCCCCAGTTCAAGAGAGACAGGGAACTGCTGCAGAGAGTCCAACGTAGGGCAACTAAGATGATGGAGGGATTGGAGCATCTCCCTGATGAGGAAAGGCTGAGAGAGCTGGGGCTCTTTAGCCTGGAGAAGAGAAGAGAAGGCTGAGGGGAGACCTTATTAATGCTTATAAATATCTAAAGGGCGGTTTGAGGGAGGATGGAGCTGGACTCTTTTCAGTGGTTCCCAGTGACAGGACAAGGGGCACAAGCTGGAACATGGGAAGTGCCACTCAAATATGAGGAAGAACTTCTTCAGGGTGAGGGTGACAGAGCCCTGGAATAGGCTTCCCAGGGACGTGGTGGAGTCCCCTTCTCTGGAGATTTTCAAGACCCGCCTGGATGCAGCCCTGAGTGATGTGCTCTGGGCAATCCTGCTTTGGCAGGGGAGTTGGACTAGATGATCTGTAGAAGGTCCCTTCCAACTCTGACAATTCCTGGGTTCCGTGATTCCGTGAAATTTTCCTTCACCTTCCTGTGACATTTCTGAACTCTTTGTGGAGTAATAGTGAGAAAAGTTGATTAAAAGCCTAAATGAGGACCAGACTGGCAGCTCCCTCCCCTGGCTCAGCCGTGGGTCTGGTGGCCGTGGAGGGACATGCAGCAGGCAAGGGCTGCCACCTAGAGAGCGGCCGCTGCTAGTTGCAGACAGATCTTGATTTTTCTCGGGTTTTTGGAAGAGAAACACTTGCCAACCCTCAGCAGACCCTGAGTGCGTGTAGTACCTGGAGCAGGGTGAGCTGCCGGTGATTTACCCTAGCCCAAGACCCTGGAGAGTTGCCCAGGTGACATGTTCTAATTTATAGTGATAGAAATTGAATTTGTATTTACATTTTAACAGGTAGTGTCTAGGGGTAAGTGTATCTGCCCTTCCCCAAGCACCCAGCAGCAATGACGCAGGCTGAACCCAGCCCACCTCTAAGGCAACCATTTTCTAACCTTCCTTCCCCACCATGACCAGTGGTCCACAGCATCTCCTGGTAGTCCTGGCCAACTGCTCTGTCTCTCTGTCAGATTTGTGCTAACAAATGTAAAACTTTCTTTGGAAGCAAACTGAGCCCTTTGCTATGCTTTTCCCTGGCGTCCCACAGCTCATGGCCCCTTCCCTCCTTGGAAGGTTGTCACTGTTCCTCTCTTTTCCACCCAGTTCTGGCCATGAGAGCAGCTCTGGATGCAGTATGTTGGATTGTGATCCAGCTCTCCAAAGAGCTTTCAAGCCTTCGAGCTGGAGGTCAGAAATCACCCTTGAAGACCAGCTTTTTGGCAGGCTGTATTCCAGTCTAGAACGTCCCCTCGGGTCCCTCACGAGGGTGTCCCCACAGGCAGCGTGGGCACCATCCCAGAGCACAGATGCACCCAGTGTCACCCTGCTGCCCTCTCACAGGATGAGCTGCTTTGACCTAAAGCCACTAAAAATACCGAACCTCCTTTTCTATGCACTCTGTATTTTCGTAGGTATCGGTTAGTGCTTTATTCTTGGCTATTTTGGGAGGTGGAAGAGTGATGATGACTGAATCTACCATTGTTAGGGGTTTTTCCCCCCTGTCCATACGATGACTACTGTGTCTGACTTACCCCGCCCTGCAGAAACTCCTCTTCAGATGTTCTTAAAAATATTAGCTAATTCTTCAAACATGTTAGTTGCCTCAAGTAATCCCTGCAGATTCTGGCATGCGTTTCCCTGTCTCTTCAGCCTGCCCTTTCCCGTGGGCAGCGTGGTGTTGGGGGGATCCCACAAGCACACCACGGCTTGCACAAGTGCCATTTGCTGCTTAATTCTCTGTGAATCATGCTATTTAGGGAAATTTTTCTCAGGTGCTCAGTGATGCTTCCAAAAGTAGATCAAGACAATGAGCTGGGCTAGGATTGAAGGTGAAATTCCAGTGGGAGATTCCCCTCGGAGGAGGTGTGTGCCCAAAAGCCCCGATGGTCCATGGGGATGTGGGCGCAGCTGCATAAAATAAGATTTTATGGCTGATTGCTAAATGTTTGCTTTCTTCTGACAAGAAGAAAAAAAATCCTAACTCACCATTTAAGTAATACTTTCACCCAAATTTGAAAACACGGGTGATCTTGGGTGGTATCTGGACCTCATGGTGATCTTCTACACAAGGAGATCAATCATCTGTAGAGTATATAACCAACTTCTATATTTCTGAATAGAAAGCCCCCCAAAACTCCCAAAACCTCACCACTAGAAGACTCTGATTCAATCGATATAACTTTTTTTAGATGGAATATTCCTTAAATCACCATAAAACATGACAAAAAAATAATAATTATAAGAGTTACACCTTTGTGCAAGAGATTTATTTTGCATAGATTGTGTTAGAGTTTGGTTACATTTCATAGAGTTCTACATACAAGTTTCCCAAATGTTGAATTGTAAAAAACGCTCTATGCAGTGTGTCGGCAGCACTCAGCTGTAAGAACAGTCAGCTTTCCACAATTTGCACTTCACATTTTTTATGTTTTTAAGATAATCAACATTGCATTCATAGCACAGTAATATTATTCCCTTAGGATGAGTAATTAAGCATAATTTAAAAAGTAAACGTTGTGTCCTTTTACAAGAATCTCCTCTGAAAACGCCCCCAACCTCCTAAAGAAATGTGAAACTGCGTCTGAAAGCATCTGGAAACTTCAGCTGCAGGAACAAAGTGCTGAAATTGCCAGATGTGACAGCGTTAAAGCGTATTGTATGGAGACTGCATTCGGTTGACAATAGAAATATGGTCCCAGGCTCTTAGTCATCGGGTTGTATTTAGGCAATTTATCTCTATGGGGCACTCGCAAGACTCAGTGAAAGTCACTTTTACATTCGCAGGCTCTAATGAGCTGTGCCTTGAGTTTTCAAGCCGTCTTTTCACGGGTTTGCGAAGGTTGATGTCTTTGAGAGCCACCATTGGTCGTGTCTGGTGGTGGCTCAGGGGAGCCAAGGCCAGCAGCCAGCCAGCCGTGCCACCCCAGGCCATCCCTGGTCCTGGGGTCCAAGAGGGAGGTGAAGATGCTGGGCAGCATCTCCAACCTGGCACGGATGGTCCCCATCCCCATCTCACAGGGTGGCTTGGCCCCAGGTTTGAGAGCTGAGCCCTGGGGCTGTGGCTTGGGTTGGTTTGTGCGAGAGAAATAGTGTGACAGCAACCCCCAAACTGCATCCACAGAGCTCTTCCTCCCACACCGCTAAACAGCAGTTTTCTAAAGTGAATAATTACTGCAGTTCTTCATTGTAAAAATAAATAACTTGACGTTTCTACAAATAAATAGAATAAATAAATATTAATAGATATATGAATAAATAATAGCTCCCAATAGCCTTGGTCACTGGAGTAAGGATACACAAATGAGGATATGCAAAGCTCAGGTCTCCTGGACCAGGAGTGCTTTAGACTTCTTCGAAGACTCCACTGTTTCCTCCTAAAGGGCATAGTGATTCAGGAACCTTAATAAATATTTCAAATTACTGAAAAAATCCTCCTCTTCCACTGGCTCCCAGTCCTGTTCCTTGGGGGCAGACAGAAAAGAAAAGAGTTAGAAGAACAGAATCTGAAGACGTAAGTTGCATTCTGTTAACTACTGACTGTAGATTTTTACTTAATAATTAATTTTAAGACCACAAAGGCTCTGATGAAGATAGTGGGGCAGGACAGCAATTTTCATCTCATGCGGCCGTCCCTCGGCCTCTGCCCCTGGGGCTGGGCCAGCAGCTCCGGTCCCCATCTGCAATGGGGAACTGCCCCAAATGATGGACTTTCTCCAAGGAGACGTCGGGAAGAGCAGAGCAGTAGAGACACTGGGGCCATGGCCAAGTGACAACTGCTGGCTCCGTCAGCCACCCAACGGCGAGGCAGCTGCCTTCTTTAGTCAGGCGCTTGTTCTCAGTGCAATCAGGACAAACCCTACTGTGGAGTTCATGGTCTTCTAAACAACAAAATAGCGAGCAGAAAATCCAACCCAAACGTACCATCCATTTGAGGCATGACTTTCCGGCATCCTGGATTTTCTGCAGCTTATGGGCTATTAGTCTCTCCTTTGAGTGCTCTTTGCTGTTTTTCAAGGCTTTAATAAATCCTTCCAGATAGGTGGTTACGTCCCCTCCCTCCTCCATCGTGTAGTTCTGGAATAACAAAGTTAAGTCATTTGTGTCTTTTCTGTATGCTATTGCTGGCACAGTTTATATCATGTTAATGTAATTAAAATGCCTACTACAAGAAATAATATTGCGCAATAGTTTGAGGCCAACATTGTATAGTAACTTTGGACACCTTAGAGTAGGGAACCACCTCTGCAGCTTGGTGCGTTCCTCCTGATGAAGGCTGATGTTACCTTCAAAAGCTGCAGCGCAGGACTGTGGAGGTGGAAAGGGGCAGGATCAGGCACCTTTTGGTTTTTAAAGGCAGCAATGCTGAGGAGCGGCTCCAACCTCCAACCTCGGTGCCTGCTCTCTGCCTCTCCTGAGCTTCCCCCACGAAGTGCGATGCTGATGCTGTCACTGGCGTTGGTCTCTCACAATGCGGGCATTTATTTCCAGAAAAGACAGGGGGCTGAGCCTGTCTCCCCACTTTCCAGTGGCAGGAAGGTGCCTGCCTCCACCTGACTTCAGAAGATGGTCAGTTCTGACTGTCTACCCCATGAGAAGGACAACCTGCGCTGGGTGGAAGCAGGCTTTTATGCACCGCTGTACCGAAGGCGGTCGCCCAAAGCACTGGTTTTTCAGGGAGATAACTACATTGATAACTGTACACGGAGGAAGAATCATCTGCACATCACCTCTCAGCACACACGAGCGCAGCTCCCTCCAGCCCAGCACTCCCCCAAAGCCCAGGTTGCCATCTAAGACCTATGTTAAGAGCATAAGGGCTCGCAGACGTCCTGAACAGGCTTTGAGAGTAGCTGCTTTCCCCTTCCATCTCCCAAAGCACACCAGCCACACCACGAGCACACAACATTGCAACGTGAGCCACAAAGTGATCTTACCGGAGGCGCGATTTTGCTGCTGCCCTGAAAGAGATCGACAAAAATCATGTTAGAGGTTCTCTATTAGCGCCAAAGAAAGTCAGAGGTGGGGCACAAAGAAAATGGAACAACCTTGGAGAGCAGTTCTTCAATATTGCTGAGGGTTTCCAGGATGAGGGAGCTGACGGCGCAGCCTGTTCCTGCAGTGGGTGGCACGGGAGATGCCAGGCACAGAGCGCCACAGGACAGCAAAACCCCGACGAGGAGTAGCATCGTGGTGAGGGCTCCGCGCTCCCCTCCTTGCACTGGGGACGGCCAGCTCCCAGCTTCCTCTTATACGCGCTCTGTTGTGAGGAAATGATTAATACCTCACCACAAATATGCCTAAAGTGAAGGCGAGTAGTCACCTGTAGAGTGGAAGCTGTTATTTTCTTATCTGATAGAGGAAACTACGTGTTTCTAAAATAAGGGTTCCCCAATAAGTGCAGTAGGAGCTACGTAATTCAGATGTTTGAGCCCATTCTGATTTTAGATGCTGAAGCATTTTTATGAGCTGATATTACACTAAAGATTGGTGTAAGATAAACCAGGGCCACCTAAATGTCTCTCAGATCTTTACATCCGTATCTACCCTACTTAATATTACAATTACACTAAATACTACTCTCATCTTTACCAATTAATTCTCCTGCTTTGGTCTGTGTGGTTTTTGTAAGGAACCTCATGGTTAACTCAATGGTCCCATGCTCACATGTAAAGGACAAATTTGAGAGCCCTCCTGAGACCTTGCGGTGCCTGTGTGTGTCCAGAAACGTGCCGAGGAGAGGGACCAGCCAAGGGCTGCTGGGGCAGCTCAGCATCTTGGCCAGGGCAGAAAAGCTTCTACTTCACTGCTGTTTAAGGAACATTTGCCCAGTTTCTGTCCTCTCCTGAGGAGGCCAAAACCGTTTGCCGGTATCTCCATATACTTCATCCACAGGAAGTTTGGGTGACGGAAGAGCATCCCTCAAGCAGATCGACATCCCGCCCAACTTGGTGTTGTCTGAAAACTTACTGAGGGTACACTCGATCCCCTCATCCAGGTCATTGATAAAGATATTAAAGATATTATCTTTATCTCAATACTCTGCCCCAGTACTAAGCCCTGGGGAACACTACCTGTGACTGGCTGCCAACTGGAGTCCTGGGTGCTCAGAGCCCTCTCCTGCCCCCTGGCCCTGCTGGGAAGGAGAGCGGGGCTGCCCTTGGTGTGCTCCTACCAAGAGGAATGAAAACTGTGCCAGGATTATGCCCACAGGACATTGCTTCTTCACCATCCAAAAATTCAGAGTTCTTTGTTTGATGTTTTTGCTGTAATTTAAATTTTGCTATTTCAACATTACAGAAATTTTACGATTTAATTAACATTCTTTAATGTACATTAGGTTTTCCTACCCTTAAAAAAAGTCATAGAATCACAGAATGGTTTGGGTTGGAAGGGACCTTAAAGATCACCCAGTTTCACCCCCCCTGCCCTGGGCAGGGACACCTCCCACCAGACCAGGTTGCTCCAAGCCCCCTCCAACCTGGCCTTGAACCCCTCCAGGGATGGGGCAGCCACAGCTTCTCTGGGCAACCTGGGCCAGGCTCTCACCACCCTCACACCAAAGAAGTTCTTCCCCACATCTCATCTCCATCTCCCCTCTTTCAGTGTCAAACCCTTCCCCCTCCTCCTATGGCTCCCCTCCCTGATCCAGAGTCCCTCCCCAGCTTTTCTGGAGCCCCTTTAGGGACTGGAAGGGGTTTTAAAGTCTCCCTGGAGCCTTCTCTTCTCCAGGCTGAAGCCCCTCAACTCTCTCAGCCTGTCCGTGGCCTCCTCTGGCCCCGTTCCATGAAGTGGTACATAGCTACAGTGACTGTTTTGTTTGAGGTACCGCTTCTCCCCTAAGGTGAAGGCAGGTGAGACACATGCATCTGCGCCATCCAAGATGATGAAAGCCCAGATGCTGCTTTTCCTATGCTCACGTGGCATTTTCCTACTGGTCCCTGGGCTGATGTTTCACAAAACACATATTGTAACTTCAGCAGTTTCCCTGTGTGATATTAATTACATCAGGAGCCACCGTTGCGTTAGCTACAAACCGGGTCATGGAAATGCTGTTGGGCATCTCCCTCCCCTGAGGCGCCACCTTGTTCAGAAGTTTACTTTCAGTCATTAGGCTGTTTGGTGAGGAAGGCATCTTCGCTGCCATTCCCCACTGGTTGGTGTTTAGGAGCCTTTGCTGGATGAACCACCCTGGAAGCAGAAGCTGGGAGCAGACCAGACGGTGTTCCCTTGCTCTACTGGTGCAGGAGCTGGCGTAGTTCTCCTGACTTGCTGGAGTCACCCTGGTATTCCCAGTGTTTCCCTGCAATTAGCGGATCGGTTTTACTCTGGAGTTGAGGTTAAACCACTGTGTGTTACCTTGGTGGTCCATTGGAATGCCATCTTTGCCTTGTGCCATCAAGGGATCATCAATTCAGTGCATCAGTTCAGCCAGGTGGCAGGTGAGCAGTCACGAATGGTCACCAGTCACCATGTCTCTGTCACCATGGTGCACAGCTGGTCTCTTTTAAGAAAATCCTGCTCTTTTGATTTTTAATGAGTTCAAGGGGACCCTCCCAGTGGACCCTGCCAGTGACACCATGCATTACACACCCCAGGAACCAGAATTGCTCCTCAGACTCAGATGTTCTTAGAATCATAGAATGGTTTGAGTTGGAAGGGACCTTAAAGATTCACCCCGTCTCTGCTGCCTTTGTAGTTCAGGACTTTGCACATCCCTGGCACCACTGTGGCTGCCAGAGATAAAACAGAATATGGTATGATTTAAAAGGAAGCGATGGGTTGGATGTATCACCTGGATGGGTGTACATTCTGGTGCTGTATATTGTAGCCAGGTTCAAATCACAGGGAAGAATTTCTTCCCCTGGAAGGGGCAGTAGGAATTCCGGCTGCAGCTAAACTTATTGGTGAGCACAAGAGATTTTGCTTTTATCTCAAAACTGGCTGAAGAAACGAGCGTCCCTGCAGAGAGGGCAGAAGGGAAAGGTGTGGGCAGGACGGACTTATACTGCTGGAAAAAACAGAACTGTGAACTTGAGACTCCACCTGGTTCTCTTAATTCTTTTTATAGCTGCTAATGACATGCAAATACATTCTTAGATTGCAGCCAGGGTGGAAAGAAAGAGCTGATAAAATCAGAAAGGAAGATGGAACTTGCGGTACACTCGTGTACGTACATTGATCTCTCAGTGGTCTCTCACACACTGACTCATTTTAAATCTTCACTCAGAACTGAAACCGCCGTGACCACTCTGCTCCTCTCATGGCAGGATCAGCCTTGACCTTTCTTTCCTGTTCTGCAGTTGGGGGACAGCTTTTGTGGGATGCTGAGATGGCAGGAGGGAGTTTCCAGCGAGGGCTCATGCGGCAGCACCTCCGTCCAACTCCACCTCCGCCAAAAAAATCCGAGGAGGATTTGAGCTGATGAGATGTAGATCACTGATATGATTTCACTCCCAGGCAGAGCCATCTGAAATAGCCGCGTCCTAGTCAGGCACAGAATTAAATTAATGAACAGCAAATGACATAGCCCATTAGGAATTAACTGAAAGCTTAACAGAAAATTAACTGAAAACTAACAGAAATGTTCACTTTTCTAATCCTGGAGAGATGATGGGCTTCACTTTTATGAGCTGGGCTCTGTATAACTAGAGTAGAAATCCTGGTGAGAGGTCTCAGGATGGTGATGGCACAGGGACTGTTCCTCCTGAGCAAAATTCGCTTCCTGTGAAGGATTTGCTGGAGAACTTCTGGTTCATCACCACTTATGGGATCATTATGTGCTCATCACTGCATATAAACCACTTGAATGGGAGTTCAGCCAGCCAGAGCATCTCTTGCGAGGCTTCCTATCATATTAGGGGGAAAAACAGACATTCTTGGGAGTAGTTTTACTAATTTATGACACTCCATCTTAAAGTCACCTTCCTGCTCTCATTCCTCTATGAAAAGATGGATCATTGCCCCCTTTCAGTCCTCTGAACATCCTCCTCATGCCTGTGTCGAGTTCGTATCTACATGTTCTTGTGCAACCTTGAAATGTTTTTATTTCTCCCCAGATATTTGCCCCTGCCACACTTCCAGCTGGGAGCTGCACCCGTAGACCTCGGAGCAGACCAAACCTTTGGGCTCCTCAGACTCGATAGGGTCCCTCTTCACTTCCCCGACTCTTCTCTCTTTCCCTTCCAGTTTGGATCAATCTTGGGTGTGGGAGGCTGAAATGCTTTACCATGTCCTTTGCGCAACGGCGTCGATACCTCCTTGTCTCGGTACTGGAAGGAGTTAAGCGGTGTTGTGTCTCTGTGGTCAGCTTCTGCAGAACAAAGGAAACCGTACTTCTCTCTGGGGCGCAGGGTAATTTGAAATGCTGTTCAGAAATGGAAGAAACTGAAATCGCCATCGTCGATGACTGTGCCGGAGCATCTGCAGCAGATGTGCAGCTCCGCTCCCCAGCCCGAGGACATTCCTTTTGCATTTCGTGCTCTGGCTGTGGTCGCTGGTCCGTGGCCAGCTGTCTGGACAGTGGGCTGTCATCTTTGGAAAGTGGCCCTTGGAGCAGGGCTCCAAGTCAGGCTAATGGAAGAGGAGAGGCTGCGCGTTTTGAAACAGGCTCTGGGCACAGAAAGACTTTTTATTTATCAAAAGGTATTCCCCATGGCTTGTATGACTTCCTCTGCAGCTACTCAAAAACAAAAAAAAAAAAAACCCCAAAAAAAGTCTGTTAGTCACAGAGCCATGCCCTTCCTTTGTAGGACCGGGGGAGAACTGTACAGACTAATGAAATCAGAATGAGTCCAAAGCCAACTCATTCTGCACCTCTCGGCCTCCTGACCCCTTGCCCTCTGCTGTCCCTTTGTCTTCTGAGGCTCTGCCAGGGTCCCTCTATCTGACTGGGGCTTAGAAGGATGCTTTAGGACTCATGGACCTTTTTGTAGGTACCCAACTTTGGGAAAGCAAGGAAAATCCCCCTGCTCACTCAGAAAGATGTCCTGGAGAGCCATGACAAATTCCTTACCTGTCAGGCAAATTTAGAGATGAGATAAGTTCTGGATTTTGGTGTTAAATTCTAAGAAATGAGATGCCTGATTTGTCAGAAGAGACTTCGTGGGCAGCCTCCACACCTCTCCAGCCCCAGTGATAGCAGGTTGGTGCACATGGGACAACACACGTTATTGCGTGCACACGTCCACCCTGGCAGCAGAGAAAATAAAATAGTCTTCCCTATTTTTTGAAATAAATTATGTCTACAGTTTCTTATATCTTCCCATCCATATGGAGAGTAATTTCAAGCCACCTCTGGACTTGAGTTTAAGGTGTAATACCCCTTCAAGCCCCCCAAGAACCCTGTGTGCACCCCGGAAGCAGCCCCCACCCTGCACCTCTCGCATCTTTAAGCTGGTGCCTGTCACAAGTGTGGGGTGGCTTTGGCGGCTGTTGGGGAGCATCCAAAGAAGGCTGGCCATATTTAACGGTGATTCATCGCCTTCTCAGTCACCCGTCTGAAACCAAACGAGTCTGAGAGAAACACAGACGATCAATCCAAACAATCTGCTGCCAGAGTTTTCAAGCCCAACCTGCTGCCCAGCTGAAATTTGGCTCCTTAGAGGGGGTGGCCAGAAAGGGACAGTTAATTTTTCAGTTGCAAAGACACTGCCTATGGATGAGGAAAAAAAAAAAAAAAAAAGGTGTGATCCAAAGCCTCTGAAAGTGGGATTGTGTTCTACAGAAACTGGAAAGAGTTTGTGAATCCTGACAAGTGACTAATGAGAACTGAAGATGAAAAAGGAATAAAATAACAGCAGAAAATGAGTAATCAAATATTTCAAAAAAGAAAACAGGGGAATTACCCTTGTAGGGTGTTAATCCAGATTTAGCTGCTGATTGCAGCTTGATGGAGTTGAGGCTGCCTTCACCTGGCCACGATGGCATCACTGTCCCCTGTACATGGTTGACCTGGAGATGATCCTGTCCATCCCTCTCATCCTTAGGGCTAAGAAATCACGGTGACAGAAGTGGTTCTTGGACAGGAGGGGAAGGTTGGAGCACAGGAGCAGCATTTCTATGTCTGACCTGCTTTCTGTGGGCTCTGCCCGGGCATAAATGAGAGGGAGCCTCTGGTAGGGACCCCACATTTGGGCTGGACGGCCCTCCTCCATGTGATGCTGGGCTATCTGGGTCCCTCGTGGCTGCCCCACCATGTGCTCCCGTGCAGGAGGACCCTTCTCCAGAGCCATCCACAGCCTGGAAAGTGGGGCTCTAGGAGAGGCACCCCTGGAGCAAGCTGAAAAATGTGGCCTCGAGGTGCTGGTGTCTGTGCAAGAGCAAGGTGTGTTGTGTGTCCCATGTGCTCCCAAAGCCCAATGACTCTCAGCAAACCTTCTCCCAGCCCTGCCTGTGGTGGTAGCACAGAACAAGTGCCACCACGAAGGGTTTAGAGGGCGGCCAGAAGACTGTGGCTGGTCCTACATGGCGCGAATGGGCTTCTCCCACCCTTGGAGAGCTCATCATGGAGCCCATGGGCACAGGCAGGTCTAGACATGGGATGTGCCCCTCAAAAATGTCGGGCAGGTTGGGGGATCTGCTTTCCAGCCACCACGATGGGGAGATGGGTTTTACTGAGGCTGATTCCTTGCTTATCAAACAGGGAGTGCTAAATATAACTCACACCTACATCTCCTAAAAATAGAAGGCACCTCTGTAAAAGAGACCTTCCCCCGTTGTCACCGTCTCACAAGTCTTGTTCACAACCTGGAGCTCACGGAGCTGCGTGGGGCTTTGGCTTTTCCTGCTGGTGATGTAAGAAAACTCAACAATGATATTTTCATTTAAAAAAATCTACTTCCTATACGAGCAAGCCTGCAGCAGCCCTCAAGAGTCAGTCGGGGCTTAACTAAGATTTTAAGCCGTGTGTTTTATTATGTTATGATGATGCAAGATTCTTATCAGAGTGACGAAGCAATCGTGGTTATCACGATCAGCATGCCAGGACTCTGCCGCCTGCTTGAAACCAGACATTCCCTTCACTCCCGTTCGCACTGCAGTTTTTCTGGTTGGCTTCATGATATTCAGATGATTTAGGAGCCTGTGTGGGATCAGAGATGACTGTAGGGTTCTTGGAAACTCCAGCAAAACGTACTTTTCCCCTTGCCCAGGCAGGGCAGGGAAGAGGAAGGGCTGTGCTGTGCCGGGGAGCCTCACAGGGTACTGCTGGCACTGGAGATGGGAGGCTCCATCCGGAGCTGGGAGCCCCCCTGCCTGCATCTCCCTGCCTACATCCCACCCTGGAAGGCACCGGAGCTGCCGGCCCTGTCACTATTTTGCTTCCCCCAGCAGTCTGCTGCCCTGGGCAACAGAAACGGCTCTGGCTGCATTTGCCTGCAGCCAGCCCAGTGTTGACTTTGAGTTATTAACGCTTCATTTTTCCCTCTTGTCTGTTTGTCAGAGTTTCCTGGACTGCTGTGCCAAGAATGCTGAGCCTGATTAATGTTTTCTACTTAAAACCCTGACATTCTTCTCTTTTTTTTTTTTTTTTTTTTTTTAATATACCTGTGATTCCATGACTTCCCATTTATCTGAGGGTTGAATTTAAAATTTCACGTAAAACATTTAAATGTAATTGAAAATAATATATGTGAAAAATTAAACACCTCATTGCTAATGAAAACTTTGAAATTCGGTGGCAGTAGGAGTCTCTTCAGGGTGGTTCTTATTATTCAACTATTGCAGCACTGAACAAGACTGTGCTCAGGACCAGGGAATTTCTTGACTCAGTTTAACCTGAGCGAGTCCATCTGGACATTCGCTCTCCATTTCTCTGAATTTAGTAAACAGATTCATGGTTTGGTTTTATTTGTGGGTTTATCAGGTTTCCTGATTCCTGTGAGAATTTAATATAAGCTGATGCACCAGTGGGCTTGGCCGGAGCGCCCGGGTGGTTGGTGGTACCCAGGGATGGTCGGGGCACTCGTCCCTTCCAGGGCTGGTGGCTGTGTCCCTGCTGTGGGGGCTTTCAGGGACACTCCTCCTGCAGCGGGGGATGAATTCCATCTGTCCGACCCAGCTGGGCTCTGCTACATGCACCATTTGCACAGGGGAGATGCCATCTGAATGCAAAGCTTGTCTGCTTTTGGGGTGACCGTTGGAAGTGTGTGTGTCTCTGAAGAACGGGTTGTGCGCCATCAGTGCTTTCCATGGTGTCTGCTTCTCTCTGGCTCTTTGAGTGCTCATTCCTGCCCCAGCTGGGCTGTCCCCTCCACCCCCATCCTCTTGAAGAACACTGATGCTTCCCAAGTTTTACACACTGGGAGCTTCCAGCACCGGGGAAGGTGAGGGGACGCTTCTTGGCTGCGGCAAGTGAATGCTCTTCTACTTTGGCCACGCTGTGAAGGTGGCAGGGACACGGTGCAGCCAGGAATGCACCACCCTAGGAGGCAAGAGGGCACTTGTCTTAAAAACTCAAGCACAGTGTGACTGGAGCACAAGGGCTGTGGGTCCTCAAGAAGGTGCCTGGATGGGTGAGGGCAGACTTTGGGTTCTCACTCTGAGCAGGGCACATCTCCCCCATCCCCAGTAGCATCCGCGTGTCCATCCCACCTGGAAATCACACCCAGCTCCCCTGAGCAGCTCTGAAACCACCCACCCTTCACAAATAAAGGTCACTGAATTCTGGAAGAAAATTTGTTTATTTTTTAAAGGTCCATTTGCGTTCTCATGGAAGGTTACAAACATTTGGTAATGGGTAAGTCAGCGTAGGCGACACATGGCATGCATCCCTACAAACCAGCCCGAGCAGTAACATTCCTCTTGAATATTGTTTTATTAAATATTAACTTTTGGAATCTACACTGATAGTTTTAGATGGGTACACACTTTCTGAGCACCTCCCATAGATATGGATACTTAAACAATTGGGAAAACAAGTATTGCCTGATTCAGCTCGGTAAAACTCAGCTCACACCAGGTGCGGGAAACACCTTGTATCAGGTGAATAAACTTTGAGGAAAAGGAAACAAGACCAGCAGAGCCCTGTTTGCTTTGGCATTATCCAGAATTTGGTTGGATTCGGGTGACGTGGCTCTGCTTAGTCAATAATAAAACATGTAGTGCTTGAAATTATCTGCAGGAACCGGACACCCAGGGAGGGAGCAGAGATGGGAGCTCACAACTGAAGTGAGTCTTCTCCAGCCTCGGGGTTGGTCCGGGGCTGAGTGGGAGGTGGAGGTGCTGGTGGCACCGATGGTCCCCGTCCCGCGGGGTGGCTTTGTCCCAGCTTTGAGGGCACTCAGGCACTGCAGAGCTGAGCCCTGGGACTGTGGCTGGTGTGTGCGAGAGAAATAGTGTGACAGCAACCCCCAAACTGCGTCCACACACCGCTAAACAGCTGTTTCCTAAAGTGAATACTTAAATACAGCATCATCACAATAAATATCTCAAAGTATCCATTAATTAATCCAAATTAAATAAATAGAATAAATAAATAAATAAATAAAATTACTCTTTCTTTGTGACTCAGTATGACATAAGTTAAAATATAAAAAATATATAAAATATATAAATATTATTTTAAATACTTGTCTTTTAACAGACAGGCATGTTTCTATCATTATGACGTGAGTGCTGTCATAACATCACTTTTTATATACATAAATATATTTTAAAACCACATATATACACACAACATATATCTCTCTATATAAATATTCTATGGCAAATATTCCTGAGAATAAGTTAACAATTGCATCACATTTTGGTTGGAGTAGAGTTCAGGTGCTTCGTTTCCTCTTGGCTTTGGTGTAGTTGTTCTAGTTAGACACGTTGAATTTTCTCAGAGAGCAATCTCAAGAAACTGTCCAATGTCTCCAGGAACACATCACTCGTTACATGTGCAGTCTTACACTCCGTATCGAGATCCTTAAAAAAAAATATATATATATATGGAATTCAGCCTTGTAATTTGAATATTTAAGTCTATGTTATTTGATACATCAATTTTCTAAAAAATACTAACAACGTGGTATCCCTCAGTGTGTTTTGGAGCGCTGGGTGAGCTGTGCTCTGACGCTTGGCGTGACGATGTGGGGATGGATGAGAGCTGATAACCGAGTGACATGCAGAGGATGCCCAGAGACCTGCTGCCCCACAGCTTCCGCTAGCATCTGCTTGGTTTTCATATTTTTATCTCTCTTGTAATCGAGATAACCGTGGGGAGATCATGGCTCCTTAAAGGAGAGTGCTCCAAGGAAGCCTTTTTAATTATATTATTCTTCAGAAGAGATTTCTAGTGCCCACTGCAGCCAAATCGGTGCCCGTCCCCGCTGCTGTGTCCCATTGCTAAGCAGCCTTTGCTGAATGTTGGGCTATCAAAAGCCACCGAGTCAAACTTACTTTGGGGAGGACGCTTTTGTAGACTTTGACTCTGTCCAGTTTTCGGGCAATGACTTTGCTCGGCGTGTCGAGAGTTGCCAAGGTGCCAGCAAAGGTTTTCAGGTGGCTGTGCATACACCTCTCCACCTGCAGGGACAGCAAATAGTTATTTCAACAGTTCTACGGTACGTTGGTACCACATAAATAACACATCGAGCCCTGGGAATTTAGATACCCGGGAAAAACTATAACCTACATGAATTAAGAGCTGTGTTTTCAAACCTGATCCCTGATTTGGTATTCAGCAAAATTTGCCAGACACCAAATTTAGGAAACCATGCTAAAATCTATAATTTTCATTTAAAAACATGGCAGGGACAAAAAAAAAAAACCTCCCACTGTCTTCAGTGGAAGTTGCAGGTGCCATTATAAGCTGGACATGTAAAATTTAGAGGTGTCCAGCACCAGATGTGTTTGTTCCCTGAGGGAAAGGAAGCCCAACCCTGCATTAGGGCTTCGTTTCTTGCTATTGTGTCTCTGTTGGAACTAGATCAGGATTGTCTTAATGAAATACAAGTAATTATTGCTACGGGTGTGAACTTTCAACCTTTCTCCCCCAAAGTATGAGGGGCTGATGCTGGTTGTCTCCCGTTCATTTTGAATAGGAGATGGGCTCCTACTTCTCACTTGTGCTCCACATCTCCTCCACAAAAAGCTCATTTTTTTTTTCACTGGATTTCAGGAAAATGCAGCTGAGTGAAACTAATGGCTCTGTATGGGATATAGACCAAATATTAGTTTTGGACTGTTCTAAAACTAAGGGTTCAGAGTGAATTTTTGAGGCTATTGAGAAGATGCCAGTGCACATGTAAGACCTATACCTCCTGAGAGGTATCTTAAGGATATTAGCATTGGCAGCAGCTTTCTGAAGGTTCTTGGAATAGCTTTGCATTTCCCTGGGTTCCTAGAGCTCTCTTAGCACTATCAAAGTTCTGAAGTGGGAAATAAATCTGGGGATTTGAGACAATAATCTTAAATAGAAGAAAAGTATGCAGTTTCTTACCGTAGCATTTACAGTTACCATTCTGGGAACCTGCTCAAGAGAAAAAGAAGTTAGTGACTTCAAAATAAAACTGGGGGTAGAGAGGCAGCCAGGTGAAAGCCATTCAAAAGAAAGGAACTTACTGCATTTAAATTGAGTTTCTGCATGTCGTGGAGAACTTCTCGAATGATCAGTCCTACCAAAGCCCTGGAGCGCTCCTCCTGTGATGAGTGTCTCCTGGGGTCGGTGGATCTGGTTTCCCGCGTGGGCGCGGAGCTGCAGAGTACCCCGAGACTCAGCAGAGCCACTGCCTGGACCAGCATCGCGAAGTCAGCTCTGCCCTTCGGCTGGGTGAACTGTCTCTGCCTCTGCCTTGGGTTCCTCTTATATACACACTGCCGGAGGAAATGATTAATAGCTCACCACAAACATGCTCTTGCTGGAGGGGAGGCGGGGAAGATTTACCTGAAGAATGGAATCTGCTCGTTATGCAAATGAATAAGAGTCTACGTACTTTCTATACCAAGAGCAACCTTATAGACTCTATACCTGAACCCCTTCGCAGTGAGTGCTTCCAAGGGGAGCCCTGGAACTCTTTAAGTGTGGATGAAGCGTGGACAGATATCTGTATCCGTGTGTGAATATATCAGAGTATGGAGTCATAGACTATAAATAGACATATATAGACAAAAGAGCACACCATTGTAGATGCTGGAGAACTGAATCTTGGTTTATATTAATTCTCCAGCACTTCCAAAAACTTGGAGATCATTTAAAGAAAATGTACAGGCTCCTCCAGAAAGCTAGGGTTATAGTGCTCAACACTTGAATTTTTACATTTTTTTACATTTATTACATTGGCATTTATATCAAAACTACCACAACTATTCAGATGAACCTGCTCTGGCAGGGGCTTGGACTAGATGATCTTCAGAGGTCCCTTCCCACCCCTATCATTCTGTGATTCTGTGATTAATTCTGTGACTAAAATCAGGAAATTTATTGCAATTTGTCTGAGTCAGGCCAGAGGTGCCGAGGTGTTTGGGCTCTGAGGCAAGGCACCATAGCCTCAGGGTAGGTTTCCCAACTGTTTGAGGACAAAAATCAAAGCTTGAATAGCAACTGAGAAATTTTGCAGTCAAATTTCATTTGATATGGGTAGAGCTGCCAATGCACAGGGCAAGATAATTGTGAATATCAAGTGGAGATATTTGATAAAGAATGATTCAGAAGCCTGCTGGGCTGTGAATACAAGAAAAATCAGATTTCATAAGAACAGCTGTCCCCTCGCTGGCATTAGAGGAAGATCAGCCGTGGATGCTGGAGTCCTGGCAAAGAGGTGTAAGATCAGCTTTACCCTGGACGGGACGCTGTGGCATCTGCACCGATTCGGTCTTGAGCTACAAGTGAAGACGGGAACCAAGCAGTAGTTTTCCACATTTCATTTAAAGTCTGAAAATGCAGTTTCCATATCAGGGCATTGTCAGGATAATTATTGCCTCCTGGGCTACTGAGAATGCACTTGGAGGTGCCGGATGTGGTTATAGCCATCTCGTGGGAAGGCAGAGGAATCCTCCACTCAGTATTTCCCCGTGCCCAGCCCACTCGGGGAGCAAGCAGTAGGAGTACACGCTCTGTCACCCAGAAAATTTGTCAGGGTGTGCTTTGCTCTTTAACCCAATATTGCTACTGGAAATCCTGACTAATGATAGACCCAGAGCAGACCCTTACAGCCGGGGCCAGGTACAACCTTGCCAGCTGATGGTGAGCTATTGCTTACCCGCTCTTTTGAGCAGTGACATTTAGTATAGGAATTTCAGTTTTTCTCCCCTAGTTTGCTTATGAAAACATGATGTGATCTTGAGCAAAAATTTCAGTAAATGTTTTTCTACTAATTAAAGTAAAAGTCCGAAGAGCGAACTACTTTTTCCAAACGTGATGTTTGACACGGTCTGCTTTGCTCTTTGTTTGTTTGTTATTGCCTTCCAGAAACTGAAAGAGGTTTCAAAACCCGGTTTTCTCCTGAGCAGGCTGTGGTGTTATTCTGCTTTGGGTGCTTTGTGACCTACAGGTCAGGGAACTGGATGCTCCCTCTCGGTTTAGCTCCTGTGCTATCAGCTACGTTCAAATCTCACATAGTTTTGCATTTTTCCGTCTCTAGGATGCATTTTGTTAAATTCACTGGATACGTTCGTCTTCTGAAATGTTGACTCTCCTCTAACAATCTGCTTTTCTCCTGCTGAAATATGAAAGAGATTGCACCCTGACAAGCACTGTGGAGATGTCACTGTTAGTTTGCCCAGTTTTTATAAAATGTAAAGTTAGAGGGGAAAGGAGAAAGCATATCTCCTAACTGAACATATTATCAAATCACATCATCAGTAGGTTTTCTTCCAGCCACCTCAGTGTTCTCCATATCTATATGTTTCATCTAAAGGGTAGTTTCCAGCTATGAGCTATAGTTTCCTCATCATTTCACTAATATTTCAGCCATGCTTAATAATTCCTTCCACATTCCTGCAATAATCTATGACACTTCTCTGGTAATTCCCAACATTTTTAGGGCAGCTGTCAGGGTCATGCAATATTTCAGGATGATTTTTTTTTTTAGCATTCTGGACATATTTTCATGCCGAGGTGAGGGATCTGGTGCCCAGGCGAGGGCTGGAGAGCGGCTGAAAGCTTAGGCAGGAGGGACGGGCTGTGCAGAGAGTGATGAGTGGTCCAGGAGGAAAACCAACAGGTGCGAAACATATTAGTAAGAATACTTCAAATACAGCAAGTGATTTACAACGGGCCAGCAGAAAGCAGTTACTCACTCCATCCTGCAATCAAGACACTTGCCAAAAAAAACATACGGCGGCGTTAAACTGTGGGATGATAATCTGAAATAAATGCCAGGACTATGAGTTTTGTGATTACTTTATGGGATTCGATCTAGATTGTTAGAGTGAGCAAATAGCTGCGCTGAGGAAGTTATGGAAAAACGGTGTTGCCGTCTGGTGTCAGCATCGCTCCTCTGAGGAAGCGCTTCATCGGGGAAAGGCTTTTGCACTACAGGGGCGAGACGCTGTTATGTTTCCAGGGCTGTGCAGGACACAGTAAGCATCTGTCATGTCTTACATCTCCGCAGCCTACTTGTATGTCCCAAAGGGAGTCTGCGCGTTTATAGAATGTGAAGCAGGATAAAAAAAGAAAAGGAAAAAGAAAAAAATCTGCGCCAGGCAAACATTGCTGATGTTTGTGATCCTTCGGGGCTGCTTGGCTGTTTTGTGTCTGTGTTTTGGCCATTTGCCTCCGTCACTGTCACACTTTATGCCTTGCCTTCCCAAGAGCGCATCACACCCAAATCTGATACGGATTGTCGCTGTTTTATGATTCTAATTGTTCAATTATTTTTTTTCTAATTGGGCCAAGTTTATATCTTTATATATCTATATATATCTTTATATATTTAACTGGGGCAAGTTTATCTTTTTATATCTGGGCCAAGAAACCTGCCTGTGAAACTTATAGTGTGTTCCCTCTGTTTGAGAGGAAACCATTGGCAATGATGAGATGTTTCATCCTCTGAAGAAAATGTCTTCAGACATTTCAGCCTTTTCAGTCTCCAGCCTGGCACGTCAGGCACTGCCAGGAGCCCAGCAGCACCTTCCCCCTTGGCCACGAGGACTCTCAGACTGTCAAAGCACAGCTGAACTGTGAAGAACTGATCGTGTCACCCCAAATCCATACTGACTACTTTAAAACCCATTAGTCACCTTACTTTGTAGTAGAAGAAACTGATGGAGAATTGGATCCCGCATCCTCCCACAGCTCAAGCTGCTCTATAAGCTCCTCGGCTTTCTTCTGGTCCCAGGCTGTGTTTACCTTTCCCCATTCCCAGAAATTCCCACAGTCCTCTGGGTTTTCCAAGATTGTTGGCAGTCATCCACAGTCACGTTGCAGAGACAAAAACTAATTGCATCATGTCCTGCAGACTCAGCTATGGCGATCTAATTTAAAATAGTCTTTCATGCTTTTTTTATGAAGACATCATCTAGTGTGTTTTCTTGACCAAGTCTCCAGCAAACATCCTGCTTTACAGAACCCTTGCTCCAAATTTCTGCAATAGATGAGTAAGAACAGCTGTGTGTTGGTGGCAAAGGCAGAGCCTCAAAAAGATAACCCAGTTACAGAGGGTTACCCAGTCAGCATATAGGTTATCCTCTACAAATACATCTCAGTTTGGCCGGCTCAGTGTTTAGCATCTCTAGTTAAAGAAAATCGCCTTAAACTTCAAACTGCAATAGTGTTTTGTAAAACTGTGAGCATCTGACCGCTGAGCCAACTTTTGCAATGTATGAAACTACAGATTCCTTACTAAATAATGTACAAGCCTGTTCTAAGAAACCTGCAGAAGCCCTTTCTAGGAACCAGCGTACCTGTGGCAAATCGTCGGCACTGACCTATATTGGAGAGTGGTGCAAAGGAAGGTTCATGCACAGTCGTCGGTGGCAATTACATCAGCCCATGTGCTGTTTCTGTGTGCTCAGGGGTGCGTGGAGATGTGCAAAGTCAGGGAGGCTCTTGTGGTCATGCAGGACAGTGCCGGAAGGCACGGGAGAAGGAAGGGTGCCCTCTGTTCTGACTCCAAGTGGAATCTCATGTCAGTGAGATGACATTAATTTCTCTGAGCATAGCATATTGTACTGACCTTGTGCTGTTTGTAGAGTAAATACTGAAAAAAATCCAGCTGTTTCAGTACATAACACAAGTTGCAGGTGAGCCCATCTCCACAGCTGCCATCGCTGTTCACTACATGCAGTTATGTAGGAAGGTGTTTGATTTCTTCCGTAGCGGTGGGGTGACTGGAAATTGGATGCCAAAACACAGGGGAATCAACGGTCTGCTGTTGTCCTGTGAGACACTGACTTGCTCTCACACTCAGCTTCCTGTTAAACTGAGCTGAAGGCTTAATTGATTTTTGGGATGCCCATTCTCTGGAGTGAGCTTCTGCAAAAGGGTGAATTTCTTCCATGCTCAGTAATCTCAATTTATTTGCTCTTCTTTCAATGACTTATTTTGAAAGTTGTATATGTTTACAAACACACAATGTTTTCTCCTGGAACTATCAAGACTTACTATTGGGTGATCTTGATTAAATAATGCTGTTAATTATGTTTAATTAACCAAAGTCCTGAGGGAATAAAAGAGTAACAGAAATATTCATGTCAGAAAGTTAATTTATCTTACACAGGTTTTATTTCCAGTCTCCTACGGAAGCTTTACAGATGCTTTGCCATAAAAACCACAAGTACAGATAGCAAGTGCTTTTCTGTACTCTTACCAAATCCTGTGAGAGGAAGACATCAAAAATGCAATGGTTTGATGAGTGCTTTAACCTCTGACTCTGGCGTGCACCCAAATCCCCGTCTCTGTGAAATGGACCTCTGAAAAAGTTGAGGTTTCCAGCTTTCCAAAAGTTGTGTGAAGGTTTCCAGGTTTAAGCAGATGTAACATCATGGATTTTGTCAACCTGACATGAAAATGTAAAAATTGAGTCTTCTCTTGGGCTGTGTTTGCCACCTGATCATCAACTGCATTTAGGCAAGTTTAGACAAGTTTAGGCAAGTTTATTCAGACAGTAAAAATACAAGCCACAACCTCAGGTGTGTTGCATGAATCAGTCTGGGTCTTCCCAACACCAGAGCCTGAGGTCTGTCCCCCTGTCCACATAACCTTCCATCCCATGGGGATCTTGTTGCTCTGGAGCTGACCCCAGGACAGACATTTGCATGAGTTTTTACAAGTACTTGTGGATTTATATATCAGTATTTTTCATAAAATGAACCTTCAGACTCCAGGAAAGGAACTATCAGCATAAAACCACAAGTGATGATGGGGTCTTTGTGGCCAGGGATTTTACCTGGGCATTTTTTACAGGTTTGTAATAGTCTTGGGATACAAGATAATAATAATCTGATAATAGATTACACAAATCTGACCTCTTCTTCTTCTTCTGTCGTCTGTGTAATTAACCCTTTTAACACTTTTTACACCTTACTTCTAATAAGACCAAAGTTGAACACTCAGAAGCTTATCTTAAGGGTCTTTTCCAACCTAAATGATTCTATGATTCCTAAGTGAGGAAATCCTAAAATGAAGTTTGCTTATGTGGCCATAGATGGCCTCCTTTACATTCTGCTTTCGAACTCTCTTTAGTTAAACTTCATATATTTCTTTCCCCTGAAAAATTACTTCAGCCTCACCTTTGCTCAGGGTGGACCTTTCTTGGACAGTAGCAGTTGTCTTGTTTTAACATTTTATCACTTTTAAATGATTGCTTTGCAACCATAGTAATCCTTTCAGGCAGTTTTTTTCCTACGTAATTTTGAGGGTTTTTTTAATCAAGTAAAAGGACAGCCAAAATCCAAGGCAAGGTACCTCGTGGAGTCACAGTGACACCACCATGGTTAGAAAATCAGTGAACTGCACTATATAAGGCTATAGAAATTTCAAACAAAAGGTCATTTTTATGTTTTCAGTCTTACTAAGACACTTTTTTTTACTTAGTCCTGTTTTTAGAGACTACTGAACTGATTTAACTTCAAGATAAGCTCCCAGTCAGCGTGGAAAATTTTGACCTGGTGACTTGACATTGGCAAGTCTGTTGGCAAAAGGAAATGAGGGGCAGTGCTTGAGGGTCCCCGATAAAAGGGAAAAGGTGCATCTTTCGAAAGTGCGTTATGAGACAGCATTGTGTCCCGCTTGGTAAAACCAGTGGGGTTCAGCGTCATGGAAAAAATACCTGTGGCTGTGTGGGAGCTGGTGATGCACCCTAGGAGAGCCAGCATCCGACGGGCCCCGGCAGTGCTGCCCTCGTGCCGGCTCCCCATCCCTCCCTGCTTTTGGCCATTTTTTTGTATCACAGGCTATACTTACTCTTCATCCATCTTTTTCATGGAAATCCCTAGCAAAATCAAAATAACTCTCTTATAGATAGTCTTCTCACTTACAGGCAGTCTTCAGAGAAGGACAAAGATCTTCCAACCTGTTTTTCTCTGGGTTCATTTGAGTTAGAGGCATTTAGCTATCAATTCCAGCTTTGTGCACCGCTCGGTATATGACAGATGTCCTGTTTGCTTTAACATTTAAATAAATTTCATTTTAAAAAATTACATTTTTCTGTTTCAGGTGGCTTCTTGAAAAGCAGCATGAGTAATATTGGAGAAATCATCACAGTGCCACCACTGTTTTGTTTCATAGTTGGCCAAAACCATGGGTGAAACTGAGAAGGGAAGATCCTGTGACATGGCAAAACCACATTTCATCTTCCCATTTGGAGCGAGGCGGTGACCAGTCGTGCTGCAGCTACTGCACGTGCACGGCAGGACTTTCTGAGGCAGAAGGTTTTCCATGATCAGCAATGTCTTAACGACAAAAATGCCGAGAGTCAGAGGTTAAAGAGCCCTGGATGAAGTTTGTGGAGCAAAGTGTCTCAACACACTCTGCGGTTCCCCAGCAGCTGCAGGAGACCCTGCCTGGAAGTTTAATCACATCCTTTGGAAGTTTCTGACATTTCCAAATCAGCTGAGAGGAACATCAATGTTTAGAATTGCTAGGCTATTTTTAAACAAAAAGAAAAAGAGACCATTTGTCTCTCACCCATTTCAAATAACCAGGACAGGTTTTTCTCTATGCCTCTTAGATGGCTTTCCCCACAGAGCTATGGGGACGGTGGTACGCAGCCCATGGCTATCAGTGTGTGACAAACAGGCCAGGGTGCATGGCAGCATCCCCATGGCAGACTGGTGGCAACAGCACAGGGCTGAGAAATCAAATCTATATCAGAGTCGGGTTATCCAGAGGAGAAAGAAAGGGGAGATTTCAGGTTGCTGTGAGGAGTTCAGTCTGTTTTTCCCTACCTGGGTGCTGAGAAATAGGTTTTGAAATCTCATGTGATCGTCTAATGAACTCCTGCATTTCAATACTTCTCACCCTCAGGAAAAGAGAAGTAGGTTCTGAGAGTAAGCGTATTATTTTAAAGCAACCAACAGAGAGTGCCTTTATCACTATAATCCAGAAGTGTCACAGGCAGCACAACATCCTTTTGCTTCGGTGCTGCTGGTTGGCAGCTCCGGCTGCTCCCGCTCTCCTCTGTACGGAAATCATCGCTCTCCAGGGAATGGCTCGTCCTGGCTCAGGCAAATGTCTTGAGGTCTCTTGTGAGATTAAAGGCAACTGCTTTTAGTATTTAAGAAGTGTTTTCAAAACACTAATGTAAATGGAAAGTCAAAGCCTCCTATGGATTTCTTAGACCTTCTGATTTTTACACCTGTGTCATCGTTCCTCCGCACATTGTACTTGTGTTCCACCACCAGACCAGCTGCTGGGCTGGGGTGGGTTTCTGCTTCTCGACTAGGAAAGTCTGAGCAATCTGTGTCAAAAGCCACACCACAATATTGGCATATGTTCTTCTAGGCACTGACACTCTAAACACCACACAGGGGGAAGACCTAAAGCCAGAATTTACCTGCTTGAGTTTCTGCTTTTCTCTCATAGAAAGCATATAAAAATAAATCATGTTTTTTCCTGCGAATTTTATCCATTTTTCATTTCGCTGACTAACTTCCTCCTTTTGGTCCCACAGCCATTATTTCAAAGTTCGCTCAAAATCAGCCTGAGCTGTATTTCTACTTCCTCTTTTAAGAAAATTGTCATCAAAATGTGTAAATAAGCACCATCTCATGGAATAATTTAGATAACTGCTGAAGACTAAGAAATAGGATATATGAGCATAATTCTGAGGTTTCTTATAACTCCACAGTCACTTCAGTTTCTCCTTAGATGTCAAGGTCTTCTGATATTTCAGGTCTCTGAGCCCGGTGTTTTCAGAAACAATTACTACTGCTTCTGTAGGAGTCTCCAGTTTGGGATGTATAACCTGAGACAGCTTCTGAAAATTCACCCTTTGTACTAAAATTGATACTTTCACCGAGAACATCGCTGTATCTGTGACTACAGACGGAAAGACAGGTTGTGCAAATGCGAGCATGAATTTTGGACCCCTCCACAAAATGGCTGTTTCATTTTAAAATTACTCAACGATGGGCTATGGCTCACATCTTACCGGCTTCCAGCCTAGTGTGATTTTTGGGCTGGTTGTAACTTTGCTCTTTGGCAGCACCATCCCTTGTTTCTGTTGCCATCACAGCAGTGACCTGAGCTGAGTTACCATCTCTCCTGTTGGGCATAAAAAGTTGAGGTCAACGGAAATTTCTCGATGTCGTTAATGAAGCCAATTCATTTTCTGGTGTATATAGCGAAGGTATTAGCTTCTATTAGCTTCGTATACTTCAATGTAAATGCCTACATGTAATTAACGAGTATGCGATGGCTCTCAGCTTTTTGAGCTTTTACATTAGAACATACTAACGAAGAAAGTAAGACTTGATGCACTGGCCTGTTGTTGCCCAGTGTCCTGTGAGCAGCAGTGGCTATTTAAGGAAATGGTTGGAGACGCAGGCTGTATAGAAAGGTCTTTCCCTACTGTGTCTTCCTGACACCTGCCCCTTGGCAATGTCGGGAATCTCTGAGACACATGATCCCCGTTGTTCAATTAATGCTACAAACAGTGTTATGATCTGTGAATTTGTGTAACATTTTTTTGAACTTACATATAGATTTTCTTTCCAGCAACTAAAGTTGTAGTTTAACTAAGCTGCTGCTTGACGGTTTCATTGAATGCCTCTCTGTTTTTTCTACTTTGAGAAGTAATGAATTATCACTTGCCATTCACATTCTGCTTGCCCCCGATTGCAAAGCCCAGGGTCTCCCTTTCTGCCACTCCTCATCCCAGTGTCCCCTGCTCAAGAAGCTCATCTGTGGCCCCAGTGTCCCCTTCACCTTGTACTCTGCACTGCCCTTTTGGAGATAGAGCGACCAGACCCATAAACAGTAGTTAAGATACGGCCACCACACACAAAGCCATGTTTCTGTTTTATACTTCCAAACAATGTAAAATATTTTATTAACCTTTCCCACGGCTTTTCCCACAACTGAGCTGGTGCAGTTGAGGACGGTCCACAGTGATCCCAGGCTGAGTAAGACTCATGTAGAACCCTTTGCTATTTTTAGAGATGTTACGTTTCCCATGTGCGTGTCTGTGCTTACCAACACTCAAATTCTTGTGCTGTTTTCTTGCCCAGTCACTCATCGTTGTGAGATCCCACTAGGACACCTCATACTCAGCTTCAGCGAGTGCTTGGCACCACTCCACGCTTCCTCACGTTACATCCACTTGCTTTTCCAGAGGACATTAAGCAATGCAGGTCTTTTGTACTGCTAACTCTGGCTTTAAACCCTGCTGATGACACATGCTCTCGTGAGTAATTGCTCTAAATTAATTGTTTCATGCAATGGCATTTTCCCTTTGACTGAAGTGATCCAAACCCCTTATTGCTTTGATTTTATTTATGTCCCTTTTTCGCACATTCAGTTCTGCATCCCTACGTTCAGTCTAGGATTCATTCCTATTACATCAATCTTATTAGATCATACAGTGTATTTTACTCCCTTGCGAAATATGTTTTTTGACTCAAAGTATTAATAGATTTATTATTTATTTATTTATTTTTTATTATATTATTTATTTATTAAAAAAGATTTATTATTTCACAGCTGCTTTTTCCGTTACCTTATTAAACAGTGATCTTCCTATGTGGCACAAATGGACTCCATGCTGATGCTCCTACAGTAACTCTAAAGTGCCTGCCGTGTTCGGGTTCAGCTCTGATAGTCATACCCCTTTTATCTTTCCTTTTGAACAGTTTTATAGATTCTTAACCTTGCTATTATAAAAATTACATGACCTAGCCATTCTATCTCTTAATTAAACCAACACAAATATACAGCTGGCAGTTGGTCATGGCAAGAAGGCAGACGACACCAAAAGCCCTCATAGACTGGCTTAAATAGCTCATTGTCTGCAATGCAAATGCTTGTTTAAAAGATGCTCCATCTCAGTGCAAGCTAAGTATCTAAAATCATGAATAGATGTGAGAGAGATAGTAATAAGAAGTCATATAAAAGGCACTTCAGCCTGCACTCTCTGCAGGCTATTTCTGCAGCTCTTTGAATTTTGTTGCTTTTACCGGCGTTGGCTCCGTCCCCCGCGCCGGGTGTCTGTCTTCATGAGCTTCTGACAGCAGATGGCAGCTTCCTCAAAACCAGAGGAGCAAAAGGGACTGCTACAGGAGAAAACAAAGCAGAAAGCTCACTGTCCTGCTCTGCCACTCTGCTGCTGTTGACAAGGTCACATCGTTGATCGATGTGGCAAAATTCAGCCAGGAGGGCATCTCTCCCCTCACCCACGTTGGGGAAGCAGAGTGCTTTGTTTCTCTGTGCAGAATTTAGAGCTCGAAAGGAGCCTGGTCACTTTTTAAATAATATGATCAACACTTCACTGAATCACTGATGTGAAGGTCTGTTGTTTTACAGTCAGTGCACAACCTGACTGCAATACTGCTGTAAACAGGTCTGCATCACCTTCCCACTCACCCTCCTCCTGACATTCATCCATGGGCTGGGGGAGAAGGGAAAGTGAAGCACAGGTAGTTTTTTAGTTAGTATAAACCCACTATGTTCTGGCGAATCCTCCACCCAAAATCGGTGTCAAAATTATTTAATATATATGTTATCCTTTAAATTCACATCAAAATACTGTGAAAAGATGGCACTTTCATATGTGCTAAGGTATTGGCTTTGTCATTTATTCACTTTAGAGGTGTGGCTCAAGCCAAATCACAGTATCTGCATTTCTCCATTATCCAAATCCAAAGAGAAAAGCTTTTATCTAGTGGAGTGCAAAGGTCATTACAATGTATGTTTATATTTATATGGAGGGGTTGGTGCTTTACTCCCAGTCTGATGGAGACGTAACATAATTTTCGTTGACAGAATTAATCCTTACTAACCGCAGCATAAGTGTGACCAGTGCTTCCTCCTCTTTGTTGACAGGAGCCTCTTGGATTCAAGCTGTAAGTATGTCCTCTGAGCCGGGAGAGGTTAAGCTGAATATCTCTCATTTGCCTTATGTGATTTCAGCATAACTAGCATGAAGGGTTTTGAGATTAAAAGACTGTTCTGTCCAACTCTGATATCTTAATTTGTTCCACGACAACCACAACAACAACGTTTTCTCATCTCTTACTGTCATGTAGGAAGAGCAGGACTGGGATTTGTTTGTTGTGGCTTTGTTTTTTTTTTTTTTTTTTTCTCAAAAAGCTCTTGTAAGTTTTTGGTTTGTTCTTGCAGCTGGAGCCTGTGACCGGGGCAGCAGCAGAGCCGCAGTGACACCCGCGCTCCCCTTGTGTAGCCCGGCCAGAAGCAGTTCACAGCGTTCATGATGATGAATGGATGGTAACAGAAACCAAATGAATAAACTAGGTCATTATTCCATTTCTAATCTAACGCCTGCTGGTATTTTTGTATCCTCAAAATGAAGTATTCTGGTTTTCCTCATTTGCATAGGCAATCAACTGATTTAGCCTGTGAACAGTTAAATAGAGGTTTTGTGTGCAGCCTTTTGCTTACCATCAGGAAGATTTTTGTCTCTAAGGTCATTGGTCTCAGCTAACAGCCACGTATAGGTTAAATTCAATGAAATGAATGAGACACATTAAAAATTTGCACTTGGTAAATTGCTTCAGAGTCCAAGAATTATAATTCTTTTTGTGTGTGCATGTGTGTATATATATATATGCATTTCCAAATGAAATGTTTTTACTGTGAAAGTCAACAGATAAAAGACAGTTAATTAGTGCTATTACAGCACCATGTGGGACCCTCATTATGCCAAGTACCTAGAGTGAAACACACTGCAGGAAGTTTTTAACTGTCAGAGTCCTGAGGGCACTAATAAGCTTTGATGGCCCTGACCAGCCTCACCTGGGCTCCTGCCCACACCCTTCCCATGGGCCCAAGAGCCCATTTAAGCTCAGTTCCAGGACTGATTCCTGTTTTGCAGGAATGCTGATCTCCAGCCCAGTTACAGCCATTCCTATGCTTGGCCATGGGACCTGCCAATTTGGACTCTAACCTGTGAGTTGACTTCGTGACCTTGGACCTGCCTCATCCCCACACATTTACATGATGGTCTGGGCTCCTGGTTGAGCCCTGGTAGCCACCATGAGGCCTGTCCTGCTTGCCATACTTGGATACGATGGGACTGCACCCTGGCTGGTGAGGTCAGATGTGTTATTGTGCTTGGCTCCTGGCTCCTTGTATCTTAGGGAGGAATCAGTCCTTGCTGCACCCTGGCTGTAACTGTCCACTTGGCAGTAAGGTAAGATACACACTGACAGAAACATAGTTTAGATGAGAGCTGCTGGCAAATCAAAATGCTCTGCAGACTCATATGAATAATAAAAAAGTTCAGAATGTTTGAGGCATCTATGTAGTGGTAAGAGAAAGTAACTGTTTCTATTGCCTTGAAGGAAGACTTCCCTTAGACTTCAAAGGGTTGACCTTGTCCCTTCATTTAGCCAAAATATCGTTCTCTAAATCTTTAAGGTCAGGCAGGTAGGGAGAGTTGGCACCATGCAGCATGTTTGTATAGCTTTCTGTAGCAATTTGTACTGTTCTCTTGGTGATGAGATGCAAAATACATTTATTGTAATGCCAGTTCTATTGCTTCATCCTGATTTGGGCTGCCAAATAGCACTGATCTGTGTGCTGTCCCTCTGTTAAATACTTATCTGCTCACCCTGAACACACATGCTGCCCTCCAGCTCTCTGTCAGAAGCCCACATTCGTCTGTAGGAGATGACCATTGGGAAGTACATCGTGGACCTAATTATCTTCTCCTCCATAGGCAGAAAAAATAAAAAAGGGTAAAGAAGAGGCTGGCGCAGAAGCGGAAGGTGGGGAAGGAGCAAGTGCAACTTCTAGGGTACTATGTTAATCAGCGTTTCTGTCTCTAATATTGGCAAGTTATATGGAGCACAGTAGGGAGCCCATCACAAATGTCAGTGATTTAACGGGGCAAAGAATGGGTTCTTTAATTAGTAATGGTAATAAGCGGGGTGCGGCCGGGCCGCCGCTGTCCGTGGTGCTGGAGGCGCCTCCCCGCGGCCGAGGATGTCGGTCAGGTCCTGGGCCCGGCCCCCGTCGTCCTCCTCACTCCCTCTTTGAGACCACCCCAGAGAAGGGGCTCACACAGTGGGAAGGGCTTCGCACCCCGTGTATGACATCAGGATTGTGAGTGCTCGGGTTAGTTGAGAGAAAAGCAGAAGGCACCTGAGGAGCTTTACAAAAAAATAGTTGATTCTTCCTCAAGTACGTTTTTGCATTGCGGGTCTAAATAAACTATCTTAACTTTCAAAAAGTGTACTGGAAAAGTACCTTTCTGCAGAAATTTGACTTATTGTTTCTTGTAAGCCTGTCAGCTACAACCTTAGAAAGTGAAAGTTAAGAAATGAAACTATATGAGATACCCAGCCAGCCAATTTAGACTCACCTGTATTATGACATGCTGGAAGAAGGTAAAACAAATACCTCAACTGCAGGAAAAGCCACGATGAGAGATTTCACATCCTTCTAGCCCTGGGGCAATCCAGTCAAGAGATGGAAAGCCAGATAGCTTTGCAGGTTTCACTTTTATCAAAACTATTTCTAAATCGATGACTCGACAAAACCTTCTCATGCTTTTAGACGTGGCAAATTGGATGGTGGATTCCTGTTCTCCACAATTTGCTTTAAGGTATATAAAACTGTACGTGGCTTCTCTCTGCACCCAAACAGCAGTGCTGTTAATAATAATGAGAACTAGTTGACCAGTCACCTCCAAAGAGGTCTGGCCCAACAGAGGCCACAGTCAGCTGAACTGGGATCTAGACATGTTGCGGTTTGATATTAGACTAGCTTACTTGGCAATGGATAATATAAAGCTCCAAAGAGACATTGAGAAATGATGGAAACAGTTCAAACGTCTTTGTCATCAAGACAAAAAGAAAGCTGAAATAGCGTCCAGAAGAGGTATGATCTTTACTTAACAGAATCTCGTGCTGACTCCCTCAATAAATGCTGAATTACACAAGCGAAGAATGATCTTCCTAAAATCAAAGTTCTGCAATGAAATGATAAAGCAGGCAAGGTTGTGATCATAAGAAACCAGAAGAGCAGGCAGAGCTCCTACTGAAATGTGGGGGAGTGCTGAGTCACTCTGCATTAAGTGCTGCCATAGTAACTATTTACCAGCTGGTTAAGAATGAATGAGGAGAGAATGAAAAAAAAAAAAAAAACCACCACAAAAAACCCCAAAAAACCCCAAACCCCTAAAAAATCCTGGAAATAAAAATCAGACAAGTTGCAGCTTGAAATACATTACATATCTTTTAAAAAGATTAAACAGAATGGAATGCTTCCTAAGGATTTTTGTATGGGTGTTACTTGGGGCACACAGATTACATTGGACTGTTGAATAGACACATAAATGTATTCAAGCAAAAAATATGAAATGGATATTTCTTCTCTGATAGAATAATGTTATTGCACCTATCTGTGAGAACAAGTAGGAACCACTTTGGATTTGTTTATTGACAGGGATGTGGTACAGCACATAGTCTCTATAACCCAGCCCAGGCTGTGAAGGAACATGGAGTAGAAGGTTCTTCTGGCAGTAACAGGTTTTGGGGTGAATTGGAAAACTTAACATAGTTTGGAGTGGAGTATAAGCTCAGATTCCTTGGCCAGCCTTTTTGATGTTGTCCTCTGCTCTGACTATTAGGAAGATCACTGTTGGCCTGTGGTTGTGGTTTAAGTTTCTTGATGGCTGAAGGCAAGTCCTCTGCAGGAGAGAGAGCTCTGTGGCAATTTGTAGTAGCAATCTGGGGCACTTCAGTGACTCATAAGATTCTGGGTGGTTTCTCACTGTGGAAAAATTCAGCATCATCATGACAGGTGTCTGTCACCATGACACCTCTGAAGACAAAATCTCCATTACTATCATCCCAGACAGACACCTAAGTGAGAGCACTTAATTCAGTGAAAGCATTTAAACTGGATGCTGTTGAGGTGTAAACAACTTCAGAGTGGCTGGGTCTTTAGATAATCAATTGGGCTGAGTTTGCCTGGGGCTCTAGTGTACAGAGATACAGAAAGCTATTGAAGGTTTTAAACTCAAGAATTAGAAAAAGGTTCATGAGAACTTCATAGAGCAGCAGGAAGTTTGTGGTGAAACACAGGAAGTCATTTATCTGCTTTTAATCTGCATAGATATTGGAGGAACTGCTGCAGGAGATGATGAGGTCAGGAAAGCTGCTCTTTGCAGAGCATAGGCAGATACTTTGTGGCTCCTCAAAGCAAGGGCATGGAGGTCCAGGTGGTATTTGTTGTGTCAATGATCTTCACTCCTATGTTAGATGGAGGAAAAGTGTTTTCAGGACTCGTTGTTACAGCAAATCTGTTTGCTGTAAACCGATTTAGTGGAGTTCTGGGAGCTGGTGTACTTCAACCAGTTTCTACTGGTCGCTCAGCTTCCCTAAGGAACTATTCTTCAAAAACGTCTGTCTACTGAAGGACCAAGAGACCCCATATCACTAGGACAACTTAATTTGTTCTATCAATGAACTTCATTATTGTCATTTCTAGCAAAAGGAGGGTTTCAGGAGCCCAGAAGCAAGACTCAGCAAATGACTGGTGGTTCAGGGAGAAGTCTGGGCTTGCTTAGGCCCAGGGACTGTAGGATCTGGGTAGCCTGCAGAAGATGAGACACATTAACAGCCTTCCAACACAAAACTTGCTGCAGGGAGGAAGGTTAAGATGGGGTATAATCTGTTCTTCCTTATCAAGGAAGAGAAGGTCGTAGGAAGGTTGTAGGAACAGGCTACAAAACAAAAGCTCTTAAGTAAAATAGATTGTGCAGTATTTAATCTGTAATCTATTTTACTCAAGTAAAATAGATTACAGGAGATATGGTTTTGCCAAGTCCTGTTTTATTTGATTTTGACACCAAGTGTAGCTGAAGTCACAATTGCTGTAGATGGATTTACTGTGAGAACTGTAGTCTGAGGAACCAGATACGCTTGTCCCCAGTTCCCAGTTCACCTGTTAGCGTGCTTGAGGATGGTTTTCTGCTTTGACACCATGGATCTTGGAAGTCAAATAGCCCTTGAGTAAAAGGGATGTGGCAATTTTCTAACAGCTTTCAGAAGCGGGCAGTGGCAACACTAACACAAGTGACATCAGTTTTAGTCAGCTGCTGGTCCTCTGTACACAGGAAATTTTTTAAAGTCCTTTTCATAGTGAATCAGAAGGAAACCACATTGTGAAAAATGGTATTTGCCATGAAATGGAAATTCTTCATTTACATCAACTTCATTCTCACCTTTAAGAAAACCGAAAGGCTTTATCTTCAAAGGAACTGTGTATCCTGGAGAGCTGTAATCTCAGAATTCTTTAGGTTGGGAAAAGACTTTTAAGATCATTGAGTCCAACCATTAACCTAGCACTACCAAAGTCACTGCTAAACCCCCTCAGCACCAAGCTGACATGTCTTTTAAATACCTCCAGGGATGGTGACTCAGCCACCTCCCTGGGCAGCCTTGATAACCCTTTCAGGGAAGAAATTTTTCTTAATATCCATCCTAAACCTCCCCTGGTGCAACTTGGGGCCGTTTCCTCTTGTCCCATGGCCTGTTCCTTGAGAGAAGAGACCGACCCTCCCTGGCTACACCCTCCTTTCAGGGAGTTGGAGAGAGTGAGAAGGTCTCCCCTCAGCCTCCTTTTCTCCAGGCTGAACACCCCCAGCTCCCTCAGCTGCTCCTTATAAGACTTGTTCTCCAAACCCTTCACCAGCTCCGTTGCCCTTCTCTGGACACGCTTCAGACCCTCAATGTCTTTCATGTTGTGAGGGGCCCAAAACTGGACACAGCACTTGAGGTGGGGCCTCACCAGTGCCAAGTACTGTGGGACCATCACTGCCCCAGTCCTGCTGGCCACGCTATGGCTGATACAATCGTACCTGAACTAGTGCTAATTCCTGGTACAGGCAAGGAATTTTTTCAGTATATCTTGCTCCATGCTTACAAAGAGTTAAACAGCTGCACATCAAAGCTTTGAGCAAGCAGTTCTGCCTGCTTTGCAGATCTGCCATGTTAGTCACTCAAAAGGCTGGAGAAAAACCCACGCAGTGTGTCTTCTACGTCTTGCCACTCCTGTCCTGCTTACTCCACTGGCACTGTGATTGCCTGAGGGATGCAAGATGTGACCTCACCACCAGTGCAAGCCCTTTTAAAGCCCTTTTCTGCAAAGCCCTTCTTGTACTATGGAGCTCAGAGATTAATTTTCTACAACCAGCTTTTTCAAGGAAAGATGGAATCACCAAGAACATAAATCTGCTATTCCCCCCACCATGTATTTAGCATCATACAGACAGTTTGTCTCCTTTTTTTTGAGTAGCCTTTAAATGTATTTTAAAATGTTAAAATATCTAGAAGCAATGCTGATCTGCCTCGCAGGCACCACTGATCAAGCTGTAGATGTTTCAGCGTCTCTGGTAGTCGGGGTTTTTGGGACCACTCTAGCGCAGTTCACTGTCCAGTGGCAATTTTATCAGCCAAAGGGGAAAATAACAGCCATTATGGAGTAAAGTTTCTCCCCTTCCCCTCCCTCCCCCGCCGCTGATGCCGGGGGACCGTTCCGAGGGGGAAGGGATGCTCTTCCACACCAGCCAGCACCGTCGCCCCTTTTAAGACGGAGCTGGAGGGCTCGGCGGGATGGGGAGAGGAGGGGGGAGGCTAAAAATACCGCCCTATGCTGGGGGAGCGTGCGGTGCCCAGCGGGCCGGGCCGCCTGGGTGCGCAGGGAGCGCGCAGGGAGCGCGCCGCAGTGCGCGGCTGCACGGAGCGGGCCGCACCGCAGGGATGCTCGCCCCGCTCCTGGGCTCCGCGGGCTCCGGCTGGCTGCTGCTGGGTGAGTGCTCCCCCAAAAACCGCCTCGGCGGGTGGGATTTGCCCCCCATCCATCACCCCTCCTCAGTGTTTCCCGGCTTCTTCCCCCGGCAGGGAACCGCCGGGCCGGCCCCCGCGGAAACGACCTCTGGGCGCCGCTCTCCGCTCCGGGCCCGTTATCCGGCTGTCCCCCCCGTCCCCTCCCCCCCCCCCCGGCTCCGGAGTAAAAGGGATTTGGGACGCTTTGAAGGGAAAAGGCAGGCGGGAGCGCGCATTTCATAGCAAAGATGGAAATGTGATCTTCTGCTGCATGGGTGCGAGTCGAACGCCGGCACAATGAGATGTTGTTGCAGCGCGATACGGCAAGATCGGCTCCAGGCATTACATAATTTCTCCCAAATCATCTCGCCGGTTTGTTCAGTTGGTCCTTCTTTGGCAAATTGGTAAGGGCACTTCGTCTGCAGCGGGTACGGGAAATAGGGCAGTGCACTGGGGTGTGTGTGCTTGTGCGTTATAGCTGTTGGACGGGGGTGACCGCGGATCCCATTGTTGTGTGGGCAGGTAGTAACGGCTCAAAGTGTGCCTGGACTAGAAAATTACCGTGACTCTGAAACAGGAGGCTCGCTGTAAGGTATTGAAAGGTTCAGCCTTAAATGATCGGCTGCACTGATTCAAAGTCGAGTCCTTTGAATCTGTGTGAAGTGTCTTTTCTAAGGAAAGGTAACATTCAATGTCTGTGCTGTTTCCCCCTTTATCTACCAACCAGCTTTCCTTTAGGCAGGCAGACCTCCAAGGGGAAGAAATAAAAGGGGAAAAATGATTTTAAAAGACAGCATCTTTGCATCTTTAGGTAAATATTGGGGGGTGGGGTGGGAGCACCAAGAACGGAAAATGTATCATGATTATTTATGTTCATATCTGCTTGCTATTTTTGATTATGAAGAGGGATGGTTCACACTGAAAAAAATGGGAACCTAATATCTCTGGCCTGAATTTTATCTCTGAAAATATCCTGGTGGCTCTCATTGAAGTCAGGGGGCTTACAGCTGCTTACATCAGCAGCTTGAATCAGCTGCTTTTCAACTGTAGCAAAACTCATGCAGTGCAGATATGGCCCAGAGGGAATTACGTGGGTGAATCAGAAAGCAGGACTTGGCTCGGAGGCTGCAGGCAAGTGTTTGTTACAGTATTTTGGGCCCCGAGGCCCCAGGGACTGCTCTGAGCAATGTTACTGGATGCTCCAGGCTTGTTTATGACAATGGGAGGGGAACTGGGCCTGCTGGGAATGGGTCTCCAGTGCGAGCTCCTGCTCTCAGGCCTCCACATCCACCCAGTGGTATTGATCTCTGTGCTTCCCGTCTCGGTGTTTACTCTGCTGCTTCCAAATGCATCTCCCTTGTGCGTCCAGCTATCCTGAAGTGTGTCCGTTCAGGTGCGGCTCTGACTCGTGGCCTCCCTTTGGGCCGTGCTCGTTTTATTTTAGTGTGGACATGATTTTAGCCCAGTGTTTTTGATCTACAGAATAGGTGCCCTTGGAAGACAGATGTGCTATTATTGCCATTTGCGGTGGCACTTTTAACAGCAGCCAAGACATACATCAACACCGGTCATAGAATCAAGGAATTATTTAGGTTGGAAAAGATCTTTACTATCATTGAGTCCAAGCGTAAACCTAACACTGCCAAGTCCACCACTAAACCATGGAAGATGGAGCCCATGGGAGAGGTGAGGGCCCTGCCTGACCCGGCAGCGTGGCACTTGCTCAGCCGTGTGCCTGCGGTTGCTGCTCTCGTGCATGGTCTTGGCTTTGTGGTGGCCCCATCCCACCAGACACCACTCCGTGCTGCAAAGGAGTCACAGCGGCTGTGCTGATTTACTGAGCAAGGGGCTCCTTGGCCATTACAGCCCAGTGCAGCACTCTTGTTCATTGCAAATGAATTTCTGGCATCGTTACAAGGGTTTTGACTGGTTGAGAACAGGTCTATAATGTTCACCTCAATGAAATAACGGTGGAAGTCAAAGAAAGGCAAAGCTAATTATTTCCTAATGCGCAGACTTGGATGATCTGATGGATGCACAGAGTGATATGGTAAAATAAAACAAACAAACCCAACAACAAATCCCCCCAGGGGTCTGCACATTGGGCTGGTTTGGGTGAAGCAGTATGAGGTTACAGATCACCCCTTGTTCCTCTCCCCTTGACTAAGAGAGGGAAATCCCAGAGACTGTTCTCTTCTTTTCCCCCCTCGTTTCATGTGACCGCAACCCTGAGCCACTCGCCCGCCCCATCACCCTGTCTTACAGCGAGGAAGAGGAGGGTTTGCTCTCCTCAATCCTGGCAGTGGCTAGAGGTCCCGGCGGAAGTCTGTGCCCATGTGTGGAGGCACAGGAAGGGAATTCTGCCATGGCAGTGTCCCTTCTCCCCACCAGCACCTGCACATCTCCAAATATTTCTCAGTGCACGTTTGCAAAGGAAGCAGGGGGCTCATTTGGTGTTGCATCAGACTTCTTCAGTCCCACTTGTGAGCCCGGCTCTCGCGCTGTGACACAGGAGTCCTTGCTGATGCCCTGAAATTCAGGTCTCTGGATAAGAAACATTTCCTGCTGTGCTTTGTGTACGAAACGGAGCAGATGCCCAAGGCTGCTCAGCCTAGCCCGTGGGGCGCTGGCTGCCGCACAAGAGGTAAAGCCTGTGCTATTTGATGAGGTATATTTAGTTGCTTTTATTCTCCCTTCCTCTATTACTGCTCCATTTGAAGAGTTGCTAGATACCATCAAACAGAAAGGGTAAATGTATTTCCCTGCTTGCTTCCAGGGAAAGACAGCTCAGAGCAATTTTTCTCCGCTGCTCTGGACTAATCTAGACATTTATTTTTGATTCTTGTCTCCACGCTACTATGGATATTACAAATATAATCAAGTAATGAAAAGAGGAGAAAAGCTTTGAAGACAGATGGTAAACTGAATTAACTGAATACCTAGCAAAATAGGAAAGCTGACTTGGGAGCAAGCCAGGAACAAAGAAATACAACATTACATCAGTAAGAGCATAATTGCCCTTGTTTTGACGTCACCGACCGCTGCAGAGCACCACAGGGTTTGAACCTTTCCTCGTTACTACATTTCTGAGAGCTCTTGGAGATAAATACCAGCATCTTCCTTCTTTATCGCTGCAGAGTTGCCACCAGCACCTGAGTAACTTGTAGGTGACCAGAGATGAGCCTGGGAGAGGCTGAAGAAGTGATGGTCAGTGACGTGACACAAGCATTTACCTCGATAGATACACAGGCATCAACGGCAGCTCTTTTCCCGTGGCTTTCTTGGCTTTGCCAGATTATTTCTTCGTATAGAGCCAAACAAAATCATCGACTTAATCACCCTCTTTCTGATCAGAAAGGAACAGGAAAAAAGAACATCTATTAATACAATATTTTTTTTTTATTTTTAAGTGCTCTGCATGTGTTCTTTGGTGGTGGATCAATACAAGTAATGAGTTTTTTCCATCACTGCTATTTCTGTCTCTTGTGCTATGGTGCGAAGCCAAAGCCCTGCAGGTCCTTGGCACTGGGGTCCCATCTGTCCCTGCTGCCGTCCCTGCAGGGCTGCGGGTGCCAGGAGCACGGGAGGGCCACCCGCAGTGCTCCCTTCCTGCAACTTTCCAGCCTTTTCCCCTCTGGAGAAGATGCCGGTGTCCAAACTGCTTCAGCCTCTCTCCTCCTCTCCCTCTGAACAGGAGGGCTTACAGAGCTCGTGGACCCAGAGAACCCTGGAAACCAGTCAAACGCAGTGGGGTAAGGTGCACTGGAGAGCACGTGGTTTTAAAATATGGATAAACATGCTCGAAATATATCTGTAAAATCCATGAAGCCCCAGTGGGAGCCCTCACACACCTCTCTACGCTCTCCTGTAGTTTGCTGAGAGCCACACCTGGTTCTCCAGAGGCTTTTCTTCCCAGACGTGCTGATTCAGAGCCTTTGCAAAACCTTTTTTCAGAGACTCCGAGGAACTTAGCGTCGGTACCGTACAGTGTGACGTGGGTAAATGTTTTGCTGGGCTCGGATTGATCGCCATAGCGTGCTATCAGCGCTTATGGATGACAAATCATTTACTGTGTTGGATCCTCCTTCTGCTGTAAACATTGTCACGGAGCTGTCAAGGTGACCTGCGGCCGGAGGGGAGGCAGTGAGGCTGAGGGAGGGAAGGGACCGGAGGAGGAAGTCTTTGCCTGATTCTGTGTCTTCCTTATGCTCTGTATATAGATAAAATTATAATTTTTTTACCATTCTGCTGGAGGCTGCACTATGGAAAACTTGGTGGTTGGAGATGGGAAAGGGTAAGACACTGGGATGAGTGGGGATTTTCAGTCAGGAAGAGTTTCAAAGCCAAAGAGGTAGTTCAGCAGATGCTTTGGAAGAGCGTGGCTGAAAACGCAGCCCCTGCTCGGTGTGGGCTGACTTCACAGCAGGGTTTGGCAAGACCCTGTAGTGATTCTTCCACAAAACCCAACTACTGCTCTTGCCGTCCCAGAAGCTCCCCTGTGAGCCACACAACTTCTCTTTTCTTTTCTTTCTGGGCTTTTCCGTCCTCCGTGCTCTGTGGTACACCACTCTCAAAAATGTGGAAAGAAGATAAATCCAACCACCTTGTCCAAGTCATTTTCTTTTGCTCCACAGGAAGAAAGTGTCGCTTGTCAAGACAAAAAAGTGCCATTCAGTGGAAATCACCATCTCATTAGGAAACCCCCAACTAAGGGAGGAAAAGTCTATATATTTAGACCTGTGTGCTATGGTGTCGCAAGATTGCATCTCACATTTCCATTCGCTCATCGATGTGGCTGCTGTGGTGGAGATACAATCTCAGAAACACCACATGTAACCTACAGTGAACAGTTTCCACTTCATTACTGCTCAGTAACGCTGCAAAATCAGTGTTGAGTTGGCCTTGGTGAGGCCAATGGGTTCTGGAGATTCCTGGGGTTTGTTCCGTGGCTTTGCTCACTGAGGTCAACCGTGTCGCTTGGCACGAGGGCAGCGATTCCTGTCCAATGGGAATGCCGCACAACAGGTCAGATATCAGGTGATTCAGGAAAATAATAACCCCAGAGAAGGGTCTTTTATCCACTGGTGCCTGTGGCAGAGGTGGTTACCTGTATAAGCCCATGGTCTAGCGGCCAAACTCCAAGACAGCCTTCACCACTCTCACTGCTGGGGGGTTTGGTGATGGTAGGAAGGAGGAGAGTACCAGTCGCAAGCCTGGGAATGGACATCTGGATGATCCATCTGGACACCCAGAGTTGTGCTTTGACCTCAGATGAAGGATGGTTGCTTTCGGGGCTATCAGCCTGATGACAGTCACCACCAAGTTCTGAGTTTCATCCTCAGGTCCAGAATCGCAAGTGCTGAGGTGTCAGGGACGAGGTGTGGGGTGCCACCTTGGCTGGCCCTTCTGCAGAATTGTCACCCTTCCTGCTGTGAACACACTTTCATTTTGGAAAAGTTGTTTTAGAAACTTTTGCTCCAAAATCTTTCAAGTTTCATCTCGGATTTGCTTATGACTAATCTAGATCCTGCTTGTTTGGATGCCACAATGATGTCTCAGTCAAGCCATTTGTTTTCCCCTGGTGTTTCCTTCCCAGCCCACAGCTCAGCCTCCTCTCTGAGACAGTTGCCCATGTGGCAGCTCTCTGCCACCATCCCGCCTGCTCCCAGATTGGGTCGCCTCCTCAGCCTGGCAGCTTTTGCCTTCAGAAAGGATGGGTTCTCCTGCTGTGGGGAGCACAGGCAGCGCATGGCTGGGTGCAGAGGCCACCATGGCTCCCTTTGGGCCACCACTTGACCCATTGTTGGAAGGAAAGTTGCACAACCTTCCTTGTCCCTGGGCTAGGCAAAACAAGCCACTGAGTTTGCTCATGGCCAAGAAGACAAAGGGCTAAAATGACCTTTCCTTCTCCCACCAGCCATTGAGAAATTGAGGCGGAGTTGCCCCCGTGCACAAGCTGGAGCAGCCCCTGGGCTATGCTGTCCCCCATGGGCTGGTGATGGCGCCTGGGGAGAGACAGAGGCTCAGGACCAGCCTCTTCCAGGGAGGATGGGCAAGTGTCTCTGCATGGCAAGGGTCAAAGCCACGTCCCCTCCATTTTCAGAGCAACAAACTACTCCTTTCCAAGTACTACCAAATCCCTAAAATCAGCTCAACGAACAATAAGGACATTGCTGTGATTGAGAGGGGCATGAGGCCGATGACTGGGGATGTGTCTTGTAGTTCTAAAAACCTCTCTGCTTTGGCAAATTAAAAAAATTGGCAAATTCCCACTATGGTCCAGGAATACAGTGGAGAAGCAGCTCCTGTGCATGCTGCTTGGGCTGGGGTGTCCACAGTCGCTGCTAGATGGCACCAGTTGAGAGCTGCAGCCGGGGAAAGCACAGAGGTGTTTGCTGAACTGGGATTAACTTTATTTTTTTTCCTCCAAGGGCGAGCCTGAGCTGGTCAGCACAGGAGCCAGCACTGAAATTGCTAAGCTGTTTTAATTTACAGGTTTTTGGCTTTGAAAAAGTGTCTAGGAAGAGAATAAATCATTCTGCTGTTGATGTAAATGAATTGGAAGTGATCTAAGCCAAACTTGCACTGAAATTACAAAAGATGTGAATGACGCAGATTTAAATATCTTTGCTGCAGAGACCAGTATTTAGGTAGAAAAAGTGAAAGAACATTTTTTAGAGCTTGTTTCAAAAATTCTTTCCAATGGTGGAGAAAAAAGACAAACATATCATGGAATGGTTAGTTGGAAGGGACCTTAAAGATCATTGAGTTCCAACCCCCTGCCCGCCCTGGGCAGGGACACCTCCCACCAGACCAGGTTGCTCCAAGCCCCCTCCAACCTGGCCTTGAACCCCTCCAGGGATGGGGCAGCCACAGCTTCTCTGGGCAACCTGGGCCAGGCTCTCACCACCCTCACAGCAAAGAACTTCTTCCCTATATATAGAATATAAAAATAGTAAAATAAATAATAAAACATAAAATGTAAATATAAAACATTAGATTCCCTCTTGAAATGTTAAATGTATTTTACTTTGTATTTCTGATACAGCTCAGTTTTGGGCAGAACCATTCTCCATAACTCCAGATGACCTCATTCAGAATTATTTTTTCTTCCAAAAAAAGAAAAAAGATTCAAATAACTCCTTCGAGCAGCGCAGCTGAGAGGAGCTTGTGGCCAACTTGCGAAGGGTTACCCGAGTGGTACCCACACCCCGATACCCCCAGATTGCTTCCCACAGCGCCCTGTTCGCTGTGGGTGTCCCCCGGCACAGCCCACGCGTGTTTTTGGGACACCGGAGGAGCGATCCCCAGTGACCTTCTCCCCTAGCCCCTGCGCAATGCCCCAGCCCGGGTTTTATTCTGCCTCAAAAGAGGGTTTTTTTTGTGCCGGCGGAGGGCAGCCGCCTCTCCCCGGGCAGGCAAATCCCCGCCGCTGAGAGGCTGCCGAGGGTGGTGTGATGCTCTGACCTGCCAACAGCAATTCAGGGCTGTGCTTCCTTTCGGGGAAAAAAAGGCATTTGCATATCCTCTGTTCACTTTATTTGGTTAAACACATTTGAAAAGGCAAAAGCTCTGGGTCATTGAGACTGAAGAATGGCCTGTCTGAGGGCCTCCCCCCGCCTTAACTCTTTGAAACCTTCCTCCAGCGTCTTGGAGGGACTCGTCTTAAATATCCAGAAAAAGGGGATTTAAAGACTGCTTTTGCAGCAGGGAAGGGGAAGGGAGTTGGATCTGGGGAAAAGCCTGGCAGCAGGGAGGCAACTCAAAGGTGCCATATATCTCGGAACTGAAAATTCACTTCTGTGCAGCCGTAGAGAGATTTGGGGAAAGTTTGTAAAATTTAGCATGGGCAGAAATGTCTTCATGGGGACTTGAAAATATCTGTGAAAATAGGAGAGCGGAGGCAAGTTACACTAGTGCCGGGCACAGAAATGCACTGCAGGGTGCGAAATCAGAACGTGGGACTGACTAGAAACAAAACATATAAACAGCCTAAGCGCTGCTTCAGCTAACAAAATAAAAATAAATAATAAAAAACCCCAACCAAACCAAACCAAACCAACCCAAACTAAAGCAACAGCAAAGATCCTGAAACATAAACCAAGAGTTTAAAAACATTCAAACAATGTCACCATTTGTTATTACTGTTGGAAGAAAAGCAAGTTTCAGTGAAGTATTTAACTTTGAATAATTAAGGACATCTCAAATCACAGCTCAACCACAGATTTCTCCAAAGCTTTCCACGCGATGACACCAATCCCCCCTTTTCCCTCATTCCCCCCTCGCTGCCGGGGGTACCGGAGCTGGGTGTGGGCTGTGGTTGGGGTCTCGGGGTGGTGGGTGCCAGGGTGCTGAAGGCAGCCCCTTGGACCAGGGCAGGATGTGGCCCCCGCACCTCACCCCATCCTGCACCCATCGTGCTCAGAGGCAAAACGAAGCCTGTGCTTCTGGGTGCCTGTAACCTCTTTTGAGGATGACAGCTGGGAAGAGATGCATAAGCAATAAAATCATCCTCATGGGGTTATTTTTCTTCCCCTGCCATCTATTGGCATCCCTGCAGTGTAAGGAAATGGAGAGCTAGAGGGACAGGAGGCAGGAGGCAGAAACACTTGCCTGGTAGGCTCATATTAGTGTTCCTAATTATTGAATTAATCCTCTACTCATGCAATGTGCTTCCTTCCTGCTGCTCATTGCAAGTGGTCAAAAATATATACTGCATAATCAACACAAGCATAATGCCAGACCGAAAAAAAAAAAAACAGAGAAAGAAAAAAGAGACTGCCAAAAAGAAACAAAAGGGAGTAAAGTTCCTTCACATTTTACATGACTTTAATTATTTTAGTTAGTGGCTGTCTTCTATTTCTAGTCACAGTAGGATTTTCCATGGATGAGCTTTAAGGAAGGTGTTGGCAGATTTCTGTTCTGTAACTGAAGCTATTGCCCTGGGTTATGGGAATGTCCTGAAAGACGAAGCAGCAGTTTTTATTGAGTTATCCTCAGAATTTTGAAGTGCTGTGTGGGACCCCGGGCCGTGGAGCGATGAAAGCCCAGGGAGATCATGGGCCGGCCCTGAGCCCAGCATGTTTTTCTGGTGGCACAGCCTTCGTTAGCTGCTCTGATGGCTCTGCAGCCTCCTGGCTATAGCATCACTCTGTTTAAAATTCGACCTTAATCTGTGTTTCTCAATAATTTTGATAAAGCGTAGAGAAATTCAATAGGTTACTCTTTTCTTTCACGTTGCGTTTGGCTGTGAGCATTAAAAGCACCGTGACTTACTGACATAACTTTTTTCTTTTCCTGGACAGGTGGGGTCTCAGCCAAATCCCATAAAAGTCCTTTTGAAGCCTTTTCATTGATTTTACTGGTAGTTGGATCTCACTGGGCTTTAGACTGAGCAGTAATCAGCACAAAAAGGTGAACTCTTATTTCCTTTGTATTTGTAGAGCATAAACATCCCTGCTACTTAACTCACTAAGGCGAGGGTGAGTTCTGGGCAGAAGCAGAACTCACCTGAGTCTTTGTTTGAAGCACGAAGGGTTTTGTGGCTCCTCTTGCCTCGGCCGAGCCCTCAGCCCCACCAGCCCTCAGCCTCAGGTTCTGCGGAGCACAGCTAATAACATCTGCAGGAGGATCTTAACACGTACTCGAACTGTCCTCTTGAGTTCCAGTGCCAAAGGCTCTTAGGGCAAAACCCTGTTCATGGTGAACTGCGTGCTTTCCCTCAGCTACGTGTCCAAAAAAGGAGGCTGCCTTCCTGTAAAAAGCTCTCACGATTACTCTGCTCTGCAAATCACCTGGCAGAAAATGCTGGGGCATTGGGGAAGCTTTTATTCTGTGTCTCACTTAGAGCGTGCTTATCTCCGTCTTCCCTCAAGGTAGGAAGCCTAAATCCAGTTTTCTCCCTTTGTTCTGTCTGATGTTTCTCCTGTGGTTGTTCCAGCAAGTGACTTCTTATGCTGTACATGTGTGCGATGAGAGCGAGACAGGAGAAAGGGAATAACTGCTCAGGGTATTTACTGGGGAGGTGGAATGGTCGGAAGCTGTCCTGAAACGTGTTTCTGAAGCCCCCCACCTACGCGCAGGGCGTATTGCCCCCTGTGAGCGCCAGGGAGGTAGGCGAGAACATCCCTCACCAACAGGTGCTTGAAAGAAGAGCTCCTGCAGATAAATGCAGCACAGTAACTTGGTTTTAATCCAATATTTATTTAAAATCAGCGTTCCCACATCCCCTTTGGAGCACTCCATCATCAACACAGCTGTGGTGTATCTGTGGGGTACAGGTACCCAAGCACCCAGCCAGCCTGGGGCTGCTCAAATACGCCTCAAATATTTTCCTGACTGCAAAGTTTCTGTCAGGCTGTGGCTCCTGAGGAGCAAAGGGGCCAGAATCAAAGCTGGGAAATTTTGCTGAGGTCCCGTGAAGCCAGCACTGAGACGCTGATTTACATCTGCAGGCCATTTAGGCCACAGAAATGGTGCCCAGTCCAGACAAATTTGTGAATTAAGCCTGAATACCCACATCTGAGCCAAAGGAGTGGCGCTTGACAAGCTTGCCTGGAATCTCGTTAAATATCCTTCCCTCCTCATTCATGAGTGTTAAATCTTCTTTGAATATTCTCTATAGAGGCAGTATAAGGTGTCGACTCCAAATGCATAATATTGCAAGTACAATTTAGGGCAGGTCAGACAGAAATGTTATTCGCTCCGATAACAGCGGGAGAAGGGTTGGAGGAGACACAATCTATTGTTTGAGGGAAAAAAAAAAAAAAGAAGGAGGTGAGAAAACCGATAGTTTCATTGTTAACAAAGCCAAATGTCCCCCCCCTGGGAGGGATGGAGTCCTCAAGCGCCTCGCTGACTGCCACAATTTTAAGAAGGAATGGCATAAATAACAGTAAATAGGGTGGCAACACGGAGAGAGGCTCCTGGAGGGGCCCAGAGGGTGGCCCACCCCGGGGGGGGCGTTATCTTTGCTCGGAAGCGGGGAGTTGGAAGTAACCAGAGACTGTTGGCTTTCAGCTGAAAGGAATGTTCTTTGGGTTGGGGTAAGCGTCTTAGCCAGACCTCTCAGATCTTTAATATTCATAGTTTTACCACCACAAATGAATTGCAAAGTTTTTGTTTTGTTATTATCAGTGTAAAGTAAATGTAAATTAACAAAATATTTTTTTGGTTTGGGCTGGTTTGGGCTCAAATGCCAGGTGGTTTTTTGTTTGGTTTGGGTTTTTATATATATATATAAGTGACAATGTAAGGATGATGTTGGCAATAGTTATTCTTTTCCTATTTTATTGATTCAGATGATTTACATTTATTCTACTCAAGCTATGAAGTTTCTAACTTAGCAGACTAGGACTGGCAACACAGACTTTCTCAGTGTCAGAAGCTTCATTCCATGACTTTTCCCAAAGGAAAAAAAATTAAAATAAAATGATGCTGTCTTTCATTTTAAACTGAGCGTTTGCAGGAAGGCTTTGCAGTTTTACATCCACAAGCCTTGCCTAGAGCCTGTGAGGAGCCGGGAAGCTTCCAGTGTGACAAATGGAGGTGTCAAACCCATGCAATATTCAGGAGGGGAAGGAAGGCGGGGGGGGGGGAGTTTCTCCCGTCTGTGAGAAGCTGGAACAAGGCTCCCACGGCCGGGATGCGGAGCCTCCAGCGCCTCAAGGGTTACAGCGGGGCAGGGCTGCTGCCGCCCTAATACCGCCTAAGCTGATATTAGCCAAGCTTAACTTCTTTCACCAGTTTGCAGATGGGAAGGGGGTGGGCCGTCCTGGAGTCAGCAGTTCTTCAGCAAGTACATGAACGCCAGCTCCGGCGGCGGGAGACCCAGCCATGAGCTGATGCCTGCCCGGGGACAGGAGCCTTTCCCTGCAGTTGGTAAGGCCCTGGAGATAGATATATATATTTTTTTTTTTTTTCCTTTAAATTTTTGAAATCCGGGTGAGGAGCCCGGGGGGCTCCAGGCGGGACCCTGGCAGGGCTTCCCCCAGCCCCGAGGTGGCCTCGGGCTCCGGGATGCTGAATAGAACAATCTCCCTCCCCCCACCCACCCCCCCCCCCAAAAAAAAAAAAAAAAAAAAAAAAAGAAGGGGTGCGGGAGACCCCTCTGTGCGGGGGGGGACACCCCACAGACATCGCTGCTGCGGGGAAGGGTGGTCTGGGCTGCGTTTCTGGGTGTTGCGGTGCGGGGAGAGCCCGCCGGCAGGACGGGGGTGAAACACCAGCACCAGAAAGGGTTTGTGGCTTTTGCAGTTTCCTGTTGTTTCAGATGTTTCTAACAGGCCGGGGGAGGCGGGCGGGGGGAAGGACACAAAGCTCCAGCCCGGCTCTGGCTGGAGATCAGAGCGCTGCAGGCGGCCGGTCCCGCGGGGGCTCCTGCTTCCAGCCCCGGGGCTCAGGGACCCCCCTCTCCGCGGGGGCTCAGGGATACCCCGAAGCTCAGGGACACCCCCCTGGGCACTGCCTGCATCCCGGCCACGCACTGGGGACAAGGTCACTGGGATGCAGAGGTGGAGGCTGGATTCTGCGCTGCCCGGGGAGGGCTCTGCTGGTTTGGGTTCCATTCCCCAAAACTCCCGACCCCAACCATCAGGGCTTGTTTCCCAGAGCAGGAGCTCTGCAGAGACTGGTGAACTTGTTGAATTGTAGTTGACATCCTGCAGGTTTCTAGGCTCTCATTGTGTTATAACCACCTGGACTTCAAGGTCGGCTCTTGAAGTCTTCACGGTTGGGATGGAGGTTGCTGTTGGTGGGATCTCCAAATGCTGGTGATTGACATGTGCCTTTGCCAAAGTTACACGGTGGTGGCAGGTTACAAGTGTTAAACGCACTATGTGGTCTGGTTCCCAATCAAACGCTGTGGATTCATGTGTTCTTCGAGCTCATAACCATGTGTGTGCTCCATCCACGTGGGAAGAGCCTACTGGTGCGTGGGTTGCAACGCTGATGGGGTGTATCCTGGTGCGAGGCACAGAGCGTGAAAACCTCTCCTATAGGCATGAAATACCCACTCTGGATATCGAGTGTGGTTTCTTGCTTGCTGCCTTGCATTGGTGTGGGTCCCATCTTTTGGTGTGATGGGGAGAGGTTGGGTAGGGGACATGAAGAGGATGCTTCCAGGGGTTTCAGGTTGTGGAGGGTGGAGGGTCTGCACTTGTTCCTGGTGGTTTAGATCATGGTGGGACAGTAATGGCTGCTGAAGATGGGATCCGAGGTGTCTTTTGTGCAGTTGCGGTGCCTCCTCAGGAAACCTGCAGAAACCAGACATGGTTATTTGTTGTTTTCCAGCGCAGTGAGAGCGCTCCCTGACATGGGGACTGTTTCTGCAGGAGCCAGTCTGTTTTTACTGGCTTCACGTGCAAGAGAGAAACTCCAAGTTATGTTCCTTTAAAAGCACGGTCATATTCTCGCGCACAGAAAATATGCGGAGATTATTTTGAGAAGCTCTGGCTGCTTGCGGGCACCGTGGTTCGGTGATGGCTGTAGGCTGCTGGCGTGGGGCCCGGGCAGGCAGAGGGCACCGTGGGAGCTGGAAGGCCTGTGCACCGTGTTCCTGCCCGTCCTGTCCCATCCCACCGCCTGTCCTGTCCCATCCTGTCCCGTCCCATCCCATCCCGCTGCCTTCAGTCCACCTGCAGCGGGAGGATGGAGTTGCTTCCCTTCAGGCCTTTTGGCACACGACCTGCCTCTTCCTTAACCCTTATTTTTCTCGCCCCTCATTGCACTGCAAAGCTGCCAGATGATCCTTAAGCAACTTTCAGAGCCGCCTTCTGCTGCTGGTTTGTTTTGGGATAAAGCCGGGGCCCGATCCAGGCTGCCAGGTTATATGTGCACAGGGTCTGGATGAAACCCTGCTCTCTCCAGGTGTAATTACACCTTTGGGGTCCCCACATTCCATCTGCGGGGACGGGGACCTTCAGAAAAGCAGTACAACTTGCAGGGCACTTGGTTGGTAATTAAGCTGATCTAATTATAGACAGCTTACTGTGAGGGATACAACCGTATTTATTGGAGTTAGATCATGACATGACTGTTACTTTTCCTAAGCTCCCATTTTCGATGTCATTTTTGTAGTGTCACTTTCCAGAGTGACAGTCATAAGGCCACCTTCATGGGCAGACGTTTGACAAACAACTGGCAGAGGGCATTTTGGTCTGCTCGTTGTTCACGTGGCTCTGCTTTTACTGCAGGCCAGTAAGTTTTGGAGCTCTTTGAGCTGTAATATTAGCTTAAAAAGAACTGCTCCTTATAATAAAGACAGCGCTTAGGTGTTCCATGGTATAAACTAGAAGGGCTCAGTCTATATCTTCTGCAGTGGCAGATGAAAACATGTGGTGTGATACCACATGGGCAGCATCCTGCAGACAGTGAGGGGCCTGATTTCCAGGATCTTCATGGCTGGAGGCAATGCCCCGCTGCAAAGAGTGTCTGCGTAACTGTTGGGATTACTGAGGGTGACACGAAATTGAAATTTGACCAAGTAAGAGCTTTGATCCAGTCTGAGCTGTCAGTGAAACAATGCAGGCGAGCACGTGGCTGGGAAGTGGTGTATAAAAATGTTCCTGTTCTTCCCTGACGTCTGCAGGACCAGCTCTGAGCACGCCACGGTGTCACCTCGTAAGCGTTACGGAAGGTCTTCCTTTATAAGCTTCTTTAGGTTTCTGTGTCACTTTGGGTGATGCCTTCCCAGGGCTGCCAGACTGGCCTGAATATGACTACGTGGCCGTGCAGGATGCTCGGAGCGGTGTTTGGAACCTCCTGAAGTTGGTGCAGCCGCCAAAAGAAACAGCAGCAACAAACCCAAAAACGTTTGCTGCTGGATCGGTCCCCCTGTGCCCTTCCCTGGGCCGATGCACAACTATTTGTGCTGGTGCCTGGGAAAGGCAGGGTGGGAATGGGAATGACACCGGGGGCTGGAGGTGGGCAGGAGGGCTCCTTGTGCTGGAAGGACTCGCTCCACCATCCGTCCATGGAGTGGGATGTACTGGGGCATCCCAGCCTGCATGGACTGGGCTGCATCCTGCTGGGAGATGCTTTGCTCCCACCGGCTGTGGCCAGGCTAAGCACAGGGTGGCCCCTGTGACCAGTCTCTGTGACCATATGCTGCAGTTCCAGCGTTCCACCCCGGGCCATGCTGCCACCAAGGTCGCCAGCTGCCCCCCTGCACCCATGGCTCCATGATGGCACCCATGCTTATGGTGCCAAATGATCACCCCAGGTGGGGATTTGGTTGGAAAATAGCCATTTTTTCTCTTACTTTTGCGGGACAGTAAGTTTTGTGCCAGCTCAGTTGCTTGCTCTGGCAAACAGCCGTGTGCCCCAGGGTGGCCATAAGGCGGGGGGAGCCCTATGGTCCCATCCAGGAGTGGTGTGGGTTTGGGTCACCAGTGTACGTGTGGGAGAGGAGCCAGGGCCAGCTCAAGCCTTCTGGTGTCCCTTCAACCCCCCCATGTAAGTGCAAGGTCTCACACATACTGACCATGCAGACATGGCCAAGGGCAGGGTGGGAATGGTCATGGAGAACCAGGCTCGGGAACTGGCAGCAGGGGGACCTGCCTGTCCTTGCCTGGCAGTGACCTGCTGTGGGGACAGAGCAGAACCAGCCTGCAAGAGCCAGGGCAATGCATGCTCGTGCGCCTGCTTCTTCCCTGCCTGGGCATGCGAGAGTGGAAAATTCACCCCAAATCTCCTGTTTTCCACCCAGCCCGGGGCTTTGCAGGCTGAGATGGCCACAGAGGGCTTGGTTCTGGTGTTTTCATGGAGGGAGACTGAAAATGAGCTCTGCAGGGAGCTGTGGAGGGGGTTACATCTCACGTGGGCGCACTGAAGGGCAGCGTGTTGTCTGCAGGGGTACAGAAGGTGATGCCCAAGGGCTCTGGGTGGCCTCTGGGTTGGGGTTGGAAGATGTTGGGGCTGGAAGGTGCAGGTGCAGTCAAGGCTGAGGCAGGTGGCACCATAATAAATAGCATCCTCTGCTGAGCAGTGATAAGTATGCTTTTTGTAAAAGAAAGAAAGGAAAAAGAGGAATTGGAACAATGAAACGGGAATTAGCAAGGTCTGTAGTTCAACTTCCCCAGCCCGCTGGGTGCTGTGGTTGGACACCTCCTTCCTTCCCCCACCACGTCCGGCTGGTTGTCCCTGCGCCCCTGCATTGACCACCCCTGTGAAAACCTCGGGTTACTGGGATCCTTAGCTGGACCAGTAAGTTTTGGACCATGGCCCCTACAGGCAGTACTAAAGTTTGTTTAAATCCAATCAACATTTGAAGGCAAACGTCAAAACTTTGCCAGGCAACAAGCCATCAAGCTCTTTGCTGAGCACCTTCGTCTTTCGGCTCCGCAGAACTGGCTGTCGTGGGTGCAGCTGCCTTTCCCTCCCCATTCAGTGCTGCTCTTTGTACTCTGCCCCAGATAACTATTTTTATGCAATTATTTAAGCTGTTCGTTCACTGCCTGTCGCACGGCATTCAAGAACCGTCTAGTATATGGGACAATCAACCATCAATGTCACTATAAAAAAAAAAAAAAGCCACCAAAAAAGTCAAAAACCCAACAAAGCCCCTTCTTCACAAGAGCTGAGATTTGTAAATCATCATGGGCACCTCTGGGAAGTGGGGGATGCCCTGGAAGAAGCTTCCAGAACTGAGCTCCAGCCCTGGCAGGAGCAGCAGGATGGTGCAATGCCCCACTTCAAGGATGCCCGCGGGGCACGGTGCTTCAACATGAGCCCCAGCGAACATGCAGAGGAGTCACTGGCACCTGTAAACCTTGCCGTAAGGCTGAGGGGCAAATTCTCTCCTCCTTTAGTCGCCTCCATGGGCTGCTCCCAGGGGCCAGGGAAGCAGGAAGGATGTGGGCAGGGAAGGATCAGGCTGTGGTTTCCCCAGATGAGATGTTGCAGCCCCCGAGCTGGTCTTGGCATCACTGTGTTAGCGGCCCCAACAGAGCTGGAGGTGAAAGACCAAAGCGCCAGAAAACCTCCTGGCTTTGGGGGTTTGCTTTTTCTTCTGTCTGAGTTACTATTTATCTTGGGGGAATCGCCTGAGCCTGCTTTGGGCCAGCAGACAGTGGCCACGCTGGCACGAGAGAGACATGGTGAGTGTCACAGCCGGGGCAGGGATAGCCCAGATGGGGTTCACCATCTGAACTTCATCCTCTGCCACCATAGGCCGAGGGTTTTAGCCTGGTCAATGAAACCTTGTGTCTCTGGTTCATCACATGCTGGCCCTGGGTAAGGTTTTAAGGATGTTTCATCAGTTTTCATCAGTGAGAGGAGTTTTTTTGTCACTGTGCCTTAGGCAATTGATAGATTTCCGAGATAACAGAGCTTTGAGGTCTGGTAGGAAACTGAAAACACTTTCCTGGGCTTCCTAATGCTTTGTTACCCAGAGGAGTGACAGATTTGGACCAGGATCCCAGTCTCGGCTTTCCTGTAGGCATGAGTCACGGTGGCTTTGGAGTACTGCTGTTCCGATCTGCTTGGGGGTGTAAAGGGTATTTTTAGGTTGGCTCACATCTGTGAGCGGTGCCTGCGTGCGGCGAGGAGGTGTGGGACCAGAGGATGCAGCTTTCCGTGGGGTTTTGCCATCAGGGGCTGAATAGGTGGACCCGACGCAGAGGGATGAGGCTCCGGGCACGGAGCATTTCCAGCCAGCCGGGTGGTGGATCTTGCTCTCTGAAAGATTACAAGTGTTTAAAGTAAGATCTCTGCGCAGCCACTGAATTATTTATCGAATAATTTCTCTTGGCAAGGGAGTGGTATGCTGTGGATATTTTAGATGCTTTAAATACCTCTGTTTATTGCGATTACTGTGCTCTTTCTGTAAAATTGGACTTTCAGGACACTGAGCTCCTTGTTAGCGTTTTTCCCTTTCTGGTGGATGCTTGCAAAGATCTTGTGTCTTGCAAATGCATCTCCTTGCAAATGCATTTCTCGGCAGCGCTGGGAGCTGGAGGCCAGTGCGGTTCCTCCGGGTTGCTTGGAGATTCCCATCCTTTGTCTGTGCCTTGGCTTTGGCGTTGGGGAGGCTGGAGGGTCAGCAAGACCACTGTGCCCAGCTCTGGGCTCTGCCACCAGCTTGGTCCCCAGGAGCCTCAGCGGAGCGTGGTGCCGTGGTGGTGCTGAGGAGGACCCTGTGCTGTTCACACTCCGGATACTTGGTGAGAAGGAGTTTTTCTTTGTAAGAGTGAGATGTCTCCGCAATAAAGCGAGTGGTACAATCATCAGTCATCAGGCTACTAGAGTAGGAGGAGATTTTTTTATATTTTTATATATATATATTAAAAAAAAATGTATATACACACACACACAAGCATATACATCTACATATGCATATAATTTTATGCATATACATATGTATATATAATGGTACGAAATCCTTTGGCTGGCTTCTCTAAGACAATCTTTCTGCACCAGGCATTTCTCTTCCTGCCTCTCCTAAAAAAACGGTCCCACTTTGGCCCCTCACCGGGATAAATTTATGCCACGGCCCCAGCCACATGCTGAACCCCCTTCATTCATCACTGTCCCCTCCCTGCAGTAACCTGAGGTCACGCAAAAGCATTGCTGGCTTCCTCCCCATGGACTTGATTTGCCTTATTTCCTCTCCAGCAGATCGAAGAGGCTTGACCCGGCTGTGAAGCCCTTTTCCACAGCAGATAACTCTGCCTTGCACACCGGGGAGGGGACAGCACTTGGTGGGGGGGGGGTGAGCGGGGTGGCAATGGCACGGGGACGGTCCCCGGTTGCCTCGGTGCAGCCCCATGTCTGCTTCCCGCGCCCCACAGACCCAGTTTGGGGGGCATCGAGCTCCCGGCAGGAAAGCAATTCCAGCTAAAGAGGCTTATGGACCATTGAAACCTCGTTCTTTAATAGTCTTGTTGGCAAACGGCCAGTTTAACGGATTGGACGGGCCTGATCCCCAAAGGAAGGGGAGAAGGACATTTTTCATTAGTAAAGATAACATATATAAAAATGATAACCTGCTTTTTATTACCTTTCTTGCTCGCTGGGTGATTCTCCAGGGTGTGCTCCCTGGAGAGATGCTGCAGCCTCTGCGCTTTCCCTCCCTTGTTCCCCATCCGCAGCAATAGAAGTCCAAGAGCAAATACCTACTCTGCACCCAACACCTCTCACACCTTCTCATGTTCTCTGAATCCTGGCATAATAATCCAAAAAAAGAGCATTTTTATCTCTAAACTGGGTCCTTTTCCCCTCTATTTTTTTTTCCCCCTTCCCAATTATGACTCGCTAGGTTACAGTGGAACCATACCCCATGAGTGCTAATGCCTTTGCATTCATTCTTAAATTAACTAGAAAAGTATGTTTTGGCCCTGCAAAGAGTTGTGTAATCTAAGGCAAACACAGTAATTGTGGTTTATATATTGTTGCACTTGAGAGTCAATTATTTCCCTCACAGTGAGTAAAATTAAACATATGCAAGAGTTTGTTTTGGTGGGTAGGGGGCATTTTTTTTTAAATGAAAAACGTGGTTTTGATGAAAATACTCTGTTCCAAAACTCAAAGCGGTAATATATCACATGGAAGCCGTGGGAGCTCACTTCAGTGTGATCTGACTGAGGGTGGGAGACATTAAATGGAGAAAAGGGCTATAGTGAAACATGTCCCATTAGAGGAGCAAAAGCAGGTAAAGTTTAAGAAAGTTTTAAACAGCATTACCCTCAGCTTGGCTGATAATCCCAATAATTGCTGAGTCCCAGGTAATCACATCTGATTCATCCTTGCAGAGCACAGAGGGTCCCTGGATACACACCTTGGTGGGTGCTCGGTGGGTCAGGGCTGCGGCGTTGCCAGTGCCCGAATCGCTCATGAGGGATAGAGGCCAGATAATCCAGATTGAGATGAGATGTGGGGAAGAAGTTCTTTGCTGTGAGGGTGGTGAGAGCCTGGCCCAGGTTGCCCAGAGAAGCTGTGGCTGCCCCATCCCTGGAGGGGTTCAAGGCCAGGTTGGAGGGGGCTTGGAGCAACCTGGTCTGGTGGGAGGTGTCCCTGCCCAGGGCAGGGGGTGGCACTGGGGGGGCTTTAAGGTCCCTTCCAACCCAAACCATTCTGTGATTCTGTTTATTACAGGTTGCTGCTGTGGCAGCACGTTCGTGCCCCAATTACACGTGTGGGCCAGGAAGAGGATAGGGGTCCTGCAAAAATACATGAGCCAAGTATCGCTCGTCGTCTGCTTTGCTTTGGGGCTTTTTACTGGGTTTCTGCACGTTGATTCTCTCATAGTTTCGGATACTTTTGGTGCTCGTGTTTTCCCCTAGATGTTTATCACCTTCTTTACTCTTTCTCAAGCGGTTTGTAGGACTCGCAGGTTGTCTGGCTTCCTGTCTCATGGCAGCGCAGCTCTTCCGTGAGGTTGTCGGTAGCTATCTGTCATGATCAATAAGCACATAATGGCACTTCCTCTCTGTGATTAACACTGATCAGCTGGCTTTGTGCCTGCTGTGAAGTGTGGCATTACCATTTCCATAAACACTACAGTGTAAAACTATTAAAACAGAGGGTAAGATTGACCTAATCTCAAACTAGCTGGAAATAGAAAGGTGGCCAAGTGCCCTGAGCTTCCCAGATAAAGGAGAAAAAACTGCGGGTTTGGAATAAACTGTGGATAGCGTTTGTGGCTGAAGCACGACAAAGGCTGGACTTCATTATGGTTTTTTTTTTTTTGTGGTTAGAGATACATTACATCGCTTGTTCTCATAAAATCTTTTGCATCTCTGTTAATCCAAGTGTGAGACCCGTCTCCTGCAGAACGGCCGGTGTGTCCCCTCCTCAGCCGAGTCCCACCGCAGCCCAGACCTTGGGCTGGGGACTGAAAGTTCATCCAACTCCTCATCCTTTGTGCCCAAACAAGCAAAACTTGCGGAGGAGCATGGCAGAGGCGGGCTTGGCATCGTCTCTGGTTTTAATTACAGCAGCGATTAGGAATTCATAGCCTGTGGTGTCCCAAGAGCTGCTGCTCCGGCCAAGATAAAGTCAGTGGTACCTGAGCCGCATTTAATGGCAGCGGCTCCTCCAAGGATTGCCGTCCCACCGCGTGCTTGCATGAAGCTTGGAAAAAAGGAAAAGAAAAAAAAAGAATTGTACTGGGCAAGCAATGCACGAAATCCTCAAATGCCCTCTGCCTGCGGGGTTGCAGCAGCCTCTGCCCACGTGTCTCCAGAAACACGTTAATCACTGCAATAGCACTCGTTCAAATTAGCAAACGGGTTCCAGCGATGCAGTCCCACTAATACCCACCAGTTTTGTGTGCCCCTGGGAATTCTGATGCTCCCTTGCCCCCTGTAAACGGAGACTCTCACATAGTGACACGGTCACACGATGATGTGGATCCTCCTCTCAAAATCACCCGGACCTCGCGTACGGAGCACTGCGAGCGTGCTCTCCTTCTGCAGGGGAAGGTGAGGGAGAATGGCCCAAAGTTCACCGGGTGCTTTTCCTTCTGTAAATATTTTTATTTACAAATCTTTTTATTTACAATTTTTTATTTAAAACCGACCCTGTCCCAGGAAAGCGACTACAAATCTCAGAGTCTGGGGTCTGTGGGGCGGGATGTGAGAAAACACAGTTCAAAAAGCTCACGCCGTTTCACTTGAATGAAAAACCCTCTAAATTTGCCTTTCTGGATTGAGATGTTTTAGGATCCTGTAAATTCCCTTTCCTCAAGTGAAATGCGTGAGCTGCCGGTGCCGTAGCCAAGGACACGGGTCTGCGGCGAGCGCCGGCTGATGGGGATATTCCCAGAATCGCTCTTCTCAGCACAGCTCGCACGGAGAGAAGCTGTGGGTCTGCAGGCTGCAGTTCATAGTTCCCCACTGCAAACAGTTAATTTTCTCAGACTGAAAAGCCGTTCATTTGATTTTGGTTTAGTGCTATAAAGCCCTTTTTTTTTTTTGTGTGTGTATGCTTGAATATAGGGATAGTAATTAGAGGTTTTGCCCAGTTTCCTACATAAAATGAATCACCCGTCTCTTCCCTGCCCCGCTGTGGGTGCCTGGTGGGCAGGGAGATAAAAGCATCTCCAGAGGAATTCTCCTTCCCAGGCAGGCGCCCGGGTGCTGACGCAAGGGAAGGAAGGATGTGATTGCACGGCTGCACAGGACGGGTAAAATTTTAATTGCATTATGCATACACCAGTAGTCTGAGGCTGTTCCCACACTGGTTTGTGTCACTAAAAGTCCATTGACTGCCCCGGAGTTGCGGAATCACTTCCAGCAGGAAAAGATCAAAACTGAAGCGCACAATAGTGCTGTTTGTAACTGAAAAAAAAAAATTAATAAATAAGCATTGTGCCTGTGGTGATGGGCTGTTAACAGAGGCTGGTCAGTGATTCAAAGCCCAGCGCAGCCGGGCAGTGGATTCACCGCTGGAAACAGAAATGGGGCAAAAACACTGGAAAAGGGGTGCGGAGGGTGTCCTGTCCCTGCTCCCGAGGCTGAGGTGACAGCGGTGGCTGCTCAGGTGCCCTCTGGGCTGTGACACTGCCTTGCTGATGGGAAACCCAGCCTGACCATGCTGGCTTTTGTTGGTTTTTGTTTTTGTTTTTTTCTTAATTATTATTATTTATTTTCCTGACCAAAAATATTTGGGTAGGAGGGTGCCGGGCTGTTTCTTCCCTGTCTTTGCTCCTCCCAAACACACCTGGGCCCTTTTCCTGGCTGCCTTCCCAAGGCAGGTTTGCTGCCCCGGAGCGGATCAAGTACGGGCTCATCAGGAATGACTTGGGGATGCAAAAATCAAGATTAACTGTTGCAAAAGCCCGATGAGCTTTGTAGGGCAAAAATCAAATGCGATCTGAAACGGGGGGGTCAGTGGCTGAAGTTGCAGGTCTCAGGTTGAGTAAGAGGATTCAAAGGCGGTGGGAGCTTCCCTTGAACCGGGTAAGCTCACTCCTGAGAACAGGGTCTTGTTCTGGATTTTTATGTTTAGTCTTCACTGAACTTAGATTGCTAAGTGAAAGCAGGAAAACGTAAGCAGGTGAGTTTGTGAACTTTCTCCGTGCCTCGCTAGCGCTTCTGCTTCGCTCTGCCAGGGATCCCAGGACACTTGCTGCATTTGGGCAGAAAACTGAGTGGATTTCTGCTTTCAAGGGTGTTTTCTGATGTTATTTCCCCTTGCTGACACTTCCATCGCTGTGGCATCCTCTGAGATGCCCCTGCAGTGTACTTAAAATGAGTCACTAACAAGAAGTACTTACTTCTTTTATTATTATTTATTTCATCATAAAGGGTCTAAAAATCCTTGCAGGCTTCCCGGTCCCAGGACTCTCTCAAGTTCACCTGGAAACGGGCCAACAGCTTCCCTTGAGCGGGGGAAAAGTGAATTTCTATTTTTCAGCCGTATTTATTTAATCCAGCTGGTGTGGTTATGAGTGAAGGATTCGGGCACCTGTTCCGGGGTATGATGTGACGCCTGACAAAAACTCCAGGTGGGTGGGAAGCAGTGGCCCAAGCAGGAATCCAGCAGAGGGAGCAGCATGTGGCACAAGCGGTCAGAAACAATAAATATACCATAAGCGTTTGATTGAGATGAACCTTCTGATTGTTCCCCTGGGAGTGGATGGAATGAGTGCGATTTAAGTAGTTTCCCTGTAGGTCTTGTGCTGCAGCAGCCCAAGTTGCACGTTTTACCTCGCTGGGGAGGCAGAGGCTGCCAACACCACCCTGCTCGTGGCACTCGATGGCCCACGGCATCCCTGCCACCACCCCAGTAAGGGGACTGTGTTCCATGCAAGCCCAAGGAGCCCATCGCTTTGCTCAAGCCAAATGCTTCCCAGCAATTGTAAGTGATTCTTAAATCTGTACTAAAGCATCGTATCTTCCTTGCAGATTAAAAGCATGCTTTCGATGTCTCTAGAGCAAATTTTTCAAAGTCTGACATAAGTAACACCTGGCACATGTCGAGGGGATGCAAAGTCAGTAAAGATGTAATCACCCTTTCTTCATTGTCTGTTTTATAACAGAAACAGTTTTTATTCCAATATTGTATGGGCTCTGACTTCCAACACTTGGGTTTTTTGTTTTATTACAACCCTGACTCTCGTGATCCTTTTGACAATGCTGTGAACTCCAGATGTCCATGGATGCCCTGTACCCGGATAGGTGTGCAGAAAGGTCTGGTCCTGGTGCTCCCCGGGAAATACCATGGGCAGAAGGTCGTGGCTGTGGCCAAGCATCCCCCCCCGGCAACGCTTTGCTCTTCCCACCAGCATCCTCCCAGCTTGGCTGCATGGGTGGATCCAAAATACTGCTCCCAGGCTGATGGTGGGGAGATATTCTCCAGATTTCAAGTTATTCTCAAGATTTCAGTGTAACCAGCAACCATGGCAAACTGGGTGGCTACCTCTGGTGGGACAGGCTGTGTTTCTGGGAGCAAACGGTTTGACGTGGGACTGGCTGAAATGCTTTTTGCACAAATAGCTAATTCATCAGTGAATGAATAGCTCCCTCGCTGAGCTCTCCTGCTTTTTTTTTTGTAATTTGCTAGTAAAAGTGTGTCAGGCAAAAGCTGCTTTTCACAGCCCGCTGGGGAGAAATATTGAGGGGAGAGATCAGCGCTCCGTCTCGGTTCATCCTAATGCAGTTGCAGCCTATATTTTATTGTCACTGAACTGTCGGAGTTGGAAGGGACCAACTCCCCTGCTAAAGCAGAATGAGCAGATTGGATGAGCAGATTCCTGGAAAAATGCTCAAAGTTCAGGAGAAAGTTACCCCGTGGGTGGGTATTGCCCAGTAGCATCATCTGGATGCTCTTTTATTTGCTGTGATCATCGCAACCGTTCTTGGAGGGGCTGGTTGTGGTCCCAGAGGGTTTGCAGGGTCAGGAGCCCCTGGGGGAGCAGAGGTGGCTGCAGGATGCAGGGCTGGCACCGGGATGCAGCATCTGGCCCAAGGGATGGCTGGGCTAGAGGCCACAGGAGGGAGGTGGCCCCGAACATGGGCTGGTTCTGTGTCATTGCCACCGCTCCCTGCTGCCCCCCACCACGTTGTAGCCGGACAACAGGTGAGGTTCATTCTTTGCTGTGGTTTTTTGCTCATACAGACTTAATCAAAACCCCTCCAGAGCTTTGTGCGGGGGTGCCCCCCCCCACCCCTGTTTGCAGGCTGGCCCACGCCGGCCTCCAGAGCTCGCTGGGCTCAAATACGGGAAAAGGCTGCGAGAGGGTAGTCCTGACCTTCAGCGTAACCCAGACACTGTTCCCGGGAGGAGAAAAGCTGGTTTGTGTTAACGTCAGTGGTGCCATTGTGCGGGAAGCCCTGGCCCCCCCACGGGAGCAAAGCCCCTCCATGAATCACTCCGTAGCTCCGAAGCTGGAGCGTGGCCAGAGGGCGAGAGGAAAGGGGCTGCCTGGGCTCCTGCGCCAGAAAGGCTTTTTCTTTAAGGTCTTGTCTGCTGGTAAAGTCATAAATAGAGCTGCGGGGCTTAAAAGAAAACCTTAACTGTGTTTGGAACCCCTCCTCTGCAGCGTCTGCTTGGCTTCTCCCCTGCAGGGCTGGCCGTTACTGGAGACTCCCTGGCGGTGAGTTGATACCGGGGCCGTTGCTGTAAATAGGGAGTTATTTAAAATGCTTCTTGTGTACTCAGCAGCCACACGGGAGTCCCCTGAGGACAGCCTCACCTCGCACCCCAGGGGCAGTGAGCCGAGTGCCCGGCTCCTCTCTCCGGTGGCTGTTTCTGTACATGCAAAAGAAAAAAAGTCAGGCAAGATGCAGAATTTGTGCTTGGGAAGATGCTCGTGAGCCCGGCACAAGCCAGGGCCACCATCCCTGCAACCACAGCAAAGTGATGCTGGCAGGTGTGAAGGGAACAAGCTGGGGATGGCAGAGCTCTCTGATGGACACAAGCTGGAACACGGGAAATTCCATCACAACACGAGGAAAAACTGCTTTATTTTGAGGGTGCTGGAGCAATGGAAGAGGCTGCCCAGAGAGGGTGTGGAGTCTCCTTCTCTGGAGACATTCAAACCCTGCCTGGATGTGTTCCTGTCCAACCTGCTCTGGGTGACCCTGCTTTGGCAGGGGGTTGGACTAAATGATCTCCAAAGGTCCCTTTCCACCCCCTGCCCCTTCTGCGAGCGTTACCATCCTGTGTCTTAAAACTTGTCCCCTCGCCTGTCTCCTCCATCCACAGCCCAAAGAGAAAAGTTTTTTTTCCTCTTTGCTTTTAGTTTGGCACTATCGGAGCAGTTCCCCGTGGTTCTGCCCGTCGGGAATGCTCTGGCACTGCTCCCACCCGTCTCCCCACGGAGCACCGGAGGCGTCGCGGCTGGCGGGGTGCAGGGTGGGGACCCTGCGGTGGCGTGTCCTCCACCCGATACCCCAGCACTCCCTTATCCCCTCTCTGCAGTCGCTTGTTGTTTCTTCTAGGAAACATTTGTGCGATGAGACGAAGCTTTCCTTGGCTTGAAGCACCTATAATTTACTCTGATGTAAATCGTAAGGAACTTGAAGGCAGGAATGTGAGGCTGGTATAAAGGCAGAAAGTGGTGTTTCGAAGTGTGTCCGCATGCTTTGCACACACGCTGGCTTTGCCCCGCTCCGTGTGAGCCGAGGGCTTGTGGCCGGAGCTGGCACCTGCTGCCTGTCCCTGCCCAGGGGCTGTGGCCACCACGCAAGCCCCCATCCTGCCCGGGGAAGGCAGAGCAAGCTCCCGGCAGCCCTGGGGGTGCAGTTGTAGCTGGGCTCCAGAGCTTGTCACAGCATCTGTCTGCTCCAGGTAACTGCCCCTGCATCGCCTGATGTACACTTGTACCCACGTGTCCTCCAGGAGCGAGCTCTCTGCCCCTGCTCCCCCTTGCAGGGATGTTTCCTCCTTTCTCCTATCTCTTCCATGGATGCTCTTCTTCCCAAGCCAAGGTGGTTGTGTGTAGGCAGCCCCGCGGGTCAGCAGAGCAGTGGGTTTGCAATGGATGATGAAGAAAAGTGCGTTCCCCCCCTTCCCACCCCCTGGTGCTCGTCCCAATCCCACGGCGTGACCTGACCGTGTCCTCCTGCCTCTTGCAGAGTTCGCCGTTTCCCTCGTGGAGAAGATGCAGGCTCAGGAAATCCTGCGGAGCCTGCGGCTCCCTGAGTTCGACGACCTCAGCCAGTTTTTCCGCAACCTGCCGGCCACGGCGCTGGTGGGCATCGGTGCCTTCGCCGCTGTCGTGGCTTACTGGTTCGCCAGCCGGCCCCGGGCCGTGAAGCCGCCCTGCGACCTGCGGATGCAGTCGGAGGAAGTCGAGGTGAGGCCGGGGGTAACTCCAGATGGAGAGGATGGCTTTCGGCCGAGGTCTGCACACCTGGAAACGAGCCCAGGGGACACCAGGAGGTGCTTTTGTTTGGTTTGAGGGCTCCCCAACCCCATCCTGAAACCAGTCGTGTAATTCACTACGCCAGGGATCACTTCACTCCCTAATTTACCTTTTCTGGAAAACTAGAATACAGCCCAGTAATTCATTCTCTTTGATTTTCCACAGCGTTTTGGTCTTGGCTTTGCTTAAACCATCCATGACCGAAAGGGTACAAGTACCTAAAGGGTGGGTTGAAGGATGATGGAGCTGGACTCTTTTCAGTGGTTTCCAGCAATAGGACGAGGGGCAACGGGCACAAGCTGGAACATGGGAAGTTCCATTCAAATATGAGGAGAAACTTCTTTCCAGTGAGGGTGCCAGAGCCCTGGAACAGGCTGCCCAGGGAGGTTGTGGAGTCCCCTTCTTTGGAGATCTTCAAGACCCGCCTGGATGCAGTCCTGAGTGATGTGCTCTGGGCAATCCTGCTTCGGCAGGGGAGTTGGACTAGATGATCTCTAGAGGTCCCTTCCAACTCTGACAATTCCATGATTCCATGAAAGTCGCAGGAGCTGCCATTGCCTGGGAGAAACCACTGAGAGGCAACAGCCGACAAGATCAAATCAGCCGGCACTTCCTGGTGTGTGCCCGTCACAGAGTTTGCTGCTGCAAACTTTGTAATAATAGGAAAAAGTAGACCTGACTCCACGCTTAGAGGCTGAGGAGTTATTAATTTTCATGCTTGCAAAAGGCTTTAAAGTTTAATGAAGCTGGTCTGTTTTAAAGAGCAGAACTATTTCTGAAAATTGTTTCCACTTAAATTAATATTTGAAAGTGATCATGAGAATTTTTAAGGCCTTTTGTGAAGTCCCCTCAAAAACCTTATGGTCTTTAATTCCAACAACTTTTTAAAAGGGTGGGAGGAATTTACACTTTCCAGGCCAGTTTTCCCTGTGGTTAGGGCTTCACTGAGACTTTCTTCTAGCTCCCAGCGTGTTCCCGGTTGGGTCACTCTCACCCTGCCTGCCTTCCACTCCTAAAACACCCCAGCTGAACCCACGCAGTGGGGTCTGGAGTCCAGCCTCTGCCTTGGTCTGTCCTTGGTGTTGGTCTGGATGTCCTCGAGAAGGTGCCCATGTTGCCAGAACTGAGGAGCCCACAGCAGTCCCTTCCTTTAGCACATCTCTACTCATTTACTTGCAGATTTACAATTCCTCCTCAAATCTCCTTGGAAAATATCAATCATCTCCTGTGGCAATGAGCCAGGTCGAGTGCTCCTCTCTGAGCAGGTGGTTCTCCATGTTATTTGGGACCCAACGTGGACATCCCACCTCTCCCATCCCTTTGGGAGGTGGGGCAGGAACACGGTGGTGGTTGCAGAGGCTTCTCCAGCATTTGGGGAGCCAAGCGGTTTACGGTTCGGGGTTTCCTCATCTCCTGGCTGTGTCACATCTTGTCATGTTGTGTCACACAGGGCTTGGCCGGGGCACGCCGGTCGGTGATCGGGGACAGTCCACAGCTGCTGACGCACTACTATGATGATGCCAGGACCATGTACGAGGTCTTCAGGAGGGGGTTCAGCATCTCAGGTGAGAGCATGGTGATGGAGAGGCCTGGTGGAGGACCAGACGATGTAGAGGTCCAAATGGTGTAGGAGGTTCAAAGGCTTAGGGAAGCTCAGAGAGTGTAGAGGCTGAAAGAGTGTGGGAGGCTCAAATGGTGTAGAGGCTCATTTGGACTCAAAAACCAAAGGAGCACAGGAGTCCCCCAAAAAAGGCGATTGAGAGAACCATGGAGTGGGAGGCTAAACTGGTGTGGGAGAGCCAGCAAGGGGACATCACGGAGAACGGGGGGCCCAAATAGTGGAGGCCAATAGAGTGGAAACAAAATGAAGGAAGACCCAGAGATGGAGGCCCAAATAAAGTGGGAGGCCCAAGGGGTGGAGGCCAGAAGAGTGGGAGACCCAGAGAGTGGGAGGTCCAAGGAGCAGAGCCCAAGGATGGAGAAGGCCCAGGGAGGGGCAGGGTGGGTGCTGCAGCCTGTGGTGACGTGGGTGCTGGTTTTGGGGCATGGGGGTTATAATTAGGGTTGTTATTTGCAACGTGCATTGTTTTGCCCTTAATGCCATTGAATTTTACTGTGCGGTCTCTCGGTACCACGAGATCGTTCTGCTGCCACTGGCAGGCAGCTTAACGTCCTGAATTTTGCAGCATCAGCAAAGCTCATCGTACATTATTAATTTCCAGAACATTTATGAATATGTTAAACGGGGCTGATCCGGGCATAGAGCTGTGGAACCCAACGGAGCTCTTCCTCCGCTGCAAATGCTGATACTTATTTCTGCTCGTTGCTGCCTCTTCTGTCAGTAACTCCTCCAGTTTACTTTTTATTCCACAGCAGGGCAGGGTGAGGGACTCTGCCAAAAGCTCTTAGGAGGGCTGAGTGTGGTGTATCAGTCCATCGCCCTTACCCCACGACCGATGGTACCATCACAGAGCTCTCACACACTTGTGAGACATCATTTCCCGCTCCAAAAAGCCATGATGACTCTTCCCTGCTCCATCATAACTATTTCTGTGCCTGCTGCTTACAACGTCCCACCTCGTTGAACACACCAATTTCATTGTTAGATTATTATTTCGGTACCACCAAAAGCCTCAGTGGAATTGCAAATATTCCACCCCACAGGACAGGGGTAAATAAATAACTCAGTAGGTGCCTGGAGGGATGCATCTTGTGCAGGTGAGTACAGTTAGCAAATTAATTAAACTTCTCAAATATTCCTCCTGCCACGTAGCGCTGTGTATTGTCTTACCCTCCTCCAGCGCAGGCTGTGCTAAAAATAGCAGTTTTCACTTTGAAGTGTTTAAATCAAAAGGCGGGGAAAGCAATGGGAGCCAGTGTTTGGGATGAAAGCCCTCATCAGACGCTACTCTCGCGCTGCCTTGGGAGAAGTGTCTTTTAATGAGGCTGTTTGGGGGCAAACTGCTGCTGTCCCCTCTGTGGCTCGGGGAGGGACTGAAGTGATCCTTTGGGAGACCCCGTCTCCCGTTATCTCCACCTGTGTGTTTAATTTGATCGGGTTTGCTGTGAGCTCTGCCCCAGGAGCGAGAACCAGCCCCGACAACAACAGATTTACTCCTCGAGGGCTCCGCCGCATCCCCGCGGCGCAGGCAGCACCTTAACTCCTGGCAACCCCCACAAATCCATCATCTCCGCTTATGTCTTCCAGAGAACGGCCCCTGCCTGGGGTTCAGGAAGCCCAAGCAGCCCTACCAGTGGCTGTCCTACAAGGAGGTGAGCTGGAAATGACACCCCCCATGGAATCCTCTCCCCCGGTCCTCCCCCCTGCCCAGCAGAAGAAGGGGATGTTATGGTGTCCATCGGTAGCACACACACTCTAGACCAGGAGGTTGCCAACGCGCCATGTGAGGGCTCCCGGTTTCCTCACCCAGCCACATCCTGGCATTCTGTAGGTGTGTTGGGCACATCCCAGCCTTCTATAGGTGTGTCGGCTTTCGGAGACCAGCCCGATGCCGCTAGCCCGCTCTTGACATGCTCAAAGCCATGGGGCATCGCCAACCAGAGGTCAACTGGTGGTCAACTACTTATGGCTCACAGTAACATTAAAAAATTGGGCTTTAAGATAGCAAATCCAATAATTTGAGAGCCTCCCTGGATAAGCTTAGTCTTCGCTTAGTTTGGTATTGTTTATATTCCTCTTTTTTAATGTATTTTTTTTTTCCTCTCCAAATCCCAGGTGGCTGAAAGAGCAGAAGCTCTGGGTTCAGGGCTTCTTCAGCAGGGCTGCAAGCCCTCCACGAAGCAGTTCATTGGGGTCTTTGCTCAAAACCGCCCAGAGGTGAGATTTTTAAGTACAATTTGATGCTGTATTAATAATGTTCCTGACTTGACAGCTTGCTTTATACTTGAAGCTTGTTCTCAAGTGTGTTAAATCTGCTTCCATGGTCCCCTTCTCACCTTCATGCCTTGATGTCCTCCTGCAGTGGATCATTTCTGAGCTGGCTTGCTACACCTACTCCATGGTGGTGGTTCCCCTCTACGACACCTTAGGTCCTGGAGCCATTCGTTACATTGTCAACACAGGTAAAACCAAAATGGATATAATCTTCTCAGAAATGAGTTTTGTTGCTCAGAATGGTTTATTTTGGTGTTTTTACTCGTTGAGTGTCTCGAAGCCATTTGGAGAGGTTTCTGGGGAGCCGTGTCCCCGAGCTGGGTCAGGGCTGCCTCTGCTGCGTTTCCCACGCGCCCGGCCATGCACAGCCGGGGACGGGGATGCTCTGACAGTGGGAATTACTCCACAGCCACCCACTCCTGTGCTGCTTCGTATTCTGCCTCCTAGATTTTTTAGCCCACACAGTGAGCAATTTTAGTATTTTGAACTGAATCCCAGAGTAATTGTAGATGTCAGCTTCAGCTTCAGCATTCATTTAGGTTAGCGAAAATTGCAGTAATTTTCTAAGAGAAAGGTTTGTTATATATTCTAGGGTTCCTGATGTTAGCCTGAAGTCAGTATCAGAGCTATGAGCCAGCAGCCTGTCTTGCATTAAAAAAGATTTACTGTAAACAACTCATTTGGCTGCTTTTCTTCCAGCTGACATTTCCACAGTCATCTGCGACAAACCTGAAAAAGCCAGAATACTCCTCGACCACGTGGAGAGGAGAGAAACACCGGGTCTGAGCTCCATCATCCTGATGGACCCCTTTGAGAAGGAGCTGACGGAGAGAGGAAGGCGCTGCGGGGTTCGCATCCAGACCATGCAGGAGGTGGAGGTAAGCTCGCTCTCCTTTTACTATATTTTGTAGATTCTTTAAAAAGACAGCAAAATACCCAGGCATTTGTGAACTGCATGGCAGGTTCAGTGTCTGGAGAGCAGAAAAGAGCAGCTTGTGGCTGATAATACCGATGCTCAGAGCAGCTGCCTCCTAGTGTTACTCCTTGTTGATAGGAGCCAACGTTTCAAGCCTTCCTGCTCAAATGAGATATCAGCTGCTATTTAAGCCTGGGAAGGGTTGTTGCTGTTCGAGACACCGTCCTCCTACACGTAAACCTACAGCCTTACACTTTTATGAAACAGCCTAGATCCAGCTCAACCATCCCAAGCACTGCTTGGAATCCAGGAATGGCATTGCAGTTGACGCAAGAAGCTTTGGAGAGAAAAGATGACCTAAGTGTTAGCCACAAATTTTTCTGCTCTAGCTCACGCTCCCCCTTAGTGTTTGGCAGCTCGTTAGCAAGCGGGTTACACCACAGGAATTAAAGTGGAAATCATTTTTTTTTTCCCTTTAATCTCTTTCAGGACTGCGGCCGTGAGAGTCGGCACGTGCCTGTGGTGAGTGTTGGCGTGCTGCTTTCCCCACCTACAATTAATTACAGGCGACTACGTTGCATTTATTGCACTGAGAAGAGAGGGGAGGGTTTGCTCCGGGCCCAAGGAAATCCCTGTGTCCCCAGGGCAGTGCCCCGGGACCCTCTTGGGGTGGGAGGCAGTGGAGGAGCCCAGGGACTGTTGATAGACCCGCTGGAGATGGGTGGTATTTGCTTCATACCCTCCTCCTGGGACACTAAACTGAGATAGCTCATCCTTGCTGAACATGTTAATTAGGCAGTAATTAAATGCCGTTGTTAAGCCACATCAATTCCACTACCTTACCCAGGTGGCCCAGGGGGAATGTGTTTGCATCCTTGGCTTTCTGCTGGGGTTTCTACAGCTCAGAAACGCTACCCGGCAGTATTTCTCTGGGATATTTCTGGAAAATTGCACTGATGTTTTTTCAGTGGCTGCTCATACACAAAATGAGCTTTTTTGAGTTTTTGCTGCAAAACTCGCAAAAGCAGCCTCTGAATTTCAAGCCACTTATTTATTCATTGGTGACCCAAAATAGCACACACGTGCAGCGGTGCTGAGAATACAGAGATATTACTGGAAACGGGAGCCATCAGAAGCTTCGGAAAGTTGTCCCCTGTTGGGGATAACCACGCGTTTCCAGAATTTATCTGGAAATCAGTAAATTATCCCAAGTTTTCCCACACATCTACAAGTATAGATGGTGTCTTTGAAAATACTAGCTGCAAGACAAATATTCCATCACAATCGTCTTACACTAAAGCATGCCCTTAATGCAGCTGGAAGAAAACATATGGGAGGAATAGAGTCTGCATCAGCTGAAGAAACCTGATAAAAGAGAGCTTTATGATATTCTTTTCTATTTGCCAAGGGGAATGAAAGCTTTTTATGACAGAGCTGAAACATAATTGGTTTGATCTTTAAGTTTATACAATGACAACAGTCTGCCGTTGACCCTTCTGCATGTGATATTGATGTGATTTTTCTTATTCTCCTTGTGTATTTCTAGCCTCCTCGACCAGAAGATCTATCAATCGTGTGCTTTACTAGTGGCACTACAGGTAAGAGAAGATGTGTTTTAATGTCGACATGTTAGAATAGATAATTGAATTATTTATTAGCACCGCCTCAATCTGTGCAAACCTGCTGTTATACCGATATGGCAATTTCTATGCATTTTTAGTATTTAAGAACATATATGTACACACGTTTCTGTAGATTGCAAATTTAAAATAATGATATATTTATTTTTCATTTGAATTCCCTGACATACACTTTGGCAGTACGATTTTGCAGTTGTCTGGAAATCCACCCATGTTTCTGCTGCCCCTTTTGCAGTGTAGTTATGAAGCGTGTGATTGATTGGTATTTATATTCTGCAGATGTTTAAAAAAAAAAAAACAAACAGAAATGTGGGTCCACAGCTTTCCATTCCCTTTATCCTAAGCACACCAATGTCCTCAGCACCTCCGTGTCCTCTGCAGTGTGTCCCAGCGTGCTCGCGTGTTGCCCATGTCCTCGGGTTGGTCCTGGGGCACCGCATGTTGGGGGATGAGCCTGGGCAGCCCATGCTGCTGGTGGTTGTGTGCTGCTGGGCCCTTTTTCTTGGAGAGGAGCAGCATCATTTTCCTGCCTGTTCTTAGCAGGCACAGTGCTTTCTTCTCACTCCAGACCCTGGTTTTCACAGGGCTTGCAGGCCAGGTTGGACAGGGCTTTGAGCAACCTGGTCTGGTGGGAGGTGTCCCTGCCCAGGGCAGGGGGTGGAACTGGATGGTCTTTAAGGTCCCTTCCAACCCAAACCATTCTATGATTCTATGAATTTCCTACTCTTGAGAACTCAACCTACATAACATCTACCAGAAAGCTATCCCTGCAGATAGCGCAAATGCACAAGCCGTGATCGCTTGGGGAACCTGCAGGGAAGGACCACGCTCTGGGGACTGCTGGAGTGGCTCTTCCAGGCTCCCCTGGTCTCTCAGGATTGCCTAATGCTTGGTCCTACCCCAAAGCATCCTCGACTTGGCCTCCGCTAATTTAGGCGAGCAGAAGGTGCTGTTTGATACCAAGCTGCCCTCCGAGGAGGGAGCTGCTGCTCCGCCTGCGGAGCACAAAGAGAAGACATCTCCACCTTCCACCTCCTGGAGAAGACTCGTACTGCACATCAGGTAGGCAGCTGCTTTATCAACTCCACGTACAAACTCAAAGTGCGTTAAAAGGCTTTGGCTTTTTTGCCTTCATGCATCGTTCTTAGTTTTGAGAGCTGTGCCCTGAGAAAGGAGCCTGGGACTCTGCTCCGTCTCAGCCGTGGGAATTCCTAACAGGCAAAGGTTGAACCCGGTGCCAGAGATGGACCTCACAGCCAAGAGCTGCCAGTGCCGGCTCTGCCAGTGCAAAGTGGCCAGGCTCAAATGGGAATTGTAGGAAACCAAAGGAGCTGTGCCTACACATACGGGGGCACACAATTTGTGTCAATTTTAAAGCGCAGAGCAATTATTTTTTTTCAAATCATATTTTTTTTTTTTGTTATTTCTATTTCTAAATAAGAAATTCTGAACAGAGAAGGGGTTTTCTATTTTCTTTTTTTATTTGCAAATGCAAACATAGGCGGGTTACTTTGTGCTTTTCTTAGGAACATGCCTGAAGTTACAGAAATCGGACAACCAGGGAGCAAATTTGCTTTCTCCCTCCTCAGAGAGAGATTTCAGATTCTGTAGGTTACCTGCAAACTCAACTCTCGCAGCGCAGTGCTTTGTGAGCCACCAGCCCATCCTCTGCTGCTGGAGGACTTTGCACATCACCTTCTGGCTCTTCCAGGGGTTGCATCAACGCTCTGGTCTGGTTTCCGTGTTGTGTTTTGGTGTAAAAGGCTTGGCTTTTTGTATAGCCCACATCAGGGTATTTTTATTGACCAAATTTAGGTTTTTCTTCCAGCGGATACGTTCTCAAGGGATTTTTCAGTTCTGAAGGGCTCTAGACATTTTTGTATGGTGTGAAACAAATCTTAGCTCTAGTTTGTAACCTGGAAATTGTAGCATTGGAAACAATTTTAGGTGCTTAGAAAAAAAAACAAACCCAGAAGTAGACTTTAGTGTGTGCTTTTCTTTGATAGGATGAGACGCCCAAATGCCTCCCTGGGGAGAAGGGAGAGGCTGAGGTTGCTGAGCTCAACCAAGACCAAATTTCATTGTTTTACCAAGAAACCACCAGCACTCAGAAACAGGCTAAAGCCACACAGCTGTCCCCAAACCATCAGGATATAATTTTTCATGCTGGATAAAAAAACTGCTTCCCAGCGGTTTCTCAAAGCCTGCCAGTGCACATCCCCGGCTGCCGGAGGCTCCCGGGAGAAGGAAAACACATCCCGAAATGCCGATGGATCACACCACCGAGTTAGTGCTGGAGCTGCTACTTGAAATACCCCTTTAGTGAAGTGGAAAAGGTTCTTCTGTTGCTTATGAGAACTGACCAACCAGCCTGGCACCAGGAGGAGGAGAAATTGCCAAACCTGGGCTATTAACCGACCGGGATCGCAGCGTACCCATTTCCATAACAGGACCCTGGCAAGATGTGTCTTTATGAGGAAATTCAAACTATAGAGCAGTGTTACAGATCTGGCATTGAATTTTTAAATTTTTAATTTTTTTTTTTAAAGGACAAGCAGTATCACTGGCAGCCTTTTTCTCTCAAAGTGGTAATTCTGGGAAAGGGCTCATAGCAAGGGGGGCACCGGTTCTGCTGGGTTAACTCTTAAAACAGGAGAACTAAAGGAGGACACAAAAATTTTCAGGAATCCCCCAGCCCTAAAAGCTCCAGCTCCCCTGTGGCAGCATTCGGGATCTCTCCTGATGAAGGCTGCCCTGGCTTTGGTGCTGCTGCTCTGCTTTGATGCCTGGCCGGGATGCTGAACCTGCTGCAGGCAGGACACAGGGGGAAGGAGACAGGACCTTCACGCTGCTTCCGAGGCACATCATGGGGATTTGAGGAGAGGCACTGAATTTGCATTAAAAGAAAAAAGTCAGAGTAAGTAAATGGGTTTCAAAGCATCTGAGAAATCTTCCCAAAAAGTGTGTCAAGGTGCAGGAGGTAGATCTGCCGCTGGCGTAGCCGGAGGGCACAATCTTGAATTTCCAAAGCCGTTCTAAGCACATTTTCTCCACTGAGCTGCTCAGGCAGAGAAACGCATGGCTTAGTGCCAGAGCACTAAGCACGGCTGCTTAGCTTAATACCAGGAGCAATTTCTGGGTCGTTGGGATGTATTTACAACAGACGTCGGGTGGTGGAGTTCCTCTTGAGGTCTGGATCCACGTCTGCACCCAGCTGTGAAAAGAAGCACCTCGAAACACAACCTGCCAGGCTGAGCTGGTGCCCACAAGCCCCTCCATCCAACACGTGAGGGCAGGAGCAGCTGTGGTTGGCAAAGACATCAGCCCCAGCTTCGCCTCCGAGATTCAGAGGAGGACGAACGTGGGACCAAACCTGTTCATCCGCAAGTGTTTGGGACTGAGCTACTCGAAGGCACCTGGAACATCAGATAGGGATTTTCAGGAAAATAGGCTGTGTTCAAAATGTCCTGCTTCGGCGCAATAAATGGTTGCAATAATGACTACTTTTGTTTGGGCCTTTATTCCGTTATTTGCGAGGCCGGGTGGGAGCGATGTCGGCCAAGCCGGGAGGACAGAGGGCTCGGCATCCGCGCCGAGGGGCTGCCGGCGACGCAGCCTTGCAAAATGCTCTAAAACCGTGAGGATCAGGCGTATTTTCCTGTGCTGAGACTGACTCACAACACACCAGTGCCCCTTCCCCATCTGATCTATAAGGTGGGGAGGCTGTTGCAGCCCTGGTTAACTGTCACGACATCGCACAGCTCCCGCGGGCATCCCTGCGGCAGGGAAAGCTCCTCCGGTCGGCTTCCGCTCGGTGGGGCGATCGAATTAAAGCCATCTGCTTAAAAACACGCTGGAGAGGGAGAGAGGCTGGCTCTGTAATCTTTCTTCGAGCTGAGCTACACCTTCTTTTGGGGAAATAATCCCTTGGAGGGTGATGAGGAGGGACAGTGCAGTGGCAGGAGGACACGAGCTGCAGGGATGGGGCTCTCGGCTCCGGTTTGTGTCCTCGGAGGCTTCAACCTGCGCGTCCTCCGTTTAACAAACACCGCGGTTTTGGCGTACGAACAGATTAAAAAAAAATCTAAAAATTGTATTACGGTGCGAAGGGGGATTCTCGGCTTGGGGGGGGGAGAAAAGAGGGTAATAAAGCAAATTCTGATGGTGTGGATGTGCCCGGCGGCGGGGTGACACGTTGGGGCTTTGCCATCTCCCTGCCCCCAGGTCACCCCTGCTCTGCTGCTGGCAATATTAATGACTTCCCTTCATTGCAGCCTCGTAGGCTCTTCTCGTAGCCTAATTTCTACCATGTTTTCTGCGTTGTTCGGGTTACCCAGTGCACTAAGTAAGAGTTTAACAGCCTTTCAAATGGGGTCTGTTGGTGTTCAAGGTAGTTCTTATCAAAATCTGTATGAAATAAACCCTACCTGGACCGGCCGGGCAGGGCTGGTGGCCGTGCTCCACCTGAGTAATCCCATAAATGGGGCTATTTCTGGTGGAAACTGTTGTTCAGAGTCCCCAGTAGAAATGTTCGTGTTATACCGTGTTTACACTATCATTTTATTCAATTTTGAGGATTGCGATAAGTGTTTTTGATGCGCGTTACTCCACAGTAATAACTAAGAAAATTACATACATTTTAAAATTAGAAAACAGAAATTGATACTTTAACCATTTCCTGCTGTGGTTTTTATTAAGCTTTTGGAAATTACTTACTGGCTCATCTTTTAAAATCGCTCTTTGCTTCCTTTCAGGAAACCCCAAAGGAGCTATGCTGACTCACGGGAACGTGGTGGCTGATTTTTCAGGCTTTTTGAAAGTGACGGAGGTGAATACCCTGATTTAGACAATGTTCCCGTGTGCGGAGTGTGCGGGTTGAGCTGTGTCCCGGGAAATGTGCTCCTGCAGAGAAGAGGTGAAATTTTTCTTACTCAGAGGGGCAAATCCGTGGAAATGGGAGCAGGTCTGGAGCGCTGGAGGGCATTAAATCTCCTTTCCAGCACTGGCTCCCTGGCTCTGGAGGGCTCAAAGTGCTTCTGGAGAGCAATGCTGGCTCCCGTAAAGCAATTAATTATTTTTAAATAATTAGGAGGGCAAACAAACCCTGTACAACTGCAAGTGGTGCTTCAAAAAGAGGATAGGGTCCGCTTCTCAGGATGCCCACACGACGTCATCCTTATTTTGCTGAAAGCTTTCTGCATATAAAGTGTGTGTATATGAGAACATGTAAGTTTTTACAAGAATGGTTAATTTCACTGATATTAAGGTGTATCTCGGTTTCTGTTATATGTATTTTTTTAAAAAGCATAGTGCTGGCCCAGCACCCCTAATGATGTGTTTCACGCAATGTGTAAACTTGTGTTTAGAAACAATATAGGAAGCAGAGTTGCTGTCGCACAACGGATTAAGGATTATATGCAGCGTGTACCTAACAAATATAAATAATCTTTCTTTTTTTTTTTTTTTTTTTTTTGTTGTTGTAGTAAACAGGCAATTTTATAAAGTAGTGATGTATATATGGGATGGAGAATTTGTTACCTTATGCCCCTTGCTGGTTTTATCGTTGGTGCTGAGAATACTGCAGTCTGATTACCTTCATCCTTGAACTTTCTGAGATTCCCAGGCGGCTGTTGTAAAGGAACTTGGACACGTGAGTTCAGTGGGATTTCTCGCACCACGTGCCCCAAGTGTCTGCAGGGCTGTGACTCCAGCAGTTTTGCAGTATGAAATGTCAAAGGCAGCAGTTGGCTGGGGCCAGCCCTCGGGCCGTGGCTGGCTTGGGAGGGAGGCAGCGAAATGCAGGAATGAAAACCGATGCGTAGCTACGGCCGAGTTTCAAAGGGCAGGAGCGTTTATTTTGGACGGGAACTAATTTGTAGAGGGAGCTGAGGGAACTTGGCATCTTCCGGGACTGGCCCGCAGGAATGGATTTAGTGTCCGCTGACGGCAGTGGGAGTCTTTGGTTAATCTTGAGGGTATCAGGTTGAGACCCAAGCCTGGTGTAAGTGGTTGTAAATTCAATAGCTTCGGTCACCAGGGATCGCTGGCGAGAGCGTAAATGCCAGGAGCCGGTCCACACGATTAGGGCAACGTGTCTAACCATAGTCAAGAAATCAAGCAAAGGGCAAAATACTTGAAAGTAGCATTGCTTAATCAAACAAAAATGAGAAGTACTGTAATTTGCTGTTTACGTGCCAGTTTTGCTCAGTTCAGTGACTTTTATAGACGGAACAGTGTTTTTTTTATGTGAACCTAGAGCTTTATTATAAGGTTTTTTTTTCTCAAATGCCAAGAGGCTGTTTTCATTTTTACACAGAACCGGGCACCCGTGCCAACTGTGAAATACTACTCAACGTCATCACTTTGGTCTGAGTTAAAACGCAATCATTTATTGCCTGGTGACTTTAAGCAGCCCAGACAGAGAGCAGCACAGCGAGTGATGCTAACGGGTTTACTTTACTGGGCTTGCAGAAAATGAGGCCAGTTTGAAGGAGCGTATAAATAGATCTGCAGGCCCTAACGGCTTCATTCAGACTGACACAGAAAATCATGTGAAGCGGGATGCTGAAAACCCCTCGTAGTCAATCCTGTTTGACTTGACTAGGTAACGGTTGGGAGGGCATACCCACATCTCACTTGCCCAGGTTTAACTCCAATAAAATACTCCCCGAGGAAGAAACTCCCGGGCGTTCATCCACCACCGTGTCCCGGGTCCTGGACCATCGATTCTGTCACAGCAGTGGAGATGTAAAGTGGGTATAAACTGCTAAGACTGGGAGCTAATTGATTTTTATACCCGTTTTCCACTAAGCACCGGCTTTGGTGCAAGTTATGGGATAATCAAGCTTTCAGGCTTTTTAATCCATAATATTACTGCAAGAATTTCCAATTTCCCTTGGAAATACAGGGAGAAAGGCTACTTTTTCTTTTGGGGCATGGGTCAGGTAAGGCTCTCAGGGCCTTTTTTTATGCCAGCCCGCAAGACTTAAAACCTTGAGTTAAACCTGCAAGAGTTAAAACCTTGGCACACCAAAGACTTTAGTAATTTTTATTTTTTGCGTAATTTTTCCAGCCTTCTTTTTCCCCACTGCACCTGTCTGTGGGGTGGCAATAATGCCCTTAAAAATCACATCTTAATCACTTGAAATGATGAGAAACGCTAACAGAAATCATTACATTTTGCAGCTGGAAAAAAAAAAAATCATTAATTTTTCCAATGTGTTCTGATTCAAATCAATGATTAACCTAAGGAAAAGGAAAAAAAATAAATAATCTAATAATCTATAGCTTTGACTTGAGTAACACTGCAAATCTCTGCTGGAATGTGGAAAGCTGGGGTGGCTGTGGAGCCCCGCTGGTTTCCAGGAGGCTCCCGCAGGTCTGCACAGGGCTGGGCGTCCAGATCCCGGGCTCAGCATCTCATGGTAGATAAAAACGGATAAACAATTGGGTTCCCTCAGGGTGAGCCTCTGTTTCCAGTGTGGCTACGATACGCCTTCCGCCGTGGAGAGCCCTCTCCGCTGCCCTGTGTGTACATCTCCGTGCTCTCTACTCCTCCTGCTAACCGAGCTCCATTGATGCTGTGGCTTTTAACGCTTCACTTCGTACGCTGCTCCCTTCCTCTCTCGACAATCTTTCCCCTTTTGCTCCTCTGGTGCCATTTTTCTTTTTCTTTTTTTTTTTTTTTTTTTTTAATTGTTTTATGACTTTCTTGTTGTCTTCCTGTCAGTGTTTCTTTCCTTTCTGTCTCCCATGCCCTTCACCTGCAGAAAGTGATCTTTCCGAGACAGGACGATGTGCTCATCTCCTTCCTGCCTCTGGCTCACATGTTTGAAAGAGTTATACAGGTAAGAAACCTGCCTGAACTGACGAGGCCTCCTGGGGCTCCCTGTGTTTTCTTCCAGAGTCAGTGGTCTCCTACTTGTGAGGATGTACACATTTCCTATTTGCCTTTAGCACACATGTTTGAGAGAATGGTACAGGTAAGGTCCTAGTGTCAGTGGAAATCATCTGTTTTGTTTTTTTTTTCCCACGCCAAAACCGGAATAAAACACTAAATAACCAGCGGTATCTTGTAGCACTAAAAAACCAAAAACCCACCTTGTACTCCAGAAGCGCCACGTGCATAACGCCAGGGCCCGGCCGCTGGTCTCCGTGACGTGGCCATGGGTCCAGAGCCATTCCGGGAGAGTTTCCCAAGCTCTCCAGCTTACAGCGGTGGCTCCGAGACTGGAAAATGGCCCTTCGTCAACCAGCAGAAACTGCCACCTGCACAATATTGGGGGCAGCTTTTCAAATCACTCCACGACCAGGTGTCACGGGAGTAAAAGGATTTTTTTTCCTGCCGTTTTCTACACCAGCTAAAATCTTTTTATTGCGCAAATAAGCCGATCTGCAAATAAAAAACTTGCAGACACTGAAAAAGAGGAAACTAAGAGCGCGGTGTGACACACGTGATCCTCCTGGCAGGGCAGCGTACGGTGGGCATTAACTGGAAGCCTGCGTCCCCTGGAAATAACGGCAAATAGAAGTGCTAACTCGTGCCAGGCGGCAGAACTGACTTTTTACATCCCTTTTTCTGAAAAGAGAGGTGATAATTTGTGCTGAAGTTGGTATGTTGGGGAACGGCAGTTCATGCTGCAATCAGTGCGTTAGGGAAGTCAGTGAGACGGTCACACCAGTTCTCCCGTTCTCAGAGGCTGCGAGACAAAAACCATCCAATATGTGAAGGCTGGATCTGGATTCAGCCACAGGTCTGTACTTCTTCAGGGAGGACTGTTTCGGGCTAAAAACATGATTTTTTGAGTCAGACAAGAATAAAAGCCTCCCACTTCTGAGTAACATCCGGGCCAGAAATAATATATTCTGCCCGGTTAAATAAAAACAACTTGCAAATTGGAAGTGAAAGTCCATGAATGATTTGGAGAATTACAGCCCAGCCTAAAGGCACTTGTAAGTCTAATTTTAAAGGGCACGTTGGGCACAATGGCAGCACTATTCTGGCAAACTGCTTTGCCAGCAAAGAATATAATTATTAAAAAGTCATCTGTTGGGAAGGAAAAAAAAGTTAGAAACATTTGAAATATGTACAGCTGAACCAAAGGATGTTCAGGTTAATCCTCTCTACTAAAAAAAGCCCATCAATATAAAGATTTTTTTCAAAAGGGGTAAAAAGTAATTTTCGAAAGGATTTTTTAGAGCAAGCATTGTGGCAGCTTCCCTAGATTTAGCCAATGTTATTAGTTCCTGGAACTTACAGTTAAAATTGAACACACACATTCTTCAAAGCTAAGAATTTCTAGTAGTTGTTTATAATTCCCAATGAGCACACCCTTTATATATATATTATTTTTTATTTTTTTTTAAATTCACGGGCGTGTGCAGTGTAAAACACAGATTTGGCAGAGTGGTGTGTGTTAAACCCACATCACACGCATCACATTCCTGTGGTTTCAGCTGATGGAGAGACAGTCTCTAACCGGTTGACAGAGCAGTGAGAGCACTCCGGATAGTACTACCAGATTCTTTTTTTTTTTTAGGAGTAGCACAAAAAGACATGGGTGTTTCTTAACTAAAACCGTTAAAAATTTCTTATTTGGGGAGAAAAGCTGACCAAAGGGAGCTGACATTTTCCACCTGCCCCTTGCAGAGCTCAGACAGCTCAGGAAGGCTGAAGATGCTGCCTCCTCTTGCGCTCCAAAAGCAGGGAAGGGATGCTGGTCTCTGATAAAACAATAAAATACCAGTTTTACCAAGTTTAGTGACTGGTCCTCTGACTACCAGAGCTGCTGCTTCCGTTGCCAGTTGGCTCATCGCAGGCAGCCTGCCCGGCCCGATCCCGCACGTCCAGCTCTATTCTGATCTGATTAAAGCGGCCTCTTTTCTTCCCGAGTACAAAACCTCTGGATCTGTAGTTTCCATCCGAGTAAAGCACCTTTTACGAAGTGGGCTTCTATTTCTGGGATACAGGATCAGGCACTGTATTGCTAACCTAGTCTACGTTGTTGTATTTAAACAAAACTAAAGTATTAACACCTAAAAATCGGCTGCCGCTCCGTATGTTTTACGGTGTTTCTTAATTTGCATTTCTTTATTGACAGTAGGTCCTCGTGCTGTGAGCTGCCGTGGTAGGTCTGGGCTTCAGGGGAGAAGTTCAGCTCCAGAATCTGCCCATAACTGACTTCTCCATCCCCCTGTGCAGGGCACGAGGGGAAATCCCTTCTAAAAGCTTTGTTCTTCCAGAAACAGGGGCAGATTTGGTGGATGCTGAATGGCCAGTACTGAAAAGTGCCCAGAACTATCCCTCTATTTCTATTCAGTGCAAAATTTACGGTTACATTTATATGTATTTCTAAAGCCCCGTTGTTTTTTTCTTTTTTGCCTTACTGAGAGTAGAATTTCAGGAAAGGCACTGCTGCGCTTGGGAAGGGATGCTCTGCCGTGGGAATTCCAAGCCAAGAGGTTACATGTGCTCCTTTTTCTTCCCCTTCAGTCTGTCGTGTATTGCCATGGAGGGCGCATCGGGTTCTTTCAAGGAGACATTCGTCTCCTGTCTGACGACATGAAAGCACTGCGCCCAACCATCTTCCCCGTCGTGCCGCGGCTCTTGAACAGGATGTACGATAAGGCGAGTTTAATTTTGCTCATTTCGTAATAGTGAAATTTCTCTCCCTTTAATACTTCTCTGAAAGGATTCCCTTAGTCATGGAGATTTCCTGAGCGGGGGGTACTGTTTCTGCCCTACTGCCAACACATTCTTACTCTGCCTAACTGATACAGCTGCTCCAATCTGTGTGTGTACATATATATATATATATATATAAAAAAAACCCCGTTGGTTTACACAGACTGCCGGCCTGGCTTTTGCATGTTAATACAAAATCCCTCTGTATTAGCCTCTTCTCCTGTTCTCACTGAGGTTACTGGTGACTAGGCATGGATCTTTTGCAAAGCACTACTGAGGAGAAGGATCTGGGATTCCTGGTGGATAGCAAACTTTCCATGAGCCAGCAATGTGCCCTTGTTGCCAAGAGGGCCAATGGGATCCTGGGCTGCATAGGGAAGAGTGTGGCCAGTAGGTGGAGGGAGGTCATTCTCCCTCTCTGCTCTGCACTGGTGAGGCCACAACTGGAATACTGCATCCAGTTCTGGGCTCCCCAGTTCAAGAGAGACAGGGAACTGCTGGAGAGAGTCCAACGTAGGGCAACAAAGATGATGGAGGGATTGGAGCATCTCCCTGATGAGGAAAGGCTGAGAGAGCTGAGGCTCTTTAGCCTGGAGAAGAGAAGGCTGAGGGGAGACCTTATCTGTGTTTACAAGTACCTAAAGGGTGGGTTGAAGGAGGATGGAGCTGGACTCTTTTCAGTGGTTTCCAGCGATAGGACGAGGGGCAACGGGCACAAGCTGGAACATAGGAAGTTCCATTCAAATATGAGGAGAAACTTCTTTCCGGTGAGGGTGCCAGAGCCCTGGAACAGGCTGCCCAGGGAGGGTGTGGAGTCCCCTTCTCTGGAGATTTTCAAGACCCGCCTGGATGCAGTCCTGAGTGATGTGCTCTGGGCAACCCTGCTTCGGCAGGGGAGTTGGACTAGATGATCTCTAGAGGTCCCTTCCAACTCTGACAATTCCGTGATTCCGTGATTTCCAGAGACAAGGGAGTTTTTTTTCATCACAGAAACCCCAGTCAAACCTGGGTGCACCAGGACTTTCTGTGCCTTTCAACCAGTTTTGGAACTTGACTCTCTCTTTCTGGTGGCATTGACAGCTGAAAATCAGGGACCGCAAAAAGACTATGAGGATTTGGGCAGTGTAAACGTGAGGTTGGCTTTTGGGTCTAGAAATCTTTAAAACTAAGAGACGGTCTTGAAAGGTATTTAAGACAGACGGGTCTGGTTATCAACGTAAATCTGTTTGACCAGCTGGGAATATTTATTCCTCAGAAGACTTAACCTCTAAAGATGAGCTTAAGCAGGAGCTACTGATTTAATTTCTCCCCAAGGTCAGGACTGTTGGCTCAGGGGTTCTGGTGCCTCGTTAGAGGGACGGCCACTGAGGGGGTTCTCATTTGTAGCTCGTGCTGGTGTCTGATTATGCTTTGGTAAACACAGCCCCATCACCTTGTCGCCTATACCTGCTCTGCCTGCCAAGTATTCAAGTTGCTCATTCAAGTTGCTCAGATTTCATTATTTCATGAATCCTATCATAGAAATCATACAGAAATAGCAGATGTGTAAATCTAGTCAAAGCCTACCCCACCGTCCTCTCTCCTTTCTCCCCCAGAGGAACGGGACGTACAATAGCAAATAGGGTGCAACAAACCACTCTTTGTTTTTTAATCTGATAAAAAAGCCATGGCGTAGTCTTGTTTAACTGTACTGCCAAGGTAACTGTGCCCTGCCTGGCAGGGGCAGAACCACAGAGCTGTAATTGTGAGCACAGCAGCCGATGGTGCTGTAGGTGCTGGAGCGGGTGCAGAGGAGGGCAACGAAGCTGGTGAAGGGCCTGGAAAACAAATCCTATGAAGAGCGGTTGAAGGAGCTGGGACTGTTTAGTATGAGGAAGAGGAGGCTGAGGGGAGACCTCATCACTCTCTACAACTACTTGAAAGGACACTGTAGAGAGGTTGGTGCTGGTCTCTTTGCACAGGTAATTAATGACAGAACCAGAGGGAATGGCTTCAAGCTCCAACAGGGTAGGTTTAGACTGAACATTAGGAAAGAATTTTTCACAGAAAGAGTGGTCGGGCATTGGAACAGGCTGCCCAGGGAGGGGGTTGAGTCACCATCCCTGGATGTGTTTAAGAGCCGTTTAGATGTGGTGTTGGGGGCTATGATATAGGGAAGAACTTTGTAGTGTAGGGTAGATGGTTGGACTCGATGATCCCAAGGGTCTCTTCCAACCTGGATGATTCTATGATTCTATTCTATGATGTCTCCTCTCTCCCCGGTGCCTCCCGCAGATCTTCAGCCAGGCGGACACATCCCTCAAGCGTTGGATCCTGGAATTTGCTGCAAGACGGAAAAAGGCTGAGGTTCGAAACGGGATCATTAGAAATGACAGCCTGTGGGATAAACTTTTCTTTAATAAAATACAGGTAAGGAATTTAAGAAGGGGGTCTAAAGTCAAAGGACTGTAATTTCTTCCAGCAATCACTGATTTTCCTGAAAGTCAGCGTGGTCCTCTTGCCTGGTGATGAACTGTGGGCAACTGCTGCTCACTGAAAAACTGAATAGAAACAGGAAATGGAGAGCAGTTTGTTATTCCACTAACTTTTGCCTTAAATTTTGCCATATATTATTTTTTATTTATGTATTTATTTTTTAAGCGTTGTGCATAAGATGCCGAAATTTCTCTTCCATGGGGGACAGCTTTCTAGAGGGGAAGGGAGAAGGCAGACTAAGACAGCTTTTGCCACATCCCCCTTCAGCAGCAGCAAGAAATCACCGATTTGCAGAATAGTGCCTGTTTTTCCCAGCTGTGGGAGACCAGCCGTGCCCCGGCACAGGCACCGAGGAGGGATGTGATGTGGCGCAGAGGTACTTGCCCTCTGCCAGCTGCAGTTGCCCAGAGGCAGGCTCGTAGCCTCCTGGCCAACACCAGGGCTGCTGTCACCCCCTTCGTTATTTGGGTGCTCTGAGCCTCGTGGGGACAGGAACCTACCGTGGGCTCTGCCCGTGTCCCACGGGGGAAGGGTTTCTCCTCACTCACCCCCAGCACCAGGCAGGGGAGAGGACCCCATCGAACCCACCCCGCTCTGCTCCCACTGGGGATGGAGATCGGGAGGGGGGTCAGGAAAAGAGGAATATGAGCAAAGAGACATCGCCCCAAAGTTTTCTGCAAATTCTCTATAGATACGATTGGGGTTAGGGTTTGGATTCAACTGGGCATATTCAAAACTGCTTTTTTTTCCCCAGGAAAATAAGAATAAGGGCGTAGAGAAAAATGCACGTGTAAATCATGGTTTAACAAGAAGGGAAAGAAATGAGAATGCCCTGCTGTTTGCCACACATCTCCTCAGTAAAAAAATGATTAAATTTACTTTATACCAGTTTTTGGGGGGCTCTGTACTGCTCCGGGAGGCTCTGATTACTTCATTTTTATTTTTTTTTTTTTTTTAATTGGATAACTTATCTGGAGGCATGCCGCTTTATTTTTAACTAAAGAAACTGACTGTACTTTTTGTCTGCGGATTAGTTGTCCTCGGTTTGCAAAGCGAGCCCGAGCTCACAGGAGGCTGAGGGGGGGACGCAGACATGAGGCGAGCCAGGCTGCATATTGATTCAGGACCTGGCGAGACAGGCAGGCTCAATCCGGAGCTGGTTGCTTTTGTGCTGGGTTTTTTCCTTTTACTTGTAGAATAAGGAGAAAAAAAAAAAAAAAAAAAAAAAGGAAATGAAGGGGCAGGGAAAAAAAAAAAAAAAAAGAAGTAAAAGGCGACACAGGAATTGATGTAATGCCCTCCACAAATATTTGAAGGTCATCGGCCTTCAAAAAGGGACAGCATTGTTTTAGATGGCTTGGGTGCCAAGTCATTAAAAAGAGGAGGTGCAAATAAAAACCGGAGGGGGGGGAAGAGTGTGGGTTTTTTACCCAACAGTTCCTGGAGCTGCTGTGTCTCCTTCAGGCCAGGGCTGGCTCCCCCCGGGCACAGGCATCCACGGGAGGCGAGACCGAGCCTCTCATCCTTCCAGGCGTGGGAATCCCACCCCTGGACATTGAATGGCTCTTTCCTTTGGGGACTAATTCTACCTGCGAGGGACACAATTATTTCTTGTAAGATTTAGCCAGCTTTTTACTCCTGAGGGAAGACTCAGGGCCAGTTCATATTTCTGGAACATAGGAGGTTCCAAGTTGGAACATAGGAGGTTCCACTCGAATATGAGAAAGAATTTCTTCCCGGGGAGGGTGCCAGAGCCCTGGAACAGGCTGCCCAGGGAGGGTGTGGAGTCCCCTTCTTTGGAGATTTTCAAGACCCGCCTGGATGCAGTCCTGAGTAGCATTCTCTAAGCAATCCTGCTTCAGCAGGGGAGTTGGACTAGATGATCTATATGGTCCCTTCCAACTCTAAAAAAAAATTCAGTGAAATTCAGTGAAATTCTGCCTCTATTCCAGAGAGAGCATTTTGGGCAAGTTCTGTATCGGGAACACTCACGGGCGCTGCTGGTTTGGCCATCGGTGGTAATTTGTGATGTTTTCTTTCGTTTTCTCCTGCTCTCGACCAGGCGAGTCTCGGCGGCTGCGTTCGCATGATAGTGACGGGGGCTGCCCCCGCGTCTCCCACCGTCCTGGGCTTCCTCCGCGCCGCCCTCGGGTGCCAGGTGGGCTGATGGAGATGTTCCTTTCCTGTCAGCTGGGAAACACACTGCAGTTAAGCAAGATGATGGGTTAGGACCTCAGAACCACATTTGGGAACCGGTTCCCCACCATCGCTCCATCTGGTGTGGGCTGGACTGGGCTGGACTGGGAGCCACTGGTGGCTCCAGCAGCAGGCAAGCGCCGCTCGTGCTGCAGGCAGCTGCCAAAAAAATTCATGGACTCATCCCACCCATCTCTGAGCACTTAATGGAGTACGTGCAATTAAATGTGCTCACGCACGTGCTAGGAACTTCGTTATGCAAGTCCTTTTCTATATATAAATAGCAAAAGATAATCCTCAGATGGCAATTTAACCCACCAAAGATGTCCACTGGGTTATTTCTCTTTGACTAGGAAGCCCAGGGCAACTAAAAAGCCTCATTCAAGAGCCTAAAATTAGGCGAAAAACATATTAAAAGGTGTATTTTCAAAGTGTCCCACAAAAATACCTTTTTTCCCCCACTAATAGATTCCTCTCGTAGAGTAACATACTTCCTGACTCAGAAGCTAAGTGTTTGAACTTGTCTTCTTACTGTTTTCGGCTCTACAGAGGCGTGGTAATATTCAAACAATAGGACATAAATGACATTTTGTCCACAGTGAGGGCCAAGGGAAGTGTCCCTGTGTTTAATGTGTGCCCGTGCGTCGCAGCTGGCGGGATCAGCTCACCGGAGCGCAAAACGGGGAAATTCTTTGAATTTTTCTTGTTTTCAAGATACCTGTTTCTGTGTCAGGTTTATGAAGGTTATGGCCAAACAGAATGCACAGCCGGATGCACCTTCACCACCCCAGGTGACTGGACATCAGGTAGGAATTTTCTTCCACCGTTTCCAGACAGGAAAGAAATGTACGTTTCTTTTGAAAATTCCAGACTGAAACATCACAAGGTGTTACGCAGCATTCGCCACCCTGTGGATAATCTTCAGCAAATGTGTTGTTCTTCAAAGCGTCTCTAGTCCAGAATAAATACACAGGGATCGGATGTGGGGCACGTTTTCCTGGGGAGGTCTGGAATTGTCCCTTGAGCTGTTATTTGCGATACTCTCACCTCTGCACTCCCAGCCCTCTGAGTCCTCTCTAGAGCACCGGAGCTGAATTTAGAAGAATGTTTCCTAGAATGAAATGCTGGAACAAAGAAAAGATGAATACATTCATGTACTCAGTGAGCAAGCCCAGGCTTCGAATACAGATCCACCACTACTCAATACTTTATATATTTCAGGCTTTCGAAACTTCTGAATCTTGTCAAAATCAGATAAAAATTAGCACTAAGTGGGAGGTGTCCCTGCCCAGGGCAGGGGGGTTGGAACTCAATGATCTTTAAGGTCCCTTCCAACTCTAACCATTCTATGATTCTATGGTAATACATACAAGTACCATGGCTTAATTTCTTCTCAATATAATTCATCAGTATTTATAAAAAAGTTTTGAAACGGGTATCATACTCATTCTAATGAATACTAGTAGGAAACCTGGACAAAAACCCTGTATTAATGGGTCTGGCCAGTTAAACGTTTCTGAGCCATCTCTTTGGGTTTCTTCAACCCAAAACCAGCCCCTTGCAGATACTGGTGTGTGCTGGGGCGTGCTGGCCCCTGCCTGTGCCCTGGCCAGCACAGGGCAAAGCACCACTTGCCGCATCCTCATCCTTGGGGTGCTTCCATCTGGCTCCTTGGCAAATGAGACTACGCAGAGTGCTGTGACACAGAGCTGGGACTCCTCTCCTTCCAGTCCATCTTTCCTAGTGGCTATTTCTGGGGGAAAGAGGCCTGTTTTGCACAGTGCAGTGCTTGAGCTGTGCTTGTCGGCCACAGCAGGCGTTGTCCCAGCTTCATCTTTGGAGAAACTGTAGGGCTGGGGGAAGCCTGATTCAGTGCGGCTGGAATTCCCAGGGGATTATAGCCAAACAGAAGGTTCGGGTATTTGGTCTTAATAGTGTAAAACCATAAATGAGGAAATTATTTCTGCACACAGACACAGCTGCTGCAAGAACAAGCAGGGTATCTACAGATGTGCAAGCGACTAATCACAAAATGCTAAGTAATGTTTCCAGGAGAGATGACAAGTGACTTGATAACTTTGATTTCCAGGTCATGTAGGAGCCCCTTTGCCCTGTAACTTAATCAGATTGAAGGATGTGGAGGAGCTGAATTATTTTGCTTCCAAAGGAGAAGGAGAGGTAGCAAATCACATTTTTATATTAAATTCTCACTAGTTAACACTGTATTAAGTAGTTCTGTAGTTCTAGAAGCGTTTTACCTCCGTAAGGTGCATGTTTGCAGATGTGTTACGTTTTACAATCAGGAAAAGAAAACGTCAATGCAGCAATAAAGCAGCGGAGCACTAATTAAAAAGGGGCTGTGGCAGTAATTCCAGCCAATGCCACGCCTGATTACTTTAAAAGCTAAGACTGAATTAATTAGTTCAGCTGAGAAGAGCTGAATTGCTGTGATTTCTACATTGCTGATATTTCTGTATTGCACAGAAATTAAACTTACTGAAATAACTTTTTTTAACTGCAAGCTGAATGCAAACCAACTTCAAGCAAATCAGTTTCGCAACCCCTACTTCGTACTTCCATTAGTTTGAAAAAAATCCGTCAGTAATTGTATAACAGAATACACTTTAGCTTCATGGAGCACAGTCATTAAGTCAACCTTTAAAATATTTCAATTTTAGTGAATGACGATTTAGCTTGTTAGCCTTTACAGCAGAGTAATAAAATAATTTCTCAGCAACTCTGACTGTTTTGCAGATCTGTGTGAAAGGACCCAACGTGTTCAAAGGTTACCTGAAAGATGAGGAGAAGACGACCGAAGCACTGGACCAGGAGGGTTGGCTTCACACTGGGGACATCGGGAAATGGTTACCGGTGCGTACTGACCAGATGCTCAATTCTGATGTCAGTTGTATTATCCCGCATAAATTTTCAAGTACCGAACTTAAATTTCCAAGCAGCTCTATCTTTACAAAGAATTGAGTTAATATTTTGCAGAATAAGCTCGATATGTCAGTGAAGCATTTTGTGGCAATTCAAAGAGCTCTGTTAAAAGCAGACTGCTTACCGAGTCGCTAGGGTTAAATAACTTCTCTGAGAACTCTCTTTACTTTCTCCTGACAGAATGGGACTCTAAAAATTATTGATCGGAAAAAGCATATATTTAAACTTGCTCAGGGAGAATATATTGCACCGGAGAAGATAGAGAATATCTATATCCGCAGTGACCCTGTTGCCCAGATCTATGTCCACGGAGACAGCCTGCAGGTAAAAACTAAGTTTTCAGAAAATCGTACTTTACTCTTTGTAAATAGAAGATGGAGAGCTGGTGTGACCCGAAGCAGCTTGGAGGATGTTGCGGCCAAAGATCAAGCCTTTAAATTTTATATAGTCTCACCCTTTTGGGTCTCTAACCCTCTCCTTTGCCACGCTGCCTGCGGTAAAGCCAGATGGGGGCAAAGCCACCATGGCTCACCACCACTACCTACACATTTTGACCAATATCATCCTATTTATTTGCATATTTACACAAACACGTACAGCGTCTGAAACCACCGCAATTCATCCCTCTACATTCCTTGGCCATAAATATGAGGTTTCCCTTGGGATTGGAGTTTGCCTGGACTCACAGGCCCATGAGCTGCGTGTATAAGTGATACGGGCTGCGTTCTGCTCTGCCTTATGCCTGTGAAAAAAATAAGTAATTAATATCCAAGCAGAACACAAACTCAACTGAAGGTATTAAAATTGTTGTCACTGAGGAACAGTCACAGAGAACCATTTTTTTTATCCGAGGAAAAGGCACAGACACTAAAAATATACTTTGCTATGACATATTAGCAAATTATTGACATAATTAAACAAGAAGTGGTAAAAACATAGCAAATTCAACCGGCTTGTGTATTGATTAATGTGATTAAATGTTGTTCAGCTTTTGCCTGCAACTCTCCTTCTCCTTCACCTCCAGGCCTTTCTGGTGGGGATCGTGGTGCCCGATTCCGAAGTCATGCCGGGCTGGGCAAAGAAAAGAGGGTTTGATGGCACATACGCAGAACTCTGTAAAAATAAGGTTTGTCTTTCTATCTATCTACAGCACAGACTTTTTTTCACTGTAGCGTAACCTAGTTCGAGTAAGTGTCTTATTATTAATGATCTCGGTGACAAGAGTTATTTCCTCGCTGAAAATGAAGCGGGGTTGATGTGGGTACAGTGACTCGTGCTGACTGTACAGACCTCTGCAAACTCCCACGTGGCGGGGACCAAGGGTCTTTCAGAGGACACCAGGATGGCAGCAGGAGAGGTTGTATTTGCTTAGATGTTTTAAATCAGGACCCCAGCCTTAATTTACTCACGTTCATTAATCCTGAGTAACCGAGTGGAATCCCATCAATGAGCACCGGTGCCACCAAATCATCCCACTGGTGTACGTGGGAAAAGACATCGAGGGGCTGGAGCGTGTCCAGAGAAGGGCAACGGAGCTGGTGAGGGGTCTGGAGCACAAGTCTTGTGAGGAGCGGCTGAGGGAGCTGGGGGTGTTCAGCCTGGAGAAAAGGAGTCTGAGGGGAGACCTTCTCGCTCTCTCCAACTCCCTGAAAGGAGGGTGTAGCCAGGGGGGGTCGGTCTCTTCTCCCAAGGAACAGGCGATGGGACAAGAGGAAACGGCCTCAAGTTGTACCAGGGGAGGTTCAGATTGGATATCAGGAAAAATTTTGACACAGAAAGGGTTATGAAACACTGGAATGGGCTGCCCAGGGAAATGGTTGAGGCACCATCCCTGGGGGTATTTAAAAGCCGGGTTGACATAGTGCTTAGAGACACGGGTTAGTGATGGTTTTTATCAGAGTTAGGTTGACGGTTGGACTAGATGATCTTAAAGGTCCCTTCCAACCCAATTCTATGACTCTAGGACTGCAAATTTAAGCACCTGTGTCATATATGTTTGCAAATATAACCTTACCTTTCATCCTGAGGAAACACTTTAACATCACCGCTCTTAAGTTTAATGCTTGTACATTTCTTCAGTAGAGTATTTGCTAATTATGTTTTGAGTATCAATAGTATTAAGCATCAATATCAATTATGTATTAACTATCAATAACTTGAACGCTACTCAGAAACATGTTTTCTTGGTGAACAATGACACTGACTGCATTTAAGTCTGACCGATATTTCATGAAGAATTTATGCATTTTAACCCAGGAGCTGCAGCAAGCGATAATGGAAGACATGGTACGGTTAGGTAAGGAGAGTGGACTCCATTCCTTTGAGCAGGTAAAATGAAACAATTAATGCATTATTCAGCGTGGCCAGACAAGCAAATTTGTCCATTTGTATTGAAGTGGGGATTTGTCAGCATTTGTCCTGTTACTGCATATCCTTGTTGCAGCTGCACACGATGTTTTCTGAGAGCGAGCTTTATTGGTGGCAAATTGCATTTGTTCCCTGGACAAATATATAGGCTGTGATGCTGCCTTCCCCTCACGCCTGAAATTCAAATTAAATTTAGTGAAAATCTGGGGGGCAGAGGTAAAAATCTAATCCAAGGACAGGGATAATCTCTCCAGTTTGACAACCAGGGCTCAAGATAAATATCCGTAGGACTCTGGTGCTTCTGCCACTGAGAGCGCTGTTAAGAAACTGGGTCACTAATTACCATTCTTATAAACGACCTAGGAAATGCCTCTGGTTTATTTATTTTCAACCTGTGCACCAACTCTTTTCTGGTGCTTGTGTAAATATTGCTGCAACAGAGCTACAAACACTTCAGAAGGAGAGCTCTGAAATCAACCACGGATCACATAGCATTAAAAACACAGTAAAAAGAAATAAATCCACATTTTAAAATGTCTCAATGCTTATTTCTGTTACAATAATGGACATCTTAATCATTCCATATAATTAGCAAGGGCCTTTTTGCTGTTGTTTAGACTGTTTCTGGGTGGTAATTCTAATGAGTAATTCACCGTATCTGAGTGCAGCAGAAGCACCATTAAACATAAACTTGTTATTCTTAATTTCTCAGTTACATATGCAAATGAAACGACAGTAAAAAGAAATTAACTTAAAAGTGAAATACAATTTAAAGCACGGTTTGCAATGAACGTCGTTGTCTGTGGTAGGAATGGTTTGCTCCAGCCACAGTCTTCACAATATAAAATATCCTCAAGTGATGTAGTCTACCAGCAGTTTGCAATGAATAAAGTAGTGAGGAAAGCATTGGCTGCTTTCTGAAAGTTAAGAATATTTTGCTTTTCAAAACTAAAGGGCTTCAAAATTGACATTTCTGTTGCAATACATAACCTTAAAACTGAACTTTGAGCCAGATTATACTGCTAATGCCCTTGTGGGACGGGATGGGACGGGACGGGATGGGATGGGAGCCCCTTTAGGTGGAAGAACCACTCTTTATTGTCCCCATCCTCGTCTCCAGTGCCAGCCCCTGAGCTTGGACCTTGGGCTTGGAAGTGACAACTCTGCCTTTGGTCACCAACTGCTGCCAGGGCACAGGCTCTGAGAGCCCGTGCAGTGAGGGAGGGAGGCATTAATAGCACAAACACTGATTTTGGGGAAGGACGTCACTGGGGCAGGAGCTGGACCTTAATGCTCACGGGGAAAAATGAATCACGTATATCTAACGGAAATTTAAAAATTGATTCTCTCTCATATCCCTGCGACTCCCAGTCTTAGAAAATGCAAACTGGTCTGGTTTGGGGAATCATGAAAGCAGCAGATGGCTGGGGAATTTTGTCTTAAATCGGTGGGCTCTGACCAGTCAGGCAGCAGTTTTCTGCTTTCTCCCGCACCAGCACTCCCATAAAGGCACTGGGAGGAAAAGCCGGCTCCCATCTGCGCTGCCAGGCTCCCTGCTGTGCTCAGAGGCACCGCCGCTAACAAGGGCAGCCTTGTAAAACCCCCTTTGCCTAGGATGAACGATTTCGCATCATTTTAATTAGCTAGTAAACCACCCTCTATTCTTCTTCTTTCAAGCTGCTCATGGTGTATGCTCCTTGTACCTGCAAAGCTTCACGATAATTTTGCAAGACCGCATCGGCGCTGCTTAATTTCTTTCCCTGTTGGGTTAAGACGGTGTTTCTCAGCACAGCTCCCTCCCTCCCCGGCTTTTCGAGTCTTTCATCCCTGTGAAACTCGTCTGTTCCAGTGTCACATATGGCGACGCTGTCCCCTGGGCTCCGCCTGGCTGCGCTTTGCCCTTGGGTTCATAGGGAAGAGAAATTTCCGTGCTCGTTCTCCCGGCGAGCTCCCTTCTGCGCCGGCTTTCGGGAAAACAAGCCAAGAGAGCAGGAGCAGCGAGGGGGTGGCAGAGGGATTTAGTGTCACCTTGGAAAAGTTGGGAAGGTGGGGAAAATCCTGGGGGCCCTGGGCTCCAGGCACAGCCAGAGGTAACGCAGCAGGGCTGGCGTGAGAAATTACGCTTCTTGAGTGGGGGGGCTGTAATTTTTGCTATAAATATATCCCTTTTATTTTTACCGTAGGTCAAAGCCATTTACATTCACTCTGATATGTTCTCAGTACAAAACGGTTTGTTGACACCGACGCTAAAGGCAAAGAGACCAGAACTGAGGGATTACTTCAAAAAACAAATAGAAGAGCTATATTCAAGCATCTCCATCTGAAATCGCAGTAAGAATCTTCTGAATAATGGACTTCGTAGCAATATTAGAATAATACTCAAAAGTACAGAGCCAGAATGACACAGCTGAAATGGAAAAGCATCTGAATCTTACGTTTGAGCCTTTCATTGTTCTAGGACTTCACCATTAACCATATTTTTCCTTCTTTTTTCCATCAGGTGTGACACAATTTATTTTTTACTTTACGTGCACAGTAGGGTACTACTAAGAATTATGCTAAATTGCCATAAAATATAAAGAAATTTCAATCCATGACCAAGTAAATTATGGAAACTTACCTTACTAATAACTAAAAACATTTCTAATTAAAATAGGGGAAATTTCAGGTATGTCTGTTAATATTTGATTGCATATAACCAAATACATTAGAAGCTAAAATTGTGGATAATTCAATAATGTGGTCTACCTCAATCAATCAGTGATGGATGGTGAAAGTCTGTTTTCCCTGATCTGGAAACTTCAAGCTGGATATTGGTTTATATATTAAGTGATAGTTTTTATATTTTCCAGGACATAAATTCCATGGATTTGATTTAATCATTGATGACCTAACTAACAACCGGAATAGAAATAGGAACGGATCTCCCTCTATTTGTACTATTAATAGACCTATTAGTATGTTACATCTAACGGATTAGTAGTACCTTGAAATTACAGGAATGGGTTAGGAAGCGATAGGATAGGATTCCCTCTCTTTCCTTCCCATCCGAACTCAGTCCGTACATGGCATGCTGATTTTGCATTAGGGCCTCCTTCAGCACAGTGCACTCACGGGCATCCGAACGGCTCACACCCAGAGGGTTGCAGAAGCATCGCTGGCTCTGCGGCGGCTTCCTGGGGGAGCTCACGTTAACCCACACCCTCCCGCTCCCTAATTTATTACTTTACATGCTGCTAATACCGCGTAGTCCGGTTGGACTAACTCCCTGCCAGAAACAGTGCTAAAGGAAACGGAGCACAAAGGTATATACGTTGAGATTCTGGACGGGGCTTGGCAAAACAAACTGGTTTTTCGTGAGAAAGGCCAGGCTGGGATGCAGCAAGGGAGAGCATCCTTCAGCTGGCCAAGGAGGAGGAAGAAATACGGCTCCGAAAAGCCCCCGGGATGGGCAAAAAGCTGAGTTGGAAGGTGTCGTGGTGCGGTAAAACGTTGGATGTGGTTGCAGAAAAGCCTGCTGAGAAAACATCCCTGTGTTCAGACGTCTGGAAGCCCCAGTTCCCACTGTCACCACTTCCAGTTGGAATAAAGAGCAAGGAGTCTGGATGAAACCTGGGCTTTTGCAACCGGCTGCAGGAGATAAGTCCCATGTGGAACAGGAAGGCACTCCAAAGCTCTCTCCTGTTACAAAGCACGGTACAAAACACTGAGAAAACTGTCACGCCGAGTCACTTGAATACTTGGGACAGTCGGTGGCTTCCTTCTGCTAAACAGGGTCCTAAATATCCATGTGTATTTTACTAGCTGCTGTTCGTGGCACCAGTGCATACTAGCATGGAGCTGTGCCTGCTAGATCTTCTTTGCTAGGACAGTGAAAGCACACTTACTTTCTCTCTTAAACTGGAATCCACTGTAGACTTTTGAAGCTCAAAGTTTAAATTTTTAAATCTAAGTGACCTCTTATTTTCCCTCCAAAATTCCATTGCATGCTTCAAAATGAAATAAACTGAATTAATGAGTTAGTGTTACACGAAGACTGATTTATTGCAGTAATTTCAGAACAAAATGATACAAAGGCAGCTGTAACTTAACCACTCATAAAAAGAACATAGTGATTTGATTTATCAAATGTGGAAGGATTTGTCTGAATCCCATTTTTGTGCTCGATTCCTCATTCGCTTCCAGTGCAATGACTCATATCAGTCCAAAGCAAATAAGAAATACCACTCCTGTGATCTGATGGCATTGCACATTTATTTTTCAGTCATGTGCACAGCAACGGTATCCCTGGGGAATTTGCGGCGGCCACGTCTACAGAGGATAGGAATTACTGTATAAAATCTGGCTCTCTAGGTCAAGTCATAAAGGATTTTAATCTCTGCGGAGTCTAGTTCATCTCCTTTTTGTATCAGCCAAAAGACAGTCATCCCATATGCATGCTTGAATGCAATGAAGAATTAGTTCAATTTCCTGTTTTAATGTGACATATTTTTAAAATAAAAAAAAAACAAACCGTCATCTAAGTACAGAAAAACTATTTTCCACTGACATTTTTCTACTACGTGAGTTTAATTTGCTTTTCTCCTAAAATGATCTCACTTAACCAGATTTTTCTAGACAACTTATCTCTGACTTGAAGTAGAGAAGATCCCAATATGAGTTTATTTACGGCTTAGATGGCTGTTATTTTTATGTATATAATGCTGAAAAATATATCTGTCATCTTCTTTTGGTATTTGATGCAAAATGTCAGATGCACTAGAGCCAAAGATACGAACACCAAAAGAGAAAAAAAAAAGAAAAAAAAATACAGACTTGGCCACACTTGGATGATGCAAAATTTGGGAGAAATCGTGTTTTCACACCAAAAGCGTGAATACTTTCAGAACTTGTGAAAAGCTGTATAAATAAACTAAAAGCTCTCTTCAATGCGTTCTTGTGTAATCAGATTTTCCTCTGCAGGTCACTCCCTCTCCCCATAATCATAGAAATGTTGTAAGAGATTAAAACTTGAAATGAACACACGTGTGAGGTGTGAGGTAGGCACAAACATGCTTCTCTTCAAATTCCACGTTTGTTTTGTATTGAGCTTTCTTAAACTGAAATAATTCCTGTGACCCCCCCAAGGAAAAATCCCCAGCGCTGTCAAATAACCATTTTTTTCCCCTTCAAGATAACTAATTACAAAATTAATTTCTAATATTCATCTTATTGAAAGAGTTGAGCCTCAAGTGCCATTGCACAAGTGGCAACGCAAGTTCCCCTTCTCCATAAAGAGCCCAATTCTTGATGGCTTCAGGATGACTGGTTTTAACTAATCACTGTCATCTGGGGGTTCATTCCACAGTGAATTAATGAAAAAATACAGAAGCCCAGTGAAATGAGCACGGCTCCTGTCTGCCATCCCAGGTAGGCTCAGTGCTGGTCAGTCCGGCTCCTGTGATGGGGCTGTCACTCGGTGTCACCGAAGGACAAAGGATGAGTCCTGTATTCTCGGATGTTTTAAATGTGGGAGGTTCTTCTGTGCCTGTGAAATCACCAGGAGACTGTCTCCAGTGCTCGTATATAAAAACCAGAATAAAATACATGTTTCCAGGAAGAGAATATTGCTTAGTGATGTATTTCGTATGTTCTTTGCTCGATATGTTGCACAGAGAAGATACCGTTCTGCCACAGAAACGGTCACAGACACGCACGGGTGTGAGCAGACACCACACCAGACAGTCTTAACCCCAAACTGGCAGGAAATAAACAGCATTATTCTGTCCTCAAAGGCGCATTCGCAGGTTAAAGTGGTTGATGCACATCAGGTGAGAGAGAGAAGGTGAGTTGTTTATTGATATAAAAGTACTATTTTGCAATCTGTCCTCACTGTTAGTAAGTACGTCTCAGCATCAGTAAAGTCCAGTGTCATTTTTGCCATGAATATGAAGTTCTTGCATCTAACAGGAAATAATCCGACTTAATCTTCTGGAATGAAACATTAACTATAGAATTTTTTTTTTATTTTTATTTTCCATGTGTTAAAAGCACAAACTGGTGATCTATCTGTAAATAAACTGCTCCAAGATGAATGTAAACTGGGAAAGAATATACTATTTTTGCATGGTAACAGATTACTTAAAGACCTCTTGATGCCTTACAGAAAAGTTGGAAAAGCATTTTATTTAGAGGCAATTCTATCTGCGTACTTTTTGTATCTTTAGCTCACTTTGCTTTTGTCTGAGGAAAAAAAGAATAAAAATCTCAGAATTAGATCTTTGTTTCTTCTTGGAATTAACGTTCTTCAGTACTTTGCACATTCAATGGTTTCTACACCATCTTCACTCCCGTTAAATGACGAAGCCGAGGCTGTTCTTTTCAGAGGAGAAATCTGGATGCTTGTAGTCTGGGAGAGAAACAGCTTTAGATCCCTGGAATTGTTGCAAAATAAAATGTTTTCTGAGGCATCTAGAGCCCCTTTAAGCCCTTCACTTCATTTCAGCTTTTTGTTATGTATTTTAGCAAAGTACAAGCAGCGAACAAACGAGGCATTTTCTCAAGTGTTGCCTATTCTATTTTCAACTGGAAGTGAAGGGGTTAAAATATATACATTTGTGTAAAAAAAAATTAAAATCTTAACTGTAATTAAAGATTTTTCAGTTTTGGTATTTTAGCATGTATATCAAAAAGTCATCTATGGAAACTTTTGTAAAGAATTAAATTGTTCACATTTCTCAGAACTGCTGATAAGATTTTTCTCGTGGACTGACAATAAAAGCTCTTTTATAAAATCTGTTGTTACTCCAGCACTCTGTCCTCACAATCGGCGTAAAGTCGTTCAGAATGTGTGTCTACACTAAACGTGTTGTAAAAAAAAACACCCGTAAATACATAAAATAAAATAACGACCAAAGGAATATTGGAACCTGAGATTGATTTTAGCAATCTTCTATGAAAAAATTGTTGCAAAGTTCTCTGAAGATGCAGCAGTCTTTCTGTAATGGTTTCTTTTTTTTTTTTTTTTTTATTTTAAAACAATAATAATATAACCAAATGTATATGCTTGGTTAATATGAATTGACAATTGGGAATGCATAGTATTTTTTCAGACTATGTGTCTAAAACAATAAAGTTTAAAAGCGTTCAGTCTCTCTTCCAGTTTTTGCGTGCGCTTGCAGCTCTCAGTTTCCCTTGGAAATCCAGTAATGCCAAAGAATTAACTCAAATTTTTCGTGTTAAGGAAGCAATGAGACTCCTCTGCTCGATAAACTGAAACGGGGGGGGGGGTCTGATGAGCGAAAGGAATATAACGTACATAATTTTAATTGCAAGATGTAGTATTATAAACCCAAATCTATCTGCATATTTATTAGCCAAAACCGGTGCCAGGGAGCAGCAGCATGGGGTACAGCCCCTGCGGGGGCCAGCAGCAGGGCAACGGGACTGGGACCAGGCAGGGTTGTTCAAGATACACTTTAATTTTGCATCAGGAACTGGTGGCTGGGGTTTGGTTCAAGGGAAAGAGCCATCCCTGATGCCACCTGCCATCATCTTCCAGGTTTCTTTGCCCTTGGCCCGGTGGCCATGTCACTCCAGGGCTTGTGCCCGCCTTGTCCCCTCACTCTCCGTTTCTCTCAAGTTTCACTCTCCCTTTCTCTCTTGGCAAGTTTGCCGATGACACCAAGCTGGGTGGCATGGTGACACACCTGAGGAACGGGATACCATCCAGAGAGACCTGGACAAGCTGGAGAGGTGAGCCTGTGACAACCTTGTGAGGTTCAACAAGGGCAAGTGCAGGGTCCTGCACCTGGGTTGGGGCAATCCCCGGTATCAGCACAGGCTGGGGATGGAGGGATGGAGGGATGGAGAGCAGCCCTGCCGAGAGGACTTGGGGGTGTTGGTGGATGAGAAGCTCAACATGAACAGCCAACATGCTCTGGCAGCCCAGAACCCCCCCCGCCACGTCCTGGGCTGCACCCCCAGCAGCGTGGCCAGCAGGGCGAGGGGGGGGGATTCTGCCCCTCTGCTCCGCTCTGGGGAGACACCCCCCCCCAGTGCTGCCTCCAGCTCTGGGGCCACCAACAGCAGAAGGACACGGAGCTGTTGGAGCGGGGCCAGAGGAGGCCACGGAGATGCTGGGAGGGCTGGAGCCCCTCTGCTGTGAGGACAGGCTGAGAGAGTTGGGGGGTTCAGCCTGGAGAAGAGAAGGCTCCGGGGAGACCTTCGAGCCACTTCCAGTCCCTCAAGGGGCTCCAGGAAAGCTGGGGAGGGACTCTGGATCAGGGAGGGGAGCCACAGGACAAGGAGGAAAGGTTTTAAACCAAAAGAGGGGAGATTGAGATGAGATGTGGGGAAGAACTTCTTTGGTGTGAGGGTGGTGAGAGCCTGGCCCAGGTTGCCCAGAGAAGCTGTGGCTGCCCCATCCCTGGAGGGGTTCAAGGCCAGGTTGGAGGGGGCTTGGAGCAACCTGGTCTGGTGGGAGGTGTCCCTGCCCAGGGCGGGGGGTGGCACTGGGGGGGCTTTAAGGACCCTTTCTACCCAAACCATTCTGTGATTAATTTCCACCCGTTCAGCATAAAACTCCTCAGGCTGGACGCCTGCTGATGAAGCACCTCTTCCCCCTTCCTCCACCTCCACCGCTGCGCTGAGTTCCCTCAGGGAGCTGCCTGTCGTCGGGACACTTCCCCGCTACCCCCCAGGCCCGGCGGCGTCCGGCGAGGACGCATCTACCTCCCTAAGCGGGCGCCATCACGGACCGCCCGCTGCGCCCCCCCCAACCCCGCCTCAGCGCTGCCGCGGGACGGGGGCGCCCCCTGCTGGTGGCCGTTGGTGGCGCCGCGCCGCGCATGCGTGCTGGAGTCGGGGGCGGGGGGGCGCGGTTGGGGCGAGATAAGGGCGGGCGGACGCCTCCTGAGGGGACGGTTGTTGTCCTCCCCACTCATCCCTCGGTCGCTGCTGAGGGGACCCGGGCCGCCATGGAGCGGCCCCGCTGGCCGAGCGCTTCCCGCGGCGGAAAGGCACCGCGGAAGAGGCGGTGTCCGTCCCCGCTGCCCGGGGCGGCCCCTCTCCCGGCTAAGGCCGGCGCCTCCCAGTCCTGCCGGCGGCGCCTCTTCGGGAGCGTGAGCCCCCGGCGGCCGGAGCCCGGCTGTAAGCGCTCTCCCTTCTTCCCTTCCTCCTGCTGCCTGCCTTCTCTCAGCCCCGCGGAGCCCGGGTGAAGGGCGGCGGGGGCCGGGCAGGACGGGCCGCACCGTCGGGGCGGCGACTGGGCCTGGGCAAGGGGTGAAGGCTGGCGGGGTGGGGGGTCTGGGGTGACAGTGTCCTGTGCTGTGCTTTGTCCAGTTCTCACGGGTTTTTTGGCAGTTCGAAGAGCGGGTGAGGATGCCGGTAAGGTTAAGGCATCCTCCGAGGAAGCTTGGAGAAAAGGAGGCTCCGGGGAGACCTCATAGCGGCCTTCCAGTACCTCAGGGGGGCCTACAGGAAGGCTGGGGAGGGTCTGTTTACAAAGGCCTGCAGCGACAGGACGAGGGGCAATGGTTTTAAGTTGGAGAAGGGGAGATTTAGATTGGATATTAGGAAAAAATTCTTTACCATGAGGGTGGTGGAACACTGGAACAGGTTGCCCAGGGAGGTGGTTGAGGCCCCTTCCCTTGAGATAGTCAAGGTGAAGCTCGACGAGGCCCTGGGCAACCTGGTCTAGTTGGGGGTGTCCCTGCTGACTGCGGGGAGGTCGGACTAGATGACCTTTGGAGGTCCCTTCTGGCCTGCACCAATCTATGAATCTATGAAGGATCTTATCAACAGTGATCTGCTAAATGTTGTGTGGTGTCTGCCTTCCCTCCCAGCTGTGTAGCGTTGGGTTTGGGTCCAGCCAAGCTGGCCTGTGCGAGCCTGGGGGGCAGCTTCTTGTTACCCCTGTCCCTTACAGCATGGAGAAGGCAGGTTGCTGATTGGGAGACAGGCCAATTTCCTCTGTTTTTAGTGATAAAAACGTTTTTTCCTTTTGTAAGGTACCTTTTTTTCCCCACCATCTAATAATTTCCTTCAGGAATGGCACGACAAAACCCTTCCCCACCTTTAATAGGATACTTAAAAAAAAGTACTTAAAGCTGTTCCTCAAAAGGAACAGCCTCTTTGTTGAATGTGACTTAGCGGACCTCAAGTTAGGAATTGGGAGACCTTAAAGGAAAAAACCTGGGTTAAGGGGAGGATGTGGGATTCAAGTAAAGCCTAAGAGTAATGTGGTAACTTGCTGAAGCAAATAGGAAAGACCAGTGTGGGATGTCTTGGTCCCACATTGATATTGATAATTTAAAGGTAAAACTTTAAATTACTGTTACGGGGTCCAATTAACATTATTTTCTGTCTTGATCCTGGCCTGCTGGCTCATGCTCTCGTAGGTGCTTAGTGCTTTTGCGTACCTGACTGGGTGCAACTAACACCCTTGAGGTCTGTTTGCTTTTCATACATACATATATGTGGAAGAAAGAGGGAAAGGGATGAGTCCTGCTCATACATTGTCCTATCCTCAACCCCCAGGGAGTTTCAGTGAAAGGGCTCTGTGCAGTGCTGGGGGATGCAGTACTTCAGGCCCATTTCTTAGTGTGGGGATGGATGCTCTTTTAACTTCCTGTCATAAGTGTAACACTAGAAAGCCTGGCTGTTTCTGTCTCCCGGCTGCTGAAAATAAAAAACAAAGCTAAACAACTTACAAAATCGGTTTTAGGATAAGAAAACATGTCTCTCAAATTTGCTGGTTCCCAAGTAATTGTATCATCATGGCCTCTGGGATTATATACAGTGAGGATCAGTTTATGCAGAAATGCGTCTGATATTGCTGATAAACCCTGTTTAAAACTGCTTTAGGCTCCAGCTACTTTGTACCTTGGTATGGTAAAGGTCACCTCCAAGGTGGTTTTTTTCCTTTTAATCAACAGGTGTCTAAAACTCCTGAAGTATTTCTTGAAGTGTGTTGGTGTGTTTTAGTTTTGTTGATATACTGATGAAAAAACTTGGATAAAAAGAAAACAAATTCAGACTTTACAATATTTGTGATAATAGGGTCAAAAATTGTTATGGGCATGGAAGAGCAGGAACAGCTAAAGGTGCCCTATTTGAAATCATCTAAATTCTAATACTAAAACTAAAATTTCTGAACTAAATACTTATTCTTCTCTAGGTCGGAAGGGAAAGTCCAGTTTGAAAACCCTACCAAAAATTAAAGAAAATCTTGAAGTCACCAAAGTGAGCCATTCATGCAACCAAAGGTCTGTTAGAACGCATTCTAATACACCATTATTAGAACTAACTAGTAATTTATATTGTTTTGCCTGCATGAGAAGTCCCTTGGAGATAGGTAGTCTGAATTATCAGTAAACTGATGTTTGCCAGGTTACTTGTTGGCACCTAATCAAGACACTTTGTAGGTTTTGTTGCCTTCCTCTAGAACAGTGTAGCTCTGTGTATTGGGCTTAGCTCTGTTCTTCACCTGCAGCAATCAAGTGAATGTCAAAGAGACAACAGACTTGGAAAAAAATGAAGAGAAAATAGAAGAAAGCACTGTACCCCTGAAGGTGAGAATGCTGTCTTTCTCTTCTATCTGCTAGTAACTTATGGAGGATAAGTCAGAAATGTGACGTGTTAAATTCTTTTTCTTAATCAATCTTTTTCTTAATTTCTCTCTCCAACTCCCTGAAAGGAGGGTGTAGCCAGGGGGGGTTGGTCTCTTCTCCCAAGTCACAGGCGATGGGACAAGAAGAAACAGCCTCAAGTTGCGCCAGGGGAAGTTCAGATTGGATATCAGGAAAAATTTTTACACGGAAATGGGCTGCCCAGGGAAGTGGTTGAGGCACCATCCCTGGGGGTATTTAAAAGACAGGTTGACATAGTGCTTAGAGACATGGTTTAGTGATGGTTTTATCAGTTAGGTTGGCGGTTGGACTAGATGATCTTAAAGGTACCTTCCAACCCAGACAATTCTATGAGTCTAAGTGGAATTTGCTGTGAGTTATGTGTGTGTGCAGACAGTTTTTCAGGCTGAACTTAGTCCTGTATTTTGGCAAGGTTTTCTTGTGTCTTTGGCCAGAATAAAAGCTGTTGGAGCTATTGGTAGCATGGGAAAACATCAATACTAATTATCCTTTATGAGGAAAGGCTGTAGCAATTGTGTTGTGTGGAAGATACCTCATTAGAGTGTGATTCCAGAGAATTGCAAGTCACTGTTGTGCCCTTCCTCACATTAGTAACACCGGAACAAAGTGTATGGAGATGACTGAGCAGAGTGGACAGTGAATACTGCAGCGGCAAGAAAATAGAGCTAAAATCTGCTACAGTGAAGGGCTCAAGTGATATTGGTGTAAAACTATTTTTCTTTAAAACGTTAGCTTTTATTCAGAGTCCACCAATTATTTACATTTCCCGCAAATGCTTAGTTTTGTAAAATATACTACGCACACAAGGTAGTTGCTTGTATTTATAGAAATGGTCTAGGAGTCTGAAAGTGAGTGGCCCTCAAAAAAAAAAAAGGGGGAAATTCATTATTCTACTGCTGTCTTATGTGTAACTTCAGCTGATGTCAGTATGCCTTCACTGGAAGTCTCATCCACCAAAGATCGTAGGATCAAATTACTGGCTATTCATTGTAAATTTTAGAACTGTAAGTCAGATTGCAGACGTGTTAATGGTGCATAAAAATTGCAGTGGTACAAATTACACTGTGAATAGCAAGTTTAAGTGGTGAAGTACCAGACAGTAAGTTTCTGAGCATCTACTGATGTAGGAATACATTTAATTGCATTTTTTTGTCTACATCCAGTTTTCTCAGGTTGTTTGTCTTGGTCATTTAATTTTAGGAATCCCTGATAATCAACTTTGAAAGTAAAGAAAGTTTGAAAAATGATGAAGTGACTTCAAGTGAGTATAATGGCAATGCATCATATTATTAAATATACTTCTTTAGCTGTATAAAACTAATAGTAAAATTCATGATGGGATTTTAATTATGTTTCTATAAAAGCACTGGTGTGCTGTTCTTGTACTGATTCTGACTGCGTGATATTAGAAAGTAAAGGTTTTGAGATGACTGGCTGGATTTCTGCCTCTTGTTCTAGCATGTGGCTTGTTCACATGGACTGATTGAAGGCAGCACAGGAGGGGAGCCCTGCGAGACCCGAGACAAGTCTTGAGCCCAGCCTGTTGAAAACCACAGGAGCTTGGTTTTATCTCTGACAGAACTAGTTGTTGGCATGAGTTGTTCAGTTTACTTAAACCTGCATTTTTAAAAGCTTGTGCCTAAATAGTTTGTCCTTCTGAAAACAAACCTGCCTAAGAATTACCTTATCAGAGGCTAAATTCTTCAGGTGTTTCTAGTGAGCCTTGGGCAAGTAAGGTGTCTCCTGTTAGCTTATGGCCCTTTGTTTATTTGTTTCTTTAACTGTATTATGATTAAGATACTGACTTGACAATGTTTAAATGAAACTTAGATAAGGAAATCCTGAAGGTTTGTGGAAAATGATGCATTTTTGGATTTTTTTTTTGGTAGCTGCTTTTTTTGTCCCTTTCTCTAGGTACAGGAATGACTCTTCCTACAGGTGTTTCAACCTTTCTCCTAGAGTGTTTAGATGTAGACTCAACTGCAGATTATAACACAGGTGCTAGTATCAGCCTGAACAGTGGCTCATCCCCTGAGACATTCAGAGATGATGGTTCAGGTGAGGCTTCTGGGTTTTTGAGCTTTATTTAATGAAGGAAATGAGGGGGAACTATCTACAATAGAAAGACGAGTGGTCTCTCTTGGTGTAACTCACTAGGTCAGATCTTTGCTATAAGTCAACTGGTGCTTACCATGGGATCTATCTATATATCTGGTCCTTCAATCCAGTGTGAATCTGGTCCTGGTGTAATCTGAATCATACTGTAAACTTAAAGTATTTGCTGTTGACACAAGCTGTTTATTGGGGATGACGAATAAGTCCGCTTTGAGTCAAATTCCTCCCAAACTTCTCTGTGGCTGTTTGAGCCAAGGCAGTGCTTTCACTTTGATTTAAAGTTCCTGTCTTGCAAATGTGATTGCTTTCAGTTTGGTCACAATTTTAATAACTCAATGAACTTCAGCATAAGAAGCTTGTACTTATATCTTTTATATAGAAGAAAGAAGTAATTTTTACCCTGAGAACAAGAACTCAACTCTCCTGGACTCCAGCAAAGCAATGGCCATAGATAAGATACCACAGATCTCAAATCTTTCAGCAATATTAGGTAATTCTTTTCTACAATACTTAAGAATATATATATGAAGAAATTTCACTCTAGTGCAAGGAACCCGTATGAAATATGTAATGATCATGTCATTTGAGGCATGGCTGTGTAACGGGGACCAGCTCTCTGTTAGTGATCTGTGCCTGCTTTTAATGTTTTACTTATAATTTAGCATGCACTAAAACATTGTCTGGTCTGTTTAGCTTTTTCTTTTAAAGTTTGGCTTTTATGTTTTTTAGAACCTGTAGTGGATGCTTTTCAAGACCAAAACATTAGAAGGTAATCTGCAAAGCAGAGTCTCTGATGCACCTAAACGTTCAGGTTTTTCTCTTTTGAATGGTATTTAAAAGAAAGGCCTGAAACCTCTGATCCTGCAAATGCTTCTGTTGAGTTTCAGCCACATGTGTCCTCACTAACTTTGAAATTGGGTCATGAAGTCAGGTAAGAGTTTGCCTTAAAGACTTTCGTTTTGGTCTTGTGCCTGTAGGGAAATCAATGTCAGAAACCTCAGTGAAGGATCTTATGGAAATTGACATTTATTTACAAAATAACTAAATGAGTTGCTTTTATCCAATTGTGCTTATTCTGTCAGATTTCATTCAGTCACAGGTAGTGAGATGTGTGTGCCTGGGTGGTCAGGCCAGGATTGCCTGTACAGTATGGGGTATGAATGGTACCTGTTGTCGAGTCCTCACTAAGTCTGGTGTTCTGTGCTTGCCCAGGAAAAAATTAGGTTGGGGACAGATCTTTTATATTCTTTAGGAATCAGGAGCTTACACAGGGCACTCCTTTGCTTCAGACTCTTGCTGGCTTCAGCCTTCGTAGACCTTGGGCTGAGTTTCTGCCCGTTGTCAGGTTTTTTTCTTATTTGGAATACGTCTCCCAGGAAGCAGAATGGCATCTGTGATACGCTGAAACCCAGTTGCCACTCTGCTGTTGTTAGGATGCCAGGTTTTCTGTTGACAAGTCATCTCTGGTGTGGTTTTATCACAATGAAGAGTCTTCTATACTTGGCCTTATCACAGTGCCGCCTTCAGGTCCTGACCTAAAAATCCGAGTAGCAGGAGTGTTTTTCTAGGAACAGTATCATTTCTTTTAACCCTTGTGCTGCTGTTTCCAGTTCTAGATGCAGCCATCTCCATTCATAACATGTTTATACTGATCTTACAGTGTTACAGATCTCTACACAATCTGAATTTTCTTGTGAACCCAATTTCCCCTGCATCCTCCTTAAATACATTCTGTCCTAGTATGCTTCAGTGCTTAATACTTCAGTGAATGTCTTCTGTGGGTCTTAAATTGCAAGTATCTTCAGAATAAGCTGTGTGACCTGATGATAATCTGTCAAATTACTGTAGAGTGTGATGAAATGACCCAGTAACAATATTTATAAAAATAAGCTTTTCACTCAGTCTACGTTTTCCTATGATTTCCTTAATATATTGTTGGGTTTTTTGAGTGATTAACATTCATTCAGAATAGCTGTTTACTTTTTATTTTCCTCCTCTCCTAGAAAGAGACCATCAGATTGCAGTTCTTCAGCATTAAGTGTTTCAAATACTCTGGCAGGTAAAACATGACCTGAAGCAGTTGTACGAGCTGTAAGACAATAGAATATTCTATCCGAACTTAAATGATGGCAAAATGTCAGAACCAGGCTTTCTCTGGGTCGTTTGTCCCTCTGGCACTGGCTAAGCCCAATTGTGTCTAGAAGGGAAAGTGTGAATTGAAAATCTTCCCTGTAAATAAGACTTGGTTCTAATTAATGTGTTAGAAGAAGAATAAAAAAAAACCCCAAAACCCCAAACCTTGCATTTTTCTGTTTAATCACCTGTGATGCCCAGTGAAAATTAGCACTTACTATTTAATTTACCCAGGAACAGATCTGTGTGTCATGCTCCTTACTTGAACTTCACAGATATTATTAGGAGTCCCTCATGTAACTACAGTTCTGAACTGTGATGCAATTCTGGCTATGGCCCAGGTACCACATCATTTTCCCCTGCTTAATTTGGACTGCAATAGCGATAGAAGTTGCCACTGGCAAAGACTGCTGCGGTGATGAAATTCCTTTGCTCTCACAGTACATGTGTCTGGCAGTAAATAGCCAGGTGAACATAAGATTAATAAGCAACCTTGTTTTCTCAAGAAAAGGGAGAGGTGTAAAGTAGCCCTGTTTGTGGTGAGAGGGAGGTGAGGATTATATTGAAGGGAGGAAGCATGTTTACATGGGTGGCTTTAGAATGATCCCTCTTTGAAAACGGTCCTGTTAAGACATGGGTTGGAAAGTAGCTGTGGTATTTGTCTCAAAGTTAATTAATTTGTTGGAAATTTATCACAGGAAAAAAAGTCTGTAAAATTACAGCTGCAACAGAGAGAACTCCAGACCTAAAAACTGGTATGCGCTCTTCTTCACCGTTAGGACCGGAAAGAAAGGTGAAAGATCCTTAATAAATCAGTCAGGTTGTAACATAGATGAACTTGCTCCTTCCTTGCATAGGTGGAAGAGTCCACCTGGGAGTGTACTAGTTCCCCTGAAAGGGGTGACTGCAGAGAGTTTGAGATGTAGCTTGCCTCTCCCTCTGGGTACCAGTAACAGTCATGGGTGCCCCCTAATCTCACTGGTTTTCGAACTGACTGTATCAGTGGTACTGAATATGTTGTGTAGAGCCCAAGTATAACAGTGGGGCTCTTTCTTAGTGCTTACCAGACTACAGGGATTCACTTTATAACACAAAATGTAATTGTTTCACCCTTTAGCCCGACAGTCAAACTGCTGAACCCAAAAAGCTGAAGTGTAAGAAAAAAGGAAAAAAATCCGATATGTTAGGAGAAGGTTCATTGTCATTCCGCCAGCTTGATGCCCCAGGAAATGCTTCGGCCAAATCAGGGGGGTTGACAGAAGTACTGCCACCCCAACGGACAGTTGCTGTGGTGGTAAGTATTCCCATCGTACCCCGCTGATTAGCAAAGGTATAATATTGAAGTGAGAGTTTTCAATCATGATGAAAGTTATAATTAAATATGGGAAGTGCTAGGAAGGGCTTTATCTCCTGGTTGTGAAGGGATCCTGAAATGTGTGTGTTCTGTGCTGCTGTAAACTGATTCTTTGTCTTAATTTTGGAGAATGTAAGACCAAAAAAAAGTGAATGACAGGAATTCAGTAATTAAACCCTAAGAACTATTAGTAATTCTTAATGGGGTTGTTGTAAATAGTACTGTGTACTAGGGGAATACTGCAGGACTAATAATAAACAGCAAAGAATTGGAAACTGATACTGAATTCTGTTTCTGTTTAGCAGAGGAGTTCGACCATGCTGATCATGGAGGAAAATAAAGCCCTAAAAAATCTTTGTTATTCTCAGCCTGCAAAGCCAGATGTGAGTGTCTACCCTGATACTTCTTTTTTTAATGATTAAAACCAAACAAACCATTCTTCATGGCACTGGAAATGGGCACAAACTTGAATGTAAGAAGTTCCATCTAAACATGAGGAGGAACTTCTTTACTTTGAGGGTGGCAGAGCCCTGGAAGAGGCTGCCCAGAGAGGTGGTGGAGTCTCCTTCTCTGGAGACATTCAAGACCCGCCTGGACACGTTCCTGTGCAGCCAGCTCTGGGTGGACTTGCTTTGGCAGCGGAGTTGGACTAGGTGATCTCCGGAGGTCCCTTCCAACCCCATATCATTCTGTGAAGAAAAGAGTATTTTTAAGGTTATAATTTTATTGCACTCTTTAAATCCAGTTTTGGCATGCTAGTGTGTAAAGTACTATATATTTAAGCCTTACAGTATTACAGACAGCTGAAGAGAATGTTCAAGCTTTGGAGCTTTCTGTCACCCTTTCTGATAGCATATTAAGTGTACACAAGTAGTCTTAAATGTTTTCTAATGACATGCCTCGAAATCTGTATGTCATCTCTAATTGCCCTATGGGAAAACTATTTTCACTGAAGAAATATTCTTCTAGCTGTGTGAATGCAATGGCATTAATCTTTCCAGGCTCTGCGTGGCAGACCAAAAATCTGCTCCATCATTAGAACTTCACCGTGCCACAGGCCTCCCAGGCTTCGCCAAATTCCAGTTAACACCCAACCATTCCGCCTTCCTGAAGGTCTGCCCGAAGGTAATAGAATATAGAATTGGTGCCCTGTGCAGATGGTAACTGGCTATTTGAGTGTTTAAAGGTGTTGGGTTTTTTTTAAAGTCTGAATATTTGGGAAAATCACAAGACGAAGACGACTTCAAATTTCTGACTTAACAGTGTTCTTGTGTAACAGTACTTCACTAAGAGACTGCACTAAATTTTTCCGCTCCTGTAGCGCAGGAATTAATAGAATCTAGCCGTTTCACAAGTTAGATCATTAAGGCCAGAAGGTGCTACTAGGGAACTCTGGGAATATCTCTACCTCTTCAAGTTACTCCTAAACTCAACTTTGATCTCCGCTGCTGGTATGGAGACTGCCTAGAAAACATAACCAGCTTGATTAGTAGATTATTACCCTGTGCCTTATTTCTAGAGTGAATATATCAGACTTGAGCTTCCATTGGTGTGTTTTGTATCTTGCTCAGACTGAGCTCTTTAACATCCAGTATCTTTTCTCTGCTGAAAGTAGTTCAAGTAATAGGGTTTGTTTTTCTTTAAAGGTTGTCAGTTTCTCTCTAAAGTTTTCCGTTCTTTTCTCCTGAGACCCTTAACACAGGGGAAGCTCCTTTCTTTACTTCCTAGATAGTTTTGTACATGGTTCTCCTTTTTGTTTAACAACAATCTCATTGCTACCATAGAGGTAAAATTCCCTCCCTTTCCCATCTCTTGAAGTTTCTCAGTGTGCCACTGGATGGCATATGTCTTCCTAAGTTTAAAGTAGTTCTTTACAATGTCTGCAAGTTTATTTGTCATTTATGCTGCATTAAATTAATGCAGAGATACTGCATAAGCATAATAACTTTCAAAAATACTGATTATACACAGATTTTTCAATGGAATTGTAGTATCTTGGGTCCAAATACTCTCCTGCTTTATTACAGGCTGAGTTAAATACAGCGTCTAGAATGCAGGGAAGTGCTTTTAAGTGTGTGTATGTATTAATGACAATCATCTGAGGCTCCTGTACAGATCAAAGAACAAGGAGGTTAATTCATGTGCCCAAGACAATTGTGGTAATACAGGACAGAGGTTGCACATGGTCGGCAAGTGGTTCTCAGAAATCAGCGAGTGGTGGTGTCAGAACAAAAGTTTGGGCTTGTTACTGCTTTTCTAGAGGAGCCTGGAAATCAGGAATTAAACTGCCTTAAGTGGTGGTGGTGGGGGGTTTTTTTATGGTTTCATCTCTGCTCAAGGAATCTTTCAGATGATGCTGTTTTTCTTTAGGAGTGCACATACACTCAAAACTATTGCTCTCTTGACCTGCAAGATTCGGATCCCCCCAAACAAATGATAAGGTAGATATTGAATGAGAGCATCTATTGAACATCTACACAGCTGCTCAGATCAGTGAGCTTTCTCTTACACTTGAATGTGCCACTTCACTGATAGTATTTAACTTAGCACTTTTCTTTCCCCCCGCAGATACTATTACGAATACCAAAAATTGGACCTGCTGTAAACAAAGATGAGACGTCTACATTTCAGCAGGACTCTACAGAAGAAATAACTGTCTTGCTACTGCGGAAGGGAGGTGAAAAAGAATCACCAGCAATTAGCGGTTGTATTTTTTTTTTGGCATGTACACTGTTTGAAATTTCGCTTAATGCTTTGCAGTAATATTCCAGTACTTAATATTAAATTATTTTGTACAAGCAACTAGATCTTATGCTGGGCATTTTTCTGTAAGGACTTCATAAAGATGATTCTTCAGTTTGTTTAAATGTTTAAAAAGTGTGACTCAAGAACAGCAGACCAAACTGTGTTAATAGAATTATTTTTGGCTCTTGTGCCAAGATTCTAGATTTCCCTAGCAGCATTAGCATCTAAAGATGTGACCTGTACTTGAGTTAAAAAGTGTTAACACTGGTTATAAAGGTAACTGCGTGTCCTGGAAAGGGGTACATAAAGCGTTCAGGTACTCTGGGTGGCTCAGGAGTCAATAGTACACTACCATTAAACTGCCCGAGTGCTTGAGTCTGCAGAGCTCTGGAGGTACAGGAGGACTCTCCATGTTCTGCTGTAAATTGATTTCTAAACATGAATATAGGTCATCTTCACCCTACTGGAAGCTTGTTACCAGCAGCACTATCAGCATTCTAGGCACATCCACTGCCCAACCGCTGTCATCTCAGACTTCTTCCCATTTCATCTCACTTAGTTTATAATATCACCTGTCTCAGTCACTGGTGCTTCTAGTGGCATCAGACTTGGCGCAGAGGAAGTAGGTGCATCGTGAATAAAAGAGTGGAAAAAGCCCTTTTTATGACTGAACTGTTTCAAGAGCTGGCAATTGGCATTGTGGATTTTGAGGTTACTGCTCACACTCCGTGGCACGAAGGTTAGATTCCCAATGCTTCCAGTTCAGCATGTGGATTGTTAATCTATAAATGTTGTTCTTCAGTGTGCTGAACGCCTCAGAAAACACTGACAAGAGCAGTTTTTCTCCAGCTGCACTCACTGCAGCTTAAAGTAATTTGGATCCCGACTGTTCTCACCACAACCCCCCCTCACTCTGACTCTTGTGTAGACATAGAGGAAGTTTTTCAATGCTTTAAAATGATAGTATGGTTTTCCAAACCTCTTCAAGTCTGAGTTTGTTTCTCAGTATTATCACCCAGAATATTCACGCCCTGGAGAATAGCTCTGTATTTCCGAAAAGAGCATGTCAAGATGATGTATAAAATCCACAACACTAATTAGTTTGACTGCGTTTGAAAATACCTGTGAAAGTTCAGACCCTGAGCCTTTTCCCATTGCTCTGGGGTAGAAGGAAGTGGAAATAAATGCTGCTAGATTAGTCTTGTGAAGAAGTATTGTATAAACATACTATATGGCTTAAGGTGAGAAATGATTAAGTTATTTTTCCTTTAAGCATTGGTAGAATGAGTTCTGCCAATAACTCTTTGGAGTCCTCTTGGGTGTGCTTCTAATTATCAATATCCTTGTTCTTACAAATATTAAGCCACTGCTAATTTTGCAAGAATCTAGAGCCCCTGGGAGACAGAGGGGAGCTCCTTGGTGTAGCATTGAGCAAAATAGAAAGTTATGTATGTAGTTAAGTTGTGATTATGATGATTGTTCAAGTAAAGGATGGTCTAGAATAAGAGAGGTGTTTATTGCAAGGTTATTCTAGGAGTCCTAGGAAAAAGCACGTACTTTGCCCAAAAGCATTTTGTAGTTTTTATACAAGAAACAGACTAATACTGACAAACTGATTGGAGAGTACGAGAGAAGAAAATATGGCATGTAACTATGGAGCTGGCAATTTTCAGGCTGCTAGAGCCAAGTTTTGTTTTTCTTGGTGTGATGAGGCTGTATAGAAGGACAGAAATACCATGAGCCACAATCTCCCTCATCCTTCCCTTCAGTTACGAAAGTGCTGCTTCTTATTTCCATCTTTTGTCTGACTCTTGGAGAAAGTATAATTAATTACCCGGCCAGCTCTCTGCCCCAGGGAAGGAAGTTTTATTCATTTTGAGGCCGCAACAATATCTACTCTTGTTCTGCTTTTCTCAAAGGGAAGGCATTTTCCCATGTTTTGGTTTTAAGCTGAAGAATGAATACATAAAATTTCATTCAAAGTGGAAACTGGCTCTTCCCTGTTAGTGGCTAAAGGTCATGGGTGGCAGCCAGCGAATGGGTCCTACAGAAGAGCTTGTTTGTGCGGTGACTGGGGAGAGAAATCTGTTCAGTGTCACCAGGGGCTGCGCTGTCACCTCCCAGACATGATGAAGTCTTAATGGCTTGAATGGAATCGCTCGCAGTGAGTCAGTCCGTGCAAGGGCCGTGATAACACTTTATCACCAGGGATTGTGCGTTGTAGGCGCGTGTTTAATAAGTGTATTCTACGTCCATCTACAAGAGGATTTTCATTAACACTGCTCAGTTATTTTTGTTATCTGAAGGGTGCTTCTAGGAGACTTTGACGCAAAGTGCTCGGAGACGATGGAGGGTGTTTGATTCTTGCACCGGAGAGAGCTGTAGGGGCTGGTTCTTGGAGGGTAAAGACCTCGTGTGCACATGGTTCTGGTTTGGTTCCTCATCCCTAAAAGCAGAAAGGACGGATTTGGGGCCCGGGGCAACGCGTGCGGGGTGGACATGGACGCTGAAGTTCATGTTCTGGGTGTAGGTACCAAGATTTGCCCACCAGGAGGTTTTTACAGGAAAATGAACTATTAAACTTGTATTGATCCCTCTTTCTCTTACTGTCCATCTCCTGCTCCACCAGAATCGCTCGCTATCAACTTAGGAGTTTCGGAACAGGTTAATAGTTACTTTTAAAGGGATTCTATCATTTTGAATTGTCGTGTACTTGATACTAGCTAAATCTGCAGCGCTGCACATTGGGAAACCGCTGAAAGCCGAGTCGTATAATTTTATGTTGTATCCTTTGATTTCCTAGCGTTCCCTGAGGACTTTCTATATGTGAGACTGCATTTAGGTGCCTAGCTTGAAGGCAGGAGGCTTTCACGTGTGGCAGGGAATGGAATCTTCGTACGGAGTAAGGGGGAAAAGATGCGTATCAACATTAAATCCTGTTTTCTGTTATAATTATCTTCAACTTCTAGTGGACGAAAACAAAGTTCCTACAGATGGCCGATTACGAGGAACATTATATAGAAACGTTACACGTGTATTAAGTAAGTCATGCCTTTGAAAAATAATCTGCTTGATTTAATCTTACGTCATGTGCTGTTTTAGTTCAGTTCCATTTTCTAGGGAAAGCAGGTGAGTCAGTTTTGTCGGTCCTTAATTCAACTTCCTAGTAGTGCTGTATCCCAACAGCCAGACGTTGGAGATTTAACTGTACCCAGCGCTTCCATTTCATTTAAACTCACTAATAAAGAGTTTTGCAAAAATCCATGGATCCTTTGAATTCTGTAAAATTAATACCGCTTTGTTGTTGTTGTTGCTTATACATTGTTCTGCATTCGCCTTATGTCCTAAATACTATTTTGTAGGTGGGCTTTTTTTTTTTTCCCGGTTTAGGGCTAAAAGGAGTTCCCTGTCGCCCCTCCGCCGTGGCCCCGCCCCCTCGACCCTGACCCCGCCCCTGACCCCGCCCACTCGGCCCTGGTCCCGCCCCCCCGGCCCCGCCGGGTGACTAATGTCTGTCATATGACTGTGACACCGAATGGAGTCGGGCGGGCGGAACTAGCCGCGGCGAGGGGACGGCGCTGCGCGGAGCCCAGCGCCTCGGCGGCGGGGGGCAGCGGCGGCGCCCCAAGATGCCGCCCACCCTCTTCCAGAAGCTCTTCAACAAGAAGCACGGGCTGATCTCCCCGGCCAGGGACGCCCGCGACGACTGTGTCTTCAGGTAAGCGCCAGCGGGGCCGCCCTCCTCCCCTCGCCCCAACTTCTGCGCCGAGTTCCCCGCCGCCTGCGTTGCCCCGGAGGAGGGCGGGCGGGCGGCTGCCCCCTTCCAGCTCGGCCGCAGCCCCCTTCTCCCGCTCGGCAGCCGCCCGTGCTGCGGCGGGGCCGCCTGGCACGGCTCCCCTCAGCCTCTCGCGTACTGCTGGCCTCGGGCTCCGTTCCCCGCCCCGCCGTGGGAGCCCCCGGGGCGCTGAGGTGCCCTGGGCCTCTCAGGTGGACGCGGAGCGGGAGACGCTTTCCCCCCGGGGCCGCCACGTCGGGGACGCCTCGCTGCCTCCCCCCAAGGAGGCCGCCTCTCCTCACGGCTGGGTCCCTTCAGGCTGTCTCCCCCCTCCGGGGGCCGCTTCTCCTCAGGGCTGTCTTCCCCCCTGAGGGTCCCTCTCCTCAGGGCCGGATCCCCTTACGGCTGTATTTCCCCCCTCACGGGGGCCACCTCTCCTCAGGGCTGGGTCCCCTCACGGTTGTCTTCCCCCCTCCCCGGGGGGGTCGCTTCTCCACAGGGTTGGATCCCCTCACGGCTGTTTTACCCCCGGGAGCCGCCTCTCCGGAGGGCCGGGTCGTGCCTCCCCTCAGGGCGGCCCCCCCCCCCCCCCCCCCCGGCAGCGCATCGAAGCGGGGCTCAGCCCCAGCTCGGCCCCGTCGCCGCCTTCCTGTCGGTTTCACCCGGTCGCCATCAGCGGCGGGTTGTGGGGGGTCCCCCGGTACCCACCCCGGGGATGCTGCAGGCCGAGGAAGGGGAGGGGGGGGGTAAGGCGCCATTCCGCTTGAGGCGGGCAGGGGGCTGGCCATCCCCGGGGAGCAACCTCCCAAACGTGGAGGAAGGGAAGGCGGGGGGAAGAGGGAGAAAACGTGAAGTTTTGGCCGCTGCCGGGAGAGGTGTAGGGTTTCTGGTGAAATTTGTCATGCTCTAAACCGCAACAAAACTGGGTCCGCCGAGGGGTGCCAAGCACAACGCGGGGAGGCCGGAGGAAGGCGGCCCTTCTGGGGCAGACCCTTCTCTGCGCCCCCCTCGGCCCTGGGGTCGCGAAACCCCTGGGGTTGGGTGTTGGGGAGAGTCTTCCCTCGGCCCCGGGGGCTTAGGAGTGACCCAGGGACTCCTCGGGGGTGGGTTAGCTTGGAAACAGGTAGGGGTTTTTTTTTGTGGCTGTGAAATACGTCGTGTTTGTTCCAGGCTGGAAAGCCATGCAGTCCCAGCCCGGGCTGGCGCGGGGAAGAGGTAACCTGCAAAATCGTTTTAAAGTGCAGAGAGTTTGTGACTTGGATGCAAATGCGGTGTGCTTCGTTAGCGAAGAGTTACGCGCTTCTTGAAGCGCTTCTGACAGTGTGGTAAAACTCTCCTCCCACCCGCTGCCTCGAAATTCATTACCTACAAATGACTGGCCCTTGGGTTGCTCTGTGCAGGGAGATCTCTGGCTGATGGGCTTAATTTTAGGTGGCGGGATATTCCTGTTAAGTGCGGTGATACAATTTAGCAGTTCGGGTGGTTAATAGTATTAGGTGGTTAATCGGTGGTAATTTGAGCATCACAGTTTTCACAGAATATTGATGGGTCTTTTTGTGTCCGTACAGAGTCAGGGGACACTCCTGGACGCTACCTGAAGTCCAGGGCTTTAATTGCTACCACGCACCTTTTAAAGACACTGATCACGGCTGCTCACACGCCTCTATTTACTGTGAAAGTGGTTCCTTTTTTTTAATTGTTTTTATCAAGAGACAAAACGTTTTAATGGTGTCTGTGTCCTCTTATTTTCTAAATCAGCTTAATACTGGGATCAGACCCCTTGGTGGGGAAGGTGCACTAGGACTGCTCTGTGCCACTGCCTTGCCTTTTCCCCCCAGTTAAGACATTTGTTAGTGATGGATTTACGTAGAGACTGATGGCTCGTTCAACAGCTGCAATGCAGACCCTGGGGCAGAAACGTGGGCATCGTGCCTGTGTTGAAAGGAGCGAGAGCGAGTGCTCAGCGAGGCCTCTTCTTCCCTCTTCACCTGCATCGTTCTGTGCCAAACTGGATGTGAAATTTAAAACAGATATGTCGTTCCTCTTCTCTCCTCCGTTTACATACTCCTGTTCCACTTTGCGATGGGAACTGTCAACCAGTACCTAGTGAATTTGCAGTTATTTTTTTTCGGCGGACCCACAGGTATAAAATCCCAGGAGGAGGCTGACGGCTCTTCTGGCTAAGGCTCTGGGGGGGCGGGAGCCCCGGCTCTTACTTAGGAGAGCCAAGTATCATTTTTTGAAGACTAATACAGATGCCCTTTAGGCATGTTGCCTAATGGCTGCTTTCATTTTCCAAATGGGGATAAGTCTTTAGTTAATCCTCACTATGTATGGTCTTATCAGTTGCTGGTGAAACTTTTGGATAAAACACAAAATAAAGACCGTTATTTATTACAGATGGGTCCTTAGAGACTGGAAACAAGCACTCTGGTTTTCTTAGGCTGATCTTGGTTCCAGTAAACCTGAAGGCAACAGCCTCATCAATTTCAGTGGAGCAAGGTTACGTTTACGGATTGATATATTATTATGTGTTTATATTCTAAAGAATAGAACACCTTCCAAATACTCTGAGCACTGTTATTTGTGACTGTCTTCACTTTGAAAGCTTGGTCCTCTTACTGAGGAGACTGTGTAGAACAACCATAAAAAAAATATATAAATTCTCAATATATTTTATGAGTAATACGTACTTAGAGAGAAAAGCCCAACTACTCTGGCAGTGACATCAGTGTAGCGGAACATTTAAGGGTGATTTTTGATGCTCATTTTTTTGACTATGAATATATTTTGCATTTGTCAGGCTTATTGTGAAAATTTACCAGGACATAAATTCTACTTAATCTGTGCTTGCAGCGTTTCAAAAATAAAAGTATTAATAATTTTCAGGGGAAACATATTTTTTTTTAGTTGGTGGTTTGCTTGGGGTTTGTTTTTGTTTTTTTTTTTTCCTGCCCTCTCTTTCTGTGCCGTGAGTCTGTGAAATTTATGAGTCTGGGTCTAGCCAAACTGTGTGAAACCCTTCAGAACTAGGTGCTGGAGGGGTTAATAGTTCTAGTGATGTGACCGGTAAGTTAGCAAATGTAAATGTAAGGTACCAGTTTGCCTTTTTTTTTGTTGTTGTTGTTGTTGTTGTTTTTAATGTATGTATAAAAGCAGTTTATTTTACAGAAGAAGCCTTAGGAAATCACAATAGATCCACAACACGTTAGTATTTTAGCTCTTTGGTTTAACGGAGCGCAGTTGGAGGCTTGGCTCTTAGGCTGAAATCTCTCAGCACAGCTCGACTTGCACATGGGGAACAAGAACGTTCAACATTTTTAGTGGTACAATCTGTTTACAAGAAACACAGAAACACCTGCAAGTATTCTAGAGAAGAGGCAAACCCTTAAGTTCCAAGGTGTAGGGTGCCCGCTGTCTACTGCAAATAATACTCACGTGAGTGGATTTTCCCTGAGGGTAACTTTTACTATAAATAGAAGCTCTTGGCCGCGCTGTAGCATCTGGCACTGGCGGCTGCTGGTGACAGGAGAGCTCAGCCCAGGCTTGGGCTCTTACAGTTATTAGGAATATGAGATTTCAGGTATGTTGTTTTCTGGAATTCTAGAATCAAAGCATTCCGGTTGTAAAATTACATAGCTGTTCACGAGTTGTGTGCTGTACATGTCTAAAAAATTTATGTACACTTTTAAACAGCAATTAAGTGGCCCTCTTCCAGAGTTTTCTGATCAATTTCCCCAGTAAAATGGAAACAATCTTACAAAAGCTTCCTCAAACTAAGCAGAAGCAGCCACACGTTTCTGCTAAACATCATATGGGCACACAAAGTATTCCGCTGCACGTTGACGTTATTGACTGCCACAGACACCGATTTCGAGCTACTGTTTCTTTTCTGGCTTTCTAGGGGTGCTTTGGAGAAGAGGGAGCTGCCAAACCACTGATAGCTCCACCAGCTTTTTCTTCCTCAAAATGGGCTCAGTAGAAGGAGCCCAAAGCTCAGTCAGGCTTTACGTCTTTGTTGTTAAGATACGTGGGCAGTATTGCCAATGGTAAATACAGCTGTAAGGACTGCAGCAGAGTTTTTGCAGGAGAGTATGTTTGTGAAGATAGTAATTGGGCTTGGAGCAATATTAAGCTATTGCGGAGGGAGAGGGATGGTCCTGTAATACGGAATTACAGGACTGGTGCATTTTGGGGTTGTATGTGGGAGGGAAACTCAGTGTTTCTTTCCATCTTATGTATAAAGTTCAAATACTTGTTCCCCTATATCTCTAGATACTCTTCCCACCTGGCTGGGCGATAGGGGGATTATTAATTAGGAGGTTTTTTTACACTACAGCTCAATAAAAGTTTCAGTGTCTCTCTTTAATCTAGGGAGCTCTAAAGAACCATCTCGCCCCGAGGGGCATTCCACCAATGTTTGCAAACTCTGTTTTGCTTTTGTTAAAGCACCTGTTGTAGAGGTACAGCTGTGTGGTAATTGTTCAAGCTTGAAAGAACCCCTTCCAGTTTCGAGTCTTACCAACGGTGTGGAGTATCTTTGGGCACATTCTTCCTTCAGGGGTTTGCTTTGGTTATCTTCAGGGTATTTCAGAGGACGAGAGCAGTTTTCCAAGTGGGAAGGTACAGGAGTAAATAACTTTAAACGCTCTTTTCTTTATTTATGCAGAAGGCTGTTTTTGGTCACCCTGGAAATGTGCTTTCTTGGGGTCTTCCTGTAATACGTGCTGCTCCTTTATTGAGAGAATAGTTTGCCAGGTCCCCGAGATATGAATAGGCCTACGGCTGGCTGCAAAGTAGTGTTTCCTGAAATCTGTCTAGGCAAGTATCCCCCATCAGCCCAGGCTCTTTCTATTCTGCGTGGCAGTGACTTTAAATGGTATCCTGAGATTTGTTTCCTTTCACATCATTTTTGGCAGCAGGATTCATCAAGGGAATTGCAATAAACCTAGAGTTGGAAGTGGGTAGCATGATACAAAGATGCTTCACGAGCCAGTTCCTCTGCAGAGCTATTGTTCTTGCACAGTAAAAATGCTATATGCTTTCTTACAAAGGCGTGAGTGCTTCTTGAGCCAGCAGCTAATTTCTTGAAATAAACTGCGAAGAGAGTTGGAGACGTCTAACGATGTGTAGCTGGGGACCTTTTAAAGTGGAGGCTGGAGTAAGGTGAAGGAGGAACATGAAAGTTGTCTTTACATTGATTTTCCAGTCAAAGTTTTACCCACAGAACTTCTTGGTAAGTTTTCGCGTTATTTCTGAAGGTGGCTAGCACTGGTGATGTAAACGATGTGGTATTGTTACAGGGACTGTTCTGTGTTTGTTCCTCCTGTGCTCAGAGCAGGAGTAGCCACCATGGATTGCCATGTTGCTCTCCATTTTTAAGTTATGGCTTCATGAGATGCCAAAAGACTTCAGAGTCCACAGTGTCTGGACACTGTAATATCATCAGATAAAAACACTGCCAAAATTCTTACTGAATTTACCTTCCACAGCAAGCGGGGTATCCCACTCCACCCAGTCAAAGACTTTTCCATCAAGAGCAGTAGCTTTGTGCGCAGCCAGGCTGAGCCCAGGGAACCAAATCTCTTCCCAAGCTTGTGAGCCATGCACTGGCGAATTCATTATCTGAGGAGCACCACACACAAGGCTTTGCGAAGCCGCTCCTCGCCAGCGCTGGCCATGCGTCAAGCCAGTCTGACCAAAACCTGCTAGTAATGAAACACTGTGTTTTGATATTTGTTCGCTTCTGACATTCTGCAGGTCTTTCACCAACAGTTGTAAAACTCTTGGAATTTCACCACCTCAAAGTCTATCTTGAAAAAGAGCTTTAGCTGGACTTAATTTTGTAACAGCTCCAGCTTTTCACCTTTTCCAGGGATCTGATGAATTTAAAAAGCTTTTGTCCCATAATTTTTTAAGACCATTCAAATTCTTAAACATCCAAAATGGCCTTTTGTTTTAATTAAGCTCATTTCTGTCCTTTAATGTCCCTTAAGTTTTGTTTTTTATAAAAAAAAATCCATCTCTTCTGTAATATCCCTGGAAGAGTTTTTGGATTTTTGGTTGCATTCATTAGCTTGAATGTAGCAAGTTTTAATAAATATTTCACTTTGATTTATGCACAGTTTTCTCTATCACTATGATGACTTTGGCCTGTGTTTTGAAATATATTGCTGTTTCCTAAAGTACTTCTTTTTGCCAAATTCTGTTTTGCATTTCCTGTCATCTGAGCTTTCATGTATCTTCCAGTGCTTTAAGTCAACTTTTGTCTTGGAAGCAGAGACATACAAATTAATAGGTTCCAGCAAGTACCTCTGAAGCACAGAGAATATTTTTATGATTTCTTCTGGAGGGGCCACTCTCCAGGCCCTCCTTGACACCACTCTCTAGGTCTCCAAGTGCTTCTCCAGGTAGGCGTGTGTTGCTGCTTAAAGATCCAGCATATCCTTGAAAATTATATGCTAGTTCTGAATAATGCTGCGAGTTGGGTCTGTGCAGTGCCCGAAGGAACTGCAAATCAGAGCTGGTGATTGTTATTCGTATTACTTACTCATATTATCATCGAATCCAAAGGAGTTAACTTGGATCAGTACTCCCATCATGCTAAGTGCATGTGAACGCAGAGAATGACCAAATAATTCAAAAGTTGTTGGGGTCCTTCTGCCTACCTGACTTTGTGCCTTGGAAAATTTTCCTCTGCCCTGGTGGGAATGCACCCTTATCTAGCCGTCTCCACAGTGGAGTGGAGAAGCCCTCCGCTCATTTTTCCTCTACTTTTTAGAAGGAAGTAAAGATAAAAAATGAGCTAACGCACAGGTTAAGGGTCACCCTTATTGTCTTTCATGCTGGCATCTCCCGTGGTGGTTGGGATTTTGAGGCGGCTCGAGAACTTGGCATCACGAGGTTGTGCTGCCCTGAGTTGACACCATGAGGTCAGTGCCGTCAGCGGTCACTTGGCTTCCTCCCAGCCTGCAACATCGCTTCCTCATCCTGGGATGGCACGGGTTGTCTGAGGATGGGCTGCGGGCTCTTGCCTTGCTAAGCTGCCCTTGGAACAGTCATTTTCTTGGTTCCCCTTCCAGTTCTTCAACTCCTTCCTCTAAGTCAGAAGTTTTTTTGAGGAGAGGCTGGAGTGAGTGATTTACATGGTGCCTTTTCACCACTGGGATCACCACTGGTTAGACTTTCAGGCCATGGTCCTAGCTTGGGTCTTGCCAGCAGATCAGGTGAATCCCTTAATGTTACTTTCAGTTTTTCTTGGATTTCTGATGGTATGTCACTGGCAGGAGAATGTGGCCGTTTTCCCTCTGGAAGGCAGGATGTCTGCTGCCCTCTTCCTCGTGGGTTTGACCCAACGGGGCTGAGACAGACCCTGCTCCCATGCTTATTCTGTGGAGACAGGGTGAACTGGCCCATCGTCTCAAGCATGAGTACGTTGACTTCTTGCCATGATTTCTGCATGTCTGAAAATGTATGTGTAGGTACACTAGAGTAAAAATGCTTCTTTATACTAGGGTTACACTGGCAAGTGTTGGAAGAAGGTGTTTCTGCAGATTTATGGTTACTGGTTTTTTTCCCCTCCTTCTCCAGGTGAGGTCGTGGGGGTATGAAGATGTGCCAAGAGCATGGGGTGCATGTACCTCTGTGTCCACTGCGAGGTCTTTTTTCCTGAAGCAGTTCCACCATTCGTTTTCTGGTGACTGAAGGCGTGTTTTCACGTCTCGTGTTGTAAACCTTGCTCTCTTGGGATGATCAGCTTCTCTGGTTGATGGCTTGTCTTTGTCTTTTCAACGGGGTTTATCCTTTGCTCTGTGTGGGCTTCTGAGTTAGCGTATGCTCATGGTGACAGCTTGGATGAATTCAGGCTCCTGTTCTGGAATAAACTGGTCCAGTGTGACTTGGAGCCTGAAACTCGTGTTGTAATTTTGGCTGACTGCTGGAGGTGACCACTTTAGAAGCGTGTTTTACGAGTGGAAAGTAACGCACACGGTGGTTTCATGCTCAGAGGCTCTGTTCCCTCCTCTTGCTACATCTGGAGCAGAATGTCTGCAAGATCACATGTTCGTGAGTAACGTTAGGAAAAATGCAGAGCTCAGTTGCACCAGCGAGTCCACAGCGTGGTTCTGCTGGGCTTCCAGATTCGGCCAAGAGCAGAATTTGTCTCTGAGGGCTTGAAAAAAAACTGTGTTTGTAGTATAGATAGAGAATCTTAATCTATAGACTATCTGCTGGAGGAAAAAAAAAAAAATATGCCCATTAAAAACAGGAAGTAATTTTAGTTGTCTGTAAATGACTTGCTAATGCACCAGCTGCTCCACCTTACACTGAGTAGTAACAGAATTCGCATATGGGAAATATTCCTTTGAAAAAACTCATTTGCACAAAATACACATGCGATTCTGCTGTGCCTGAGGAATGTGACCATAACCATTACATTGAAAAGGGGCAGTCCTCTCGGCAGGATTAATCGCTTATTTTTAAAAATACGTGCCCAAATGTGTTCTGCTCCGTAGAAGTGTGAACGGTTATTACGTAGTCTTTGTATCAGACAGGATTTATTTATTTTTACAACAATGCGTTGCACTGTTGCTTAGTGCTCAATCAAAGCTTTTAATTGAGGTAATTCTGCACATTTGCGTAAGAGGTATGACCTTTTTATTTTCTGAAACCAATAGCTTCTGTAGATACTATTATTCAGAATACAATACGCTACAGAGAAACTTGTTCAAACATGTGAATTGCAGTGCAAAACACTAAACAAACTACATATAGAATATTAACAGAATATTAGCAGTGTGTGCATGTAGCATGCATCCACGAGTACAATGTGTTTGTACAAAGTTTTCTGTCTTTTATGATCTTGAAGCATGGAAATGATCTATCACACACGACTGATCCCGCTCTGTTTCTCCAGGATGTTTCCATAGCTTCGTCAACAGTGATTTTGGCCTAAAAGGAATAAAATCCATCACAGAAACAATTGTGTTTCCTTTACTGTAGGCCCTGTTGGTGCCTTGTGCGTTCATGGTATTTGATACTCCTCTGGGTCTACGTGTGCCTCGTTAGCAGCGTCTTCTAAAGTCTTTTCCCTTGCTCCAGCCAAAATGTCAACAAAACGTAAAACGTCTAACAGCACCACAAACTCTACCCTCTCAGTTTGTGTGATCTATAACTGGAAAGAAACGGGAGCCAAATGCCAGTTCTCTGCCATCTGTTTTAGTTGATAAATCAAGAAACTCTGAGCTCAGCTCACCCCTGACTTAAGGTCCTGGCACTGTGCCTGTTTAAGCCTGAGCAGTATCTTCACCCCAGTTCCTGTGTCATTTTCCAGTTTAAGAGAGAGAAGATATATTGGGCTTTTGAGCATTGCCCATAGGAGCAGTTGCTTTACTATTTGCTTGCTTTGGTTTTTATTTTGCTCTCCATACCTATGGAAATGGTGGCTCACGCAGTGCTTGGTCTCGCTCTCCCCTCTTAGTAATTTCTAAACCTTTTAATCAACTTCAGTCGTGTGTGGTGGAGAATGCGAGAGTCCCGAGTGAGCTGAGTTTCTGTAGCCTCAGGGAAAATTCAACACGTGCTGTTGGGTGCCTCCTGGCCATTAGTAGCCGGGAAGCTCTGAGTTGGTTACACCTTCTTGTGTTGTGCTTTCCAGTGGGCATCTCAGAAGAGACTTGGGGACAGAGTACGGGCATATTGGAAGAAGACAGTAGACATGTGGCTTCACAGTTTGCTCAGGGAACAGCTGTAGCGTGACCACAAGAAAGGCCAGTCCTGGACTACTGTGAATACCAGAATATCAAAAGCTCTGTTTGCTGAATTATTCTGCTTTCTAGCTAGTGCTAAAATATACACCATCTACTACGTACCCACATTTCTTGTCTCACATGCATTCCTTGCATGGCTTTGTCCCGAAGAAAAAATGGGCCTCCAAAACCTGTGGACTCAGGATGTAGTTTGCCAAGTTTTGGGGTAATTAAGAAAGAGAACAGTAAGTCAGAAGGAAGCTCGTGTGAGCGGTGAGCTGAGAAATGAACCATCAAACACGGATGAGATTCTAGTTGGTGGTTTTTTTCCCCTCCGAAGACCTACCTGGAAAATGTTCTTACCATCTGAAGAGTTGCCTGAATGGCTCGTTTACTCCTTTTCATGAAAATTGATACCAGAAATCGGTAGAAAAATTTTCAGGTGTTAATGAAAACTAGGTGCAAATAGTAAGCTGTGTGGTGGTGTGTGCAGAGAACAGAGGCTCTTCTTCTCGGAAACTCGTTCTAGTTGACATTATCTGAACATCTGAGAAGCCAAGGAAGAATTCTGCCAGAATTTTCGTGTTCCTACAGGAAAAATAACAGTATTACCCCCTAAGACAGAGCTAAAGAAATGCTTCAAATGTTAGGACAGCGAATTGGCTTACAGTGCTAACTGTGTTTCTATTTAAAGGCAGCCCAAACTCTGACATATCACTTAAATAGTCAGACAGAAAAAGGTGGTTGGGTTTTTTTTCGGTACTTAAACACATTTCAGCTGCTGTAAGTTACTGGAAATTACTCTACTTTCTTAGTAGAAAAGGAAATTGTTCTACTGACAGCAGGGAGGGCTAAGAAGCTGTGAAAATGAGCATGTTGGTTTCTTAAGTAAGTGTATTTTCTAGTCATAAAGAGATGCTAATCGTGAACTCATGACCTCTTTTTTTCCAAAACAGATATGATTTAAAAAAAAATAATAAAAGCAACTTCAAGTAAATTCTTACGAGACTGTAAGAGAATTACATCTTTATTTAAACAGAAATGTTTATCAAACTTTCTTTTTCACATGAGCAAAAATACCACTTTGGGATGAGACTGATTTAATTTACTTGCTTTATATTTTAGTGCTTTTTCATGATAACTTATGTGCAGTTATCTTTAAATGAATTATTTTGGTTAGTCTGAAAGTGTATCTATTTTAAAATGTGCCATCAGATTTTCTTTTTCAATGAAAGAACGCTCACAGAAGGGGTTGGTAGCTTCTGTTTGTGTGTTCCGTAAGACTGTTATTTCACTTTGGGGTCAGGAGGTAAGAAACTGCCTATTAGGTTTTTTGTTTGTTTGAGTTTTGGTTTTGGGTTTTGCTGGGTTTGGTTTGGTTTTTCTTTTCCCCACCTGCATTTGGCACTTATTCATTTAAAAACTGGTCTTTTCTATTAGAAACCAGCAGGACAAATCAGTTAAATTACACTCAAGAGATGACATTGGTCGAGACCCACACTGGAGAAAAAAAAAACGTGCAAGGTAAAATAAAATTCACTAATGACAATTGTTCTTATCTGTATGGGTAGCAAAAACAGAAGAAAACAAAATGTACAAGGAACAGGGAGTTTGACAAGAGATTGTTTCTCCATAAATTTAAAAAAAATAGGAGAAACTTAGGAAGGCAAATACAAAATGGCTCAGTCCTATGAAGTGCTGAGCACCTCAGGGTAATTCAGGGGGGTTTGGAGGCTCTCAGTGCTGCAGCCGTGAGCTTTATGCTGGAAAAGAGATCCTAAGGGCAAGGAAGACCCTACTCAGATCTGTCTCCTCTGTATGTGTGCGTGTGTCTGTCTATATTTTTTTTTTTTCCCCAAAATATACCCAGGTGCCTTTGTTTGCTGTCATGGCTGAGTGTATGTGCTCCTGTGAAAATTTACAGTCAGCAGAAGACCGTAAAGCAAAATCCTACCTACCCTGTTCAGCAGAGTGCCTGATGTTGTCTTGGTAGGAAGGTCTGTTGTGTTTCCCCGGCAGTGAGATAGATAAATTCAGTATATACGTACAGTGTGTAGACAGTATATACGTACAGTGTGTAGACAGTATATACGTACAGTGTGTAGACAGGCCTAAATAGTTTTAACATAATGCTGGACAGCCTCAATTGCTTCTTAGGCAAGAACCATAGTGCTAAGAATTTTGTGTTGGGATTTAGGGGAGTTAGAAGTGCTGTATAAATATAGGCTAAGATACGAGCAGAACAGATGAGATGGAGAGACTTTTGAAAATGATAATCTTTAGTTTCTTTCACCTTTTCTTGTCCCTGTGTTTATCAGTGCAGTGCAGAGCGGCTGGAGAGCAGGGCTGCTCTATCTGCTCATGGAGAGAAGGGCCCCGGGGCTGGGAGATGGTCTGGCTCCACCTTCTGCACAGCGGCAGTACAGCAGAGGGGAGAGGGGTGCGGTGGGCTTTTATTTGGAAGGTAGAAGGCGAGCAATGACAGCTGCTATGGACAAAGCCCAAAGATCGGGCTGGAAATGCTGGGTGTGAAGTGAGTGTAATGAGTATAAAGTGGTAGCATTTTGGAGTTGCTCCGTGTTCAGAAGGATATAAGGATACAAGTGCAAGTGTAGTTGGGAGCAGTTGGATGGTGCTGCTGTGATCCCAAGTGTACGTTTTACGGGATTCTTTCTGCTTGGTGTTCCCTGAGCCTCGTAACGTCCTCCCTCGTCATCGTTGTCCCTGCTGCTCAGTGCTCTGCTTTGGAAACCAGTATTTACACACATGCGCACACACACAGAGGAAGAAAAGGGTTAAAGCCCAGCTCACTTTCCCTTCCATTTTTCTGTTCTCTTCTTAGTTTTGTCCTGTCTGAGACCTGCAGCGCTGCCTCTCCCTTCTGAAGGTTTCCCCTGGGTGCTGTACCATCCCCTCCTCCTCCTGCCACAAGCGGCGGGGTGCATCCTGTTTGGGGTTACTGCTATGTCACTTCAAGTGACATGCGCCCGCACGAGAAGGGGAAAGGGAAACGAAGAGCCAAGCGAGAGATTACTTTGCCAACAGTTCCTTTCAAAAAAAAAAAAAAAAAAAAATCCAACAAAACAACTCAGTCCAAAATGTCCTGGTGGCATTGACAGCTATTGCTGTCCAGCACGTGAGCTTTTCTTTCCTGTTGATGCAGCAGAATAAATAGCTTCGTGTGGTGCCGTTACTGGTTCGGACACCCGCAGCACTAGGCTTCTTCCAGTTCCCTCATCTCGCAGATGCTCGCGTGGACGGAGTGAAGGGGGGGGAATGGGGCAAGAAAATACTTTTAAATGAGAAAGCAAAGCCGAGTCTGCCACTCCACAGGAACGAGAGGAAACAATAAATGGGGTTTATTTTGGTCATGTTACACTGTGGTACGTGAACTATAGAAGATGCAAGAGCTGATGCTGAGCTGATCGGAGCTATGTGGGACATGGCTCGTTCTGCTGCAACCCCAGGAGAGTCCCTGTAGGAGTCAGGAGTTGCCCCAGCCACATCTCTTGGCAGCCTGTGTTGGCTGGGAGTGTCCGCAGCTACATTCTCACCAAATCCATTACCGTCGGCAAAAAGGGGGTTTATTGAACATACACTAAATATATATATATATATGTATCTTGATTAAGTACAACCTCTCCCAGTGGAACAATGTAGTTTTTATCAAGGGTTTCTGTTTATTCTGTGAGCTGTGAGGCAGAGCTGCTTTGGAGTGTGTGTTCCACCTCAGTCCCGTGATAAGGAAGGTGTGTGTTTGGAGTGAGTTTCAGTGCCGATACCCAGGGAGGGCACGCCGAGCTGGACCTGTGCTTTCTGTATCACAGACCAAGACTTGAACAGTACGAAAAGCCATGTGAACGCATAGGGGCTGCTTCCAGCTGATGCTCAGAGCTCGCATGTATGTCTTGTGGAGCTTTCAGTAAGACTTCACCGGTTCAGCTGTTCTGCAGTGGAAAATCCCCCTAGATGGATAGTTGTGTTGAAAAGCTTATTTTGTTTAATCATCACAGGGCAATGGCTGGTCCTACACTGTATTTTCTCTTCCTACCAGCCTTGTAAACCCAAGATGGTGAGCATGTAGTGAGACTTAAAAAAACTGAAGGGGACAGCAGAAAATGTGAAAGTACAGAGTTCAGACTGACAGTGAGCAAAGCACTTTATTGCAAACCCAGTGGGGCACTTGGTTAAGCTTGGCTTAAAGGCTGGGGATGTCCTTTAAAATCAGAGGGACCACAAGCTGGCTGACAGCTAAAAGCGTGTCTAAGTGCTCTGCTGCTTTGGGGAACCAAAGTATTCGTGACCTCGCAGTTTTAGTGCATTTGGCTGGTCCATTATCTGTCAGTCTGTATTTTTTTGCAGCCACTAAATGAAGTTGCATGGCCATGTGGCTTGTTCAGGCATCTGATATTTATTTGTCCTCGTGCCCTTATGAGTTACATAAAAGCGAAGTCAAGCAATGCCTTTAGTGTCTGCTCTATATAGATCTACCTGAAATAGTTTCAGGTCACCTTTGCATGCTTAATTTGGAAAACAATCGAGCAGCATGACTCTTGCCGTGGAGAATTGAGCAGTCTGGGCTCCTCGCAGTAGTCTTGGGGCTCTTGCAATATCCACGCAAATCAAGATCTCAGTCCTTCTGCAAATTAAGTAGGGGCCCGTTCAACTTGTCGAGCCAGTAAGGGAGGGATGTTCAGTCCAGGGGTTGGAGCCAAGTTAGAAAAGTCTTCCCTCCTGAGAAGCAGCTGCGGGATAGATCCAGTCCACCTAGATATTCATTAACGTCGTTTGGCAGATGTGTGAAAGTGTTGCTGATTGTTTCTGATTCAGAGCCTGGCAGTAGGAAACGCAGTGACCATCCTGGTTAGCAGTTCGGAGGGTTAACTAAGTGGGTTGGTTAAAGGCTCCCAGCAGCAGGGTTGTCACGGTAACTGTTCTAGGTGGTTGAAGAATTGGGCCAAGCATCGCATTGGACTTTTGAAGTTGTTGGAGGACGCTTAGGTGGCAGGTGACAAACACAGTGGTGTCAGACCAGTGCTGGTTCATGGGGAGCATCTATCATTAGCACTGCTGGGATACCGGTATAAATGAGCATCACGTACTGATAGGCCAGACTGGGATCTCATTCCGTAGATATTAATTTGTTATACTTGTCTGTACAATCCTCCTCTGTCTTTAGTTTGCAGTTGTTCCTGTGTAACTGAGACTTTTTTTTTTTTTTTGGTGAAATCTGAGGGGGGAATAAGACTGAGTCAGCGTTCTGCTTAAGCCATGTGCTTTACTTTAAGTATGTAAGTAGTTTCATTGCTCCCAATGAAACCGCTCATGTGCTTAGCATTAGGCATGTGTTTTAAATAAATTGCTGATCCAGAGTCTAATTTTTTTTTTTTTTTGAGTAAAACCTACACAAATGAGGAGGGTAGGACTACAAACACAGAGTGTTTAAAATGCTACAAATCAAAGGTTTAAGGTAGTATTCCCGAGGGGAAAAAAAAAAAAAAAAAGCTTTTGGCATTTAATGCATTTTAGTGACACACTGAGCTTAAATGTCACCTTTGGAAAAATGATCATCATCTGTGCCAGTCTTTATAAATGACCTGGTAACATAACGAGCTATAGTTCACTGTAGTCCTCCACAACACCAGGCTTTAGACGGAGAGCAGCAGCTTGGGATTATCCCTACGTCAAACCTCAGCTGAACCGAGTACATTTAAATAATTGTCCGCCAGCTTTTCCTGTTACAAAGATACACAGTTTGTGAAATGGGTTTAACCATGTGCTGAAAATTTCTTTGATATTTTTAAAAGCCCGTTGCTATGGCAACCGGACCCCAGAACAGAAAAGCTTGTTGGTAATAACAAGGCTAAGAAATTCTGCTAACGTTCAAGGAATAAAGCCATAGCAAAACAGCTTGTAGTCTTTTTTTTTTTCTTTTCAAACCCCAGAAGGAAGCGCGACATCCCGAAGCAGCTTGGACCTGGATCACCAGCTGGAAGGGCACACCCTGCTCGCAGGGCTCACCCTGCAGACGCTCACACTGGGCTCAGCTCTTACAGCGAAGAATAATCCCAAGTTCACAAGCATCTTGCTCCAAAATCCTTGAGATCTCTCTTTTTTTTTTTTTTTTTTTTTCCCCCCTATGGAAAGGTTGAAGTGATTTGATGGTTTGGCTTATGGGCAAGGAAACACGAGTTTTGCTTCTCAGAACTGGATGTCCCCTTTGTGCTTTGCTAATACAGAAACTGGCAGAACAGGCATTACTTTTTCTTTGACGTTAGGGCTTGCAGCCCTGTTTCCTTGTGTCTCATGACTGAGTGAATCAACACCTAATTAAACAGTCACATGAGGGACAGAGTAAAATGCTGCTCAGGCACTGATGGTTGTGAATCTTTGGAGAGTAACTACTTACATCTGTCTTCTTCCTTCTCCAAGGAACCCTGAACAGCTGCAGCTTGCTTTTTTTTTTTTTTTTTTAATTTTTTTTTTTCCAAGGGAAAAAAGATCACGTAGACCTCAGCTAGAGCACTGCTGTCTGTGCAGATAAATGAGACCTGGGGTAGGGGAAAGAGAAGACTAGACAAAATCTTGAGAAATCAGAATTATTTGAGTTTGTGCAGGGGATGACTTAGCTGAAAGCTTGAAGCTCTCATCCTTGAGCATTTGACGCTCCTGGTAATTTAACTGAAAATGTGAATATTGGGCAAGGAAGTACAGTAAGCGTTCAGAGTGGTCAGAGGTGATTCTTGATATTTTTAATATTAGTTGTAATTCTTTCACTGGCAGAGCGCTGCGAAGGGTCCATAACAATTCCTTTCCATCTCTGAGTGGCAAATACTTGTGTGGAGATTTATTGGGCTCTCAATTATCACTCAGTCACAAGTGCAGCCACCTTAATCAATTACAGGACGTGGCCAGCAGCCAAGGAATGCTCAAATCCCCGCGCTGCCTGCTCGTGCTGTATGACTTTCACCACCAAGGCAATATTTTTTCCCCTTATAAAACTCACGAAACAAGTATTACAGGATGTTTTAATCGGTGTGAGCAGATGGTTGCCTCCACCCTGGCCCGGCACTGGGGACTCACTGGGCTGTGAGGGGGTCTGTAGTGGGTGGTTTGAGTGCCCTCATGGAGGTAGCGGTGGTTTGGGTGCTCCATGGTGCAGTATCTCCAGGCTGAAGATATCCACCAGGGGTCATCCTGGCCTGCTTGCTGCAAGGCCGGGGGGGGTGTTTGGGGTGTGCTCAGCCCAGGAGAAAGCAGGGTCACCCCCTGCCTCCTGGGACCCTGGGCATCCCCCAGCCCTGCTCGCCCACCCTGGCACAGCTCATGGGTTAAAGAGCATGACACAAAAAAATGCAGCTGTTTACATGCTAGTCTTTAAAAAGTGATTTATTTCTTGATATATCTATCTGATTAAAAAAAAAATAAATGCTTATTTAGATGTGTTTACTCGGTGCAGAAATCACATGGCATGTCAGGCATAGCTCAACTGCACTAGAAATTTGTTTATGCATCTTCCAAATTTTTTTTTTCCTAATGTATCTCCTGAAGTAATGTATTGAGAATCTCAGTTTTCACTTGTGCAAAAGGAAGAAAACTGGCATAGTCCTTAGGGTTGCTGGGAAGAGCATGAAAATAAAAGCCTTTAAGACTCTTTAAGCTGAAGATAAATACAGGGAATTCAATGTTTGTCTATTAAAAAATGAAAATGTCAGGAGTCATTGAAGGGTTTATTATTAATATTAGAATTGATAGTACTAGTGGAGCTATAGTGATCCCTCTAAGATGTCGTCATTTTCATGGCAACAGAGTTCTTGCAGTCAGCCTTGGCTCTAATAGATCTTCTTTTCTCTTCATTGTATTACTACCCGTGATGACCAAAATAAAAACCAGCGGTTCACCACTACGTTACCTAAGCACTAAGCTTTGCAGTTGATACATCTAGGCCTGTGAGGCTTCTTTCTGTTCCTACTGGCACTGTGAAAGGGTCACTTTTTTATCGTATTAATAATTCTCAACAGTGGTAGCTCAGATGTAATGTAGATGCTGGTTTTCACGGGTCAAGTTCGCTTTATTGTCTCCTGGAAACTCTCATGTATCAGGCAAAGATAGATGCTGCGTGTCACTGAGTGTCGTACTGTCATTCACATTTAGAAGAAGGGATGGAAAACAGAAGTTAGTTTTATGTGTGGATTTAAGGATTGAAGAATCTCTCTAGACATCTCCAGAATTACACAACATAAAGGAGGGGGGAAAAAAGACTTCCCCCCACAACCCTCCTCTGCTACACTAGATAGTTCTGTGTGACTTCAGAAAATTCTTTATTTCCTCCAACTGCTGATGTGCAGCAAAAGCAATTTGTATTGGAACTTTTTTCTTCCCAACTTTTCATTAAACACGCACAATAATGAACTATTTACACTTTATTTTTTCAATAGCTGCAGCAAAAGATTATTCTGCTCTGCACACCCGAGAGCACACAATAAAATAACTGTTTGGCAGTGGGAAAATGCCCTGTTGTCTTGCGGTACCAGTTGGTATTATGGAGGTTTGTTCGGTGTCTTATTTATAGTAGATTGCACTTGGAAATGTGATACAAAACAAACACCAATGTTCCAGTAGCTTAACCATGCATCAGATTTTTACTTTGATAGTTATTTTTATTTTAAGCATCTTTTATCATGACTCAAAAAATTACAACGGTGAAGGGACAGTCAATCTGCTGAGGTCTCAGCATCCGCCTTCTTAAAAGAAAGATAATGTTCCACGTTGCGCCCTCCAGGAATGCTCCCAGCCAGATGTGTATTTATGCTGATGCTCCCTTACGCCGCCCGTAGAGACAGTTTATTCCAGTCACGAGACCTCCTCTTGCTGCTCGTGAGAATCCTGTGCGTGGAGAGTTTATAAACTTTGCTTCTCTGTTGATCTTTTTTTATTTATTTTTGTACTGCATGTGAAAAGCCCTTTTTTTCCAGTCTTTAAAAACCTGGTTTCCTTTAAAGAAAATGAGGCCTAGGTATGAATAACCTGCAGACTGCAGTGATCTTTCTCATCGTTTTGGCTCTTGCTGACCTTTGGCTGGGCTTGTGTTTGTGCATGCAGGTATGTGTGTGTGTGCTCCAGTTGGAGACGGAGGGTTTGTGCTTTAGTCCTGTCCACTCTTCCTCTCCAGCAGGGAGGAATTCGGTGGAATTTTTTTTTTTTTTTTTTTGCAGGGATACAAGAATGCACAGAAAGCACATTTTTTAAAAAAGTCTAGCTCAGTGGTAATCCTACAAAAGCGAGTATTTTGTGGAGAAATGTTATCCAAGTATTTCTAGTCAGATTTCAAATAAAATCCTCATTGGCTTTCTCTCTTTTTGTCTAGCGTGGTTTCCAGCTCCTACCTTTGTGCATTACTAAGCAATAAGCATTTCTTGGCCAGTAAGCATACTGGTGCTTTGTTGTGTGCGTTTACATGTGTGAGGGAAGCCTTCTTTCAGGAGAAAGACTAAAAAAAACTCATTAAGGCAGTGGAGAACAAAAATTAATTATTTCATTACTTTTTTAGCTTGTGGTTAGAGCAAACTGTTGTCTCCTTGTTTTAAAATCTGATGATTTACACCCAAAAGGTGCGTGTGAGCCTTTCCAGTAATTCTAAATGTTTTCAGAAATGCCTTTGGAAAAAATGAAGAAAGTAACTCTCTCTGGTGCTCTGTTGGTTTGAGGATTTTTTTGGGCTTATGTATGTTTTAAGAATGAGCCACAGTCCCAGTCGGGCATCGGGGTCTGCAGAGAACCCCTTGGGTGGGATGTACCTCATCCTCTTGGCTGTTGGATGTGGCTGGTCACCGTCACCCACGTCCCTCCCATCTGCAGTCGGATGGATGTGCTGGATACTCGAGTGCCCTCCCAGGACCTCTCTGGGACATGATGGGCAAAGCCAGGAGATTTTGATAACTTTATTTTTTTTAACTTGTTGAGTGTTTTTCTGAAGGTAGATAATATTATCAGCTTTGTTTTCTGAGTTCAAATTTATACACACACACACAAAAAAAAAAAAGCCTGCACCCTTTCAAAGAGATGGAGAGTATCGTATTCCCTGCCAAAGCCAAATGCTGCCTGGGTGGAAAATGAGAGACTTTCTTTGGGAGGAAAAAAACCCAAACAAGCTGCCTTTCTGCAGATACCTTTCAATGATAGATGCCGTAGGCCCATTGCAAACCCCATAAAGCTTTCACAGCATAGGTGAAAACAAGTTACTGTATCTGGAATACAAACAATATTGTAACTACAGCTTTTTTACTAATTAATGGCCCCGTTTGGGTTTTATCGAGCCTAAACCTTCTCTGAGCGTGGCCTTGCGTCTGCAGCTGGCAGCTAGTGGGTTTGGGTTTGAGTTCAGGCTTGGACCCAGGGTTAAAATACCACAGGTACATACTGGTGTGACCAGAGCATCTCACTGTCCTCAGAAATTTAGAATCAGATGTTGTTTTTGAAAACTTTCCTCCTCTGTTCCAGATCAGTGAATAGGATGTTCACTGTGCCTGGCTGTACACCTAGAGGATGGTGCATGTTTGATCAAGAGACCTGAATACTTTCTTGGATGTGGGAATGGTGACAGTGTGTTTGAACCAACACCGAGTATCTGAAGTCCTTACTCAGGCGATAAATATTCACTGATCTGGCTAAAGCACTATTTACTCTCTGTATGCTTTGAGGCCGTCTCTATTTGAAGAGAAATTCCTTCCAATATTTTTCCTGGTCAGTTGTTGGATGGAGGCTGGCTCCGCTTTCAAAGCACTTGTCTTTAATACGCATCAGGTTACCCTGAGGTAAAATGGAAACCTTAGATGTTACTCCTGTAAATAAATGTTTACATAATACATTGGACTGAACTTCTCACCATTGCATGTCTAAGAAAAAAGGTCACTTTTGACATCAGTAACCTTTAGAGCGCGATGCCTTTGCCACACAGGTAAAGAAAGTTACTGTGCATAGCACATTCCTTTCACTGGATCAAGAAGGTAGGAGAGGTCAAACGTTACTGCTTCCAGCTCCCAAGGCTTGGTATTTTAAGGTTTAAAGGCAAGATTTGGTTTTAAGGCATGGGTCCTGTAAACAGCACCTGCCCAGTTTTGCTCATGTGAGTAATTCCATTGAATTCCCCGCCTCTAGTCAGGTATGAAAAGCTAAGTCTGTAACGTGGGTCTGTGTGGGGTCAGGGCCTCAACTCTTCATTTCTAAATGAGAAATTTCCTATAAAACGTTTGTGGTCACAAAAGATAGTGGGTCTGGATTTGGAACCAAGTAAGTATCTATCTCTTAGTTTTACTGCGTTTGTGTCAAAACACTTGCCCAGCACCAAACATAAAATTATTACCTTCCTGTGAGTCAGCAGCAAAACTACTGTCGCGTCAATAGATTAAGGATTTCTCCCTGGACTTAATCCAGCAGATGTGTAGCCGAAGAGGGAGCTTGGTGTTCTCCGGTGGAATCCATCCTGGGGGTCAAAACGTCATCCAGGTGTGCTGTGATTGTTGGGTCTTGGGAGCAGAGCCTGTGAACAAATCCCATCAGCTCACCCCCTCCGAGATACTGGGGGGGATTGTCGGGAGCCCTGACCTCTGTGTTGTGGGATGCAGTAGAACAGGAGATCCTGACCATAAATGGATTTTTGCTGCCTTTGTTTTTGAAATATTGGCAAAACCTGTAGGTTTTCAGACACCGTAAAAAAAACTGAAGTAGGAGCTATGATGCTACAGTCTCCTGCCTTTATATATTTCTTGATCTTTGTCCAAAGATAATACAAAATTAATAGTATGAGTGATTAGCTCCACCTATGCCGGTGACGATACTTGATGGCTTTTAATGTGCGCTGGTTCCTTCTTCACTTCCCTGTCCATCTCTCTGGCTCCTCCCCCACAATTTAGAGGTGGGGGGGGGGGAAAAAAAGTTCTTTAAATAGCAAGCTCTTTGCTTTTGTGATGTACCGGGCAGCCTTCCTGGCATGGCCTGGCTTACCACAAGAGCAATCGGGAAACCTTGTTTACAGCTCCCAGGTTGGTCAGGATTTTGTTGTGGGCATTATTTCACATACTGGGTTGGGTTTTTTTTTTTGGCCACCTAAAAAAGCCTATATATCGCCATCCAGTTGTCTTGCATGTCCCCGATGCTCCACTTGTAATATTAATGAGCCCTTTCCAGGACATACAGTGCTTTCTTTGTTCTTATAGGAGCCGCTGGGGAGGGGGAGCGGGTGATGCAGGGAGCGGGGCTGGTGTCACTCAGCCTGGGGACACGCCGGGGGACACGGTCCCGGCCGTGCCAGGGTGGGCAGCGAGCATCGCTGGCTGCAGGCGCCTCTTCCCGGCACCCGCAGGAAGGAGACCCCTGCGTCGTTAAAACGTTGAAGGGTCTGTGTTCTGAGGGTGCCAGGGGTGGGCACAGGGGATGGGGTGGCGGCGGATGGCGGCTCCAGGTGGCAGGCGCTGACAGCTGGGTCACATGATGGCTGTCACCGCCGGCTCTGCCACCCCTCGGCCTCCGCCACAAGCATCCCTTGGCTTCCAGGAATGTAGAGGCTGGGGGGGCACTCTGGAAGGAGGCCGCCTTGCTTTGTCTCCCCCCCCCCCCCCCCATTTCTCCTTGTCCGAGCAGGCTGAATTCCCCACGGTGGCGGTTCCCGGAGGTGCAGGACCGGCGGCCGCAGTTGCCAGGGGACTCGGGTCATGAGACTCAACTCCGACCGCGTTCCGCTGGAGGAGGAGGAGGAGGAGGAGGATAGATGGGACTGACATGTACGCTCCGGCGGCTGCCAGAGCGGCGCTTGGCTTCCCGATGAATTAGATCGATCCCCTCTGCAGCCATACGCTGGAAGAGAGAGAGAGAGAGAGGAGAGAGCTGGGGACGACGGGCAGTATTTCCTCGAGCAGAATTCCCAGGCTGTGCGGGAGAATTCCCGGGCTGTGCGGGAGAATGGAGGGGCAGGATTGGGGTTATGAAACTCCAGGGCAGTGCAAACGCAGCCTGGTGCAAACGCCTATCTTGCGCTTCAGCGAACTACTTTCTTTAAGGTGGTTTTTGTGATCCTGTTGCTAGGATTAAGGCTTTTTTTTGCATTGCAGCATGGAGAGTCTTTTGTTTGAGTTAAATTCAGACCTCTTGATATGTCACCTGACAGTCTTGTGGTTTTGGATGAATATGGCTCATTGCTATTATTAACCTGAGTTGGCAGCCGGGCACAACAGGAGTTTATAGGGATTTTGAAAAGTGGAACTGCTCGGGGGACAAAGATGCTTCCCAGGTACGGTCGCTGCACAGTTCTTGAGATCGTTTTAATTATTTGAAAGCTTAATATTTTCACTGTGATGAAAGTATTCTCTGCCAGAAATGTGAAGCTTTATTTATGATTCTTACAGTCGTGTGTTAAATGGCACTAATGTATTTTTTTTTTCCCTTGAATCGGTTCTATTCTGTTACAATTTTGCAAAGGGAAGCGCAGTCTACTTGAATAATGTAAAACCTTGTGTTCGGTGCTAGTGAATTTAACTGAAAGGAACCGTGTCTTGTTTGTGTGTGGCTTTTTTTATTAAAACAGGTATTTCAAAAGAGCACAGAGCTTGTGTGTGTGTGCATGTATGTGCATATGTCTGCATGCGTGTATGTGCTTAAATCAGCTAAAAGCTGAACAGGTACTTTTTGAAAGGACATACGGGAGGTAGTCCCCAAAATATTCTGTGAAATTACGAATACTAATTTCAAGTTCTGAAGCTGTGTGAATTGCAAAGTTACTCAACATGCTGCATGCCTTTAACAAAACCTTCCATCCTACTTATTTTCAGTATCACACTCCAGATTATGATTAATGTGTTGACTAGACTGCACCTAACCTATGTATATTATGTCTTTTTGCTTGTGGAAAGGCATCTGGCTCATGTATTGGATTTTTAGCGTGTAAATTAGCTACCTTAATGAGAGCCAAGTGACTTGGTAGAAGGGAGAAAAAAAAATGAAAATAAACTAAAGTCAGCTTCATATACAGTTCAAGAATTGGACAGAGCCAAGGACCTTGGAAGCCAATTGAAGTTTAGGTCCAAGTTTATTATACCGAGTGCGAAATATCAGGCTGACGGAGTATGTGCCTGGTGCACAATATGTGCTTAGTATAAGCAGCAGAAGTTTCCTGGAGCTCAAGTAGTGCAGCTATTCAAGGTGAAGATCGCTAAGCTGGTCACTGAATGAGACACATTCATAGATGAAGCACGGAGCTGACCTCTACTGCAGTGCCTGTGGCCGTGTCACCCTCCTTCAAGAAATTAAAAAGGGGAGGCTTGTATTTTTTTAAAAACAAACGTTATTTCCTTGTGATTTCTTTAAAAATGTAACTGCTACAAGCAGTCACCCATCCTGAGTGGTTGTCCCTGAGATGATCCACCATCTATCAGTTCTTCCAGGCTACCCAGGGAATGGGTCCGTTGAATTTTGCGAAACCCCAACTGAGGTCAAAGTGACAGAGGGCAGCGTCACTCAAAGTGCTGGGTAAACTCCTTCGGAGTCAATCGTCGTGGGCTCCCTCCGTGGCCTTGGGCAAGTCACAAACGCTGGTTTTTCTCTGCAGAATCAGCAGGCGTTCACCACAACAGTCACACAACCCTGCAGTGACCTCAACTCTTGTAAAGTCAATTATCTTGCAAAATTTTTTCTAAGTATAGGCCCCGTGGTTTCTCTACTTCAGGGATCTTCTTCCTCCTTGCAGCCTTATGGTCGTGTTATGTCACCAGCATTTAAATGGGATCTCTCACTGAAAATGCCAACGTGGCAAATCAGCGATGCAAACTGGATCATCCTTATCACAGGAATTCCGATAAAGTACTTTGGCACCTCAGGTGTTATTATTAAAAAATAATTAACCTACCCATGCCTCTTTACAAAAGCTCTGCTAATGGACGGCCTTCCAAAGTTGGAAGCATCATTAACATGCCATATTGCTCTCTTCATTATTTCCAAATTAGTTGTGCTCTTTCAGAAAGGTGTCTTTGTACAATAATGGTCAAATAATAAGTGAATTACTGAGTTGCAGTAAGAAGGTATTAAAATACATAAATACCTTCCCCTTGTGTACTATATACTCAACTTTTGTTGTATCTTCTCAAAACCAAAAGAGAAAAAATCCAGTAACAGATAATAAAAATGTGCAGAGGAATTTGGGCGGGAAAAGGGAATCCCTTGTTGGAAAAAGCGTCTCAATCAGGGGTGAGAGGTGTATGATATGATGGTTGGACTGGGCAAGGACTATTTGCCGCCGCCTTCTGGTCATCTTCCCTGTAACAAAGCAGGATCCTAAATACTACTAGGTTTATACGCACAGGTGAGCATGCTTTGATGTGAGTGTACGTGGAGACAACCTGCATCTGAAATACCCCAATGGCCCCAGTGGAACGGTCTCACATTTACAGTGTAAGCCCTTCAAAAGAGGGATGGTCTCTTTGCCTAGCGCTTGTTGTAGAAGTTAGCTGGGTCCAAGCACTGCCATAAGAACAACAGGGCACAAAGAGGATCGTCTGCAGGAGTTGGAGATAAGCCCTGGGGATCCCTGTACCTCTGTTTTCCTACTCATCTGAACAGGAGTAAAGCAAGATGTTTCCTCCCGTGCGGAGGGCACGGGGCGAGGTAGACCTGATGCCTGCTCTGCCCTGGCTCTCGCTGTCAGGCTTTTAAAAAGGTGCTAACATGAAAACCACGCAGAACAGATAAGCTAGCATAAACTATAAATATCATTTGCGTAGATGCATTTAAAAATAGTTGGAAGTGATTCATCACCAGGCAGTTTTTATAACTATGGGTAACATGATGTAGGAAAACAATAGTTTGACTGATAGTTTCAACTTACTTTTTCAATGATTAGTCACATGCTGGTTTTGAGCAAACTGTTTTACAGTTCCTACCTGCTTAATATCTCCATCAGTTTGCTTCAATTGCTTTTCTTTAAGACTTCTAAAATAGCTGTGTTAATTATTAAAAAGTAATTGGATACTACCTAAGCCGTGTTAGTATAAAATTGTTTTAAAAGTCGAGTCTCAGGGCAGGAGGAGAAACAGTGTTAAAGTAAACCCTTAATGGAATGAAGAAGTGCTGTTTGTGGGGTAGTGGAAACAAGGAGGAAGGAACATGCTCACTTTCAATTACAGGGGAAAAGATTGTATTTTAATTGGCGGAGTGATAACGAAGGATTTCTGTGTCTGTCATTTCATCCGTTAAAGCTTGCAGAGAGTGTAATAACACCAGCTGAAAGCCATTCAGTTACCTCTTGCTGAGAAATATCTATGGCAGTGATAAACTGCAGGAGTTAGATACATGAGAAAATCCCTCCTTGGAGAGAGTTTGGAGTTGGGGATTGCCATGCAACTCGCAGTAGAGATGTCAGGAAGCCTGTAATAGGTCTGTAAGTGTAAGCTACAAATATTACTCCTGGTGGTTGAATGTGAAAAAAGCAGGAAAACAAAACGGGTGAAAGAGCAAGAAGAGCTGAACGATAGTAAGGCTTAAGTGTGAACATGCATTAAAGTATCATTTTTCAGGCCCTGATTTCATTATAATTACTTTCTAATAATTTCATCATTATTCACGTGGAAGTTTGTCTTTCTGTCCGAAATAATTCCTTTCCCTGTGTGCTTTCTACCTGCCTTAGCATCTCTGCAGGGGGTTGGACCCGATGACCTCCCGGGGTCCCGTCCACCCTCAACCCGTCTGCGAGGTCTGGTTTGATGTGATTTGTTTCTGAAGTCTCCCACACAGCATTTACACATCGATGGTTTCTACCCTATTCTATTCATATCGGTATTTCTGAACATCTTACTCTAGAGGAATTGCTATTTGTGTAGTGGAAATCACCACAGGACTGGTGTCCTGCTCAGAAATAATTTGTTTTTCACCATTTCTTCTCTTGCTCGACGTGTGAACTCGCAGCACTAACTGTGTGGCAAAGTCGCAAACGCTTCCGCCCGTGAAAAGATTGTTGGGGTTTTCTTGCTGGTGGTTTTTATGTTTGTTTGTTTGATCTAGGTTTGTTGTTGTTTTTATTTCTTTAAATATAATCAGTTTCAAGGAAAGATCAAAGAGTGGTAGATAGGTCGGGCAGGAAAAAGTCCTCATTAACCAGAAGAGCGTGGGAGCTAGAGACTCACCTTTCATTAACATTGCTAGAACACTTGATTCTACATCTCCTGGTTTGCCTTTAAGAATCTCAAGAAAACTTCAGTTAAATGTCAAAGTTAGTTTCCATTTATAAACAGAACTAATTATATTCAGAAGATCTAGGTCAGTTTTCATCTGGCTGAAGAGCAGCGCAGGAGTATTGCCCTCTTACATTTGTTTTGAGAACGTGCCCTCTGTATTGCACCCAGGAATTTGTCCGTTTTGGGGATAATCTATCCAGATATCAAGTTTAACGGGACTTTAAAGCTGCTGACAACAACAGCAAAGCTATTCTGGGTCCTGCTTCCTCCAGAAAAATGTGCTTCGCTGGGAGGTGGGGGGGGGCGAGTCGGGGGTGCCCGCCTGCCTCTGTTTACTGTCTGTCTAAACGAACTTTCCCCCAGCTCTCTTCAAAGTTTCTTCTGGTTTGGGCAGTGGCCCGCTATTGCCAGGGAATGTTTTTGCAAGGCTGAAATGTGCTTAAGGACTCTATTATGTAACAGAGATAACACTTATTGGGAATTATCACAAATTACGATGGGTAATATCTACCAAACGCTCGTCTAGAGAAAGTTAAAATGTCATGTGAAGAAGCTGAGAAGTAAACAAGCTCTTGTTACCTTGATCAAATATGTTTCCGAATACAGCAAGGGTTTTATATTTAGCTTTCTCTCCTCTTAGTGTGTAATCTGCTCTTGGAGCTTTTTATAAGTAGACTTTCCTGAGATCTGGAACAGCTACTGCCCTTCTTTGCCAGTAATTTCAAAGTCAAATATCAAAAGTACTAGGTAATGGAAGACACGCTTTTGTCTGAGTGTGAAGGAAATTCAAATGCGTTGCAAGGGTGGAGCAGGCGATAGCACCCTTTTGGCAAGCAATTCGCTGTTATTGTCACATACTGTTTCTTTATAGGAACCACAGTGGCCTGTCTGGAAACAGAGTTTGCAGACTTCCATTGATTTCGCTTAAATATTAGGAGATCATGGAACCAATCACGGAGTCGGTCTATGATTCTATGGATTTTGTTTTCTAACATTTACTGAAATGCAGGATGGGGGTAATGAGCAGAGCCCTGGTAGATGTAAGCTCTGCTCTGAGTTTGTCCCTGTGCTTGGGTTCTGGTACAGGATTTGCTCCTTTTGGCCTCTGCTCTTGGGGTGGGCATGTCCCTCTGTGGACGACGCTTGGCTTTAGGTGCCCAAACAGAGAGGGAGGGCACGCGGCTTTTTGCCCCCAAATCTAGACACTGAGTTATTTCAGTTTCAAGTTGCTCAAGCTTTTTTCTTGTAATAACTTGCTTTTGACATTTGTTGCACACTATCTTCTCTGCAGCTTCTGTTTTTCTTTCCGGTTGCTAAATGGTGGGGCTGAGCAGGTTAGGAAATGGATTTCCTCTCTTAAGAGACCGAGTAACTGTATGTCTTGGTGCTTATTTTCACCTCGCTGGGACTACACCAGCGGTAAACCTGTGAATCTATTTTGGACAGTCTTAAAACCTTCTGATAGGCAACCATGGCTTTGGTGCTTCTCTGCTGTCACCTGTTATAGAAGTCGGGTTACAAATCGTCATTAGTTTGCTGATCACATAAAGCATGGACATAGAGAAGGAAACCTTTTGGTTGGTGAATTAGAGGGACAGAGGAGAGGAAAATTAACCACAGTCTTGGAGTCGAGCATGCCAGGTTTACTTTAATCCATATTATCGCTTATGAGCGTCTTTGTTTCTGAAATAAATGTGCAGCTCCTTCTTGTAAACTGGGAGCCTGTATCCTTCATTGTCGGCTGGAAAATTCCAGGGCCTCGTTTCTCACTTCTTGGGGTTCCGTGCTAATGCTGTTTGCCTAAAAGCCAAGGATAAGGAAGATAGAATTTCACTTGATCTAGGAAATGGCTCGTAACTGGCTGAAAGATGATTCCTGTTGGTTTCATGGATAGAGCAGGCGTCTTGTTTCCTATCTTCCAAGAACTGAGAAGGTATCAGTGAAAATGGATTCCCAAGCCCAGGGCAATAGTGCTTGCTTTAAAGTGATGGCTGGCTTTTTAAAATGGGAATTTAAGATGATGGCTACAAAGCAGCCTTAAAGGCAAGATTATGCGAGGGTATTGGAGCCTGAGCCCTCCAAGTTCTCCTTTTGCAGAGCACCTCTGAAATCAGTGGCACTGGGGAAGGCAGAGGCTCAGGAGAGCTCTCCTTGTCACGAACTGCAAAACCAGTTTGGGAGTAGGTGTGTTGGAAGAGGACTGGTGTGTGTTTTGCTGACCCATGCAGCAGCATGGCCCTGAATCACAGGGGCTTAAGTGGAGATTATTTCTAAGTCTGAACGTAGTGAGGACCTGAGTACATCGTCAGGCCCAAGCTACACGTGGCTCTCTCTTCTTCCTCAGCATCGAAGCACATTTATTAGTGTGGATGTTGTAGCTTATAACGCACGGATGCTACTACAGTGTTTGTGAAACCTGAAGAAGGGGAGGAAAGGTACTTTACGTCTTTTCAGTGCTTTGCCAACCCACGAGGCTGAAAACCTGTGACTGAAAATGCAGAAATTCATTACTTAAGGGAGAGGTCAGCGTGAATATATCGATCTTTTTCCTTTTTGATTTGCGAACGCTTTCAACCTAGTGCTTGCAACGATGAGGGGCTCTCTTTTTGTGTGCCTTTAAACACAAAAGCTGGGTTCTTCTAGGACTTTGATTTCCAAAAGCTGGAACTTGAAGAAAACATTAAATATCACAAGACAGAGCATGAGAGCTAGGAATGCTGTGCACATCGTCGTATATGGCTGCAGTGGATTGGTGCCGTTTGTGCCAGTGTAATTTGGCAAATGTAGGGGAAAGAAAAAACAAAAGGCAGAGTTCTGGCTGCGGGATCAAAGGGTTTGATGAAATAGCATTGCATTTGCTTGACTTCATGTTTTAATAAAGTGATATATACAGATGATGTAGAAAGAACAGTGTAATAAGGATTTGTGGTAATTGATCCTTCTTCTCTTTTATTTTTTAATTAAAGCTGGCCTTTGCCGGAGTTTGACCCAAGTCAGATCCGACTGATTGTGTATCAGGACTGCGAAAGAAGAGGACGGAATGTCTTATTTGACTCCAGTGCTAAAAGAAAAATAGAGGATGTTTCAGTGTCGGTGAGTATTTTACTAATTTGCATGGTTATAGTGTGTATTTTTTAAAATGGCAAGATTGATAAACCACAAATGTTCTGTTTTATTCACATTAACATTTAAACTTCAGTTATATGCAGGGCTATACTTAAATGCCTGTTAAGTTGCAAATTATTCAGGCTTCAATGATTTCACTCTTAACAGCTTTAAATACTGTAGCGATCTCCTTATTCTTGGGCTCATCTACTTTCTGGTCTTGCAGAGAGAAGGATTCCTTCCTGCAGCTGCAGCAGGCAGCGCGGGGGGCTGAGGGGCATAAACTGATATTTAGGGATTTATGCTTTTATGCCATGGTGGGGTCTGCATTCTTGATCGGACGGTCCTCCCAGTCCTGTGTTCTCTGCTGTCCCGTTTGTTAGCTTTTGCCAATCCTTCCTGTGCTTTGCTGACAGTGTTTTGACACAAAGTTACTTGAAAACTTCTTCTCTTTTTCCTTTTGGCATGGCCTGCATGGTAATCTATTAATTGAAACTAATGGCTGCAAGTCAGATGAGGATACTTCCTTCTAAGGGCTCTGGCCAGAAGATTAATTTCTAGCCACAGTGCTATTGTAAGTGGTTCTGTGAGGTTGGACAACTTAGTTCGCTACTTTGAACTTCCTTTTCACCATCCCTAAAAACATTTGCAAACCATTTTGAGCTCTGCAAGCAGAAAGCGCTGTGTGAACTGAGATTTATGATCCCAGTTGCTTTTACCCATAGGACCTGCTATAAGTTCTGTAAGCAGAAGTACGCAAAATACGGTTACCTCCAAGCCCTGGTTTTCACGTTGGGTTGTTGGAGCACAGCCAGAAGATTCTTCGTCCAGCTTTAGAAACTCTTCCGGGCTATTGCTGAATGCTGCCAGCCCTATGCTTCTCATCCTGGTCCTGGGTGCCTCCCATCTCCACATATCCTAACCTCTGGGAGCCACTTTGTGTCTCATCAGGCACTAACTTCCATCCTTCTCCATCGCTTACTCTTAGCACTTTTATAGCCATGAATCAAGATCCCAATTTCCTAGTTCTTTGCAGGAATTTGTGAAGTAAAGCAAGTTTCACAAAGGTTGAACAAAACACGTCTTTCTTTTTAATTTTAACTGTTAGAATGGCTTTATAATTTGTAAATAAATGGGGGGAAAATGAGGAGAGGAAATGGGCACAAACTTGAATATAAGAAGTTCCACCTAAACATGAGGAGGAACTTCTTTCCTTTGAGGGTGGCAGAGCCCTGGAAGAGGCTGCCCAGAGAGGTGGTGGAGTCTCCTTCTCTGGAGACATTCAAACCCACCTGGACACGTTCCTGTGCAACCTGCTCTGGGTGGACCTGCTTTGGCAGAGGGGTTGGACTGGATGATCTCCGGAGGTCCCTTCCAACCCCATGTGATTCTGTGATTCTATAAGTTCCTGCTCGTCTAGGTGTTCTTGCCAGGAAAACAGGCTTTTAAAGACAAGAGATCATTAGAAGTGGTTTATTGGTATGAATTGCTGGCTCTGCTTATTACTATTACTTCATCAATTATAAAGTATTACTTCATTAATAAGAAAGATGTTACACAGTATAAATCCTCTTGCCGTATTTCGATTGATTTCTTGCAAGCCTAAAACCTCTTGATAGATCCGTACTTGCACAGTGAACTTGCAAACTTCACTGGTTTGGTTTATTTCAGAAAGATCGTTGACTGTGGCAGCTCAACAGCAACAGAATAAATGGCTAATAATGAAGCTAATACGGTTCCATATTAATCTTGCCTTTATTTTTCTTTGCTAAAGGCGAAGGGGGAGAGAAATATCTGTACTCACCATCTCTGTGAAAGGAGCATGTGAGACTGGTGGAGGAAGATTGTTCCCAGGGTCTTTGAAATGCCCAATACTCATCTCTAGTAACTTGATATATTTCTTCTTTTTTTGTGGTATTAGGAGACTTTGAAAGAGAATGTATTGAAACATTTGCTTGCCGTGCTGTCTGCCTTCAGCAGCACTCAGATAATGTCACGTCAGGCAAAACTTTCCTTGTAAAACAAAACTTTGCAACAGCAGAAACATTTTGCAGGTAAAAACGTGCCGGAGAGTCCTCGGCTCGGCTTGCTGCGAGCTTAGTGCAGGCTTGTACAGTTAGCAGTACATGCTGGCCATTTTCAAGGAATCCCATTGTTTATTTTTCTCGCTCTTTATCATGATTTTCATTAACAAAGACACACCCTGCCTATACAAAGCCAGATCTTGGCTCTAAGCACATTCCAAGGCACTCTTGCCCTTTCGCAGCGAGACATGTGTGTGGGCCGGGCACTTGCCCTTCTGAAAGGGTATCTGTTCACCACGCCACAACAGCCAACACTTTCTGCATCTTCCCCCCCCATTTCCTAACATGATTTATGCCTCTGGATTTACAAATAACACTTGGGAAGAGATTTGCAAGAGTGCCTGGCAGTGGCCAGACTGTTCTGGGTGAAGTCTCATCATTCTAATACAGAGAACCGGGAGGGTTTCAGTTTGCTTTATGTTGCTGTACAATTCGGTTCCCATTTTCTGTCGCTTCTGAGATGTGTAGGAAAATTGTCTAATTGAAAGCAAGTATAATTTAAAAGCCGTATGCCTGCAGCAAGGTGAGATGTGCTTTGCTCTATTTTATATTTCTAATCTCTACATGTGTCAAGAGTTGTGTGCGGTGGACCAAGGTTGAAGATGGCTCGGTCATTTGAATTCTGTAAGGGAAGGTATGGTTATAAAATTTAAGGAGCATCAGAGCGAATTTTTCCAGACGCAGATGTTTCAGGAAATAAAACAGTAGGCTCTGACTATTTGATGAGTGAAAACTGCAGAGTTTGTGCTCGCACCAAGCTGGGCTCTAATTATTCAAGCATTACTGGGCTCATATTATCCGTGAGGGAAATGTGAATGTAACACAAATAAGGATTTTTGTGTTTTCATTGGATATTAAATCAACCTCTTTGTGTCTTCAATAAAGCTAAATATCAGGTAAACAAGAATTTTGGGAGGGTATTGCACGGAGACGCAGAGAAGGCAGCTGAGAGTTTGTGGTGTGGCCATTAAAGCCTTTTAATTGTGCAGGAGAAGCGATGTTTTCCCCGGGTCTCGCTAGAGTTAAACTTGGCGAGCGAAGCCGAGCGGACGCCTGGTGACTCGCAGGGCTGGCGGCTGCCGCACCGGGAATGTTGGCCGAGGGCTGTGCCAGGCGTTTCCAGCGAGGCCAGGGCAGCTGTGGGCACTTGGCATGGGGCAAGCAGAGAGATCCCCTTTGTCAGTCCTATACCTTTTTTGGTGCTGAGCAGGAGAGGTTCTTCCCTGTCTTTCCAGGGGATGGGCTATTGATCGGCCAGGCTCTCTTAAGCAGAGCCCAAAGGCTGCTGCCTCACGGGCATCCGAAAATTGGGCAACTCCCCCGTCTGAGCTCTGCCAGGGCATCCCAGAAGAGAGCGACTGCCCTTTCCAGCCCTGTGACACCGGGTCATGAACAAATGTATCATGAAGGGGCATTTGCATATTGAGTACACCAGGGCAGCCTGTGATGCCAGAAGTAGACATTACTGATGCCTTTACTGAACAACCTGGGTCCACACCCAAACACCCACATCCCGTGAGCTTTTGGGGTATCGAAGCATTTCTACGGGCAAGGTCATGGGTTTGATCCCCTGTTTCCTCTAGAGTTGCTCCAGAGTTTGTTCCTCATCCTACTGAGTCTCTCTGATGAGACGGTATTACTTGACTTGCAGGTGATAGTGTTACAGCCCGTGACTGATTTCTATTAGTGTTCTCGTTTCTGTGCTTGTCTGCTCCTTTTCCTCTTTTCCTTTTCCTTTTCCTTTTCCTTTTCCTTTTCCTTTTCCTTTTCCTTTTCCTTTTCCTTTTCCTTTTCCTTTTCCTTTTCCTTTTCCTTTTCCTTTTCCTTTTCCTTTTCCTCCCCACCTGCCTCCCGCTCGCAGGTACCCCCAGCCCCACTCGCTCCGTGCACGGTGCCTCGTGGCCGTGCCAGGTCCCACACGCGTCCACCCCGCTGGGCTTTACTGAGTTCCCAAGCCGGGAGCTGCGTGTAAACACAGGTACGCTCCTCCAAGGGCCGTGACACCGGGTTTGAATTTCAAATCAAGCACAACAAGCAGCTCCTTTTCCTTTTCAAGGTGCAGAGGGAGGGCGGGTGGCCCGGCCAGTGCTGAGCTTTCGGCCTTGGCTCTGCCTTTCCTGACCCCTCTGTGCTTGGCTTCCCCAGCTCACGCCGACCTTCCGCGAGGGCTCTGCTGTGTTGTACCGTGCTGCTGCTCTTGTGCGGCACGTGAGCTATGCGGCCATAAATGTCAGCGTGCAAAGGCCAGCTGAAGTATGAGGAATTTTCCTCCAAGGGCTGGCAATGGCCTGGGATGAGGATGCCACAGAAATGATGCCACGAGAGAGAAGTGGGGAGTAAACCAAAGAAGAAGCCGGGAAGGAGAACCATGTGTCAGGGCTTTCCTCGGAGCAGGCTGAAGGAGTTCAGGGTTAACGATCTCGTTTAACTGCTCGTTGTCCCTTTTATGTTGTCCACTGGTGACAAGACAGTGTTTGCCATTAGGGATTTAACTGGAGAGAGGTGCTGAGGGACATGTAAGAAGCTAAAAGATTTCCTAAGACCAACCTGGAGGAAGGCGTGGAGTCCAGGGAGGAAGAAGAAGGGGTGTCAAGGGACCGTGAGGAAGAGGAGGGAGGAAAGAAAGCAAGAGCTAAGCTGTGCTTGCTTTGTGCACGTGCTGAGTGGGGATCTGGAGTCTGAGTGGTTTGACTGGGAACGGGGAAAGACAAGGAATCAGACGAGGGCAGTGATTTGTTCCCAGGTCCCAGAGGCAGAGAGGATTTTCAGAACCAGCATTTGTTTTGGTTTTTTGAAGAAATGAAAGAGAAAGAGTGACCTGAGTTGCAGAACTGGAGATTTAGAGATGCAACTTGGATTTGGGGAGCAAAAAGTTCACTTTTGCCGTGTAACCCAGTCGTCTTTCTCTTTGGGGTAATTTAACTGGAAGGTCATATGATATTTGATCTCCTACTGTGGCAATTTCTTTCACTCCAAATGTCATATTTATCCCAAAGTAGAAAAAAGGCATGCTGTTCTAAACAAGCCAGGATTAGCCACGTGTTCTAATATACTTCAGCACTGGATAAATGTTGAACAGCAAATTGCTTTGAGGGATTAGTAATTGGATAGTGAGCCTTTTTGCTGTTAGGTGAGTGGTGTGACATGGAGCCTCTGGTCTCTCTCTGGCTCTCAGTGGACAGGTTCCCAGTGAGCCAGGCTGGGCAGACCAGTAAAGACACCAGCTGTAAGCGCAGGGACCGAGTCCCGCCTTCTTATTCTCTTGAAACAGAAATAGAATTCTAGTGAAGTGGGCGAGCTGAGGGTTGTCTCTGCTTCTTGCACTGACCTCTGATTAACAGGGGAACTTGACAACTCTGGAAATAAAGGGAGAACAGAGCACTTGCCAGCTGCATTTTAAGAGAGAAACCTGGATTTTTATATTAGCAGTTGAAGGGAAAGAACTCAAGCCTGTTCAAGTTACTCTCATGTCCCAGGTGGATGCATACATTTAATTACATGTTCAGACCAACACACATTAATGAAGCAAAAGAGTTAATTTATCTATTTCAGAAGAATATTTCATCTTTGCTGAATGACCTGGTCTAGAAATGAGGTATGGAGGTCTCAACGAATGGCAGCTTCACTCGGATAGATAGATTTCTCTATCGCTACCACCCCAGTGGTATTTGAGCACCTGCTGTTGCAGAGAGGTAGAAAAGAGTAAAACATATGATGACATTTCTCTTTCCTTCTGTCACTCGCAGCCCTGACACACAGACACAGAGTCTGGATTCAGTTCAACACACCAGGCTCCTTTCAACTGTCTTATTATCCCTGAATCAAAACTTGCCCAGCAGAAATTCCTCTCCCTGTGCACAGCGCCGGGCACGTTCTTTCCACTTACTGAGGAATTTATAGACCTTGTGGTGAAGAGTTAAAGGTCTTTGCTGATAGAGGTGGAGAAAAGGGATTCCAGAAGCAGAACTGTGGAAGAAAACTACTTTGTACCCTGTCATACTATAAAGACATTTTACTCTGTTACCTTCAGTACTACCTGATGGGTCTCCAAGACCTTCAGCAAATGGTGACCCCTGATGTAAGAACTGGGGCTGCCAGGAAGCCTTTGCTATCTGCAACGAGTTGGCAGAGAAAAGACCAAAGAGTGTGCCCGCAGCAGGGAGAGCAGCGCGGCAGCTGCCCGCAGCATCCTTCCCGCAGCATCCTTCCCGCAGATGTTCTGCTCTCCAGCAAAAGTCAGCTTTTAGGAGGGCTCCAGCAGCACAATGGTTTGTTGTTTTTGTGTGTTTGGGAAGAAAATCCACAACTTTGAATCTTTCCCTTGCACAGCTCCTAAATAATTAGGTTACCTCTGTATTTTTGGAAACCTAGCTTGAATGACTTTGGAATATTATGTTGGAGTGCAAGTAATCCCACTCCTCTGATGCGTAGTATCTTGAAATTTGTACCATCTGAAATTTCATTGACATTTGGAGTCAGAAACTGCAGAGGAGAGGGGTATTGCAGGTACTTGATCTCATTGTCCAACAGGTTATTCTTAAGCATGTGCTAACTTTGTAAAAAAGCAAATACCAAATTTCATTAGTAATCTGCATTTTAGGAGGGATTTACTGTTCACAAGGTTCTGAAAAGTGTTATCTGAGAGATCCTGACCTCCTTCACAGGCTCCTTGCAGGAGTCTTGGGTCATTAAACTCCACTGCAAAGACCGAACAGCCATTTTCCTGGTTTGCTATTTAAATTAGGCAACTATTAATTCAAGATACCAGACTCCCCAGTGGATCTGGGGAAAGCTGCTGTGCAGAAAAATGCAGTGACAATGAGAAGAAATTATTTAAAAGTAAGCAATTTGCAAAATCAGCCTGTTTTTTAATGCAGAGAAATTTTTTTCACCTGTAGAAATGCATTTGCTGGCTTTAGAGTCTCAAGGAAGCTTAGTTATAATTGTAACTTTTTAAAAGGAACTTTCAACATCTGATGGAAAATGCAAGCTGAAATGTGGTTCGCCTGCAAAAGCTTCTGTAACCCTGTGGATTTTTATGTGGTTTTATCACATGATGCTTGCCTCGCCGAGGACATTGTTGTTTGTGTCAGAGATAAAATGCAATTCTGGTTCACGAGTTCCTACTGAAGTCATATGATGATCATTCACATGTCCCAGCCATTGTGTACTGTGCTCCAGCCACAGAGACTAGCAATTAGCAAATCTACGTATTGCAGGAATTTCAACGTACTCGCCACGATGTCGTAACGAGAGGATAACCACTCTGGGCGGCTGAAAATGTCAGTAAAGCGCAGGACTCAGCAGCTCGTGAAGGCTTCCTTCCCCTCTGCCACAGAATTCCTGATTTCTCTGCACATTTTTCCTTCAGGCTTTCTGCGGCAGCAGCTCTCGGATGGGAGCGGCAGCGCAGCGTGGAGCTCCATAATCCCTGACATTTTCTGCTGCTTTGCTAAATCTCATCCACGGTTAGGGCCAAATAAAAATCAACTGACCCTAACCGTGGGTGAGATTTAGCCAAAAAAAGAAAAAGAGAAAAGTAACCTGCAGAGCCTAGGACAGAGGGATGGGATTCCCATCTTGTCCCTCACCAAAATCCCTCCACAGCACTAAGGGCAGTCACCTTTTTGTAGAGTTGTTGCTGGTTATTGAGCGGAGTCGTGGAGGTACCACCCTGTGCCTCGGGTATTTCACACTTTTCTTTATGCCTTTTCAATTTTTTCATAGCTGTTAACAGTTGAGACATACTCATGGTTTTGAAGGAAGGGGGAGCTTGTGATGCCAACCTGTGAGTCCAGAGATCAAGCAGGGCAGCGCTTCTGTATTTCCATCTCTCCCTTGAACCGCGCTTCCAGTAGGGTTTGCTTCCAGCTTGCTCATACTGGTTTGGTGATTGTGCAGGAAATGTTAATTAAGAAAGTCTTAGGGCAGAGCCAGTATGTAATTTTGAGCAGCGTAGACTATTTCTGTCTCCTGGCACTGCCCATTAGCAAATGTAAATAATGTCAACCTTATGTGAGTGTTTTGAAGTGTAATGAGTGCGTGAAAAGTACGTTGAGATCTTTAGGTGAAGAGGGGGTTGCCTGATGCCAGTGTAAATAGCATTAACTAACACGGATGCTGATTCTGCCTGGGATGCTGAGATTCACAGGGGAAATCACAAGTATTTATAAGTCATCCACAAAACGGTAGTGAAGCATCTGCGGTGCCAGTGATTGATAATGCTGCGCTTGTAGAGCGGACACAGGCGCTACCCATCCCGTGTGGCAGTTCCAGCTCCATCCAAGCCCTCTTAACTCTCTTTTTTGCTACGTTTCCTCTCTGAATCTCTATCAGAAACTACCCTTTGGGCCATTTCTCCATCTTTTTGTGAAACTTTTCTGGCTTTTCTATGACACTGACTGTTTTTCAGCTTTGCCTATTTTCAGCCTCGTTGTACTGAACACGAGAGGAACGTGTCACCTCTGTGCCACTCTTTAAAAGGACTAGGGCACTTAGACACAGCTAGGGAGAGACCTATAAAAATAGTATCTTTTCTCCCCACCTATCCTCGTAATGTGAATCTCTCTGGAATTACTGCTTGTTTATTCCTAATTACTGTGTTTTCCTGTACGCTGTGAACTGCTCCTTGTCATGATCAGGCCGGCATCGTTGCTCTGGAGGGCTGTGCCCGTCACCCTGCGGCGTCACCTCCGTCCCAGTGAGATGGGGACAGATGGGGCCTGTTGTTGCCATCCTTCCCTTGAGAGCATCGGTACCATCCTTTCTCCTAATCCTGGGTCTGAAAAAGCCTTTTGTAAAGCTTCAGAGTCAGATGGCTGCTTAGGAAAAAGGAGTTGGAGTGACCTGTTAGCTCCTGGATAGCTGGAAGTAAAACACCTCAGCTTTCATACAGCCAGGCTGCAAGAGACACACTAACGAATATTCTTTTAATTGTTTTCCTGGGGTATAAGCCTTTCAGCTGTTAAACATCTCACCTAAACAGGTAAGTACAACGCTGCTAAACAGTGATTTTTGGATCGTGGGTCTTAGTGTGTCCCATATGTTGTCTTTATTTCAGAAACTCTGCAGCGATGCTCAGGTGAGAGTTTTTGGGAAATGCTGCCAACTGAAGCCTGGAGGAGACAGCTCTTCTTCCCTGGACAGTTCAATCAACTCCTCATCTTCGTTCTCTGATCCAAAAGAGCAATGCCCCAAATACCAGGTGAGTCGCTCTTCCTTTTTTTTTTTTGCGTAACCCATGTCAGATACTAACGGCAGGTGAGGTCCTGAATGTTTTAAACCTCTTGAATTTAGAGGCTGGCGGCGGAGAGCAGTTTTTGGTCAAAATCAGACTTTGGTTCTGACTCAGTAGCGTTGAATTCTGCAGCTTGGGTTTGAACGAGTCTAAACACAACCAGCTGGTTCTCTCGGGATGTCTCTTGAGCGGCAGCGATTTCTCCAGGGCTTTTGTTCTGTCTTATGACCTGGGTGATAACACTCGTTCGGTACCATCAGACTTGGCACAAACATCTTATCTTGGCATAGGTGAGGTAGTTTATTTTACTTTATTGCTAAATGCCAGGGAAATAAGAGAGAAATGCTCTGTCTGTAGGGATAGTCCCTGTAACAGCTTTGTAACAGGGATTCAGTGCACTTGAGTTCCATTTTACATAAGAGATTTTGGCCACGAGAGCAGTTACAGTCATCTGACACGGATATATTTCTGTCATCTCTCCTTCCATGGATCACAAGTGTTTTATATTAAGCCACCTTAAAATAGAACTAAGCCCTTCTACTCTTTGTAATGAAGTAATTGTGTGTTTGAGGGAAGCTGCTATCTCCACAACCTATTCTGAAGTACAGTACTACTGATGTCTTAATCTACCATAGACATAAATTAAGAACCTTTCAGTGCTGACTTTCTCACTGTCGCGTTAGCTCTGGCTATATTTGGCGAGCTGCGTATTCTTGTTTTCTCTTTCTCATCACACTCTTTTCCACAGCTTTAGTGAGGTGGCTGAAGATCTGTTTTCCATTCCTCCCTTCCTGGAAGGGCATGTAGCTGCGGTTATGAAAGGAAGAGACGTTTCTGTCAGCAGCTTCCTTCCAGCACAAAATAACCTCCTTCGTGCATTGTGTCACCAAGAAAAATGATGCCCCCCACTATCCAGAAATTGTCTCTCCTACTGGGCAGGCTGCGTGCAAACAATGGTCAGCGTTATTAAAGGAAATTAATTTTAGCGGTTGGCATGACAGCGTATTTTAAAGCTGTGGAAAGTTTTCCCTTTTCAGTCCCTGTTTCCTCACGCGTATTGCTCCGTCAGAGTCTTACCCAGTTGAGCTGAAGTGATGTGTGACTTTGTGACCGGCCCAGAAAGCGTGCCAGAAACTTTCAGCTTAAGTTGGTTTTCCGCAGCCTATTTGTTCTCAACTCTCTACTGTGTTCCCCGTACTCCTTCCAGGCTTCCCCAGCACGTGAGGAGAGAGCCGTAAATACAAGAATTCTTTACTGCACAATAAAAGTTTTGTATCAGGTATGCAGAAGGGCCAGAGTAAGTTCGTCCAGATATCGCTCAGCCTGGCATTTCCTATCCTCTGTAACTGCTCTATCTCGTAACCTCAGAAGTTACCAAATGTATTTGCGGTATTTATAAGTTCTTTTGTTTGTTTTGTTTAAAGCTATAAAATGGAAGTCCAAATAATACAATGCTGCAGGACTTTTTAAATAGTTCTTTATGTTTCCTTGTTTAAATACGCTTTGACTATATATGATCAACTTTAATTGCAAGGTGAAATACAGGGTTTTGTTCCAGGCTTCCATATTTTTAATTATGTCCTATCCAGATCCCTCACAAATGTGATTAGAATCCATTAAGGTGAAACTGCATATGGTTCTAAGCTCGCCCATGATTATTTGCACGTTCTGACACCAGTGGTACCTCTGTCCCTGCTTGTCGGTGTAGTCGGGACTGAATGTCTTTCTGATTTGTTGATCACGACATTTGACATTTATTTCTGCGCTGTGTTTTTAATTTACATCTTAGTTATCGGTAGGAGAATATGTACAGTAAGTGGAATATTAAATGTGGTCAATGTTATATTCAGAAATGTAATTTCCAAATCCTGCAAATTTTACTACCTCCAATATGCTAATGTGCAATAACAAACATTTGTGGATATTTTATGTTCGGTTTTTATGGGAGCTGGTAAATACGACCTGGGGAATTGGTTTGTGGCCAAGCTGTCAGTGCCGGAGGTTGTGCCCTTTTTGCCAGATGCTCCTTGGCTATTTTTTGTTTGAGTTTTTAATATTTAACCCCTTTCTTCAGTTGATTGCACTCTACTTTAGTCTTGAGTGACCTTTATTTTGCAGCATTGAAGGCCCAAAGAGTTGAGCTGTAGCTGTAGCAGTGTCTCCATATTAAATGCATTAAATGCGTGCATTTTCTGTTATGCATGGTAAAATTATTGTTATTAAGTGTAGATGAAATGCCAGACTGAAACAGGCCGTGGGTGCATCTCATCATGCTCTTTGCCTTCAGCATGGCTTGTCTCTGTCTCTCAGAGGAAAGGGAAACCCCTATAATTAAATTTGAAAGCAGCTGTTTTTCACTTGCTTTTTTTAATTTGGTTGCTTGACAAAGAAAATCAATACTTTAGATAAAAGTATTTTTTTTCAGCTTTAGAATTAGATTTTCACAACAGCAGAAAAGTTGAAACCAAAACTGGCCATCAAGGACTTGACGTTTATTCAGAATGAGTCCTTCAACTGGAGATCTGCAACAGATTTAAAAATAACTATCATAACATTCGGCTCTAGTAATTTGCAGTGTCCTTACTTCGAGATTTCGTGCTGCTGCCAGACCTATTATTTCCTAGAGCCATTAACATCTATGCTTAGATTTCCTTGGAGCTGCTGGGTCATAACTGCCTGATTTTGAAGTCTAGTTTTTCCAGTACTGCCAGGAGTGCACCTGGGCAGCGTGATACCCTGGGAGGTAAAGATGCAAATTTCTCTGAAACCCATCTAATGGCCAGATTTTGCCCTGTCATGTGAACACTAACAAACCCTGCAATTGTATCCTCATTTTTATAACTGCTGTTGCTGCTTTTAGTCATCCCCTATCTTTCTTGCACTGAGAGCAGATTTTGGAGGTTAATAGTCTGCCTGTTAAAGTACCGTCGTCTTAATTGAGAGTGCTTGAGGACAGCTAAAAATTGAAAAGTGTTATAAGTGTGTTGCCTTTTGGCTGATGAGCGTTTCCTTGTTCCTGCCCTTGTTCCGGGGGGCGGCGGGAGCAGAAACAGCAAACGGGCATTTTCATATCGCTCCTTGCTGCTGGTAGGAATCCGTGGTGTGGACACCCTGTCCTTGCTTGTGCTCTGAGCTCACTCTCTGACGCTGGGGAAAATACTTAGATAAATTCCTGTGAAGGAATCTGGGTGAGGATCCTGGTTGTTCAGATTTTTGGGTAAAGGGATATGGAGATAATGGCACTTAGCATTTTCCAAGCACGAGGTTATTTTGGTGGCGGGTTCTAGGGACCTTTTGGAACGAGTACTGCAAGGAAATGTTATTAATCGTGCACCTCAGAGCAAATGTATTGCTCTTTTGCACAGAACCATGGCACCTCACCTGAACCCGAGCTCTGTAAGTGAGTGATCACGATATTTTAAATTATTCAGGGGGCACAAACGGAGAGGCAGCACTACTGTTCTGGTGGCCTAGAGATGCACCAGCCCTGGATAAAGGGACGGCGATCTCAGTCATTGAAGGCATACAAATAAGATGACTGTCAGCTGAGCAGTCATCTCCAGTTGATTGCCCTGAGTAACTTGTTAATTTTAGGTTTTTGTTTGCAGTATTTGATGTAGCCTGTGATGCAGCACAGTGACGTTCCTCCTTCTATTTAGCCATTACGCCATACAGCAAGCTCTCACCAACCCAGAAGCAGGAGTTGCCCAACTGGAGCCTGGCACCATGATGCTACAGCTCTTTGCTGGTACCATCACAGGAGCACCAGGGAAAGATGCATCAAATATAACTTATCCACAGATGGTGTTTTATAAATCAGTTGTTGTCAAGAAAGCACTGGTCCAGCTTGGCTCTGGTGCACCGTCTGTATAAGATCTCCAGTGAACTTGTAATTCTTCTGGTCAAGCAGACACAAGGTTTAGGTTTAATGGTTCTTACTCAGTAAAGTGTGTTACCACACCCCCTGTAGCTGAGTTAGGTTTGTTGGATGGTTTTAGTGGTTTAGCTCACAGCCAGTGTGAAGACCACTTGCTACGCCAGCATTATCTCTATTGAACTGGTCAACTCGGCGTATTCAACAGTGTTATAGCAAGATATTTTGCATATTTATCTTTTAAATAAAGGATATTTTCCTTAGTTCTATGTTGCCTTTTTTGCAGGGTTCTCGGTGCTCCTCAGATGCTAACATGCTTGGAGAGATGATGTTTGGCTCTGTGGCCATGAGCTACAAGGGCTCCACATTGAAAATTCACCAAATCCGGTAAGTTTAATTTTTTTACCGCTGGTCTTTTCAGAAGACTTACTCCTCAGTGCTAATTTCTAACGAATTGAATGTTACAAATGCAGAGTAAAAGGAATTTCTGGGTTTGCTTTAAAGTTGTTCTGATGTCAATTTTGACACTAAAGGCTGTTATGCCACGTTTAGGTGTATAAAATCCGGAGGGTTGTGAAATGGAAAGCAAAGCTTGTCTTGGCACCATGTTTCTGACTGACAACTTCCTTTTTGTCCTCCAGCTCACCTCCTCAGCTCATGCTCAGCAAGGTTTTCACAGCTCGCACTGGAAGCAGCATCTACGGAAGTCTGAATACGTGAGTCCATTACAAATTGTATCTATCGCACATAAGCAGATGAGTGTAAAGAACACTTTTGGACCCTTTCTCTAGAAAAACAACTCCTCGTTCCCTCATCTGTTACATCCTGTCACTGATGTCCTCACTGTTCCCTTCTGGTTGTCTTCACCTCTGTTTGCTTTAAGCGAATGAATGAACCATTCCTTTACTGCTGAGCTGGTGAAGCTTGATATTGTGAGGTACAAAAGTACCTGCAACCACCACAGGAGAAGGGATGAGGACAGAACACTGGAGTTGGGGAATTCAGTCCAAGGTGAAGAAAAAGGTGTTACAGAAACATCTGGCTTCAGAGGGTTCGACGTTTAGTTTCCTGTGTATTATTTGACCCACCTGAGAAGGTGGCTCAGGCTACGAGAGCTTTTTCTAGGGGAAGCCTCTTTTTATCTTGTCCGTTCCATTTGGGCTATAGTGAAGTAACACTATATTCTCCTGCAATGTAAATCACTGCTTTTGTTGTATCTTTGTTTGTTACAGGTTGCAGGACAGTCTTGAGTTCATTAATCAAGACAGCAATACATTAAAGCCTGACCACAGTACAATTATGAATGGACTTCTTGGGAATATAGGTAATTACAAACAGATTTTATTTCCTGGTATCTTTAACTGCGTAATCGTAGGTTATAGTATATGAAAGTCTTCTAAATAGAATCAAATTTTTAAAAAAAAACACACTAAAGACACAACAGAAAATTAATGTTGGTGGGATTTGGAGGAAAATAAATCAGACAGTTCAAGGTGTTAGCAGTGGTTCAATATATCCAGCTGTATACATGTATATAAAATACATAACAAATATTTAGATAAGTTTAAATACAGAAAATGTTGGAAAATGACAGTCTTTCTAAGCAGCATGTCTCAGATCAGGCAGGATTGACTCTGCCTGGCTCAGTTCCCCAGTTTTATTTTCGTTAATAATTTTCATTCTGTCCTGTACTCTGGCCGCCTGAGCACGTGTGGCCGCATCTGGCATCTTTGGTTCTCAGCCTTGGTGGAAGCGCTGTGGATGAAGGCTCCGAGAACATTAGATAAGAGAAAGGGGAAAGTCTTGGCTTTTCCCCTGGGCGGGGGGACAGTTGAGCTGATAGGAAAGGTCCTGTGCTTGGCTGTCCAGTGCAGGAGCCTGATGAGCTCTTTCCCTTGGTTTAGATTGTTGACTTTCCAAGCAAACGTCTGTTGTAGGTGGAATAAGGGGCTGCTTCTTAACGTTTGCTTTCCAGAATATCGCTGTATGGAAAATACACTTTTCTAGGGTTGGAAGAAAGGAGTGAATTTCATGACTTTATTACTCTAACTGGGTTTCTGGCTTAGACATGGTTCTTATTCATTGGGTGTGTTTACTTCTCCTTGACGCTGACTTTGATAAGAATACACCTAAGCATGGGCTTAGATGCTTTTCAGGCTCAAAAGCTGTATACTTCATTAAAATCATTCCCAATTGTCCATTTATAAGGGAAGCCAATTAAAGCCCTAAGAACCTGTTATCTATTAAATGCTTCCTGGGTTTACTAAGTCAGGAAAGTTAAAAAGATGATTTTTTTTCTTGATACTCACTATTCCTTTCAGACGTCAGCTGTGATTTTTCACAGTGAATGAGGTGCCCGATCTAAGAGAGAGGAACTCACTTCATCTCCTTTTAGGGTTTTGCTGTGGTTTGCGTTTGGCAAAAGTTTGCTGTCTCACCGGCGTGATCTAAACTGCGAATTCCTGTTCAGATAATGCAACTATTAGCCGTGGACTCAATACGATTTAGGTGTAGCTGGTGCCGCAGGTTCGTCTGTGTCTGGCTGGGTGAGGGTGACTCTTCCCCACCCAGCAGAAAGGACGAGTGTCCCCAGAGGTGGCCAGGAGGGACGGGCACCTCGACGAGAAGTGCCAGGATCGCCTGCTGGAAGAGGATACTGAAACTTTCTTTGTTACTGAGCTGTAGGAGTTTTGAGTCAGTTTGAGGATGTTTGTTTGCAGTTCCCGTTTCCGGGCGGGGGGAACCGTGGGTAAAGGAGGGGAAGAAGTTAATCTGTAACTGCAGCGTTTCTCACAACCCTCTTCTACAGCAAAGGCTGTTCCCGACTCCAGCCCGTGATAGGAGAAGGCTCTATGTGTTTTGGTTGGGAACTATTTACCAGCTGCTTTTTTTAGATATGCTGGTTTAAAAAAAAAAAAAAAAACCAAACAAAACACAGCATTGGTCACGTCCTTTCCTTTAATGAGTGAAGAACGAAGGGAGGTTGGTTGAGGTGCAGCTTTCTTGTTTTGTGCAATCGGAAAACTTTGAGCAGTAGCTTCACATTTAGGAGAGGGACTGGCAATTAACTCATTAAAAATACCCATGCATTTTTCCTGGCTCTGTCTACAGTCAATACACTCTTTCCCTGGTATATCTACAATCCAGTATTACTCTTAAAGTGAACTACTAAGACTGCTAACATTTATTTTGCTATATGATCATTTCACTAAACTGATGTGCTGACTGTTCTCAGAAAAGCTACTTTAGCCTATAATTTTCAGTTGGTTCTACTGAGACGAATTTCTGCCTGCCTTCTCCCCCTTTCTCCCCGTCATCTTCCTCGGCCACCCCGCCAGTGTGGATGTTAAAACAAACATTGTACTCCACGATGAATCTCCTGTTTGTGATCGAGTTAGGCTTTGGGCCTGCATAAATTAATCATTTTTCGACTTAAAAAAAAAAGCCCTCGGAGAGAAACCCCATCCTTGTATGGGAGACAGCGTAAAGCTGGGTCTATTATTTTAATTCTATAAATGCGATATAGTTCAACTGCGAGCCGTATCCTTGAATCGATGTTCTTGTTCAGAGCCGTTCTCCTGCATCCGTTAGTCTGCGTTTATGTTGGCTTATATCTTCTCCCTGCCCTGGCCCCCTCCCTCCGGACTGTTCTGCTTTACTAACCTCATTCTTTCATGTGTATTTTACGTTTTGCCGTGTAGGTCTTTCACAGCTTTGCAGCCCCAGGCGGGCATTCTCAGAGCAAGGTCCGCTCCGCCTCATCCGGAGCGCCTCTTTCTTTGCAGGTTTGCAGTGTGCTGTGTGCTGTGCGGTGGGGCTAGTTCTAGCTGGTGTGACAAAACTGCGGGGGTTTGTAGTTTAGCCCTGGAAATAAGATATTTTTAATTTTTTTTTTCTAAATTACAAAAAATGGGCAGTGATGTCTGTGCTTTTACCTTTTTGGATACGTGCTCTGATTCCCCAGAGGACAGCATTTTAGCATTATTTTATTTTAATAGTCCTCCTTGGGGTTGGCTGGCTGTGGTGTTTTGTTTCGAAAACTTAAATATTTAATGGTGGATTTCCTATTTCTGGAAATAATATTTCACAATAGTGTCCACCTATTTTGATCTGGACTTGTTTCAACCAAACTGTAAAAACTAAAGCTAACCTAGCTTCATTTAAAATGGTAGTTTCTTGCTCACAGTGGCTGAGTCTTGTTTCCATGGCTGAGTAGCTTTTATTTCACACGATAGTCATAAAATATATCACATTTAAAGACTATTGAGCCTGAGACACTTTGATCTTGTGTATGTGCAGACTGTGAATCTGGACAGCTTATGGCTTAGTTGAACAACCAATGCACTGCTCACAATTTAAAAGTATTTATTTTCTTCAAGACAGCATTGCAAAATCCTTTTAAAATTATATATATAATGCCTAAGAAAGCTGGTATATGAAAGAAGTCCAGTTTATTTTGGGTTTTGGTGGGGTTTTTGTCTATACACTGTGTAGTACCTACGTGACCGACATCCTTTTGGCGCATTAAAATTCCATTGAAAAATATCTGTGTAAAGAAACAAAGTGTACTAGTTTTAGTTTGTACTAAAATAGGTGTATAGACTTCAGAAAAATACATACAAGCTTTTCAGATGAGTGTTGTGGCTTGTTCAGCTAAGCAGCCTTTCTTGGTGATGGCCTTGTGCAGTGCTGTTGATCTGAATTAATGAGCATGTTTTTGTTTCATTAATTACACGGAGATCTGCAAACAAGAAAGGAACTGTATATTCCCCTGCTAATTGGTGTTCCGTGTTTTACAGTTCACAGCAACCCTATGGATATGCCTGGGAGGGAGCAGAACGAGGACAGAGACAGCGGTATAGCGAGATCTGGTAATGGCAGTTCCACGTGTTAACCCCGTAGACTCCAAAAATATTCAGTAATATTCCTCACTGGGATGTCTAAACATCATCACATAGCTTTTCCTGCGCTGAAATGCGATTGTTGTGTTTTGTTGTATACAAGCATTAATGCATACCTGTGTGTATATGTACAAATGCGTAGGCATCAAGAGTATTGCATTAGGAACCTCAAGGAGGGAATCTGAACAGCCGTCTGGTTTATTAAAGCATGCTGCAAATCAGCAAGCCAAATTAAATATTGAAATGAGTTTGCGGCATTTCTAAATGATACTTGTTGTCATCTCCTTTCCAAATTGAGGAGGATGGTAATGTCAAAACATGGATTCGCCTCCGCAACACCCCTCTCCTCCCCCCAAACTCAGGATATTGGGCGCATAACGACGGGATTAACGTTACCCCTTTCCACACAGAATTTATTTCCCGATACTCGGGGTTGATGAGCGCGGTGCAGCCTGTGTGTTGCCTGTTATGTAAAGCTGCAGGACCGTCCCACCCTTGTAGTGCTGGTATATCTTGTTAATGTTATTATAAACTGGTTATTTTTAGATAAGAATCATAGATAAGCCAAAGAGAAGACACTCAAGAACCAACACTAGTTTATCTCGAGGGTCTTCCTTTAGTTGCTGGTATTATTTTCCAAATGCCCTCTCTTCTGGAGAGATTTTTTTATTTATTCCTCTTATTATTGCAGCATCTCTTAGCAGTCTGCTCATCACTCCATTTCCATCTCCGGGCTCTTCGTTTAACAAAAGCTGTGCGAGCAGTTACCAGCGGCGTTGGCGTCGCAGCCAGACTACCAGCTTGGAGAACGGCGTCTTCCCTCGATGGTGAGCTGGGAATGAAAATGCTGGTTCCTGCCCATAGATTTTTCCACCCTTGTCAGCTTGATTCTGCTCTCGCATACGTACATCTGCTCTTCCTGTTGCTTCCCGGGGGTATTTACAGAGGTGTAAGTCAGGCTGCGCTTCAGAGCCTGATCTTTTTTAGTATCTTGTTTTCTTCGTGGCATCCATTGGTTTGCACTAACGAAAGCCTTCAGCAAAATGTAAACCTGTAGGCTGTATTTTGAGGATAAGAAGCCCTAAAATCCTACTCACAACACACATTTCTTGGCAGAGATGGGAAAGAACTAGAAAACCGTATTCTAATCCCACAAACGCTTTGAATCTGGTTCCAGCTTTTGTGACTGTGGAATCAATTAATGGTTGCTTGTAAAAAATTGCAAAGGGGATGTTATCAAAGGTGATGATTTGACAACACGTGCCAACAAAAGTTGTTTATTGGAGGGAAACGTTCAAGAATCGAATTACACGGGAAACCAATGTGCAACTTTAAGCAGTGGATTACATTAACTTTCTATTTTCTCTGTGCTTCAAGGTCCATGGATGAAAGCTTTAACTTGTCAGATGACAGCTCTGGTCCCAGCCCAGGAATTGTTAGGAAGAAAAAGATAGCAATTGGAGTTATTTTTTCACTCTCAAGAGACGAAGATGAAAACAACAAATTTAATGAGTTCTTCTTCTCCCACTTCCCTCTTTTTGAGAGTCACATGAACAAACTGAAGAGCGCGATAGAGCAGGTAAACCTTCTCTCTTTTGATTCTTGCACTTGTAGCACTGCGTGTTCCCCCCAGCTGTCAGGTTCCATTTCTTACTCTTGTTGCCGGTCTACAAAAAGTGGGATTGCCTTGCTGTGGGGTATTGGAATTACACCAGGCGTGAGCTTTGCTCCACGACATCTTTGAGGATGTTCCTCATTGCTAGCAAAAGCGGAACAGGGGGTGAGGACAGAACACACGGCGTTACTCTGCAGGGATGGCTGAGAGCCCGAGCACTCGCTGGGCTGCGAGAGCTCCCAGCAAGGCCTGGATCAGCCCAGGGGGAAAAAGGGATTTTAAGGCCACCTCTACCTCCCGGTTTCAGCTGTGTCTGAGTCTAGTGCATCTCAGAGTAAGACGCTATCTCTAGGCTATTCCGGGCTGTAAATAAATATCGAGCATTTTCCTTTCCCTTTATTTTACCGCTTGATTCTGATATGTAGGAAATTTTCAAAGATGGACATTTCAAACGTGCGGTGAGATATGCTTCAAATCTCTCTTCTAGGAAATACTTGGTGGTTACTTTTTGCCACTGCAATGAAAACTTTGACCCCTTTTATGCCTTGACTGATGAAAAGCACAGAAGAAGCAGAGGCTGCAAATGCATGTGCCTCACGTATCTTTCCTCAGATAGGAAAGCTGGCACTTGTACCATCGTTTTATCACTTAAAAAAAAATTTATTTGCATGACTAGTTGCATGAAAAGATAAAGCCAAACACATGACTTTGTTTTCCATTTTCTGTGCTTCTGTAGCTATGTGTTACTTATCTGTTTAATGATTGTTTTCAAGGCTATGAAAATGAGTCGTAGATCAGCTGATGCCAGTCAGCGGAGTTTGGCATATAACAGAATTGTTGATGCCCTTAATGAATTCAGGTGAGCAGTTTGTCTCCTCTCTTCTGTGTCTGTTTCTCCAAAAGCACTCCTGTCTGTTTTAGAAGGATCTTTGCCTTAGTGCAGGATAAGCAACTTAAAATGTCTAAAATCTTCTGCAAAAGTAAGTACAATGAAGATATTAGCGGTAGCAAGCAATTATGATCTGTTTGTGTGTTTAGATTTTTGCCAAGTGTGTGTATCCATCAGGGCTCGGTCTGAACAGGACATAGATGATCAAGTTTTTCTGTGCTTTAGGTGGTAACGAAGCTCCAGCAACATCTTAAATTGTCTTTTATGGCCCGTTGAGAGGGGAAAAAGAATTGCAAAGCCCCAGGTTAGGGAAATCCTCCTCTTGGGTGTATTTTCCTGATGTGTGAGCAAAGCAAGACCTTTACCCTGCTCTAAATTCCACTCTAAAGGCGTTTCAAATAACCAGCTACTAAGGAAGAGAACTATCTTTTTCCCACAGTAAAATGCAGTTCTCTAATCTCTCGCTATCTGTACCCGCAGAGCGGCTCCATTCAACAGTTGGTACACAAAGTAAGGCAGATGAGCACATCCCTGGCATTTAACTGTATTTTCTTTCCATAGTTTAAGTCATGGGGAGGGAATTGAGATGAAATACGTCTGTTTCAAGTGATTCATCTCCTCCCCGATGGGAGTGGCAGGGTGCTTCCTTTTACAACCAGTGCAGAGCTGCTTTTTCAAGACGTTATAGAGGACAGCGCTCTGATGTTGTAGAAGGAAAATCCTGACATCAGGATGTATTTCACTGAACAGTGAAGGATCTTGAGGGCTCGCTTATTTTTCTACCATTCCGCTTACCTCCTGAAGGCCATGGATGATTTTTAATTTTATTTTTATTTTTTTAGAACCTCAGCTCCGTGCAGTTGGGAGGGGAAGGCAGAGGATGCATTTGGTAGGGACAGGAGGCAGGGAAGAGGGAACACGTGGGGCTGCGGTGTGAGGTGGATGGGGATAAGCAGTGCCAAGAGCTGGAGCAGAGGCAGCTCGTGACTGCTGGGAGCCGCCGATCCTGCCCAGGGGCCCGAGACGAGTTCAACAACTCTCTCAGCAGCCACCGTGGTTCCTCCGCTCCCCCCAGCTCCCTTCTCCTCCCCGTCCTCACCCACAGCCACCTCTCCTCATTCCTGCCCCCTGGTAACACCACCTCCCCGCCTGGTTTCCCAAAATTTCCCCCCCAAACATTCCCCCTCAAGATCCGTTCAGCGGACTTTGCCTGTTCTCCTTTGTCCTTCCAAGTTAAACAGTTCCAGAGCGGTGGGGAGGGGCGCCTATCCCCGGTCAAACGGAGGAAAAATAACCCTGAAAACACGAGCCAAATCCCCCCTTGCTGGCTTTTCTCTCCTTGGAGGGAAGCTGAGCTGGGATGGGATGAGGAAGGCAGCTCTTGTCGGGGCTGAGGAGAGGAAAATAATGTCCCCCCCATCCATGGGAGGGTTGGCACCCCCCGTCCTGAGCCACTGGGAGACCGGATCATTCACATGACACGGCCGTTGCGCAACCAGCACTGGGAGCATGTGTCCAACCACCGGTTTTATGCAGAGGTTTCCATGGTGATATAAATATTACTCTTTAATAGTGTAACGAGGTAAATTAAATCCAGTTTAATTTCATATAAATGAATTTCCTGGGGCAGCAGACTTTGGCAATTCTGGTGTTTGGTTGGGTTTTTTTTAATTTTTTTTTATTTTAAGCGAGTGCATTTAGAGACACGCACCAGCTGGTGCCCCCAGCCCAGGCTGGTCCTGCAGGTGGGCAAGGTCCCCGTGTCTCGGGCTGGCAGGTCACGCTGCCATCGCGAAAAAGCATTTCTGTAACATACAGGAGCCGCTTGCTTTTCAAAGCAATGCAATATGTGTCTAGTAAGGGGGGGAAAAAAAAAGCGTATTTAAATCCTAAAGGCTGAATGCAAAGATGCTTTGGCACAGGTTCAGCAAACCCATTTAGGCCACTATTATCTCTTTAGGCGTCTGCTTTCCCGCTGAAGTCACGGGGAAGTCAGGAGCCCGAGTCCTTCGGTGAACCTGAGACTTGTGTTGATTCCTGCCCTCTTAGCAAATTGTGCTGGAGGGAAGAAGGGTGCTGACTTCAGTGGGTTGGTGTTTCTAAAACGTAATCCTCTGCTGGTTTAACTCATTGCAGTCTGCCTGTTGGGTTGTTTTTTTTTTTAAGGAGAATTTTATGGTTTTTTTTAAACCCAGACTTTCAGAGGCTCTCAAGTGTAGCTGGTGCGTGCCCCTCTGGTGATTAGAATAACCTCAAATCAGTGGGGCGGGGGGGACCGGCTCCGCATGGCCGTGCTGGTCAGAGGAGGGAGGAAGGAGGATGAGGGTTGTCACCGTACCCTTCTGCCACCCAAAAGTCCCCCTCTGCAGGGACAGTGCTGGGGTTGTAGCCCAGCCTGGGAGCTGGCAAGGAGGGTTGTTGCAAAGGAACTACTGCAGGGGCAGCCAGGCATTTAAAGGCATTTACCTGCTGGTCCTGGGGGCAGAGGAGGAAAAAATAAGACATGAAAACAGACCCTTTCCTTTGCTCTTCTTCTCTCATCCAGGGAAAAGCAAAGTTGCCTTCTCTGAAAGGCCGAAGCTGCTTCTGCAAATTGATGCTATTGATAAATTTGCCATCGGTTTGGTGCCCAGCTCCAGGCCTACCCTTGCATCATTATTCACTTCACAGCAATTTTTAATTCTCTAAAGCACTGATGGTTTTAGCTATTAACACCTGACTTAGAGGCTTAAAACTCTCTTCAGATGTCAGCTGTGCAGACACATGACTTATGAAATAAGCCACTGTACTTGCATAAACATTTCGACTCCCCCGGCCCCCGAGGCCAGTGCAGCACATTGATAATACAGATTATGCGTCTGACTAATACCTGTGCGGCACACACGCAGGCTGGCAAGGGAACACCGAACACAAGGCCTAGGGAAACACCTCTCTCTGCTTTCTGGCAGCCAAAATTGATCCTATTTTATGCCACTAATTTTTAAGCAGCTTATGCTGCTGTGAACTGAGCGGCGCAGGCTGGTCCCTGTGCCAGCACGGGAGTCCCATGGGCACCAACTGCAGCAATTACTGCCTTCATTTTCTGGTTCCTTTTTACGGAAAAATCATGGAATCACAGAATGGTTTGGGTTGGAAGGGACCTTAAAGCCCACCCAGTGCCACCCCCTGCCCTGGGCAGGGACACCTCCCACCAGACCAGGTTGCTCCAAGCCCCCTCCAACCTGGCCTTGAACCCCTCCAGGGATGGGGCAGCCACAGCTTCTCTGGGCAACCTGGGCCAGGCTCTCACCACCCTCACAGCAAACAAGTTCTTCCCCACATCTCAGCTCAATCTCCCCTCTTTCAGTTTAAATCTGTTCCCCCTCCTCCTAGGGCTCCCCTCTCTGATCCAGAGTCCCTCCCCAGCTTTCCCAGAGCCCCTTGAGGGACTGGAAGGGGCTCGAAGGTCTCCCCGGAGCCTTCTCTTCTCCAGGTTGAGAAAAGTCACCTATGGAAGGAGGGAATGAGGATAGGGAGCAAATGCATGTTAAGTAACTGTACAAACCTCTGATGTTTTTTTCTTTTTTGAAAGAATCCCTAAGGAGATGCTAAGCTCTGCCGTTATATCGCAGCTCAGAAACAGCAGAGAGCTCCCAGCGCGGTGCTGGGGGTCCCCGGCGTTTCCCTTGGGGAGGAAGGGGACTGCAGAGGGATGCTCCCAGCACCAGGGCAAGTCACCCAGCACCGGTGTCGAAGCCCAGGCCGGAGGCTGGGGAGGTTTGTGGGGGTGTGTTTGGGTGGGGGGGAGCAGGAAGCAGGGATGCGTGGCCGTGCCGCGCCGTGCCCCTCGCTCCCTGCCATCTGCGCCCGCCCGGCAGGCGAACCCCAGAGGGATTGCAGGGGGGGTTGTGCTCAGCCCTTCATTTTCCATCGGCCGGGCTGCGCTTTCTTGGGTTCCTTTTGTTTGTTTTTCGCTGTCAAGACACAAAGGTGTTTCCCGAGGAGCTCCCCCAGCCCCTGCTGCACCCGTCATGGGGGCCAAGACTCCCGTCAGCTCCAGCCTGGAGTTCAGCCTCCCAGAGGCATTTCCAAATGTAAACTGTTTTTAAATGTCCTGGAAGCCTCAGAAGAAGAGAGTCTCTCATTAACCGAGCTTTCCCTTGCATGCAGGGGGGTGGGCAGTGCCGAGGAGGGGGGGCATCTTGCTGCAGATGGCTGAGGGGGGTCAACTTGATTTTTAATGACTGTTGTTTTTTCAAATCCAGTTAACCTCCCTGTAGCGTTTCGTTTTGGGGGGATGGGGTGGTGGTGGTGGTGAGGTTGGTTTTTGGTTTTTTGTTTTTTTTTTTAATTATTATTATTTTTTGGGGTTTTCTGGGGGAAGGAGCGTGTTTCCCCGTCTGTTCTGCGGGGCTGGAAAGCGGTTAATCCTTGCCCTTGGTGTGTGTGCCATGGCTGCCCGCGCTGGCACGGAGGGCTCCCTGCGCTGCAGTCACATGCCTGCTGGCCACCGGCCAGGGCGAGCTGATCGCGCTCGGAGGAAACACTATCAGTTGCAGATGCAGCCAGGGTTACCAGAATAGTAAATAACGAATCACAAGACCCGGTCTATCTTTTCAACCAAAACAAATATTTTAATATGTTGGGTTTAGTATCGAAGTAGTTTCTTCTTTTTTTTTTTTTTTTTTTTTTTTTTTTCGAAACAGCCGAGCTGCGGGAGGTTTGGCTGGGGTTAGTTTGCATAGGAAGGAGAAATAAGCCGTATTTTATGTGAGGTTGTTGGATTTATCTTCAGCTTCTCGGGTCAGCTGTGTCGGGGGGGGGGGGGGAATTTTGGTACTTGTTTTGAGCTTTGAAACTCACGGTGCTTTGACGTCCCTGGACTTGGGGTTTCTCCCTTTCTTTGGGCCCCTTCACCATCCACCCCGGTTAATGGGCTGTGAACAGAAAGCTTTCCCTTAATAATCCCACCCCTAGTCCCAGCTCCCTACAGCCGAGGCATGAATTCCCAAGTGTCCCAGGATTGCTGTGCTGCTGGAGACCCTCCGGTTCCCCCCACGGTGCCGGGGCACCCCCGTGGGGTGCCTGCCCCACTCACATCTAACCTGGCAGGACTGCCGTGCCCGGGTCTGGAGCCACTCTCTGCCTTCCTCCCAGGAGAGGAGCAGCAGCAGAGGGTTAACGGAGAGCAGCTCGGAGGCTGCTCCGCACTGACCCAGCAAACAGCCACCCCTGGGGCTGGTAATGGGATTTTTCTCCCCCCGCCCCCCCACTCCAGCCCCATCGACTGGTTTCTGGCTTTCCCATTGTGCCTGTGGCAGTGGAGTGGCTGCAAATCTAACCTTTGAGGAAGATCGCGTTGGTTTTGACTGTTGTGAACACGCAGGATGGATTATTTATTGAAAATTGGTAGGAAAAATAAGGCAGAAAATGCCACCGTCCCCCTCGCCCCCTTTCTTCCTGGGCAGTCCCAGGGCACGGTCACCTTTGCTGCCCTTTGGGGAGCTGCTCCGCTCTCGTCGTGTTCCAGCTGCTTTCTTCTCTGCCAAATAACCCGGGAATAATTTCTTCCTCCCCCGAGCACGGTACGGGTGCCGTCGGGTGCTGCTCTCTCTCACTTCCTCGGGAGTTTCACTTTAAACACTAAACCAGGGAGGATTTGGCAGCCGCTGCTGGAGCGCGTTTGCCTGCGCAGCCGTGGCTTCCCCGCTGGAAGTGACTGTAAATTTTTAGACCCAACATCTCCAGAGAAGACCTTTATAAATCAGGGGAGGTACTGGGGATAGTGAGATAATGTAAATCTTTGTCCTGTGAACCAAAAAAATCTCCTCTAGAGAGAGTTGTGCATTAGGTGGGGAGAAACCTGAATTGATCGCTCCTTTCCTTTGTTGTTTTGGGTTTTTTCAGGCTGCTGTTGTTTTGGGCTTTTTTAACTCTGATGAAAATACACGTCCCCATCGTGTCATGATGTAGGCGTTGTACTTAAAACACAACTGTAATTTGGTTTAGATTTTAGAGCAGCTTAACAGTAATCTGAGGGGGTTTGAGCTGGTGTTTTACTGCAAAGCCCAAGTTTTAATCCTACATTTACTCTCCTCTGTAAAGTTAAAAAAAAAGATGTGGGGAGGTGTGTAATCCTTCAAACCGTGGGGTAACTTTGTCTCTCATACGCTGTATTTAAAGCTGAAGAAGTGACCTGGTCCCCTGCTCTACAAACCCCCACCCTGGTGGGTTTGGCCTGCAGATACACCAAGTTTTTTAAAGCGAGGAGGAAGTTAAGGTATTGTTGTAAGTCAGATACGCAGAAACTCACCCCAAGCAGAACTCGGGAGGTTTTGAATGAACCGGAGAGAGGGCAGGGAGAGAACAACAACAAAAATTCATTCATTTCTTCTCCGTTGGGAACAGGGCAGCTCTTGACTTTTGAGAGTGAATGTTCCTGGGCTTGGGATGAGCTCAGGTAGATGCGTGAAGAACCATCACCCGTGGAAGGGCGAATTCAGACTATTTAACGAACAACACGGTTTGGGTAATGGGTGATGAGAGAAATCGTGTTTCTGGTAGAAATGCCAGCTGGAACCGAATGTTGCATTAAACTCTTTCAACGGGGATCTCTGCCTTTGGTTATTTTACTTAGTTTTCTGGATTTATTTTTTTGTTCTAGAACGACTATTTGCAATCTCTACACGATGCCGCGGATTGGGGAGCCCGTCTGGCTTACTATGATGTCGGGGACACCGGAAAAGAACCAGCTTTGCCATCGCTTCATGAAGGAATTCACTTTCTTGATGGAAAACGCTTCTAAAAACCAGTATGGTGGCTTTTAGTTTTTAAATTCCAGATGTGTTCGTGCCGTTGTATTTCAAACCAATTTTTGAATCTGGTTTTAAAATCCTGGTAATCAAATAATCAGAAGACCATACATGAATATCTTCTTTTTAAAACCAAAAAGAAATAAGGAAGTATCTCATTAATTGCCTGCTTCCCCACGATCCTCTAAATCTGGGTAGAGACTAAACATTTGAAACGTGTCCATAGGAAGCGCGTGATGGGTGTGTGTGTCTGGAAGGGGGTGAACATACCTTACCAAATGCATGAATCTGCCTTTCAGGCCGAGTTCTGGTGTGCTGAGCGAGGGCAGACACTCGGAACCAGCCCTGTCTGTAACATCGTCTGACCGCAAATTGCTCTTCAACTTGACTTCTGTAAAATGCCACTAAAGAAATCGTTGCTTTATTAGTTCTCACCTTTCTGCCCCCAGGACACAGCCGTGAGCGGTTGTTGAGAAAGAGAAGAATGTTCTTGATAAACCCGGGAGAATCTGATAAATTTACTCTTTTGTCAACACTCCATCCTCTTTCCTCAGGGCATGAACAGGGGGAGTTTTTCAGGCGTTTGGCTCCATGAAAGTCCTAAAATGAGCACAAACACGTGAAGTTTGAATGGGAATGGCACCGGGAGACCAGCTGTTGGCTCCGGGGCTGCTGCCCACCATCTCCCAGCTGTACCACCAACTTTGTCATCTTTTCCCGCTCCCAGACAGGGGGGTGACAATCGGTGGTCAGCGTGGTCCCCCCCCTCTCCTGCCTCGCTGCCATGGGAGAAACGCAGGGAGTTGTCAGGGGTTCAAATATATTTTCTTAAAATCAGTTCCTGCTGCAGCAGAAGCTTTTCCCTGGGATTAGCCCCTTTGGTCCCTGCCATTCTGAGCCCTAAACATCTCGGTGACATTTAAACAGTCATTTGTTTGGGTTTGTTTCCTTGCTTTATTTTAAATACAGTAAGATTCACACTGATGGAAGCAAGAGGAAAATCAAGCCCCGTATTCTTTTCAATCCAGTTTGAAATCTCCTTTCCTCCTTTAGCTGTCTTTAGCGAGGAAATGGGGCTAAATGTAAACCCCAGGGTTCCTGGTGCTTGTAAACTATTCAAATGGCGTTATTTTGAGGCTCGGTGGTGTTTGAGTCTTTTCCTCCCCGGGCACCTGAGCCGCCAGCACCATCTGTCGGCGTGCGAGCGGCTTGGGCTGCGCTCCTGCTCCTCCTCCTGCCGGGGAATGGGACTGGGAAGGGAAGCCTTCCCTCCAGGGAGCAGAAACCACGCTCTAGCGTTACGGTAAATCAGATAATTTACATTTTTCGGAAAGGTTTTTTTGCCATACTTGCTTCTCTAGTGAAAACTCTTTCACCAGTGTAAGGACACAGCCTTTCTGGCTGAGCTGCAGAACTTTGGAGGGGTTTATTTTTGAAAAGGAGCAGCCAAATATGCTTAAATTGCTTAACAGTTATATGAAAGAACACAGCAACCAGCTCTTTGACATGCCTGGTAGCAACAGGCTTCCTCTTCATCAGTAGTCACAGATCTTGAGGGTTTGGGATCTCCTTCTTGGAGTACAGAGGCCACACGTTGTCACTGTTTTCTTACAGTAAGCAAAGTGAGTTGGTTTTGCGGTGTTTTACAACACGGAGCTTGCAAAATAGGAAGTCTCCTAATTCTTGCCGAGCAGAGGAACCGAGATGCCACAAGTTTATTTCATTTTACTTTAAACGCGTGTTCTAAAAAAGAGCTTTGCAGGGGTGGGAGGGAGGTTCCAGCCTTCCCTTCCCTCCCCAAAGAACCGAGACTGAAAGGATGATCTCTGCTGACTTTGGTTGGTTGTTCCTACAACCCCTGATCCACACAGACTGTGGAACTGCTGTCAGTTTGACATCCTGAGTGTGTACCTGGAAAAACCCAATGTTGACCGTTTTGCTTTCAGGTTTTTACCAGCTTTACTGACTGCGGTGCTGACAAACCACTTGGCCTGGGTCCCCACCGTCATGCCCAACGGCCAGCCGCCCATACGGATCTTCCTGGAAAAGCATTCTTCCCAGAGCGTGGACATGTTGGCCAAAACTCATCCCTACAACCCGCTGTGGGCACAGCTCGGTACGTGGCAAACACCTCGAAACCATCCAGCAGCTTTACATCAACGGGGATGCGCGTGGTGGTTCTTATGGATGCTTGTTACTTCCCCCCCAAATTAAATTTTTTCTTAAATTCAAAACGAAACAAAAGTGTGTATTTCAAGCTTAGAGGTGGTCACTGTATTTTTTTTTTTTTTTTAACATGTGCTGTAATTTCTTAAGGCTTTATCAATTATAAAATGGCAGCCAAAAAGTAAAGCCCTCTTTAGTCATCTATGGCACGTCTCTTAGGGTCACCTGCCCTTGTGATGGTGGAGGATTCCAGTCCTCCTCTGGTCCTCCTTCTACAAGGAAAATAAATTTTTAATTCTTGGGATGCTGCTTTGAATAAGCCTGGGTCTGGAAAGAGCAAATCAAGGAAATCCATCTTTTGATAAGAAATGACCGTACTCTCAATACGAGAGGCAAAGGAGTGACAGGAAATCATGACGAGGCGACCCCCTGGGGAAGGTCTCAAAGCCCAGTCCATTGAGTAGCGAGTCACCCTGGCTTCTGATTGCCCAGTGGAGAGGAGGAGATGAGCTTCCTGCTCCGGTCAGACCGTTCCACTCTGCACACAGACTCTCATGGAATTTGGTTAGGGAAGGGAAAGGAGAGTTTTGCGGGGATGCCCTGTTCTGGAACAGGCAGGAATGGCCAGGGGCTTGGCACGAAGACTTGATTTCAGAGCTCATGGGACTCAAGGGATCCACTGGGGTGAGGTTGGCCACGTGCACAGGCGCTTCCTCAGGTGAATCTGGAATTCATTCATTCAGAACAACCCGACCAACCCATGGTAGAGCTCCAGGGGAGGGAAGAGAGGAAGGTTGGTGTCAGCCACACACCCGCCACTGTCCCTTTTTGCCCTTGTTCTTGGCATAGGTTTGTTTGTCCTTAAAGCTTCCTCTCGGTGGGTAAAAGTTCAGCCCAGTTTCCAGACTATCCCGGGTAATTCAGAGTAGATGCCTCCCCTCTCCCGTGGCTATATAAGGAGCCTGGAGAAGAGCCTCCGAAGCGAGGCACTGAAGTTTGGTGGTGCGAATACTCCCTAATACGTGCGATCAGATGTCTCCCTGACCAGCGTGTCACCTTACAGCCGATACCAGCAGCATCTTTGGGATTCTCTGTATTGAAAACAAAATACTAGTGTAGCTGTCCTCACCCATCTGCTTTAGTGTTTTTCCATTGTAGACTAGGCCTTTGAAAACCGGCCACAACAATTGTCTGTTAGAAGAATAGTTTGTTTTAAAGATGGAAGCTAATTGGCTGTTTTGTTTCCTGCTCTAGGTGACCTGTACGGGGCTATTGGATCACCCGTGAGACTAGCGAAGACAGTTGTGGTGGGCAAAAGGCATGACCTGGTACAGAGACTGCTTTATTTCCTTACTTACTTCATCAGATGCTCTGAGCTTCAAGAGACGCATCTCCTAGAGAATGGGGAAGATGAAGCCATCGTCATGCCTGGAACTGTGATAACTACCACGCTGGAGAAGGGAGAGGTGGAAGAATCGGAGTACGTGCTTGTCACGATGCACAAGAACAGGGGCAACCTGCTGCCGACGGAGTCTGAGGAAACGAGAACTCCCAACTGTAGCTGTAAATACTGCAAATGTCCCGTTTCCCTTGCGCAAAACATAGAAGGTGTCTCACAGCAGGAGAGAGAAGACGCTCAAAACACTCCTAAGGTGGAGCTGGAAACGTCTTCGGATGAGAACAGAACTATTGTTCCTGACGAGTGCCAGGAAGATGCTGTTGAGGTGAAGCAGCCGAGACCTTGCCTGGACACGAAACTGGAGACGGTGGTGTGCACGGGCTCAGCCTCGCCAGAAAAACGAGCGGTGCCGGAATCTGCTTTGGAGCCGACGGCAAACGCGTGGAGGAACGAAGAGTCGCTGGAATCGGGCAACCAGGCGGTGGGTGTGACGAGGTCACCCGGAATCGCTGTGGAGAAGAAGCCGCCGGACAAGCTCTTCTGCGACGCCTTCCCTTGCAGCGCTGCCGAGGCGCAGACAAAGGTGACTTTCCTCATCGGAGATTCCATGTCACCCGACTCAGACATCGAACTCCGAAGTCAGGCAGTGGTGGAACAAATTGCCAGGCATCACAGCCCGCCAGCCACGGAGGAGGGAGCGTCTGCTGATCCGAACTGTGAAGCCAAACAAAGCGTCGAGGACCAAAATAGAGACTGCGGGACAGCTGAACGCTTCCCTCCAGTCGCTCCTCAGCATCAGAGCTGGAATCCAAACCCGTACACCGCCGAGAGCATGAGTCTGTTTGACGAATATTTTACTGATGACAGTTCAATTGAAACCCGGACTATTGACGATATTCCAGGGCAAGCAGCGCCAGACCTCCTCGCTCACAACAGTAGTTTAGAGTTTTCTAAAAAGCTATGTACAAAGACTGGCAAAGCACCTAGCGAGTTTTGTAAATTTATGGACTCTGTTCGACAAGAGACCTACAAAAACTGCTTTAATGAGCAGGACCAAAGAGAGAACATCTCTATTCGCGTCCCCCATGGGGACAGAGAAAACGTAGAGAAAAAAGTCGCCCCGGGAATTGATTGGGACATTCCAAGAAATGAGAGTTCAGACAGTGCCCTGGGTGACAGCGAAAGTGAGGACACAGGTCATGATCTAACCAGAGCAGGCGGTAACTATTACGGAGGAGAGCAAGAAGACTGGGCAGAAGAATACGAGATTCCTTTCCCTGGGTAAGTTCTCTCTGGCAGCAGGAGAGCCTAAAAAAGACAGAGCCTCTTCTCGTGTCACATGTTGGGAGGAATGTAGCCCAACTTGGCATCAGTGGTTGGAAAAGTGTCTCCTGAGCTTGGTGATTGTAAAAGAATATAGAGAGATCAGGGGTCTGGAAAAAAATATTCATTGTGCGTCGCGATCTTGGCTCGTATCCTTTTCTTCCACTGCAAAAGCTGACTTTAAACTCTTTTCTTTTTAAAAAGTGCTTGAATGAAAGTTAGAAGAGAGATGACAAATGTGAGAGTGCACCCTCTCTCTGAGCTGAATTTGGGGTTTACTCTTCTACATCTCTTCGCTGTGCCTTTCCTGCAGGTCAAAATTAGTTGAAGTGAACTCTGTCCAGCCCAGTATCGCCAATTTTGGAAGATCCTTACTGGGTGGCTACTGCTCCTCTTATGTCCCCGACTTCGTTTTGCAAGGAATAGGAAGCGATGAGAAGCTGAGGCACTGCTTGGTGTCGGATTTGTCTCATGCTGTGCAGGTAATTAAGCTATATTTGGTAAATTTATTTGTCACAGTAGGGAAGGGCAAATGTTTTTGAATGTACAAACCTGCGGGAAGTGGAAATATTTACTGTCGCAGCTCTCTCTAGGTTTCTCCAGTCCCAGGTCACCAGTTTTTTTTTTTTCTTCTCTCTCAATTAATGTATCTGAAAAAACGTGGTTATTTCACTGCAAATCTAGAGGACGGGAACTCAAGCTCCCGCAGAAGGCAGCTGAGAGGCGCTGGAGAAGGTGGATTCTGTACGAAGCCCTAGAGAAATCACCGTCCCCCGCAGCCTGGGGATGGGTGCACGCCCACAGGATGGGACGGTGTTAAATGGGACCAAAGCAGGGCCAGCTTCGTCGGAAAAGGAGAAAACAATATACAGATAATTGTCCTCTGGGGACTCACGCTTCTCAGGGGTGCTGGAAACCATCTCTTCTCCGCAGCAGCTTTTTCCTTGATGAGCTGAGGCGTGATGGGGAAGTGTGGTGTTTCCTACCCCTTTTATAGCAGAGATCAGGCTGTCACTGAGCACCGTGGTTCCGCCCCCCTCCAGTTTATTCCCCAGGGAATGGGGGAAGACCCATGCCCAGACGGGTAGGAGGGCGTCTGCTCCTCTGAGAGCTCCATGGGAGCCTCCGAAATGTCCCTCCCTCTGCACCTCTTGAGGTAACAACGTGCATCACACCTTACACAGACGGCACGGCCACCGTTCTGCGGCCGTTCTCCGCATTCCTGTCCCCTTTGTGTCTGAAATAAAACCCATTAGCGGTGCATGTCCACCCCATGTGGGGTTGGAAGGGACCTCTGGAGATCACACAGTCCAACCCCCCTGCCAAAGCAGGTCCACCCAGAGCAGGTTGCACAGGAATGTGTCCAGGTGGGTTTGGAATGTCTCCAGAGAAGGAGACTCCACCACCTCTCTGGGCAGCCTCTCCCAGGGCTTTGCCACTCTCAAAGTGAAGTTCTCCTCACTTTTAGATGGAACTTCTTACGTTCCAGTTTGTGCCGTTTCCTCTTGTCCTGTCCCTGGGCACCACTGAGACAAGACTGGCCCCATCCTCCTGACACCCACCCTTTAAGTATTTATAGGCGTTGATCAGATCCCCCCTCAGTCTTCTCTTCTCCAGACTAAAAAGACCCAAGTCCCTCAGCCTTTCCTCATAAGGGAGATGCTCCAGGCCCCTCAGCATCTTTGTAGCCTCTGCTGTACCCTCTCCAGCAGTTCCCTGTCCTTCTGGAACTGGGGAGCCCAGAACTGGTCCCAGTGCTCCAGATGGGGCCTCCCCAGGGCAGAGCAGAGGGGGAGGATGACCTCCCTCCACCTGCTGGTCACACTCTTCCTGATGCACCCCAGGATGCCACTGGCCTTCTTGGCCACAAGGGCACATTGCTGGCTCATTGAAGTCGGCAGAGTTCAACTTCGATTGCTGAAGTCAAAGATTGAGAGGATACAAAAGGAGGGAGCAAGATTTTATTTGCTTATTTTCAAGTGAAACAGTAACTGCAGCCCAGTCCTGCGTGAAGTCCCTGGGGGGCTCTTTGGGAAGAGGTGCTTCCGAACAGTCCAGCCCAAAAAATGTATCAGGGAAGGACTTTGGGGGGTCCAAATACTCCCCTTTTTAACATCTCCATGGCTTTGGGCAGGAGGGGAAACGCTGCTGGGCAGGAACGGAGGAGCCGGGCGCAGGCTTGGTTCCTGACTCCCTCTGCTGGCCCCTCCGGTGAAGGGAAACCAGTGACAACTGGGAATAAAACCGCCCTCGTTAACACACAGCCATGTTGAAGTTGGTGCTTTCTGTTAAAATATACTTTAGATATGTCAGAACTCTTTATAGCAAGTATCAAAAGATTTCATTGTCAGCCAGGGAGACGCTTTCAAGGCTACAAGAAAATGAAAGAAACGACGCAACGATCCTTCTAGGACTGTGTCTTGCTCCCAGTGAAGGTGTGTTTTCATCAGACGGAGCGCAGTTCTTGGCACGTGTTCCTGTGTTTCACACGCGGCGGTGCCTGGGACGCTCTCCCCCGCTATCCAGAGTGACGGTGTTTTGGGAGAAGACCGTTGTCATTCCTCATTCTCAGGGTTCCGCCCTTTGGGGTTTTTTTGTTTGTTTCTAGCATCCTGTCCTGGACGAGCCGATCGCGGAAGCCGTCTGCATTATTGCAGACACGGACAAGTGGACGGTGCAAGTGGCCAGTAGCCAGAGGCGGATGATCGACAACAAGCTCGGGAAAGAAGTGTTAGTCTCAAGCCTCGTCTCCAACCTGCTTCATTCCACTCTGCAGCTTTACAAGCATAATTTATCTCCAAACTTCGTAAGTGTGAATGACGATCGAGAGGGAGATGTTTTTTAAAGCATCCTCTCGCTTTGTGGGTTAAGGAGGGTGTAAAGTTCTGCCTAATTTATCTGTATCCCCAATTTTGGTAGCATCCCCTGATGTAGCTTGTTGACCTGTCCATTTAAGCGCTGCTCTCTAATCAAGGCAGCTCCCTCATTAATCCCGATTTAATGTGCAATCAAAGGCTTCTGCTCAAAAGTGAGAATCTTGCCAGTGAAGAAGAATTTGCCGGTGTCTTGCTAACGATTCCCCGGGGCAGGGGACGCGCGGGGTCTCCCCTACAGCCCTGTCTCCTCCCTGACCCCGCTCCCTTTGCTTTCTAGTGTGTGATGCACCTGGAGGATCGGCTGCAGGAGCTGTATTTCAAGAGCAAGATGCTGTCCGAGTATCTCAAGGGCCAGATGAGAGTTCACGTCAAGGAGCTGGGCCTGGTGCTGGGGTACGATCGCACCCTTCCTCCCACCGGTGCTGCCCTGGGTCTCCCGGGGCCACGTCCTCTGCCTGGGCTGGTTCTGAGCACGGTGAAACGGGTCCCTAAGTGGGGCTGGAAACACGGGGTGGCACAAACTACCCGTGGCTTTAGGATTCTCCTCAGCCGTGGCTTGATCCCACAGGATCCCCCAGCTTTTTTCTCCTCCCTGTGGGCAGGAAGGTGGGCCCGGTGCCTCAGAGCTGCTCAGGCTCCGTCCTTAGTTGGTCGGTGTCGTGGTTCAGATGTGTTTAACCGTGTCCTGTTGAACCGGGACAGTCGGTCACCACTGAACAATGTGGGCACCTGATTCCTCTGCGATGGCTTGCCCCGCATGGCAGAAACCCCCCTCTGTGTCCTGCAAGGCACATCGTTCCCCGCTGGGGGTGTGGGGCACAGGAGGAGCTGTTTCAGGGGTGTTTATGGGAAGGCTCTGGGGCAGGGTGGGCTGCAGCCCGGTGCCGGGGTTTCCTCGGGAGCTGCAGAAGGAGTTTAGCCTGGTCATGGAATCACAGAATGGTTTGGGTGAAAAGGGACCTTAAAGCCCATCCAGTGCCACCCCCTGCCCTGGGCAGGGACACCTCCCACCAGACCAGGTTGCTCCAAGCCCCCTCCAACCTGGCCTTGAACCCCTCCAGGGATGGGGCAGCCACAGCTTCTCTGGGCAACCTGGGCCAGGCTCTCACCACCCTCACAGCAAAGAAGTTCTTCCTAAATCCTCTGCTCCTGTGCTTTGTCCCCCAACTATCGCTCCCTTTGAGGGCAGGAAGGAACCTGCTGGTTTTCCTCCCTCCATCCGCTTTCTCATCACTTTGTTGGTTTTATGAAAACCCCAAGGACCAGGGAGGCAGGAGCTGAGGCAGCGGTGACGGCGTGGGGCTGTAACATTGGGAGGGGATGTTGAGAAGGGTCCGGTGGCTGCAGTGTGTCACCGCTGTGGGAGGAGAGAGGGCAATCGGCGTCACTTTGACTTGAGGGACGTCCTCGTCAGCCGCTCGGAGCTGCATAAACTCCCGGCCCCAGCGCAAACGCTTGGGCTGGAGCGGGCAATGTGGCTACCAAGGCCCAGCTACGCTTTGCCTTCGATTAAACATGACCCTTCTGCTTCCTTCCAGGATTGAATCCAGCGACCTCCCCTTGCTGGCAGCGGTGGCCAGCACCCACTCTCCCTACGTTGCCCAGATACTGCTTTAAAATGCCAGAGGCCACAGACGGTGACTTTTTTTCTCCCTACCCCTTCCCTCCCCTCCCCCCCCCTCTGGAAACCAAGTGGAAAACAACTTGTTCTGGCTCCTTTCTCTTTGAAGTAATTAAAACAAACTGCTCCTTGAGCTGCGGCACCTCCTTATATGACTGCAAACAGTTGGAGGCTTTTTCTCTCCCACTCGCTCATTTATATAAAAAGGATAAAGATAAAGAAAACTGAGTAAGCCCGGGATCTCAACCACAGAGAAGCAAAGATTTTAGCAAAAGCTGAAGATCCGCGTTTTTTACCAGTTTCTGCCGCAGTGGCTGACTGTAATTTATATTGGGAAACGCACGGAAGAACTGCTTTGAGAAATACCTGATGCTGTCGGCAATTAGATACTTAACGAGAAGGCAGGGGCTTCGGACTGGCTGCTGCTGCCCGGGAGCTCCGTAAGGGCTGTGCCATTCTCCGGCTGCAACCATTTGTAAACAACTTCTACTTTTTCACGCCACAGTCAACTCCTGGATACTTCCCGGAGGAAGAAAGGGGCTTGCGGGGGGTGGGGGGGGGGGGGAGGGAGGAATGGTTTGTTTTGTAAAAAGCTTATTAATGATGCTCAGCTCCAAAACTTATTATTTATGGTCTTTCTCCTGGGGAGAGGGAGTAGCGGGGGCGTGGGGGGGAGAGGGAGGAAGCGGCCGACAGACAGACCAGCGATGGAGATTCTCTTTCTGGGCCAGGCGTTGTAACCAGTATTAAATGTTTATAATGTTTCAATGTCGCTTTATACTAAGTGATGCTTTTCTTCCACAACCTAATCAAAATGTTAAGGGGAAAAAGGAAAAAAAAAACTGAAGAGAGCGTTGGCTGAGATTTCCCCGTGGGGTCCCCGGAACGCCATGACTCTTTACCTCTAACTTTTTTATGGTCTATAATGTTCTTGCAACGTCACGTTCTTTTTTACAGCAGTCAGTCAGCTATTGAAATAACGAACTAGAAGGAATTGTACCAAAGCATCGGGGGCAAAAAAAACGAATAGACTATTACCCTTAATTGCTCAGGTAACGAATTGATATATTTTTTAAAACCGTTCTACAAAAAAACCGAACCTTGATTACACCATGGGATAGCGATAGCAAAATTATTTTTGGACAACTCTACCCTTGATGCAGCTGATTCTCCTCCCTTTTCTACTCACTCGTGGAATTACCAGCAGGAAATGTTGTTTATTTTATTCTCAGCATTTCTCCTTTACCCAGCCCGCGCTGTTTGCTCATTGTATATACGATAGCTGTAGGAAGGGCTGATGGACCCAAGCTGGTGTCAGTAATAATGTAAATAGACAGTGGTTGGTCGGTGGATTATGTTTTCAAAAGGCTCTACTACCTCAGTTTAACTGGACGCTTCATCGCAGGCTTCGCTCCACGTGTCTCTCCTGGCAGCCAATTCTTGTTGCTGGTTTTTAGGTTCTGTTTTCATCGATTACGTTTTAGCGTCTTGGAAATCCGTGGATTATCCCCAGAAGTAGGAGATGTGTGTTCACTTGGTCGCTCAGCTCTATAAACGGGTCTATAAATAGGCCGTCCTGTAATCATCTTGTCAGTAGCGTAGCCCGCCTGCTATTGTTGTTTGCCGAGTTATTTTAAATACAGATCTATTTTAACCATTTGATAAACTTGAGAACAATAGGAGAGATCCCTGCCCCGCCGCTGCCAGCCACAGAACTCTCCTCCCTTCCTTCGCTGGGGCCAGGAGTTCACCCCCGGTGGGGTTTTTTTCAGTAATACTTAAAATCCGTCACTGAAGGCTCTGTCGCAGGGCAGATCTCCAGGACAGGCCCTTTCCCCGCGGGACTGAGTCTCCCTTAGCGAGGAAACCCCGCGTTAGTACAAGGCGGTGTCACCTGGAACTCCGGTGTGTGGAAAATCTCACGCTGACTGCTGCCGGGGAGAAACTCGGGTTTAACGTGGGATCCAAGGATACGTTTCTCCCCTATTCTTCAAACGTCCCTCCTTCGCCACACAATTCCATGACGTCTGGCTTTTGGAATGAGCACAAAATGTAGGGGCCCAGTTGTGTAAACACATTTTTTCATGAAATAGCGGGTTGAGCTCGGAATACGAGTTTTTAACTCTTTGCTACGATCCGCTGCACAGCCCGCGGTTATGATTCTGCCCGTCATATGTAGATGTGCAGCAGTGACCCGCTGCTGGTCTGGTGGCCCTGGTGGGACCCCAAGGGGAGGTTCCTTCCACGTGCCCGAGTAGCCGGGCAGCGCTGCACCGTAGCCCCAGCACTGCCAGGACCCTGCTTATAAGACATCCTTACAGGAAAATACCGCGCTCTCCCCCATTTAACCATTATGGGGCGAATTGTGGGTATTGTTTTGAAGAGGTTGGACTCGCAAGAAAGGCCCTTCCACGGCTGGAAATTGGTATTAACTTGAGAAGGAGAAAAAGGTGGTCACTGGGTGGCATCTGTCTCTGCCGCACATGACCCGTGACAATGTGTTCAGTCGGTCCCGGAGGAGGTGGCTCCCGGGGTGGCACCCTCTGGAGCGGCGTGTGGTCGAACCCCCACTGAAACCCCGGCGTGAGGGGAAGTCACTCTCGGTGAACTCTTAGGGTACGTGATCAACGCGGTACGTGAGTCTCTTTGTTAAATAATACAAAAAGGGATCTTTTACAGGACTGTAGCGTCGGCTTTTTAAAAAGTATATGGCGATTGTTTTATGTGAATAGAAAACTAACGTTTGATTTCTTTTTTTTTTTTTCCACTATTACCAATCTCCATTAACATGTCTTAATTTTCTGGCTGAAAACTCAGTGTATTAGGCACGCAAATGAGCAAATTGGGGTTTTGTTGCAATTGGCAAACACTGGGCTGCTAAGAACAAAACAATATTTAAAAAGAAAGGATTCTACACCTTGCCTGTGTTTTCCCTCTTAGTCATTAGAGATGTTTTATGACAATTTTTTGCTTTCTCTAAATTATTTAGATGGTGGTACTTGTAAAATGCTGGGTAAAATGTACATACTTGTTATCTCTTCTGTTTTTGTATATATTTCCCAAGATGTGCACTTGTATTATAATAACCATTCCCAATTTTAGGGGAAATTTGTGCAATAAATACAGTATGTCCATTTACTTCTGGTACATTTTTGTGTCCAGTTTTTGTACTTGCAGCCGGAGCGTGTCGGGGAGTGTATGAACTGTGACCACCTCGGGGCTGTCGTCGGTCCGTCCCCTCTCACGCATCCCTCTCGGGACGTGTGTCCTAGTACTCGGAGGGGCTGCAGCTGTTGCATTCGGGGGCTCGTAAGGAATTAGTCATTTCAACTAGGAATTATTGTCCTGTCATTTGGGAATGTTGTTGGCCCAAAAAAAGCGACGGGAAGAGGGGGATGTGGCTCAGTCCACGCTGATGTGGGACTTTGCAGGGGGAGAATGGACGTGTCCGTAGAGCTGTGGTCCCATCCACTCCCAAAGCAGTCTGTCACACGAGCAGAGTGTCTGTCCTTCCTCTCCTAGAAGTTCCCATGTTTGTGCCCGGCTGCCCGGTTACAATCCCTTTTCTGTCTCCCCGTGCTGCTGCGCGGGAGTAGAGGTTATTGAGAAGTCGTCCTAAGGCTTTATAAAATGTAATTTCAAATTATGATGTAGTGCTGTCGAGGAAAGTGAAGTAATAATCACACGGCAGGAAAGAAGAACTTGGGAAGATGTCACAGAGTGTCCCTACAGCAGCTTTTAGAGCTTACGGGTTAATACGGGTCCTGTGTTCTTGAAGAGGGAATAAATAATCCACAAATGATGGAGGCCCTTGGTTGAAGTAGCTGCATCCTCTGTTTTTGATGAGCTTTCTCCCCGGTACGTGCCTCCCCCAGGTGCAGGCGAGGGACGGGGTCGAGCCGGGGCAGGAGCAGAGGTAAGTGGCCACGGGCTCCATCCTGTGGGTGCTGGTCCGGAGCCGGCGCCGCGATGGCAGCGCAGGAGAGGGCTGGGAGCGGGGCTTTTTAGGATTTCCCCTTCCCCCTGTCAAGTTCCCTCCTGTAAAAAGATACCTGACTATTTATTTTTCAGGCGAGGTGAGCCGGTGATGGGGTGTCTGGGGGGTGTTTGACCAGCGGTTACGTGAGCGGTAAATTCCGCAGTATAGTCCCTGCGGCATCCAGAAGACCCTGATGTTAGTGCCCGGAATTGATTTCCTTCTTAACTCTGCAGCCAGACTGGGATGTAGCACTTTTCCAGCCAATGTTTTTAATGTATTATTACTCCTTTTCTGCAATTCCCTTAATTTTCCTGAAACAAAGGGGAAAGCCAATTCTCTTTTGCCTGGGCGAAGGCAGGGCAGCGAGCCACGGGCATCCCAGTACCCGGGTGTCTTCTGTCCCTCAAGTGATGACTGGGGGGTCTGCAGAAGAGCCTGTGATTATTTTCTGCGCTCTCCTGGTGCAGAGTAACTGCAGGGCGATGTCTGGAGCCGCGGGGCAGGAGGAAGCTCTGTCAATGTCATCGCAGGACACGGTGGATCCCCACGGGAATCACTGAGCAGCCGGCAGGAGGGGCTGTGTGTGGGAGAGGTGCTGCGGGTCTCCTGTCCCCCGAGGGACCACTGGGCAGCCTGCTTTGCGATGTCTACAGCTGGACGCGTCCTGTGGCCTCTGGAAATGAACAGCTTCCTGTGAGCCATCACCCGCTTGGCTTTTGAGCAGCTCCTCTGCGCTCTCCCCAGCCCATCTCCTCCCAGGACGCAGAGTAGCAGGAGGAAGCACGTTACTCCCATGTCTTTGTTTATTTTCATTACCGAAAATATTTGTACAGCGGCAGAATTTGATTTCTAAACCTCTGCCTGTTCCAGCTGTTTGTTCCCAGCTGGAGCTGAAGACATCTGCTCCGAGGGTGGGAGTCACCGCCGGAGCTCCCGAGAACCAGCCGCAGCGGGGCACGGAGAGCTCTGAACGCAACCACCGGTAATTACTGTGCAGAAGGAAGAGGTGACGAAGGCAGAGGACAGCAAGTAGCTGCTCCTGTGGTTTGAGACGTTACTGTTGCAGGAGAGGTTCCCTGAAGAACATCACAAGAGCTTTGTGGTGAGGCACAGGGCAGCACCTCCTGTGCTGCTGGTGGAGGGGGGGGCCCCCTCATGGTCACCTCTGCCACAAGATCATATCTCCTGAACAAGTTCAGAGCCATCACACGGTGACACCGGCTCCTTCTCTGAGCCGGGACGTTGATGCACATCAGCCCAACGCCCGCACATGGTGGCAGCCCCCGTGGCTCTGAGTCGTGCCCAGCGTGGCCACTCTGTGGTCAGGGCACCTTGTGCAGGTGGATCCGGCCCATCGGCACCCACGGGCGCCCCACGATCCGGGCTGTGGCGGGCACAGGGTGGAATAACCGGCCCTGGTGGCTTGTGGGGCCAGCCTGGCTTGTTCATGCTGGGGCTCAGGCGCTCTGGTCCTGCCGCAGACACTCGCTAGGATTCCGAGGCTGGATTTCCACCAACGCTCCAAACCGGAGCCTTGCGGTACAGTCTGGCCAGCAGCCGGGTGCTTGGCCACCACCGAGGGTGAGGAACCGCGTGTGAATCTGTGCAGGACGGTGGAGCTCCGCTGCCGGTTGGCATCAATGAGACATCGTGGACCAGCCGGCAGGTCCTTATCCCAGCACCCCAAGGGAAGTATTTGGGCTGTAGGTTGGTCCCGGATTTCATAAGCAGCACAGGAGATAAGGAGATGCCTATTCCTTGTGACGCAGCTGCTCTGCCTGTCCCATCTCCGGCCGGGCCCTGGGCAGGGAGAGGAGCCTCAGGCCGGGGGGGCCCTGGTTGATCCACCCCTCAGCTCCCCAAACTCCTTCCTGCTTTCTCTTTGCTGTTGTTTTCCTTAAGGACCTGCGACGCGGCTCCTTCGGGAACAGCTTTTCTGTGGCTATGTCTTCTCAGAGATGAAGTTACTGACCAAGAAAAGTCTTCAACTTTTCTTATCCCCAGGTGGGTGGTGGTGGCAGGAGGGACACATCCTGCCCTGGCTCATCTTTTTCCCATTACAAGATCAGAACCTTGTGTGAGCAGGAGGGACCCGCTCCCCGTGAGGCCACCCAGCCCCGGGGGAGCCCCTGGGGCCAATCTGGGCCTGCTGGGTTTTAGCCCCTAAAAGCATTGTTCAATGCTGGAATTTTTCTTGTTTCAAGATTTCATCTGTCCTGCGCTTTCTCAACCGCCGAGAGAGGGGAACTCACTCCGACGGCTGTGCCTTTGGCTGCTCCCGTTGTTCAGTTTCTAACCACCGTAACCAGAGCGTCTGTTTAATCTGGAACTTGCTTTTCCTCCTTCGTTAACTCCTTAGCGTGAGTTTTAGTGCCGCTGGTGGGACAGACTCAGCTCTTTTCTTGAGGAAAACCACCGAGGGGGTGCGGGATGCTGCCGTGGTGTCCTGTCATGGCTCTGCTGCGAGAGGCGAGATGCAGGGCTGCTCTCGCTGCTCTTTCCTTCTCCAGTAGGATGGGCTGAAGTCGCGGCTCTGGGACACACATACGCATCACTTGTGGCATCGCTGGGGCCGGGCGGGAGAGCTGAAGGTGGAGTTTGTCCTTGCCTGTTAATGGAAAACAAATGTTTTCCCTGAGTGCCGTGGAAAATGAAACTGGTGTTTCTTACGGAAGCATGTGTAGCCAGGCTGAGAAAGAGCGTCTCCTTGAGAAGTGAGCACCTTACTTCCTAAAGGCACATTATTTTACTTCTCTTGGCTAATAGAATGAATTTCTAGAATGTTTCCACTGATGTCACCGCAGAAAAGCGGTTTGTAAACAGCCCGGAGCCAGCCCAGGGAGCAGCCGTGAGAGCGCAGGGAGGCAAAGCCCGCATCCGTACAGGGGTGGTCACGGCAAGTCCCTTGGTCGGCTCCTGGCGCTGACATTGGAGGGGTGGTGGGACCTCCCTGAGCAGACACCCTCGCTTAAGGGCGCTGGTGTGGGGACGGCGACAGGTCCCGACGTGACACAGGCGATTATCCACAGGGACTTTTGGGAAGAGGGTACAAATGAGTTCGTGCGCTTGATTTTTCCTGGCAGAGGCACTTTTCACTTCAGAGAGCTTCGATGCGTTTGAAAAGACTACATTCAGCAATTCTTCTATAATTACTTCAAAATTACAGCCATGAGCAATTATATTTTTCAATAGCTTATTGAGTGTCATGAATCCTAAGAAATTAACTACCAAATTTTCAAGGAGCAGATTTATTAATAGCAGCTGTAACTAGAAATCTTGTCTAATTTCGATCACTACCGAAAGAGCAGAAAGACTAAGGGCTCCTGTTTCCATGTATTAACAATATGACTGATAAAATTTGTGGGAGACATTCTCAGCGAACAAGATAATTACAGCTGTGCTGCTTGTGCCGCAATAATTAATGATCGTGCGCTTTATTCTCCAGGCTTGTTTTTCTTGTACAGCTCCAACAGTTTAAATAAAGGTCTTGATCCCTGTCATTTCACGTGACATTGTTCTGAGGCTGGTGAGGCCGTAAAAGCCATCAGCCTGGGGGCAAATTTATTTTTCAAAATACGGTTTAAATCTGCAAACCATTTCTTAAATTATAGGTTAGTGAAAAGCAGGCCCTTCCCATGGAAACAGATACAGTTTTTTAAGAATCGTAGGCTTGCACTGATTTAGCATTAAAATCGAGGGCCCTGTCCTGGGCTGATGAGAAGCTCCTGGCAATTGCAGCTCTTCTATGGATTCAGACTCCCATTTTTAGGGGGAAAATAATCCTTAATCTAAATACAGCTTTTTAAATATGTTGTAGTTCTGTTTTTTTCCCAGGCTTGCTGGCCCCACGGGATCACAGGTACCTGTGGAAGGTCACCCTTTGGTCTGTGAAGGCTCGAGCCATTCAGCGGGAGCCCCCGCCAGCTTCGTCCGGTTCGAGTCATCAGTCAGAAATACGGGGCGAATTCCCCCCTTTTCAGAACACGTACAGCAGAGGCAGTTTGAGAGGAAATGTCTTCCACCAGCAGTGCCCGTCCTCTGCCTTCATCACTTACAGTCAAAGCATGAGAGCTCATTAAGTGTTGCTAATTAATTTGTGAGTCGGCTATTTCCTGTTCAGACTGTCAACTAAGGAGGCAGCTGAGCGTCATTCCTGGAGCATGTGGCCGTCCTGCCACCTCATCGAGGAAAAGGCTTTTGCCAACAGAACTGTAACCCCCTCCTTGCCTGTGGCGTCACCAACAGTTCCATCTGCTGGGACCCTGTCACTGCTGGGCTGCACAACCGTCACCGCACCGACGCGTTTGTGGTGCCTCTGGCACCCGTCTCTGCTCCCAATCAACCAGTGCCGGTTACTGGCCGGGTCCCTGGAGGTGCCATTGGAACTGCTGGTGATTCCCATCCTGGACACAGGCTTCTGCTGAGCTCTGCTCTCATTTCTTCTCGTAATCCTCTTGCTGCTGGGTTTGGTTGCAGGTTCTTCACCATTTATGTGGACATCCTGCTTTTAGACCACAACTGGAAAAACCTCTGGGGTGGTTCCTGCTACCTCAAGGTCTCCTGAAGTACAAGGCCACAGACTGTTTCCATTTCTCCTGGTACCTTCTTGAAAAAGTGCAGCACATTTGTAACACCCTCCTGGAGACAGGCTCAAATAGTACTTCACAAAATAGCAACTGCTACGGCGATTGTTTATATAAAAGAAAACACTTCAACTGTGAAGGCAATTTTGCCCTGGATAAAGACAGCAGCGAAACCCAAGTGTTTAAACGCAGCGCAGACTTCTACGGAAAGAATCTGCCCACTGGCCAAGGCTCTGAGAAAAATATTAGTCGTTAAAACAGTTTGAAAGATTCACATGTTGAGATTTCTGCCGGTACCATCCACGGCTTTTAGCACACCAGGGTACTCCTGCTGGCACCGAGGGGAGCTGGGGCACTAGGAAGGCAGCTTGTGTGCGACGTGTGAAAATACAGAGAGCCCCGTCCAGCTTTGCAGACAAGCCAAAGTTCGCTGGTTCAAGGTGCGTGGTCATTTCAGAGGCAGTTATTAAAAATAATATTTCCTTGACAAGATTGTTCTTGGTGTCACAGCGTTTTGGGAAGGCCGTGTGGTTCCTACGGGCCAGGCAGGTCCCGGCGTGAATTTCATTGTGTTCCCCTTTCTCATGGAAATGGCAAATACGTTTCCAGACGCGGCTCTGCCGACACCCCGACAGCAGCCTCCATCATCTCGTCACTATTTCAGACTGGGGAATGCTCACACCTTGATTTCTAGGAATGAAATGCCAAAAAATGAAAAGAAACTGCTTCTGCCTCAATATCATCACTGTTATCCTGCCTGATAGAGCTTTTCCTGATTTTTAAATTCACAGTATCGTAGTAAGAAACAAACAAACAAACAAAAAGCAGCGCGTTCGGCTCTGAGGAGGAGAAATTACTCCCATGTGGGGTAAGTGATTGGAGGTACGTGGTATTTGTGCACTTAGGTGGCATCTGGTTTTATTGGGCGGTGCACTGAGCCACGCACTCGATAACTTGCATCACCGTATGATTCATCCCATCATCTGACCTTCATCTAGCTGCTGTTCTGCTTTTATTTCCTTTGCTCCCTACCAGTTACAGTAAAGGAAACTCTTCCTGTCTTTCATAGACAAGGCTTCCTTTCATTCCAGGAAGACTGTGAATGGTTGCGCTTTTAGCAGTAAAAAACCCAACTGGTTCAGTCCTCTCCTGGAAGAGCACAGGATGGAGTAAAACCCCCCTCTCCTCTCACTTTACCCCCCAGACACCATGCGCATTCCAGGAGTTGGTGTGTGCTAGTCACAGCCTCCCCTCCTGGGTGAAACCCCTGCGAGGAGATGCTGTGGAGCCTTGGGGTGGGGTGATGGGGTTTGCAGTGAGGATCCTCCCCGTTTTGTGCCGAAAGGAGAAGTGAGCGTGTCTTCCTGCCTGCTGGGAGGACAGGCTGAGAGAGCTGGGGGGTTCAGCCTGGAGAAGAGAAGGCTCCGGGGAGACCTTAGAGCCCCTTCCAGTCCCTAAAGGGGCTCCAGGAAAGCTGGGGAGGGACTCTTGATGAGGGAGGGGAGCCATAGGAGGAGGGGGAACAGATTTAAACTGAAAGAGGGGAGATTGAGATTAGAGATTGGGAAGAACTTCTGTGGTGTGAGGGTGGTGAGAGCCTGGCCCAGGTTGCCCAGAGAAGCTGTGGCTGCCCCATCCCTGGAGGGGTTCAAGGCCAGGTTGGAGGGGGCTTGGAGCAACCTGGTCTGGTGGGAGGTGGCCCTGCCCAGGGCAGGGGGTTGGAACTAGATGATATTCCCACCCAGACCATTCCATGATTCCAGAAGAAATATAACTCTGCGCTGGCTCTTTCTAGTGCTGTACCTCCAGCTCCTGCTCTGTGCCCAGCGAGGCCGCACTCGTGTCCCTCCCCTCCAGCTGAGGAAGCACGGCCGGTGTCCCTGGCCATCTTGGCTTTTTGATGCGTAAATGGTAAAAGAGAGTCTGGTGGTGTCTCTCCAGGAGCATCTCGGTTGTCCACTGCAGAACAGCTTCTGGGCTGTGGGAGGTGGCCGCCACAGGCGCTGGGACACTGCTGGGGTTCGATATCCCCTGCCACCACATCTGCCACGATACAGAATTACTGTGTGATGTTACCAAGGCCAGGGCCTCTGGAAGGAGGGGAAGAAGGGAGGAAAACCACCCCGGGTGGAAAAAGAGTCATCTGCACATCTTTTTAAAGTTAAAAATAGCCAGGATTTTGTCTGCAGAAGACAGTTTGTTCTGTTATGCTGCTGACATCATGTGAGCAGGCCATAAGCTTCTGCATTTGAAGACCAAAACCGAGACGCCGAAAACAGGAACTTTCTGGATATTCTGCATGCCTGAGATTGAATGGTTTCAGCGAGCTGCCTGATATCATCTCATCCATATGGTTGCGCTTGGGTGGGGGAGCTAAACATCTCATTAGCTCCGTAGGGTCATTAAAAGTGGGAGAACAGATCATAAGGAATAATAAGGATGCACGTCATCCTGCGAAGACAGATGATAAAAGCAACCGCCTCTGACACCAAGTGCTTCGATGCGAGGGGACCCAATTTACCAGCGCGGAGGAGCCGAGCACTTGCTGACTCCCTAATGTCAGCGGGAGCTGTTTATACTCTCTTCATCAGAAAAATCAGACCGTCACCACCGAAAAGTGACTAAAAGCAGAGGATGATACAGGGAATTTTGGCCTACATAACTTTGCAATGAGTTCACTGAGCATTCCTGGCTCCCCGGCCTGAACTGAGTCTACTAAACTGTGCAACATTTCTTCATAATCAAATTATAGTTTATCCACACACAGAAACACAAACACTCGGACACGTATCTTCCCACAAACACACAAAGTACATGCCCACAGTGGAAAGCCGAGGTGATGCTGGCGGAATTGCTGCGCTGGTCTCGGCTATGATAGCAATGCCCAAGTGCTCTGGCACTGACACCAGCAGCAAGAAAACGGTAAGAATTGCAAGTCTTGGTCTCAATTCAGATGCTGTAATGGTTCTCGGAGGATTTCACAAATAAGTAGCATGTATTCGGGTGCATAAATCAGAGAAATAGCATGTGCGGCGTTTATTCACAATTTCTTAATCGAATTGATTGCCAGTTAAGAAAAAGTCTAGACTGCTGGCCTGTTACTTGGCAGCAGAGAGGTTGTTTATTATTTTTCCACATGCTCAGAGAACTACTCCATTTACTTAAAAAAGGAAAGGACTGAAATCCTATTTACTCTAATCTTTATCATATTTAAACTGGCTCCTCTCCGTAGACATGCCCTGATCTTTTACTAGCTCAACATTGTCAGCCAAAGTGTTGTCCACTTACAAATGTCATAGATACACAGAATGGTAATATTGAGTTATGCAAGTGTTTGGCTTTTTGCCTCTGAAAATAACTCTTCAGTAGAAAAACACAAATACCATTGCATGTTCTCTCTGGGTTATAACAGGTCACAGCCACAAAATCCCCACTGTTTGTGAAATCTTCTTGCAACTTATAGTTGTACAGCTTTAAGCGGCCCCCAAAAATTAATGAGAGACATTAAATTTTTGGAATAAGATGTGTTGAATTGGCTGCCGATGCCAGATGACTGGTGGGGAGTTTCCTATGGCAAGAGTGTTCTTTTATTGTTTTGTTTTTTTTTTTTTTCTTTTTAAGTCTTCCTCTTTATCTGTGCCCAGCCCATTCTCTTACCCGTCCTCCCCTTTCTAATGGTTTTTGGCATCAGCTTTCCTACAGATACATGAAGAAAATCTTTCAGCTGAAGTTTTAACCTGATTAGAACAAGAAAGCAAATGCAAATGGGGTAGTCACTAGACTCCAGATTGCCTCCTGTCAGGGCAGGTTTTCCCCCACCGCCCCCACCTTTAATTTTTTCAGGCTAGAGCTTGGACATCTGTACACTGTTGCTGGATACCTCCGATATCTAGACAGGTCCATATGCTCTTTCAGCTTTTGCCAACAAAGCGCTGGGGCTGGAATGGAATCTCCGTAGGTTGTGCGTAGTAAGAGTAAAGTGGCAGAAGACAGACAAACCGTTTGACAAAAGAGCCTGTTTCAGACAGAAAGACAGAGCAGTTCCGTTGCTGAGCACGTGTCTGTTTGGGGCAAGAACTTCTGGCTTTGAGCAAACCAGCTGTTTTTATTTTAGATGGTATTTTATAACAATTTTGAATGTTTTTGTCAGTTCTTATTCTGTTTTACCAGACACTTTCGATAATGTTGTGCGCTACACCCTGCCTGGGGCAGATTGGATGCTGTGGTGACTTGGCAGGAGTCCTTTCGCTCCCGATCCCGCTCGCTCCCATTTGCTGGAGCCTGGTAACTCAGCGCGGGGTGGCGGCAGGCGCAGGACGGGCAGACAGCCATCCCTCACTTCACTTGCACCTTTCCCGTCACTCTGCAGCCGGAGGAATGCCCTCCTCGATACGTGCCTTTCCACACTGGGACACGGAGGGGAAATGAGGTAGATGAGAACATACATGTAAGCATCACGGGACAGCCAGTGCTGTTTCAATATAAATAGCTCTCACTGTCCTCGCTGGCAACTTTCAGGGAGCCCGTATCAATGCACGGCTTTGTTTTCATAGAAACCTTAGTAAATGAATAGCAAATAACCTAATTCAGCGTTTGCTTCAGCAGATTGCTCCTAACTTGGGGACTAGGACTGCAGAAGCGGCCTGGTGTATGGCTGGCCGGGTCTTAACCGACACAACGGCCAGGGTGAGATGTTCCTAACTCGCTACGTGTCCTCAAGCATGAATCACAGAATGGTTTGGGTTGAAAAGGACCTTAAAGATAATCCAGTTCCAACCCCCTGCCTTGGGCAGGGACACCTCCCACCAGACCAGGTTGCTCCAAGCCCTGTCCAACCTGGCCTTGAACCCCTCCAGGGATGGGGCAGCCACAGCTTCTCCGGGCAAATATTGGTTGAAATATCGGTTATCTTAGAATTTTAGAATTTCCACCTGTCCTCTATGAAGCCTTTCCCGTGGACACTCCATAAAGTGGCCTCAGTCGAGAGGAGATGGGAGCTAAGACGTAGGAAACGGTTAATCTCTTCAGCCGGAGCTGTGGCTCAGCCTGCTCCAGGGAGCAGCTGGGGCTTGTCATCCCCCTCTCTTCGCATGTTAATATACTCTTAAGACCTTTCAATCTTCAGGCTCACTGTATTCACAGTACGTTCACACCAGCACTCAGCACATTAGAGACCATCAAAGATGTGTGACAGGGAACTCAAAAAGCAAGGAAAATGGCAGCTGAAGGTAAAGCATAAGTAGAGAAAGGCTTGTATCCCCGCATTTAAAAGTTGTTAGGTTTCCCATTTGTTTGAGTCTTGTTAATTAAGGCTGAAAAATAAGGGTTTGACTGTCAGGATGACCTCTATAATTGCTTAGGTGTATATGGCTTTTTACCCTTCAGGAAAAATCTGTATGTGGAAGGAAAGCAAGGCTACTCTTGAGTTAAAGAGATGGGGTTTTAGTTTTAAAAAATTTGTTGTGATACAGCAGAAAGATAAAGACCCCACAAATCTCATGCTTCATTTCTACATCTTACCATTCTCCCTTGCACTGAAGCTCCAGGAATACACACAGTGGGGAACTTTGCCTCAGGAGGAGCAAAATTAGTGGGACAATACAAAATGTCCATTTCATTCTCACTTCTGCTTTTGCAAAAATAATTTAGTATTTCATATTTTCTGGGAAATAATTTCAGAAATGGAAATTTTGAGCTGCAAAATACCGTTTTAGAGAGGAGATCAATGCTCTTATCTGGGTACCTGACTAGTGTTGTGCCATTTGCAAAAATGGAACTTCCCTGCAAAAGGTGCACTTGCACAAAATTACTAATTATCCCTTTGGCTTCCCCATTTCGCACACTTTTACTGCTCTGTCACAAAAACATTCTACTCAGGAAGTTAATCATCAGAACAAGCATATATGGTAAGAGTTTGAAGAGATTCTTCCCACTGGGGGATCCCAGAACATTTTGTTTTCCTCTAGTCAGGCAGACAATTAGTTTGTACATCTTCCTTGCGGTGTGTTAACCACGTACTTAGCCGGTAGTCGCTGCCAATGATGTGAATGAACCTCTGAAGGGGATTTTTTTTTGCCAAAGCTTAAGAAATCAAAAACAATAGCCCAACAGCCGCATTGGAGAACCAGGGGAAAGAAATTAGCAGGCTATAATAAAACTCATGGGAACAAGAAATATAGAGAATACATGAAAATACAAGTAAAAAATATTTCACTGCGTCATGATTGTTTATCTTTCCCACTGGGAGAGGTGAGGAAGCTGAGTTTTACCCTGAAGAATCTGGGATGTGCACACAGCGGTGAAAGGCGTGAGATTAAAAGGCATCTTTGGGAGTGTCAGTGAACCCAAACAATTGAAGGAACATACCAGGAGGAGGAGATGTCCTTCATAATTTAGCTGATCTTCTCAAATGCACGGATGTTTGAAGCAGAAACATTTAATCTCCTGGGGTTGCAACTCATCTGTATAAATAGCAAGACACCTTCAATTCTTATATATAAGGCTACAAATGCTTCTTTTTCAATAAATAAAAAAACTATGTGATAAGTAATGATGCTTTATTCGGGCAGAGTGATACAATCCAGACAAAAAGGAAGCAAGTTTTCCCCTCCACACAGACAATAGGCATCCTGCTCGGCCACATCCTTTAATCCCAGCCCTGAAATTACTCACTTGTGAAAGCTCCTTAATTGTGTTTAACTACATAGGCTTTACCGTGTGGGGGACAGGCTGTAACACCAGTAAGCAGTTAGGATCATGACACTCATTTCCATCGTTTTCCAGATATTTGGGAAAATAAACCTGACAGCTAAAATAGCCCCTGGAATAATTGCAGCTATTAGAGCCATTACCTACCCAAATTCAGGTATTTTCGGAGTGAGGAATGTCTTGTTTCACAGGTCAGTTGAGACAAGCAATTAAATTGGAAGAGCAGCGTTGGTTTCTATCGAGAACCTCTCTCCACCTTCCTGCTCGACGCCTGTCTCTTGCCTGATGCACAGTAAGGAAGATAATTTCTGTGCCAAAGAAACAGGAATTCTTAGGCTACTCATTTTATTCCCATGTTGAGTCCCCGCTTCTGTGCTATTTTGACTGCAGGAATGCTGAACAGCTAGAATAGGTGGTAAAGTGAGTTACCTTCTTAGAAAATGGGATTAGGATTTAAATTATCACAGATCCCCAAGAACTGTCACAGCACAGATTACAGTTGCATTTTTATTCTAGTCTTCCATTAAGGTTTTTTTCCATCCACCTGCACTTGGGCAGTATTGAGTAATCTTTTACATGACCTTTAACTATAAACTGAGCTGATAAAGAAAAATTACTTCATTTGCTATTATGTCTCTGGTAAAAAAAAAAAAAAAGGAAACAAAAAGAAGAAAAAAAAAAGAATCTCCTAATAAAGGATTCATGCTTCAGTTCTTTTCTACTTGTGTCTCCTCATTACTCAGGAGAACTTTTTATCTCCAGCTTTTTGATTTGGGTTCCTGGCAGGGAATCTCAGAAGATTCCCACACTACTGGAAATAATATTTTATGTACTGAAGTTGGAAAAGGATAACATGTCCTGCCAAATAACTAGTACAAACTTCTGACCTTTGGAACAATAATAGACATGGTATTTGGCAATGTTAATTTTACCATGGAAGCGCAAAATGAAGTAAAAAAAAATATAAATAAATTGATCTTGATAGACTTTACCGGACTGAAACTGTGTCCTTACCTGATTGTAATTTTTGAGAGCATCTTATAGTGTTTTTCTAGTGGTAGCAGCAGCGTAATGACTTTGTGATGTTAAGAGTAGTTGCTTTTAAGATCCGGGCTATCCATTCCACTGCTGTTCTTCCTGCAATGATACCAGGCACAGCACCAAAAAAAGTCCACAGTTGAGGAAATGTCAAATTTCCTCAGATTTTTCTTTGAAGGAAACACTAGAAATATTATAAAACAACTTGGAATGGCCAACGAAGTCTTTCAGCACAACAAAGATAATTGTGTCATAAAGGGCAAGTGGTAAAAAGAAGGGGAAGGAATAGCTGGAGAAAGGGATGAAACAAGAACACTCTTGTTTATTAGGAAGGAAAAAAAAAAACCAACAAAAAAAGGACAAACACAAGTTGTTTGCCTGCATAGCTTTGATCTCACAAATTTACAAAACTGGGCTCGGGTGAGGAAGGAAAAAGCGTGTTTGATACACGGCTGCTGCCTGTTGTCCCCGAGGGGCCGGCAGTGCTGGAAATCCGGGTCCTCTACTGGGAGGACTTGGGCACCAGCCCAGGCCCGATTTGTACCAACCCCACCAGCCTTCGGAGCCCCACAACTGCTTTTTAGTGAAGGCTGAGATCCAAATTCAACAGGTCGGGCTTCCCACCACGGTGCTGGACCCCCACCAGGCCTCGGTGGGCAAAGCGGGGATGGGGCCGCACGCCTGGGGAACCTGCACCCCACAGCCCCAGGCCCAACGCCTAAGGCTTTTAGAAGCTCCAGAATCAAGAAGGTAAATATTCTATGAGCTGTAAATTGTGAGGAAAAGGTGGGAATGCACAGGAAGTAACGGTGAAGAAACAACACACTGATGTTTGATGTCACGAGAATAAAGTTTCCTTGCCCATGGAAACTCCAACTGGAGAAGTATGTCACACTCGAGGTTGAAACACAATTAATGCAGAAAATGAGTTATTTCTGGTGTCAAGGCCGAACAGAAGGCGTTCTGAGAAGAATCTCGGCGGGACCCTGGGAGCTGTGAGGGGACTAAGGCGCGGTGACACCCGGGCCGAGCTCGAAGGGCTACCGGCTACCCCTGACCGCCAGCCCGCGCTAACCGGCAGCCGGAGGGGCAGACGGCGGTAGGGACCGTACCCACAGGGCCGCCCGGTGCCCCGCTCCCCTCAGCGCTGGGACACCCACCCGCAACCCTGCTCCCCTCAGCGCCGGGACCCCCGCCCGCCGGGACCCCATCCCGCTCCCCTCAGGGCCGGGACCCCCGCCCGCCACCCTGCTCCCCTCAGCGTCGCCCGCGCGTGCGCCAGGCCCCGCCCAACCCTCGCGAGCCTTCCCTCGCGCCGCTCCCCGACCCCACCCCCTCCCCACCCACGACTGGCGGGGGGCGGTGGTCGCTCCCAGCCCCGCCCTTCCCTCCGCCCCGCCCCCTCGCGCCTCTTGCTGATTTTCTGGGTTAAAGCGCCCGCTCTCGCGCTTTTCTGTCTGGAGGGGGATGCGCGGTGTGTGAAGGGTGCCGGGGGCCAGGACGGCGGTGGCGGCTGCTGGCGGCTTGAGGGGAGGCGCAGGCTCGGCTCCGGGCGCGGGACGAGGCGAAGGGATCCTCCGGTGCGGCGTCGCGAAACTCCTCGCCCGCCCGCGTCGCTTTGTGCGGCCCCGGCTGGGCGGAGCCGCTCGGCGCAGGGGCCGAGCGGGCGGGCGCAGGGAGTCCCGCTCCGGCCGGTAACTTCCCTCAGCCCGCGCCGACTTCTCCTCACGGCCGGGCCGTGCTGCCGCCGCCTGGGCCCGCACGATGGGGAGCGGCGCCGGCCGCCGGGGAAACGCGGCGGCAGGAGCCGGCGCCACCTGCCCCGCGCCCCGCCGCTGAGCCGGCAGCCGGAGGCGCCCCGAGCGCCGCGGAGGAGCCGCCCGCCTGGTGAGCAGCCAGCCCGGCAGCGGGCACCGCGCCCGCCCCGGCCCTCCCCGCGGCCCCGCGCCCGCCTCGGCCTTCTCCTTCTCCCCTCCCCGCCCCGGGCCCGCCGCCTGCCCCGGGGCGGCGCGGCCTCCCCCGGCCCCCGCCGGGCCCCCGCGGGGCCGGGCCGCGCTGCGCTGCGCTCCGCGGCGGGGCCGGGCCGGCGCTGCCGGGCGGGGAGGCTCGGCCGATCGCCGTGCGTTGTTGTGGTGTTCGGGTGTTCCCGGCCCGCCCGGAGGCATCGCCCACCGCCAGCCATTTCCGAGGAGTTACGGACCTGGAGGAGCAGGGGAATAGAATGAGCTCTCCGGTGGACCCCAAGATTAAACAGGCTTTGCGGAAGAAACCAGCAGAGAGGACTCCGGAGGTAAGGGGGCAGCGGCTCCTTCCCCGCTCCGGCTTTTGATTTATTTATTTTTAGTCTTTCCTTTGAGTTTTCTTCGGATTTATCCGTGTTCCGCCGGGCTCTCAGCCCGGTGCGTGCTCCGCGGGGTTTGCGGGCTGCAGATGACCGGGCCGGCGCTCGCAAACCGCTTCTGCTTAGAGTTGGGTTATTTGTTTATTTCTGCTTTCCGAAGTCGGACCTCTCGAGACCAAGAGTCTTTTAAACATCCAGGAACACGCTGGGTATGGACCTAAGGCGCTTTATGAACTACTTCAGGCAAGAAGAAGAAGAGGCAGAACACTGAAAAGTAAAATTAGGCATGTTTCGGTGATGCAAAACTTCTGGGAAAAGTTAGCAAGCTGAGAGACTTTGCTTACCTGTACAGTGATGCAGATTTAAACAAAACCAAACTAATTATGCTCTACAGACTTCATAAAGAGATGTTTCTCCAGTGAGTGGGAGTACAGAAATGTGTGAGGCTGGTTAGCTACAATAAAGCGCATTTTCCAATTAACTGCCTTCTCTGTCCCTTCCCCACAAGGCAGCCTGTAATCAGCCATGTATTTTTCGGGAATGGTAATGCCATGGAGCATTAACTTAATAATGAAATATGTTTGATAGCATTTGCATTTCACTGAAGGCTGATCGGAGTTTGTTTGCTTACCCTGGCCTTTTTTTTTTTGTTTCCCTTACTGTGATTTTTTTTTTTTTTTATATGTTCTAAAGAATTAGTGGTATGAAATGATCCGCTCTTGAGTTTGTCCCTTTGAGACCGGGAAACATCTGTTCTCCCTTGATACTTCGCGGGGAGCAGAATGTCCTGCCTGCTCTTCCTTATAAGTTAATTATCAAAAGGCTTCTCGGGGAGAACTGCTGGAGAGTGTTTCAGGGTATGTCCTAGCAGGACACAGACCCCAATTCTCCTTCCAGTCTGTCTTGTAAGTGCCTGAAATACACATGATCAGTCCCGGTGTTTACTTGCCTTGGGATATCTGATACATTCCTACTTGTGGCTCTGCTCCCTAAATTAATGATGAGGCAGTCTCTATAAAAGAGCTGTCTCTCTGTTCTTTCTGTTTTCTTATTTTTATCGCTCCGCTCTTGCTTCAGACCTTTCTTTCGCCCCAGCTGTAGTCTGCAGTTAGCAAAATTCCTTCGCCAGTGTGGTTTGCAGTGTTGGGCAACTGGGTTCATCACAGAAGTGTCATTCATGAGCTGACATACCGTGTGGGCTCGTCATGGCTTGGACTTCGGGGACCAGGTAATCTGGCCTGGCCCGAAACATCTGCCCACTGCTGCTTCTTGCAATGCTGATGGCTCACAGCTGTGTAGGGCTTTTTGTTCTTTAGGGTGTGTGTGGTTTTTTTTTTTAAAGTATCCCAAATTTTCCCCCCTGGCAATTGTCATGGAATTCTTTAGGATTGTCACCTTATTATGGCTAAAACTGCCTTAAAATAAATATATCACTTAGCCTTGTAACGTTAAATTGTCAGATATCATGTTGTCCAGCTGCACTGGACGTGGGTTCATGTGGATCTGTGTCGATTCCCATTGAGACTGGCTGACGTGAGGGTTGCGTGCAGGTTTGAATTTGCCAAGGTATCTCAGCTGTGGAGCAAAACCAGTATCTAATGTTTGCTAATCTAACTAATGGCACCTCTAAAATGATTTAAAAAAAACAAAAAAACCCCCTTAATTCCCTTGTTAATCTGGCCCTTTTTTGGCAGGCATTTAGAGACATCGCACAGCGAGACTACTCGTGATTAAAGTTAAATATGTACTTAAAACTTGGCAGGATTGGGGCCTCTGTTCTTCTTGCCTGTTGCTGAGTGGATAATTACAGTCAAATCACTTTTGTTTTTCTGGGGGTACTTTTGTTTATATACATTTCGAAACTGACCTGCTTTCCAGAAAAGCCCTTCCCTGTTTGAGTAGGACGGTGTATCTGGGGGGGGGTCTCCTTTCTGGATCTGTTACCTGTTCAGACGCGAAGCAAAAAATTGAACCCACGGCCAGACGCTGCCAGATTTCCCAAACATATGTCCCAAGATGTGATGACAGATGGGTATAGGGTGATAAGGGAATTGGGGGAAACAATTGCAATGTGTATTTTTTATTTTAAATTTATTTTATTTTTATTATTTTAAATCCTGCTAAGCATCCTGATTTGTCAGCTTTTTTCTGTAGGCAGCAAGACGTAAGTCAGGGAAGTCGGAACCTGTTTAGCGTAGCCGTTGGGGTCAGAACACCCCAGTTTTGGGTGTTCGAGCTGGTGACTCCTCTCTTGAAGCATCCAGATGCGCACAGACAAAAAGTGTGGCTTCCTTTCTCCCCTCCCACTCTGGTGGAAAAGGTATCATCAGCTCCTCCCACATGAAATCAGCTGCATGGGGCTGCTCCTGCACTTTGACTGCATTTTTATACAGGAAAACCCCCCAAATTCCCCAAACCATGATTGGTATTTTATGATGAGCCAAAGCCACAGGAGTTTCAAGCGCTTTTGGTCCCTTTTTGCTCCCCCCCCCCTATTTCTGATCCTGCAGTTTATTGGAGCAGTTTACCTGGGTATTACAAATTACAGGGTTGGGGCTGCGCTGATTAGTAGCGTGGTCTGGTGCCTCATAACTATCATCTGTACAGCAGGCTCTGGAAAAATACAGATAAATCATCCACACGTTGGATTTCGCTTAGAAGTGGTGCCATTATTCATATGATTTGGATTTTTAGGACTTTGTCAAGAAAAAGTGTTTTAATTTCTAAGATCTAAGGAACTAAGCAGGGAGATGTTAAAGTATTTTTATAATTTCCTTATTTTGGGGAATTATCGCGATGGCATGCTCAAGTAAAACTTTTAATTCTTGATGCTACAAATATTTTTGTTTGGAAAAATCTCTGTTAGGGCAAGTTTTCAGCGTTGTGGTAGCATTCCAATGTTTGCCAATTGTTAAAGTGTATAAGTTATGCATATTAGACATGTACACACTTGATTTTTTTGGTTGTTGTTGCTCAGATACTTCATGTATTATAATCTTTAATTTATTTGGTGGGGGAAATTATTTTGAACTTCTGGAGATTGTAGAGCGTTTAATGATGTATACATTTTTATGTAATTGCTCTTCTGTTACCCCATTTAGAAACTTTCTTCGGTACAACCCGAGTCTGGAAAATCTTTTGAATTTTTTTTCTTTCTGTTTATTTCTTTCTTCCCTCTGCCCTAGCGCATCATAAAGTTGTGCAGATGCGATGCGAGCTGGCCTTGCTCGTGGAAGGTGTTTCAGAATATTTTCTTGTGGGCTGAATCCCGTGTCCACGGCAGATTTCCCACCCCGGGATGCGAGTCCCACTTGGGTACGACTCAGGGCTGGCTGGTGACAGAGATGGGCTGTGACCCTGTGCTGACACTGCCCATAAATCTGCGTCTGTCGCTCAGGTTCAGCCTGAAAGTGCAGAATTTGCCAGGGTTCTGTCAGATGTTAGTTCCGATAACAGATTATCCTAACAAATCAGCTCTTCTGTGTGTGCCCTCTTGTCAGATGGAGGAAACCTTTGCAGTAATTGGACACTTAATCGCTTTAAAAATCATACCTATATTTAAACTATAGTATTTCGTATACTTGTTTAGTATTTTAATATCAGCATTTGTCTTCCAGCATTATGCTGATGTCTGTGCGGTGTTAAATGGGGGAGTATTTATTCATGCAGATCCTCCAGTTCTTGCAGGTTGGGTATATGAGATCTCCCTGCTTCCGTGCAGAGTTTTACCTTCGTCTTGCACATCATCCTGCCTGTTTCTTGTGTTACAGGTGGGGATATTAAATTAGTAAATTGGGATTATTTTAATAGAAGGAAGTCATTTGTTCAAAGCAGTAGGAGGGAAGGACAAGTGTTTATGGCACTGTGTCTGCTCTCTCATTAACGGTTTAATTTTTTGAGGCCCGGAATTCCTTATCAGATCCATACAAAGGCTGTGAAGTTAGTCTTCTGGGGAGTGGTTTAATGCCTACCACAGATAAGGTCTCGGGGGCTGATAGGACAAAGTAGCAAATGATCACGTTCCTTTTTCTTTCTCTTTCCTTTTTTTTTTTTTAATTAAGTTTTTCCCCCTCCCATGAGCATGCTCTTTTTTTTTTTTTTTTTAATCGATCCTTTTCCTTTCATAGTCTCCCTTTAATTCTTCATGACTTTGTTCTAGACAGTATTTCCTTTCCATGGTTCAGAAAGCTTTGCCTTTATTGGACTTCAAAGGGCAGAGTTTATTTTTATTCTCTAAGCTCTTGTATTTTCCTATCTTTGTACTATGTCTTGTTTCAGTAATTCTCGATTAATGTTAATTCAACTTTATTTGGCAATACTAACTCCTCCTCCTCTTCCTGTTCCCTTTTTATTAATACAGTGGAAAGAGAAAAAAAAACCTAATTTGCACAATTGTGTTATAAGAGGGTCTGCTGTTTGGAGTGTGTGTGTGATGCTTCTTGACGGCTCATATCTAGAAAAATAGATCTGCATGAATCTAAATCATGCACAAATAGTACATTGATGGACATTATAAAATGGCTGTAATAAATAAAATAAATTATTGCTGACAGCATAACAAAGGCACTCTTGTACTGTAGCACAGCTGAGCCAAACAGAGGAGAACATCTGCTTCTTGTTTCCAGAAATAACTGGTATTTTGAAGTGGGTTTTTTCATCCTTTTTAATAATTTTCTGTAAACTCAGTAGGTGAAACAGGGGATTAGGCTTTGTTAAAATCCATTGTTTCTGTAGTTCGCAGTGAGCTTTTAGCAGTGTTAATGTAACAATGGTGTTGGGTTTGGATAGCCATTTAATGTAATCAGAATTCTAGAATCACTACAAAAACCTAGATGCTTGCAATTATCTTAAAGCCGAAAAGAAACTTGTATTAAATTAAGTTGCAGATGCTGGTTTGTATTTAATAAAAGTTCCTTACTGTTAGTATGTGGGCCTCCGAAACAGGGAGAGAGGAGTGATGGAAACCTGACTCCTGCCATAATTTTCTACTACCTGACCTCTGTCTTACATTCTCATTCCCATTTTTTTTTTGTTAGTGATAGATTCTTTTGTAGCTGATGCTCTATAAGACTTTGTCGGGTGAGTAACAATCCCAGAGCTCAAACTGAAGACAACCAGCAGTAAAATACTGGAGGTTGTCCTGTAGCTCTGTGCTTTGGTGTCTTTGCCTCCCCAGACTGTATATCAGAGATGAACGGACCGGCGGTACCCGACTTTTATCCCTTTCACTGCAGAGATTTGGGTCCTGTGCTTGGAAGAGACCTTTAAAGCTGCTGTATTGGTTATCACTGGGTGATAACCAAAGCGATTGCGAACACGTACTGACGTGCCTGCAATTTACTCCTAATAAATTCCTGGCTGGGTCGTTGTGTACCTTATGCAGATTGCCTTTCGGTACTCATATGCCAACAATTATTATTTACAGTTACAAGAACATAAAACCTCCTAATATAATTATGAATACTTTTTAAGCAGTCCTGTGGAGGCGACAGATAAGAGTTTTATTTTAGTTCTGTATGACTGAAAAATCAAATGCAGAAAAATCAGCAGCAAGAATGTTGAATAACGGCAACTTTAGAGAACAACTTGAGGGTACCTGCACTCCGGTCCCATGCGCTGCTTCGTTGACACCATTTTCTATCAGCATCTCTGAGACTAGAAAAGACCTAGAATTGTGAGATTTTCTTAAATATTAGATTAGTGTCTTTAAATTCAATGTCTTGTAAAGCTTTTTTCTTTTTATAGTCGTCTAGTAAAAGTAAAGTTCAGAACAGTGATACCTGAGGAGTGACAGGCTGGATGTCATATTGGTGGCTGACAGCTCTTAAGATCGTTTGGGTCTTATTGACAAGCAGAATATCATTTCTTTGTTAATGAAGCAGGTCCTGAAATTCTTTATTACTTCTAGTGAAACAAGAAAAAACCTTCTCTCATCCTCCTGTGCTTCCCTGCCACGTAGCTTCTGTTGAAGGTAAAACAAAACCATATTTTTTTTCCCCAGCTGTTCATTAAATTAATGTATTTATCTCATGATAAATACAGCATTGACAATTCGGGAGGATTGTCCAAGGATTTAGGAGAGCTGCATCTACTCAGCCTCCAGCTTGATGATTTTGGAAGGTTTTAGTCCTTACATTTTCTTCTGTTGTGTTTTCTAAGAGTGCTTTGGGTGGGAAGTTGTGTCTTACTATTTTATTTCTTAATACAGTGTAGTATCTTGAGTCTTCATCTCAATTAGACCTGTGGTTTTCCTGTAATAAAAAAAGCCAGGCATGCAAACTCTTGTCCTACCTCATTAAAATGCTTCTTGATAATTCGTTTTCATAAACTTTGTATTTGCCCCTTGTTGTCTGAGGTGATCAAGAGTGATGTTCTTTGATAGGCACGTCTCAATCTTTTATTAAAAGAATTCAAATAGAGCCCAATCGATGCATGTTTGCTGGTAGTTGATCAGTCTTACTCAGCATCCCTGGGAAAGCAGTGTGGGTAAAATGTGGTGTCCTCCTCCCCAAGACTGGGCAGGGTCAAATCTCTCTTCTGGGTAATTAAAATTAACCTCCTTTTGCATTATTAATCTGTGGCTGATCATAGATTGATCTTTAAATCACAAAGTCTTATTTAAAATCGGTGATATTTGGCTATTTTACTGCTGTTGTTTTCATTGCCGTGTGGACATGGCTCCGCGCTCGTGACATACGGTGGATTTGCCTGTTTTTTGGCCAGAAGCGCTCGACAACCTGGCATATGTTTCGGTACCCAAATAATTCAGATCATCACTTAGTTGGAACCTTAAGTACAACACACTTTCTGAAGCTGAAATCAGTCCTAAATTAGTTGCACTTAAAAAAATAAAATCCATCTGTTCTTTCAAATGAACCAAAATACAATATTGGAGCACTTATAACCAAATGTTAATATATGTAAATATTCAGCTATAAGAGCTTTAGTGTCTGTTTTGGGAGGCTTTTTTTGTTTGTTTTTGACCAGTTTTTTGAGCTTGTTTTCGTTGTGCTTTCAGCAGCAAGACTGAATGTGTTGCTCGTATTCCTCTTCTGATTATTTATGTCTCGGAGACACAAAAAAAGTTGTGTTGAGCCTTGGACAAGGAACCACGTTCACATCGGAGGGTTCTGGTTTGGCTGTTCTGCAGCCGTTGTCTGTCTGGGATACCTGCAAGGAAACTTTCCTAGCAGTTCGCAGAAATAAATATTTTTTTTCCAGCCTTTTTAACAGTTAAGGCCTGTTGAGTTCAGTCAAATATAGATTCATGGTTCCAACCAAATAAATCGGGTTTCAGGGCACTGTTTTAGCTGCGAGTACATACACTGGCTTTACTGAAGTGTCATTGGCAAATAGGTTTTTCTTAAATTTAGAATCTGTCTAACAAAGTTTCCTTGTTCAAAAAAATTAATATTAAACAAGTAGAGAAAATAGCATGAATGTTGCTGGGTGGGTGAGTTTTTTGGGTTTAGATTCTGTGTCCCTATTAACCCGTATTGTGGGTAAGGGCATCCAAGACTGTCCTGGAAAGGAAAATTTGGGCAGGAGTAAAAGGGGTAAAAAAACCCTCAGGTGGAAACAGGGAAGCATTGTGACTCTTGAGGTGCCCTGAAGTAGGTGTATGGATTCTCCCGATGAATTCATTTTGCAAGAGCGTTATGAACCAAAGCTTTTTAAAAATAACAATAATTAAAAAGTCAAAACCAAACCCAGAAGAACTTCTCTCCAAAACCATTTTATTCTTTACCTTTCAGGTTGGGTGAAATGCCAAAGGAAGTAAGCTCGTAATAAAAACTTGGAAAAGTAAATTAGACTGAACATTGACTGTTCCTCACCTAACATAGTGCTAATAACCTGGGAATGCTCTTACAGTTCTTCCCTCTACAGGCTGCCCCTTGCTGGTTTCTGGCCTCCCTTGGCAGCTGAGGTGCAATCAAGGCTTTTTCCTTGGTTCAACAGATACCTGGAGCTTCTGTCATTCCGGTGCAGAGTAACCAGCGTCATTCCTGGAAGGGTCCCAGTTGTTGACTTGGTGGGATGTGTTAAAACTGATTACGATCATGCTGGTTTCCAAAGCATCACTCTTAAATACGAGTCTGCGAAGGGTCCTTGGGGCTGTGTTGCTGCGTTTCCCAGCCTGGACAGAGCCTGCAGTGGCCACAGGGACCTGCTTCTTGAAGCCCAGTGTCCCAGTCCCTGTCGGTGTGAACCTCTGTAGACTTTAACCTCTACCCGTACTGATGCTGTGTGGGATTATTTTACCTCTTTAGCTGTGTAGGAGCAGAAGTGTACAGATGTTTCCCCTATGACAAGTGATGCTTCTTGGTTTTGTGTACAGAATTGGAAGGGTTATTATAAATTACATGCTCTGGCCCTTTCCTCCTACCTGCCTCGCTTTGCTCAGTACCCAGCCAGAACCGGCTTTGTTTCATAGAATCCTAGAATGGTTAGAGTTGGAAGGGACCTTAAAGCCCACCCAGTCCCATCCCCTGCCCTGGGCAGGGACACCTCCCACCAGACCAGGTTGCTCCAAGCCCCGTCCAACCTGGCCTTGAACCCCTCCAGAGATGGGGCAGCCACAGCTTCTTGACTCCCAGCTGCTGCTCTTGGGTCCTGACTAATGTGATTCCTTCATGTAAAGCCTGCTATAAAGAATGTGGATGCATTAAAGAGAAATTCAAATTACAGTGCGCTAATAACTCTGTGGACAATGGCTCATGTGTATTGGCATTGTTTGCAGAAAGTTCAGGGTTTACGCTGGGTGAGTCACCAAGTTACACATGACGAGGTGAAAAGCCGTTCGTTCCCCCGTCCTTGTTTGTCTACTGGATGTAATTTCCAATTCTGATTCATTAAAATGAAGCGGTGAGTAGGAATGGTAGTTCTGTTACGGGATACCGGTGAATGGGTGTCTTCAAGCCTTGTCTTGGCCCCTTGAAAGGTGGAGTGCTCCTGTCCGGGAGTGAGCATGGGCTCTTCTGAGCATCCCAATCAAGTGTAAGGAACGTATGGTATCTCTTGTGTGTGTAGTTACGCGGAGAAGTCGGACGCTGTTGCCTAATCTTACCTGCTCCTGCTTGTTGGGATGCCTTTGTGGGAAGCAGGGCCACAACAAAAGCAGTAACAAAACATTCTGGCTTTGTAATTGGTGTGTCAGTGTCGCGTACTTTCTATGACTGTTGTGTGTCTGCGTGTGTATGAGTGTGTACTGCACACCTTGTGTATGTGATCTTTAGGTGTCTGTTCTGGAAGATATGTTTAAAATAAGGATTTTAAAGGAAATCATATTCTAAGACGCTCTTATATGTATGAATATTGTATAGGAGGAAAAAAAGACAACTGTGTGCCTGTGTTGCTGGTTCTTAAAATCCTAGAATAGTTAGAGTTGGAAGGGACCTTAAAGATCATCCAGTTCCAACCCCACAGCCCTGGGCAGGGACACCTCCCACCAGACCAGGTTGCTCCAAGCCCCCTCCAACCTGGCCTTGAACCCCTCCAGGGATGGGGCAGCCACAGCTTCTCTGGGCAACCTGGGCCAGGCTCTCACCACCCTCACACCAAAGAAGTTCTTCCTAATATCTAATCTAAATCTCCCCTCTTTCAATTTAAAACCATTACCCCTCGTCCTGTTGCTACACTCCCTAATAAAGAGTCCCATTTTCTGTGGATGAGAGGGTGCTCAGGGGACTTCTGCTCCTGGACCCGGGGAGGGACAGCCCCTGGGGAGTGATGGCAGGCGATGTCTGCACTTGCCTTCTCTGGGCCCAAAAGCAATTGAGTATTTTGTTATGCTTTAATGTGTCCAGAGTCTGGTGTGCGTAGGAACAGCTTTGTCTGAAGTCCCTGTTACCAGATGTGGTTTGATCTCTTTTTATTGCTTGTTTTTGGGTTTTGTTTTTTAAGCTTCTCATTCTGTTATATACCTGGTACAGACAGATACTCCAGCTCTGATACGGGTAGCATCGTGCCTGTTGATTCAGTGCTGGTTGTGGGTTGAAGGAATTTGAGAATCTGGTGTGGGTGTAGGTAAGAATATTAAATCAAACATCTCTGGAATACATCAAGTTTCTAGTTTTCCCATGGCAGTCTTCCCCGGGTCTCTCATCCTTCACTCTTCCCTTCTCCTGGGTTCAGAAGGTGTGAGGGGGGGGATTGGTGTTGCAGCCTGATCTCTTTGGAGAAGGATTTTGGTGGTGGTGCTGCCGCCGGCGAGGCACGATGTGCCAACAGCTCTCGCCGCTTTGTGCTTCTGGTCTGTCCTGACAGACCCCAGGAGGAGCTCCCATCCCAAGCTGGCCTCGGCAGGGCTTCTACTGGTCAGAGGGAGACTTGCTGGTCCTTCTGGTAGCCTCTGCTTTGCCAATGCTGTCGTGTCACTGCCTTTTGGGGTACCTCAGCGTTGCAGCCCCTTGCTCTGTAGCAGCAAGCTCTCAGGGGGCTATCAGCACGTCCTGAAAGGGATGCACATCCTTCCCGTCCTTTTTATTTAATTTTTTTTTTTTGCAAGAAGCTGGCTTTATAAGATGCACTCTGTGATTCTAGGGTTTTCTGGCCTGACAATGTAGTTGTCAACAAGGCTTTTGTATCTGGGAGGTTATTGTCAACCAGAAACTCGCTGTTTTTGCTGCGTGGTTGTCGGAGTACGCTAGAAGCTCCCACAGACAGTATTTATGGGTCTCTCTAAGCTGTTGGCCAGAGTAACTGTAACTAAAGACCAGAGATCACAGCAGCTTGCTTCATGATAATCTTCACAGTAAACACAGGATTTAGAGCTCAACAGATGCGATTTTGCAGACTACGTCACACATTTTTATTGATCTAATATTTTGAGGCCTAGTTATCTAAATTATGATGGGGTGGCAGTAAATTTAACTTGTGGGAGGTTGAAAAATGACTCCCATTTCCTGAATGTTGGTGTGATGGAGGACTCTTGGTGCTACGGGAGCAGCTGTGGGACCCGGCACGGTGGGAAGATGCCCTGGGAGTCATCAGCAGGGATTCTCTGTGTCTGGATTCCAGTCTAAAGTCAAGCTGGTTACAATTTAGTACCTGTAACTTTCCAATATCAAGCTCTTTTTTGGTCATTTTCAGAAGGTACTGAGCCTTCTGCCTCATCGGATCCTTAAACCTCATTAAAGGAGCAAATGAAATGAGAGTGAATCAGGATGGCTCTTTCCCAGTCATCTTCCAGGCAGCGTGTGAAGTGTTCTTGCCCTAAGATTACTTTTCCTATCCTTGCTTCCAATTACTGTTCCTGAAAAACTGGTTTTTCATTTTAATGGCACCTGTGACAGCTCTGAGAGTGAAACCAGAAATTATGGTGGAGTCCTGGAATTCTTTATTGGAACTTGCTTCCTGTGGCGTATACCTTTCCTCGTGCAGTGGGGTCATGCACTTAGTTTCATCTGCAGAGTGATAATTTAACTAAAAGTTTTCACTGACAAATTAAAATTTAAGTCTGTAATGTGACATTTCCCTAAAAACCTGTTTTCTATTGTGTTATCTGAATTTAAAGAGTGAATTTTAGGGACGACTTAGGTAGTAAGGGTGTGTTTTACAAAGCTAAAAGGCAAAGCCAGTGCCTCGTTACTGACCTTGCACTAAGAGCTCCTTGGAGATACCAGAATAGTGAAGAAAGGCGAGAAAAGGGTGTGGAAGGGGGTGGGAGAGAACTGTGCGTTCACTTGCCATGCAGAAAAGTTGCCAAATGAAAGAAAAATACATTTTGTTTTCTGCTTTTGTTCTCCAAAACTGCAAAGGGTGGAGGGCAAGCAGTCAAGATGTGTAGGTGTTAAATTCTTTCTAGAAACAGTATTAAAGCTCCAAAACATCATACTGATTAAAAGTAATAATAAAAGTAATAATTTTAATAATAATAATAATAATTTTAACGTACTTTGTATAGGCTTTACAGAGGACTTTTCCTGTAAGGTTTATTTTGACAAAACCAATTCTTGTGTCACTTTGTGTAAGGAGAACTGGGTATCTGTTCATAGTGCAGATAAGAATAAGAAAATAATACTCAGCCTTAACTGCAGATAAGCTTGCCCTGTGCCCGTGCTCCCATCACAAGGGTGTGAGGAGCTGGCAATCTTTGGGTGGAAACAAGTCTCTTGACACTAAAAGGTGGCTTGTGATGGTCTTGTCCGTGGCGAAGAAGCCACAGGCTTCTGAGGACCGTGCATTCTGGATGGACCTCCAGTTTGCAGGGTTTATCCTCTCTCCCCCAAGCACATCCGAAAAGGAGTGTTCCTCGAGAAATATGTTGGAGAACGGATCTGTAAAGGATGTTGGAGCTCCGATGTCCTTCCTTGTAAGAGGCCATTGCCGTACAACAGTTTTGCTTGTGCCAGTAGTGCCAGACATACAATTTCTAAAACGAGGAGGTCATCTTATTCCAATGACCTCAGGCTTAAAATTTAGAGGGTTTTCCTTTGTTTGATGAAACTGTGATACACCCTTCTTCCTCTTTTGATGATTTCAGTGCAGTATTTTGGAAATACCCTTAGTTCAGGGAAGCACACGCAAATTACTTAGCATTCTGCATCTGGTTTCTCTGGGTTCCTTAGCTCTGCTAATTATTGGTTATCTTTTAGCATAGAGAGTTGAGCAAATTCTTGCTGAATTATAAGAAAAATAACTGCCTTAAGGGATTCCCACTTTGTAATCTTTTTGTGCCTGATTAAAGCATTGACATTTAAGCTGTCTGTCCTCTGTAGACCGATTAAAAATGAGCCTCAAATGTTGGTCCTTCTGGTCTGGAGGGAAAGAATTCTTGTGGTGTGGTGGCGTGTTGTGTTGCAGGGATGTACAATTTGGCCTTTTGGCCAAATAAGAATTCCTACGACGAGATGGTTCCAGAGCTGCTGTAATGTTTCTCACCTTGACAATTTGCATTTGAAAGATCTGGACAGTGAGGTCTCCTTTGTAAACTGTATTGTGTATTTAGCTTTAAAAGGTGATGTTATCACTTCTGCTGTTGAATGTTTATCCTGGGAGGTTTTTTTATGCTGTTGTGCTTTCCCGTGGCCACAAGATATTGTGGGCTATGTAGGGAGGACATTCTACTTAAAGCTGATTTACTTCACCTGATGTTCTCGGGGTTCTGTGTAACGTTATCCAGCCGACAGTAGAAGTAGAAGTGGTCTTCCCAACTGCTGCAGAAGGAGTTTCTGTTCCTGTTTCCCATTTGAAGTAGGAAGGAAACTGGCAGTCCCATGTTAGGCTACTGACCTCCCGTCAAATCTGTTTGTTACTTCCATTTGCATTGGATGGTGATGCTTCCTTCAGCAAACTCTTCTGTAGATGCTGTTGGTGATGCTTCCTTTGGCAAACTCTTCCACAGATGCTGTTAAATGTGACTTACAAGGTGCTCGGTGGAGTCTTCAAAATGTGGTGGTATCTCCTAACTGGTGGATGGTCTTGGTACAGAAATTAAGGGACATAATCCAGCTGGTGTGATAGTTATCCCAACGATCTCTGAGCATGCATGTTGATACCTGCCATGTCCTTCTGCACTGTTGGGTTGCACTCTTGGGTGGAGTTTACAGCTCAAGAGAGGGACCATGTGTTGTTTTGTTCCCCCCCCCCCCCCCCCCCCCCCCCCCCCCCCCCTACATATTAGCTAAAAGAAGGGAATTATTGTGTATCACAGACCCATAGTTAACAGATGCTGCATAACCAGAGTTGATCACAACCACGTCCTTAAGAAAAGCTGAGAATTAGGGTTCTCAAATCCAGCAAATCTGGCTATGTAGAATTTGGAAATCGTAGAGTTCAGTGTCGTGAACAGTAATGTTCCTTTGATTTTTCCTAAGCTCTAGTCAAACATTTCTTTTATGTATTTTCATCTGAAATAATTACATAGCTCTCACAGTCGTGAATGCTGATATACTAAAGTGGGATGCTTTAGGAGGTCTTCACCCACTTCTGACACTCATACAGGGTGCCCCAGTAAGCCCTGTGGTGGACTGGCTACTTGAGCGAGAGGCCAATACACTCCAAATGCACTGCTTTTCAAGAAAACCCACAGCAGAAGTGTCTTAATTTTCAGTATTATTGTGTAAAATGTCTGAAGCGCAATAGCGGATCCTTAAGGTTTCTCCCAGGGGGGTGGGCTGGGATCTAGACTTTATGTTCTCCATGTCTGTAGTCACAAATGTGACTGACCAGAGATGGTGGTGGTGGTGTAATCTCTGATGGCAGCATTCTGCTGCTGGGCCCACACTCTGCCTTTCGTCACCCTCTACGGGTCTTCTCCTTTAATGTGAGCTGATGAGTCAAAAGTCTGAGTCTTAAACTTTTATTGCTGTCTTTAAACCAAAGTTTGATACTCAGGTTAAATTTAGTATTAGGGCTTTTTTTTCCCTTCATCTTTAGTGAATAATTGTAGTCTTTCTCTCTGAAAGCAGAAGTCGTCTTTTTAGAAGAAACATTGATTTGTTTAAAAGCAGGTTTATTGTGCCGCCGTAGAGGCTGTGGTTGAATAACACTGGAAGAGTGAGGTGTTGGAGGAATCTCTGGCATGTTGCGTTACAAATTAGTGTTGATTGTGGTTTCAGAGGAATGAGAAAGCTGAGATTGGCTTGTTTTGGGGTTTTTATTCAAAGGTAATTATAGCTTCTTGAAGGTTTTGGTCTTTCTAAGGATGGAAAGGAGGAGAAGAGGTTTCCATATCATCTCATATACTACAACCCAACCGAAGTAGCCCATGTCTTGTGTGTAATCAATTAGTACCCGTTGGATTTAGCACAGAGGTGGAGAAGGCAGTTGCTCTTGTCCGTAGTTCTGTGGATGTTGGTCATAAAGTGTGTTGCTCTTTGGGAAGTGGGTACCTGGCTCGGGGTTTGGAGCTAGAAATTCCTCACTAACAACATAATCTCATGGTTTATTCAGTCCCTGACAGTACACTGCTTTATTGTTTCTCCTAATGTTGAAGCTGTTAATTTTCTTAATTAGGATTATTCCCTTTTTATCATTATGTGTCAACGATCAATTGTAATTACTAGGGAAGTGCACAGGTATCTGTACCTCTGATATTTATGTTGATTTGATTTCAAACTTGAAACCTGTTAGCCTAGATGTATGAATATGTATAATAAACTATAACTCCTCAGCTTGGATCCGTAAGCTGCTTTGTGGTTTAGTGTTGAGAAATATAAAAGTAGATTTTAAAACGGTGGCAGGGTGTCAGTTTTTGGAGTTCTGGGGTGGTTTGCATGGGAGCAGTAGGGTAAATCTGGCTTGGTTTTTTTGCTACAAGCAAAGATGCTAAGAGCTACTGATAACACTTTTCTGTTTGGAAAAGGATATATATATATATTTATATATATGTTTGCCAATGTATGGGTACACAAGAAGACAGGCACATTAGCGTTTCTCTGCCTGTGAGAGGATGTTGTGGCAGTAGGAGAATTTAACTGTGGGAATCTGCGTTGAGAGAACTTACAACTTCTCTACGGGATACAACCTACTGGTAATTACAGTAGCTTTCCTGGATTGCTCTGTTTGCTTGGGTACCCCAACACCAGGATGCAGGAGGAATTAGGGGTAAACATATTACTGTTGTCCTCTGCAGGAATTCCTTCGTCATTTCCAATGGCATTATTATGGGAATAAAATAGCTGGAGCCTGATTTTTCTTTTTTTTTTTCCTCCAGTGGTTTTATTGAAAAAGCTTGTAGGAGGGCTTTACTTTTGTGTGATATTTTATTCTCCAGTTGTAATCTTCTCATTCTCATGGTTTTTTTTTCTAGTGTGCTGGTGCACTGTCACCAATGTTGAATGAAAACAGAGTATTTCAGTGTGGTGACTAACATCTTACTGATGCACCAAAAGGTTCTGAGACGGTTTGTAGGGCTGTGTATTCCTCTCCGTTACCTGGGTACTGAGTGGGTGACTTAAGTTACAACAGTGATAAGAAATCTCATTTTGCCTTTGCTGTTATTTATTAAGCAGGACTTAATTTCCTGACAGACACGATCTTTGCTTGCTTGAATTCACAAAGAAATATTAAATGATGCACTGCAAAATCATAAATGTGCCATTATAAAAATAGCAATATTCTTATCCATTAAAAAAATTGATGATTAATATGGTGGAAACAAACTGCAGGAAAGTGGTTTTTTTGCCTGTTTGTCTTTCTCTGCTCGAGATGCCTGTTGAACAGGAGCTGTAGTTACGGGACCTCGATGGTGATGTTCACTGGCTGCAAAGGTCCCTTGGGCAAAGCACGGTGACAATGAGCGAGGAAAATCCTTACGATGTGGTGTGTTTGGGCGTTAAACGGGAATCAGCAGTTGCTTAGTACTTTATCTGGGGGGTGGGAAGCAGGGAATAATGGTTTTTAGAGTAGCGCATCCTCCTGCCTTTGTTCGTATGTATTTTTATTCGGTGTCTGTCTGTTTATCTACCCACCTCTCTCCTTGTATGGAGCTCACTCTGTGGGACCGCTTTGTGTTTGGGTGGATGGCGTTGCCTCTGTGCCTTCCTGCAGCACCCATCCTGGAGCTATTTAGCTAGATTTTAGAACAGTAAAAAAAAGTTTCAGTAAAAAACTACTTTGAATCTCCATTGTAGTGTGGAGCCCTAGTCCAAGAGAGAGGAAAGAGAACAAAACCTAGAGCATCCTCTGCAATAAGAGGAAAGTCATAAATGGGTGACGAACTCGGACATTAAACACGACCAAGTTGCGTAGGGACATACTCCCAAGTTGTCATTACTGATAAGCGTAGAATTGACCTTTGGATTTCATCCTCCACCTCCTCTTTCCTCATCCCCTCTGGTTTCTGTACCAAATTTCTCATTTAATAAGAACCTACCTTTTTTCTTAGCGTTTTAGTGTTCTGACCTTTCCTATCACGATTTTTTTTTTTTTTTTCTTAAAAGGAAATTTCAGATGTTGGTACTTTCTTACCAGCTTCTCTTAAAAGAACAGGGAGTTTCTTTGTGAATTAGGCAAGCTGGTGGTTTTTGGAGTTACGACAGAAAAGGTTTAATTGAAATACTGCTTTTTGGGTGCTTGTCCTCTGGAAGGGAGATTGTTAATCTTGACAAGTAGTCAGTCGCTTGACTAGCGAAGTGTTGATTGAACTGGAAGCCTGAAATGACCCTTTTTGGGTGACTTTTCATGAGCTTTTATGGTCTTTGGTCCCTTACTGAAAAATGTTTGGTATAAAATCCTGCCCTTTGGAGTTGTAAGCATTGAGATGAATTTTGGGTACTCCGAGCTTCCCATCCTGTGGAGTTCGAGGAGCTCAGTGTTTTCAAGGCAGCTTCCTTTTGGTTCTCTAGGATCGGCATCTGAGGCTGAAAGTTATATTTGAAACTAAGTAATGAGTGTCTGGGAACTGTACGGTGATGTTTCACTTGAGGATACTTCTTCATAGCTGTACTTTTGTTCTGAGCTGTGATAAGGCCCGAACTGTGCTTCAAATATTCAAACCTCTCCGTAAGCTGCTGGCTTTGAAGCAATGACATTTGATGTTCCCATCTCTCCAGTTCAGGGCCTTTGGTATTTCACTCTGCAAAATCAGCTTTTCCAAAGGAAGCTTTTTCTCTGGTGAAGTCAGGGTACCAGAAATGCTGACTCGGTGTGATGAAACAGTAGTAAAAATAATATAAAATTTCCCCTCCCTCATTCCTTTATATGTTTTTCTTTCTACCAAAGTCTCCTATCAACATAGTCCAGGGTTCTTAGGTGGAAGGTGTTTATCTGTGTGGGGTGTGGGGAGCTATTGGTGAGTAGAGAAACTTTTTGTTTTATTTTCTTGTAGAAACGCTTCACTTTTTATTTTATTTACAGAAGTATTCTGCTGAATGGAGGTACTTAAACTTGTAACAGTGACTCTTGGGCCTCTGTTCATAAATAAGATCTGGCTTTTTCAGATTTTATTGAGGGCACTTCTCTTTCTAGGAGTGGAAGGTAAATCTGAAGTCTGTGCCTGTAGCCCTTGTGTGCATGTTATAAGGAAATAGGAGGAAATACTATGTAAGGAAATGGTATTAGCCCCATTGAGAGAATTGCTACTTTTGCAGGAAAAAAGAAAAGGTAAAAATCCAAGTGTGCAAATGTTACTTCTGACAGTCTGCAAAACACAAAAGCCAGATCTTAGTTCCCTGTTTGTGGCCATACTGTTACTAACTGATGCTGCCCATTATAACCGCTTCCTGGATTTACAGAAGGGTGAAATGAAGTCCCTTTTTCTCTCTTTTCTCATGTTTAAAGATACTGTAATAACTAAACTGACATTTCCGCATTTGGGAGGAAACAGCATCTGTCATCTATATGGGTAAATGTGAAGTTTAGAGTTCAGGAAGAAGTCCTGTGTCATGGGCATACCATGGTCCATAGGTGTCTGATGGCCATATGCACCAGGAGGCTGTGGATAGGTGAAAGACTATAATTCTAAGAAATCAAGTTCTTGGTCATTTGAAGCTGTTCAGTGGATCAGGTGTAGTGAATCCTGTGTTACAAAATCATAATAAAGAATTATGATTTTTAGCAAGGTCCTAAGAAAACTCAGCATTAATCAAAATGCCTGTAGCGAGTGGAACTGGCAACTGAGGGCAAAGAACCGTCACCTGGTACCACAGACGGAAAACTTCTTTATGGAACATATGCTATTTTTTTTCCTGAATAATGGAATATGGCTCTGAAGTGGCTGAACCAGTTTATTTTATCCAAATGTTTTTGGGTGCAGTCTCAGGCAGTGATTTCAGACCATGCAGGAGTTTTGCTGCTAGTGTGTTTTATGATAAATACTTTAATTATGAATGCTTTTTGCATTCATGGTATTTCTTATATGGCAGGATGACGCTTCGCTCCTTATGAGTGGTGCTTAAACTATGGCATTCTCTGCAAGATACTGTCTTAGAGTCTTTGGAGAACATTTTCATTCATCTGACTGAAATCCATCCATTCTCCTCCCTAATGGTGCCTCAATGCTTGTATTTCATTTTATTTTTTTTTTTTTTGAAAAAAGGCCTCCAGCTAAATAGGAGGCTGTTTTAAAGGGGATTGTTGCTGTTGGTGTGCTCTCCAGCTCTAAGTGAAGAGTCCTGTGCTCATGTTCTTTTGCACAAAATTTTACACTTTAATAAAAAAATCAAAAGTTTAAGCTGCTAAACAGGCAGAGTAAAGGATGAAGATGGAGGAGTTGCTTTCTGGTTCAGCTCAGCATCTTCCTTGTAGCCAAGGGACCACACGCTCCGCTGTGCATGTTTAAAAGGAGCAGATTTTGGGGCTTCTCCTGCAGATTTTTGGGGGGGGGTGATGGTGTGTGTCACCTGGCCCCAGGCCCGGAGGTTGGGCTGCTCAAACCAGCACCGCTGAGGTGGGTGACCGTGCTGTACAGAGATCTGCTTATGTAAAACGTGGATGGGAGAACTCCAGCGTGTTTCTGTGTTTTTATTTCTGGTGTTACATTATCAGGAAAGAATTTGGGAGGACTATTTTTACAATTGGCTTTAAACAGGGAATAAAGGGAACGGCGCGGATTCCAGCCTTCGATGAAGTAACAGGAAGGGAAGCAATGAAAACCATAAACCGTGCTGAGTAACATTTCCTCTCTTCTGCTACACCCCCCTAAGGGTGACAAAGTCTTTATTGAGCCTGACAGGATTCCTAATAAAAGATGCATTCAGTCTGTGCGAGGAGCCTGCTGAATCACGGGGAGCAAGCGATGGCAGCAAGCTGGAGGGAAGCCTACACAACCTGCTCTCCGGGCTCCAGGAATTCCTCCTGTTTGCTTTACTGACATTGAGGCACTTTAAATAACAAATTCAATACGGAGAAATTCAGCTGCTGTCCCAGAGCCTGTTAAAATCCTTGTCCTGATACCAAGTGAGTGCTTGATTCTGCTGAAGTTTGTTTCCAGCCTTGTTTCTGGGTTGGGCTTTTCTGGCCAGAGCACTGAAGGTGAAGCAGCAGCTCTCAAATAAATAGGGAGTTTGGGGCATCTTTCAACCACATGGCTTCATTCCCTGGAAGATTTTGCCCCATGCCTGGAAGGCCAGGCTGGATGGGGCTTGGAGCAATCTGCGCTAGTGGAGGTGTCCCTGCCCAGGGCAGGGGGGTTGGAACTCGATGATCTTTAAGGTCCCTTCCAACCCAAACCATTCTGTGATTCTATGATTTTGTACCTGCTGGTTGTCTGGAATGTCAGTGGAATTCGGGAAGCTGTTACCATGTGAATTAGCTGTTGTTTCAAAGGCAGACGTGTGTGTGTCTGTTTCTTTTAAAGTATAGTATCCAGCCGAATCTCTAACAGGTCTTTACAGAACCAAATGGTTGAGGTTGGCAGGGACCTCTGGAGGTCACCGGGTCCAACTTCCCTGCTCAAGCAGGGCCACCCAGAGGCAGTTGCCCAGGACTGTGTCCAGACGGCTTTAGAATATCTGCAGGGACAGAGATGTCACTGTCTTTCTGGGCAACCTGTGCCAGTGCTTGGTCACCCCCCAGTGAAAAAGCATTTCCTGATGTTCAGAGGGAACCTCCTGTGTTTCAGTTTCTGCCCGTAGCCTCTGGTCTTGACACTGGGCACCACTGAACAGTTACTGAGTTATTACTGAACACTTTAGAAAATACTAACATATTTTTGTTTGCTCTGAAGCATATAAAACCTGCATCCTGGCAGCTATCTGGTCTTACCTTGGAAAAAGCAGGAATGCAAAAATCCCGCCAGCCGTCCTTCTCGCTCCTGTAAGGAGCAGGTTCCTGTGTGTGAGCAGGGGCAGCCGCTTGGGCTGGGCTTGGGGAGCCTCCAGCCAGCCCGAGCGTACCTTCTCCCAACAGGAATTAAATATGTTTGAGGTGAAATTGAGAGACAGGTTCTGCGTGGCTCTTCGGGATGGTTTGCATGCGAGAGCAATCCGTCTGGAACTTGCTGACACAGCTCTTTCTCATCTTTGAAGTGCTGGTGCTGCTGTGCCGGGTTCTGCTCCTTTCTCATTCCCTCTGCACAGCTCTGGACTGACGGTGAATAACACCTGGGGGTCGATGTTCTTTGAGACCCCCCCATTTACCCTCCAGCATGTTAGGACATCAAAGAAGCTGAAGCCCGTCGGGTTCCAGAAGCTGTAAGGAATCTACTGGAGGGGGGAGTCCTGTCCCGGTGCGGGGACATTCCTACCACTCGAAGCACCCAACATACCAGGCAGTGGGGATTTATGGTTTCCTCAGCTTCCCAATACCTCATTGCAATCGCTGAGGATGGCTCTTTGGGAGATTTATCAGACTTGACCACTATGAGGTCATTTTGGAATGATTTACTCTCTTTTCCTTAGAAATAGAACGGATTTCCTGCTTAGTGTTTTAATATAATCCTGTGTTACTGGAACACCTGGCTGGGGTCACAGCATGTAAAGCATCGGGTTTTCATTTTATGTTTATCAAGAGCAAAGTTGCTTTTGATGCAATCATTTCATCCTTGTTCCAGAGCATCACACTGTTTTTGCCAGCTTTTCACACTGTGGGGGAATTTGTCTCGGACCTTATTTTGGACTTGCAGCGTGTGGATGTGGTTCGTGTGAATTACAGCTGCACTGGCTGGAGTTGTTGTTGTTGGTTGGGGAACTTTATATTCAGAACTCTATACTCCAGACCACCCTCGTTCCTTTGGATCCTTAATTCCAAACTTTGACAAGTTGCTCCCTGGATTAAAGGTGAACAATTTGGAGAGAAAAAGAGTGAAGCAGAAGGGAATGATACAAACTCACAAACTTTGCTCCTCATCAGCTCAGGGGACAGAGAGGAAGCATAAACTCCTTATTGAGAGTAGACATTGAACTGTGAAAAGTTAACTCAAACTTCAGAGGCGGCCGCATAAATCACTTTAGCCTTAGGACACTAGTAATCTATGCTTCAACAAGTTTCCTGGATTAATAAAAGGGTACACAGGCCGTTGGATTCCCTGCTGAAGCAGAGGTGGCCGCAGGGGCAGGGGGTTGCTTCCAGCAGCGCTTGGTGCTTCTGCGCTTGTTCGGAACCATCCAGACTTTTGGCTGTCTTTTAGAAACGATGCTGGTAACAAAACTAGCAACGGTCACCACTTCTCCAGCAATTTTGAGGTTTGATTATAGTCTGATGATGACTTTTTTTGGCTGACTTTTCACTTATTAATTTTTAAAGGTTACATATTGGCATCTAAGAAATTAATGTTTCACCATCCTTGTAAAAATCGAAAGTAGTGAATTATTTTCAAATAAAGGTGTTTTGGGGTAAGTGGGTGATGGCAGCAGTTACCTGGTTTACTCTCATGTGATGAGTTTCCAGTTGACGCTACCGGTGCTGCTTTTATTTTCCCTTATTCTACCGTTGTGGCGTCTTGTGGTAGTTACAGGAGTCAGCATGTGGCAGGGAAATGAGAAGCGGGCTAGTTATTCGAGTGGCTCTTTCCATAGTCTATTGGGAGGATGATGTTACCGTAAAAGAAGGCTGATTTATACAACGTTAAGTTGTTACTAAAATCTCCATGTTTTCACACCGCCTTTGGTTTAGCAGCTGGTGAAGCTTTGTGCCGGAAGGATGTGTGTGTCGGGGGTGATAAAAAGCTGCTGGTGAGAGGAACTGGGGCTACCGGTGTATCGGTGCTGGGCTACACTTTCCCTGTGGCCGGCTTCAGCGATAACGGTGCCAGCCGCAGAGCCATCCCTTGATTTCTGCTCTTCTGCCTAAACCCAGGCTATTTAATACAGCATTTTCTTTCATGTGAAGAATAAGGAGAAACAGAAAAATGAAGAAGCAGCGGGATCTGTAGCCGCAGCGTTCATGTCTTGGCTCTCTGTAGTCTAGAAAACCTCCTTCCCAGCAAGATTAACAATTCCTGCCTGTTCCCCTCCGCTCTGGGCCCAGTTCCCCTCCATCCCTTGGCTCACTGGAGCTGCGTTTTTAGCTAGTTGGATGGAAAATGTGAGTTAATTTCTTAAATGTGATTTAATTTTCTTAAATAACCCAGGCAAGGTAGTTTTCTGTCAAAGATTGAAGACTATGTGTGGGCATACCATTTGAAGGTGGATACTGTGCTTTAGTTTCAGCTATTATTATCAGCTGAAAAGTTCTGAAGATAAAGCTTATAAAATAAAATAATTTTGACCTTGGTCTCTAGTTTAGAGCATGTGGAAAAATTGTTTTTCATCAATAGTTGCATTTCCCTTGGATTTTGGCAGAAAGGAGTACATAAAGAGATTCTAGGGCAGGGTATCTGAAGGGTCTGTGAGTTTCCAGCCAATACGTTGTGTTCCGCTGTTGTAGCGCTGGTTGTTGCCCTTTGGCATCGGCCTTTTATAGCCCTTTCTTTTCATAGCGGGCATCGGGGAAAATTATCTCTACCCTTTGTACTGTGGTTATGTGCTTGCCTGCTGTTTATAACTGCTGGGGCAACGTACATCTATTTTTATTTTTTTTTAAATACCAGCTTCTAATCCTATTTTCAGTTTTCTAAAGCTTGAGACATGAATACTTTTATCTCTGATGGGGTTTTTTTTTGGCTGACAGTGTCTGTCCCCGAGGTGGCCACAGCACCTACCCCTCGCTGCCTCCAGCTGCGTGGGGCTTAAAATGATGTTCCTCGCTTGCAAAAATACCAAACGAGACTCTAAATGTAGTCTCTCAGGCATAATTTCAGTGCTATTATAAGCATTTATTCTTAAACGAGATGGGAGTAATGGAAAAAACTTCGTAAGGTATGATTGATGGGAAATTTTCCTGTTATTAGGGAAAACTGGGCTAGATAAGCTGTACATAACGTGCCTTGTTAGATTCGAAGTGGCATGTGAGGGAGAGGAGGAATTTCACCGGGCTGGCTCTAAAGGATCTATTTAAACAAAGAAAAAAAAAAAAAAAGTGTTATTTCACTAAGACCTGTAAAACCCATCGGATGGGTACACTGGGCACACTGGAGGAAAGGCAGCCCACGGACCTTCCCAGGAGATGTGATCAGAGTTACCTCTTGTCCTTGGTGGTGCCCAGGAAAATCACCTGCTCTGCTTAATTAAGAGAGGGGATTGCTTTAAAAATCGGTTATTTTTAGGAAGGGTGTTACAGATCCTGACTTAAAACAGCCTGTAGAAACTGATACATGAGTAGCTAAGATCTTCAACCTGTTGAAATGTCACCTGGCCGGGTAGTGAAAGATATGATGCTTCTTATTTAATTTATTGCCATTAAAGCAGTAATAGCGGCTGGAGTTAAATGCCTCCTGCTAGGGCGGGGGAAGAGGAGGCTTTGCCTTCCCTTTGCTGGGGCTCAGCTCTTCTCTCTGCCACCCCACATCTCAACAGCCCGACTCTGAGCTGAGGGACGCTTTCCAGGCATGAATCCCTTTAAACAAATGTTTATCCCTTGAATTTACCAGCTGTTCATTCATCAAGCTCCTAAATAAGCCTGATGGGTTGGTACAGTAGCCCCGTTGGGCCAATGTGGCTACAGGGGGTTGGTGCAGGAGATGGCCCGTGCTGGATTAACCCACTCAGGGGCTGTGCTCTCTGGAGTTGTACAAAATAATTCTCAAGTAAGGATGTGGTCAGTTTTCATACGCACAACTTCAAACTTTGTCATTAAACATGAATATGTTTACAGCTCCGCTTACAGTTTTCTGTAACGCATGAAAACAGAGCTGCTAATCTAAAACGTATTTTAAAGACATCTTGTTATATCTTAGTCTCGATTAAATTATGTAGAAAAATATGTAGGAAACGTTAGAAAATGTAGGAAAGTGGGTATAGAAGCAATGAGTTAGGAAGAGTGAAAAATTTAGCTTTCCCTGTTAATTTTACTACATAATTTACAATTTATGTAGAAAAAATATGTAGGAAATGTTGGAAAATGTAGGAAAGTGAGTATAGAAGCAATGAGTCAGGAAGAGCAAAAAATTTGGCTTTCCCTGGTTAATTGGAACACCAAACACTAACTCCCCCCTAGCTGCCAGGTAGCCCAGCATCTGGAGGAGTTGAGAGCATCCACCTCTCCCATCCTGGTGGACCTCCAGCTGGAGGAGGCAGGAGAATGGAGCACAGGGGGGGTTATTTCAGTTGTTAAAATTCTTCAAGTACTGCGATACTACACAGTCAGAGGATATGATTCCTTCCAATTCTGAAGGGAGCCTACAGGAGAGCTGGAGAGGGACTCTGTCAGGAGATGTAGTGACAGGACAAGGGGAGATTTAGATTAGATATTAGGAGGAAATCCTTTACTGTGAGGGTGGTGAAGCACTGGAACAGGTTGCCCAGAGAAGCTGTGGCTGCCCCATCCCTGGAGGGGTTCAAGGCTGGGTTGGATGGGGCTTGGAGCAACCTGGTCTGGTGGGAGGTGTCCCTGCCCAGGGCAGGGGGGTTGGAACTGGATGATCTTTAAGGTCCCTTCCAACTCTAACCATTCTATGATTCTATGATTCTATATTTCTGCCACATTCCTGTGTCTAAAGTTTTCTGGTGGTGAAGTCCAGGCAGTTCCCTGCCTGGGAAGAAGAGCTCAGTAACGGGGCTCACACGGTGCCTTGAGTGACCCTCAGCTGCCGGTCACTCTTGGGTGTTTCACCAAGAAAATCAAGTTTGTGGCAATTCACAGCTGGAGGATTAAAATGAGATTGGACTGGATGAAACGGGCGCTTCATAAATATCTATGTTAAGCATTCAGAACTTCTGTTTAATTTTCATGGGTTTTGGTAATGACATTTAAAAAAAGAAATAAAAATCAGATTTTTATTGGTTTTACATGGCCTGCAATTACGTGTGACCTTTCATTTGGTATAACACTCTATATCCGTTATATTTCTAAACATTGACTATTAAGCCAAAGAACTTTTCTGAAGTAAATCCATTGTAAATTCTGAGGCTCGCCTTCCTATTGATTTATCTTTTGTAAACACTGTATAAATGTGGTACTTGAAAATTCAGACCATATTTTCCAAGGCCGAGCTGGAGAGGCTGCTCTGTGGTATATAATGATTTTGTTGTGCACGTATTTAATGCGAAGAGCCCACCTGTTCGGGATAGTAAATTAAATGATGAATAGCCCTAGTGAGTTTTTTTTCCCCTCACACGTGGTCTGCACCAGCAGCGCGAGTGTTTGTGTGACTGAAGAGGATCCCTGTGCGGTGAGAAGTTGAAACAGCTGTATCTCCTAATTACAGCTTTCATGGAAAGTCCAATTTTTAAAGGGAAATAATCTTCATGTTTTAATATCGTTGCTTCAAAAAAGTTGTTTGTTTCTGCGGTTTCTGATGGATGGCGCTGATGCGAAGCTGAGTCTTAGTAGCAGGAGGTGGGGGACAAATCTAAAATTCATTGTTTTCATCTTTGCCAAGGAGTATTTTGGGCTAATTTCTAATCTTACCCTCCTTCAAGGGCTGGGCTGAGTCGGAGAGGCAGCAGGATGGAGCGGAGTTTGTAGCAGGGCTACCAGCTAGGTCTGAGGCAGACATTAACCAGCATTTTCTCTCTAAACATAACGCTTTTACTATGAAAAGGGTGGTTCTCTGCACCACATACAGAGGCTGCACAATGTGGTTTAGGTTTTCTCCAGGGTTCTTGGCTATTAGCAAACTAATTTGGCAAAATCCGCTCTCTAAAGAGGTGTTAGAAGGTTTCAACAATTTTTGACCTTGGATGAATAGGACTGTCCTATGTGGCTTATTCCACGAGTTGCTTGGTGCTGTGTCCGCTCATGTAAATAATATTTTCAGAGATATTTTTAATAAATCTTTTTCAGGGAAGTATTTTTGCATCAGTTGAGCTTCACTCTTTTCGCTCCCACAGCTTAAGTGCAGCCAGGGTTCTTCAAGTCTGCCTGTGTCCTGACCTATCTAATAATTTGGGCTTTGTCTCTAGAATTGCGTCTCCGAAGTCTGTGTCACTTACTGCAGAGTCTGAGAAGGAAACGCTGAGGTGACGAGATGCTGTGGATGAAGTTGCTCATGTCTTTTTTTTTTTTTCTCTCTTTTTCTTTTTAGGACTTAAATACTATCTATTCTTTCCTTCATGGACTGGACATACTCTCGCATTTCAGGGAACATCAGCTAAGGTAAAGTACCTCCAAAGGCACACCCCAACTGGTGTCTGTGACTCTATTTTTGTGGAGATGAGCAAAGCTTTTGTCTGCCTGCGTTTCGAGGCGACGGAGCGTTGGCCAAGTCCGCCGCTGAGTTAAGTCATTGCAATAACATGACATGGCATCTAAACTAATTAGCTCTGCTGAGAGTGAAGGCAGAGCTTACTCCCGGAGTCTACAAAGGACCGTGTAGACGGTGCCCTGTGGTAACTCCAGATCACAAAAGCTTTTTAACGCTTCAGACATTCGGATGAGCTCAGAATACAGAAAATGGAAGGCCAACAAAGCACAAAAAGTGCGTTGGAAGTATCTGAGTTCCTTCAGTTCTGTTGCTATGGGTAATTCCAGTGTGTGGGAGTGATTTAAACACTTAGAGAACATGCTGTATATTATCTGTTTGGATAATGAAGAACACTGCAATAATTTGAATTTTATGGTTAGGCACATCCTTTGTTTAGAACAAGAAAAAAGAAAGTCTTAGAGCCTTAAAGTAAATCTACTGAAATGTGATGATTAATGGCTTATGATCTTTGGGGATTAAAATTGAAATTAAACTTCTCCTCCTCCCTCAGAATAATGTCATCAAGTGCCCGCTATGAGAGGTACAAGGGCAACCAAGTTCTCTTTTGGTAAGTACATGTCTCTTGTTGGGAGTTCTTCAGTAGAAGTGTAAACAAACCCAGCGTTTTGTGTGCTGTACTATACTTCTGGCTTTTTCTGTAATTGTAAACATAACTTTACAACATTTAAGCCTGGCCAGAGTGGTTAAAAGCTTTGACGGGAGGCGGCTCTGACAGTAGTTCGGTGCTGACCCTTGAGAGGTGCCCAGGAGTGAACATCAGGGCTCCTGTGGATGCCAGGGGAGTGTCTGTGGACTCATAATGATCGACGACAAAGCGAGTAGTGTCCCCTCGGCAGCCGGTGGGAGCGGTGGTGACAGCTCAGTAGGTGGCACTCTTCCCCTGGCGCTGGCACTGACTGCCTTGGAGGAGCATCCTGTATCTGAGGAGTGATGGAGCTCTAACGCTGTCTCTTCTTTTACTTTAAATTGCTAGAATTATTTTAGCTCGGAGTTCCGTTTCGATTCCTGCTGGGAGGAAAATATACCCTTTTTTCTCATATTTTAGCCCTGGTTACGGTGTATTTATCCTCTCAGAGCTAATATTCACTGTGTAAGGCACACCTTCCAGTGCACGAGGCTAAATCAGCGAGGTGCCACCTAGGAGTGCGTGTGACAGGGACCTGTTCTGGTACCAGGTCGATGGGTACATGCGGGGTTTCGTGCTGGAGGATGAAGGTGGTACGTGGCTGTATCTGGGAAGCATCAATGCAATGTTCTAGGCAGGGGCAAAATCTGCCGTAAAAGACAGCGATGTCTGCACAGACCCAGGGGCTGGAACCTTGGCAGGTCCCTGTCCCTCCATCTGGGGTCGGGTGGCACAACAGGAGACAATGACTGTCCGTGTAGAGTTGTTAATCGACTTTAGCACGGAATAAAAATGTTCCTGGATTTGCAGCTTTATGTACACTTTCACTGCAATGAAGTGTTTTTACTGAAAATAAACGATTTAACTTTTAATAAAAGAAAATTTTAAGATGATTTAAATGTGGAATTGTAAGGTATAAGAAACACTCCGGAGGTAAACCTTTCAAAAAAATTATTTCTTGATAGCATTCAATGCAAGTTCTTAGGTTTCCAGCCCACGTGCCAAACTGGTGGGGTGGTAAATCATTATTTTACTCCAATAACGTTTTGGGTAATATATATTTGAGTTGCTGTGAGAAGGAAGTAGATACCCATGATTTCTTTTCTTACAGCTCAGAAACTATTGCAAGATGCTGGTATATTCTGCTTTCTGGCTCTGTGCTCATGAAGGATTCCATGTTTTTACCACCTTGCAGGTATGTAAAGTTGTTGTTATTTAAGGTAAGGTAAGATCTCTTTTTTTAAATAAATGCTTTCTTATATGTTCATGTTACTGTGAATTCTTCACAATTTTAAATAGTTCTGCTTTATTTTGTTTTCTGAAGTTTGATAGCGGAAGAAATGTTCTGCTGATTTCATTTCAATTCCCTTTCGCTTTTCCTACGTGTGGAAAATTCTATGTGAAATACTGCACTTCATGGGTTTTAAACCTTCTTTGGCTTTTTAAACTTAGAAGAGAATTTGTAGTTAAGGTTGTTGACTTAGGGGCTCTTTTTAATTTTTTTTTTTTTTTTTTTTTTTACTTTTTTTGAAGTGCCCTATAACAGTGGGATAAACTTAAGTTACTTTCCCTGGTCTGAAAACTTCATATAACATTTTTAGTTGAGGGAGCTGTGTGGTCACCGACCACCTACAGGTTATTTTCATACAAAACAGTGCCTTGGATAACTTAGTAGTATTCTTTTATAACAGTAATTAGCAGCATTTTAATTTCATTTGAAGTAATATTTAACATTATGCGTTATTCCTTGTCCCCAACCAAGTTCCTGTTTATGTGAGTCATCCTGAAAGGAGGCTTTAATACAGGTCTGGGAGGAAACACAACATTGTCTTCATTCTCACTGCCTCAGGTGGTACCGAGCTGTTCTTTTCCATAGGAAACAAAACCAAGTTGTTTGTTTCTGTGTGTTGTTATTTTTTTTTTTTAACTTTTGCTTAAGCTTTAACAGTGGAAATGACCCACAATATACTATTAGGTGTAGATAATCTTTGAAGTACAGGTTTGTTGGTTTTTAATTTTTGAAAACTTTCTATTTAATATTTATAACATAGTAATTACCTGAATTGATTGTTGATTGGGTTTTTTTTTTTTGCTTTTTTGCTTTTTTTTTGCTGATTGTTGTTTTTTTGTTCTGTTTTTGTTGGGTTTTTTTGGGGGGCGTTTAGAATCATAGAATCGTCCAGGTTGGAAGGGACCTTTAAGATCATCTAGTTTCTTTGGTTTTGTTTCTTTTAGGAAATTTCTTGCTGCAGTTTGGTGTTGATATGTGCTTTGATTTTTAGAAAATAATGCCTGATGACCTTTGGCAATATTATTTTCTGCAACGGGAAAAAAATTATAGGAGTTTAAAAGAAGATATGGAGGACATTTTTCCAGGCAAAGGATTAATCTTTGTCTGACGAAGAACTCGATGCCATGCTCTCTGTGCCTAATGAGATATGTTCCTATACCTGTATAATATTAGTGAAATAAACTTTATGGAAGAGTACATTTTTTAGGATATTGATTTATTATGTATATTGCTATATATATATTGCTTTTTTATATCCACAGCAGTAAAGTGGTGGGCAAATGTAGGGAATGAAAAGAAAACCACGCTTGAAGGGTTCTGAGATGCTGAAGGGAATGGAGACATCCTTCCAGCCAGTTGGGTTTTGGTTGACTTAAAGCCAACCCGTTTGATTTGTTGAATATGGCATAAATATATCAACGTTTATATGAGCAGAGGTGAGCAAGGCTGGGGAGAGGTGTTGTCTGTGCAGAAGTGCTGCAGGAGAGTGATGGTGGCTTTGAGATGTCCTGGGGGAAAATGTATGAGGACCAAAATAGAATCCTTAATGTGAGGAGGGTGATAACTACCAAGGATGAAAATTTCGCCTGTGATGTGGAGACATCCTAATGCTTGGAAAAGGTCAAGAGCCAGGTTTGAGTAATTGTTGTTCTGGAAGAACTGGGTAGAGAGAGGCACTTAGTAAAACAGATAATAGTGAGGAAATGGGTTCTGCTTTGAAACTCAGTCCCTGTATAGCCTTCATAACACCCCCCACTCAGTTATTCCTTTGTAGCGTTGACATAGAATCATAGAATTGGGTTGGAAGGGACCTTTAAGATCATCTAGTCCAACCATCAACCTAACTCTGATAAAAACCATCACTGACCCATGTCTCTAAGCACTAGGTCAACCTGGCTTTTAAATCCCTCCAGGGATGGTGCCTCAGCCGCTTCCCTGGGCAGCCCATTCCAAGGCTTAATAACCCTTTCTGTGTCAAAATTTTTCCTGATATCCAATCTGAACCTCTCCTGGCGCAACTTGAGGCCGTTTCCTCTTGTCCCGTTGCCTGTGACTTCAGAGAAGAGACCGACATGGTAATTTCAATTTAATGTTTGTCCTCTGGAGCATTTCACAAACACTTCACAGCTAAAGAACTTTAGGGTTCTTTGCAGGGAATACTGGAACAGTTTTTTAGAAAATGTGAGAAGCAGGATATCTGTGTTTTTTAGCTAGAGGAAGCTGATTTCCTGGGCAAGAGGGGGTTTCAAGGCCTCCTTTTCTTGTAAAGTTGTATTTAGTCTATTTTATTTTGCAGTCATTCTTCAAAATTCAGGATTGTGTTGTAAACTAACTGCCTAGAAAATTTTGTTTAATAATTATATGAGAAACTGCTGTTAGAATTGATTGTTAATGAGATACTTTCAGTCTAAGACTGGAAGGTAATAATGATTTACTGACTGTTTCCTGGTACCGTCTCACAATACTTGTCATTTTTCTGTCGTCTGCCCCATGATTACCTTGACAGATGGGAGGAGACTTAGACAACTGTAAACTTAACCTGGTTCAGGTATTCTTCTCTTTCATTCCTTGTTTCATCCACTATCCACCGTTTGGTAGTTCCAAAGTCAACAGAGCTTCAGGGAAACCTTAACTTTCTTCTGCAGGTCTTTTTGAAAGAAAATATTCTGTAGATTCAAACCTGAAAGGGGCATAGCCCCAGGGAAGCGTAAGCAGGTGGGCAGGGAAGAAGCAGATCGGTCAGTAATATCGGGTACAGAGATGGCATCACCTTGATTCCCCCACTGCCTGGAGAATGGATTTGTCAGTAGATTTGGCACAGGAGGCAAAAAAATTGGCGTCTGACACGAAAGCCATGGCGGGAACAAAGGAACAGGATTGACGGATTTTGTGGAAGGAAAATCATGTCAGCAAGTTAAAAAGTTTTTGTCTTAACCTTGCTCGTTAATCAAGATAATTCATGTGAATAGGATATTTGAAGGAGATTACTCACAGCAAGATTAGCCATAGGAAATACAGCGAGGGCCTGGAGGAACTTTTGAAGCCAATTATGTGGATGGCAGCCTCCTGCAGCTGTGAGAATTGAATCTCCAAGGGGAAAACATAAAGTCCTGAAACATTCAAGATACAGTCTTAGTAAAAACAAACACTTCTCTTTCCTGAGCCCTTCCAAGGAATTCATGAACTAATTCCACTAATTCCACTAAAATTGGAATCATTGTCCTATTCAGGTTGTGCGTTTCTTGGGTAGAACCACTTACTTTATCCAAAATGGACTCACGGTTGAATTGTGGTATCTTTTCACGAGAGTTTAGATGCGTTGATGACTCAATAAACTATTTCTCTTCCTAAAAGGAGAAGGTGCAAATGCTTGGATCAAGAAAAGTGTTGTAGTGAAAGAGGAACTTCAGTCCTGCATTATGAACAGCGGCTTGGGTTGAAATTATTTTAGTTTGGTTTTTTTAAGTTAATATATTTGTTTATAACAATATTCTAATATATTTTGAAACTTACTTTGACAGTTAATAGTGTTTCAGTCTTTTCTATGGGAAGAAGTACTGGTGGCACAGAAAATTCTGTGCTGTGACCGGCCCGTCAGTGTGGGTAAAGAAGAGTGCAGGGTTAAAGACGTGCAATTTGCACAACTTAAATTTCTTATATTTTAGAAATCTTTAAATTTTGATGTACATAGCTTTGTTTTCAAGTATATTTATACCTCGAATGCAGCAGTAAAACAGATATGGTTTTAGATGATAAAACCTATAGTGCTGTTTTCTGCAAACCTCTGTGAATTGGTGCTATTCACTGGAGGAGCAAATGAGTGGCTGAGGGCTCCTGTGTTACCAGTTCCCACCAGTAAAAGCTATGCTGGTATTTGTCTCCTAGTGATCCTCCCTTCCATTTAACTTAAAATACTGCGCTCTGCTTAGCACGTACCTGCTGCATCCCAGCTCTGTCCCAGTGCTCCTTGGCCTCTGCTCTTCTTTCCTGTCCCCGTCCCAGTCTCTCCCGTCTGAGTCCCGATGGTGGCATACAAGAAACATTATTTTTTACAAACTTGCTGTTGCCAATATGGTTCTGAATTGTGGTGCTGGCTGAAAGAATTGTAATTTAAATCTGCAGTTTGTGTGACTGTGAAAATTGCAGAGGTCTTGGGACGATACTCCATCAACGTGTTTGCTTCAGACTTCAAAGCTCTTTCCAACTGACTTGTAGACTGTTTTTCTGCTTTCAAGACGACAGCGTTAGGCTCGCATCCCTGTGCTTATCAACACCAGGTAGATTTTTATCCTCGCCGCTGGGTAGAAGCAGCATTCAGTGCATCTGGGGCTCTGGATGAGGTGCTGAGTTCCCTGGGTGGCTGTAACGTGCAGCATCATGTGACAGCCAGTGAGTAACGCTGTAAGACACCTTGGGAAAGCTACCAATACATGTGTTTTGTAAAATTAATTCATTCAGATATGGGTGTTCATACTGAAACTCTTCTGGCAGCGCCGGCGTTGTCATGAAAATACTCGGAGGAAGAAGGGGACGTGGATGAGAAGAGGCAGCACAGCAGCGAGAGGCCGTGTGTCCCTGGTCATCTTTTTTGACAGCGATCAATCTTCTCAGAAAGCCAAAGAGCAGAAAATGAAGAAAGGCTGTATTCAGACCTGTCCTAGCTAAATTACCAAATAATCTTGTCCGCATTCCCCCTCAGCAATTTCTTTTTGTTCAGAATTTCTTACAGCCCCGTGGGAGCTTTATAGAGTGCAGGGGATGCTGATTGCACCACAGCAAAGGGTTTTTTTTAATTTATTGGCTAAACAGAAAAAAAAAATAATACAAGAGATGTGATATTGGAAGCAAAGGGTAATGTGTGGTTTGTTTATATCTAAACTGTAATTTTATTAAGATGGTGTAATCCCACGGCCTGGAATAGCTGCACAGCTTCACAGAAAGTGGTTGGTAGGATACAGGCTGCCTCAAAGCAGCATCGTGTTCGGCGCGTAAGGTAATTAACACAGACATCTTGAGTTTGCAGCCTGCAAATCGTGTAGCTTGTTCTGCAGCCTCCAGAATCATTCCAAATTTAAACTTTCAGCAGGCTTAAGAGAGAAACCTGCTCGCTCTTGTTGTTATTGAGAGCTAATGCAAAAATGATTTTTGATGACTTGAGCATTGAGATCGGTATTTTGCGTTCAGCCATTTATCTTGTGGTTTCAGGTTTCCTTTAAACCATTTTCTGATGGAGTTAAGTGTTCTGATATTTTTATAATTAAGTTACCTTGCGATGCTCAGGGCTTGCAGAGCATACAGTGTCTTGAAAACTCCACCACCTGCATTTGCTGAAACTTTAGTTCTGCAAACCTGGAACTTTTCTCTTCCCATCTCCTTACTGTGGTTTGCAACTGGAGTGGATTTGGGGCTGCTCAGCGGTTTGTGGTGCGATGGGAGATGCTGCTCCCCAGGCTCCTGAGGGCTCCGCGTGCAGGTGTTCCCCTCTTTGTTACTTCCCAGCCAACGACAAGGATTTTAAGTGTAAAACTGGACTTTTAGAGTATTTAGATTGAGATTTAATACTACTAATGGCTATTCCAAGCCATTCATAATATTCTTGTATCGTACATTCAGGGCTAGCTGGATGGATTTAATCTTGGATCTGAGCGAGGAGAGGAAAAATGAAATGCTTTTCAAATTAAGGGTAAGCCCTGACTTGTGGGGGGAAAAAAAAAAAAGCAACCAAACCTGGCCATTTCTCATGCAGCCTGTCTCTTCCAGGCCCAGTTGTGCACTTGGATGCAAAATGGTTTTGCACTGGAGAGGCCCAGCCAGGTTACTGGGTGTATGGGGTTATGGGCTTCTCTTCCCAGTGGCAAAAAGTACAATTTTTCTTCATCTTTATGTTCCTAAAAGCAGCCTGACAGGCAGCCTGAGAGACAAGTGAATTCATAAGAACAAAATAGCTGCAAAAAATGGCAAACCTTTTTGTTTGTTATACTGGTAAACTGGTATTTCAGTGTCCTTGCCCAGTCCTACATGAAATACAGCACCAAGCGTTACTGCAGAGAGTGTTATCCTCAATCACAGATAACCCCGTGCATTATTGATACCAACTTATACAGCCAGGAGAATGTTACGATTTTGTAATTCCTGGAAAATACAGAGCAAATCTTCCAGTGCCCGACGTCTCGTCATTGAAGGCTTTGATGCGTGAAATATCTGAAAATACTGTTTCAGGATGCTGTAGAATATGGTGAATTTGAAGATGCCTGCTAATTAGCGTTCGTACAAGTAATAAGGCATTCAGTCTCGGTCTCCATCTGTTCGTAGGCTGAAAGCTCTTCAGGACAGGCTGTGTTTTTTACCTTTAAAGTATGTACTGTATTTTGAGTAAATAATGAGAAACCATCGGTAGTGAATAACTTCAGCATATTGATATCAAGAAATTCTCAAGTTAAATGACCATTAAACTGCCATTCCTGAAATTTGTCAGTCGTGAAATTCCAGATGTATTTCAGCACTAAATACTGAGGTCGCTTAACAGCTGGGTATTAAGCATTTTTAAACATTTGTGTTTAGAAAGCAGTAAGTGTTTGTGTACATCCTGTTTAAAGAACTACTTTATTATGTTCAAAATAGGTTATGTTGGAGGCTTTTCGAAGTGGTTTGCTTTGTAAAAGTGAGGTTTGTTTATAACAGCTCCAGTGCCTTAAAGTTTTAACGCCTTCCAGTATTTTGTGGATGAGAAGCTCAACGTGAGCCGGCAGTGCGCGCTGGCAGCCCACAAAGTCAACCGCATCCTGGGCTGCAGCAGCAGGTCGTGGGAGGTGATTCTACCCCTCTACTCTGCTCTGGTGAGACCCCACCTGGAGTACTGTGTCCAGCTCTGGAGCCCTCAACACGAGGAGGACATGGACCTGTTGGAACAGGTCCAGCGGAGGGCCATGAAGATGATCAGAGGGATGGAGCACCTCTGCTGTGAGGACAGGCTGAGAGAGTTGGGGGGGTTCAGCCTGGAGAAGAGAAGGCTCTGGGGAGACCTTCGAGCCCCTTCCAGTCCCTCAAGGGGCTCCAGGAAAGCTGGGGAAGGACTCGTGATCAGGGAGGGGAGCCACAGGACAAGGAGGAAAGGTTTTAAACCAAAAGAGGGGAGATGGAGATGAGATGTGGGGAAGAACTTCTTTGCTGTGAGGGTGGTGAGAGCCTGGCCCAGGTTGCCCAGAGAAGCTGTGGCTGCCCCATCCCTGGAGGGGTTCAAGGCCAGGTTGGACGGGGCTTGGAGCAACCTGGTCTGGTGGGAGGTGTCCCTGCCCAGGGCAGGGGGGTTGGAACTCGATGATCTTTAAGGTCCCTTCCAACTCTAACCATTCTATGATTTTGGGGGGTTGATAGGAGTTTGAAAACTGGAGTATTCTCCAGTTGTGCAGTGGAAAAGGGATGGATGAACCGGGTGTAACGGCTGATCCTGAGACCCATGTTATTTGGAGTTCTGAGATTTTATTTTGCGGTAGCTCTAGTCCCCTCCTGCGGCCTGAACACCCATTAGTGCTTGGTATAGGATATGGTGCCAGTTTAACTTGCACTCCTTTCTCACATGATGCAATTCCTTAAGCATTTTTAATTATGAAGAGCAGTGAATCAGGAGGAAAACAATGGTTCTTGCAAATGAGGCAGCCAGAAATCAAGGATAACCAAAGCTGCCTCTGGTATGTGGAAGGCATTTCTTTCCCATGACAGTGTTGCAGCCCAGTGAGTGAGTGTCTGCAAATTAATGATGCAGATGTAATAGATGAATATTAAGTGACAGGAGAGTACAATGAAATTATAAATAAAAAAAAGCGTAATGTAGTTTACTGACTGTTCCTGGCCTCCAGCAGCGGGAAGCTATAGAATAATGATGTGAAATACAAGACCCTCTTAAAATATGTGTAATTAAATATATAGGTCAAGAAAAATTTTAGTTGTTGGATCATTTAAAACTCTAATGGTTATACCTTTGGTAGCATGTCATTTGACATAGGTTTTTACTGTATTGCAAGTAGAGTTTAATTAACGTTAGTTTCATGTTTTTTTCACACTTTCATTGTTTTAGTTTTAAATCCTTAATTGGATTATTTTTCCCACTCTCTACTTGAAAGCATGTAATATGCTGTACCTTGATGAGGCTTTCACACTTTTTTTTCCGTATCTCACCACATACAACACCAAGAGGACTGAGCGTTTTGGGATGAGTTTAGGTTGGAGAAGCTGCTGTGATGGTTTGGTGGCAGAGGTGCTGGTGGCCACCTGAAATGGGCTTGTACCTCCCTGGGGAGCAAACCCGGCCCCGTGAAGTGGCTTCCGTGGCCATGGTCTGGTGGGAACGTGGTGGTCTGAAGTGCTGAGCTGGGGAACCAGCGCTGAAAGACAAAGGGATGACAGGTCTTGCAAGAAACACCACGAGTCCTTGGCTTCGCAGTAAAGGATGGATTAGTCCCAAAAGAAAAGTCAGCCCTTTCTCTTCCAAAATCAGACGTACAACTTCTCTGAGCTCTCTCCTTTGAGGAGTATATTTTAGGTTTGTGTTAAATGTCTGACTGTAAAGACTTATCTGAATAGTTTGTTGTCACAGAAGTGTTCTTTCCCCTTTGGAGGAATGCTCAGCACCAAGGCTCACTCTTGTCTTTCCAACCAGGATTTTGCCCCCTGCATTTCCAAAGCTTTGTTCAACTTAACCTTTTCAGTTTCCAGATGTCCTCTTACATTTTCATACTGAAATCAATTAATCTCTTAAGTGTTTTCAGACCTTTGTAAGTACTGTACTGTTTATTTTTCTAATGTAAATATTTATTAACTAGAAGATGGCAAGTTTGATACCAGACATGACTAGGTGACTCCAAATCTAATTATGTTGGTTTTTTACTGTCGCAGTGCTTGTTATTAATTAATTTAATGTTTGAAATTATTTCTTCCAAAAAAAAAAAAGTAACTGCTGATCTAAATATCTAAAATTCCCAGAAAGACTTTAACCATCACTTGAGAGCAGGTTTAGGTGACTGTGGGACTGTCACGCTGCTGCTTCCCCCCTGCCCGGTCTCCTCCTCTCTTTTCCCCTTGGATGTGCACTCTGCTTCTGGCTGGTTTTAATTTTTCCTAATATATTCACCTGAACTAGTTAAGACTCTAATTCTGTGACAATAAACTAATAAAGCAAATACTTAAACTTTGATGTTGACTAACGCTCTTTAGTTTTAAAAAAAAAAAAATAAATAGAATTATGGCAATTGTCATACACTTCCACCTCCTGTCAGCTAGACAAGCTTGTACGTCTTTGCTTAGGTATTTGCTAATGATCTTTTCTCATTGCCTGGTGTTAATTCTAGTGGAGGTTACTACTGACGAAGGAGTCTTCCCTGGTGAGTGGTTTCAGGGCTGAGTTTCTGTTTATTCTACACATTTCATTGTGTAATTTTAGGAATGAACCTCGTTCTGAAGCTTTGATCAGAATGGGCAGGTTGGTGAGATACACTGGGTAGAGAAGCCACGCGTTTCTATTCTAGAGAAAACCATGGAATAAGTCATTAAGAAAGTTAAAATCTGTTTCTAAAACACATTGGATATGTAAATTAAGCAGACTGTTAAAAATTGGTATTTTTAAAACCTGGTGGTGATTATGGCTGGGGGAAGCCGTCTGAGGCCCCCTCTTTTTGAAGGAGCTCTGTTGTGGTGTAATCGATAAAACATCCCATGATGCGCACCAGGAAATAATTAAACTTGACCTATTGACTTGTCAATAGGAGTAGTTTATTCTTTAGGATTAGAAGGGTGGGTTTTGTCTTTGGAACATAATCCTTTTCTGAGGGTTCGGTTGTTGTAAAGTGTTTGATGGACGAGAAACGATAGTGCCGGGAGCTTGACCTTTGTTAAGAGCGATGGTGTTCTTCTGCCCAGCACTGTTGGTTTCTGCTGTTACTTAAATAGCAAATGGTGCAACGTAAGCAGAGGGGGAGCTTGACAGTAGCTGAATTTCATGGATATGTTGATGTAAAACAAAACAAAAAGAAAACAACCTCCAGTAGTTTGGTAAATTGTTGTTAACATACAATAAAAATGCTGCGTTTGACCCACCTGTAGCAGAAAATTGTAGTTTTTTTCCTAACTACTGGGGTTATAGCAATAGTAACCTATTTTGTGATAAAATGAAGAATAATAATTTTTGTTCTAAAAAGCCGCAAAACCTGAATCTTCCGGTTGCACCTAATTCCTTTAGAATTTTGTTTGGAAAAAAAAAATTGTTGTCTTGATTTTTCTATTGTATGGAGCAGAATTAGAACCGTTTAACTTCTTTTTGCAATTGCAAGCGATACCTCGGTGAACTCGGTTTCACTTTACGTTTGGGTTTGCAGAAAAATCATAACGTGGAATTTCAGTTTGCCTCAAAGTTAGAGCTTACATGAAAAGCGACATTTCTGTATTTTCAGAACTAAATTAACTTTGTTGTAATAGTCGGGGTAGTTTGGCCCTTCTTTTTGATGTATTACAAATGCTCAGGGCTCTCATGCCTGGATCACATGCTGTGTGGAAAAAGCATGAAAGAAGGCATGAAAATTTTAGCTACGAGTTTCTCACTATGGATGTGTGAAAATGCTGGATTTTCCTGTGAAACGTGTGCTTCACTGGCCCGCTGTAGTGCGGGGTGAGAAAACTGCAGTTGTCGCTGTGACTCCACGGCAATCATGTAATTTAAAGATTTTCATTTGTTTTTCAGTAGACCATTAGCAACATCAAAACTTGACGGTTTAAACTGCTCCTCTTAATTGTAATTCTTTATCCGAACTGGATTACATGGATAATTGCTTTGTTGGAATAATCTGAAGCTTCGCTTGAATACTTCACAGTTCAGTTGCTTAAATTCCTTTGCTGAAGATGCAGGTGTCCTACAGAAGTTGTTGCGTGCTCCCCTCATGCGTAGTCTATAAACACAAATCTTTTCAATGCTTTCTCCAAAGCGGTCGTGTCCCGGTGGGTTCCTGCTGTGGAGATGACCGTGTGTAATTCCAATGTTCTTGGGGGGCTGGAGTTTCAGATCCGCTTTCCCACCATAACCTTAGTGAAAGCAGATGGAGCCCACCCACTTTTTTGGGGGGATTCATCTCCGCACTTGTCTCAGCCTCCTCTTAATTCACACATTAACCTGCTTTGAGTTCAGTGATTCGTTGGTTACTTCACCTGCTGATACGTGTTAAATCGTGATTGCTGTTGACAGGCCAAGTTTGTAATGCGGCAGCTACAACCACTGAGCTGCTCATCCAGCCACCATGCCGGTAATCAAGTAGGGTTTTTTCTAATTTGACGTCTGTATGGGATCGCTTTCACTTGTGCTCAGTTGAGTGAGGTTGTCTGTAGTGAAAAGAAATTTACTTCATATGTGAAGCCAGATATTTTCAATTCCAGGTGCTACTACAAGTCAGAAATTAAGTCATTTAAGAGGTTATTGGTCTGTAACACGCCACACCCCCCCAGCAGTATCTAGCTCTGTTCTACTTCTGCTGGTAGTTCCAGCACCCTCACATCTGCTTGTGTAGGACCTTCTCCAGCGTCGATTCCCCTAAAGACATCTTGTTTTTAGGTGTCCTGAAGGTAATCACCTTGTAGAGTCACATCAGATTGCTTTTATCCCCTTTCCTTAGTCACTGTATTACACTGCCCATCACATTGTGTCGCATTTGGGTTTTTTTCCATCTTTCTTAAACAGAACCTGTCACGATGACACGCTCCTTGGGATGGTACAAGGAGCAACGTACAGAGAGTGGCCAAAAGTTCAGGCTGAGTTTTAGAGGAGAGGTCCTCTTTCCTCCTGTCTGTGGGCAGGATGAAGGGGCGACATGGGGTTGAGGGAACTCTCATTAAAAAGCCTGTGTGCAAAGAAGTACTTCTGAGGTTTTGGAATTTATGTATATTTATTTTTACAAAGCCTGTTTAATGTTTAATTAACATTTACTAATGTTTTGTCAACACCAAAATGCATTGTGAGTGCTTTTGAGTATCTGCAGTAATAATGATTTTACAAAAGAACATTCTTTATCTTTAGGCTTTACATAGAGAGGTGCTGAGTAAATTAAAAAAAAAAATTATGATAATGGTACTATCTGGTTCAGATTTCTCACACAATGGTTTTAATCAATTTTGCTTTGTCCTTTTATGTTTTTAAGGATATCGTAACATGCATTAATGCCAATTTATTTCTATTATTGAAAAGGTGAAATACGCTATTCATCTCATTCTTTTCCGTTTGCTTTTTTTCCCCATCCCACTCCAGTTTTGGCAAGCAGTCTGGAGGAAAACGAGGATGCGAATGTATCATATTGGAGCCTTCAGAAATGATTGTGGTAAGACAGATTTTTTTCAAATGTATTTAAATCTATTGCTGGTTTCAGCAAATTTTCTGTTTTATAGCCGAAAGCTTATTGTAAAGTATTCTATAAAATTGCGGCAGAATTGCCTTGATTTCAATTATACCTATGGCTGCTATCGTAACAGCAATAGCTATGTAAATTTAATCTAGATGGGTAAATGATGATGATGATTAGGTCATTCTTTCTAAAATTATGCTTACTTGAGTTTCAAAAGCCTACCAGTTACGGCTGAGTGTTCCTGAGTCAGGCAATGAGAGACCGCTATCTTGAATATTTTATTTACCTTCCCCAGCCCCTTTTCATTGGTTTTTCTGGGCCATGGCAGCCGGGCTGGGGCTGGGGGAAAGGCCACCTCACCCCTGGCCTTTGAAGTTCCTCACTATGTGGAGGCTTGTAGGTAAGAGGAGAAGGAACACAAGTGATGAACCAAGCTTGAATGGTAAGCACAGGAAGGACATGGACCTGTTGGAGCAGGTCCAGAGGAGGCCACAGAGATGGTGGGATGGCTGGAGCCCCTCTGCTGTGAGGACAGGCTGAGAGAGTTGGGGGGGAGAACCTGGAGAAGAGAAGGCTCTGGGGAGACTGTAGAGCCTCTTCCAGTCCCTAAAGGGGCTCCAGGAAAGCTGGGGAGGGACTCTGGATCAGGGAGGGGAGCCGTAGGACGAGGGGGAACAGTTTTAAACTGGAAGAGGGGAGATTTAGATGAGATCTCAGGAAGAACTTCTTTGCTGTGAGGGTGGTGATGCTGGCCCAGGTTGCCCATCCCTGGAGGTGTTCAAGGCTTGGGTTGGAAGTGACCTTGAAGGACCATCCAGTCCCACCCCCCTCCCCTGGGCAGGGACACCTCCCACCAGAGCAGGTTGCTCCAAGCCCTGTCCAACCTGGCCTTGAACCCCTCTAGGGATGGGGCAGCCACAGCTTCTCTGGGCAACCTGGGCCAGGCTCTCACCACCCTCACACCAAACAAGTTCTTCCTGAGATCTCATCTAAATCTTAGAAGATGCAAACAAAAGAGTAGCTTTTGTGTAGCCCGTCCCACCAGAGAGAAAACAGCCTTATTGAAGTATTTTATGAACAAACTAGAGAGGTTTTTTTTTTTGTGTGTGTGTGTAGCTTGAGTAGCTAAACCTGTGATGAGTTTCTCCACAGGAGTGACTGTCCTACTGAAGCCAGTCTTGGCCATGTCGGAAACCTCAAATGCAGCTGGTCATTCCTGCAGACAAATGCACAACTGGACAATTCGCCTCTGTATCTTAAATCTTTTGAACTTTTTGTATCTGTAATTAAATTCCACCAAGAATATAGAGATACCTGGAAGAACCTTAAATCCTTTCCTGGAACTTCACTATGTTTTTCTGTAGGAAGATCAGAGAACTGAAAGTGCAAAGTTGTTTCTTCATTATCTTTATGTTCGTGTTTTACAGGCAAATGTAGCTAAAGGTACCATTAACTGTCAGTTTTCTAGGTAGGACTTCAAATGGGGTGAGAAAAAAGCATCAGTGTGGTGGCAGGGACCCTGCTAATGAGCAGCCCTGACACAAGGTGTACTTGAGTTTCATTTTCCTAATTAATTCTTATTAATTTACCCTAACTTTTATTTTTTCTCTTTTTTTTTCTCTAATTTGCAACATACTAATGAGCTTTAATACATAATGAATATTTATCTTCAAGCAAAAGAATTAGCTACTTTAGTGTAGTTAAAGAACACAGACGTTCTCTACTGCTGACTGATTTTTTTTTTTTTTTTTTTAATTTCCTCCCCCTTCCTCTTTCTTTGTAGAATGTAGATCAGTTTTGTAGCGGGAATCCTCCGGGAGCTGACCCATTTTAAAGGCCATAAAATGTGGTCAACTTAAGTTAATGAGGATAACAGTGTGTGAATGGGCACCGTAGCTCATATTTTTGGAGGCTGAGCAATCTATTGAATTAATAATGGCTCCATTTATCACTTAAGAAAATGGCCCAGAATCTCAGCGTATCTCAGTGTTCTGAAGCCTCCTTTCTGTTGTTCTTGGTGCTTTTGTTTTTCCTTCAGATTTACATGTAAGTTTTTGGAAGAGCAGCATGATATTTGGAGGTGGGAAATATTTCCCTGCTGGCTGGGGCTGCAGTGAGGGACAGAGGACAGTCCCCTGAGTCACCCCCGTTGTCACGGGGCAGCAAGTGCTGCAGGTGAAGCTGTAGGGACATGTTCTGCTACTGCCAGTATTCAAGTTTAACGAAAACAACAGCCTTGATAGAAACCAGCGGGTTCACACGCTGGTCTGGACTTTTTGTTACATATTGAAAATGAAATAATGGAACAACTGGCCCAGGTTGCCCAGAGAAGCTGTGGCTGCCCCATCCCTGGAGGGGTTCAAGGCCAGGTTGGACAGGGCTTGGAGCAACCTGGTCTGGTGGGAGGTGTCCCTGCCCAGGGCAGTGGGGTTGGAACTGGATGATCTTTAAGGTCCCTTCCAACCCAAACCATTCTATGATACAATATACAGAAGTCTATGGGGCAGCGGTCTCCCTCTGACCTGGTGGCACGTTGATCACCCTGGTCCCTGCTACTGTGGGTGGCACAAGGGAGTGGTCCTCCCTCTGCAGAGATGCTGAGTTCCTCCGTAGGGTTGTTCATCCCACTCAGGGGGTTGCGAGGAGGTTGAATAGACTCTCTGCCAGCAGAAATGTTTAGTTTTAACCAGGTGAAAGCAGGGCTGAGCCATGAGTGGTGAGAGGGAGCCCTGGCCAGCCTCTCCCATCATTGTAAATCCTAACCGTAACCAGTCTGATGGTCAGCTGGACCCAAAATGCTGATGGTGCTGGTGACACTAAACTGGAAGCAATGTGGTGTGATGGTCTTGCCTGGGTTTCTGATTTTTGTGTTTTCTCAGCAGCAGTGGCATTAACTGATGGATGCAGGTGGTCTCAGTTTCTGAGTTCCCACTGTCAGTTGGTCGTTTTGCCTTTGTGCTATTAAAGAAAATATATTTATGCTCACTTCTTAGTTTTTAGTTAGAATTGTATAAGAAAAATAATTTCATCTTACAATGAGGGTTTGATTTACTGAAGTCTTAAATAAAAGTACCTATTCAGTTTGGGATTTCTTATTAATAAGGGTCATTAATATCGGAAGAGTCGGTGTCCGACCCCTTTGGCGAGCTCTCGGCGTCCAGGTCAGTCTGTGCTGTGGGAGGAGCTCAGCGCTTGCTCTAGTTTCTATGATCCTGTAAGAATGAACGCAGAGAAAAAAAGGAAATAATGTATTTATTGAAGGAGCTCATGTACGGTAGCACACGTAGAAAAATTAAAAGTGAAATCGGCACAGTTTTGGTTATTTATAAAGCTGTGCTCCCTTACTTCTGGAAGCCTTCTCTATAATTTGAGAGCAACATTATTGCTAACTAGAAATCCATATTTTATGCTAGGTGAAGAAGGGCTTCTTTATTCAGTGTCTTATTTTTTTTTTTATGAGACCAAATGGCCTGTTGAAAAGGCTTTTTTTTTTTTTAGTTGTTTTATTTTCTTGTCCTTGGAAATTTTTTTTTTTTTTGCATCCTTCTACCATCGTGCTTACAGCAGCTCTGCTCCTTCATGTCTTGCTGATTGTCCCCTGCCTTTGCAGACAGTAAAATTCTAGTGAAAAGTGTGGTTGCCGCTTGCTGGGGGAGCTTGGCTTTTCTGCTTTCTTTTTTGACAACACTGTGGTGTGAGGTTCACTCTTTGTCTTTAACTATTGTATCTTTAACCTGTGTTACCAATGTATATTTTTCTCTAGGGAATTAAAAATAACCCACAAGGCAAGCCCAGCTGCTTGCACCTTCCTCTGACCTCAGGCAGACGTAGCTGTTTGGAAAAAGCGATGTAGAAAGTAGATGTGAACTTGCTTTTGCGATGGTTTAGATGTTTTGGTTACTTTCTTGTTTCTGTCTGTGAAGTTCTTTCTGGTTTTCATTCCTTTCTGCCTTTAAGTTTTAATTTTGAGACGATTTACCCAAGTTTGTAGGCGAGGGCTGCGTAAGACCACGTAGAGGTTCTTCTGTTCCAGTTCTTAAGTTGTATGTTTAGGATTTTGAAGTTAAATTTAGAAGAGAGAGGGGGAAAAAAATTAAAAAAAGTAGAAATCATTGAGGGCGGTAGAAACTCCTGTCCAGTAGTTGTAGAGGAGCTTCTTGCCTGGCTGCAGCCTCTTTGCCTGCACGTCTGCTCCGCTTCCTGCTGGGAGATATTTTTCCAAAACATCAAAAGGAAATGGGAAAGGATGGGACTGCTTTTTATAGAAAAAAAGAATTGTACCCAGTAAGATAAAAAGGTTTCATGTTGACTCTTACTAACAAGATAAATTTACCTGATTTTTTAATATTCAGTCACAAATAATATCTAACATCAAGATATGTATCAAGCTCCAGTTATTTCTTCATAATCTGCTGGAGGTGATTTGAAGTCAGTCTGCCATAGATGAAGTGCTTATTTATAAAAAGCTGAAATATTTAAAGTTATTTAGCTGTGACTGGTACTAGAAATAAGTTATGTTTTCAGAAATTACACCAAGAAAAATAGGATATAATTCAGTGTCTTTAGCCGATCGTAAATACTCAAAAAATGGTGATGTCGTTGTTGAAGACACACTTGAGGTAGAGACATGGCTCGTTCTGTGCTGTATGAAACGTGTGGGTGCAGGAGGGTTTCTGCTGGGGAGTGACATTGTTTAGAGGATACGTGTGCCTTTTCTACTTCTTTTTTTTTTTTTTTTTTTTTTTTTAAAAAGAACTGTTTCCTGGAAGGAAACTGTGGCCTCCGGCTCATTGTAATAACGTAGTTCTGAGACCTGCAGCGGTGCTTCTCTGAAACGGCCGCAGTCCTTTTCTCGAGAAAGCTTTTAACTGCTCTGAACTTATGGTTGTTCCTTCCTCATGAGCTTAATCCGGCTCCATCGGCTCTCGGTGCTATGGAAGAACTGGATGTTTAACCAGGAGCCTGAACATGTGTTTCAGGTGGAAAACTCCAAAGACAATGAGGAAAACATCTTGCAGAGAGAGGTCCCGCTCAGGCAGTCCCGGCGGAGGTTTCGGAAGATCAACCAGAGGGGCGAGCGTCAGACCATCACTGACAACGTGGATTCCAGCAGCTACTTGTCGGTGAGTCTGCTCTCTCTTGGCCCAGCTCCTCGGCATCGTGCCCTCTGTGCCGCTGGCAGCGTTTTGTTCTGGTGAGAAAGGCCGGTGAGATGAAATAGTCCATGTTTCTCATTTTTGAGAACTTCTTTTCTTGCTGGGGAGCAGTAGAGTACTTCAGGTTTGACCACCGTAAGGGGAAGAGAAGATTCAGGCGCTAGTTTGAAAAGTTTTTTTTTTTTTTTTCAGGAGTTTTCAGTTGAACACATAAATAAATCTTAACGTGTTTGCCGGACAGAGAAATGGTCAGTCTTGCTTTCTGTTGGGTTTTGTTGGTTTTACCTGGAATTTTGGTACGGTGTAGGAATTGGTGGTTTTCTTCTTTTCTTTAATAAATTTGAGCTATGGTTTGGAACGGAGTCGATCACAAACGCGGTCCGTGCCGTGCTAACGCTGTCGTACTCGGTCGTGTTTACGGGCTTAAAAATAGCGTCTTGGTAATTCAAGCATCAAAGAGAGTAACGGCAACTCGTTCGCTGGTCTGAAATAACCTCCCAGACTACAGAAGCTGCGCGGTGTGAAGGCACGTACGGCTGTGGTTTCGAGGCCACAATGCTTTTATGAAGGTTTTTCTTTACCATTATTTTTCACATACAAACTTCCTGCTTGGTAGCAGGATAAACGTGTGATCTAGACAAATTATTTCATTGCGAATAATTGCTCTGGATGCTTTGATTTGCTTTGAAAAATCCAAGGTTTTAAAAGAACATTCCTAACGTTGAAGTGCACGAACCTTGAGTAGTCTTCATGCACTGAAAAAGAAAAAAATAATATTTAATTTCTCCCCTTTTTTTCCCATCTTCCTTTTCATCTCCCTGGATGGTACAAAGCCTTCTCTTAGCTGGTGTACATTTCGGAATAGCTGATGCGTGCAGTTAGATAGAAACTTAAAAGATTTCCTCTGTGTCAGAAGAAACGGCTGGCTGGTTTTTTTTTGCCTGTTGGTGGCTGTTGGATGGCAGGTGGTGATTTTAGCCTCCCCACGGCATTACCGTGGCCTGAGCAGAGGTTACCTCGGCGTTTGTCTCGTAAGCAGAAGAGCTCTCCTTGCTGTGGCAGGAAGAGAATATGCTGCTTGGAGCTCACCGTCCTCTGCCATCTCGTTTCGGAACTGTCACACGCGTTGGATTTTATCGTTAGTAACTCATCTGAGTTAGTGATTGCCCAAATGAGATGTTGGATCCTCATGCTCTGGGCAGTCGCGCATGAGGCTTTATTAGGAATTAAATTCCGATCTGTATATGGCAAAAATCTGTCTCTTTCTCTTTGGTGTTTGTGACAATGAATAACCACGGGGAAAATAATTCTCAGACCTCAGTGCTAAGAGGAGGAGGAGGAGGAACAGCCGATGCCGATGGTTCCTGTCCATCTTGAGGGGTGCAGGAGAAGGGACTCCGGCATCTCTGGGCTAAGAAAGACCACGTTATGTGGCTTCTTGAACAACTTCAGAGGTTTTCAGTTATTGATGCAAGGTGTCAGTGTGGTACGCTCACAGGATTGTGATTTGACGACAAATTATGTCCTCATTAGGATTTTTCTTCATGTTGATTTAATTCTGTGTTACCAACCACAGGGAGCACCTGCCTGTGTCTGCACATAAGTTTTGTGTTGCAAATCTGGTGGCTTCCTCAGATTTATGGATGCCTATATTTTGATCAGCATTTGATGGAAGATGGTATAAACTTCATAAACCAACGGCACATTCCTAAATCTGCTGTTATGTCAGTTAATTAGGAATATATAAAAAGAGGGCCCCGTTTGCGGCGCTAAGGTGTTTTCCTGGCTGAGTGAGCGCTAAGTGGCAAGGAGTAAACAACCACCTCTCTAGAATAGGATAGAAAAATCTGCAAGCTGCTGGGTTTTCAGGCGTCGGGACTGAAATACCAACCCGTGCTCTGCAGACTGGAAGCTCCTAATTGGGAAGTGTCACACTCCCAGCACTCGGTGTAGCGAGAAGTAATTTGCAGCTCAGCAGATGACTAAGAAATCAAAACGCGATAACCAGCTGCCTGGTTGACAAGTAAATAAAAATCGGGTGCCTGTATTTTTCCATGTTGCGTTATAATGTGAGAAAATAGTGGATTTTTCTAAGGAATGGTTTGTTCTCTGCCGAGGTTTAACTCTTACCCACACGAGTCTGCTCCTGTATGGCTGCTGGTTCCCAATGGTCTTGAAAACCAGGCTTTATAACGGGAACCCACGTGAGAATGGGCAGGGGAAGGAGTTTAGGGGTTTTGAATGAAACTTCTATTTGACAAGAAGTTGCAGTAATGTTTTCTGCCAGAGTGGGGGAAACTGTTGACAAACTCGCTGGCAGATTTCCTCTCTGGCCTGATGCTAATGAGTAAGCGCAGGGTTGCCTTTCCCTCCCTGGCCTGTCGGGAAATGCTCCCTGACAGATGCTGAATGGAGCCCGATGGACCTTCTGTGAGCCCCGCTCATCCTGGCACCGCTCCGAGATTCCCAGCCCCTCTGCGGGGACCTCGGGCATGTCCCACTGGTGTGATGATGTTACAGTACTCAGTGTGGCACTCTTTGAGGCCAATCTCTCAGACACAGGTAGTTTTCCGCTTTCTAAAGAAAACGTCTTGTTTTATCCCACCTCAAAATTTTCCCTTTCAGGATTAAATAGAAGATTCTTTGTGTTTGCTTTTAATGGGGATTGCATAATCTCCTTAAAATGTAAATCTCTGCGCATTAACTATACTGTGATTAGTATTTGTGATTAAGCTTAATCTTTGTTTTTATAAAACATTACCCATTAGTTTGTGATGTGAGCTTGCGGCTGCTTCTCACGCGGAGCTCCCTGCTTCTTAGTGCTGGAACTCCTCTAGAAATCCCTGTTATTGGCCATGAAATAAAGATTTGTATGCAGATACTTTAATATTTTAAATGTTTGTTACATCTTTGAAGCTCTTCCTTTCCCTTAAGTAAAAAAGCCCTAGTACTTAGTTTAACTCTGTATCTTCAGGATACTTGATGTTGAAATTATTGTGGGAATCTTCAATTTTATTTTTTTTCCTCCCCTTGAATGAATTAATGTTAACAGTGGATTATCTGGTTGGTTTCTTTGGCGAAGGAGTTACTATTTAGACTCCTTCACTAAGTTTTTGTGGTTCATGGAGCAACATGGTTTCACAAGAGCACTGCTCTCCTGCAGAATAAGTATTTAAAGTTGGGTTGGTTTTTATTTTTGTGTTGTTTTTCTTCTTCCAGTAAAATTCAGTGAACATATGCTGACAGTGTTCTTTCTTCTCACTCAAACTGAACAGGTTTATGTTTCTGTTTATACCTTCAAAGTGCATAATGATGTGGATTTGTTCTCGCAATACATATGCACGGCGGTCTGTTGGGCTGGCTCTGGATGGGTGAACAGCCCGAGGTCCGGCTTCCACTCCCGGGGTGGCCAGGAGCTGTGTCAAGGTCCTGCTGGCACTGGGTTTTCCTTTCCACAGCACATCTCGCCAGCAAGATCCCAAGGATAAATATATATTTGGCAAAACACTTCTCAAATGTTTTTTTTCCAGGATGCAGAATAGCCCTGCTGCCCACGGAGCCGTGACGGAGGAGGTGACTCCATCGTGGTTGGTGACGTGCAAGGCAAAGGCCACGGTGGCAGCCCAAGTGGGCCACCTGGCTACCTGAGCATCCCCAGAATGACATGGACTCTCGTCACCCCTCGGCATTTCTGGCCTCTGCCTTTTTAATTTTTGTCATTTAATACCTCTCTGCACTTTGCATGTCACCCCCACAGTGACATCCTGGCTGGTGGGGTGGAGAAGTGAGACTGGAGTCACTGGGAGAGACCTCTTCTCAGACTTAATGGCTTAGAAAGAAGGGTGCTGTTGGTATTAAGTGGTGTTTGTTAGAAGGATTGCAGATCTCTTTGGCAGATCTCTTTGGCGAAGGCGCTCTCTGTATTGCTGTCTGTAACGGAGATAAGGATCCAGACAGGAACCGGAGTCGTGCAGCGGGGCATTATCACAGCGCGGATAAACACTTACTCAGCTCTAGTTCCGAGTCTAGTTCTCAGCCCGGTAAATAATGCAACCGGATTGCTTAATTATGAAAGAAAAAAGTAATTGTCATCATCTCTGTTCAACTACGTCCCAGCTGTTGGTGACCGTACAGCCGGTGCTGACAAAACTCCAGCCCGACTGACAACAGATGACTTGGTATGTTAATGCTTTTAGGAAAAAAATATTTAATGGTAGTTCTGGTGTTTTTATAAAAGTTAAATTGCTTTTTATGATCTTGGGTCAAGTAATCGGAAAGTAAAGGGTTCAAGTATTTATCTTCACAATTAAAAAATGAAACCTGAACTAGTAAGTTGTTGTGCTTACGTTTCTTGCAGTGATCAAAACCAAACGGGGTTTAGCAATTTGATACAAATTTCTACGTGACCCTCAAACCTGTAAACTCAACTCTTTTTTTCATTTGTATAAGATTTTTTCTAATTTATTAGCTACATAAATTTTTGACAGTTCTTTCCTCTGATTTTTTCTTTTCAATGAAGAATACTATAGTGCAAGTTCAAAGTTCCGCTTTTCTGTGGAGTTGTGACATTATTTTGAATTTTTTCAATTGTTGGTTCAGAGTAGAACAGGATAAAGAAATGGGTACCAAACTTCTAGTAGTAATTCCCTTTCTCAGAGATGCAAATTTACTTTTTTTTTTTTCCTTTTTTAAACTCTTGTAAGAGGATGATGAGGTTTAAAAGATTTATTATAATATTAAGTTTTACGGACAGTTTCTTAATACTCACATCATGTAAAAAATTTTCCTGGAGCCTTGTAGGAGCATTTATCTTCAGAGCAGTCTGTCACTGAGGACTGCTTGAGTGGCAAGTTTCTTGTTCTTTGATCATTACTTAATGTAATCCTGTCAGGGGCTGAGTTAAGGCAGGGAATCTCACAATTGTAGGAAGTTAAGGCACATTTCAATATATACTGGATCAAACCCATTAAGGTTCTTTACCATTACTAATCCTTCCCTTTTTAAATGCTATAAAATGCTATGGGTCTTTTATAATCTATTTTTAACTGCCAGGTAAATTTGCTGAGATGGTACCTATTATTGATCTAAACCAACTAATAGAGCGTGTCTCCAGCTGCCTTTTGTTAAACTTGGACACAGCATCGGCTGGCGTCTGTTTATTGGGAATATCGGTTAATTTTAATGAGGTTGTGGCTGGACTGAGAGTGGCTAAAATCGCCTGCTCTTCAGCTGGAGGAGGGTTCTCTTTGCCGCTCGCTGCTTTTTCGTGTGTTTACGTCCACGCTTCCTCTTTCTGGCACTTCTAAAAAATGCCTGACGGAATTTTAGCTTTATGAACTGACGAATCGGAAGAAAACTTGGGTCTTGCTGAAATGCGGGCGTCTCGCAGTGCGCTTTGCGGGTACAGACATTGCCGTTGCCTGTAGCTTTCTGGAGGCCTCGTGCGATGCAAAGAGGTAACGTGAGGGTTTTGTTTTTTCCTGAGGCTGTTCTTACAACATGAGGAATTTCTGTGTTCTCATCTCCATCTTAAATGTGGACTGGCTGAGGTGGCATGTCACTCGCAGGACACGTTCTCAAGAGCCACCGTGTGTGCAGGACACCTGTGAGCCAGGCTGCCTGGGCAGGACAGGTCGCTTAGAATCATGGAATGGTTTGGGTTTGAAGGGACCTTAAAGCCCCCCCAGTGCCACCCCCTGCCCTGGGCAGGGACATCTCCCACCAGAGCAGGTCGCTCAAAGCCCCCTCCAACCTGGCCTTGAACCCCTCCAGGGATGGGGCAGCCACAGCTTCTCTGGGCAACCTGGGCCAGGCTCTCACCACCCTCACAGCAAAGAAGTTCTTCCCCACATCTCATCTCAATCTCCCCTCTTTCAGTGTCAAACCCTTCCCCCTCCTCCTATGGCTCCCCTCCCTGATCCAGAGTCCCTCCCCAGCTTTCCTGGAGCCCCTTTAGGGACTGGAAGGGGCTTGAAGGTCTCCCCGGAGCCTTCTCTTCTCCAGGCTGAACACCCCAACTCTCTCAGCCTGTCTGCTCATGTGTGGCTTTTTTGAACTCCTGCCATTTTACTTGTTTTTCTTGCTTCTGTCATCAAAAAGAAGCTGCCTCTGCAGCGCGTTCACTTCCTGAGCAGATGAGTCTAGGTTTGTTGTGGTCTGACATAAGGGACCCGGTGGCAGCACCGAGAGGCAGAGGAGAGGAGGGGAATGCACCTGCCTGGAGCCCCCCCGGCTTTCTGGAAATGAGAATTACTGTCAGACTGGTATTTGGGGGTGGGGAAAAAAATGCTGTGAATGACGTAGGAGCTGTGTTAAGTAATGATGGTGTCGGAGGTGTCACCCTGGCTAAATGGCCGGGTCCAGCGTGGGAACCCGCACCCGGCATCTCCAGCTCACCCAGCCGCCGGCCCCGGGGCACTTCCCTTCGCTTTCGTCAGCGAGGGGAAAATTACCAAATGCACCTTTGCTCATACTTTATTTTACATATTGATTGTGTCCGCTTGTTTTTGTCAGCGGTGTCGCTGTCAGGGGCTCCTGGAAAGTCTGTCGCTGGTTACGATGGTTGTTAACAAAACGCCAGTCCTCAGTGTGCTGGGCATTAAAGTTCTTCCTAGGAATTTCCAGAGACCGCCGGTGCTTCCCAGTCCAATTAATGAGCGGCTGCAGTGTCCAAAGAGTAATGATTTGGCTCAGCTGCACACAAAAGAAGAAAATACAGAAAATACTGCCCTTTGGTTAAATTCTGTATTTTTCAAATTAAAAACCTATTTTTTAAAAACAGCAACATATGCAACATGTAAACCCCAATTAATCCATAATGAAAGTAATTGTATTTTATTCAAAAGTTATATTCAGGAGCTTCCCTGAAGATTTTACAGACTTGATGAGCAGATACATCAACTGTGAACTGCAGAAACCACCTCAGTTGGGAGGTGACATGTGCAGCTGTTTAACAGCATTTAACAATGATGCACAAACGAAACTACATCAAACCCAAACTAGGGAGGGTTTATTTTAAGCGAGCACCTGTATTGACTCAGATCTGGCTGCGGGGAGTAGTGTACAGCCCTGCCCCTTGACCGCGGTAGTGGGTGATGGAGCTGTGGTGGGACGAAGCATCGTTCTGCCGCAGGACGGACAGACAGATGTCCTCCTGCTCTGCCAGGCTGCGTCCTGAGCAAGACACTGGGTTGCTGTTACGGGGAGCCACACCATGAGGCTGCTGCTTATCCATAGAATCATGGAATAGTTTGGGTTGAAAGGGACCTTAAAGATCAAGTACCAGCCCACCAGACCAGGTTGCTCCAAGCCCCCTCCAACCTGGCCTTGAACCCCTCCAGGGATGGGGCAGCCACAGCTTCTCTGGGCAACCTGGGCCAGGCTCTCACCACCCTCACAGCAAAGAAGTTCTTCCCCACATCTCATCTCCATCTCCCCTCTTTCAGTGTCAAACCCTTCCCCCTCCTCCTATGGCTCCCCTCCCTGATCCAGAGTCCCTCCCCAGCTTTCCTGGAGCCCCTTTAGGGACTGGAAGGGGCTCGAAGGTCTCCCCGGAGCCTCCTCTTCTCCAGGCTGAACCCCCCAACTCTCTCAGCCTGTCCTCACAGCAGAGGGGCTCCAGCCCTCCCACCATCTCCATGGCCTCCTCTGGCCCCGCTCCAACAGGTCCATGTCCTTCTGCTGTTGGTGGCCCCAGAGCTGGAGGCAGCACTGGGGGGGTGTCTCCCCAGAGCGGAGCAGAGGGGCAGAATCCCCCCCTCGCCCTGCTGGCCACGCTGCTGGGGGTGCAGCCCAGGGTGCGGGGGGTTTCTGGGCTGCCATTACACATTTCTTCACGGCTTTTTATGCGTAAAATAACCTTTTATACAGCTGAAGAAGCAGCTACATGGACACATACATATTTTGCCAACTGCTTTAAAGAAGATTTCTTTTTTTTTTTCCCTTTTTTTTTGTTCCCCCCCTACCAGTGCTTACACCACAATTTTCTGCTCTTCTGTTTTTCTCTTGCCTCAAAGACTTTCTTTAAACCTTTCTCTGAGTGGGACGAGCCTGGACCTGTACAGCTGCTCCCCCCCAGGGGCTGGTGGGAACTGGGGTGATGCTTGACCCCAAGACCCCAGTATGGTCCCTGCAGCAGGTTTGAGCGTTGCCCTCCCCATGCTCAGCAGAACCACACTTCTCTGCGTGATAATTCCGGAAAAACTTGTGGATGTTTTTACACTCATCTACTACTTGCTGTCCAAACACATCAGGGTTTTCCCACTTTTGCCAGGAACCCTGCAACTGTTTGGAAACGGCTCCTGAAACCTCCCCACCCCTTACTGGGGTGAACTGGAGAGTTGTCAGGCCTTGACCTAAGCTGGTGCTGGCAGTGAGGTGGGAGGGATGTACAGTCCACGGCAGCTTGTGGCAGAAGAACCTCTCAAAAATTCTAGGTATTTTGCAAACTGACATGTACAAGAAGTAAAAATTCAGGTGGTTATTAGTGTGTTCTCCGCACTGTAATCAGTTATCCGTTTCTTCCTTCACCTTCCAACATGCAGACAAATTTACACCGTGGTAGAAATTAACTCAGTTGCTTGGAAGATGCCCGAGAAAATATTTTATTTGGCATGTTCAGAGTGTTAATCTCTGTTTTGATGGACCCTAAGGGGCTGGGTGGCAGTTCCAAAGTCATTAATTCTTTATAAGCAGCCTCTTATGCAAACTAGATGGAGAATGATGTGTAAGGGTTGTACCCACTGCTCTTAATTGTGTCGTGTAATTGGGGTGGTTAATGGTAAAAAGCGGCGCTCTGCACCCGAGAAAGGCATTGCAGTCTTTTGGGGGGGCCTTAAAAACCTTTTGTGTATGAGTTGCAGTTCTTTGTCAGATCCTTCTTTTTAACGTTACTGTTTCAGTTGTTGGAAATGACATACTGAGTGACTTCTTGTAGGGAACCGGTGGGGTGGTAGCCAGCAAGCTGGTCCCTGCCTGCAGGGGGGTGGTAACACTCGTGGATCTGGTTTTATTTCCTATTTCCTGGCTTCCATCTGGGCTGTTTGTGTTCAATATGCTCTTCTGAAGGGTAGCAGCAGCCTCCTTGTGTTCTCATTTGTGGCAGCTCAACCTTTCTCTGAGGTTTAGGTTCATCGTGACATAGAGAGAAGTGATCGTGTGAAGGGTCCTTTTGTATTTCAGCCTGGAGAGTTGTTAGAGCTGTTGGGTCGAACATCACGTAACGCTGAAGACTTCTTTAAAGGGCTGTGATGGTGGCGTCTTCGGCTTTGTATTCACGTTAAAACACTTTTCTCATTTAGAATATGGACATTCGCATCCAACTCAGCCGTGTTCTTCGGAAACCTTCTGGACCAAGTCAGGGACTGAGAATATCCCGAGCGATTTTCAGTTAAAATCACCATCGGAAAATGTCAGTGCGTGATGCAGGCATTTGGATGCCCTGTTTTCCTTGAAAATCTTGGCATGAAAACCACTGTCTGTACCACAGAATAGCTAGAAGATCTTTGGTTTTGGCATAGAACTGATTGCTGTCTAATGACATTTAACAGCATTTGTAATTTTACATTTGAGATGTGGAAACTTTCTTAATGGGGTTATATTTGACAGATGAAATACTTGAAATAGTTGATTAAATGAAGTCTCTGGCTAAATGGGACGATCACTGGAGCTTAATTCCTTGTTGCTGCTTCGTTCTTGCAAGTCCGAGTTGCTTTCTATTGCTGAGTATTAGAGTTTTGTGTTGTTACGTGATTAAGTTTTCGTTTGAGGTAACGTAGCCGCAATGCTTGTATTGTCTTTATGATTTTGATTTTGTTTCCTTTAAAGTTTGGTTGATGTTGTGGTTTGTCAGCTTGGAGTGGAGCTGTGGCATCTGGCCCATCCCTTGCTTTATCTGGTGACATCGGTTTCTCAGACCGGCTGAGAATAACTGGCCTTTTGCCTCTGTTTTGCGCAGCGGAGGAGGGGGAACCTGAATGATGCCGGGGAAAAATTTCCAAGAACGTGTTTCGCTTTCCATTTTAACAGCAATAAGGGTTGGATATTACCAGGAAACGAGGAAAGTTTGCCCAGAGAAACTGTGGCTGCCCCATCCCTGGAGGGGTTCAAGGCCAGGTTGGAGGGGGCTTGGAGCAACCTGCTCTGGTGGGAGGTGTCCCTGCCCAGGGCAGGGGGTGGCACTGGATGATCTTTAAGGTCCCTTCCAACCCAAACCGTTCTATGATTCTATGATGACGACCCTTCAACACTTCATCCCATGAGGGAAGCCCTGCAGAGCTGCTCTAGGTCTGCGCTGAGCTTCACCAGCGTGGTGGTTTTGGGGATCTGTGTGTCCTGCTGTGGTCATTCTCCTGGGAAACCCCTCAGGGGGCACTTAGCCACCCCTTTGTCCCCTCTTCACACTGTTCCCGCGCTCAGGCTGTGCCAGGGTCCAGGGACAGCCGAGATCCCCGCGGCTGAGCCCAGGCACGTCTGTTGGTGTAGAACTCTGGATACAGAAAAGCAGCCAAGGTGCCTCCAGACACGGGGCTGTTCTGGAGGGGAAAAAACCTGTTCATGAGATGTCACGCCTGGGCTGATGCTCGTGTCACATACACTCTCCGAGCTGGATGCTCTGGCCAGTGATAAATGAGAGTTGACTGTTCACAACCATCCTTCCTTAGAGAGGAATCTTGAAATTTGGTAGAAGGAGTCAGATCCCTTTCCTGCTTTCAGGCTTCCAGTTTGGTGTTAATCCTCCAGAAAAATGACAGAAGAAATATTGGAAGTGGCATTTTAATGATTTTTAACGTCATCTGTGGAGTTAGTGTGTTATTCTCAAGGTCATTTAATCAGAGGCCTTTTTGCTGCGCGAGGTGCGCTGGTACCTGATCTTCCAAAGAGTCTGAATCTGCTTGTTTTAACTCGAGACCCAGTTTTTATAAATGAAGGTACAAAAAGTGGTGCTTTTCTATTGGCTTTTGTATCAACTTTCTGGGGCTGGAAATGAATATATCAGTTGGTGGGCTTCAGGGTCTCCAAACGTGAAGCTGCAGCTGTTTTCCCGGGTGGGTGGCAGCTGGGGAAATTCCAGCTGTTCCGTCTTGGGGTTGGGCTGTGATTTTCAGTTTTGAGATGAGATCAAGGGAATGTTTCACCGAGCAAATTTCTAAAGGTGTTTGGGAAATTTTGCTGTGGGAGCTGAGAGTTTTCATCCTTTCAGTCTCTCTGGGTTGATTCGGTCCCACAAACTGCCCCTTCTAGGGGTGTTGCCCCTCCTTCTCCTCACCAGGGATTTTGGGGGTTGCCCACCTTTCCCAAACTTCCCCGCCCCTTGCCAAAATGAGGTGTCAGGAAGGAAGGGAGGAGCCTGAGATGAATCATCTCGGTTCAAACCGTAGAAATGGAACTTTTTTTTTTTGTTTGTTTTGAATCCGTAGCAGAGGGGGTCTCCCCCCTTCCCTCCCCCCCCCCCCCACCACCCCGGGTGCTGGCGTTCTCCCCGCTTGCGATGCGGATCATGCTGCCGCCCGGCTCTGCAGGGAGCGGGCACCGACAGACGGAGATCCGCAGGAGAGGGCTCTCATCTAGAAACGTATTTAAGAAAGTCTTATAAACCGTATAAATCTAAATCACTGCAAATAGGAGACGACCTTTCCCTGCTTAACGCGACGACTGGAGAAAAAAAAAAAAAAAAAGATGGTTGGGGCAGTGCAAAAGCGATGGAGAAATTGAATCCATGGTGCCTTTTTATTGTTCCTTCTGTATGGCTGGTGCTATATTTAGAAGCTGACATCACTTCGGGGATGATGACAGTCTCTGCCCTCCCTCTCCCTCCCTCCCTCCCTCCCTCCCTTAGGATGAAGCGTGTTTTCATACGACTTAGGAGTCCTATGGATCTTTGGGTAGGATTTTTCCGCAGCCTGTTAGGAAGCGCTGCCGTGGAAAGCCATGTACATTAAGGATGCGATGGCACCGTGTAATGTCACCCTGAAGGGGAACAGGAGCTCGCGGTGTTGCTTTCCCTGCCTCCCCTTCCTAAAAGGGCCAGGAACAGGGTGGAGAGTTGTATTTTTCTCTATTTTCCTTATTTTTCCTTTAACCAGGGTTTCCTGAGAAGCCCTAACGAAGGTCTAGCCTTGCCATGAAAGTGCAGTGATTGATTTATGATTGATTTAAGAGGGGACACGGGAGCAGTGTGACAGTGGCACTGAAGGGACCAGGCTGTGCCGCCACAGCCGGCACCGCATCCCGCACCCCACGCTCCCCGTCGCCCGCCCTTCCAGAGAGATTTAAAGTACTCAAAGATACTGAAATAACCTCTCCGCGCAGGTGCCCTTAATGCGAAAATATTTCTGCGTTAGGCTGCTGTGTTTGGCAATTCCCGCTCGCAAAACTTATTAAGGTTGAATTATTTTAGCCTGGAACATCTTTGCCCGAGTGTGTGCGATGAGGGATGATTTCCAGGCAGCTGGTCCCTTCCCCAGTCCCTGCTGGGGGGGGTGTGTGTGGGGGGGAGATGCTGCCTTCTCTTCCGTGCTCAAAACGGGGGGAGAAAATTGGGGTACCTGCCCGGAGCTGAGCACGGCCGTGGGGGACGTGGCAGGGGACAGCGTGCCAGCGGCCATCTGGCTCCGAGGACAAAAGGACAGAAGTCGGCGAGCCCCGGCCCCTGGGCTCGTGGCCACGCCGGCGGCTGCTGCCGGTGCCATGATGGCTCGGGGACGGGCTCTTCCTCGCCGCACAACGGGCTCTTCTCCCTCGGCTGGATGGGGAACAAGCAGTGCTGTGTGACGGGACCTGAAGCTGCCAGGAGCGCTCCTGGCTTCTCAGAGCTTCACTTTGCCGTGGCCTTAAATCAGAGGAGACTCTAACCCTGCCTTTAAAGGATGAATTTTTTTTAATCCTTTTAAAAATACATCCCATTTTTCAGTGACTTGCGCTTGTTAGGCAATTAAAACATGCCGATTTATTTAACAGTCGGGAGGATCCAAATAGCATTGCGGGAGGATAAAGGGAATATAATGCATAAAAATGTATAGAGTGGTATTTCAAGCCTGGAGAGAAATCAGTCTTAAGACACAAAGACCACCTTTAATTCAGAGATTGCGGACTGAAGGATTTTTTTTGCCTTAAGATTCTCTGAAAACTTGGAATCTGCCTTAAAATGAGACCAGCAGTTTACTGTTTGTGATTCTGCCCGATGCTGCAGTTTTTCACAAGTGTTTCGATGCTGATGGCTGTGGGGAGCAGCCGTTGTATCGGATTTTTTCTTTTTTTCTTTTCATTTCTGAGTCTCTTTGGTATTGAGATCTGTCCTCAAACAGAGGATTTTATAAAAACTTACAGCATCGTGCTGCAGGGAGCTGGGGCTGCAGGAACGCATGCGTTAGAGGGGAAAAAAAAAATAATAAAAAAAAAAATAATAAAAAGGGCCCAGAAATGAGGGGGGGGGTGGGGGGGAATGCCCCAAAAGCTGGGGATGTGGAAGTAGGTCAGGTTTTCCCCCCGCCCGGGGCGGGCAGGGCTGCGCAGCGCTGGCTGCAGCCCCCCGGGACCCCCGCGCCGCGCTCATTGGCAGCCCGGCCGCAGCGATGATGTCATCTCCACTTAAAGGCAAAAACTAGAAGGAAATAGAATTTTGTTCCCATTATATGGAGCTGGTGTTTACAGCCCTTGTAAAATACGGCCGCCGCCTCCAAAATCTGTAGCGGGTTGGAATTCCCGCACAGAGCGGGGGGGTTAAAAGGAGGAGCCCCCCCCCCCCGTCCCCGGGCTGGGCGAGGGCTGGGGTCTGTGCGCTCTCGGGGTGCGGAGGAAGAGGTTTCCTTTAGCTGGGGAGGGGGGGTTTTGCATTCCTCCTTCGTCTAAATTATGCTGCCGAGAACTAGAATGCAGGTAACCCTGCATAAAAGGACCTGGCTGCTCCTCGCTGCTGAAGGCTTGGCAGTGCGGCAGGGCATTAGATAGCCAAGATGCTTCCCGATCCAGTATTTAGCGAGTTATTCCAAAAGATGCAGTACAGGCGTGGGGAAGGTGATGCTGACATTTCTACCCTATTGTTCAGCAGCGAAGGAACAGTCGAAGAAACAGCTATTTCTATGGCCGGTGCAGTGCATTTGAAAAATCTGAAGTAATCATCTAAAATTCTTTCAGCTTTTAAAAACCAAATAGACTTTGAGTGTGCGGATTTTGCAAGTGCAGGAATGAAGTTCAGTTTTTCTTTTGTGTTTTAAATACAAATTAAACCCAGTGATATTTATGAAGCCTGGTTGCATCTATTATTATTCTCATTGTCTGATAGAGGTTAAGTAAATTCAGACATCAATACCATTATTTTTTTTTCTTTTAAGACAGTTTTGGAAGGTGCTATGGGAAGGTTTGTTGTTCTTTTTTTTTTCTTAGTTAAGGTGCAGCTTCCCTCATAACTTGGGTTATGTGCCAGGAAAAATTCGACTTCTGGATGTCTGCTGGAAGGAGCCTGTGGTTAGAGATGGGGTGGGGTGTCCTGTCGGTGCAACTTGGCTTCCAAAATGTAGGAATCTTCTTCCGCGTGCCCCTGGGCCTAGTAGATGAAAAAGAGCTTTCTGTGGATTGCCTCAAACCGCCCGATAAGCAAACAAACAGGAAAAAAAGGGATTTTTTTTGGCCCTCACTGCCACCAGGCCGCTCTTGGAGGCTCTTCTTCGGCACGGGAGGTATCACCATCAAGGTCTGGTTTGGGTTTGGAGAACCATCCTCTGATACAGCCTGGGAGTAATGAGGTCTATGGCGATGGAAATGCTTTCCAAAGAGAGGAAGACGCAAACAGTGAGTGCCCCTTCTTGCAGATGAAGTCGATGATCCAGAGCAGTAAATAATGGCTTTAACGGAGTCAGCACCCTCGGTCCCCTCCCTTCTCCCGCGGCAGCAAAAGTCATTTTGCCTTCTAGGAATTGAAAGCATCGCGGCGGTCCCAGCTCAAAGGTGGGGGATCTCGGAGGTGCTTCCTCGGAGCAGCTCTCCAGCAACCTGGGCTACCGTCCAAGACACAGAGCTGCTTGCAAATATTTCAGGTTTTAGTTGCAAAAAAAAAAAAAAAAATTATAAAACTAAATCGACTCCTGCAGAATGAAGGCATTTTTGGGTAGAAAAAGAAAAAGAATTGGGGTGGGGGGGGAAACCCCGCCCAGCAAAACTTTTAACATGGTTTCAAACCATTAAAATGATGAGAATTATGAACGTCACCTTTCCATAAGAAATTTACTTCTCTTTCTAGACAGAAATCACCTAATGAGCGTATAGGATGAAATAAAAATGTTGAAGCTCTCGTGTGACACACATACATGAAAGTAGAAATTATTTTATTGTGAGCTGATTCTGGGTGTATCTCTGTGTGCACGGGAATCTCTGCAGATCTTTATTTTACTGATTCCTAAATTCGCATGCAAAGATGAGAAATAATCCACCTAAATCCTATCGAAAGTGCCAGTAGATACATAAGATTAATTTTTAAAAAAATTATTTGGGGAAAAAAACGATTTAGAAAAAGAAAAATGTCTGGAGTTAGAGTATATGCATTAATAGATGATAAAATGATATAAAATATAACGTGTTCTGCTGAGCAGTTGTTATCCCGATCGGTGTGTTTATATTAGGTCAATAAAGATGCTCTGTTGGCTGCATCTGCAGATACAGTGGCCAATTGATCTAATGCAGTTTCTAAAGGCTTTCTATCCAGGTGATGTCATCCTTTTAGCTCGGGTCCCCTCCCACTCTCTTTCCTCCTTATTAGATATTTCATCTTGCTGCGGAGCATCCAATCGATGGGAGCTTCTCCTGAGGGAGCTGCTGAGAAGCCAGCAAAGATAGTAGGAATTAGGACTCCGGCAGCCGGTCTCGCCGTGGCCATGGACGGACTGGTTCGTCGTGCATTACAGAAAGGTTTTAATTGGAAAAGCTAGGCGTGGATTAACCGGTGTCTGCCTGATGCATTAGAATACTAAGCAACACTGCAGAGTTGTAAACTGCATTAAAAAGAGAAGGAAGGGGTGGGGGGTAGGGGGGGGCAAAAGAGAATAGGGTTTGTATTGCAGAGGCTTTTAATACGTTCCACGGTGCAAACCTGTTAGAGCACGGATCCTGGAGCTACAATCCAGACGCTAATTCAATTTTTGCGGTTATGCTGGACGAGAGTATAAAGAAGAAACTTTAATATCCAGGGTGTGGGATTCCTGAATCGCCTGAGATGCTGAAGAGCCTTTGCAGAATTTCATCTACAATATGAAGGTGAAGTTTCCGAAAAGTGGACCCGAAGATAAGCCACTCGTAAATGCATTTTAGTGAAGAGAAAAAAAAGGAATTTGAAGAATTTATATCTCACCTCTTAATGTATTGTTGCTTTAACCTGCAGTTCTAATCCATTTCAGAATTGATTCCCTTTTAGCAGCACTTTTTTGGGTGCCTGCCTCTCGCCTGGGGGAACGGATGGATATTTGTATTTGAAAAGCTAGGAAACATTTTTGATTTGAATTTATGTGCTTGTTAAAACTGGAACATTTTTCTAGGAATTGCTGCTGCTGCTGCTGCTAACTCCCTGCAATACTGAAAACTCCTCAGATACAGTGGAAGCTGTAATCGAATTCAGTGTGAAATTCAAGCCTGAGAAGTTGCCTAAATGTACATGTGCTGCTTTGGTTTATGATTTTTAAAGAGAATCCAGAAGGGATTTTACTCCGTATTTTTCTTCTGTGTCTTTTATTTGAGAAAGGAAACTTTTTTCCGCCCCCCCCGCACCCCCCAGCCTTAAGAAATGGCTTTTCTTGTTCGATGTTACGCCAACTGCCTGCAACCCTGGGCCTCCAAAGTAAGTAGGATTTTGTGCTGTGTTTTTTGTGACACGTATTGACAACGGCGCTGCCACTCGAGTGTCACCTCTCACAGCCCGGGTGCTGCTCCAGGGGCTCTGCGCTGTGTGGGCACCGCTCCTGTGGCATCGTTTCCAAATGGGAAGGAGGGGTGGGGGGGGACACCTTGAAATCTTGGAATTGTTGGATAGACGAATAGCTTACAAATCATCAAGAAGTATTAAAAAAAAATGCCATTTGCTTCTGAAAAGTGTAAAGCTTGCTTTTTAACCTATAAGTATGAAGCAAGTATTATTGAAGTGTGACATTTTTGTGACTGCTTGCATTTTTGTGCTAACTTGACCATACCGGTTTACAGACCCAGTGATGCTCTGATTTTCAAGCTGTAGGAGGCTGTACAGCTTCGTTCCTTTGTGCAGTGCTGTGGAATTGGTTAATTATTTAGCCCAACTATGTAATTACAATTAGCTTTAAAGGACACACGTTATTTTGTGTGCCTGAAGATGCAGTGTTTTTGTGAAACTGGGGAGGGAGGGGTGTTTCTTTTAAAGGAGATAATGAAATCTAGAACATTTGGGCAAACCCACCTTGATTATTGAGATAAAAGCCTTTAATGAAATTAAAAAATACACTATTTGTCAGACTCTTACTATTTGGTGTGCTCGGACAGAAAATTAGCCGAGTTGCTGGTATTTTATTAATGCTACTGCCAAGAATTAGTCACCTAAGACTGAGGGGACTTATAAATCTGAGGCCAGGCGTATAAACATAATTATTTATTACAATTTTATATTTATAGTGCAGCTCATACAGGCGAGAATAAAGATTGTGCAACTTTCTTCTTGCGTCTGAGAGGCAGCTTTGGAGACAGTGGGCAAAACCCTTGTTCTCCTGACGTCATGAGATAGGGCATTGACTTTGGAGCAAGAAATTTGCTCTTGACTTTGGTCCCAAAAAGTTGAGAGTCTACGTGAGGTGGTGGTGTGGGCAGACACAAGGGGAGGGACACGGCTGGGTGCGTGGTGTCCCCATGCAGGGTGGGTTTCCCTCTTTGGTTTTTATGTCTGGTAAAATGGAAGTGGAAGCTCACGGTGTCTGGGGGCGAAAGTGCTGGGCTTCGAGGTTTCTGTATGCCGTTGCCAAAATCCACACGTTGCCACGTGTAAATACGTGGGGGTGCGGGAGGGTGAATTTTGGCTGTTTTGCGGGTGCTGAGTCCATCCCACCATCGGGGTGCTCCTTGCCTTGAAGGGCTGATGGGCTCCGTGTGCTCAACCAGGTAATCGCGGTCCTCACCTTAGAGATGCTGATGGCCAATGTTGGCTTCTTGTATCATCATCCGTGGAGACTCCTTTGCTTTCTTCCTTCCCTTCTTCCTCTGTAGACATTATATATGAAAGGATCACTTCACTTAAGCTGCGTTTACCTGCACCGCTCTTATTAAGGAGGTCTGAAGGTGTAATAATTGCTTAAAAGCAGGGAATGCTTAGTCACGTTGGTGCTTCAGCTGAGATTGCTCTTTCCGTAGAGTTTGGGCCACGGTGAGAAACGACTGAAAAGAAACCCTGTGCTCAAGGAAAGGTCTGGCGGGAGTAAAATAATAGTATAAAAACAAATTATAAAGGCTTTTGGGCCCCTGTGTCAGCTCTGTGGGTGCCACCCAGCAGATGGCTGTCATACCAGTCAGGCCATTTATTCACTCATTTTGTATCCATAAATGAAATGGGATAAAGTGTTGAGGAGGGGGAGGTTTGTTTTGGTTTTGTTTTGTTTTTTTTTTTTTTTTTTAAATGGCTGATGAAAACCGATTAACTGGTTTTGCATTCCAGTCCGTGGCTAAAAGTTCTTTTACCTTTAAAACCTCAAAAGAAAAAGCACCTGTAGCCCCCTTCTGCAACCCACCCAAGTCTCCTGCAAACCCCCCCCCAACTCTCAAACTCGTCTGTCCGTGATGTTCTGCAACTCCGAAGAGAATCTGCGTGGGATTGAAGAGACCGAGGAGCTGAATTACACGAGTTCGTTCCATTTTGTTTTTATCTGAGCTTTGTGTCACAAGTCCGTTTCATAATAATACAGATTATAGCAAAATAACTGGTGCCAGAATTTTAAATATTCAAGTCTATAACTTTTAACTTGAAAACGTCAAGTGTTTTATGATACTATTTTGAAACTAGAACCGTTCCTTGCCATAGAGCAGTGAAGGTCTGACTTCTCATTTGCTTTCTCAGTGATTAAATTCAAAAATTTCTCAGATGTATGTAGATACCTGTCCCAGAATTTTTTTCAGTTACTTGCGTTTAAACTGGTATAGGACAATAGTCTGAAAATGGGCTGTTGACTCAGTTGTAATTGTAGCTGTTCTGAACGTGGCGGTGTAATGATACATCTATTTAATCAGAGCAAAAATGAAGTCATGTTTGATGTGACTAATCGGAAGGGTGAGCTTTGGTGAAGGTACGTAGAGGAGAATACTGCAGGTGAACCTGAGGCTGAGGAGGCTGGTCTGGCTGGGGAGGGACCTGCAGCAGGAGCAGCTTTGGGACCTCCCGCACCTCCTGGAAGATATTCAGATTATAAGGGGTGTCCTCCCTGGTTGGCAGTGCACGGACCCCTCATCTCCAAAAATGCCAGTGCTTTTGGCTTCTGAAAGTAAAAGGGATGGAGTAGCTATCTGTAATCAATGCGATCTGTTTTCCTGCATAAAGAAATGCTAAAAGGAGGATAAACACAGAGAGAGAACTCCCAATGGTGTGAATTTCTGCAGTGCCCCTGAAGATGAGCTGGACGAGCCGTTCCACCCTTCCATGCAGGCTCTTGTAGAGGTCAACGGTATTTCTCAAGACGATGCTGAGAGTTGGGAGCGTGTCCAGGAGAGATCACCATGGTGAGATGGCGCTTGTTCCTCTGTCAGCTGTGGCTGGAGGTACCAGTACAGGGACAGAATCCCACCGCGGAAGCACATCGTGGGAAACGGTCTCTGCCCACGGGACTGTGCGCGTTCTGGAATGATACCCTGCGGAAGATGAGATAAATAGATGCAGGCATCCTCCAGCAAACATGGTGAAGGTGATGAGCAGCGAGGAGTGTGAAAAACAATGATCAAAGTGGCCCCGGCTGTCGAGCCGCTGCTGCTCCGGAGGAAGATGAAGGAGGGTAGAGGACTTTGTATCCGTCTTGTGGAGATCTAAAACAGACATTGTGTTTGTGAGAACAGGAGGCATTCGGCTCAAGCTAATCTAAATTCCTCTGCTACTGATGCAATATTTTAAAGCAAAAAAATTAAATGTTTCCAATGTATCTCAGCAAGATTCTGCTCGTCTTTGTAATTCGCATCATAACTTTCCCAGTGTCTGTTAAATTGCCTGTAATGCACTTTGTGGTATTAGACTCTTAAACGTAGAGGCATTATGAAGTCACCATGAAAGAGAGCTCTAAACTTAACGATTTAGATGTATATGGTTCTCCTGTAATAGGAGTTTTATGTACATCCTAACCATTTCCCAAGCCTGGAATGCGTACGCAGTTACCCCATTTGTGTAGCAGGAGGGTCTGATGGGGAAAACAGGGAGTAATTGGGTAATGTATCTACAGAGGAGATTTAAAAGGGAGGCTTTTGGAGATAATGTGCTTTTTATAGAAAATAAGGATTTTTGAATTAACAGCTAAGCTTCTAAAATGTTTGTTCCTGAAGGAAAACAGTTTCATTTAAGATCCCAGGTGCACGTTAAACTTGTCTTACGCCAGTAGACAGTAATTTATTTTCTCCAGGCTTCTGTGTTCTGCTCTTTAGATAAAATCTAATAATGCTGAGCATAATAGGAAGATACATTTGCTCTCTGAAAGTTTGTGTTTGGCTTAGAACAGAAGTCTTGGAGTCATTTTTCAGTCCCATTCCTGTTCCTGCTGTCCTCTCACCAGGACATGATGCAAGTTGTAGTTATCTGTAACTAAAATCAGTGTAACACCATCTTCTGATTCCGAGGGGCATCGGTTTGATCTCCCAGATCTTGAGTTGAAACCTTCATGCAATTAAAGATTATTTTCAGCTCCTCAGAAGAAAAACAGACCTCGGATAGTGTGTCCTTGATTTGATTCGGTGCCATCCTTGTCTTTGCTAACGCACTTATATGGAACATAGCCCTGGTAGCATGAATTTTAAATGTTTTCAGTGCAAATAGAGTAACTAAACCTTCGCTTTTGGTCAATTTTGACAGCATCTTTCTCTCCTTCTTGGCCTTGCCTCTCCCTCCAGTCTTTCTCTGTCCATACTTGGAGCTTCCAGCCCAATTTTCAGTGGTGTGGAGCACCCCATCATTGCTCAGAGTGGGACCCATGGGTGCTCAGCACCAAACTGGCCGAGTTTGTTGCAGGCACAGGCAGTGGGTGATTGCCCTTGGAGCTCCTCCCTTCTGGTTCCTGATGGTTCTTCCCTCCGGCAAACGTTGGTTTTCATGGTTTAGCTCTCTTTTGAGTTTCTTGGAGTTTCAGCCAGCTCCTCAGAGAGTATTTATGATCTCTCCTGTTCCTTATTTTCTGATCTTTTTCCTCTCCATCCCCTGCAATGGAAGGAATGCCTTGTTTCTCCATCTTAATTGATTTATAGGAGCATCTTGGTTACTCAATGCCCTGATCCCCAAGCGCTTGAAGAGTGAGTGCTCAATCCAAGAAAAGATGATTTTCCTTATGCTTAGTAAGAGGTTTAGCTCTCTTTTTTTATAACGACTTGCAGGGTATGTTTTAAATGTACTCTTTGTTTGATAGTTTACTAAGATTAAAATGGTTGAATATGAGCTGTCTGGTCATTTACTCTAGAAAGCTTGGATTTTCTTATATTCCAGTATATGGTATGTTGGGGTTAAATGCGTCGTACTTCTTTCCAACAGTAAAAGTCCTTTCCTGAGGTATTGTTTTTATCGGAAATTTGCTCATAATATGCAAATAAACCCCTATCTGTTCATTTATTTCCTCCTGGACTATGTTTGTTTTAAACCTGCTTTGTTTAAATTTTGCTACAATTCTGCTTCCAGCCACAGCCCAGTTCGGGACCACCCTGTTTCGCTCCTCTCACTTCCACGAATGCATTTCTCTGTGAATAGAGAAGGAAAATGTAGATGGAAGATTTGGTGCTCCTTTGGTTTTTTTTTTTCCCCCGCGTGTACGGGATCCGAGGGCCTCGTTCTGCAGCTCGTTAGAGGTTACACGCTGCCGAGCGGTGCTTGTGGCATCGTCGAGCTCGTGCCACACTCTCCGTGCCGTCCAGCCCGGCTCGGTGCCTCCCCGGAGCCGATTGTCACCTGCGTGTCACTACGGTGAGGTGGGGTTGTAGCAGCCCGAGGATGTGTGAAGAGGGACCGTCATCGCCGGGGTATTTTACCAATCAGTGTATCTAAGAGTTTATAAATTATTCAGCGGGGATGAAGGTGGCTGGAGGTGCGGAGTTTCACGTGCCCGGCGGTGCTGGCTCAGGATGGGAGCTCCCCAGACGTCGGGCTGCTGTCACCCGCGTGGCTCCCCGCTTTTGATGATTTCTAAAACTTCAACTCTTTGCAGAGTCACTCGCCGCTGTCACAGCTCGTTTTCGGCTGTAATTATTTAGACAAGGCTCTTCTTAATCTTGTGATGTATCAGTTTTCAGTGGTGAGAACAAATAGCAAAATTTGATGAACCCTGGCACTGAAAATAAGTCTTTTTTGAACATTCCCGTTACATGTTCATGATGACAAAACACAATTTTGACATTTTTAAAATGTTATGCTGTGAGTAGACTAGAGAAGAGTTGAGCTGTATTAATTGATGGTTGTAAGAAACACAACTCATGTTTACATGTTGGATAATGTCAATATGGTGGATTCCTCATCAATACCAGTACATCTTTTCACAGGTGAATTCTCACAGCTGAAGTCCCCACTTCTCCTCCAAAGCAGAGATATTTGCGTGCCAGACTCTTAGCGTTATCGTGAGTTAAGGCATAGCAGTAATCTATAATTTAGACATAGGAAAACCAAATTAAAATTGCATTACATGTGTGGTTTAAGGCAACACCAGAATTTAGTTCAAAATTCTGTCCTCATGTCACCTTATTGTAACTAAGGAAACGTAATACTTCAGAGGATTTTATTTTCTACATGCTGTAGGAGCCATGAAGGCCAAGAAGCTCTTCGCTGCCGGAGGCATAGAACAGCCTCTAGGGATTTTTAATTCTTTTAGATGTTTTTTTTTGTCGTGGTGGGTTTTTTTTTTGTAAGCCTGGGGTTATTTTTGGAATACCTACAAGGATGGTTTTTGGGGCGCTGCAAGGCTGTCGTGAATGGTGTCAACTTGGTCCTTATTTCTTTGAGAATCATGTCTGGAGCACTAATAATAGCTGGAGTGAGTGTGGACTGCAGCTAAGGAATTGAAACAAGTGTTGAAATAGATATTGTCAGCGAGCCCATCTTTTGTGTGCTTTAAAAAAGAAAATGGTCTGAAGTTTGTATGGTTGGAGAGGCGCCCTTTTCTTCTGCATTGTGTTATTGAAGGATTTTATCTCAACCTGCTGGGAAAATATTTGATCCATCAGTTGCCTTAAAAACAAACTAAAAAAAAAAAAAAAGGCATCATTGCTGCTGCTCTTTAAAGAATCTGAAGAAATCTGTTTTTTGCCATCTGGGGTCTTTAAGGAGGAAATGTTTTTGCTTGCATTAACTTCGCTGAGGACTGATGTCAGCATCGGTAATTCGCTGGGCTCGTCTTACCCGCTCTGCGGCCACCTAAGTGGGCTCTCTGTCTGCCTCAGAGGAGCAACTCTCTCCTCGCCCATTAACACAGCTCTAAGTGTATTTTAAAACTTATGCGTTTCTAAACTGGAGCGGAACCGTGGCTTGTATGTAAAAGGTGAACGTTAAACCAGAATTAATTTATAGAAATCTTTGGGAAAAAGGGCTAATGAAAATTCTACAAAATAACTTCAGAGAACTCCAGTTGGTTTTGGTAGTTTCTCGTTATTTTACTGGCAGGATATACGAGATGATTAAAATAATTTACTCCCTGATGCCAAGAAAAAAAATCTGAGATTTTTTTTTTTTTTTTTTCTTAGCTGGAATGAATAGGATGGATGAGAGCAAAAAGTGGGATACAGGGAGGTTTGCTTGGTGAGAGACTGCCTGCCTGTCAGTGGGAGGAAGCATCCCTGCTCTCATTTCAGTAGGTTGTAGAAGGAAAAAAACAGAACTAATTAGAGAAATCAGTTATCTTGTGAAAATGAACGAACTGATGATGGAATCGCGGGCACAGAGTAAGACCATCAAAACAGCTGGCAGATAAGATGCTAGAACACGGAGTTTGCTCAAGTTGGAGGCAAAGTAGAGCCTGGGCACATGCTCCAAAGGCCAGGACCGTGATGGGACGATGTGTTTAAACCCTTGCCAGCCTCTGGAGTGAAGGTGATCTTCAACGAGCCGTGGAGGAAACCCATCCCACCCTCCAGCTCCCCGGGCAAAGCTTTCCCCGGCGCTGGTGGGGTTTGGTTTGTAGGAAATGACCCAAGTATTTATGTGGGATTGCAAAGAAAAGAGGAAAGCTCCCAGCAGGGATCCCGGGGGGGATCCAAACACTGGAAACGCAAACGGGAATTAAAAGGAAGAAATTTGGGCAGAGCTATTTCATTCTAATATTATCTGAAGGAAGGATTTTGAATTAAGGGCATCAGAGAGAAAAAGGCAGATGAAGGGAATGGAAGGATATAGTCACTGAAAGGAGAGGGGGAGCTGGCAGAGGGTCCCCTTCAGCTCTTTCATCAAGTGGTATTTTTAGTTTGGCAATTTTGTTTAATTTTTAAAACTGAAGGCAAACATGTGCTTTTTTTTTTTTTAAACTGGCTGTTTGTAACAGTCTAAACTTTCTGTATCATCTGAGAAAGGAAAATTGCTACCCTTAAACCCCTTGGGTGCGATGGAAGCTGAGCGGGAGCGTTTCCTAAAGCTCAGAGGTGACCAAGTGTCATCACAGTTAACTCTCCAAGGGTGTGCTAATGGGCTCCGGCTTAAAAGAGTGAAAACCCTCTTAATGGAAAAACCTCAAGCGATAAATAAAATAACAAATACGTGTGCCGTAAAACGGGGGTGGTTGGGTTTGGAGTTGGAGAGCTGTTGGTAGCGGTGGACGGGGCGGTTGGTGGAGCAGTGCGTGGTGGTTTGATGGGGACGGAGCGGACGGGGCTGCGCCGTGCTCGTCCTCGGGTGGTTGATGGAAATAAACCCTGTGTTGTTTCTGAATATTACTTTTGCTGGCAACGTTTCAGGGAACTTCAGAAAAGCAAATAAGGTATAAGGTTACTGACAATCTGTAAGACCAAGGACAGAAAATTTGCTTACCCAGACTGTAAAAGGACAGACTGTTCCCTCCGAGGCTGATGCTTCTGCTGCGTCCAGACTAGATCGATCGGTTGTAAACATCCATACGGGGACTGAGGAAAACTGATGAAAAACTTTGCTGTCAAGGAGTATCAAATAAAGAATGAGGCAAAACTTTGGCATCCTTATTGCTCGTTTTCCTTGCATTAATTTGAATTTGTAACGGACACTACGCACCGGGAGAATTATGCAGACTGTGCTGCCTTTAGTAATTTGGTTTCTGATGATGTGTCCTTGGGCCGCTGCCCTCATTGCAGGGTGTTTCTGGATATTTTTAATAAACCTGCCATTTACTGCAGGTTGAAACACAATAGTGAAGCTTCTTTTACATGTAGAAAAAGATAATTCATAGGTCTTGTGTCCGTCTGTCAAAACTATTTTACGAATTCCTGTTGTCTCTGCCTTTTCAGCCTGTGTTTTCGGTTATCCAAACTGTGCCAGGAAACACTGATATTTATTTTCAAAGCTTGTGGCACAAAAAGGCAGAGAGGTGGCTTTTCCATAGGGGAAAGATGCGAGCAAATCCAAAAGTTAGTCACGTAGGAAATAAAGGATGAAGAGCATGGTCCCTGTGCCGAAAGAGGTTCTCATCCCTTTCCCTGGAAAGAATGGGGAATAGAAAGACAAAAGTCTCCGTTTAGCCCTTCTGTGGCATAACTTCTGTGATGCCTTTCTCTACATTATAAACTCTGCAATCACTTTTCTATAGCCTGAATTTTTAGCAAAACCTTCCTAGGGAGCACGTGAAGGAAAGTTGTGCTGAGGCTGACAGTGATTTTTAGTGTGCTTCTCAAAAGACTTCGTTGGTGGTCATCCCGCCAAAGATCACGTCATTCGCTCCGTCATACAGGGCATGTGCAATCTCAGCAATCTGTTACACCAAAATTAGCTTTTAATTTAATTCCCGAGTATTCTGTGTGACTTCACTGTGGGCAATAAATGGTATTTACGTAGGAAGTAAATGTCACTGCAGACGCACTCTGCTTGGACCTGTAGAAGTGCCCTCTTGGCTTGTGAGATACACCATGGATCACAACTTCTACTCCAATTAATTTCAAAATTGCAGACGTAAGACACGGAGAAAGTTGGCAAATCACTTTTTGTATAGCGCGTGTTGCCATAGGTGTAGATAGAAATACGACTGCAAAGCTAGATTAAGTATTAATTTAGAAAATTAGTGTTAATTGGGAAATATTTGCTCATGCTCTTGTCTCCCAGTAGCGTGGCAATTTTTGTAGTCTTGGTGGGTCTTTGGTTATTAGACACCTCAAAGTGGATGTCTTGAAAGTTAGATAGTTTGAGATGGGGTCAAGTGAGACGCGGTTCAGTCTCCTGCACTGGAAAGATTGAAAATTACGTGTGAAAGTTCGGTGAAGCTGTAATCGTTGCAAAGTGTTTTGTGGCCGGGGAGGAAAAGTACTGCCCCGTTGTAAATTTGGGGTGGTTTTGGTGATGAAAATGTAGGGAAGTAGTAAAACTGAAGAATGTTACCTTCCTGTTATCCAAGAGGAAATGAGCTGGATGGCAGCCGGTCGGTCCATTTCCAGTACTCATCAGATGGTCCATGTCCTCTTCTGGTTCCTCCCTCCTCATTTTGATTCCTTCTCTCCCCCACCCAACCTCAGCCGTTACCCCTCACATCCGCTGCTTTCTCCACGCTCTTCCCAAGGACCATCCTTTTTTCCCAAGGATGCCCAAGGACAAATATGAGCAGAGATTCTTCTCTTCCACGCTTCGCTGCTTTCACAGCGTCCTGTTGCTACCTTTTTATGTCATTTGGCTCCATCCAGCCGTTCAGAGCAGCAGTGCTGCTCCCAGATCTGCTGCTCCGGCTCTGCCTCTCCGTTCACACCTATAAATCAGTCTCTTGATGCAATTTCTCTTCTATAACATGTGCAAGACTCGAGCATCCTTTCTGTCCAGGTAGGACAAAAAGCACTTACACATACTGCTCTTCATGGTTTTTGTTTTACGTGACAGTTTCTGCATTGTGTTGTGTAATAGGAGAAAGGACGGTTTGGGGTCTTCTAGAGGTTTTGGTGTCTCTCTGGTCCAGCAGCAGGAGTTCTGCTGCCCCTAGCTTTGGTGCTGGGTGGCTGCACCCATGAAATCGGTAGGAGAAGCCAAGCTGCTGGCGGACCTCGTGGAGCCTTCGCCCCGTGGGTGTTTTCAAGGTTGTTGTGGGTAGAGTTTAGTATTTTGTGCATGTCATTTTTATTAACTGTTACTCAAAACCGGCTTTTACGCTCTTGTGTCTTCTTGCTCCATGGATGGCTGCCCCATCTCTGGAGGGGTTCAAGGCCAGGTTGGACGGGGCTTGGAGCAACCTGGTCTGGTGGGAGGTGTCCCTGCCCAGGGCAGGGGGTTGGACTTGGTGATCTTTAAGGTCCCTTCCAACCCAAACCATTCTGTGATTCCCTTCCCTCTCCCCAGCGCTGCGGCTTCATGAGCCATCCTGGGCTGTGTCCCAGTGAATGTAACGGCTGGACCCTGTGTGCCACCTTCAGAAATCTCACATTTAACAAAAAACAGTGCAGGCTGCTGCTGTTTGTGTGGCAAGATAGACTGACGCTACCATTAGGATGAGCTTCTGAAGGATTTCGTGGATTTTCTTTCCTTTCTTCCTATTGCAGTTTGCAATATCTCTTTAAAATTTCCTTTGTTGATTCAGGTTTTCTCGGTGTAATCACCGTCTGTATTTTCCCGACTCTGTGGGAGGGCAGAGCTGTAGGTGGCTGTGCAGAGCATAACTTCTATTTTCTTAACTTCCTTTCACTTTCAGCTCTGAACCGCAGTATGACATTTCAGCGGGGGGTTTGGTGCTAAATATCGCTTTGTTGGGAAAGGTCAGTCACAAGGATGTGCTGGCACCGCTGCAGGGACTGCCTGTGCCAACATCTCGGACGCACTCATATTCCAAGTCCAGATTGTCCCTTCTTGTGAAAAAATGTAATTGTTATGATTTAAAGTGGCAAGTGAGTGATCTATTTCTGCATTGAGTGTTTATCAGAATTTCAGGGATGTTCAGGGTATCCCTGTCTGTGGCTGCTGGAGCACACAACCAGCCAGAAGATAATGCAGGTGTATACGTCTGCGCCTGAAAGCCTCTAACGTGGACGCAGGCGAACGTGGCTATTTTGAACTTCTTTCCCTAACACATAACTTTTCAAGATTTTGAAAGGATATCTTGAAAAAATATTTTTTAAGACAACAGTTTTTGAGTTTCTCCCACAAAAAAAAAAAAATCACAGCCAAGTAATAAGTGAAGATTATTCCCCAATAGTTCAGATGATGTCATAGCACTTTTGGCAACTTCACAACCACATCCAGTGAAGTCCTTCCCGCGGTTGCTGTCACGTTGTTCCAGAATCACCCCATCCGTGCAGTGCTGCTTAGTGAGCTCGGAAAGAAAGAACAATCAGTTTGGGTAATAAAAACACCATAGAAAAGACAGAGGCTGTGATTTATTTGAGGAGATCGAGTAGAGTGGCAAGCAGCACTTTAAAGGTCACTTGTCTCAAATAAACCTTATCTCTCTCTCAAATTTAAAGAGATATTGTGGTCTTTCCTTGCATCTAACCGGCATTAAATGTCTTTTACAAGAACGTATTGCGGAGTCCGGCAGGAGCGTCGTACGTGGCCATGTGCTTTACAGGCAATGGAAGTGAATGGGAGTGAAGAGCCGTGATTAAGGAGTTGATAAGAAATGCTCCCGTGGGGCGGCTGGCGGTGGTCTGAGTTCCCCTTCCATGTGCCTTTGGGGAAATGGCCCATATGAAGTACATACAGGGCTTTTTAAATTTTTTTATTTTGAGAGCCGTGTCTTGTTCCAGCAGTGCTTCTCGACCTAACTAAATAGAACAGCCTTCATCACAAGAATCTTGAAATTTAAATTAAATTAGGGAAGAAAAACTGTATGTATCTGCTGTGTGTCACTGTCTGAGCCAGAACGGGCTTCAGTAGCACCGGTTTTTGGTAAAAAGCAGGCATCTGCCCTTGTTCTCCTGGGAAATCCCCTGGAATTGGTTCTGCTCTTGGTTCTACTCATCTGTTTTGAAAGTTTGAAGATCATCATTAATCTGGATAGCAGGGAGCTTAAATCAGATTTCCTTGTGTCTGTGTTATCGCAGTCAGCGTGGGACTTGCTCACGGACAGAATGCAATCTGATGGAAGCTGAGCTGGGAGTTGGAATGGGAAGGTTATAAAGGTGGGAACCGGCTGAGGTCTTGTTAAGCTGGGGGTAATGAATCTATATGGGTTTTGTTCTGTAATTTAGTAAAACTCCTAATTTTTTGGTGACACTGACCTCCAGCACACCAGTGCCTGGCAGGAGCCCTGCCTCGCAAGTTGTTAGCAAGTTCTGGCTTGCTCTGGATCCTGTCCTCCCTGGAAACGATGCCCTGACCTTGCTCGTAGGTGCCTCTCTTCACGTGGCCAAAAGCTCTGCTGTGTGTTTGCGGAGGAGCCGGCTGATGTGTGACGCTCCAGGAGGAGCAGTGTCACCCTGCGGCACTGGCAGCAGATGGGGACAGCCAGGGAACATCATAGAATCAGAGAATCATAGAATTGTCTGGATTGGAAGGGACCTTTCAGATCGAGTCCAACCATCAACCCAACACTGACAAAAACCACTACTAAACCATATCTTCTAAGCACTATGTCTTCCCATCTTTTAAATACCGCCAGGGATGGTGACTCCACCGCTTCTCAGCAGATCATCGGCACCGCTGTCGGCATCGTTGAAATACCAGTGGTTTAATTAGCGTCCACATCTCCGTTGGCTATTCTGTCCCTGGTGTCCATTAGAAGCAGTACATGGACAGTGCTTTTCTGTACTCGGTACAGAACCGTGTACTGTAGAAGGATTAATTTGGATTTTAAAAGTACCCAGCAAGTGCCCTGGACCAGAACTAAATCTCAGCTTTCTGCTTCGCTTCTGTACTTTTATTTGGTGGTGTTGGAGAGGTCACACCTGGGGGTACATCAGCTCGTTCCCCTCCCGCTGACAGGTCGCGAGCCGCCTCTTGGCCACTGGATTGAATTTTGTCAGCTCAGTGGTTTGACCTTTCTGCTCTTCTCAAAGCCTGAAAATAGATATATATATATATATATATTTTTTTTTTTTTTTTTCCCAGCCTGTAAAACTTTTTTTTGGTGGCTAAACATAGGCTTCAAAGTGTTGTGTTTCCTTTGTATTTGGATCAAGTTCTCTATTTTATACCTACTGCTTGGATGAGTTTTTTATGGCAGTTTGTGAAACCTTTAGCAATCTCCCAGTTTTCAGACTTTCTTCTTTTCCAAATGCATGTGAACAACAATCTTAATTTACAGACTGGATGTTTTTTACTTTCTTTTTGGAAGTAAAATTTATACGCAACTAGAATAATGTAAATACTAGGATAGTGAAAAATACTTCTGTCGCCTTTCAGTTCCCAGAGTTACTTTGCAAGAAGGATCTGTGCCGGTTTTTAGAGCCCAGAGGATGGTCGGTTTGTGTAGTGATGGGGGATGAGACATCCCCATGTTCCACATAACAATTTTGATAATCAAAATTTTATGTTCCATGTGTCAGAGGTGCTTTTTTTCTGGGAGCGAGGGAGGTTTGGAGAGACCTACTTAAGGTTTCAGAAAATACGTGAACAGGTATTTGGTGGAGTGTTTCTCCCGTGTGCTCTTCCAAACGTGGCCATTAAAATGTGATTCCAAATGAAGAACCTGCTTTCCATTTCTTAAAAGTTTAGCCAGTATTTATAAAGTTGATATTGGATCATTATTTTTTGTACAATATTATCTTTTAATTTGTAGGACTGAGTATCTAGGGGCTGACGTGACTGTGGAATTTGGTTTTGCAGAAGAAGCCTTTTCATTTTGCTCATGCTACTTCATGCTGTCAGAGAAGTTTTGGACTTTTTTTTCTGCATCAGAATGTTTTTTGAAGGAATAATATATAGAATTTGTCATATATAAACGGTAAAAGTCTATACAGTTTATCACAGAATCTATGATTCGCTGCTACAGTGTTCTTCCCATATAGTTGAGTATAAATTTAAAAATAGTAGAAATATATGTAGCAGAAAATAAATGAGCAGCTGAATTAAAGGACTGGTTAGCTGATAGTATTCCGTGTGGCTCTGATTCTTCAAAAGCCTACCACTGATTTTTACTTTTTTCAGTAGAAACAACATGTTTGTGGGCTTCAATCGTGCACTAAAATTTATAAATCTATAGAAGTGTGTTTATTTACAGAGAGATTTATAAACCAGAAGCGCTATTGTAGATACATGTACCAAAAATGCATAATATTCTTTCTGCGTACTCATTTTCTTAAAGAAAATTCAAGGCATTTTATGGACCAAAACTTTTATTTAGATTATATTACTTTTTGTTCTGTATTGATGTTTTCTGAAGGTTATTCTCGACTGAAGGCATGAATTGAATTTATAAGCAGGACTCCTGCTTCACAGGGGATTGCGGCATGAGCTGACGTTGGGGACTGGGGGCTCTTTGGCCAGAATCAGCTATTTGTCATTTCATGTGTTCTTGGTCCTGCTGGTGTGTGTCCGGGAGCTGTGAAGAGGGTTCAACTTTGTTTTATAGAAATGCGCATCATTTTCTATCATTCGTATAAAATCTGAATGCGATTGGCCAAGCTTAGTCTAAATTAGCTTTATCTCAAAACCTACGTCAAGTTGCAGGTGGATATTCAAATATGGAACAAAACCTGTATGAGTAACTTTGTCTTCACATCAGACTTACACAGCTTTTTTCCTCTCTCTTTTCTGCCTTTCCCCAAATCCGTTTTATTTACAGCTTCCAGCTGATCTTACCAAGATGCATCTCACCGACAATCCTCATCCTCAGGTGACTCATGTCCCCTCCAGCCAGTCGGGATGTAGCATCGCCAGTGACTCGGGGAGCAGCAGCCTGTCGGATATTTACCAGGTAAAATTGCATTTCTTTCTTATTTTTAACTTCCTTGATGTTAAACATTCCGTAAACAAAACCAGTGGCCCGTTATCCAAGACTTGCCCTCTGGATGCCTCCGCGTATCCCTGTGTTGCTGGCGTGATTTGCCACCTCCGCAGCCCCACAGAAGTCAAACCAACTTGTTGCTTTTAAAAGTCACATTTGGTGATTTATGGCATCGTTTTCCTTCTTTCTGTAATGGAACAAATTTCATGGAAATCATTCTTGCGTTTCAAATACCTTCCTTGATTATTTGTATTTATTGTTAATAACAGATGTTCTGTTTCTACAAACAAAAGCTTGGTAATAAGTGCACTCTCTGCACCGATTGACTGTAGCGATTGTGTTGCTGGGAGCAGAAGTTGACTGAAATCCAGGGAGAGCTCCCGTTTGTTTACAGATAATACACTTAATAAGTTCCCTGTCTCGTGTCAAATTGCAGAGGTGCTTTCGGGGATTTTTTTCATTCCGGTTGATGCTGCTCATTTTGGGTTTGTCTGGATCGGCAATTGCGCAGCTTTTCCACTTTTAAGTTGAAATCTCACTACAATCCGGAGTTGATAGCAACTGTTGGGCACCACATAGGTGTAAGTTCATTTTAGACACCCGTTCCCCTGGGTGCCGTCTGGGTACCGTTTCTATACACTATATAGAGATTAGTGGTATATCTTATTTACGGCAATGTATTGCTAGGTAACTTCAAAAATAAAGTATTAAAAGCTTTTAGAACATTATCCTTTTAGAACATTAAGTGCCTTTATGTGTTTTTTTTTTTTTCCTATTTAATCTATTGCCTTACTACTGCTTTAGATTTGCTTGCTCCTGACTAGGTCAGGAGTCTGTGCATCCCTGGGAGTCTTTTCAAAATGCTCTAAATTTTCTGATCTCTGAGAGCAGTGCTGGAAGATTTTGTTCTGTGTCTTATTTTTTTTCTATTTTTTGAATTTACTGATTCAACAGAATTGATTTTCATTAGTCAGAGTCACCAGAACTAGTCTGTGTGTTGTACCTTAACATCCCCTATATTAGGATGCTGATGGAGAGTTCTCCTGACCGTCGTCTGCCTGAGCAGCTTGGAGAGGTTGCTGTAAGTGAAAAGCACTTAAAGGATGTTATTGATAAAGAAAATGGGATTCCAGTAACGAGTGGATACTCTGTCATGTGTGGTTAATTGCATTTGAAATGCCTTGTGTCTATTCTTCAGAAAACGCCAAAAGAGCATAATTGTTAAACAAATAAGAATTATATAAATAAATGAAGTAATGGAGTAGTGTATTTATATGCACCGTAGCAAGTAAACATTGGTGAAATGTATTTTTGGGCCCTAAGGAATTATTAATTTATTAATGTGAAAATTAATGCAGATTTTCAATTAATTTGGAGGAGTTGAAGACTTTTCAGGTAGGAATCTCCTTGTCAGTGCCATAAGCCTGGTTTCGCATCCTGCGGGGAACAGGGACCCTGGGAATTTGCTGGCAGGAGGGGTGGTGCCAAGGCAGGTTCCCACCCTTCAGCCCCTGGGAGATCTTCAAAGATAGTACTGCAGCGATGGATGGTCATAGCTACGGTGTCATTAATCCTGAGAAACAGCAGTGGAGAATCCAGCATTTGATAAACTGTGGGTGAAGATGAGACGTGCAACCGGCATGTCACGGGAGGGAAAAAACCCAACCCAACCACCAACCCACTGGGGTGTTTTTTTTTTTTTTCCCTTTCTTTCTTTTTAAGTGAATTCTTCATATCTTCTTCTCGTATGCATAATGTGCAAAAAATATCCTGTCAAAAGCTGCTGGGACATTATATGGACTTTATTGCAGTAGCTATAACAGTTTTGGAGAAGTCTCTTAGTGTTTGTCGCCCAGTTCCACGTGCGTGGAGAGCTGGTGTGCGATAACGTCATGGCACAGCGTTTAAGTAACATTACACTGCAGCGACACACCAAAATAGACAGAGTTTGAAATCGAAAAGAAAAAGAAAAGTGTCTCCCCCAATATTCATCATGATATTATGGAGGCAGAGATTCTCTTTGATACGCAATAAACCCACGTTTTGAGTGTAATGTATTGGCTCAGTAGCTGAAAGCGGTTTTGGTACATTAAAATACATAAAGTACTTGGAAAACGATGCTTTGCTTTTGCAGTCAGCTGCATATCTATTACACGCCAAACTCTCGAGGAGTAGCATTAATGTCAGCAGAGGAAGAGCATTTTTGAATAATTTTGATTAATGTAGCCTTGAAATGACCTTTTGAATTAATGGCATCTTAACATTAATTTTTACAGTAGGTGGTGCAATCGGAATTCCAGAACAGGAAAATATTAAGAATAATAGAACCAAAGACTGAAACAATTTTTTTTATTAAGGTTTGGAAAGGTTTTCCGTTAATCCGTGCACACTGTACTCATCGATAGTGTTGAAATGAGGTTTCACTTGCTCCCGCCGCCGCTCGGGCCAGGATGTTGAACAGGAAACGCCGAATGTAAAGCCTGAGGTGGGATCAGGAGAAAAGGAGCCCCGTCTGTGAGCGCTGCTGGGAGCACAGTGTATTAAACCCTCGCTTAGTTGCGGAAACTTAATGAAAATAAATTTATGAAGATGTTTTTCTCCCTTCTCCTGTACCGTTACTGCTCCCTGTTAGAGCTTTCAGTCTTTATGTGGTCAAATCTCTAAATGTATGCTTTGCAAAGTCCAACTTGCTTGGAATACTGAGGAACAGTTGTTTTTGTCGGACTGCAGACATCTTTTTTTAATATAGGAAAAAAAGTAAGTTATTCCCTACAATTTTTAAAACAACTTATTTAATTTGCTTGAAGTGGATTTTTGGAAACATTTTTAAAAATTTTTATTCGATCCACTTCTGACAGCGTGCTTAATTTCAGAGCTGCGGTGTTTAGACAGAGGTAGGGGTGGAGGTGGGTCAGGTCTCATTAAGCTATAATGAATTAATTGCCTCTATCAATAGCTTGCAGTACTGTTCTCTTAACGACCAATTTGTGTCTCTTTTTTTTTTTTTTCTTACCTGTTGAGTTCTGTCAGTGGTGTGTTTAAAGTTTCTCTCTCTCTTTTTCTTTTTTTTTTTTTTTTTTAAAATCTTTCCTTTCTCACTCTGGCAGTGTATAGCATTTGTGGGCAGCAACATTATTGCCCAGCAATAATTTCAATTGTGGTTAAGGTTTTGATATTAAAGTGGATTATCTATAAAATATGCATCAGGGAGTGGGCCTTACTGAGGATTTTTCTATCAATTCTGAAAAAAAGCCTGGACGTTTTTCCCCTGAGAGAATTGACGTGAGGGAAGGGGAAAAAAAACTTGCTTTTACCAGCAGGTCGCATCAGGAATCAGGAGCACTAAAATACGTTATTATATGAAGTTATTATGGAACAGGACATCTTTGAGGCATATTTAATACTTTTTTTTTTTTTTTCCTGTCCGTGTGTGTTTCTGACACAACTTGTAGTGGGACGTGTATCATCATCACCAAAACTTTGCAAGGGCCAGTTCTTACGTCTTTGGCTTCCACAGGGTAGGCCAGCACAGGACACCTCCATGATCAACATTTGGCAAACACGGCTGAAACGTTAATTGGCAAAATTTGCAGTGCTATAAATAGAGTAATAATAGTATGATTTTAAAATAGCAAACATATGCTTTGACTGGTGTTAATTTTCCATCTGATCTCCGTGACACTCACCATTTGGGTCTGTCCCTGCTGCCTTCTCCGGAGAGAATTCTTGCCCTATAGACCCAATCCTCAAAATCCATATTTGTGTAGCGTTTCAGGATTGGAGCTTCTGGTTTCATTTTGTAAATTAATAGTTGATAAATGTTTCCATGAAGAATGATTTTTTTGATATTTGATTATGGAACCAGCTGGGGCATCGCACTCGGGAAGAGCAGCGACTCCTGCAGAAACCTTTATGAGCCAGATCCTTGTTCCTCCGGGCGCTGCCCGACTGCCAACCCTTTGTCAACCATCTGCACCTAATCTTTGGCACACGGTTTGAAGACCATCTCTTATTTCAAGGCTTGATCAAATTATAACTTATTTATCAAAAAAAAGGAGAGAAGATTTGTTTGTTGTCCTATATAGGATATACAATGAAAATTTTAAACCGTCACTTTTCTGTAGAACCTTTAGCCTCAGTTTCGTTCCTTAACCTTAAATTGAGGTTATCAAAGTGGGTATTAGTGCTGTAGTCTGCCTGGAAAAGTTGGTATAAATTGTGGCTATTGAGATAAAGAAATGCTAGAAAAGTCCTTGAATAAAATGCTGTACTGATGGTGTGCTGCTGAGACTCTCCAAGCACAATTTGCACTTGGGCTTCATTCCAAACCTGTTAATGTGAGCTACAGAAGCCAGTAAAGTGATGTAATAGAAAACAGATTTAACCCTATGTGCATCATTATCCTACTCTGAAAGAAATATTTATGTTAAATCATTTAAGCCTTATTTCCTAGGGTTGCTGGCTAATTATTAAAATGAGGACAAGCTGAAAGGTCCAAGGTTATATCTAAACCCCGGTATTTTTCTGTCTAGTGAAAGAAGGAAATAAATGCGGCTCAGCTGTGGAAGTGCTGGGCTTGCATTAGCCGAACAACACGGAGCGTGTAGGAAGAGGGAGGCAGACAGTCTGCTGTGATTAAATCACTTAAAATAAGTATTGTTTTTTATGAGGCAAGGAAGGCAGGAGAGCAGCATGGGTGGGTGGGGACCTCCTGGTCAAGCTAAAGCGCAAGAAGGAAATGGGTATAGTGGAACCAGGGACGTGTGTCCTGGGAGGAATGTAGGGATGTGTAGGGTGGGAATCAGCAAAGGTAAGGCACAGCTGGAGCTGGATTTGGCAAGGGGTGTGAAGAGTAACAAGAAGGGCTTCTACAGGTAAGTTGGTCAGAAAAAAGAGGATTGAAGAAAACTTACTTCCCTCCATAAATAAAACAGGGGAACTAGTGACATGGAGAAGGCTGAGGTACTCGATGTTTTTATTAGCTTGCTTTCCACTGGTAGTCACCCTTCCCACTTCTCTCAAGGTGGGGACTGGGGGAATGAAGTCCTTCCCATGGTGAGAGAAGATCAGGTTTGAGACCTCCTGAGGAACCTGAACGTACACAAGTCCATGGGACCCAGTGAGGTGCATCCCAGGGTCCTGAGGGAGCTGCTGATGGAGATGCTGAGGGACTGTCCATCTCTCTGGAAAAGTCATGGCAGTTGGGTGAAGTCTCCACTGACTGGAGAAAAGGGACTAAGGCTCCAGCGAGACCTTTCAGGACTTTAAGGGGGCTTATAAGAAAGACTTTTTACCAGGGCCTGTAGTGACAGGGCAAGGGGCAGTGGTTTTAAACTGAAACAGGGTAGATTTAGCTTAGATACAAGGAAGAAATTTTTTATGATGGGGAAGCTGAGACACTGGGACAGGTTGCCCAGAGAAGTTCTGGCTGCCCCGTCACTGAGAGTGTTCAAAGACAGGTTGGACAAGACCCATCCTTTATTTTGGAGGTTTTATGAACATGCAGAGTGTTTGCTGCATTAGTTTGTCATCAGTGTTTTTGTAAAATCTCAAGGGTTTCTTTCAAAGTGAAAGTGAATATTGTAAATGTGTTCATTTAAGAAGAAACTCATTTTTCTGCAAGTCTTTATATAATTGCCTTCTACTTCTCAGTGACACATCTTGTTGTTCGAATTTTTGAACTTGAGCAGTGAAATGATTTGCATGCTGGCTTAAACTGGGAAAAAAAAAGTGGTTGAGCAACTACTCTATGGAAATTGAAAATTTGATACTACTTCTTCCCCCCCTTCCATCTGTTTGGAAAGTTATTTTCATGCAATTACATCATTTAAACTTTACATAAGGAATTATTGCAAACGATTCCTATGCGATTCTGCTTTTTGTTGCCAGTGTTGCTTTCTCTTTCACCGTTGCTTCACGTGTTTGCTCGCTGTGGTGTCTATATTGCCATCTATTGATGGCAGCAGAAGTGTGTCTGCAGGCATTGGGGAACCAATGGTACTACCCGATTATATTATTATTTCGTTAATAATACAGACTCTTGAATTGTGAAAAAACCATTTTGTAAAGACAGGGAACAAATATCCCAGTATGTTAATTTTGCTGTCAGAACTTGTGATGATCGTGCCCGTAGCCTGGTCTTGCTTTATGCCAATGGTGTGTATTTGTACCATCCTTTCAGCGTAACGTGTTTTTCTCAGTGTCCAGAAAAGGAGCTATTACAATTTCTAGTTTGAATTGTTGGTCACAGCATTTCTTTCAGTATTAGCTGCCTAAGACCATAAATCATTAAACTGAAGACACTGAACTCATTGTCCGATGGATGTTTTCTTTGTAGGCTACGGAGAGTGAGATGGGAGACGTTGATTTAACAGGTCTTCCAGAAGCACCTGTGGACTCTGAAGATGAAGAGGAAGAAGAGGATGAAGATATTGACAGAACTTCAGATCCACTTCTAGGGCGAGATGTTGTACGAGAGTGCCTTGAGAAAGAGCCTGCAGATAAAACTGATGATGATATTGGTGAGGAGGAAAAAACCCCAAAATCTTTATGTAAAAGTATATGATAAAACATCTGTAAGAGAAGCATATCTGAAAACTGTTTAATGAGTTAATGTTAAATGTATAGCCTCGTAATTATGAATGATGCCTTCCAGAGGTCGCTTTGCTCTAGCGATAGCGTTAATTGAGTGATATCTCTTCTTTCTATCTGAGAGAGTATTTGTTCTGAGGAACTAGGTATTTTAAAAACCAGTCTTGGAGATGCTTAAGTTGTTACATATTGCAGTCATTGTACGTGTTGATATACAGGAGGGGTAGGTAGCAAGGTAATTTTGACTGCCTGAAACTGTTGAACTAGTTATTAAATGTCAAAGAGAATATACTATTACTGCAGTATAGATTTACTGAATTGTAAACTGGAAAACATCTAAGATGGAAATGATCTACTGCCGTGTTTAACTAGGAATTGGCATTAGTTAAATAGTAAAATTTGCATTATGCTATACTTCAGATTACTTCTCTAAACACTAGAAAAAAATGCATGCTCCTATCAAGCTTATAATTACTGTACTGCAAGGGTATTTTTAATTTTTCTAAATGTTTGAAGCTGAAATGCTTTTACACTGGAGCCAGACTGCTGCTGTCGGAGTCAATCAGAACACGACCGAGACCGTAAAGCCCAGTTCCGGTTGTTGATGACAAAATGCACACTGGGCTCATTTAGCCCCAGGCACTAACAGGGATTGTAACACCACTGAGCTATTTTCCCATGAATGTAGCTGAGATTTAATATACCTGTGGAGAGGAAGGTGTCTGAGGAACCACTGGGCCTCGCAGTCTTCATAAAAATGTTTCCTTTGTCTAACAGAGCAATTATTGGAATTTATGCATCAGCTCCCTGCCTTTGCAAACATGACTATGTCTGTGAGAAGAGAGCTCTGCTCAGTGATGATATTTGAAGTAGTAGAGCAAGCAGGAGCCATCATACTTGAAGACGGCCAAGAAGTAAGTTACTGCTTGTAACCCAATTTGAGTGCTACAGGCGCCGAAATGATAGGCTATATGAGTTATATAAAGGTTTGCAAAGGCATCTGGGGGTGAAGGGCTGGAAAATCCATTTCCCATCTCCACACCTTTCCCACACCTGAAAGTTAAAGAATTCTTCTCTCACCGTGACCCATATCCAAAACCCCCAAACCTCAGCCCATCCCTCTGGGAGATTCTGCCTGTGTTTTACTGTCTTGTTCAAGACTTCAATGTGGCCAAGTGTAGACATAACACAGCATTCAGTATCTTGTTATCAGGTAAGTTCTAACATCTGGAGGAGTTCATTTTAAAGATTATTTGTGGCATAGAAGAACACATCATTTCCATTGGTAAAATAACTTCTTATAGTGTATTTTTTTAAAAGTGCTAACATGAAGAGGTATCCTCACCCAACAGTGTAGATATTATAAATGTATAAATTAGGAGCAGTTTCCATACAGAGTCAGTGGGAGGAGACAGATGTGCAAATTAGCAGTCAGGCTCCCGATGTGGGTGCTCTGAATCCCTATTTTGAAATCTCTGCCCTCGGATCAAGACATCTGGAATGGCTGTAGCAGGTCATCCCTCTAAGAGGATGAGGCAGACCCATCTCTGGTAGTGACCAAGTGGGTACCCAGGGGACAAATGTTCATTCTCACTGAATGGTATAAATATATTGCAGCAATTAGCCCACTGATTAAAAAAGCAATCTATTCATCAGCATTCCTCCCTACTGAATTAGTTCTGAAATGAATGAAGAATGCTGAAAAGAGTTCTTGTTTCAGTCATCTTTATTGCTTGCCTTACAGTGCACATTTTTAGTGAATTAGATGTTGCAAAACTGTGGTGACAACAAACTGGAGGCTGCAAGAATAAGCTTTTCTGAGATAAGAGCCTTGGAACAGCTTAAAAAAAGTTGTTGAATTGGCTTCACTTAATAAATTTGTTTTTTACTTCCTCTAGCTCGATTCTTGGTATGTTATTTTAAATGGCACAGTGGAAATCAGCTATCCTGATGGGAAGAGTGAGAGTCTCTGTATGGGAAACAGTTTTGGGATTACTCCCTCCCTGGACAAACAGTACATGAATGGAGTGGTCAGAACCAAAGTAGATGATTGTCAGGTAAGATAACCATTTGATACAACTACCTGGTATTTTAAAGCATCTAATAAAAGGAAACAGACTACTTGCATCTTAAGGGCATGATATTTATTCCAGGAGCAGGAAAAAGGAGGTTGGTGTTTTGGGGTGAAGGGCTCTGCTGATGTTGGGTTAGTTGTATGCTCTTCAGCAGCTGAGATTTATTTCACGTGAGAAATAGCAACTTTGATTTATGCTAAAACATAAGCTTAGTCCACCCCAGTCATGCTCTGTATGTGACGGACATGCAGCAGGAACAGATAAGTAGAAAATATCCATTTCCACTTCTCACAGGCTTTGTCCTCTATATGTTTAGCCCATTCCAGTAACATTTTGGAGATGTGAGAACGTGACTGGTTCTATTTGTCTTCTATTTCTTGTGTAGTTGGCCAGAACAGGGTGGGGTGGGTATCAGATTGTGTTGAAGCAGCCCGGAGATGGGGCTACGTTCATGATATGGGTATTTATTAACAATCCCGTGTTGTTTGGGGGCAGTTTGTGTGTATAGCCCAGCAGGACTACTGGAGGATTCTGAACCACGTGGAAAAAAACACTCACAAAGTGGAGGAAGAAGGAGAGATCGTTATGGTAAAGGAGCACAGGGAGCTGGATCGCAGCGGAACCAGAAAAGGACACATAGTTATCAAGGTGAATTTCTTCCTATGCTTTCCGTTAATCTATTAAACCTTTTTTATTAGTGAATAAATGTAATTTTGGTTGGAATCTAGAATGTGTCTCAGCTCAAAAATTTGATTGGAAGGAATTCTTATATTATTTTATAAATACACTTTAAACTCTCTTTTAATATTAGACCTCTTCAGCACGGATATTGAGTTTTGCATTGGGAGCACCCTTTGTACATCTTTATGTATTGACCTGTTTTTTGTAATCTGGACGAGGAACTTCAACTGTTTATTAAAAATAAAATTCAGGGAAGTTACTAATTGTTCTAGCCAGATATTACCCATGCAAAACACTTGGGCTGAGAGAAGCAGGAAGATTTGATTTAAGCACATTTGTGTGTTTTCTCCTGAGTTTGCCAGAACTGAAATTGGAGAAAGGATTATACTGTTCACATGGTTTTATATCAAGATACTCTCTAGACGGAGGTAGTGATGAGAGATATCAGTTATTTTTTGCATTTAATTTTTAAGGCAACACCCGAGCGACTCATCATGCACTTAATAGAAGAACATTCTATTGTGGATCCAACCTACATTGAAGATTTCCTTTTAACGTACAGAACGTTTCTAACGAGCCCCCTGGAAGTTGGAAATAAACTCTTGGAATGGTTCACAGTGGACAGCCTCAGAGATAAGGTTGGTTTGAGTCTGAGAGATTAGTGTTTCTCGGGAAAATGACTTCAAATTGATTCCTTTTGGTGTTGCTGAGAAACTGGGATTATGCTCCAGCCATCTTACATGAACTATTTGAAAGCAAAGTGTTTTTCACCATATCAAGAAAGGTTTGTATGTGTGTAGTGTACTCTCATAAATTCAGTATAACATTGTTTCTCTTCTGCAGAATGATAAATACTGTTTTCTATTTAATTTAAAGATGTGAATGCCAACCTCTGAAATCCTTTTTCACCAGAAATGCAGAGAAGTTGTATTCATGATCTCTTGGATGTACCATCTTTCTTTTCACAGCCGCGTTGTGCTTGTCTTCCAGCATTTTCTGCTGTGGAACTTTTCAGTGCATTGAGCATGTTTTGTTGGAGCAGCTTATTACGAACTCTGTGCTTAGAATAAACTCTGCTCAAGACAGGTGCAGTTGATAAAAATGCTTCCATAAATAGAATGAGGTTCAGCTCCATGTAACTGTACGTACGTACACGTGAAAAATATTCATCGTCTGGAACTTGTATCCATGTCCAAGTTGTTGAAAATTCCAGCAGTGAAATTCTTTGCCAGCGGTTTTGTGTTCTACCTCTGAGCTGAAGGAAACCCAACAGACTATCGAAACGCTGTATTTTTTTTTTGTGTAGGAAATTGTGCTGTGGTTACTGCTTCTCTTCTTACCTTTTTCCATGCTGTGCATTTTGACAACTGCCGTTTTTTTAAGAAAAGGAAAGTAAAAAGCCCACCACACAACTGTCTCAGGAAATTGTTTATTTTTAGAAGAGAAACTGCTATAGATCAACCTTTTTTATAAGATGGATGGATAAAGTCATCAGACTGACTTTATCATGAATGATAGTAGCTCTGTAGCACACATAAAAGCAACCTGAAGATTTAGCTAAAAGTTCTTAAAAGAAAGCTTTTTATTATCATAATGTACTTTTGAGAGCTTTCTGTGAGGAGATCATTAGGATGCTTTAAAAAGATAAGTTTATAAACAGCACAAGGAAGACTTGACTGAAGATGGATTTGTGCACCAGGAAGTACCAGGTGATGTAGCCAATTAGGTATAAAAACGTTTAGTTTTTCTATTTTTCATTTGTTTCCACAAATAAAGGAAACGAGAAGATGATATAAAGTGTAAACGTCTTCTGCTTGTTAACAGATGCAGTGATCTGTCATGTGTTATTCTGCCATGTCCTTGTATTCTTCTTTGCTTATAGATTAAAGCCTATAGGAGAAAAATCACTGGTACCTTTATAAATACATCGTTATGTTTTTTTTACAGGTCACCAGAGTGGTCTTACTGTGGGTGAACAATCATTTTAATGACTTTGAAGGAGATCCTGCTATGACTGGATTTCTGGAAGAGTTTGAAAAGAACTTGGAAGATACGGTAGGAGCAAAAAGGAACGACTGTCATACTTTCTAATATTAGACATTTTCATTTTCCAGTGTTACGAGTGACTAACACATCGTAGTCTGCGAGTCTAACAGTCAATAAATGGCTTTTAACGTGGACATTTTCATTCTTAAATATATATTTAGATATAAAGTCCATATAAAATAGTACATATGGCACTCATTTATATGTTTTTGCATTACTGCAGAAGAGTGCAAGGTTTATTTAGTATGATTTGGGTACATGGTATCAAAAGTCCTTTTTCTGGCACTTGGGGTGTTTTTCACAACTGGTTTTCCATTTCTGGTAAAAGAAACATTACGTTCCATTTTGTGTCTTCTCCCTTACAGAAAATGAAAGGACATCTCAGATTGCTGAATATTGCTTGTGCTGCCAAAGCGAAATGGAGACAAATTACCCTACAAAAACCTTCTAGAGATTCACCGCTCTTTTTCAGCCTCCTCGGAGGCAGCGACAAGGGCTTCGGTATTTTTGTAGAGACTGTGGAGATGGGCAGTAAAGCGGCCGAAGCTGGACTTAAGCGTGGTGACCAGGTAAAAAGAATAAAGCTCACTTAAAATATTCTGGTTCAACCAAGTGTGGTGTTGTCAACAAAAAGAATATGCTCTTCACTAAAAGCATTCTATTGTGAGTGCCGCAGCTTGGCTTCAGTTCACATGTGTTAAATGGGTTTCTATTAAATAGTTCTCAAAATATTTAAAGTATTTAAATGTTTCAAAAACAGAAAGGGAAAAGAAACCAAGTTGTGGTTATTGTAGGAGACTTTCTGGTCAGAGATGGTTAAATTGAAGCCATCGGCTGGTTTTGTTGGATTGGGATGATTCACATGAGGTGGGAATCAGTTCACGGGGGCTGGTGGAGCAATGACAGTTCACACTGGGTGAATCATAGAATGGTTTGGGTTGGAAAGGACCTTAAAGCCCATCCAGTGCCACCCCCTGCCCTGGGCAGGGACACCTCCCCCCAGAGCAGGTTGCTCCAAGCCCCCTCCAACCTGACCTTGAACCCCTCCAGGGATGGGGCAGCCACAGCTTCTCTGGGCAACCTGGGCCAGGCTCTCACCACCCTCACAGCAAAGAAGTTCTTCCTGAGATCTCATCTCAATCTCCCCTCTTTCAGTGTCAAACCCTTCCCCCTCCTCCTATGGCTCCCCTCCCTCATCAAGTCCCTCCCCAGTTTTTCCGGAGCCCCTTGAGGGACTGGAAGGGGCTCAAAGGTCTCCCCGGAGCCTTCTCTTCTCCAGGCTGAACCCCCCCAACTCTCTCAGCCCGTCCTCCCAGCAGAGGGGCTCCAGCCCTCCCAGCATCTTTGATGGAATCTCAGTTATACTGTTCACGATCCACTATTTTTGATTCGGGTGCAGTTTCTAATAGTTACCCCAGAAAATACATTTGTTTAAAGCATTTCTCAGGTGGGAATGGAGGTCCCGGCTTGTTTACTGGGTATATCCTCACTGACATGATGAAACCAGTTATTTTACAAGGAATGTTTTCATTCTACAACTGCTGTAAAGATGATATAATAACTTCTGGAAGGTTCTTACTGTGCCTGTATTATCACCTTTGTATTTGTAAGTCTGCCATAAACAGTTGTTCTCCTAATAGTCCAATTTTTATTTTTTCTTAAAGATAATGGAAGTAAATGGGCAGAATTTTGAGAACATTACCTTTGCAAAAGCTCTGGAAATCTTAAGGAACAACACTCATCTCTCCATTACTGTAAAGACAAACATTTTTGGTGAGTAGACTTTATACATGGGTTATTTTTGTGCACGTGCAGAAAAACTCCAGTCTTTCTGGCTTTAGAAGTGCAATAAGATTCTATCTTTTTTTTTTTTTATTCCCCCCCACCCCCCCACCCCCGACGCACTCTAGGAGTGAAAAGTTGTGCCCAAGTCCCCTCGTTGCGCCTCCGTTTGCTCGGAGAAGTTCTCGTGTGCCAAGGGCTGCGCGTTGGGTGGCACCAAGCCAGCACAGCCAGCTCTTTTACTCCCCGAGAAATCCTCAAATGACTGTTTAAGCGGCTTTAGTGTCCCTTCATGCGATATGGCTGAAACACAGCCAGGGGATCGGGGCCAAATTGTTTTTTGCCAAGAAACAGGAAAAATCCCAAACTGGGCTTTTTTGTAGAACTTTTTATAATGGCTGCAGGAGCAATCGGATAAATTGCCTTTATATCTAAAACTGAAAAGGGGATATAAAAAGCAGTATGACATATAAATGTTGACTTTTAATTGTCAACGTGAATATAAACACATAAATACCTCTTTAAAAATCTCAGTCAAACCATCTGTTCTTTTTCCATAATCCTGTTCAGGCAACAGAATAACCACAGCAACAGAAAGAACCAGGCGCTGCACAAGAGAGCTCCTTCCTCTGTAGCTGTGTCTGAGACCTTCTGATGGTCTCTCTTTCTTCCTCCAGTTACCGGCCCTTGTTCACTATTGTTTTTCTTTTAAATTATTATTTTCTGTTTATCACTGTGCGGGTAAAAAGTTTCAAGATCCTAGAGGTTGCTTATTGGCATAATTAAAAAAAAAAAAAAAGCATAAAGCAGCTGCAGTAACCGGTTGGTACAGACTAATGTGAAATCACGTAAAATAAAGCACAACTGTAACTTTTTCTTTTGTATTATAAAGGTAAGCAGCATACCTTTAGGAGTGGGTTCTAAGCTCTTCTCTTCCTGTTACCTGATAGAATTTCAAGGTGACGTCTCTGATGCATTTTAATGAATTCATGTCTTGAAGCTTTTTTCAACAGTGATACTTACTACTCTGTTTTTAATTGGTGTTGACAAAGAGCAATTCCCGTTCTTATTTTTGAATCTGTACCAGGAAGGCTTGGAGCCTTGAATTTTATTGCATAATCGAAATACACAATTTGGCTGGGACTTTCTATAAAGACCTGGTTGCCTTGCACATAGGGGCAGTCACAGAAATTCACTCTGTGCAGTTCTGCATTCTCCCACTAGCACCATGTTTTCGGCAGAAAATACCAAATTTCTGACTTGAGTGCTTTAAAAAGATTTTAAGAGATTTTTGAAAAATGTAAAAAAAAAAACAAAAAACAAAAAACAAACAACTTTATATTGATAAACAAATTTGAAGAATTTGTTTTCGCCTTTAACATGTGGGAAGAAACATGAAGAACAGAAACACTGTCTTTTCCATGGAATTATATCTTGGGCCATGTCAGTGTTGGTAGTGGACTGGCTGAGTGTGATAAATGCGATAGGAAATTTGATGCAGCTTCTGGACAGTGTTAGGAAAAGAAAACAAAAGCTGTTTTGGAAAATATCAGTCTGTCTTGTAGTTATTCTTGAGAAAGCATCTGCATGCCATTGCCTAAAAGATGCAGACAAGAAAGTCAATAAATACATAAAGCTGATTGCCATGAATGCAATGTTTCTTGATTATCTATCCAGTAACAATTTATTAGGTCTATTAAATTTGCTGTGATAGGTGCTAATTTCAAAAGTAGTTGGGAGAACTCTGTTATGCAGAATGTTTGATTGTTTTCATTGAACACTTAGGGCTTACTCTTTCTCCCAATGTAATGAAAAGCAGAACTTAAATGGGAAAAGACCCGCACTTTTAGAATCCAGATGAAAATGCAGTGTAGTGCCTGGTTTGTAACTCTTTGGTTCACTTTTTCTGCAGGGATACGGGAAGAGAAAGGATTGGGGGAGGGAGGGAAGAATTCAGTGTGAAGTTTGAAGTGTGCAAAGGTAAATCACAATGACTGTACCTTCTCTTGCAGTGTTTAAGGAGCTGCTCTGCAGGATAGGGCAAGAGAAGAATGGAATTCCGCATATTCCAAAAATTGCAGAGAAGAAAAACAATCGTTATTCCATCCCAGATATGCCTGGAGATGTGGAACAGATGTTTCCCCGTGAAAAGGGAAACAAGAAAATGAAAGCAAACACTGTATCTGGTGGGAGAAACAGGATCAGGAAAATCTTAGACAAGACCCGATTCAGCATCTTGCCTCCAAAACTGTTCAGGTTTGTCAGACTTCTGTGGTCCAACAGTAATTGTTCCATATTAAATTGTTGTATTGTATTTTCGTGTTATCTTCAGTCATGTTGCTTATGGTTTTAAAAAAAATGCAACAAATCTGACCCATAAATGCAGAACAAGAACCAAAATATCTTTTTTCTCCCAGTGAATGCTTTCAAATCTGCTTTTTCTCCGTCCTTGTGTTGAAAGCCAATCTACAACATGTAATTAAACACCTGAGTGCCATTATTTTTCTCGGTTTCATTCATCCCGAGATGAACGTAAGGAGTTTAGCACATGTAATTGAACCGAGTGTGTTTTGCAGCGACGGTAGCGTGAGCCAGTCGCAGGACGACAGCATCGTGGGGACGCGGCAGTGCAGGCACAGCCTGGCCATCATGCCCATCCCGGGGACACTCTCCTCCAGCAGCCCCGACCTGCTCCAGCCCACGACGAGCATCCTGGATTTCTCTAATCCTTCAGGTAAAACAGCAGCGTTAGCTTGAGTTGTGGGATAATTACAAGGCAGCTGGTTCAGGGCAAAAATTACGTCTTTTACCAGCATCAAACGCGTCGAGGGCAGTTACCGATTTATCTCGTGGCCCCAACAGGTCCAAACTGGAGATTGCCTGAAAATCCAAACTGCCTGAATCTCTCTTGCTCTTTTGTAATGTGAAACTCAACTTTTTTACAAAGATATGCATTTTTCCACTTCTGAGTGTATGTGATTTACTGGAGTTTATCAGAGCTCTGGTGGAAGCAGGTTGTTCTTGGCTGCACCTTTCTCCTCCCGACACCTGTTCTCTTGGTGATTTCATTTGTCCATCCACCCTCCTTGAATTTACATTTCAGGCAGAAAAACTTAGGACTGCCATGGTACCAACACAGTGATGTTCAAGTTTTACAAAAATTAAGTGTATTCAGCTGTATGTCAGAAATAAATGAAAAATGCTTTGAGATGTGTAGTCTACGCTTGCTTTGCTGCTCCTGTAGTTTATGGGGTGGCTGCAGGAGGTATTTGTTGTTATCTGCAGCTGCCTGTAAACATGGCATGTCAGAATCATGTTTCCCTATTTCAAGTGTAAGTTCTGTGCATAATTATATATTCTGGAAAGTGCCTTCTGGCTATGGCTTATGTTTGTATAAACTTGCAGATTTCCCCTTTAAAGGGGATGTACACAGATAGAACCGATCAAATGCATAAATATCCATAGCAAATAAGTTCTCTTTTGCTGCAAATCCAGGTTTGTGCTGCCTGTGTGAGAACTACACACGTGTTCTCTAAGAATCTTCATTTAAGATGCTTAATATGAAATGTGGATAACTAGTCTTTCTTACCTTAAAGTTTACCATAACAAATAGACTGTCATTTTTGAATGGCAGAGAAAAGCAAAATATTTCTGACAGTGTACTATGTACTCTTGATAAGTTTTGTAAACATCTTGATTTGGTGTTGACGCAGTGTTTCTCTTTTTTTTTTCCTGCCGGCAGCTGTTGGGTTTTACTGTAAGTATCCCGATGTAGAGCATCCTGAAAACCTTAATATTGCATGGCTTTGCCTGTTGAACTTAACACTGCCAGACCTTGCGCTGACGTAGTGATTAGTGTTAGGGCTGGGTAACCTGCCCTTTAATAAACCCAGCCCAGAGGTTCCCGTTACGGGCACAGCACTGGGCTGAACACTGCGAGGACTTGCAGTTTATTCCCATTTCTGCCACTGAGTGACTTCACCAGGTCCCTTCCCTCCTCTGTGACCTTACTTTAAAGGAATGAGGTTGCTTGACATCCCTTTTATAGAAGTTTTAGATGATAACATAGTTTGATACCTATTTTTTTTTTCTATTGGACACTATAACTAAAATTTTGTGCATGCAAAATCGTTCTGTGTTGTAGCCACAAGCTGAATCATGCATAGGAAAGAATTTTTATTAATATTTACCTGCTTAAAAGCAAAGACCGTGAAGATGGGATCATAGAATCATAGAATGGTTAGAGTTGGAAGGGGCCTTAAAGATCATCAAGTTCCAACCCCCCTGCCCTGGGCAGGGACACCTCCCACCAGACCAGGTTGCTCCAAGCCCCATCCAGCCTGGCCTTGAACCCCTCCAGGGATGGGGCAGCCACAGCTTCTCTGGGCAACCTGGGCCAGGCTCTCACCACCCTCACAGCAAAGAAGTTCTTCCTAATATCTAATCTAAACCTCCCCTCTTCCAATTTAAAACCATTACCCCTCGTCCTGTCGCTACACTTCCTGACAGAGCATCCCTTGCCAGCTCTCCTGGAGGCTCCCTTCAGACATTGGAAGGCTGCTATGAGGTCTCCCCGGAGCCTTCTCCTCTCCAGGCTGAACAACTCCAGCTCTCTCAGCCTGTCTTCATAGGGGAGGTGCTCCAGCCCTCTGATCATCTTCGTGGCCCTCCACTGGACCCGTTCCAACAGGTCCATGTCCTTACAGGTTCCACTGTGTCGGTTGCATGGTGATTTTTATTTATTTTTCCCAAATTGCATTTCAGTTTTGATTCTGTACCCTGAGTATATTCTGATTTTTAGTGAAGTTAATACCAAGATGTAGTTCTTTGGCTCTTCTGTTGATTTATTACGATTTTTATGAGTGCACCCGTTTCCCAAATAATTCAGCGTGGCGTTCTCACTGTCTTCACTCTGAAATGAGTACATGATATTTATTGTTCCCTTTTATTGCCCCCATTCATGTATGCATAGAGCTTTTCAAATTCAACTACTCCCCAGCTGTTGACGTGACTATTCTGGCAATGTGATAAGTCATAGTAAAAAAACTGTTTGTAGGGTTTGTTTTCAGTCAGAATTTTTTCTGACGCCTTGTTTCCCGTCATTTTCCAATTTATTTACAGCTGCTGTTGAGGCTTCTCTTTTTTCCCAATGGGGGTAAAATTTTGGTGCAGAATCATAAATTACCTGCTTACTTTTTGCCTTGAAATTCCTGCTCCTTGCCCCCATAACACCAGTAAATCCTGATGCAAGTAAAGAGTGACCCCAAGGTCACTGTCCTTTAAAAGGCATCTTCATTTCTTCCTTGAGCAGTGGATTTTGATGGAGAAAAATCAATGTCTAGGCGATGGGGTAAGCAGCACGTAAAACTGGGTGCTCAGAGGAGGGAAGCTGGAAGGACTGGGATGCGCAGCCCAGCAGGACGTGTCTCCTGGGAGAAGTGGCAGATCCCCCAGGCAGAGGGACACCCTGTCACTCCCTGTCCTGGGGACATCCCTCGGGTGGCAGCTCACACACCCAAATGCACAGATTGGGCACTTACTGCTTAGGGTATTAAAGGCTGGTGAGGGAAGCGAAGCGCTGTTGCGGTAGGATCAGCCCCTTCACTTCACTCCCCGGGAATTTCTGCTGCAGGAGTTACTGGGTTTGGGATAGCTCCAGGCTCGGGGGGCTCAGCGAGAGCCTCCCACCTTCTCAGGTCTGCAGAAAACTTGGGAAGTTTTAGTCTTCAGAGCTTCAGGAGGGGGGAAAACAGAAAACTGCTCTTCCCTCCGTTTTCAATTAGTCTGCACTCTGACTCTTGACATTTTTTTTTTTCCCAATCAATTTTATTTTGAAAAATCAAGCCTTCTGCAATAGCCAATGGGGTGAATTATTTCCAATCATCAAGCTGTAGATTAAACGTGTGTTTCTGCAGATACTTATTTCCTGCTGCAGGCTGCCTCAGAGTAAAGCTGAGTTCTCTAATGCACTTACGATACATAAAATGTGCTATAAGTGAGTACGCCAGCCAAAGAATTAACTGCTGGCAGCAGCTTATCTCCTTCAGGGTGAGAGAGGGAGTGTAAAAGTTTGCAGCTAGTTATGGGAGCAACCAAATCTCCTTTCCTCTTCCAGTCCTCCCGCCCTCCACGCGTGCTCAGCGGTGGCTTCCCGTCCTTGGGAAGAGGGACCTGGCCCTCGCGTTGCTGCTGGCTCTGGCAAAGACAAAAGAGCCAAAGAAGGAATGATGCTGCCTAAGTTTTTGAGACACGCTGAGAAGGACAATCTCCAGCTCAGTCATAGATCTGGATGTCTTGTGCTTTGATTGTGGCCGTAGGATAATAAGTAAATTAATTCAGTTGTGGAAATGCAGAGAGGAGAAGAGTTGTCTTTTTTTTTTTTTTCCCCTCTCAAAGTTGGGAAAAACGACTGAATATTTTAAGGAATAATTACCAAGTCCAGCATGGCTTTTTTTTCTCGCTAGCTGTTTGTCTGTTTTCTGGCTATCAAACGATACAGCAAATGGCCGCGTGTCTTTTCAAGGGAGAAAGAGCTTTGTGCCTTACAGGTGCTGTTCTGTTATTTTAGATATCCCGGATCAAGTAATCAGAGTTTTCAAAGCGGATCAGCAGAGTTGCTACATCATCATCAGCAAAGACACTACAGCAAAAGAGGTGGTGAGCCACGCCGTCCACGAGTTCAACCTGACGGGAGCCCCCGAGACCTACTCCCTCTGTGAAGTCTCCGTCAGCCCCGAGGGGGTCATCAAGCAGCGGAGGCTCCCGGATCAGTTCTCCAAGTTGGCCGACAGGATTCAGCTCAATGGACGGTAACTGGGCCCTCCTTGGGATTTCGGTTTGGATTTATTTGGTTTTTAGGATTTATACATCGGGGAGGGACATTTTAATTAAAACAGACAGGTATCTATTAGAAGAATGAGCAAGTAAGTGGCAGGAACTCACATTTCCCTCTTGTCTTCCTTGTTTCACCTTCCCTTTCCGCATCCAAAAAACCCCTCCCCAAATCTCCAGCCAGCTTGCCTGAGGACAACTAAATTTAGCAGGTCAGGATAACTTATATAGTGGCTTACACTTAAAAAAACTTTATATTTATTCTGACACTTTCCACACGTGCTCCAGGATTAAAGCATACAATTAATTTCTTTCTCGGCGATGTCCCACTGCAATGGACTGATACTAACCTGAGATAAATTCTTCCATTCTCATGTAAACTGTTATGAATGTTTCTGAAACGTTAAGTGCTTCATTTTTATCTGATCTGCACCAGAAGAAGGTTTATTAAGTAAAAAGTTCTTTAGTCTTCTTTGCTAGGCAACGGAGGGAATTTATGAGGAATAAACTTTTGTATATCTGAAAGTCATCTGCTTGGGACCGTGGAAATGAATTTTCCAGATACATTTTCATTTCCTGAATACTATGTGCTTCGTGTAAATATTAATATGCCACACTAAATTTATATAAGAAACCACACTAGATTTGTGTAAGAAGTGGAGAAGTACATTAGCAAGGGATTTCTCAGGACTAATGTGTATTTAACATGTTATTTCACTGTTGAATTTACAAATGGAAAAGTAACTGACCTTTTTCTGAAGGTGAAAGCTACGGTGTAGCTACAGTGTAGAGTGTCTACAGTGTAGAGTGCAGAAAATATTAACAAAGAGGCAGATTAAAACAGCTTTTGAATTGTTTTTATTTATTTCAGTGTAATGATGGTATTTTATAGCGGGTGAAGTACAAGGTTGTGCTGTCCCTTCTTGCCCCTTCCTCTGGGTTGTCAACAGTAACGCGGGAAGACTCTCACGTCAACGCCCCGCGGTGTCAGTAGTGTCCGCGTTGAGCAGAGTAGTTCAATGTCTTTGTGTTCACAGAATCTCTGAAGAGCATCCCTAACCTTTTACCGCAACTCAATTATTCTTTAGGTATTATCTGAAAAACAATATGGAGACAGAGACCTTATGCTCAGACGAGGACGCTCAAGAGCTCCTGAGGGAAAGCCAGATTTCCCTCCTACAGCTGAGCACCATCGAGGTCGCCACTCAGCTTTCCATGAGGGACTTCGAATTATTCCGCAATATTGAGCCCACGGAATACATCGATGACCTTTATAAGCTGGACTCCAAAACAGGAAACGCTCACCTGAAACAGTTTGAGGATGTCATCAACCAAGAGACGTTCTGGGTTGCCATGGAAATTTTAGCCGAGCCCAACCAACTCAAAAGAATGAAGATCATTAAGCATTTCATTAAAATCGCCCTCCACTGTCGAGAATGCAAGAACTTCAATTCCATGTTCGCAGTTATAAGGTAAAATACTTCCCATTTGTCCCATCTGATTTGTGCTGGCAAAGGCGATTCTGTTCATCTCGATGAAAGAAAGGCAGTAGGTGTCTCCTGGGCAGGTCACCGCTGGGGACGGTGGTTTTAAGGGAATTACCAAGCTTTTCAGGAGCCAGACTGTCCAAAGAGGTGTTTTGTCGCTGCCGTCTTTGCCTTCCTCAGCCTGGGAAGTTCAGTCTTATTGCAGTGGGTGATGTGACCGTCTCTTCTCTAACTGTTCCCTGGTGGGAAAGAGGAGATTTGGACAAAAGTGCTGTTTGATTCATGAACTTCAGAAACCTGCCTGAACGTTGCTGTCATTTGCCGTGATTCTGGCACCCAATTTCCCTTCTTTTTTTTCAGTCATTGTTATTTTTTCAGTGTGCACTGAGTCAGATCTGCGATGATGAGATTACTTTATTTCTTCCTTTCATTGTGCGGACTTCCTCAAATCAGTCTTGTTTTAGTTTAATTTTCCTTTTCATTCTTTCCTGTCATCTACTTGCTTCTTTATTTTTTTTTCTTCATTTGCACATTTAGACTTTCTCTTCTGATTCATACTAGATGCTACTACTTTAACAGCATCAGTTCAGCATTTCCTTTATGTGCGTTTATGTTATACCCAGGTTTTACTTTTTTTTTTTTTTTAAAAAAAAGGCACTGTGATTCATCAGACAAAGCTCTGGATTCATGCTGTATCCCAGCATCAGCACCATCTTTGAAAATGCCATTTTTGAATAGCTTTTTCCACATCTAGCCGGTTTATCAAATGTTATTGGTTTCTGTTTAGTCGCGCATTAAAGAATTCATGAATTTCCTTATAGGATACTTGGGGCTGTGGCTGCTCATCACGTGGTGAATACACATGTGGATACTGAATCTAATTTCTATATTCTCCTCCGTGATTTCTCATGGTTTATTGTGGGTGGAGAAATGATTCTTCCTACTTCTCAGTTAAGTCTAATCGGGCCATGACTGAAGTGGTCTTTGGTCCAGGAAAAAAAAAAAAAAGCAGCAAATAAATTAGCTTTTGTTTCACCCTTAGTTCCAGAAGGATATGTTTCTGTTAGCGTATGCCACAGGGGCTCTCTTTCACTGCGTATCAATATGATGCCATATGTTTCACGAAACGGGAAGATCATCATCCCAATGGGGCACGGGAAAGAGGAGCTGTCTGGTGGCGCGCGTTTGATTTTTTTCACCTGAGAGAAGGCTTTGTTTGTGCTTTGACAATAACATGGAGAGAAATCTGTAATAAAAAAATAAAACAAATAGAAAATAAGCTTTTCAAGCTTTGAAAATGAGAAAAAAAAAATATCTTCTTACAGTGGCAAATTCAGTAATTGGATAATTTTTGGATTTATTAGTGAATGCTGGAGAATAGCACTTTCCAGTTCTGCAGCTACAAGGACTTCACAATCATTGCAAAATTTCTTGAGCAAAATTGATGACAAATTATGATCGGGAGGATGGATATATTTCAGTTTTTAAATTTTTTTTTTTTTAATTGCAGCCAACTAATTCTGGATATATTTTTACTTACTGAGAATGAGGGCACAATAACAAGCTTTAGCATATCAGCTGCTTCCGATTCCTCAGTCTGTTGGTGCTCGTTTACAAATGCTCCAAACATATTCCTCTTGAGTCTTGTGCTTTCCCTCGGGATACTCCCTGCGCTCTTCTCGCTGCTGTAGCCGGGTATTCACCTCATTCATTCCTCACCCTTTTTTGTCCTTATTGTGGTGTACATTTTGACAGGAGAAGAAGCGATTCTTAAATTCACCGGGCATCAGTGCTGTGTTACAGAGAGGTTCTTTTGGCAGGCTGACGGGGAATTGGTACCTTGTGGATAGGAAGCAGTCGTGCTTTTTACAGTTCTCTCTTCCACACGTTGAGAGGAGCGAACAGCAGAGATTTCTTGTGATGAGCTTGCAGCCTGGCCTTCACCCAGCTTTCCGGTTCACCTTGTGAAAGCTATTTTTAATCCTTGAAACAAAACCCCAACCCTTTACTTTGTTACGAAAGGGGACGATTCCGCTAATGGCTAATAATGAAGCGTATCTGCCTTGCAGCGGGTTAAATCTAGCGCCGGTAGCACGTCTCAGAGGCACCTGGGAAAAGTTACCGAGCAAGTACGAAAAGCACCTCAGAGACCTCCAGGATCTCTTTGATCCATCACGAAACATGGCAAAATACCGCAACATCCTCAGCAGCCAGAGCATGCAGCCTCCCATTATTCCGCTTTTTCCCGTTGTCAAGAAGGATATCACCTTTCTGCATGAAGGTAACGTCAAACATAGAGAAATAATAAACTAAGAATTGAATATACTTTAGCCCTTTCTTCAGTGCTCCGTGATTCAACAAATGTCTAAAAGAAGCTGCCACCAGTGGGATGCTTTTGATGCATCCTTTGTAGGAGGAAAATAAAACAGAACTCTGAATGCATGATCTTAGATGAAAATTAAGAATTAAATGCATATTTCTAATGCTTTAAAAGCCCTGCTTAATCTTCATCAGCCGTCCTAAGGTTTAGGATGGAGGAGTAGGTGAGTGTGTGAACTGGTAGTTAGACTATTTCAAATCTATTTCTCTTACAACAACTTGTTGCTGTGATGTTTCTAGGTTTTCGTTCCGTGTTGTGGCTTTCAGACAGCTTCGATGATCCAACACCTCCTACTCCTGCTTTCAGCATTTTCAAGGGGTTTTGTTTAAACATTTCAATTTTTTTTTCCTTTTACACAACGTTCTGTTCACAATTGGTTCAGGGCTTAAGCATTTCCGAAATATGCCCAATTCTTGGTTGTGGTGTTTCAGAACTGTTTGAACTACTTTCAGAATGCGAGCGCTGTTGATGTCAGTTCTGTATTTATATTATTTTAACATCTATGCCAATGAATTTGGAGATAGTTCACCTACTCCTTTTTCCTCCTACTAGTACTTGTTACTCTAGAAATAGATGAACAAGAGCAATGCTGGATAGTCTGGGCCTGATTGTCATTTGTGTTTTGCCAGAGTTTCCTGCTTTCTTCCGATTTTGATTTAAGTTTTTTTGATGGAGAGGCAGGAGGGAGGAAGGGTAATGTGGAGCACTTAGAAAGACATTGCTCATTAAAAAAGTATTTCTTACTATTTTTTGTTTATATATGTGTGTTTCGATTATGCAGGAAATGACTCGAAAGTGGATGGCCTGGTAAATTTTGAGAAACTCCGAATGATTGCCAAAGAAATTCGCCAAGTTGTCCGAATGACCTCAGCAAACATGGATCCGGCCGTGATGTTCAGACAAAGGTGTGCAATTTTGAAAGCCAGTAGGATCGAGGGTGACTCGAGGGACGGGAGCTGGGGCTGTGTGTGCATCACTACGTTAATATCTCATCGTGTGACTCCACCGTTGACATTTGTCATCAGAATCACAATCTCGATCAAATTATGGCAGTGCAGTAGGTGCTTCCAAGACCCGCTTTTAATGACTATTAAACCAATTTGTTCTCTTTAAAAAAGCAAAGAAATAGAGGCTCTAATTTTAATGATTCTGATTTAAATGTTAGTAAATGTTAGTAGAGTTTTAGGAGAGGTATAATATTAGAGAGGAAATCATACATATATAAAAAAAGCACCTAAATCACCCATCTGTAAATCTGAAATGTTGCTTCAAGACAAAACTCCACTGATAATATATTAAAACCAAACATAATATTTTTTTTATTTGTTCTAAACACAGCTTGCTCCACCGATGTAACTTGATCTTTAAGGCCCCTTGCAACTCTAACCATTCTATGATTTGATATGTTCAGGCTCTAAGCAGGTGGAGGTTGTTTTCTTCTTTTATTTTTTCTTTATTTTTTCTCTTCTCTGGTGCAGAATACCATCAGGCTCTGTGTCAGCAAACTGCAGAATAAAAGCACTACGCCACCTAATCTGGTGCCGTTTAGCCCCAGATTCTATTTAGTGGAACTAAATAATTTCCGGCATCTATTTGCTTCCCACTGACTGAACTAAAAGCCTCGGCGACTCCGTCGTGTCCGTGCAGGGTCCTGGTGTCCGGAGATCCCGGCGAGAAGGGTTTGGTCGCCCTCTCCTTGCACTCTTAGTTTGCCTCTGAGGGGCCAGAAAACAACCCCTGAGGATACAGTTCAGGGGGGAAATTGTGATAAGATTTAGTTACATCTGTGCAGTGTAAGGAAATAGTGTATGACAGGATACGGGGTATATAGCTATATATATATATTTAAGTATATAAGAGCATAGAGATTTGGTTCCCTGTGGCCATCCAGCAGTCACGAAATTGGTCCAGTTGAGTTTTGAGACAAAAATATCAGATCCCTTGTTAACATTTTAAGATGGATTCCTTTCAAAGTGGACATTCGCCGTCATACTACCACATTTGAATTAGCAAAATGTCCTTTTTACCATAAAGTTATAAATCTACTTATTGATAAGGTAAACTGTTTTTCAGAAACTTTGAAATCAGTTTATACACAAATTTCCCTGATGCCCCATGCACTTTCTAGAGCCTGAAGAAGTCTAATCATTAAATAAATTTAATAGTAATTACTTACCTTCGGTAGTTTGTCAGAATTACAGAACACATTTTAATAACCATAGTTTAAAATATACCCACTGACGTAAAATGCTCAGGCATCTAATATTAGAGATAGTCCCAAAGATTAAAAGAAAATAATTCCGTGTTTTCACATCATTTATATTAATTTACATTGCCTCTGGTGTTTGATCTATCAGTTTTTGTTATGAAGCACCAATAAATGCTTTTGAAGATTAAAAATCAACAAAAGATGATGTTTGTTGGTGGTAACATGAAGCTCGCCAGCAAGTTCATTACTGATTAATAGAGAGTATCTAATTTTAAAGCGTGTATTTGGCAACTGGCTTGTTTTCCAGCGAGCAATCAAGAGAGAACAACATCAGAAACGTGAATACTGATGGTGATTTCTCACACGCTTAGTGCAGTCCTACTGCAAAGAATAAATTAATTTAATCACACTTGGTGCGATATGAATAAGTTAAAACAGTTTTCACTCCCTCCGTCAAAATTGAATTTGACTTATGGGAAACACTTAACAGGACAATTTAATGCGAGTTTGCTGTTTAAATTCATAGGCTTAAACTTAAAAAAAACTGATAGATGTTCTTCCATATTAAAAGTATTTGAGCAAGTCCTGCCCTCGCATTCCATTAAAACATTGTGCTATTGTTTGAGAAGAATTTTGCTGTATAGAAATTTTTTCTTTTCTGTTCTTTCCTGTCTACATCTTTCTTCCTGACTCTCAACTGTTTTATTTTTTTCCTGTGCTTTTCTGTTCAAATACATGCTTCAATGTATATGGCTCTTGCTTACAGGAAGAAGAGGTGGAGAAGTTTGGGGTAAGTGTAGAGATGAATGCAACTAAGATTAAATAAAGATTATGCAACTCTTAACATCCTGCATCCTCCTCGTTAGTGCATGCATCTGAAATACAGCATGCATTTTATTAACCCTGCAATACATATTTTTTGGAAAACAGGAATAAGGGGTTACAGCCAACGTTGTACTGCAGCTATAAGAATTCTGAGTTGCTCTTGTGTACCAGATAAACGGTTTGAGTTTTAGCTTTATGCATAAAGAAACCCCTGCTGTGCAGTTATATTGGAAGGCAAACTGTTTTGGGAAATAAATAACTTGCTTTTTAACATGTGAGAGAAAAGTTTAAGCTGTTGTGCGTTTTAAAACATAAGGAGGCATTGAATTGTGATAATGATACGGTCATTTCCCCTCTTCGAGTTCAAGCTTCGACGTATTTATTTTTAGTGTATTTTTAAAATGGATGTCTCAATTCATACACCAAAATCCTCATTGATTTCACTGGGAAGCCTTGGGCAAGGACTGAATATTGAAATGCCTCTAAGGAGAGTGCTAAGATTGGCTGCTGAAATTCCTGACCGACACGTACGGCAGTGATTTTAAGATAACGTTGTGGCCATATTTGATGTGGTTTTATGTATATTTTTTGCCCATAAACTGTAACCTGTGTACCTGAGCCGATGTGCCTGTGCATTTTGAAACTCTGCTTCTTTTCCTGCTGTGGGCACCTGGTTTAAAGCCAGTTGTGTGTCATCACGTCAACACTTTGCATAGAGGATGGAGGCAGGATGGGTTTGTCAGTGTTGGGTTGATGGTTGGACTCGATGGTCCCTTCCAACCAAGACAATTCCATGATTCTATGCTCTGGATGCTCTGCCCTCCCTACAATCGCTCCCAAGGGGGAGCCTGGGGTGGCCACGGGGTTTATCACCAAAGAGTCTCCAGGCACTTCTGCATCCCCAAAAAGTTGGGATCCTCCAACTTGTGCTGGACAGACTGGGGAGGGCAGGTTTGGTGCCCCCTTGGGGCAAGAGAGCTCAGCTGGCAGCCGTTGGGGGTCAGTGATCAGCCCCACACAGGGCAGCTCATGGGGGGGGAACACCTAGAACTCAACTGGGGCCACCAAAATTGCCAACCCTTGGGATTGCTGTGAGCACAAGTGAATTAAAAAAAAATAAATAAATAAAGGAAATTGTATTAAATTGCCTTAAAAAGTCAATTCTGGGTTTAAAACTGTGTGCATGAGCAATACAATGTTTTTAATCATTAAAAATAAACATAATGTAGTTTCCTGTTTCATTGCATAATAGATATTAGCTTTGGTCTTACCTGTAGGAGACAGGAGCGCCCTTGGGTTAGAATAGGTGTGAACAGTCCCTCGTGCCTTTTGCTGCTCTTTGCCCATAATAGCGTTACTTTTTTATTTAATTAAGCTATACATTTCTGCCAGCTTTTAAGCTTACATTTTCTCTTAAATTGCTTTATTTTGCATCTTTGAAAATATTGCCATTAGTTGTTTCCCACCATTTCTTATTTTTTAAGCTCAGTGTGTTTGATTCCGTAGACTTCCTCAAATGCTACGTTTCGTTCTGACTCTTTTGGCCGTTCCGGCTCTTCTGTGCTGGAGATTGTTTATTCTGCCACTTGGGATTCTGTAAACGCCCCCAAGATCTTGATAAACATCTTTACAAATAATTTAGCCTTTTAAAATCGAGTTATTCCTCTGAATGTTTAAAAAAACCCCACAAAGAAATAACTTTGAACAGCTTTATTGACTCTTTCCATTAGAATTTATGTGTAAGACATAGCGTGATCTCCATTTATTAAAAAATGGGTTGGGACTGGTGTGGCCCTAGGATTTTTTTGACAGTTGAAATAGGTGATTGGTGTATTTAAAGTATCCCAAGATGAGTTGCTTGGTTGCTGATTGAGTGTGAACAGGAGTGACTGTCAGGGAGAGGAGCTGATGTATGTGAACCGTTTGGGGATTATTTATCTTTCTTCAGTTGCTGATAGAAGGGGCAGCTCAAAATTAGGAGCACTGAGGAGCATCATCTTTCATAGCTACAGCTCCGGGCGTTTGTGTATGATCTCTGACTTCCTCACCTCTGTGGGGATACATTCATTTTTTTTCAATGAGCTGCTCTTCTGTGAATGTTTCTACTTCATTGGAGAAAGAAGTTAAGTGCGTAATACAAAGTACTTTGCATATTTAATTTCTCTCCTTATTTAAACATTGTCAGAAGCTCAGTTTTTAAGAGGATTACAGTAGTTGCTCACTTCTGTACTCAGCTGAATCGCTGAAGTTTCTGGCGTAAGCCTGATGCAAACAGTGGGTACCAAATGCCTTAAAGGAACGAAGTTATCAGGTTTGCCCAGTCTGACACTGGGCAGTTGAAATAGCCTGGGGTTTGCAGAACAAGATGAAATGGGTACTTTACGCAGCGTTGCGCCTCATTCTTGCTAGTTCCACACTTCCATACGCAATCCTTTTCTAGACTGAAATTGCTGACCTCAATTTTACAGGAATATTTTAAGACAAGTGTTGTTTTAATGCTGTTCATCTCTTTAACTCATTTGCATCAGCATGCACTAGCCCTAACTGAAGATTATTGGTATTAATCTGCTTTGGCGTGTGCTACTGTAGCTCCTCGTTACTGTTGGGAACTAAAAATTTACTGCTTCGTTCTTCTGTTTTCTAGGTCTCTGAGCCAGGGCAGCACAAACTCGAACATGCTGGATGTGCAGGGAGGCGCTCACAAGAAACGTGCCCGTCGCAGCTCGCTTCTGAACGCCAAGAAGCTCTATGAGGATGCCCAGATGGCCAGGAAGGTGAAGCAGTACTTGTCCAACCTGAACGTAGAGACGGACGAAGAGAAGATCCAAATATTGTCGCTTCAGTGTGAGCCTGCGTACAGCACTCGTAAGTACAGTGCCCTAGATTTTTTTTAATAAAATTTATAAAAATCTTATTCCTTCCCTAGAAATACTCATTTAAGATAGAATCCTAGAACTGTCTAGGTTGGAAGGGACCTTTAAGATCCTAACCATCAACCTAACTGATAAAAACCATCACTGACCCATGTCTCTAAGCACTATGTCAACCCGGCTTTTAAATCCCTCCAGGGATGGTGCCTCAACCACTGCCCTGGGCAGCCCATTCCAGTGTTTAATAACCCTTTCTGTGTCAAAATTTTTCCTGATATCCAATCTGAACCTCCCCTCGTGCAACTTGAGGCCGTTTCCTCTTGTCCCGTGGCCTGTTCCTTGGGAGAAGAGACTGACCCCCCCCTGGCTACACCCTCCTTTCAGGGAGTTGGAGAGAGTGAGAAGGTCTCCCCTCAGCCTCCTTTTCTCCAGGCTGAACACCCCCAGCTCCCTCAGCCGCTCCTCACAAGACTTGTGCTCCAGACCCCTCACCAGCTCCGTTGCCCTTCTCTGGACACGCTCCAGCACCTCAATGTCTTTTTTTTTTTTGGTGAGGGGCCCAAAACTGGACCCAGTACTCAAGGTGGGGCCTCACCAGTGCACAGTACAGGGGGACGATCTTTCTCTTCTCCCTTGTTTGTCAATTCATGTACTGACAATTTCAACAAGCCAGCATTTGCCTTCTGATCTTGGTTGAGCTCAGAAAAACGGCAGCGATGTTTTCTTTTTTTGACCTATAGCTCTTAAACTGTGTGTCTTTTCATCAGTCTGGAAGGAAATTCAATAGCACATTAGCTCCATTCTCGTCCTGCTGTCCTTGTGCAGAATTAGGAAGGATAAAAGTAACCCTTGCTATATGAACAGCCAGAAAAAGAAAAGAGACAAAATCAATATAGAAACTGCAATGGATTACAGCTTCGAATAAATGAAGATTGTTGAGAAGGAGAAGTCAGGTCAATATTGACTGATGGGATTGACATGGTTTGACAGTCAAAAATTGAGGGCTACAGCAGGACAGTTCTCATAATTTGAACTCCTGTGCAACTGTCTGACTAAAGCACCTGGTATCTGACCTGCTGCCTTACACACTTCAGTAAATTCTTATTTAAAATTGAGAAACGGTAATTGCATTTTATTGTGATCCTGAGAAATTTTCACTTGCTTGAAAGGTAGGTTTGTTTCAAACTGGAAGAGTAGCAACTGTGCTAATCAAGGTAGTATTTCATGCTCGTCTGTTGTCCAAATGCAGCGTTTTGAGACTTTTCTTTTTTTTTGTCCTTAAGTACCGTTTTATCTCTGAGGAGGTAAGTTAAAAGCGTGACTAGGAGATGGAAAAGGCTTAAAATTTTATCTTCTAGATGCCATTATTCAATATTAAGAATGCAAATCCTTGTTATTTCCTAAGGTGCCTTCCTATGCAAATTTTTGGTAACGTTTCCTTTTAAATAGCACTGATGGAGCAATCCTGGAGATGGCCATATTTGACTCCCTTTTTAAAAAAACTAAATTCTGTGTATTCACGCTGGCCCCGTGCCTGAGGGCACCAGAAATCACAGGTAGCTCCGAATAGAAAGATGCAGGGCATCCCTACATCGCTGGGTGAGGTGTCCTGCTCGTGCTGGGCTCAGCCAGGTATGAAATGGCCCAAAATGCTTCTACTCAGGGGTAACACCATTGTGGGTTTTGTGCTTTACTCCCCTGCTGAAACAATAAATTAGAGCGTGTCAGGATGAGGTCTGGAGAGAAGATCTATGTGCAAACACAACAGGTGGCCATTCTGTGCCCAGGAGACAAACATAAATGTTATGAGGTTGTTTTTTCAATTGTTTTAAATAAATCATTGAAAATCTTGTTTGCACAGTGCTAGCCATGGATATTTGGAAGGAAAAATAGGGAATGTATCCTGACTGTTTTATGCCACGGAGTATAGCAAATAGAGTCCTTTTTATCTCAAACATCAAAAAAAGAAAATGAAGGTTAAGTGGATATACACATAAATATAGAGTGGTGTATTATTATAGTACCTATTTTTTTAAAAACTGGGGGAAAAAAATCCCAAAAAATGGAGATAATTGATCTGATTTAGATTATACTCGTCGAATATACAGTCTCTTATCTCAGTGGCAGGATGCTCCTGGCCTTGCTCACAGAAGGAGCGAGCAGCAGTAGTGCTGCAATCCAGACTTTTCCAAGGGAATTTCAGGAGAAGTCAAGGTGGCCTTAACTTCAGAGTTTATTAATCGCTGCGTGATTAAAGTCAAAACTGAATCGGCGCCCTGTGTTGTAAATCAATTGTGCCACCTAGTGAAAGGTTTGATGCCCATCGCAAAACAACTCCTTTCTCCCTTCTGTGCCATTACGTCATTTTCCAGGAGATGCTGTTATGCTTTTGTACCTGATGTGCAAACATCTAAAATATGGACTTTAATTGTGGTAAAAATAAATCACATTTTTTTTTTTCCTTTGATGAAGCACCTCTAAAATGCTTTATAGAGTTTAGATTTTTTTTTAAAATGCTATTTCACCTATCGGCCTCCTCAGTGTAACAAAATAGGTGTGTTTGGAATAGAAATGGTTTCAAATATATTTTATCTGCTTCACACCATGGCTGCTTTGTCTGGATGGTTGTACTGGGTACGACTGTAATAATCCTGCAGTTGAAAGGGCAAGATATTTATGTGTAATTTTTCCATAACAGTGACAAAGAATTTAAGCGAGAGAAGAGGAGGGAAATCCTCTGAAATGTCTCCAGTACCCATGAGGTCCATTGGCCAAACCGCTAAAGCCCATCAGCATCAACAAAACAGGATGAGCCAAGTTCTTCAGGTTCCGACTGTGAATTTATACCCCAGTAGGAAAAAAGGCCTGACAAAGGATCATGTCACCTTCAGTGAGTATCCTCCGTTCGCCTCTCCGGATTGTATAGATTAAATAAGTAAAAGGGAAGAGCTATTTGTAGCTGGGGGGATTATTTGAGATACCGTTGTGCTTCGTTTACTTCCTTCACTTTAAAATAGCTGAAGTGAATTGCTGTCTTTTAAGAGAGCGTGCCGTTTCCTTAGTCATTTGCACAATCTTTAATAACTTTTCTTAAAACAGCTGATGGGAAGGTGTTGTATCCAAATATGCCCTTGCTTTGTCACTGTTTTTTTTTTCCCCTTGAACTAAAGAACTTGATATCTCCCCTTAACTTAATATTTCCCCTTAAGTAAAGATCTTAATATCTCTCTCTTGATCAGGTCAGATGTACCGTATTAAGTCTTTTATTGTGTATTTCTGCATTCTAGAGGGGTCTTGCATAAACAGAGCAGAACAACGTCGCTTCTTCCTTTTCATGACAAAATGAAGTATAATATATTTAGATGAAATCATTGAAACAAATCACAGACATTTAATATTTTAACCTCTGGAACACCATTATAACAACATTATTGTCAAATGGAGTAACAGATGTTATTAGTTGCTCCTACTGAGCATCAGTCTTTTTTCTGCCTCTGAATTTGCTCGTTGCAAAGCAGTATTATGTATTAAAATGCTTTTGACCTATTTGCATTACTATTGTAGCGTTTGAAAGCTACAATTGTGGGTTATTAAAGTTAGTTGCAGTCAGTAAATGATATGAAATGATGCTATGATACGTTGAGCATCAATATCCATTAAAATAGCTTCAGAAAACAGCGTATTGCAGCATAAAAAATGGTGTTTCCAGTTAGTATTTATTTCAAGTCTTCTCTTAAAAGCCAACGTGATCTGTTCCAGAAGCTTTGCTGAGAGGTGTTTCTTCATTCCCGTGTGTTAAGTGTTCAGTGTTGATCTAACAACCTTTTGAGAGCTTAACTCCTCAGCGCTGTGTCCTCTGCAGGGTGGTCTAACAGTGAACAAGAAGTACCAAATCATGAGTTTGCGAGGTCCAGTGGTAAACTGGTTTTGCTGAACTTGTGTGTGCAGTGCCCGTGAGCGCTGATTTGAGAACTCCTGATTGTGAAGATCTTGAACTGACTCGTTGGCGATGACACAAATCGTTTTTAACACTGTCCCAACAGTGTCATGGGCAAGGGTTTCCTCCAGGCTTTATATGTTACACAGTTTTCAGTCCTTTGCCAAAACCACGACTGGTGTTATCTCTTGCAATGGTTCTGGTTGTGACCTGGGTGTTTCAGCCCTTCAGCAGTGGTCACTGCTGATCTGCTCTAAGTTTGAAATGGGACTGTCTCCACATGCAGAATTCATCTGAGCATCTGCTCCTCCCTTTGCTGAATACCCCAGGGATTGTTCAACGTGGTGCTTATTTGTAGTTTAAACAGAATAATATGGAGTAAATGATTCTGTTGTATCCGTAGGTACAGGCTCCCCACAGAAGTCATTGAGCTTGTCTGAGGAAGTAAGTAGTAAGAAACAAACAGATGACACCTTGTCCATGGCATCTTCTTTGCACTCCAGCCCACCCGCTTCTCCTCAGGGCTCTCCACGCAAAGGTAGGTGTCCTGGGGGAACGTCCCCAGGGTGGCGTGGTCAGTGTCCGTCTCGGGAACCTCGTGCCTCTGTTGTGCTAAAACCAGGGTGGGCAGTGGCAGGAATATTTGTTGGTAATGACATGTAAGAGAAGTAGTAGTTTAGAATATTCATGTCAAGAATAGAATCATGTCTCTCTATGAATAGAATCATGGAATGGTTTGGGTAGGAAGGGACCTTAAAACTCATCCAGTGCCACCCCCTGCCCTGGGCAGGGACACCTCCCACCAGAGCAGGTTGCTCCAAGCCCCCTCCAACCTGGCCTTGAACCCCTCCAGGGATGGGGCAGCCACAGCTTCTCTGGGCAACCTGGGCCAGGCTCTCACCACCCTCACAACAAAGAAGTTCTTCCCCACATCTCATCTCAATCTCCCCTCTTTCAGTTTTAAATAGACATAGTTTTTCAATATATTTATATGCTTGGCCTTAAAAGTCATTTACTGTTTAAAAAGGGAAACAGTTGTTTTCTTAAAAACTGCTTAAGTGCTTCAGACAGAATTCCCCATAAATGTTAAGCGCTGATGCCCCCAGAGTATCAGATGTAGGTGGCCGGTTACATGAATGGGATTCACAGACCTGGGGATTTCTTGAAGACAGCGGTGTTGCACAAAAACGGTGGCTGTTGAGACATCTTACATTTTTCCCTAAGGTAGCTGGAATTTCAGGTGATTAGATGGAGCCGGCGATAACTCATAGTTCTGCAGAGAGATGGTTTGATAGCTGCGAAAATAGTGCATCCATCTAAGTCCTCGAGTCGCTATTCATAATTTTTGTTCTTGTGCACAGGGCTTTGTATACACCCCTGTCTATCATGATGCCCTGAGAATCCCTTTATTTTTGATGTCTTCATCTTAAAAGACCTGCATCCCTTCAGCATTAGTCCTCCTTGGATGGGAATTCAGTTGAAATTTCTAAACACCACTTTGTAGTCAGCCAGTGCGGTCCCTGTCGGACGGTGTAAGGCGTTTCTCCCTCCCTTCTCTGCTGCTTCTGCCTCACCGACAGCCCAAAGCCACCGGAATGGCATGGCAATGGCATGGCATGGTGACTTCCTGCATCCTCTCACCCTTCTCAGTGGGAGATCGTGCTGGTCCACCCACTGCTGCCTTCACAAGATACCCTTTCCTTCAGGGGAATGCCACCTATTTTACCTCAGCACAGCATATGTACAAGAAGCTTAATTACTTGGGTTGCCAAACTTAGCTCCACTGAGATTTTTTTTTTTTTGAGCATCGCTTATAAACAAGTTATTTTTGTTAACTTTCATCTGGTTCTTTGAAAATAATATTTTGTTTCTTTGGGGTGATTTCATTAATTCAACTTGCTTTCGGCGTATTTTTAGCACTGATCTGATCTGATTGAGGCGCTCCGTACCCTGTTGTACGTGTAGTGCCAACAGCTCATTGAACTAAAATTAGGTGCTTCACAGACAGCAGAAAGACATAATTTTAGGCATGAACGCGTTCCACTTAATCTTAGATGTCATTTTCTTTTGAGCTGTGCCCAAGTGATATGCAAATAGGACTGAGGAAAAAACGTTTTAAAATCAGGACGTTGTTTGTGCTGTTGCTTGTCTCGTCGCTTACCATGGTCTGCCTGCCTGTTCTTTATTGCAGTTGGTAACATCCAACGGGCGGACAACTGCAGTCAGATGAATCTCTCTGGCTCTTCCTCATCGCTCGCCAGCGAAACCAGCAACAAGAACAGCGGACAACGCAGCTACGGAATAGGTGGGGCTTATTTGCAAAAGAGAATTTGGATGATTGTCAAAGCCAGAGACAGTTCTGACCTGAGTGAGAAGGGAGAAAGAGAGGATAAGAGGGAAAAGGCAGAAGCTGAGCGCGAGCGCAGGAAAACGAAGGGATCCCCGTTTAGAAGACTTAGGGAAAGAAGCTTCTCCAGGGAAAGAACAGCTTTTACTGCAAAAAGGAAAGCAGAGCACGTTGAGGCCTCGGAAGGGAGTGAGAACCAACAGGAGAAAGACAGTGATGCTCTGAGTACAACAAGTATCTATAGCAACAGCAGTCTGTGGACATCTTACTGCCTGTGCGTGAAGTCTAGAAGGAGAAGGAAGACACTGTGATGTATTTTTAGAAGAAAGACTGTGATGTCCACTTTGTGTCAGATGTACTGATTTATATAAGTTATTTTAGCATTATTCATGTACATGTTTAAGCTGTTTAATGTGCTTTCCTTCCAGATATTTGTGTCAGTTATTTATAGCTCATCACCCTTACAGTGCAGTGAAGACAATAATGTGAAGTTTAGAAAATCAAGGAGCGGGTATAGTGGCGGTTCTGGTGCTTAGTGTTTCACAGGTACCAATGAAACAATAAGTTCAGCAACATTCTCCTCGTTAGACTCCAGATAGTCCCTCATAAGATGTAAATCCAATGCTCACTTCCAGCGTTGGTGTATATTTCCATTGGTCACATCTTCTGCTAACCTTTTCGGCCCAGAAAAAATTACATTTAGTCTGTTTATATCCATGTGCTGTTATTGAATGACTCAGCTCTCGGTGTTAATCTCCTTAATGAAGAGGAGCCCTTTTGTTCTCCACATCTTTGAAGTTCTTGAAGAAGAGCGTCTTAAAATTAAGACATTTCTTACTGCAGTACAGTTGCCTTAATTTTAAGCAGCTCATTAGACAAGGTAAAGAATATGAGGTATTAATTATTGTCAAAGGAAAGGAAACTGAAGTTTAATCTTAAAAATGCTGGTCTACAATATTGATATTTAAAGCTCATATTTGCTCTTAAAATCTGACAGTAATAATCAAGCCAAAGCTGCGAAAGCTCTCAAATGCTGAGCTCTGTGCTCAGTGGCATGTATTCCAGTGGCTCCAGGTGCCACGTTGTATGACCTCTGTGTTTTTTACGGATTTAGTGGCATCAATCTTCTGTATCACGTTGTGTGTATCACTGACATGGCTTTCCCACTGCCCGGGCATTTCACGTTTTCACCTAATTGATGTAAATATATGGCAGTCCAGCTCAAAGACACACGTGGGTAGAAATAAAGAGAGAAATTGAGTGATTGGCAGGAATCTGGGGAAAAAAATGCTTATCTGAGGACTGTGTCAACAGTGTATTAATATGGTCTCCTGCAAAGAAGGACCACCTTTTGATTAATTTACAGATGCTCATTTACCTGTACATGAAGCAGTTGATGATCCAGTATTTTCAAATAAAGATTCTAGTTTTGTAATTCTATGCACAGAATGTAAGACATACCGTAGACTGCTTTCTCCTGGTGAGGGCAGGGATGTGTTTCCTGAGATGCAGTGGATTTGTTATAGAGGAACCCACTGGGAACTTCAAGGGAAAAAAAAATTAAAGAAACCCAAACCAACACCACGGTCATTAATGCACGGCCTTTTGCCTTCAGATAAAGGGGAACAAACCACAGCTGTGGGTCAGAGAGCTAATGGAGGCAAAATGGGTTGGCTTTTTTATTAAAAAAAAAAACCCACAACCAAACTAATTTAATAGACACCTCCTGATTTTGTTGCCTGATGGCACAAGAGAAGGAACTTCCTTCTGCCCATAAGATGGTGCGTGGACTTATCTAAAGAGAGGAATAGTCCAGGGAGCTTGAAATCTGAACATCTTCAATTTGCTGCTGCTGCTGAAGGCGCATCAGTCCGTGGGACCTGCTGGGATTCACCCCAGGGTACTGACAGGGTCAGCCCATCTTATTGCTAGACCTCTCTCGGTTATTTATCAGTGATCTTGGAACTCTGGAGAAGGTCCCAGTCAATTGGAAGCTAGCAAGTGTTTTTCCAGTTTTCGAGGAAGGCAAGAAAAGAAGACCCTGGTAATGATAAGCCTGTCAGTCTCACCTCAGTGCCAGGTAAAATGATGGAGATTATTCTGGGAATTGCTGAAAAACGCTTGAAAGAGAGTGTGGTCGTGAGTCAGAGCCAACGTGGGTTCATGAAGGGAAGGTCATGCCTCACTTAATAGCCTTTTAAGACAAGATTATGCACCTGAAAGGCAAAGGGAAGGCAGACGTGGGTGTTTGGGATTTTAGCAAAGCTTTTGAAGGACGGAATGTCCAGCAGGTACACGATACTGTGGGTGAACACTTGGCTGGAAGGGTTGGTCCCAAGGAGCTGTAGTGTATGGGGCACCATCTGGCTGGTGGCCAGTTGCTAGCGGTGTTCCCAAGGACTCGATTTTAGGTGCTCTTCAGTATTTTTATTGATGGCCTGGACACAGGGAGTTGAGTGCACACAAGTAAGTTTGCCAATTAGGAGGAGCTGCTGATTCCTTCCAGGGTTGAGAGCCCTTGCAGAGGAATTCTGGACAAAGTGTAGTGAACTGGTCTAAAGAAGAGATTGTCCCACTATATTCAGCTTCGATGCGGCCTCACCTTGGGTGCTGGGTGCAACTTGGGGCTCCATGATTGAAGAAGGATATAAAAATAGTGGAATGTGTCCAAACGAGGGCACCAAAGATGGTGAGAGGACTAGAGGGCATGACTCAGGAGGAGCAGCCGAGGTCACTTGGTCTGCTCAGTTCAGAGCAGAGGAGACTGGATGCCTTCATGGACGTCTACAGTTCTTCATGAGGGGGAGAGGAGAGGGAGGTGCTGGTCTCTTCTCTAAGGTCCTGAAGAACCTGAGTGTGGTTTCCCTCAGACCAGCCCAGATGCACTTTGCTGAGTTCAGTTCATTTGAATTCTTTCCCTGAGTCTCTAAGGTCATAAAAATAAATGATTTAGTCAAGTTGTCCATACTAAGGGCTTTTTCTTTTGCAGTGTGGGGACAGGTGTCCCATCTGGAATCCCTTTAGCTACACCAGCAGAAGTGTCTACAGGAGATACGTAGCCAGAGCCCATGGAAGTCCTCAATATTATAGTCTCTTTTATGTTCACTCCAGGTACTAGGAAGAGGAGGTGTTGCAAATATGGGGCTATATACATTAGTTGTGTTTGAAAGAAGTTATTTGAGGGTAAGGGTAAGCCAAGCAGAAAAAAACACATACATTTTGCTCTGAAACTGGTGAGGTCTTCAGCAATGCTGGCGTCTGGTCCAGCTCCTGCCAAAGTTGTGTTTCCCGCTTGTCCTTCCTTTTCTGTTAGTTTTGGAACAGATAATAAAACTGAAACGGACCATATGGCTAATCCCTGGGTGCTAATAGCTGGCTTTTACCTTAGTCAGCATCTCCTCATCCACTGCCAAAACCTTTTTTGAGTCTCTCACAACAGTAGGGCAGAGGGATAGAGGGAACTGAGCTGCATTTATACTAGAGGACTCAGCGCTTGCAGAATTGGAGAGACCTGATCTATCCACCCACTGTTTATGCTACAACTGTTGGTCCTGCTTATGTAGGTTTAACCTTCTGGTCTGGAGAGTAGTGGAGTTACAGGCAGGTTATTGGTGACACCAGACTCGCACTAATGAATTACAGTGCTAGGTGCTGTTAGATGCTAAAAGCTTTAGTACTCTAAAAAATACAGTGGACCGATTGTGTGCAAACAGGTTTTGATTGTTTTGTCTTCTAAATATTCTTGCTGAAATTGTCATACCTACTAAACTTGAATTGCTCTGTGACCGTGACGTTCTCTTCTTCTCTCCTTTAGGCTACGCCCTCATTCCTTCCACCAAATCGGACAACTTCTCGGATTCCAGCCACAGTGAGATTTCATCCCGCTCCAGCATCGTGAGCAACTGCTCGGTGGACTCAATGTCGGCAGCGCTGCAGGACGAGAGGAGTTTGTCCCAGTCTCTCATTGTGGTGGATTCGGGGGGTGCAGAGAGAAAAGAGCATCCTCAGCCGCTGGCTGATTACGGGCAGCCCTGCCCAGGGTAAGACGCAACTGGGTTTGGTTGGGGTTGATGTCCTGGTGCCCGAAGGGGTAACGAAGCTTTGGTCAGGGCGCAATTACACACTCTTCTGTGGTCAGTAAGCTCGTGCTGGAAGCTGGAGTTCTGGTTGCTCTGTTGGGAAGAGCCTGTTTTCCCAAGAAACTTGGGTAGACAACAGCTCGTTCCTATCGGTGGGGTTCGGGTGGACATCTCTTGATGGAGAATGCAAATGTGTCAAAAGCTGGGATGATACTTAGCTAATTAGTGCAGTAGTGAGAGACGGCAGAACAAGAATAGGATAGTATCAGTTCTTTCTGAGACAGATGTGTCAGTCACTTAACGTACCCTAATGTGATTTTTTTTAAAGGATTTTTATTATTAACATCTGTTGCTTAGGCGGACTGGAAGCTTTCTGCCACTGCCTCCCTGAGAGCAACCACACGAGAGGTCTTGTTACTTTAGCACAATGAGAACTTGTCCTCAGGTGACACTTTGAACTGGAAGGTTTTGGTTTTTATCTTACTAGACGTTAAGCCTTGATCCATAAGATTTAATATGCAGGAATCTTCTTGGGATAACACCTTCTGTCCACGGATGTTGTGGATTTGAGTCAGTGAGAGAAGCTCCTTACATTTACAATCTTTACAGTTCCTCTCTAAAGCAATATAATTTTTTTTAATGATTGAACTCTTTATGGCGATATACATTATTTCTGTATAATTGATTTTAATTCTGTTGTGTTTTGTCCCCTGTACAAAAAGCCTTTTAGAGTATGCTTTGCTAAAGTGATGCAGCGCTTAAGAAATTAGTGATTCGGTTTATTTTATTGGGCTAAAGTGGAAATTGAAAGGTGTGCTTCATAAACCAAAATAATTCCCTTTTAGAAGAGGCAAAACACGTGCAGAGAATGTGTTTATTCAGTCTCAGGGTACTGAGAGAAGTGTCCCCTCCCGCTGGAGCAGGTTATGGTGGGTACCTTTGGTGCTGGCTGAGAAAAGCCACCTTCAGTGGTGGCTGAAGGACAGTGGATTGCAGTGACAACTGTTCTCTTTGCAAATTAACAGCACATTGTTCACGGTTTATGGTTGTTCATTTGTGCCTTAGTTTCAGTAGGTTTTAGGGGGAAGAAAGCAGGTTTTATGCTAGAACTTAGAAAAGCAAGGAAAGAGAAGTTGTTTGCATATATCTAAGAAATGTTCCTTGATTTCACCGTGTGTCAGTAAATCGTTGAATTTTCATGTTGTGCTGTCCCTGCATTTGTTAACGTAACCAGGAATAGTTAAGAGACTTGAATAATTAGCAATTGTATACTTCATGTATTTTAAATTTATGCAAACCTGGCTTTATTTTTGTTTTCCCCTTAATTATATATTGACAGTGATTAGAGCTTTTAGCGGCTGTTTCTTTAAACAAGAAAATTTATGCTTGGGTGTCAGAATCTCTCACTCCAAATTGTTTCCACAAATGGTTTTTATGCCCAATATTTCCAAATGTTCTTGAAATACAGCTGCCTCCTCTGTGTCTGAACGACTTTATGTCGCTGCCACTGAAGGGGTTGGCTTTTATTCTAAATATTTATTTTGGTTTTGGTTTATAAATGCAAAGAAAAAGGTGGTGATAGCCTGAAACTAAGAGGTGATTGGAATTACCGAGAGGTGATTGGAATTACCAAGAGGTGATTGGTTTCTGTCAGGCGCTGTCTTGCTGCGGTTGGGAGACAAAGGTTTCTCTGGACCAGATTTTTATGGATATGGGGAGAAGCCTGGAAATCCCTGTTGCAGACTTGTTATTCCCTTGGGAATATTTGCCCAGCTGCCATGTGCAGAAGTGAGTCGGGAATAACGGTGTCTCGTGTCGGTGCCTTGACTTTGCTGTGTACCTGTTCTACAACCAGGGATTAGGTGCCCTATAACCAGGTCATTGTCTCTGAGTACATCACCTTTTATTTTAAAAGCTTATAAGGTGTTGGTTTTCTTTTTTCCTGCTTTCTGTTGTTTTCCCATGTAGCTGGTCAATCACTAGGCCTGCCCTCATCCGAGGGATGGCTTTCACGTCCTCCATGAGCAGCGAGGAGATCTCCCATGAACACATCACGGTGGAGGCAGCAGATAGCGGCCGGGGGAGCTGGACTTCATGCTCGAGTAGCTCTCATGACAACTTTCAGAACATCCCGAACCAGAAGAGCTGGGATCTCCTCAATTCTTACCGTCACACCCAGCTGGACGGACCTATAGCTGAAGTGGATCCCACAAACTGTTACTCTGAGGAGGCGTATTTGTATTCCGATGCCTTTTCCAAAACCAACAGGCAGTCAAAAGCCAGTGTGGAGCTGGATCAGTCTCGGCAGAGCTGGGCCTCCTCCAGCTCCCTCTCAGACACCTACGAAACAAACTATGGGACAATTAAACGGAGGGGGCTGGAGAACTCTACAGCAGAGCAGGCGGAGGTTTTGGACTCTAAACCAGGCGCTGATACAACTTACAAAACTGTCACTTCGAGCACAGAAAAAGGCCTGATAGGTAAGTCAAGCCAGCGGCTTATGGAAGCGTCTACATCTGTTTTTCATTTTGATATCAAGTTGTTAAGAAGTAACATCAGCAGGTCTGGGGGCTGGATGGCATGTTAAATTCAGCTTCACGTGTGATTTTCACCAGAACACTCCACAGACAGTGTGTTTTCAAGCCACCTTCTTTTGCACTGGGGAAACTTGAAATGGTAAACCAGCCCATTCCCAGTCACTGAATGGGGCTGCTGCAGGAGAACCGTCTTCAGGAAGACGTCAGGCAGTTCCTCTCTGTAGTATGGCCTTTTATTGTTATGGATTTTGGACACGCACATCACTGTAGACGTTTCCTCTGGCAAGGAGCAATGAGCGTGGCTTCTTGAAGTCCCTGTAATACAGACTTTCCATGAACCCGAGAGGGAAGAGCGTGACTGCTGGGGGGTACGGAGCTCTCATCTCTGAGCTGGGGCATCTTTCATCCACAGGGCTTTGGTCTCCAGAAGCTTCCGGGCAAAGCAGATTCCCTTCCTATCTTTGCTGTGTTGAACTGCCATTTATTTGGTTATACAACTGCAGTTTGGCTGCGTATGAAAGGAGAAAAACTTATAAAATGTCTTTTCAAAGACGCATAGTTCTACCGAGCAAGATGTTCTGCCCCTGTCCCAGTGAGTTTAGTAGCCAAACCTAAAGGAACTTTAGGAACAAGATAAAACACAGAGTGCAAAGCTTTCTAGACTGTAATTCAAGGGTGCAGCTGAAATGCAGTTTAATTACTGACTAGATCGCTGGAGGCGTTTCTGTTATCAAAGGCAATTGCCTGAATAAACATGGCAGGTAGGGTGGAGGTCTTGGATTGCGTTCCTCCTCCCTGGCTTTGTAGAAGAAAGGCAGCGCGGTGGAGCCTTACAGAGAACTGCTCACAGCCCTCTCCTGTGTGCACGCTCTGCCCTTGTGGCCTCTCAAAGCTGCTCACGAGCCTCTGAGCTGCTTTAGGAGATGGTGTGTTGGCTGTTCGGTACGTGCCGTCTTTGCTCACGGGTCGTCATCTTCTTTTTAATTCTTTTTCCGTACCATACCAGAGAGTTTGCCTCTCTGCAGTCACAGCGCGCTGGTAGGAAACACTCAGCAACGCGCTTCGGTCGAGCGTGCGTATATCTGCTTAAGCAAAGATCTGATACAGGTGGATGTAATTTCTGGTTTGCAAACGCAAATGGGTTCGCTGTTCGCCATCGTACAGTAGGGCAAAGAGATTTTCACTTTATTTCACCGTTTGCTTATTCTCCGCAAACGGCTTGTTGCCGGAGTCTGTGATGACTGCAACGAGTTCAGAATATTGTAAACAAATTGAGAATCTTCAGTTTGTTTGCTTAATGAGCCGATGTTGAATTGTCCTCCAAAAGGTTTGGCACAAGCTTTTTTGCCCTAAACTTTTAAACCGGAGCTGCCCACATACAGATGGCAGAATCAGTAAATGCAATGACTTCGTAACTTCACGTGCGTCTCTATCGAACGTTTCTTGCTGCAGCCTTTGCTTTACCAGCAGAGGAGGTGTGGATGGTGGTGTGCCATTGCTGCACATCCACAGGGAAAAGCTTTTCCATTACTCTTGCCTATAGCAGACATCAACATTTATATTGCTGCCTTTTAGTTACGTTTCCCTTAACCCCCGTGCGGAATTTCACCCTGTTTTCTTTACAGAGTGAATATTGGAGTAATCAGCTGCTTGGGAAGGGGGATTCCTATAAATCAGTGTAAATCCCTGCCTGTTCCCACGTGTATCTGCTAAAATCCAGGCACAGAAACCGTGAATTCAGTTTTCTTTATTTTCCTGTAAGCCCAAGCAGGAACTGGGGCCATCGGCTCTGAACCAGCTCTCGTTCCTGGTACCAACACCCAGAATCTCGCAAGTCCACAACACAATAAGAAATACTCCTTTATTTTCACCCTTCCGTGTTCATGTCAGATAAGAAAATATTACAGCTGCTGAAATAAATGGAACTGTAATGAACACGCTTAAAATGTGTCCACAAGAAGAATGCAAATTCACTCAAGTAATAGATTTTAAAAATTACCGTGCCTTTGAAACTCTCCTGTTGCAACATGTACGTGGAAAAAAGCTGGATTTAACATGCACATGAGCCCCAGACCTGGGGGCGGGTGGGAGGGAGGGGAAGAAACTTTAAAATTTAAAGTTAAGCTTTGCTTTGAGGGCGTGTGTCACCTGAACTGCTGATGAAGGGGGAAGGAAAGTACGGAAATGATAAACCGGTGGTTACTGTTAGAAAATGCAGAATAATGAATGCAGGCTCTATATATACAGTTTACCTAAAAGTTTCATGTGATGCTAAGGTTTTTCTCTTCCTATAGCATAAGCTGATTTGGTGGTTCAGTGTCTTATTACATATTAATTGATACAGTGATACTTGATTATAATGAATTTCGGTTAAGCCACTGATGGGCGATGAAGGGGATGTTGTTGAATTCAGCCAGCAATTTTTGCTATCGGATGCAGGCTCGCCGAGCAGAGTAACTTTGGGCTAGTTGCCTTAATTTCTTTTCATTTCAATTCCCCAGCTGCCGAGCTGGCTCTCCATCCATGAGAGCTCCCCGGCATCCCGCCCGGAGCGGGGCCGCGGGAGTAGGGATGGGTATAACGAAATTGCAAGCTGAATATTGAGGTGCTAGTCCTGTTTCTGCTCGATTGGCGTCTTGCCCAATGAGTTCACGGGTAGCTGGTGCCACTCCAACTTCTTAAAAATAAGTAGAAAACAGAAATGAAAGCATAAATACCTGCCGCTGTCGTTATAACCGGTGTTTCTGCATTTGCATTTTGTTATCAGTTTCTGTTTTGCCATTGTAACATTTCATGATTTTTTAACGTTTTGTTTCCCTTTTTTTTTTTTTTCTCCTCCCCTCCCCCTCTTTAACATTTCCATTGCTTATTTCTTGTGCCAGTCTACTGTGTCACCTCACCTAAGAAGGACGATAGGTATAGGGAGCCACCGCCCACCCCTCCGGGATATATGGGGATTTCTTTAGCGGACATAAAGGAAGGATCGCCCCACCACCCACACCTAAAACCTCCCGACTATAGTGTGGCAGTGCAGAGGTCAAAGATGCTGCACAGTGACCTCTCTAGACTTTCATCAGCTCCTCTCGGTAGTGAACCGGTGGCCTGTATTTCATCGAAGATGCCTCAGTGGCATAGTCGGCAGCCGTCCAGCCCCAAACTAGCAGATATGACTGACGCAGATAGTGAAGAGGATGGTAGGTGCAACACCTCACTCGGGAGATGTTAAGTGAACTGCTGTGTGAATCTGGTCTGTGCGGTGTTTTCCTTCACCACGATGTTCTTGCGGGCTTTCTCTTGGTCATTCTTGGAGATTAAAACGGGCTTAATCTCTAAATACACAGATCTGTTCGTATGGCTGTATGCACATGCATATGTGTATGCATGTATGTATGCTTCAAAAAAGCAAAAAGAATGCCTTCCCTTTAGATAAAGCATGTTGACACCAATCAGACTTCAAATTATATATAAATAAATATATATATATATATATAAAAATACATACGAGATCTCCCAAAGCACAACTGAGACACTTAAGAGCATGTAGATACTATTTATTTATTTATTTTTCTTTAAAATCTGTCTCCTCTCAGTGGTGATGACGACTTTAAGGGACACTGTCGGGCTGTAAATTACCCGTAGAGAAACTCCAGCCTCTCCGGGTTGAGTGATGTCCCGCTGGTTTAGGGACGGCATCAGGGTGGTCACCTAAACCGAGTGCTTTGGATTTGATGGGATGTTGTACAACTTCTAACTCATTTCACATTTTTACTCTCATGTGCTCCTCAACAGAGGTTTCTGGAGATTGGGTTTAAAAACGCTGAAAGAAGTAACAGTGAATTTCTGTTCTTCTGCAAGGTGCGTTTAATAAAACCCGGCTTTTCAGCCCGGCCGGCCCCGGCAGTGTCTCTTCCAGTCAAATTCCTCACGATCTTGTTTGAAGCACCAGCCAGTGCTGCCGAGCACGGCGTGTTTCGGGTGACCGAAATGCAGGAGATTTTGCTGAAAAAGACTGCTCTTATATTGTGTCAAAACTAACGTCAAGTTTGGGGAATTTCTCCTGAATTGTTTACCTGCGGATTTGCTCTGGTACCTGTGCTCTGGTGGCATCTCTCTCCCCCCTTTGCTGGTGAACTCTTTTTTTTTTTTATTATTATTATTTTTTTATTTTTTATTTATTCGAATGTTGTGGTCGTTTCCTTCGATTTTCCTTCTGCCTTAAAACGAGCGTGGATTTAGATGAAAACAATTTCTGATGCAAAATGATCCTATCTTGGCCCTTTAAAATATGGAATCGGTATTTATTGTATATATTAGTACTGCAGTTCAAACTCACGGTAACACATAGCGTTGCCCAGCATTATTTCACTTGTCATATTGAACGTTTTTGATGTAAAAATAAGGAATCAATTGCTTCAAACATTTTAATCCAAATTTTTCTAAACTGGATTTAACCATACACTTTGAGATAACGCCTATTTTGCTACTTTTAAAGTGTTGGTTAATTTTCCTGGAGATGCGACACTCGCTGCATGTTGGAAAGTAGTTTACCGGCTTTTCTCCCAAATCGGCGCGCTGGGGACATTGGGAGCTGCATGCTGATAATTTTTGGAGGATCTGGGATTCTCTGCTTTGCAATTTAGCGCGATGACTGCAATTCCTCAGGTGCCTGAGGATTTGATAAATGGTGATACCAGCTATGTCGTGGTCAATGATTAAGACACGATGAAGTAGTGAAATCTTCCCAGAACCAGTGTAATCGCGTAACTGGGTGCTGTTTGGTGCCCGCTGCGCCCGAGGCAGGGACCGATGGAATCATTCACGCTTTCTCTTTTTTTTTTTTTTTTTTTCCTCTTGTTTTACAGAAGATGAACAAGTATCAGCAGTTTAACCATCGGGCTCTGCCTGTAAACCACTTCCCCGCCCCAGGGACGTGGGGAGAAGGCCCACGGGACGCTGTTGGCCATCGCTGACCCCTTGCTGCTGCTGACCTCAGCCCCACGCGTTCGCCATCCCGAGACGGAACGGGTTGGATCACGTCTCTCTACCTTATTTCAATCCACCACCGCCTAAGAAAACAAACAAACAAAAAAAGCTATTTCTGCCCGTGAGATAGAAAACCCGTTTTCAAGGAGCGTTACCGACTCCCTGGACACCCACGTCCGGAGTGTCCGGAGATGGACCAGGCTCCGTGCATTTGGGAGGACCAGTTGTCACCACCACTTGAAACGTGGAAACAGTCTTCTCTACGATACCACATAATCCTTGGGTAGTTTTCCATCCTCCTTCTTTTCTACATGATCATTATAAGTCGAAGAGTGTTATTTTATGAACTTTTTTTAAAAAAAAAAAATATATCAAAGTGTCAGCAAAAGCAAAGGACGTTGCTGAAGTATCTGAAAATAATTTATTAATTTAAATTTTTTTTTTTTTTTAATGGGAATTTCCTTTATTTGTGTTGGCAGTGCTCTGGTTGGCTAATATCAATGTTTAGTCGATGTGATAGTAAATTAGCTGCACGTAAACTGTCGCGCTCTCAATATAAACGCAGAAAACTAGAAATGGGACATTATTACCAGGTGCAGAAATACACGGATTTTAGGGTGGTTTTAGATGAAATATAAATAGAGCACAAAGCCCTGTGTGAGGCAGGGAGCCCTGCCTCTGCCGCTCCCCGCCTGCACCCACACGGCCAAAACCCGCCGCCCTTCAAGGATTTTTGGGAAATATTTTAGCCGCCAGGCAACTAGGGCCACAGTCGGTGTTCTCCCCCCCCTCCTATGGAATGGTTTGAAACCTGGAGCTGCCAGGGGAGTTTGGAGCTTTCCCAAAAGAGCTTTAACCAGGGTCTGCCCCGCGGAGTCGAGCGTGCAAAACGCGGAGCCAGGAGCTGAACTAAACCCTGTGTTGTGGGTTTTAAGATCATCCCACACCTTCTGGCCTTTTACCAGAGTTGCACAGGATTTAGGTGCAAAGGTTATCTTTAAAAAAAAAATAAAAAATAAAAAATAATATATATATATCACCTTCATTTCACAGTAAAATCTGTGAAACTGAATATTAAATGACATAATCCTTATACAAGACTATAATGCGTTTTAAGATGGGTTAAAAAAACCCCTTGTGTTCATCTGGAAAACACTGATGATCTCAAAACGCTTGGTTTTAAATCCTCGATGAAAATCCTGGTGGTGGCAGTGACAGTTCTGACTGACAGCCAGGCGGTAGTAACTCGTGATCCTTTAGTTTGACCACGCTCAAATAAAGTGCTGATTTGATTTTTGCTTAGCCAGCCAGAGCGCAGAGGGGTAGAACTGGAAATACCTGCAGTTTCTTTCTTTCTTTCTTTCTTTCTTCTCGCACACGATGCCCCATCCTGGTGTTAAAATCGGACATGAATGTGTGAATATGTATTTAAACATTTAATTGTAAATCTCTGTTGTGATGTTTACAGCCTAAGCTAGAAAGAAGATGTTTGTCATTTTTACAGTGCCTCAAAACTGATTTCTATATCCATAGTCGTGAAGAGCTTTAAGGTTTGTTGTTTTCTTTTCCCGTGCGTGTGCAGGGGGTGCGAGGTGAACGCGGCGTTTTCTGAGCGTGACACAAGTACCCAAAGCAACCCAAAGCCTTTGATGTGCTTTCCCCGGAGCTGCTGGTGACCGTGTGTCACCCAGCCCCGTGTCCATGTCCCCGTGGCACAAGGCTGGGTGTCACCCTGCGGCCGGAACGTCCTCAGATGGGCTGGGATTGGGAAAACGTAAATAAACAGCGAAGCTGAGGAAGGGATGCCTAATTCCCAACTAACGGGTTGGCTGGGTTAATTATTGGCACAAAGAGGAGGAGCAAATGGTTGAAAAAAAAATATCCATGAAAAAAGAGTCGAGGTCTATCTCAATAAACACATCTTGCTTTTTTTCGGGGCCTTAATGAATATAATGAACCTGCGCAGGCCTTAATGAGTAAAGATCAGGTGTCAAAGCAATGCAGGGCAGAGCGATTCTTTTCAGCGCGTGTAATGTTGGTAATGGAACTGTTCAACTGGTATTTTTGTGGGATGTGGATGCGAGTCGTAGCGGTCCCACCGACAGCTGTAGTCGCTTGCAAACTTCTCCGTGGAGCGTGCAACGGGCTTCCCGTTCCGTCCGAAAATCATCTGTGCTGTGCCAGGTAAATCCAGTCACAGGGTTCCCGCGCCCTCGGGGGGTTGAGCTGTGCTTTATTCCAGCCTGTTGAACAAAAGTCAAAGGGATGAGGGGGTTTGTTACTAAAGTGACTTCCTTTTTCCCCAAAAAACCCTGACCGTGCTGCCTTGGAGGACAGGGAAAAGCTCCTCGGGGGAGCGGGGTTGGGGTCCTCCTAAAGAGCAGTTGAATAAATCGCCCGTTGAGACGTGGTGTTTGCACATCAAGAGCCTCCGTCTGTTCTGCAGGGCTTTTCAGGGCACTGGAAAGTTTTGGGTTTTGTTTTTTAAAGTGAGTGAAAGTCTTGCTAATCATATTTTCCTAATATCCAATACAGCTGGTGTAAATAAATCATGCGTAAACTACGGACAGATGAGCTACTCCTCCCGCTTCTCCTGCCCCGCACAGTGTGGTTTTTGCCTCTGCTGGTCCTTGCTGGGATTTTTGTTTGTTTTATTTGTTTTTAAATCAACCGATCACATTGATCAGGGCCGATAGCCAAATGTAGTGTGTCTGGTGTGGATTTGAAGAGACATTATCCCTTTTTTCCCCCTAATTCAAACAGTGGTCGGTACCCGTTGTACACCGCTTTGTAGTGGAGCGATGTCTTCTGGATGGCAGATGCCCGACTTGGTGCCTCCAGCGGGTTCCTCCGACTCGGGCTCCGATTTCCACAGACAATTAAAATGCCTCGTGTCACGTTCTTCCACTGCCGCACCTCGGGTTGCTCGCTTTCTGCTGCTTGTTTCGCTCGTGACTTGCGGGTGAAAGATCCGTTTCAGGTATTTGTGGTTTAACCGTACAGTATTCCCTGATGCTTTACAAAGCGTAAACTTCCAAGTAATTCCCCGAAAAGCAGCACGGTTTTGTGAAATCGGCCTCCCCAGTTGCAGGAAGGGGAAAATGGGATGGCTGAGCCTCTGAGTTCTGGTTTCATCTCCCAAATTTACTAAATAACGGGAAGGCGATGTCTGCAGATCCTTAAACTCACGTTTTTGCGATGTGGACATGCAGGAAGGGGTGGATATTTGCTCACGACGGGCAGCGTGTTCCTTTCCTGGCTCGTTTGCTTTGCCTTTATCCCCTAAGGAGTTCCAGAGGTGAGCCGATGGTTCACTGGGAGAGGGTCGGAGCCCGTTGCTCGGGGTGTGTGTCCCCGTTCCCCAAGGGCTGAGCCCGTCGGCGATGTCACTTGCCGAGGTGGCACCCGTGGTGGTGCAAAACCTCTTCCATCATCTCCCAAGTCATTTCATCGCAGGCAACAGTGGAAATCCCAACTTGCCATTTAAGTTTTTATAAAAACATTCGAATTAGGTTGTTTCTTTTTTTAAAGGATAAACTTACCACTGCCTTCACAAACACAGAAGAAAAAAGGGATACTCTCTCTTTAGAAAAGCTTTACACATTATATTTTAGAACGCTTGTATAGAGGGTGATCTACCTTGAATTCCCAACCCAGCTTTTGCTTACGTTGTGCTTTTTAATTGTTTTATCTTTATTTTTGATATACCTGGAATGCAGTTTAGCTTGGTATTAATTAAATTCTAAATATGTGAGCATATTGGCAAAACTGCACAGATGTAACGATATTCCAATAGCAATTGTACTGCACAAGTCAGTGATTGTAAAGTATTCTGTAACAAGCAATGTTTGTCTCCTATTTTTTGATACCTCTTACACTTATGTCTTTTAGAAAGACAGTGCCTCTGTATGCTTTTTGTATTTTTACTGAGTGATTGTAAATATTTGTTATATTTTTGGTTAAGAGAATGTTTAAAAGTACTGTTTATTATCCAATCTATTAATATGTTGGAATCAATAAACAATCTACATATATGAATTGTTTCCAGCAGCTCTTTTCCAGCAGCCGGCGGAGGATGGGAGCGGGGAGAGCCTGGCCGGAGCGATGCTCGGTGAGGAGCAGCCACCAAGTGATTTTTGTCCTCACAGTGAGTGGTGGCCCCTCGGGTTTTGGCTTGGTGTCCCCCCAACTCAACTTGCAGCAGCTGGAAGAGCATTGTCCTGCAGAGCCATCTTCTGCCATGCTCAGCCGCTGCTGTCCCCCTCGGGTGACAGCGGGGACACTTGGGGTTTTGTCCCGGCTGCCCCAGGACCCTCGGAGATGGCGGTGGGGACAACGTGGGTTGAAGTGTCAGAGCACCCGGGAAAGAGGCGGTGGGCACGGTGGCAGCAGTAGAAGTTGCAATGTCCTCCTGGCTCCCTGTTCCAAACCTGTGTCAAAGGAGATGCTGCCCGCGATCCAGCCGAGTCTGGTGTTTGTCCTCTTGGCTGTGGAGCGGGTGGGATGCTGGGCACATGGGGACCGCAGCAGGGGGAGCAGGGGACAGACAGCCCGCTGGTCACCACAGCCACCCTGGGCCAGGGAGATAGCCTCTGGGCATCAGGAGGGGAGCAAGGAAGGAGCCACTGCTGCCACCTCTCTACAACTACTTGAAAGGACACTGTAGAGGTTGGTGCTGGTCTCTTCTCACAGGTAACTAATGACAGAACCAGAGGGAATGGCTTCAAGCTCCAGCAGGGTAGGTTTAGACTGAACATTAGGAAAGAATTTTTCACAGAAAGAGTGGTCGGGCATTGGAACAGGCTGCCCAGGGAGGGGGTTGAGTCACCATCCCTGGATGTGTTTAAGAGACATTTAGATGTGGTGTTGGGGGCTATGATATAGGGAAGAACTTTGTAGTGTAGGGTAGATGGTTGGACTCGATGATCCCAAGGGTCTCTTCCAACCTGGATGATTCTATGATTCTATCTGTGTCCCCAGGTGGCACCCTGCTCGGTGCTTCATACCTCTGTGGTCCCTCACCATCCTCCCCACCTGTCCCACACCCCCAGAGCAGCTTGTCCATCCTCATCCTCCTCCTGCAGCCCCCCCGATGTGTGGCAGCACCTCACCGTCCCTCTCCCCAAACCCCTTTTCCCACACGGTGATGGAGCCTATGGGAGAGCTGGGGAGGGACTCTTGATCGGGGGGTGGACCCATAGGACAGAAGTTTTTAATGGAAAGAGGAGAAATTTAGATAAGTTATGGAAGAAATTTTCTCCTGTGAGGGTGGTGAGAGCCTGGCCCGGGTTGGCCAGAGAAGCTGTGGCTGCCCCATCCCTGGAGGGGTTCAAGGCCAGGTTGGACAGGGCTTGGAGCAACCTGGTCTGGTGGGAGGTGTCCCTGCCCAGGGCAGGGGGTGCCACTGGGGAGGCTTTAAGGTCCCTTCCCACCCAAACTATTCTATGATGTGATTCTATGGGACATGGGGAGACGTCTTGGGAACACCAAGGATCTGCGGGGGCCTGCAGGGAGGCTCTGCTCACGGGGATGGGGACTCCATCTCCCCCGCTTTCCCCAGGTCCCGGGGTCTGTCCCAGCTCGGCTGCCTCTGTGTCCAACCCAGAACAATCAGAGCGAGGCGGAGCCTGGTGCAGAGATGCCACCGGACTCTGTACCGTGCCTTGCAGGCTCTTACACCTTCTAAAATACAAATGAAGATGTCTGCAGGGAGCGAGGGTGGAACCACAGAGCTGAAAATACTCCTCTTTTATTTTTTCCCCCCTCATTTTTGCAGACTGGCCCACAGCTGCTGGCAGCCCCTGGCGCGGTGCTGCGGGTGGGACGGGACCCCCCTGCCCTGGCCACCAGGGCCAGCTTGTAACTTCATCTCCCCTCTATTTATTTTACTGGTCATCCAAAAGGTAAGATACATGGGAGCCTTATGGATAAATATAGATATATTTATTATTCTTTTTCTTTAGGGAGTGTGGCTGTTCTGTAAGGGGTCCATGCTGCTGAACAAAACCTGGGGCTTGTTGTTGGCTTCCCCGGTGCAAATGGCATTTTTTATCCCCCTGGTGCGGTCCCTGTCCCTGGGGCTGCGGCTGCGAGAGCTGAACTTCATCTCTTTCACCGTCTTATTTCTCCCGGGGGAACTTTCCAGTTTTCTTTGAGTTTCTCTGATTTCAGACACTTTCTGGGAGGTTGTTAGTTTTTTTTTAATTTTTTTTTTTTTTTTTAAAACTTCTGAAAGTTACTATTTTCCTTAAAGAAGGCGCAGAAAGAAGAGCTGCCACAAGAGGCCACCATCGCCTGTGTTTTTATCGGCGCCTCCCTGAAACCCCCCGTTCGGGGCCGATGCCGGTGGGTCCCCGCGATGCTCAGCCGCTGCCGTCCCCCTCGGGTGACAGCGGGGACGCTCCGCCTGCCCCGGGACCCTCGATAGTGGCTTCGGGGACAACGTGGGTCCCGAAGGCACGATGCGGGAGGACATCTGGTCTCAGCAGGTCACTTTGCATTTAGGACTTTCTAAGGCTGCCCAGTGGGTGGTCCAGATTTCCTCCTCGCTTCCCTGGAAAACCTGTTTTCACCCATAATATTTACCCTTTGCCCTTTTCTCTGCTCGTCCCCATCTGGGCTGGGAGGTTGCAGAGCTTTTCCTCCTGCAGGTCCGTGGTGCAGAACCATCAGCAAACCGTGGTGGGACAATCTGCGAAGGCAGCAGGTAGCGCTCGGGTGTTACTGGGAAGTGCCGTGTCGTTACGGGCACGCCGCAGCGAGCCATTTGTCGTGTAAAACCAAATTAAGAAGAAGCAGCTTCATTAGCGAGCGTTCCTGCCTAATGAGGTATTTTAATTTTGGGCTTGCCTTCCAACTTTGTTGTTGGTGGGTTGTTTTTTTTTTTTCCTTTTAGTGGCTTTAAAAGCTATTTTGCACAGCCCAATTTGTTGCCTTTTGTTTGTCTAAAATGACTTTAAATAGGGTGGCATCCTCTCCCCTGATGCGTTTCCAGCCTTGCCCTGGGTCTGACGCTGTCCTGCCTTCACCCCTGGGGGTGAGGATTTACCAAACTCGGGCTGCGGGCAGAGCGTGGCATTCAACCAACGTATTTCCTCATTTTCTGCTGGAAAGCGAGTGGCAATCAGATTTTATTGGGTAGAATTAGTATCTGCTTGTTAGACTGCAGTAATGCCGTGTATTATGTGCTCGAAGAAGAGTCGAGAATTGTCCCTCCAAAGTAAATATGAAAAGAGAGATTAATCCCCTCTCCCAGCACAAAAGGCTGCTCCTTTGGCAGATGTTGTCTGCAAGAAAACGGCTTTCTGTTTGCTCAAAGGGAGAAGCGAGGGGACCCGGCAGCCCGAGCTGTCCCCACACCGGGGGGGTCGGGACACACCATCAGGGCTCTGCCAGCAGGGTCAGACAGATGTTTTCAGCTATTTGGCATTTATTTAGAAGGTAAAATGTGCCAGAGAGAGACGGTGTTTGAGCACCAGGAGCGCAAAACCCCACCTCTGCTCCACTCTCCACTTTTATGTCAAATTTCTGCACTTTTGGGGCTGGAGAAAAAGCATTTTTCCTCGTCCCACCTCAGTTCAGGAGGAGCATTTAGAGCCCGTGATATTTTCACCATGAGCTTTAGGGCTGTGGCATCAGCTCTGGTGGTTTGTCCCAGAATTTGCAGTATTTTTAGCTTTCTTGAAGATCCAGGTCCTGGAGGCAAGTGATGACATGGACCAATGCCATTTTGGGGGGGGGGGGGGAAGGGAGATAAGTAAAGCAGCTCTTGTTGCTATGAAGAGAACCCTGAAAATGCAAACTATAAAAAGTAAGCTTAAAAAAAAAAAGTGGGAAGGAAATGAAGGCCCAAATTTATTTATTCATATTTATGGCTCTCGTCATTGCTGGGCTGTTGGCTCCCGGCGCTGGGTTTCTTTCCCTGTGTCTTTCCCTTGGGTACTGCCCCGAAGATGCGGGAAGAACCAAGTTGTTTGGAGGAGAATAATGTTAAATGGGCTCCACAAACGTTTCTGCTCGTTCCCCTGGATAGAGGGGGAGAGTAATTACCAGTGTGACATCGCTGCGAGTCAGTCTTGGCTTGGGAGAGACAAAGAAAAATGGTAATAACTGAATTTCAAATGTAGATGTAGTTGCATTTAACACTTATGAGCAGCAATAAAGATGAAGGTTGTAATTGTATCTGCAATTTCAAACCTCACAACATAATTTTATATACTCAAACATCTGTTTTAGGATCATAGCTGAGAGACTCAGATAATTGCCTTTTTTTTTTTTTTTTTTTTAGACCTATCAGTTAGGCACCATCGAGTTTATTATAAGTTCAAACTCGTTTATTAGTAAACACGACTTGTGTTGAGCAACGCCAGAGTGCAATAGTCCTGGGGACTAGTCCTGGGGATGGTAAGTGTGTTTGGAGAAGCAGAAGTCCATTTTGCTATCTGGCAAGATGTTGATACGCAGAAAAACTCACGGCTCCCCAAGGGACTGGGTGTCTGGCAGCACTGACCCTCCTGGGAAGATGCCGATGTTTTACCCATCCTTTGGGAATTTTGCCTAATGAGCCTCAGGGAATCCTCCTGCAAACCTGGGAAAAGCTCTTCTGGGATACCAAAGGCTGGTGGAGACCTTCATGCCTGCCTTGCCCAGGATTCCACTACCTGGTCTAGAGGGAGGTGTCCCTGCTCACATCAGAGAGGATGGAACAAGATGATCTTTAAGGTTCCTTCCAACCCAACCCATTCTAAGATCCTATGATGACGAGCACACCTTGTCTCCACCTCGGTGTAATCCTATTTTGGGGAATACACAACACTACTGCATGGCTGCAGTGCGATGCCTCCTTCGCTTTCTCTCACTTTATTTTCTGTACTAGAAGTAAAGCTGCTGGAGGGGAAGGTCTTGTGCTGGGCTCCTGCTTGGGGGACCCTTGGGAGCAGGTTTCAGCGAGACCTGGTACCTTCACCCAGAGCCCAGCTTGGGAGATGCCATAGAATCATAGACCCAGTGCTGGCTCTCTGGGCCAGCGATGGAGGTTTTGGGGAGATCGGATGCCCCTGGCACCCAGTGGGTGCTGCGCAGGTTGGTTTGTCCCTGTTGTTTCCCAGCTGTTGCACGGTGGGATGCTGAAAACTCTTCTTGCTTCTGCAGCCTGGTGCCCGGTCTGGCTTTCCTGCTCTCTGCAAGGGCTTTTTGGTCACAGCGTGGTCCTGTCCCTCACCCCGTGGGGCTGTGGCGTCGTGCCCTGCCTCTGAGCTCAGCTCAGCAAGAGACCCCGCATCGCTGCTGTGACTCCTGGTCTCCCACCGAGCGGCTGCGGTGCCTGGGAGACACCCCTCGTCCATCCGCCTCCGCCGTCTGCAGAGGGGAGTAATTAAATTTAATAGAAGTCACCCTCGGTTTTACAGCAGTAGTAATTTAAATGTAATTGGGGATGTGACTTCTGAACACGGCTGTATGTTTCCTCCAACAGTACGTTTGGCATCAGGAAGAACAAACAAATAACCGGGGACGCGCAGGAGCGGTGTGAGGAGCGAAGCTGTTGTCATTTCACCCCATCTCCGTCGGTGGTGTCCATCGCAGGGGGAGCACGCCTCTGCCCCAGCTTCATTAAATGATGCTACCGGCCCGTAATGGCTGGGAGAAATCCACCCCTTTTAGAACACCTTGTGTATCATCAGTAATGTTTTTTAAAATAATAGCAGGGGCAGAAGCTGAGGAAGTTCTTGGATTTCTGGTGCCCTTTCTCCGGAGGAGGCTGTTCCGGCCAGGTCTCTCCGCAGAGGGAGGAGGGGAAGGGGCTTCATCGTCTCACTTTGCTGTAAAACCTTTGCCGCTTTGAAGAGCCCTTAGTGACTGAAGCACATATTAAAAAGAACATAATTGTCAGCCAATTATACAGTTTAAAACTAAAAATCTGGCCTTTGGTGACGGCGTGGTTTTCAGAAGTGCAGAAACCTGGTCAATTAGAAATCAGCCAATTAAAAAGACTAAATGTGGCACTGGCTCTTCTCCTCAAGCCTAGGGAAAATATGCGCCAAAAAAATAATCAGTAACTGCTGCTTCCATCACCCGTGCCCTTTCCTGCCATGTGGAAATGTCACCCGTGGCCGGAGGGAGCCGACCTGTGCCGGTGCGAGCCCCGGCAGTGGGGACAAGGGACGGCGGCGCTGGCACTTGCTGTCAAGTGCCCTCGTATGTTTGAACTCGTGAATGTCACCCTGGAAGGTGTGAGCCGGGCCCCCACAGGGATTTAAACGTGCAGCACAGCCCTGGCCTTCCAAAGCGGGAGCTGCGGGGCGTGCTTTGTGTGCAGTGTTTAATTATGGCATGGGAATTAAGGAAGGAGGCCAACCTGCGGCACCGTGCGTGTCTGCGATGGACGGCAGTGCTGCTGGAGAAAGCCCACCGCTGCCCAGCTGCAGCAACGGTTGGGACGGAGAAATCCTCTGGTTTAATTATTATTATTTTTTTTTTTAATCATCTGAATTGTTTTTGCATGGATGGGCAGTTGAAGAAGCGAAGCGTGGTCTCTGCGCCGGTGCTTGATAAAAGGTACTTACACGGTGCGTGGGAATGAGTAACGCAAACACCGATGCAGGCATCGTTCAATGTTTAATCTACTCTTGTCAAACAAGAAAAGGGACTGGGGGGGTGGGGATGAAGACCTGTGCTGCTGCCACCGCCTTTGGTTTTGGGTTGGCTCTGCTTTGTAAAGCAGCCAGGTGCCAGGCAGGGGCATCCTCTCCATCACCCCGATGCCTCGGGCAGCCCGGGCTGCGTGCGGCCGGTATCAATCACGTGCCAGATATTTTTTTCAATGGGAAAATGATGTGTGGCCAGGTTGAAATTCTTCAGATCAATAATTTAGTGACGGGCAGCTCGAGCGCTTGGAAATAGCATTAAGTCCAGCGTAGCTGTTCTGCTTATTGCAGAGGATCGAAGGAACACCGGGGCCTGAATTGCTGAGCTCCGTCACCGTGTCAGGGCTGTGAGTGTGAATATTAAGTGCTGTGGGGGAACGGGGCCATATGTCTACGTGGCCTCTTTAGCAAGCGAAGAGGAAACGCCAAACTCTTGGCCTTGCCATCCACTGGGGAATGGACATGGGAACCGGGACTGATTTCCACCGCGGTGCCACAACCGGTCACCGAACCCATCCATGGTCCTTCCTCAAACAGCTGGAGGAAGGATGCAAAGCCATTTGTAACATAACTAGGAGGATCCTAATCTTCATCCCTTTTATTTTTGGCGTCAATTTGCATCTTCTTGAAGAAAAGCCGTCTCTCCTGGGTGCTTTGTGGGTAGCCTTTCTCCAGACACATTTCAGATTAATTGCCAGTGATTAAGGTGCAAATATGTCAACGTTTTCCTGGTTTAGCTCCTCTTCGGAAGGAGCAGGGAGGGACAGCTGAGTTGCACCAGTTTCTGGCGAGACCGGGATGTGCTTGGCTAAGTTGTCAAGGAGAATTAGTGCAGTTCAGCATCACGGAGCACTATCCTTAAATCCTGAGTTTCTGCTTCTCACAAAAATCAAGTGTTTCAGTGACAAAGTAAAATCTGTTTTGACACACTTCAGGGGTTTGGGTTGTGTCCCCCAGCCTTGATTTTGTTGTCTCAATTTCAGCCGTTAGCCAGGGAGGGTGATAAGTCCGTAAATGGCACAGCAGAAGGAGAAAGCCCCTCCTGCAGCGTGTGCCGTGCTGTGTTTTGATGGGGATTTTGGAATTTGGAGCTCTAATACTAAAATGACATTGCTTTTATGGTAAAACTGGCCAGGCTCATGGGAGGCAAGAGGCTGGCGTTAAGGCTTGGGTGTCTGAGGAATTTCCCAAGGCAACAACTTTGAATTTCTCTGAGGTATTTGGTTCAAAGCAGGCTCCCAAAGGTCACAGACTGATAGAATCATGGAATGGTTCAGCTTGGGAGGGACCTTAGAGATCATCAAGTTCCAACCGCCTGCCCTGGGCAGGGACAACCTCCCACTACACCAGGTTGCTCAAAGCCCCGTCCAACCTGGTCTTCAGCTCTTTTGGGACACGCAGTGGATTTCCAAAAGGTCCTTGGTCTTGGTAGGTGCCTGTGTTCGATTTCGGTGGGAGGACGGTGGTTTCTGCACCCCTGTCACTGCTTATCTGCATCCTAAGGCACTTCAGCCCTTCTGATCTGAGACTGTGTCATGTTTGAAGATGGGAATTGAGGATCCTAAAGCCACTTAAATGTGTCTTACATCTTAGATGCTTTTAAGAATAGATGCCCTATTCTTAAAATTTCTACTTGTTAGCAGGATTTTTTAAAAAGACGACCAGAGCAGGGCACGAGAGCCTGATTGCTGAGGTTTGTGTGCAGCATCATCTGTTGCCTGCAAAGAGGCTCCTGAACTGGAGAGGCAGAGAGCCACAACGAGCTGGTGCTGGGCTGAAATGACTTTACTGCTCGTTCCCTGCTGCTGGTTGTCAGTGGTCATACGGGTGAGAGCTGTAAATGTGAGATTTGAAAGTGGTGGAGGACCTCAGCAGCTATTAAGAGTTTCTTTTCTACTCTGAGAGAAATAAGCCCTGGATAGAGAATGCAATCCTTTTACATTGCAATATCTTCTGTGAGCTGCAGGGAATTTGCTTGCCTTATGGACAGGATCCGCAGTAAGCTCCTTTTCCACTTAGGCTGATGATATTTGCCATGCATTAGAACAATATTTGATCTCTATCTGGGGGTTTTTTCATCCCCCAGAAGACACACCTCTTACAGTCGTGTTCATGAAATTCAAAGGAGCAGTGAGTCAAGCAAAAAGATCGTGTGGCATGAAGTTTGTGTAGAGCTTACAGGGGAGTTGCTTACGATTTTATTCCAGATGATGCATTTAATTCGGTGTAGCTGGTTTTTAGATGCTGCCTCTTCTAAAAGGTATTAAAAAAAAAAAAAATAAATCTGGGACATTTTCTAGCCAAAGAACAAATAAACAGTGCAATACCTGAAATGGTTCAATGCTTGATGTGGGTTGCGTTTTACTCTCTTTCCTTTTGTGTTTTACTTTTTCTGATTTCTGTTCTTTCAAAAGCTACCAGCAGGTTTTGAAGCTTCAGCTTGTTGTCTTCGGGAAGCAAATGCCTAGGGAGGAATTTTAATATTGCTTTTTCTAATTGCTGGGAAGTGAAGGTTAAGCAAGATAATCAGGCGTTGGGTAGAGCTGGCAGATGACAGTCATTACAGATAGAAAAGCCTGGTGTCAGTTGTGATACGGTTTAGTGTTGTAGCAGTAGTAAAACCGGCACAATGTCATTAGAGTCTTTATAGGACAAACATTTCAGAAGCTGGCTCTATATCCCAGTGATGTCTCTGCAAACACTCCTGCTCACTTTTAAAGCTTGAATAAAATCCGAGATGATTGCTAAGCTCGTCGTAATGTCTCCAAGGTCAAAGGAAGCTCCACATAAGAGCTTATCTGTGTAAAAGGAAAAGGAAAACACTCCACTGAAAAGCCAAACTAACCATGATGCCTAAAGAAACAATGTACTAAAAGCCTGCATAAAAAGGGAAGGTTTGGATAGCTAAATTGTGAAGGAACATGTTTTTTCCCCCTTCTCCCCGCCATGGAATATGAACATCTCTACTGAGCTCCGCAGCTGAAATGGCTCTACTAAATACATGTTGACTTTTGTCCTTCACTTGTTTTGTCTTTAAGCTACATCTATATAATTCAATACATATTTATTTGTTTGGCTCTCGTGGCTTTTTAATAGATGTCATCTGCCTCTGAACGAAGATTTTTCCTTGGTGATGACTCTCCATCACCGCCGTCAGCAGCCGCTGCTGACTAATCAAGATGTAGCTTTGTCCCGTTCTTGTAGCTGGAGGGTATTTTTGCAGCTCTGTGGGGTTTTGTCATTCAGTTGGATGCTTTGCCAGTGTGTTGTGCACCTGTACAATGTCAAATACATATTGCCCACAGCAGCATTTAATAGACTTCCCGATGTCAATGTAAAGTCAATAACTCAAGATCTTAATTGCAGGACATGTCTGGGTGCTGGCTCACCTACGATTTTTTTCTCTGTCAAATAACTTCTGATCTTTGGAACAAAACTAGAATATTGCTTTCTCTACGACCCTAGGAAACAAAAATAACATTGTGAAATGCAGTGCTGTAGAGTAATGTTCATTGGTCTGGAGAAAGAGCTCCGAAATGCTTTTCTCGGTACGATAAACATTTACCAAATTCTTCCAATAAGTCAGTTTTATAGAATAAAAGGAAAGTATTTGAAGGTTCTCATTTGTGAGACCATGCCGTGTCCTCAAACCAGGATGGAACAGAAAGGAAAAGGTGGTGTATAGGCATAAAAGCTACACATCCTTACGAGATGAGTGCAAAATATCTCGATATCGTGTGTTGCGCTTTGGGAGTATAACCTTTTTATGTAGTTGATTATTGAGCTAGTACTACCCTTAATCAGTCGGCAATTGAATGTAGAGCTGAGGCTCAAATTCTCTCCCCTGATTTTCAGAGCCCTGCACTGGAATTAATCCTGGCAATTTGTCAAACGGGGCCTGAAAATCAGCAGTTTTAAATCCCCCAAAGCTGGTTTCTTGGTGCGGAGGGAGCGAGGGGTGGGAGCAGCTCTGCAGGGACCGAATGGCTAAATACTCTTTTGCTGGCTAAATACTCGATTGCTGCTGTCATCAAAAAGATGACAGAGCACCTGGCCAGAGATATATATGATATATATGATATATATAGAGAGAAAGATAGGAAAAAACTTTGGACCGTATTTAATATAAATGGTTTTTTGCTGAAAACGCTTGTAGAACAGCTGTTAGCTTTTCCGTGCTGCTCAGGAACTCATGGAATTTGCCCTTTTTGTTTACAGCTGGAATCTCAGCTAAGTGAGATCCCAGGGAAAAAGTTTGATATCCTGTTGTTGTGGTGCTTTTCAAAAACACGTGTTTGTATAAGGTGTAAGTATGGATGCAGCTAGGCATGGCAGGGAGAATGAAGAGCAGAGCCCTGACCTCCAGGATAAATGTCCTTTCCATTGCATATATACTGAATCCAGAAATTATTGTGGTTTTAGGAAAAATAAGACTTTTTGAGACCACAATATCCAAACCTAAATCCAGCTGTCGAGGTGGCAAGTGGTTTCAGGCATTTCGAAGCCCAGCCTGGGTGCTGGCAGAGCCAGTTAGTCCAAAAGATGGCACTATTTTTCTATTTCACCGTAAAGCAAATTCCTTCTCCAAACCGGATTCATTCACTATTGAGCCTCTCACAAAAACATTATTTTTCCAAGGCTTTACATACAGTAAAGTCCATTATTGTGAAGGCCAAATTGCTGCCAAAAAAGCCTTCAGCTAAAAAATATATATCTATAAACTAATAACACATCATTCTGATGAAAAATAACATGCAGGGAAGGAGTTTTTCCTCAATTATTAATGGCCAATGTTTGTTATATTGTTGTGTTTAGTCCAAGAAGCCTTGATGGAGAGAGGCAGCTTTTCAACATGAATGGCACTTCAACTGGCATTTTATAAATTTTACAAAGAAAAGCCCTAGAATATTTTAAACTCCAGCTAATATTAAGGAGAGGAAGGTGCCCGCTGTGAGAGCGGGGTCAGACACGATGCTGCCGTCCCTGGGGAGAGGAGGAGGGCAAAGCGCAGAGTGGATTTGGGTGGGAGCATCCCCAGCGTAGCCCCGTGAGCCCTTAACATAAAGAAATTCCAATATTTGCCAGGATAGACATTAGGTCTTGCTGCAGGGAGAAAACTCCCAACCCTCTGGTCACTGTAAAAGATATTTCTTCCTTTCTGCAAAGGGCAGGAGTCTTCCCCGGAGCTGGGAACCGGTCCCTTGGCGCATCACCTCTGGTTATGCAGCTCTGAGCCCGATGAATTATTTAGGGGCAGAATGTGATTTAAACGCTCGATCACAGCATGTTACAGTCATCGTTGATGCTACGCTTTGGCTGCCCTTTTCCTTCCCATGGAAAAAGTCAAGATGGGGTGCCTGCCCCTCTTCAGTGTCTGTGTGGGGTGAACCCACAGAAGGGAGATCCCTTTTGAAGGCCATTTTAAAAATGAGATGTAAAAAAATTTTTCTTTCTTGTTTTTTAATCCCCCAGACTTCCATTGACTGGAATATTGCATTTTCTGGCTGCTTGTTGCTGGCTCTGACCCTGCCCAGAAGCCCTCTCCTGCTCCAGTTGCCCTGCCCAGTGGCTGGAGACCTTTGGAGACCACCAATGGTTTTCTAAAGGCTTCATGTTTCCCCATCGCTGTGCATCCCATCATTCAGCTCCTGTGGGGCTTAATATTTCAGACCATACAAAATTTTTTTGTGCATACAAAATTCTGCAGCTTTAGGTATTTTTGCATTGGTGGAGGACTGGGGTAGTCTGGTTGCGTGGCTTTTTCAGAGAAGAAGCTGTGATGAACCATGGGTTTCCTCCAGCCGGGCTGGCCTTGCAGGGCTTGAAATCCCCCCTGCCCTAGCAGCCGGCTGGGATACCCGATGGCAATATTTATGTCCTTTTAACTGCCTCTGGCAACCCAAGAAATGAAAACTTAAAGCCAAAGGGAGCAGAGACACCAGGCTGAGTGATCTGAAGACCCTTCTCTTCCCTGGTGAGTTCTCTTAGCCTGATTGCTTAAGTGGAGGTGATAATGCAGCATTTTTTGATCCGGCAACATCTGTATTGCAGCTTATGAAATGGGCTGAAAAGCTCCAGAGTAGCTGAACAGCAGATGAAAGACCCCAGCAAAGACAACAGGATAGAGAACAAAGTTTATTTCATTAAGAAAATGCAGGGATAAAGGAGTAGAGGCTTTTCAGACCAGCCTCGTTGGAAACCTAGGCAAATTAGTGACATTATGGTTCATTAAATATCATTATGTCAAGGACAAAACCCCTTCCTGCAGAATGCTTACAATAATGGCAAAAAATAAATGCTAAAGAAAAACTGTTTTCTCACTTATATGCTATCCTTTCCTGTAACTCTGAGATCTCTTGGTTTTAGCTTTTAAAAAATGAGGCCATTTATTTAAACATAAACCCGGAATTGAACTGTCTGCGTTTAGCACCCAAATTTGAACATTTCAGCCAGAGACCTTGGGTGACCTAATAAATTCAGAAAAGAGCACAGCCAGTAAAAATATTTTCCAAGAGTCCATTTGTGGGGAAGAGACTCACACACAGACTTTTCTTTTTTTTCTTTTTTTTAAAGCTAATTTGCAGCAGCGGTACATGTGCAAGCGCATACATATTGATTTTATTAATGAAAATTAAGCATGTACAAATTTGCCTCGGTGGAGACTGCAGGGTAGGGAAAGGGAAGGTTAATCGCAGGGAGCGTTTCTATAGTTTTCGTGTTCAGGATTCTCCGCACACAACCAGACCCCTGATTGGGATGCAGGGCTCCTCGCTGCCCGGCTTCTGTCTCCAGACTGTGGCACGCATCGCGAGGAAGATAAAACAGAAATAAAGATCTCCCGGCCAGCTGATTGTAATGCAAACTCAGAGCCGCTTGGCACAGGCCCTGGAGTTTTAGGCACAGGTCCGTTGTCAACAATTAGAAAACGGAGAAGGGTTTTGGGGCTGCGGATGCGGCCGTTTCCGCGGAGCAAAGCGGGTACCACCAGGCTGTTCTTGGGCACGGAGAGGAGGGGACAAACCGGGCGTGAAACAAATGAGATGCTGCTTAGTCTGTTCTCGGTGCCTGGGATGAGCAGAGAGGGAACTGACATCCTCAGGGTGATATCTAAATTAGATTGGGGGGGGGGAAAGGCCAATTTTCTTAGGAGAGGTCTGTGCTGCCCCCTGAGTGTAAAGCGGGTGCCCCGAACCAACGGGGAACGTTCCCCACTGGTTGGGGTAGCACAGCAGAGCAGAGCCCCGTGCTGTCCCTGACCCATGGTTTCATTGCACAACCTCACCTTCCCCTAAAATGAATTTATATTCCTAACTCAAGTGAGGCATTTCAGTATTTTAAGCTGATTTTTATTGACAAAGCCCCAAAGCGATGTGCTGGAGTAGAAAGGCAGCAGAGGGCTTCTGGCTTGTTACTACACAAACTCCAAACCAAGCCAATAGTGGGACCACACGTCAGTAGTGAGGGTTGTTACTGTCACCGCACAAGCACATAATTCCTGCCAAAGACTTGGAGAACCTTTTCTCCGAGTTGCCTGGCACACAAGACTGCAGTGGGATTCTCAAGCCTTGTAGCTCCACTGGAGCCACCTTCGGGACTAACTGGTGCATGAAAGGGAGCCTGTGCCGTGTGGTGGCTGGCTGTGCTTGGAAGGCAGGATGAGATAGCAGATCAAGGATAAGGGGACGGAAAGCCAATGTTCTGGCCCATCTTGTCTTGTTAAAAGCTATCTGCATGTCTGTGGATGAAGTGAAATCAGTCCTAGTCTTTGGTCAAGAGATTAATATACTGTCAGTCCTCAGATCCCATTAATGAAGTACCCACTGAAGATGATGACCCACGTATGCAGTGCACATAAGATGGTTTAGGTTGGAGGGGACATTAAAGATCACCTAGTTCCACCCCCCCTGCCATGAGCAAGGACACCTTCCACTAGACCAAGTTGCTGAAAACCCCAGTCTGGCCTTGAACATCTCCAGGGATGAGGCCTCCACATCTTCAAAGGTTTCCATTTTGCAATGGTAATGCCTCTCAGGGCATCTCCTGCAGAGATGCTAAAGCTGAAGGACCCTACTGGATATGTGCAACACTCAGTTTTTTCCACTTTGTCCCCAGGTGACGTAGCTGAAGGACCATCTCTAATCCACGGACTGAGCTGAACACTCTGGGGTGCCACCATGAGTGGGTGTTGGACTATCTGTGCTGGGACGTGATGGAGATGTCAGTTGTGCTGCTGGCTGTTACAAAGCCCAAATGAATTCTTACAGAGGCTGACAAAAATAGCCTGGTTCCCATTCGTTTCAAATCCCATGAGGTGCCTATCTTCATTTTTAGGCACCTAAATACTTCTGCAAATCTCCCTCTTAGTGCTGTGTGAGCTGGGGACTGATCTGGCACATCAAACTTCAGATAAAACAGACGTTTCTAGATCTGAGCGGTTTCTAAAATGAGGACCAGAACTTCTCAGACCTATGATGAGGTCAAAATTGCTCATGCCAGTGAGAAAGCAATTTCTGGAGATTTGCAGATTTTTTTTTTTTTTTTTTAAATGTATTTTGAAGGGCTTTTGTTGCAGTTGTTCGTTCATTTATGCTCAAGTGAGAGGCAGGAGAGATTTCTATCAACAGTAACACATAAAGCATATTGGGAATTGTTTGGGTCAAATAATTTTGCCCTTTTGTAAAACGATGCTTTAGGAATATTATCACATATATTGGTTATATTAGCAATCTGTTTATCCAGGTAAGTGAAAGGCAAATGTAGCCCGCTGGTTTCTCAGGAAGACAAAGACAGAGTGGAGAGTGTTTATACGATCCTGCATATAAATGACTTATTTATTTTGATAAGATTTTACTGAAATCCAAAAGAGAGATTGGACGTATAGCTGTAAAATACTTATCAGCATGAAATAATGCCCACTTTCTGTGCCTGATGTGCTGCATAGCTGGTAACACCAGTCTAGATGGGTGGCTTTGGTAGATAGATGACCTATATTGGAGTGGCACCGTGGCCAAATCCTGATACCCCTCGGCTCTGACGCCTTTCTGCAAGAGGAGGTTTGGATGGATATGAGGAGTGAGCATGCAGAAGGAAAAAAAAGTGTCAGGAGAGAGGGCTGCAGTGGAAGAGATGTGGTGGCCTTGCCCAGCCACCCTGGAGGGCTCCCGGGGCAGCCCTGCCTTTAGAGGCACCTTGCAGTGCCTCTCCGCCCCTTTATTTCTGCGGTTTTTTTCTTGTCTCGATCAGTGCTGTGATTGCTTTGCCCTTGAGGTGGGATCTGAGCTCGGGGAAGGTTGGTTGTCATTAATCCAGGTCGTTCCCTTGTAGGTATCTCAGCTTTGGTGGATGCCACAGCGATGCTGGGAGAGCTCTTCTCTTTAATTGTTACTGAGCATTTTGGATGTTGCTAGAAGCAATGTGTAATGGGTTATTAGGTTTGTCTTTCTTAAAAAAAGAAAAAAATTAAAAGAGAAAGAAAGAAATCTCCCTGAGAATGAAAAATTGCTTAGAATATGCTGTCATAACAGCAATGCTACAATGCCACTTCTGCAATTACAGGGATCGTGCATGCATGAGGGATGAGACTTTTACATATATGAGAAATGAGAAAAAGGTCTTTTAAAATACACTTTAGTTTTACTTCATAATTATGTGGATCCAGGATGATGCATCACAGAGATATCACTATGCTGAAGTATGAAATTGTTTGAACATTTATTTTTATCCAGAAGCGGTGCCATGAGCAATGCTTCTGAATTGACTAGAATTATATTAGTCATATCTTCATAATAAAGACAGTAATTTATTCAGTAGATTTAGAAGGTTTTGATTTTCATCTCTGAAGAGCTGAAGGGTCAAAGCATAAATTAGAGTGGCACATGGCGGTGCTGGAAATCCAGGCCATGTAAGTACTAATAAGTGCTAATATGTTTTAGTAAACTGTTAAAATGTATGAAAAGGAGAATTTGTACAACTGGAAAAACTGATCATGAAATAAGTGATAGTATGGAGGAATTAAGTGATAAAATAATAGTGGTAAATGAAGGATACGCGTTATTTTAAAAATCGTCCTGGGAGCCTGAGCCACGATTTGGCATCACAATGTCTCATCACAGCGGGGACACCGTCGCTTTTGGCAGCCTTGTCCAAAGAAGTTGAACACAGCTTTTGCCTCACTTGTCTGTGAAGTGTCCCACACGAGGGATTTTTTTAAGAGTTCCTATTTGCAAAGAACTTCAAATTCTTCATAAGAAATGTACTGAATAGCGTAAACAGTATCATTATTCCACATACCACTGTGTAAAAGCTGCAAATTGCCTTTTGTCTGGAGTGTAACAGGCTGCACTTACCATTCACACCCGCTGGCTGCTGAGAGTGAACCTGAAGATCACTGTCCATTATAAAAATAATTAATCCCAGAGAAGAGATGTTCCAGGTAAGCCTGAATTTCTTGCATTGTGTGCGACAGCATAAAGGCTTGATAGCCTTTAATGTTATTTTTCTGTTGTTATTCCAAGGGGCTGGCTTGAAAATCTCAGATGGTTGAAAATGAACTTTTGGGCTCGTTAAATATCCAATGCAGTCAGTCCTTGGCTGAGTAATCGGGAGCCAGTGCACCATGTGCAGAATGGCAATGCCACGTGCATAATAAATCTCTGGTTTTCTTTTCATGTACTACGTTTTTTGTGGTTGGGGTAAGCACAGTGCACTTGAACTCTCACTAAAAGATACCAATTTGTTTTTATTTTTAGCTTGCGCATGTACTCTACAATGTTAAAACAAGAAATTTCAGGCTAGCAAGGGGTAGGTTTGCAGAGAACCACAGCGCTGCTTTTTCAGTCAGTAACAGGGAACCTGACATTTTGAGAACTAAGTATGTAGGCTGGAAGCTTTCCTGGTTGATTTGGAAAACTCAGCTGTTGCTCATGCTGAAGGATGCGAAGCATCTCTCTCCAGAGACAGCCTCTTCCCACTCTCCTCCTCCTTGTCCCCTCTGGAGATGTTCTCTTGCAGATGCCCCTTGTAGACCCGCTTCCCAAGGGAATGGTCTTTCTACCCTCTTACCCACTTGTTAGCTCCTGGCCACAGACTTGTTAGCTTGTCCCACCCCACCAGGAGCAAGTTTGGGGATGGAGGACAACCCACCACCTCCTGGCAGGCAGCAGGAGACGGTGGTGCCTCTTCCATGGCCCTGGCACGGAGCACAGCAGAGCTGGGCAACCCCTCCTTCACCCAAACCCGCCTTCTCTCGTTTTCTCCAGTGGCACCCATGCCAAAACCAGTAGGGATTGATGCAAATCCTCCTGCTAATTGCCCCCATGAATCTTGGGAGCGGTGCAGGTTCACATTGGCTGTCCTCTTCTGGGCTCCACTGACACAAACATGTGAAAACAAGGACATCGCAAAAGCACGAATTGCTTACTGCTGGTATTGGATTGCTTGGTAACCATTTGCTTAGGGCAATTACCACTAATTATTTAACAGAATTGGAAAAGCAGAAAAATAATCTATAAAGGGTACTAGGGACACATTACTGTGTGATAATGGGATTTTACAAGATAGACAAAAAATACCCAGTTCTAAATGTGTCTGTGTAGATGTACAAAAAGAAAGATCTTTCTTTGCCACTTGTGATATTTCATGAAAAATACAAAATACTGCATCGTACAGAGCATAAAATTAGGTTTTGGCTGATATTTATTTACGGAGTAAGCTCTTCTTGATAATTTAGAAAGTACATAAAGTGCATCTAATTTTATTCCCCCAGATACATACATGAGGTTCTGTCTAAGCTAAAATTAGCCATGTTTTTTTTGTCTAGACCATCTGTAGTTGTAATTTTATATTGCAGAGTACATGCACACCCATCACAGCATGGAATGACTTGAGTCTTTCGTCCCCTGCGAGGGGGCAGGAAGGAGAAATGTTCCCATCTCAGAGCTGTAGATGGGATTTTTCCCTCCCCCTGGGTCAAGGTTTCTGCTTTCTACCCCAGCTTCCCTTCTACCAAATGACCTAACCTGAACCCGTGCTTATGGGGTATATTGTGACTTTATTTTATTGTTTCTGCACTTTTCATCTGGAACAGGAGCTTAATGAAACCCGTTTAGATCACACAGCTGCTGTGAGGATTATTAAATTAAAAGTGGTTTTGGACTGTCAGTTGAAAGAAAGTCCAAGTATTGACTAGTATTAGTTCTGGGCTTTACTCAATTTCTGTAATTAATTAAGATGGCAGCTTTATTTGGGGCAGCCTTTGACCAGACGAAGCTGCAAGAACAGAAATGGGTGAGCGGGTCAGAACAGAGGGATTGCGCGTTGTCCCCCACAAGCCGCTGAATGTTGGGGCGAAGTAGGCAAAGGGGTAATGTGATATTTTGCCATTAGAGCAAACCATGGATTAGTGATCACATGCATTATTTTCTTGGGTGTCATTCTAGCTACAGAGGAACTAAAAAAAAGACTCCACCATAAAAGGATTGATTTTGCTGCTTTTACTTTCAAAGAATGCCATATTCTAGCTGCTACCAGTTTGCTATTAGCACCAAACCAACATTTATGCATTTGGATAAACAAACAGTAACTTGGGTTTGATTTAGACTTGATTAATTCCTATGTCTTCTTTCATGTTTTGTTATTTTAATTTCTTTAGTTGCAGGTATTACAATAGCAATCCCTGGGCTGTTTACTGAAAAGCTGGCCTGTTGGATGTTTGTACGTGGGACAAGATCCAGAGAAGCAGGAGGGTCTAGAAAATATGATATTTAATAAATAATAATAATAATAACAATATTAATAATATATCAAGATGTAATTTTTACTGCTGAAAGGTAGTCTAATTAGTTCCACAAGTTTCTTAATAAGCATTAATTACAGGTGTGGGTTTTTTCATATTTGTTATAACTAGAATTCTCATTCCAACAGCTCACATTTTCTGGAGTCCATTAGAAGAACATGAAAAATCTCCTGGTTTAGCCCTGTTGATAGTGAATGGAGTGAAGCCAGTGGATCGTAATGTGCGATGGAAACCGCTCCTTCACGGGGCTGTTTGATTTTTGCCAAGGCAGAAAAGGTCCATCAGATGAGGTGTCTGTGGGCAACGCTCCCGCTCACAGCAGTCACTTTGCATGATGCTGGCCAAGCTTTGTTTACTGAGTGCTGCTTTTAATGCAGTTATAGATCATGACTGCTGTGCCATCAGTGCTGGAAAAAACCCCTCTAATAATTATGATAATCTTATATTTACTTACCTACAAGTCTACCATTCAAATGGATCCCCCTTGCACTGATTTAACATATAAGCTCTTCCATAATGTTTAATCTAAGGAATTGCTCACAAGATTTTCTTTAGTTGCATTTAAGTCGTAATATTGGCCCGTTAATCATCTTTGTGTCTTGTGCTTTGGATGGTAAGTAGGGAGTGTCCCCGGTGGAAGAGCATCAGCTGCAACCACTGAAATGGGTAAAACAAAGAAAAAAAGGAGCAATGCAATGAGTTGGTACCTCTTCTGTGACTATCAGCCAAGTAAGATTGCTGGTTTGATTGAGAAGTCCTTCACAGAGGGACTTAACAATGTAAAATTGATTTCTTCATTTGAAAATCCTGTAATTAGAGATTTGTTTCAATCAGTTGATGATATCAGATATTTCCTAGGTAGCACAGCCAGATGTTTTTGCTAGTCAGCTTGTTGTCAGAACGCTGCTACTTACTTCAGAAAGTTATGCAAAACAACTGTGTTACCAAAAACAAGAAAACTGAAATGTTAAAATATTGGGATCAGATTCAGCTCCCTGAGAACGAGACTCTGAAACACTTTTTATAACCTCCTGCTTCACTATCTTCATATTGACTTACATCATTATGCTAATGCCATAAATTGCAATAAAATCAATTAAAGTGCTATCAAGTCTCATAAAAATATGCACCCATTAGTTTGCTGCTGAGACAGTGTTTCTGCTCTGCTTGCTTATGGCCAGGGCAGAGGAGGAACGTGCAGCTCAGCGGCTGCTCGTCATCAGGAATTAGCAGGGTTCCATCTTTCCACGGTGCGAGAGCCTGGGTGGCCAAGGTCCTGCTCGCATCCCTGGAGCTGGGCATTGAGCGGCTGGTGTGGGGTTTTGTGCAGGAAGCCAAGGACAGGGGGGCAGTGGTCATTTCCAGCCCTTCTCCAAAATCCAACTGCCTCTTCTAACCATGAAACTGCGCCCCAAAGGAAGGATCCCAAACACCTGCCTGCAGGTCTGCAAGACAAGCTGTTACCAGCAATAATTGGATAGAAAATGTAGGTTAAGGAGTAAGTCCTTAATATTAGTGTTTCCTGGAGAATTGTAGCTGGACTATGCTTAAGGGTTGGTTCTGATCCCTTTTCCTTAGTACTTCTGTCATAGAGAGCCCTGATTAATTTCCTAGGTTTTGTGTTTCCTTCCAGCCTGGCTAAAGCAAACTCTACCCACAAAAAAAAGGGGGCTCTCCAGTGTCTGGGTTCTGCATCGGTTGGGGGAGATCTTCTCTAGCCGAAAAGCTTTGTTGCCAGCCTGGGAAGGCTAACGCTTTTTCCTGCAGACCACGAGGTCTACATCGCAACAGCATAAAAGTGATGCAGCAAATCACTGCAGCGCTCTGCAGTGCAGAACTGGTGCCATTTTTTTGTGCAAATTAAATTTTCATGGACCTAGCTGGTACCTGAGCTCGAAGAGATCCCTTGGCTAACTTATATACAGTATTGCTGGGGAAAGAAAGGGAGTCTGGCTTTTCCCTGACATTTTGAAAATATAGATATTGTGGCACATTAGGAGATCCCACCCAAAAAAGGGGAAAAAATTAGATGAAGGAAGGTTTACATAAAAATCTGTGTTTGCCCCTGACCCAAGACCTGAGTAATGTTATTGTCAGACTGTTACTTTGAAGGAATTTTACTTTAACACAATTTAATGTAAAACTGGGGTATCTGCATTGTCGGATACAGCCTGGGCTTCTTTGGATTTAACAAGACCTTAATGTGAGTGTCCAAGGCCTGACCCATCTGAAGGGTAGTTTAGGAGAAAGTGCAATTGCACTATAAATAATTCACTTCGGTGCCTTGGCTACCATTCGCTGTAGCCCTTTTAATACCCCATAAACTCAAATGTACCATGCTATTTCTCTCCGTTTCAAACTGCTCTCCCAGGGACAGCGAGTGGAATAGCACCATCAGACCATATGCTGTGGAGACCAGGGAGTGGATGAAATTGCAGCGGTACGGACACGTGCTTGATTTTTCTGGTTGTAAAGTTCCCATGATGCCGTACAGCTCGTTCCTTTGTCTCTATGCAATATGCATTGAGAAGGTTTTAATGTCACAGCTCCTGCGTAGGGTGTGGTGTCATCTGGACCGAGCAAGGAGACTTTTCCCCCGGTGTTTCGGTGAGCAAAGAGCGTGTTGGTGCTTGTCCTTCCTCAGCAGCTGCTGAAACGGGGAGAAAAGGAGCCTGTCCCGCATGATGGGCTGCTGCCCTTGGCTGAATAACTTATGCATGATTATTTCTGAAGTGCTGGTCTCACAGAGCTGGCAGAAGTTTGTGGGAATGACGAGTGCTGAGGGATTCAGGCAGAAGATGCAGCCTTGTTTAACACATTGCCAGTGCCCTCACCCATCCCAAATGGTCCTGTTGGGCGACAAAACTCTGGGGATGTTGGTTAAACGCAGCTCAGCAAGTGTCATGGAAAGAGAAGGGAGAGCTCAAGCTCCAAACCAGTGTTTCAGTAAGTCTCCTTTGCCTGTCTATGTTTGCATTTGGTTAAAAATCAAAGTGGGGTTCACCACAGCTCCTCCCTCCAGACCCCCAAAATTCTCACTGTGACCTCGTTTCTCCCTCCACATGCGTTAGTGGGCATATTTTGGGCTTAATCCAGCATAAGAAAGATCTATCTGGTTTGTGGGCACCTTGAGTTTGCTGACAAGGAGTCCCAAATGAGTTTTTCCTAAGTTATGAGACACACGGTACCTCTAAGGCTTTTGTCCCAGCTGGCAGGTGACCTGGAATCCCCACTCCACCTTGTACAAGCCTCCATTAAGCAGTGCAAAATTGGTCCATTTATAATTCATTTTAGGGTCTAAATCTCAGGATGATGTCGAAATGACGAGAGCTACCTGGAAGGCAGCCAGGGTTCGTCCTACCCTTTTCTTGTTCCTCCGGAAGAAATGTATTTTCAGCACAAAAACTCAATTAGGGCAGCAAAAGTAAGCTAGAGCCAGGGGGAAGGAACGTTGCTCCTGGGCCACGACCTCTTTTTGGGTGCTTTACAGATGAGAGGTTGGGCTTGGGGTCTGGTGTAGAGGGGACGACTTGAAGGATGAATTTGTTACCACGTCCCAACTCCTTTCTAGTCCTGCCTGGTGTTCCTACTCCAATCGTACAGTGGCCTCCCTTCTCTTAGAGTTTAATTAGTTCTTGTTTTCCCAGTTTCTCAAGTTATTAATTATTGCTAAAATGAGGCGTGAGAGCGTGGCTCCACACATGTTGTCTGATGGCAAATTCCAGGTTAAAAAAAGAAGAACAATTTCCCATCTCAAGGAGTTTCCAAATACACCAGTGACTCAGTTTCTTGGCTTTGAAATAATTTCAGTGTGAAGTTTCCCTCTATTTTTCTCAGCTGCCTTTTAAAACAGCCTGCGGGCTCTGCCCCCCCCGAACCCTGAAAATCCTGTATCACACCCCTGAGCCCCCGCATCCCTCCATTGCAGCCCCTGCACTTAGTGCAGTTCTCTCTGGAGTTACTCATTTGCCTCGGTTATTACTGAGTAAACCCCTCTTCTCTCCACCACCAGCTCCTTCTGCTTCATTTTGCCAATAATGGCAATCCGATGTTTGTAACGTAATTGCGACTTCCGTGACCCGTGATGTGAAAAAGGCGAAACAGCAGCACTATTGAATGAAACCAAGAGGATGAATCGGGCACTTAGAAAGGAAAATGCATCTGTTTACAGACAGCCAGGTAATCAGAAAGGACAGTAAGGAAAAAGCTGGGATTTTATTAGTCTTGCGGGGGGTGGGGTGGGGGGGGAGTACGGAAAAGTAAGTCTTTCTGCTCCGCTCCTGGGCTGTGCTGCGGATTCAGGCTCAGTTCCACCACTGAGCTGCCCTCTGGCCCATGGTGTGTCCAAGGCCATCACAGATGTGACTGTCACCTCCGAGTGGCTGACTCCACTGGTGCCTACACCAGATTAGCCAGCTAATCAGTGGAGAGTGATGTTTTTTTAACAGAAAACACATCCTGGCATGGCTGGCATCCCTCTAAGGGACATCTGAATTTTGCAAAACGTTCTGTCCTGCTTCTGATAACAATATCACTTTTTATCACCTTGCTTGGTTTACTTCAGCTTTCCTCTAAGTTTTGGGGTCAAATGGCCCCTAAATGTCCCCTGACCCAGCATGCTTTCCTCCGCTTCTGTGTCAGAAGCCGTGAATGTCACATCCTTTTGCTGCAAAGCGATAAATCACCGCTGCCTTCTGACCGTGGGGATGGTGGAAGGCACGATTAATATCCTGCCATTGCTGGCTGGCAGCAGGTTTTTGGCATGTTGAAGGAAGGGAGCTTTGTAATGGCTTAATGCCCCCTTGCTTGTAAGCTTAACATTAACCACATGCTTAATAAATTTGCTTTCTCCAAGGGGGGGCCTGGAGCGAGTGACTGAGAGCTGGACTTTTCTAGGCTCTGTGCCTTCACTGACTCATTCTGTAATGCTGTGGAAAGTCATTTAAATGTCTCCAGTATGTAAGTTTACCCAACTGTAAAATTGGGTATAATAAGGCTTGCTTATTTTACAGCTAAGGTTTAATTCAGTAATGTTTGTTGTGCGGTGTCAGACCTTGTCTAGCAGGTATAATAGGAAAGGCGTTATAAATGGGCAGCACGGAGGACTGTCCATTAGCAAAGACATTGTTATAAGAAAAATCTCGCTGGGATGGAATACAGAAATCAAACAGCAGCTGACAGAACCAGATAATTATCTTTCCTGTAAAACGTAACCTTCCAGGTAATGAGACGAAGGTGCTAGGAAGGCAGGCAGTGTGACAGAAGGACAAGTGTCACTAACTGCCTGGAATAAGCTCTGAGAAGCCCGTGTTGGTGGCGAGCATCGTGTGCCAAGGACAACAGCCCCGTCCCACTGCCTGGCCCTGGCACGGAGGACCTGCCTAGCCAGTTGGTCTCCAACGTGGATAGGGAGACCTTGCAGGGTAAAGCAGAAACTGAGCGGTGGGTTGGGAAACCCTGCTGCTGCGCTCTCATCGAGACCACGGGAAATGCCAATAAGAGCAATACACTTATTTTAGCTTAGCTGCCCTCAGGCAGCTTTGTTATGCTGAACAGCCCCGTTGAGCAGAGCCTGTGTTTTGTTTTAAGTGCACACATTTATCACCTTCATGGGTGATTTATAATCTGAAGCACATTCAAAGAATATGGGACATGGTTTGTCCTGCCGTAAAGCTTCCTGTTTGTGTTTCTTTTTTGACTGAGGGGCGAGTCACTGGGGTATTTGTGGGTAATGGTGTTTCACTGGAGGTTGCTGATTTTTGTTAAACTTTTCTGTACTATGTAAAAGGCTGAAGGATGACCAAGTTGGGCCCCATCTTGGTCAGGACATGGAAAAAGTCATTGCTTCCAATGAGTCCAAAAAGTGATAGCAATGGGGTGATGAGGGATGCATTGCTCTGAATACAGGTGAGAACAGAGAAACAGAAGAGGTGGACAGTGTGCGCTGGATGAAATTTGGCTGTGCCAATCCTGAACAGAATAACCTCATGCTCTTCTTGATGGTTTCCAGCACTGACAAGCAGGTGCACTGGGAGCGGTTGGGGTAGCTAATGACCAGCCATCCTTGTTTTGCTGCATCACTGAGGTGGAATCATTAATCTAACTCGTGAGGAAACTGATATGAAAAGCCAATTTTAATTGCACCCAGGATGGCTGCACAAACCACAGTGTCCTCCCATGACTGCTCCCTGCAGAAGAAACTACTTTCTTGAGGTGTTTTAACCAAAGACATCTCATCTCTAATTTGGCCAACAATTACTTTGTCATACAGAAGCTCTCAGGCCAGGTACGTCTTTCTTATCCCCGAAGTCTTCTGTGGTTTTCCTGCCCTAAGCATCTTATTTGTTTGCCTGGTTTCCCAAACAAAAATTCCTTGGTCCAGCTGAATATTTTATACTTGTTTGTGAATCCTGTGGCGTTTGAATCACTCAGTATGAGTCGTAGTAACGTCCAGAAACCATAGCTGTTTAAATCACAAGTTTCAGATCCACGAGGTGGTCTGGAGGAGGTGTTCCCAGAGGAAGCTATCCTTATGGCTCAGCTTTTCCAGGGAAATCAATGGCTGCTTGCACTTACTGAATGTTTTAGTTCTTCTTTTGAGTGTTAAATTTAATGCTTCCACTACATAGCTCTTGTTTTCAGTGTTAGGAAAATGTGGCCCACTTCTCAAAACTGAAGGGCTTCCAAGGGTTTCAATTAAATGTGACTTTTTAAAGAGTCTTCTCTGCTAAGGGTCACGTCCTACGCTTTGCTTCCTCAGCCTTCATCAGCAGAGAGCTTTGCTGTGTAAGAACTGTAACACTGACCGTGATAGTTCTTATTTTACCCTTAAAAATGTCTCCTCCATATATTAATCTTCCTGTTGCAGGTTGATACGAGCTGGTGGCTGGCTGCCTGGGATGGAGGGGGGCTGACCCCCCCCATCACAGCGCTGTGATGGGCACATTGCAGACTGTCCCGAAAGCTGCTGGTGGGGGACATGCCATGGAACTGGGTTTGGACAAGCTCAACAGCTCCTTTGTACATGACCTTCAGTCAAACATCCCTTGTGCACACACGGCCAGGCAGGAAAAAAGATGGTAAATGGATAAGAAAACGACAGACTGAATAAGTAGACTGAAATAACAAGTTTAAATTCAGCCAGGGCTCAGATTTCCGTCTGCGAGCACAATGCATTTCATTGAGTAAAGGGCAAGGTAAAGAACAGGTCTCTCTTCTTTTCACAAGCGTAGCGTGCTGGACGTGGAAATTCATCAGCAGCCCCTCCAAGCATGAGAGCAGCATTGGGCGAGTGTAGATGCTCCCTTTGTAAAACTGAGAAAGACCTTTTAGCTGGACTGTGGCTACAGGGATCAGCTCCTGGCACTCATGAAATCCGCTCTGTCCCGTGGGGATGCTGCTGATGGGGATGGTCCTCAAACAGCAAAGGAGGAGCTCCAGCCCTGCCTGCAGGATGCCCAGCTGTGCCAGCAGCATGGTGCCCAGCCAACGTGATTCCCAAGAGGTACCTTAAAATCACAGATAATCCAAAGGCTATGGACTTTGGGAACGGGCTGAATAATAAATACTAGTGCAAAAAGGAACAGCCATGGAGCTCTGATGGTTGCTCACACCGACACACTACCTCTACCATGGCAATCTGTTTAAAAGTGCTGCTGCTTCCCATGGTTTCTCCCTCCTTATTTATTTAGAATCCTGCTAATGTTTATCTTACTGTCCCACTGACCTTCTGCTTTTATTCTTCATTTTAATACAGTCTCTGAATTTTCTTTGTCCTTCACAAGTGGTGTTCAGAATCCCACGCGGCCATCCCGGTCTGTCCGTGTTGCTCATCCCGTTTCCCGGGGATTCCCGGGAGCGTTGTGCTGGGCTCAGCACCGGCTGCTTCCTCCTCCCAGCCCGGCGGGGACCAGCAATGCCCATGAACAGGTTGCCAGAGGTGAAACCCAAACTTTTATGCACTCTCTGTAAGTCTTAATGAACCTTGGAAAGCAAATGCTCACCGAAGTATATCGAGTCCCAGCTGTTCTCCCCGGGGAAGATAACCTGGCAGAAATTGCACGCTGTTTGCTGAAAGAAACTTTATTTCCTGGGGCCCGTGCAGATAGACAGGAGGTGGCTGCAATGGGAAATGCTTGCAAAGGGATCACTACCCCTGGAGAGTGAAGCTCCTTCCAACAGTCATGTTTCCTTTGAAAATCCTTTTTTTTTTTTTTTCTTTTAAACCACCATGCCTGGTCACTGTCCCTAATCCCCTTGTAGTATTCTTTGTGATCTTCAGAAGGGGAAATTTTCCAGAGGGGTGTACTCCCTATAGGCAGCTTTGTGAATCAGTTTGTGAGTCTTTCCTAGGGCAGAATCGTGTTTCCAGTAGTGAATCTCAGGTGCGCTTCTGGAGAAATTCATATTTTTTTTTTCTCCCCCGATTTACTAGTGCTGACATCTTTTGAAATGATCATCGAGAGCTCTCGGAGCTGAGCTGAGCTGAAGGGCAAGGATAATACCTATTGCAGCAGAAGATGCATTCACCCGCTACCAGGTGCAGATGGCAAGTCCTAGGACAAAAGCAAAGCCAAAGACAGAGGAATGGGGTGAATCTAAAAGGAAAAATCTCTCTCTTTTGAATTTGATAGCTGAAATGTTAAGGCTAAGCAACTTCTCCAAGCTACTTAATTCACATATCTAGCAGTCGCGGTGAGTATCTGTTGTGTAAAGTTAAGGAAGAATGTCTTTCTTTGGGCTTGTGCTACAGGAAAGAGGTAGGAACTATGCTCTTACAAGCCACTCATTAGTTTCACCCTTCAAACGAATAATTTTCATGATCCACTGTAATACTTAAGACAATAGGAGTCACTTTAGTTCTCAGCGGAAAAAATGTTACAGTTTTCTATAACAAATTTTTGGCATTACAAAAGATCTACTATCATCGGTTACTCATTCATAGACATGAAATGCTGCTGTTGTCATTTTTGCATTGGATATTGCTATAAAAAGAGAAGATACAGCATTTCTTTCAGTTTTTGTTTTGTTTTGGTAAATTGCAAGTGGTGATTTAAGTTTCTGCATTCAGGTTTATTTCTGTCTCCCAGTGGGATAATATAATCAACAGTACCTACTATGGCTTTCATTTTTAAGAAAGGATGGATGAACCAGCTCTCCTGCATGTTCTGTATGAAGTTAAATCAAATATATATTTTGATCATTCTTTTTTTTTTTTCTTTAGTAGCAAATGGATATTATTTAGTAACACAACCAAAGATGAGAAATCCCAAAGGTGAGTTATTTACTGTTCAAATTCCCAGACAGTAAATTAATGAATGCCCTTTAAACGAGGTGAATTCTAAATTTTTCTCCTGCAGATGAAGTGCCCCTGGACTAGAAGTGAGACTGAAAAGGGCACCTAGCTCCTTCGTCTGACGAAATCTTAAGCAATAACTGACTGGGGATCACTGAATGGGCTTTAACACGTCTTGAATGCATTTGATAGCCCATATGTTTAAAATTTGCTCATGTAGCCATATGCTGAAAACTTCCCCAAATGCTATTTTTTTCTTTATTTTTGGGCTGTTTTGAAGTTCTCAGAAAATGACAGTCTAATGGTGTGACCCCAGCTACTCCAGACTGTGCCAAACATATTGTAGCCAGTCACTCCATGGTGACCCTGAACACATGGAGAATGTAGGAGTGAACATTTTTAGTGGAGAGAAGCTTGGCAAGTGGCTGCGGGGAGAAAAATGAATAAAAATGTTTGGGTGATGCTGTCACTATTATCTATTAAGAGAATCAAGACTTCATGTGTCTTTTCCTGATATTATCACTGTTTTCTTGCTTTTTCTGAGCCACTCCCTTTGCTGGGTATTCAGAGGGGCTAAGCTTAGCCCAGTGAGTCTGGTTTTGCCTGCCTGCCCCTAGAGTCAGCAGAGACAGAGAGGTTGTTAAAGTTGGCCATTTATTGAGTATGCAGGTTGGCTGAAAAGATTGGGTTATGGGGCTAATGCTGGCCTGAATGACTACCTGCCCTAATTGCCCTGCCCTTTAATTTTCTTATATGTTTGTTTGTGCCAATGGTCTTGCAAGAAAGCAGAGATATTAAGGTGTGAGAGTAGCCTGCAAACATCATCGTGTTTTCTTTCCACTGCTTCAAGGATGTGAGGAGTGGTAGTAGTGCAATTTGGTATGAAACAGTGAGGCCATGAAAGGGGTTTTTTTCAGTCCTTTTATGGTAACAGCTCCATATCCAGCCACGACCATGTAAAAAAGCCTTACTTAGTTGATAAAGAAGCTGATGCAGTGTAGCTCCAACACCCAGTGACACCAGCTCTTGGCAATGGGAATTGCTCCATGTCTTAAAAGAGTTGCTCGGGCAGTCCCGGTCACACCCAAGGTTTTCTTGCTTGCATGTTGGCTCATCTGATTCACACCCGTGTGGTTTATCAGTGGAGAGACACGTTGCTGTTCCTGCAGGCAGATAGATAACTTCTCATCAATCACTGCTCAGCACCAGAAGAAATGGAGTGGAGCAGAGTGGCCTCTTGACTTCCCTTTGGTTTCTGGGTTAGTGGAGTAGAGAAGGTGCTCCCTTAGCCATACAGAACTGTGTCTTGGTTGTATGGGTTCAGATTCATTTGGTTTATTAATTTCTTTCAAACTTTTAGTTTTTGATAATGACTTCTAACAAATCTCTATTCAAATTTGCTCTCAACTCAAAAAGCAGAAAGGTGGTTTTTGCAGCATGTAGTCACTTTTCTCCAGCAAAATCAGGTCCTCATTATTTTAAAATCATAAATTTTGAGGAGTTTAATGATTAAAGGAAGGAAAAATGAAAAACTTTGTTTAGATTTGAGTTCCTAAAGCATGCATGTATTTTGTATTAGCCTATTCTGAGGTTAGAATCCTTGTAGGAGGATTCATAATTTTCATTTTCATCATTACCAAACCACTCAGCCCTTCTCAGAGCAGGCTGGGCCTGACTCTGCTCCACCGGGAGCCTCCTTAGAGCAGACCTGGGACCAGCTCTGTGGTTTTTTTACTTTCCCACAGAGAAGTTAGTGCACGTATTTTTCATTTTCTATCACTAACATGCTTGGAACAACCTAAAAACTTCACATGCTGAGTTCGCTTCCCTCAAGCATTGGAAAGGCTCCCTTCCTCACCCCTTTGAAGAAAAGAAACCAAGATCTCTTTCCCCTTATCACTAGTTTTTCTTTTTCTTTTCTTTTTTTTTTTTTTTTTGTTTCTCCAAATTGCCTCACGCTATGATAGAAATGTGTTTGTGTTATCAGGATAACATGGTGTTGGGTATTAGGCTCTGTTTGCAAATGTCCTTAAAAGACCTTTTACCAAAAATAAAATCATTTGAGAAGTGAGAAGTGAAAAGTGAAACAGGTTATAATGCAGAACTGTAACTCATCCAACTGAAGAGATTCCTTTCTCTTTTTCTTAGTAATAGTTGTGCAAAAATTTTGATTCAGAAAGAAAAAAATGGAAGTATATCCTGCTAGAAGGATATTATAATTGATAACCAAACTGTAATCTCTCTGTACAAAATATTGCGGATCATCAGCACACAACCCTCTTCATGTGCACACCACTATAATTTTGCATTTTCTTCTTTAGGGCTTGCTCATGCCCTTGCATGTATTAAGTTTCTTTCTGTGGAAATGATTAGATTATGGACCTCCTTTAAGGTTATCACCTTGCTTTTGAACAAGGGAGATTTCATTTGAAACTCATGAATTATCAATGGTGACTTCCCAAGTGGCATTCTCTGATGAGCCGTGCTGGACCGACTGCAATACGCTTAGATAAACAGGCAGAAGGAGCTCCCTCCCACACCTGCATGTGTTTGCAGGGGGTATAACAGTGATAGTTAAAGCTGAATGAATAATGCAAAATGGAAAGCATGTGTTTTCTTCTCCATTTTCTGTTCAAGAGTGCATTATATGCTCACATCTGCTGGGAAATGCCATTTTCTTGATCTCTTTGTGCAAGTATGAAGCAACTTTCACTGAAACTGTAAGGCAGCAATCTGAAAGTGCACAAAGGAAATCGTTTTCTGACCTCAAATATATTAGAATATGGAATATGGCAATATAAAATGTCTAATCCCCCTATCAGAGCTGAGTCCTTAGTCTAAATGCTAAGTGGGAATGCCATGGTGTAGCATTTAGACTGAGGACTCCAACCTGATAGAGGGATTAGCCATCTGATATGACAAAGAGAAGCAACCAGTGTTATTAGAGTTAACAGCAGCAAAAACTTTCTGGAGGGAGATTAAAAGCTCGTGCTTCTGAATTTCAACCAGCATTTTCTCAGGTCTGGGGCAAGCAGAAATGTGTCCCTGCGGCGATGTCCTCACTGGCTGCTGGAGGGAAGTGGCATTGAACCTGTTGCTGGAGATTGCAGGAGACTTTTCTGAGAGAAGAGTATCCCACATCCTATTTTGGGTGTGTTCTGGTTTTCCCAGCTCTGCTGGTGATGGCCCGAATCCAAAGCCCAACAAAAATGACATTTCTGTCATCTCATTCCCAGTCCTTCCCTCAGCTTGGTGGGTCGGGCTGGCACACGGTGGGTGGACCCTGCTTGTCTTTTCTCCACCAGCTACACGAAACAGCATGGGGTGGGATGTTGTCTGGCCATGGGTCAGCTCGGACGGCTTTTTCTGGTGGGAAAGGAGGGACTGGCTGATGCTGAGTGTGAATTCCAGATGTGTTTCCATCCATACCTGCATACAAACGTATGGTAGGATCTGCAGGTGGGATGCCAAGGTTCATAGGAAATCAGTGTAACAGGGTCATGTGACAAAGCTGCTTCATTTAAAAATTAAAATTTCATTACTTTGTCTGGCTCTAAAGCATGTAAGGCAGGATAACAGTAAGATAGGAATTCAGCATCAGACATATTCCATATCACATAACAAGATCTTTATTTCTTGAATGTAGTTAAAGCCACAGTACCTATCAGGCTGGTGGCATTGATTTAAGCGGGACATCACCCGCAGGCTTAATACAGCCATCAGTAAACGGCTGAGTGTGCTGTGCTCTGTGTGTCCTCCGCGCCGACACCGGGGAGCAAATCCTCTGTTTGTTTTTGCATCTGTCTGACAAAGGCAGTCTGCAGGTAATTTTTCAGAAGTGATTTAGAGCCACCCCAGCACAGTTAGCAAATGGACTTGACGCGTCAAGGCCTCCAACGTGTTAAATGTTTTGTGGTTTTTCTGCCGGAAACAAAGTTAATGTCAAAATACATTTTTTGATGCTTAGGCACGTTCTAAACGCTCACCGGCAGCTGACTGATACATCTGAACAAACAGAGAAAATTCATTTATAGAGCTGTTAGCAGAAATGTTTGGAAAACATGTTTTATCCGCTATTTCCTATGGCAGAGAGCAGCTCTGCGTGCTCTGTCCCAGCCACCCCCCACTGCACCCAGGGCCAGCTGCCCAGTCCCGGAGCTGACTGCCCAATTCTGACCAAATTGAAAAGAAAGCTGCTTTTTAATTCAAATCACTATTTACAGTACGTTTTGGCAATCCTAGGAAGTTTTCGGGGCTGTTCTGGGGTTGGAGGCTTCAAAGTATGGAATTATCTTCCATTTAGCTCCATTATCATTAGTCAGACTATGTGAAGGACAGGTTTTAGTGTTGGTTTGGATTTTTATGCTGTAAAGATGCAATCCAGAAGTCTCTAGGAAAGAAAAAATATGTTTCACTCCCTGCTGCAGGGCTGGTGGGTGAATGTCTGTCCTTTGAAGATCCATCCCATGCTGAAGCTCTGTCCAGTGATGGAGCAGTTCCGTCTTGCTGATCCCTGGAAAACTGCTGCTAAAAATCCCGCATCTAAAATCAGTGCTGTTCACCTTCCTGTGAGTTGGCTACAGTTTGCGTGTGCCCTCGGAAATCAGAGCCCTGACCATCAGGACAGAGGAAACCCAACAAGAACTCGAATGGGCCGGGAGCTGAAGGCTTCTTGCTCTTGCGATGGGTGAGCAGCCGCAGGCTGGACCGGCTGGGTGCATACTAATTCGGCTGGGAATTGTTTTAAGTGTGCTCTGCTGACCTGGAGGCAATTTTTATCTCGGTCTCAGATCTGAGGGAAAACCCTCTCCCCTGGTGGGAGCAGCTGCGCTGGGCTTTATACAATGGAATAAATATATGTGTTGTTATGCAGCTCCTGAGCAACGCTTTTGGCCCCACGCAGAGTTGGAGGTGAGAACATCCTCCGTGGACAGCAGCTTTGATTTTACACCTTGGAGAGGCACAGCAGGAGCTCAGCCAGACCCAGAAGATATTTTCCAGCATCTGCCCATCATGGAGGCACCGCATGTCAGCCAGAGCTCTGCAGGAACCCCCCGCTTGTGTGCCGTGAAGTTTATTTGGGCATCTGGGAGCCCCCCCATCATGCACGTCCCTGCTTCATGCCTGGAAAGGCTGGAGTAAAGTCCTTTAATATCTCAGGCTCCATTTACTCATCCCCGGGATGTACCTAATACCAATTTGAGGAGGTTAACATGCAGCACCAGGAGTAACTTCTGCACTGCTCGGTGATGAGAGATGCCATGCAAGTGCCAAGTATTTTTATTATAAAGCACTTAATAACAAAGTGTGCCTCTCAGAGGGGAAAATCCGCAAATAACTCTTTGCAGTAGAGAGGGCACTCGGTTTTGTATTGCAATCATCGCTCAGTGAATACCCCAGAGAAATGTTTGAAATGAGTGTGATATCTTCCAGGGAGATCAGTGTACTTCCAGAGGGATTTTGCTCAGAAACCTGTGAAGCTTCTGTTCCTATAGCTTTTGATGGCTTATAGGCTTCTCTATTTCTGTCATAATCCTTCATTAGGTTTTGTCAAACTGTTCCAATTGCTATAGCAACTCTAATGAAATCTTGCTCCCTAAATAGCCACGCCAATTTTATCAGGTCAAAATCTGCCCTTTACAGCTAATTTTCTACCTTTTGACTGTACTTTTTTTTTTTTTTTTCCCTCTGAGTAGAGAGTTTGCTGTGAGAAAGAGCCCAAAATTATTAACCCAAATATTTTTTTTCCCCTTTTCAGCTTAAACCAAAGGATTTCTTTTAAAATCATGTGTGTATTCAACTAATGTGCACAGGAAAGACAAAGCCTCTGGAGATGCAAGCTGCTGCCTCTTGTTCCCTGGGATGCTCTTGCTGGCTGACCTGTGTATTTAGAGCAAGATAATGTAAGTTCATCATCGTTACAAAACAGAATGCGTAAGATTTCTACCAAAGCCCCTATAAATCTGAGGAGAAGGTGTGGTGTGTATTTTATGATAAAATTTCTGCTACTTCATTGCAGCAGGATCTGATCTGGCTTGAATTCCAGCCCCCAACAAGGCAGCCCATGTTATATTTGCAGTACCCCGAAGTTCTCCATCCCCCCTTCTGCACAAAAACCCAAGACTGCACTTTCAGAACCTTCTTTGGCGTGAGAGTTGGTCTGAAATTCAATAGTGAAAGTCTCTTTTGCCACTTCCCTTCTGGAATAATATCTTCTGTGCAAGCAGGAAATTTTCTTCCACCTGCTGCCAGTGAATGAGCTCTTTAGGCTGGTTATTTTAAAATAATTTGTTTAACTTTCTGAGTGGGGAGGAAAAAGATGAAAATAAAAGATGGGGTGACACACTCTGCCCCAGGTTTCGGCTGCGGCCAAAGAGCACCGTTAGATATTCTCTAACTGGACAGAGATGAAATTATTCTCTTTGGCTGGACAAGGTTTTTTTTTTTTTTTTTGCTAAATGAATGACTGAAGTCAAACCTGTAAATGACAGTGCTCTAATCATAAAAACCCCGTATTTCAAAAGTTTTGAACAGAAAGTAGGGAAACGCTGAATGAATTCAGCAGCTGAAATAGTCTGCCTAATGCGTATTAAGGTGCTTTGAAAGGGTATTGTGAAACTTCCATTATATCTTCCTACATTTTACATGAACCGAGGCCTTCCTCTTGCCTAGCTTGTATATATCTCTCCACAAAAGAAATGAAAAAACTTTTTCCTTGCTATTGGAGAAAAATGGTTAAAAAAACCCCTGAGGTAGCACATATTTCCCCAAATCAGAGAATTGCTTAATAAGCACAATGCTATGGAGTCTGGGCTAAATTAATATTTTCCTTTCAGTTGCAGACCCTCATCAATTCTAGCACCTGAATTTCATTAGGGATGGGATTTTTAAAGATATTCTAGGAGTGGAAAGGAGGCAGATTCCCAAATTTTGCTAGTGCTCAGTGCAAGTTTCAACACAATGTTCTTCTCTGGCGGTTCACATGCCGTGCCGTACATGTGTAAGTCTTGCTCCAACACCTTGTGTTCATCAGCGTCTCCTCTGATCCCAGCGCTGGGATTGCACTGGAGGAGCGATCTCAACACAATGGTTTGGAGACTATTGATAATGGAAGAACTTGTAAATAGAATCCCAGTCTCCTGGGATGATGGTGTGTGAGTTAACTGCTAAAGAGCGATCAGAGCTCTTGCAACCCTCAGTTTGCACCACCATTTACAGTATCTTTTGCTTCTTCACCTTCTTGGAGGATGGCATGACCCAAGGGTTACTGCCATCCTCTGTAGAGTCTCACCCTCAGCTCCCAAATAGCCATGAGGAGTTTATGAGGGAGGAGGAACACACATTTTAGAATTGTATGGTGCGATCAGAAAGCAGCAGGGATGCTTGTGTGCTGGACTCGATAACAGAAGAACTGTTGGGTTTGAGAAGTGAGGGGGTGTCAGTGACCTGATGGAAATGGGGAGTCTCTTGCCTGACTGCAAGGAAAATCCCCTAAATTGATAACCTCGATAAGGCTGCTCTTGGCAGCACTCTTACATGCCTACAGCTGGTTCCAATTTCTTACACTGTCTGATGAGATTTACATCACCTGCCACATACCCTGTATTTAAACAGCACTGGACCCACACTTTCAGATTAAGATTTGTATCTCTTTGGGGAAAAAACATGTAAATAGCATACCGACAAAGTCTAACTTCATTGGAAGCGGTGCATTTGTAGGAAGATGATGCAGGTAAGCTGTATGTCTTTTGGAGAAATCAACAGTTTAAGAATTGTCGAAAAGATGATTATTCTGCATTGCAGACTGGTAGCAGCCACATCAAATGAAAGGGGAAGGCTAGAGGCAGGCGTGCTGAGATCTCTTTGAGAGGTAGCGGCTGCAGAGAGAAAGGTCTGCAAGGCGAAGTCAGGAGGATGGCATCTGAAATCAAAGCAGGGGCTGATTAAAGTGGGAATATTATGATGCCGGGGGAATTTAAGAACAGTAGACGACAGAAAGCCAAAAAAGATCTCCAGAAGCAATGTATAGATTCCAATGGTGATACTTCAGTGGCTGGGAAAAATGGTCTGAGTTGAAAGAAAAGAGGCTGATTCCCACCTCAGCAGCATTGCAGAGCAACAGTTATTGGCGTGGTTAAGCCAGACTTTGAAATTCTTCTCAGAAAAGCACACTGTCCTAAATTCTTTTTGCTATACTCATATGTTCAATTAAATGTCTGTTCAGTAAATACTTTATAATAATCTCGTGTCACCTCAGAGTCTTACAGGAATATGCTGGTACTCAGGAACTTTGCTTCCCTGCGTTACTGAATTTTGATTCCTTTTATAAGTTGCCTGAGCTCATTATACATGTAATAAGCTGCTGTGGCCAGCCACATCGTCTCAATTCTCTGCAGTTAGCAAATGCTGCTTTGCTTTAGCTTCTGCTAATCATGACAACCAACCTACTCACATTACTGAAATCGCTAATCCCGTGAAATGACTCGGTGTCACTCTCTAGTGCAGATAAAAAAGCAAAACAAAACTCTCATCTAAAGTGTAATGTCAATCACAGAGAACAGTTATACATTAAATGTTAGCTACAGGGAAAGAAAAAGCCCAAACCTCTCAATTTTTTTCATAAAAATCTCTTTAGTTGTGATTTTTCACAAAATGCTGTCTAATTCAATACATTCACTAAGTTAAACTACTATTTACCAGTAACTCCTGTGTTACCCACAGTAATTAAAGCTTCCTCGTTCCCTGCCCATCTCAGTTGGGAAGTGGGAGGTAACCTTTTTCAGTCTGTGAGCCAGAAAACAGTAACTTCTTCCTCCCAGTACTTTTTCTGAGAAAGGTGCTATAGAGGAATTGAGACATCTCCAGTACTGAAGATGACTTAAAACTAAATGTTTTGCTAGCTAACAGAATTCCCTTGATATTTTCCCTTTGCCAAATCCCATTTGCATTTCTAGTCTTATTTACCTAGACATTTTCCCATGTCTGTTCTGGGATATCAGGGGTTCATATTCTGGAAATTGTGTTTCTGGAAATAACTTCTGAAACTAGGAAAATCTCACCAGCCAAGAGGGTCGTCCCCTACACACTCTCTTTCTCTCCAAGACTCCTTTGGGGTGTAAAAGTTGTCTGGGGGCAAGTTTCTCATTGCCAGCATTTCAAGGAACTTGTGTTTAGCTTCTTTTTTCTTCTTAAGTGGCAGCAGCTGAGCACAGATGTCTGGATTGGCGACAATTATGAACCCAATTAACCCAGTTAATGGCACCACAGCCCTTTGTGAAGTGACAGATTATTGCAAGCAGCCATGCTACAGCCACTCACCCTGGTCGCATGCCCTTGTGCCACAGAGAAAATGAGTGGGGGTAGGAACCACCAAGTGATTAGCCCTGATAATATTGTTAATTAAGTACCAGTAGGAAGTTTGCCATAAAAATGGAACTAATCTTCATCTATTTGTCTATCCCCTATTTGGCACTGTGTTCTCAGATCACATAAAGTAATCTTAGTCTGGTGCCTGGGAAACAACATCAGAAGACGTGAACATGAGGCAAGGCGAGAGATTCGTGTGATCCAGCCATGGGGTATTCACTGAAGTGAATGTGTGAAGTGAATTCAGATTAAAAAAAAAAAAATCCTGAATTTCACTGGGGTCACCCATTCCTGCATCCCCGTGACAGCGCGTAGCATACATTGTTGACCAGTGACCAGGACAGCCGGAGCAGCCGGGAGCTGGAACCCATCTGGGCTGGTCAATTTGAGGTACGCTAATTTGCAAGATTACAAATACAACCTGTTATGAAAAACCGCTATTGCAAAACGGCGAGCGGTTTCTCAGCTTCACAAAGACCACACAAAGTAGGTGAATGCAAATAGCTGGGTTTTGGGGTAGGTCTTCCTGCAATCCCTTTTCTCTCTTCTTGTCTAGTTAACGACAGCAGCAGCATACCTTTGTTACTGGTGGATCCCACGCTGTTTTCCACAAGTGGTTCAAATAATTTTCCCTAAATTAACCAGCTCAGGACTCCTGCCACCCCAGTCACTAGTTCAGTTTCTCCCTTGAATTAAACTATTTATTTTTTTTTTCTGTGCTGTGTCACGAGGCCCGTTTTGCAGCCGACTAACCCCAACAGCAGAGCGCCGTGGGAAATGGCACAGGCAGGGAGCAAAGCTGCTGTTACAGAAAGAGATGCTAAAACCGTGTTTCGGGGGAGATTTTAAGAAAACTACAGATAATATCCTGGACTGTGTTATCCATTCAGATTAAGTGGAGTGCAATCTCTACCCCTATTGCTACTCGACTAAATGCATTTAAAAAAGAGATTTATTTCCCCTCCTATTATCCTTTCTTTCTCCTTTCCTTGTGCACTCCGTGCTACCTATGAGTTCAGGTTTTATCAAAGAAAAAAAGTAGTTTAGCATGAAACTTCTGCACTCTCTGCCGTCTCTGGGAGATTTCTGGACTAATGTTCATTTATTTCAAGGCTCTTTTCCTCCCCTCTGCTATTATGATTCAGGACTTCAGGGATCCATTTTGTAGGCAGGCTTTAAAGGTTACTCCCTTTAGTACCTTAATACCTCTTAATCTAAGGTTATTCTGCCATTTTTTTCCCTTAGAAGTCTTCAATTTTTGTTTTAATTGACAAATGTCTCTTCCAACTCTTTTGAAGAGGGCTTTGTGCTCTTCCAGCTCTTTCCCTTAGCACATCCCATTTTTGATTGAGACCGACTGCAGCAGTACTCACAAATCCTTTAAGTGCTCTGGGAATTTACAACCCACAACGAAGTGGTGGCCATGAACATGTAGGTCTTTCTGAATCATCATCTGGAATTCAAGAACAAGTCTAGGCTTGACCCCGTTCTTGGTATTTTGAATTAATTTTTTGGGAATCACTGGGAAATTGACCCTTGCCAGGACAATAATGCTCATTATGTAAGCTCTAACCCAGAACAGGCAGCAGCATTTGGATTCTGAGTTGACATGTTTCTCTGATTCTCCACCTTTAGGAGAGCACAACCCACCTCCTGCTGAGTTGAGATCTCTATATCACCGCCGTGAAAAGGGCAGAATGTAATAAATTTAATATTTAAATTCATGATTTGTTGCTTAGTTACACACGTCATGAAGGAAAAGCAATAATACTACATGATTTATGTAACTAACTGACAGTCCAAATTTTGAGGCTTGAACATTGAATATTCATACCATGTTTATGCAAGCTTTTATCTATAGGGGGGGAAACGTCAAGAATAAATTCAAAATCTTGTCTTGAACATTTTTAAGACAAGTAAATGAAACTTGACAAATAAATTATTAGTTAGTCCAAAAACTTGGCTGAGTTTTACAATTATATCTGTAAGTATGGTTGCGCACAGGGTAACTCTTCTTTTCGCCTGAAATTTTATCGCCACAATGACGGACAGATTCTGCTCTCTAAATTCTGTTGAAATGCACCGTGTATTTGACTGAGGGTCTGTACAGGCACACGGTGTGCTTCAGGAAGAGAAAGAATTAACTATTGAAGCATAATGTCCCCATTTCCTCAGGGAATAGTGAAAATGCATTTCTCTTTGTCTGTACCCAGTACAAAATATCCCTAGGACAATAGGAGAGCCTTTTTTTCCAGAAGAGCCGATACTTGGGAATCTGAAATAGAAATGCCTTCGCTGTGAAAAATGTACAGCAGTGCTTAAAAAGTGCTGTCTACTGAAATAAGAAGATTTGCAGAGTAAAGAATAAATGCATTTCCTCATTACTTCGGATGAAAAGGTACTAAGATTTTAATTTTCAATTGAATGTGATAAATTCTTCTTTTTAAGAAATAATCTATAAATGTAAAAAACTTATAAATTCCTCTAAAATGCATACTTTCCCATAATATGCCAGGCTCTGTGTTCTGAGTAGCAATCAGAGATAGAAGGTGAGCTTCTCTTTTTCTCTTTTGTGTTAATTTTTGTACACATATGCTTGCAAGAGTTCAAGAGTACGATTCAGCATCTAATGAAGTTAATAGCAACATTCCAATAGAGTCTGTATCAGGCCTTTAAACACTAAATATACTCTATATAATTTTGGCAATCTCCCATTTCTTTTTATTAATTTTAAGCTTGTTCTGTCCTGCATGTTAGGAAGGGATTTAAGCTAATCTGACAAGTACTGAAGGATCTGGTTTAAATTGTTGGCTCCTGCTGTAATGTCTGGAAGGAAGACAAACCATGTCAGCTTTGTTATGTGACCGAATTAAAAGTCTGGAATTAAGGCTAAGTCGTCCCAACACTTTTGTTGTGATTATTCAAAGGTTAGAAAAAAAACTACCCTAGTGTCTGTCTGCAAACGTCCATAGAAACAGTGTAAAAGCCTTCCTTTCTCAGCTCTGGCTCTCTGAACCGGGTCATTGAAGAGAACTACTTTATTTAGATTATTTTAGGATGCAGCCTTGAGTGGTTTTGTGCATGAGCTGGTATATATTTTTTTTTCAGCCAAGTTTCATTCGAACTAAGAGTCCAACAACAAAACCCAGACCAGGGACAGATAAAGCAATGGTATTTAGGGAGTCGTGTGGCCTTGAACAGGGGCAGCCTGCAAGCCCTGTGGGGGCGGCTCCGTTCATTCATCTCCAGCTCACAGGGAGGAGCTCCAGGGCTCTTCAGAGATCAATGGCTGACTTGCCTCCAGAGTTAAGAGCCATTTGACCATAATAACCGGGCCTCATATTGACTTTGTGATGAACTGGACTGTGTCAAGGGAATGTAAACAATCTGGGAGCTGATTTGAACAGATGAGCTCCACCATGGCTCAGCAAGAAGAAAATATACTTCACCTGCCAAAATACACCTTTGCACAATTTATGAGCTGAGAGCATTCAGTACAACGGAAGATAAACTTGTTACGGGAGCAATGAAATGCCCTCTAAGAACCAAAGGAGACCTGGGGCTGGTCTGCACTGCTCAGTCAAGTGGACCTTGAGCATGACTCGTGGCTGGGTTGGAAGGGAACCAGGGAAAGGAGATGGAATCCTTCAACTGGCCTTGTGGGGCAGGGAGGGAAGGAAAGGAGGAGACAGGGAGGACAAGCACCCTTTGGGCACTATAACTTATAGTGGAGAGATATGTTTGACAAAGACAGCCTGTCCCAAGAGATCCATTGACTCACTGTCCATCTGAGGGATATCACTTGAGGCTTTGAATCAATGGAATGTCCTGTGAGGTTTCATAATGCTCAACAGGTTTCAGCTAGCCAACCTTGAACTTAGAGTGAAAACATGGAGAAAATGTAAGTTTACCCAAACTTTCCAGTCCATCCTTAAACCAGCTGAAGTGACTGTCATACAGAAGAATGTTCCGGGCATTTTTTTTAGCCTTTCCAGAGCACCCTTTACTGTCCTCTCCCCAAATAATTGCTTGTAACACAGAAAAAAAGCTCATTAATTCTTCCTGTTGTGCAGCTGTCTGTGTACTCTGGACACAACAGGCTGCTTGATCATTGTCCTTAGGGAACACTTAAAGTCATAATACATCATATTGAATATTTCTTCTTCAGTTGGAAATGAAAGACCAGGCTGTCTTTTTTATATTTTTATAAGATGCTGTTTCCTATTTGTTACAGGAAAGTTCACTGTCAGTCATGGGAGGTGGAAATTGGCCTTTCTCTGTGGGACATTCCTTATGCACCTCAACAAGTCTTTTAATTGTGTGAATGTAAAAAATTGAGGCCCAGCTCCACAAAGGAAGTTACCATCGCAAGGGGCCAAGAATGCTCTTTCACCTCCTGTGCTGGAGGAAATATTCAGCTCTATCTTCTCATTGTTCAATTCCATCTACTTAGAGCTACCTCAGGGGCACTGTCAACTTATGGAAAAGAAATCATGCATTTGCCTGTAGAAATGATGTAATCTGGATCCCAAGAAACTTGGGCTAAATTGATGTGTTAGTTGCAGCGCTTGCTTGCTGAGAGAACAGAAATTCTTTTAAAGGCAGAATTTTTGGAGCAGAAGCAAAGTAGAAATTCTTCAGGAAGGAAAATCAGTGAAAAGGTCCTTTATTTCACCAGTGTTCTGCCATACTAAAGGTGCACCTGAGGAGGAATAGATATTTAAAGCACATTTGTGTACTGCCGATAAAGACTTTCTGCCCAGGGAAGAAGTTGAACCATCTGCTTCCCCAGTACACAACAAGACAACAGAAGACAAAGTGTTTAAGTGTGTAAGTTCTGGAAGACAGATTGTCAATAGCCATTGATGCATCCAAAATGAGAGGTTCAAATGGGAGCTGGTAATGGATTTAGTACGTACTTAAAAGGTTTATTCTGTGGCCCATTGTCAGTCCAAGAGAGAATTGTTCATTTTCACGGGTTAGATGGCTAAAATGGCTCGTGCTCCACTCTTCCATTAACCATAAACATATTCAATGTTACTAATTTCGTTAGACTTTTCTCAATAATATCTTGCACATCACAAGAGTCTCTGTGATGAAGGCAGTTAAATGTCCCAATTCAGACCATTAATCTCAAGTCCTTTTAAGGTGACTTGGATTCTCCATAATGAGTGTCTCCAAAAAAGTAACTATAATCCTTTTTTGGATTCTGGGTATAGAAAGGCAAGGTGGACTAATGGACTCAACATAGAGTTATAATAAATAATGAACCATCACGGGCAGTTTGGATGCTGTTTTTTCTTGACCCATGTGTTTTCACTTGGGTGTTTCCACTGTAGGAATGCAGTACAGCATTATGGTTTTTTGGAGAAACTATGGAGCTATTTTCCAGCATAACCTATGAAATCCATTTGTGAGTGACGTTGGCTTGTAGCTTCAGTGTCCTCAGAAGCTGTGAATTATGACCGTTTTTTATCGTGCTTGCAAGGTTGCTACTCTTCATGCTAGTCTCTACCTTCTTGTTAAGAAAAAAACCTGAAATTTCTTACATCTCAGCAGTTGTTTCCCATTCCTGATGCTGTCTTGCTTCATTCTCTTTGGGCTCAATATGAACGTCCGTTCCTTTGTCTGATTCTCCCCCTTTGCTGCTCTCACTGTTCCAGTGCTTGATTACCAGGGACTAAATTTGCGGAGTATATTTAAATGCTTAAACCTTTTTTAAGCACCTGACTGACTTTTTTTCCCTACTGTGATTAGGATATAGGCCTGAGTGATTAATCTGTCTTCTTGAATAATGACAAAAACGTTGCATCAGCATGAGAGGATCTAACCTTTAAAAAATTCCCCTGGGAGTGTCTGTTTCTGCTGGGGATTTCGCTGCCAGTCAGAGCAGTTAATAAAAAAGGGAAAGCCAATAACACTGCCAGAAGTTTTTGCCATATAAAAGTCAGAGAATCAGTTAGAGGCTGTCAAATGTAATGTATGACATTATTAATATGAAGAATTTCAGATCAAAATGGGGCTTACGGTCCCAGCGACTGGGTCATGTGGAAGTGGCTGAGGAAACGGGGAGTCTTCAAGTGGAACATGCAGAGGAGAGTGCTTGGGCAGACTTCACAAAGTCATTAATCTTAGCATTTCAGGAGGATAAGAAAATGAAAGGTAGTAGAGGAGATATTCCAGCTGTAGTGTTGGGCACCTCCGGGATGTTTTTCAGCCTTTGGTCTTGGAACTTTTCAAGATCACCAGGACAATGTGGGAAGCCCTTTCCTTCCTGAGAGGCAGCATGGGCTGTGGATGCCCGGATGATGCTGAGGAATGGGGTAGGAGCCCACCCAACTGCCCACCAGGTCCTCTTGGCTGGTCGCAGTGCCAAGGCACCAACACCATGAAAGGCAATCTTCTTGGACTTGCCTCAATGCTTCTTCTCCTCTTTTTTAAATTTCACACTCAGAAAACTTCGGTTCAAGCCACACAGGAATTCACAGTGTCTGGGAAGAATTAATTATGCAGTCATCATGTTTTCATAAAACCATAGACTGTTTATTTGTTTAAATATTTGTCTCGTTTGTTTCATGTAAATGATCACAACTCTGATTATCTGAACACGCTATGTAAATTCAGCTCGCATCTAGTGGGACGATGTGCTGGTACAGCTGGTTGGAAACCAGGCAGCTTAGAGAAATATTCATAAGATATCTTGAGCCTAAAAATGGCTCAGTAACTTATGGAAGCTTTTTAGCAGCTTCTGTTGAGTGCACAATTTGTTCGACAAATCCCACCTTCCTTATTGTGTGTAAATTATCCACAAAAAAAAAAAAAAGTTGCTGTTTTTAAGCATTAGTTAGTTTTAAATAATTCCCCCAAGCTGCATAGACTGTCTCATGGACGTTTCCTTACAAGGTATTTCTTTGAGTGCAGAAGGGACATGCTGGGCTCCTGGCAAACCCCCATTCCTTGACTGAGCACAACCTTTGGAAACAAACTTCTGCTGCATATATTTGGCTTCAGAATTTTTTTTCATTAATGTTCCCGAGTTTCTCGAGCAGGTCTCCGGTGGTCTCTGGTGCCCTGGGCACCCCAGGCACCCCGTGGCCCTGCCACCATCGCCCTTGCTACTACGTGGGGAGTTTCTGCACGGAGCCATGAGACCTTGCGGGGAATGAGGGCTGCGGAGGAAAAGTGCACAACTTGGTAATATTTTTGCTTATATAAGCTCGTCATCAGGTTTGAGTAATCATTTTAAAGCAATTTTAAAGCAAAATTGATTCTTGTCCTGCTGTGTTAGTGGTTTGTTTTTATTTTCATTTAATTTAATCTTTTTACATAAAGGGCAGCTAAAATGTTTAAAAAAAAAAAAAAAGGCTGGTTCAGGTAACATCTGCTGCTTCATTGTGACTTTTGCAAGGAGCAGTATTGGCACACCACTGCAGAGGAGGGAAGAGCAGTTAACAAAGACATCGACAACATAAGTCTCCATCCCTTATTACCTCTAATAGCTCTTTTGGCCAGCAATATGAGTAGGTATTAGGTTATAGGTGGCCATCAGTCCTTTTGACAGACTGGATTTTATTCCTGTGATCATCTCACTGCCCAGCAGCGTTAACTGGTGAATGCCGACTTTATTCTCCCTTGTTACCGGTAGGCAGGAAGGTCCGTGACAAAATACCCGGCTGGAAAAACTCTTTGGTACCGAGGTGTGGATTCACCTCATGGACACTGTGCTCCTCCCTCTTCTCTGCTCCTCATTTGTGCAGATCCCCCTTTCTTGGCAGATCTGCTCTCCTTCGTCTCACCTGTGCATCTCTATGATTGATCTATGAAAGAAGGGAAGATTTCTCTTTCATAGAATCATAGAATTGTCTGGCTTGGAAGGGACCTTTAAGATCATCTAGTCCAACCATCAACCTAACTCTGATAAAAACCATCACTGACCCATGTCTCTAAGCACTATGTCAACCCGGCTTTTAAATGCCTCCAGGGATGGTGCCTCAACCCCTTCCCTGGGCAGCCCATTCCAAGGCTTAATAGCCCTTTCCGTGTAAACATTTTTCCTAATACCCAATCTGAACCTCCCCTGCCGCAACTTGAGGCTGTTTCCTCTTGTCCTGTCGTCTGTCCCTTGGGAGAAGAGACCAACCCCCCCCTGGCTACCCCCTCCTTTCAGGGAGTTGTAGAGAGCAATAAAGTCTCCCCTCAGCCTCCTTTTCTCCAGGCTGAAAAAATTGCTTTCCAAGCAAACTGAGATGAAGTCTTTCCCTCTAGAGCCCAGGGAATAGTTACTTTAATATTTGGTACTCTATATAGATAAGCTGTCAGCAGCAGAAAGGTACTGGGTTGCACGTGTGTCTTCGGCCACCTTCCTTAACCCTCTCACTGCAAAGGATCATTTGTAAGATACACGGGAAAACTCCCTTCTCCTGTTGGAAGGTTCCCAACTCTCTAATTGATGAAGTTTTTTTCCTCATTACTTATCACGAGCTGTTCATCAGCTCCTGCCTGAACTGCAAAGTGATCTTGAGATGTCTCAGCGACTCGCAGGCTGCATGCCCTTGTACCAGGGGAAATCACGGAGTATTTACTTGCTCAGATACTTTCCCTCATAATGTAATTGTGGAGCTTTTTCATCAAGGATTTAAAATACTTGTTGACACAGCAGGAAGGTCTACTCTGCTTCTCATCCTGGTGGTGCTTGGTGTCTTTGGGCACTGCTGTATTCCTCAAGAGTCTAAACTTCCACGTAGTGTGACTTTAGAGCTCTTTGTGTTAATGGTATTTGTCTTGTAATGCTGTATTAAAAAAAGGTAAGGGTGAAATGTCATACAGCTGGGAAAGGCTGTACCTGGAAGATTGGTTCAGCTAAAATACCTACTGCTCTTTATGGTGTAAGGACACATAACTAAATTTGGAAGTGGCATATTGTATTAGGTTTCCTCGAGATAAAAATCGTACAGTGTGCTTTTTGTGATGTCTTTATTTCAGTAGCATTAGAGCATCAAAATATTACTGCCTGCTGATAATCTGATAGAAAATATCCAGCTTGCCTTGAGTGAGAAAATATTGAGTGCATAAAAATGTTCCCTGCCAAAGATGGAGACACCAATTTGGTTGCTTTAAATTTGCTTTGCACCTTGGATTCCAGAAAGGTGTTGACAGAAGACCTGTAAGGACTGAGGCAACGCCTGCTCACAGTATTTTCAATTAAAAACAGGTGGGATCGAGACACTATACTTCAGTGTCCTGCACTGTATAATACCTGTGAATATAATACCTTCTCCAGTGAAAACATATGATGAGTATGATCTATGTTTCAGACATCCTCATTCTGGGCAAAAATTAAAAATGTAATTGCTGATAACATTAAAAAAAAAGTTTAATTTTTTTCAGCTTGCACTTTTTTTCCTTCAGTTTCTGCTGTTTTGTGTTGTGTTTTACACATCACCCGTAGGTCTCAGCTCCATGCTGCTCCGTGCTTGGAGGCTGCACCACGATCTTACCAGGATCAGGGAGAACCACAACTACTTATTTTCTAAGTAAAGGAGGGTTGTCTGGAGCCCAGACACTGGGGTCAGGTTAAAAATATGTGTATTTTCTCAGCTCATAGGCTGCCAAGTGTGGCTAAAGAGCCATGGAGATCCCTGTCTGCAAGCTGTGCCCCCTCGCTGCTCTGGAGGGTTTATAATGAAGCTTTTGCCCAGTAATGACCAAGCAGCAATGGTACATCCATCCACCGTGTGGGTCCCAAACGGAGAACACTGTCTTGTTCGATCACATCTTCCTGCAGTGATACACGGTGTGAGATGTCAGACTGCGTACATTCGCCTCATGACTGGTAGGAACTGTGTTTAAAAAAGGGGGGGTTAAAACAGGGATTGCTTGAACATTAAGTAAATATTGGAGACGTGGCTATATCTATCGTATAACTTTGTGTACGTAGGGGATAATGCTCAGAAAGAACAAGGATGCCATTTTTTTCCCAATTGCTATTCTTCAAGGTATGCTGGAAATCAGGACCAAGAATCCCAAAGTGGAGCAATTAAGGTCTTTGCAGCTGATTGTGCTCTACAGGAAGGGAAGGAGAGAAGGTGTTTTCAACTCTGAAGGTAAAATACCCCATCGGGGGAAACCTGCCCTCTGAGCACCGAGCTGAGGTCAGGATCCATGCTGTCACAGTCGCAGCTGCAACAGGTTGCGAGCATCCTCTGTTTGTCAGGGGAAGAGACAAATTGCCAGATTTTTTCAAATCCCTGCAATATATCTGTGAGCGTGAATGACACTGCCTTTATCTCGCTGGGTGTTAAAAGCACTACCCTTCTTGTATCTTTGGGTTTTCAGCTGTGTCTCTTCATCTGAGCAGAGAAATATTGCCAGTACAGGGTTATACAGAGATAAACCTTCTGTTTCTCAGGCGTGTGTGGGTCTTGGAGGTGCTGGTGTTGCTGGGATTCTTCTCTTCCCTTGTGATATGCAACCTCTACTTTTCTCTGAAGAGGTGCCTATTTTAAAATCTGAATTAGCATACACCGTGCAGGCAATGAGCAGAGGAGAGAACAGACTGGAAGCTCCTGCTTGGAGGCAGTGTTTCAAATTTTAGGAAGGCAGAAGAAATGACACCAAAAAGAGCTTGGTTATAAGTCGATGGTCACCCCTCAATGACAAAATAGCAGGACTGAAAGAGGGAGCAGAATTAACACCAGATCAAAATATCAGGCAGAAAATTAATCAAGGAAGGAAACTATCTGGACTGATTACGGTGAGCATAAATTCCACCTGGCTGGTGTTACTGAAACCAGATGAGGAGACGGGTATGACTGGAATGTTAAAGTCATTTTTTTATGATTTATTTAGCAAGTTCTGAATGGGCCCAAGAGGAGGGGGAGTGACAGCATCAAAGATGTCGTTGCTTGTTGGAGCTAGTGACAGCTTGGAAGCGAGTCACCCTCTGGGACTAGGGGTTAAAATACGAGCAGATAAAATACAGCACAGGGTACTTGTTATAGCTGCTACCGACCCCAAATCATACTCTCAGAAGAGCCGTAAGCACCCAACTCCCCAGTCTCCTGTGGCGCATCCTCACTCCACGCTGACGGTCTTACACGGGACTGTAAAAATGAGCTGAGAGTCTGCTGGCTTCATAAGTATTGAATTTCAAGAAAATGACGTATTTAGATGTCATTTTAACAGGCCTGGAGAATTTGATAACCAAACTGAAACCGAGCACTGGCTGAATGCACGTTATCATGGTTTTGCCCTCTCAAAGCTGGGTTTCGTGTATTGCCTGAATACAAAACCAGCAGCGTACACGTGTGTGCATGTTATCTTCAGTGCACACATGTGTGTGCACACACATGCAGTGACACACATCCACACACTCTCGCATACACACAGAGTCCATTGGCAGAGGCAGAGTCAAGAAGCTGGAAACTACTGCACCAAATCAATGAGAAGGAATTTAAACAGTTCCAATTATCATTTGTGTTCCCTTGATTTAAAACCCATTAGCGGATACCAGGGAAGTAACAATTAGGTGTTAGGAGACTGAAGGCCAGGTTAATTTAAGAAGAAAAGGGTTGATTTTCCAGCAAAAGATATCAACAGAATCTCGTTTAATTCAATTCAGACATTTCATTTTATTAGAGGTATATTTGCTATGGTACATGTCTTCAATTATCCCTATAAAAGCAACATTAAGGGCATTTTGCTCTTAACCCTGTAAGGGAGGATGAAGCTGAAAATAAAACCCAGGAATGTCTTCTTGGAATGTTCTTATAAATCTGAAATGTTAGATTTACAGATTCCACGAAGATTAGCTATTCATATGGCTACAAAGCATGCCCACAATTATACCTGACAGAGACAAACACTTAGGAAAGGTTTTTTTAACCACGTGCTTCGGTTTTAATTTAAATGCCAGGAAACCATGTGGGGATCATACAGAGCAACACCTGGGTCTGTGTGTCCTCCCGTCAGATACCTAGGATGGACATTTAGATTCTGTATTAAGAAGAAAAATCTTGGCTCTGATCTGATATGAATATTTTTGTGTGCCAGAAATATTCTGCAAAGAAATATTCTGTGTGTGCCAGTGGCAGCAGGTGTGTGAGTCCTGCAGGAAGCAGCGAAGAAATAGTGGCTGGGGTGTAGGACAGTGAAACTCTTGGCAAAGGATGCAAAACTGTGTTTTCCATGATGCTGGAGGAGAGACCCAGCCTCGATGCATGTTGCCCATACTCAGGACAGAGTAAACTGGTCTGCTCTGATATAGTTATAAAATCCTAGAATGGTTTGAGTTGGAAGCGACCTTAAAGATCATCCAGTGCCCCCCCCCTGTCCTGGGCAGGGACACCTCCCACCAGACCAGGTTGCTCCAAGCCCCGTCCAGCCTGGCCTTGAACCCCTCCAGGGATGGGGCAGCCACAGCTTCTCCGGGCAACCTGGGCCAGGCTCTTACCACCCTCAGAGTGAAAAATTTCTTCCTAATCTCTAATCTAAATCTCCCTCTTTCAGTTTAAAACCCTTCCCCCTTGTCCTATGACTCCACTCCCTCATCAAGAGTCAATCCCCCCATTCCTGGGTCCTGGGCTGGGACCGGTTTTGGGACCGGTTGCTGGAAGGTGCTGCAGGTCCTGCAGCACCAGCTGGCTGTGGTTTGATGGGAGGAACCGTGAAGATAGAGAATAGAAAAGGGAAAGTGATCAGTTTGTCTGACTGCAGCCGGTGCTGGTTCTGGGTTATTTCTGCACAGCCGGAACGAGGAGGGGAAAAGATGCTACAGAGCTGCAAAGGGTGGTGCTGAGCCTTATAGTTTCCCCCAGCTTTCGGGTTTTTTTTCTTCCCGATGACAACATCTTCATCTCCTGAAAGGTGTTTCTGTTTCAGCGATGGCAGCAAGCAGCGTGTTGCCGCAGCCACAGCTCTGGCAGCATCACCTTAGCGTTATTGTTTCAGCCTGAATGGGTTTGTCTCAACCCTGCTCGCCTGGCCTGATGCCTTAATTGAATTTCTTATCATGTCTATATCTACTTCCAATAAAAGGGTGAAGATCACGTATTCCTCGAAGTGGGGTATTGTGTGGGGAAAACTAAACACAGCAGCCACAGCCTGAGGAAGTGCTATGAGAAGAGAGAAAAAGGAAGAGGTTGAAAACGGGGACAAGCCCAGGAGCATCAAGAATCTTCTGGTGAAGTGTTCCTGGTAATACCAGTTTGCTGGCAACGAGCCTGTAAAAGCAGCGTGGCCAGAGCTGGTGAGGAGCCAGGGTCCCAGCTGCTTTGGCCCTTCAATTGGGCTGGGTAAAACTTATTTTTCCAACATCTTATCTGATGCTGGAAGCTCTTGTGTCCAAGTGTTCTAGGAGCTCTTCTTCTCTCCCACCCCTGTAAGCTGGTGTCCTCTTGTCTAAAGATTTCCAACAGACAGATCCCTCTGCGTGTCTCTGAGGGGTGAGCAGGAGGTGTAGGATCAGACCTTGCCCAAATTGGGCAGTGCAAGGGCTTGAAATTGGCTCTTCCAGAAAAAAGGCTGATGGTATCAGCTATTCCATAGTAGTTTCATGCCAGAAAAGAAATAGAGTTGTCAAATAAGAATGAAACCAAAGTTGATGAGTTCATAATTTGTTGCAGAATATATGTATACAGTTATATATATATATATATAAACTTCATATATAAAAAATATATATATAGATATCTATATGAAGTATATACGGACACACACAAATATGTATATATAAGGTTTGCTCTGGTTTTCTGGCCAGTCCCACTCTCCCAGCTCCTACTGGTCCCCAGGCAAGCTGGGGGGCTGCTGCTGCCCTCGCGTTCAGCTCAGCCCTTCTTGCCATTCACAGCCCCCCAGGGCTCAGCAACGGGAAACGTTCTCATTCACTAAAAACTGCATTTTCATGTGACATTTATTTCACTTGCTTGTTCTTGTTGTCCTTATTTTCATTAATGAGAACACGCATACGAGCCCCTGCACAATTACTTACCGTGCCAAATCAAATATGAAATGGTAACTTGGAGAGATAAAAGGCTTTCTAATGCTTTACCAGTTTCTCGAGCTAGCTATTCCTGTTTCTATCTTAAGCTTTAAATATTTGCATTAAGATCCAGATTGCAAGTAACTGGTCTCGGAATAGCATATGAAACAGGAATTTTAAATGGAAACGTGGAATGGAAAATGTGGCATTCTGGAGCCGGGCTTATCTGAGCGTGCAGCAGAGATGTGGCAGTCTGTGCTAAAGCAGCTCCTACCGCTCAAAAGGACATTCAGCAGGGCAAGCCGGGCGCTTTTTTCCCCGACTTGAAAATGCAGGCTGCCTTCCTGCCATCTTCCTTTCATAATGCATTTTAATCGAGTCACAGGATGGAGAATTTGCAGTCAATCCAAGCCCGGAATCTATAATCTCATCCAGAATTACTTTATAAATAGAAACAATTTAATACTTTTGTATAAATTTATGTCCACTCCGTGGGTTGGATTTAATGTGAAACGTGTTTTTCTGTGCACCTGGATGGGACGCGCACAAATGAAAGCTGCGGGAATGATCCAATTTGTATTTTCCTGGTCGTGCGGGCTGTGTTAGCCACGTTGATTGCAGGCGAGCCAATTAACCAAGCGCTTTCTCTCACATTCTCCACAGCAAAATCACATTAGTTAAAACAGCTCGCGCACAAGTGGTGTTGTGTCACATGTAATGAGGAAATAATTAAAGAACCAGCCATTTGGATTGAAATACGTCGCTGTGGAAGTGGAGCCAGAGCGACGGTGGTCTCTGCGTGACATTGCCATCTGTCGGGTGTGCGCAGGGGGGTGATGCTGGTGCTTCTGGTCCCCAAACCCCGGTACATTGGTGCTGATGGTGTGACATCCCCTAACTGTGAAGCACCAGGCGAGATGGGAGCTGAGGCTGAGCGTGTTCGGTAAGCTCATCGAAAAGGCAAGGTAGAGATGTGGGTTTGCTCTGCAGCCAACGTTCCTGTTGCTAGAGGTGTCCGTTTGCCCAGGAGCCCCCCACACCAACCGAGAGAGGATGCCCTGGACCAAGCTGCTGAGCTCCCTGGTTTACGTTTCCCGTCGTAAAGGCTTTTATTTTACCTCTATGATGTGCATGTTTATGAGACAAGCTGCAAAGTTTTGTGCCTGTCCATATTTTCAAGTCCCTTCCCTAAGCCTTGGGGGCGTTTTCCTCCAGCCCTGCCAGGGATGATGGGTGGCTCCTATAGAGCAGCCCTTCTGATGGACATGTGAAAACCAGGCTTGATATAAAGCCCCTCTGCCCAGGAGCGAGAGCAGCGGTACCTGCTGTCACACGGCATCTTCCACAGCAGCCTCTTGGAGTAACACAAATTTATGGTGGCTGTGGAAAGCATAAAATATAACTGATGAGCTAAAGGTCAAAATTAGGGCTGGGGATAAAGGACAAGAAAAATCCTGGTAAATAAAAGGACTGCTGACAGTAATGGGAAATGAATAATTTCGTGCAGCAGCTACTGCTTAAAGCTCTTGCAAAGGACTCGGGGAATTACTCACTTCATGTTCATTCAGAGTTACCATCCCAAGCCCTGGCAACTGCTGATAAGAGGAAGATTAGCACGACTTGCTTCAATGTGAATGTGTTCAAAAGAGACGCAGAACAGCAAAGAGCTGCAGGACACGGGCTGGGGCGGCTGTTGTCCCCTGTTGTCCCCTGCCTCGGTGGCAGCTCAGTGGCGGGGTCAGCGGTTTGGCGTTATAGCGGGATCCAAGCAGATCCCAGGCTGCAGGATTCCACAACCTTCACTAGCAGCCGGGGAGAGTTTCACTAGCAAAACCTTCAGAAAACCAACTTATGGCCGATAGTGACAAACCCAAACTTTTTTATTTCTACCCATTAAGTGTTTTCCATCTTTAAAACAGTTGGTAATTGCTGCTGTGATTAGTTCATGCTCTATGCTTCTGAAAGCAACCAGTAAAAGTAAGAGAATAAGGGGGAATTTGCCTTGTCAGACATTTACAATCATGCATTTCCTATGAAATGCCAGCAAAAAATTAGTCATATTGCACTTTCTGCAGGTCCCTTGGTTAGTTCTTCCATGGGATAAGTCCTCTGGCTGGGAACTTTTGTGCTGGTTTTGGTGGTGCAGTTCTCCGGGTGAAATTACCGCTGCGTCATTACAAAGAGCTCCATGTTAGCACAGAAGGTAATATCTCTAGGTTTTATTTAACTGAGTTGTTTATTATGTTTTGGAAAGTTTCCCACCAAAGAGATCATAGTTAGGATACGCTATTCTTTATAGATAGATAGATGGATAAACTTGTCATATATACATATATATGTGTGTGTGTGTATATACACATATATATACGCCTATACGCATGCATAAATGGCAGTTATTTTAAAGGCAGTACATAATATATATATTTTTTCTATTATGCGTTTTTTAATAACACAACTCAGTTTGCTACTTGCATTAAGGGATTTCATTTTGCACTCTGGTTCACACCACCTATTACTGCATACTTTATTAAAGCAGGTATTGTGCTTGCATAGACAGAGGCGATCAGAATGTTTTCAAGTTAAAAATGTAGGAAGCCCAATATAAAAAGGCAGGGCTGTGTGCAGAGCTGCTCTTTCCCTTTCTTTTTGTGTATACATACGTATTTCTATAACACAATTAAAGAATGAAAATTACTCTAGTATGTAGGCAAAGCTGTATTTCTCTTTAAAGCGAATACAGCGAGAAAAAAGCTACATTCAGACTAAAAGGAAAGTGAGAAGGAACATTGCTTTTCATCTGAAATACTATAGAAGTCTGAGGAAATTTTTTTGAGGTTATGTCACCCTCTCCACATTTAATCAAGGATTTATGAAATGGAGCAGGATTGGGGGCAGAGCTTTTGTTTCATGTCTTCTTCTTGGCTCTCTTCATCCTTGTTCATGCTTCAGCAACCTATTTTTTATTTCGTTTTCCCAGAGCCGTGAAAGACAGAACATGGATTAGAGCCCTGAGAGCAACTTTAAATGCAGCTGAAACCTGCACTTGGGTAACTGCACTGAGAGTAAAAGTGTCCTAATTGAGGAGATTACTTCAAGTTTAACTAGACATCTGTGACAAATATACCCCTAGAGATGATAAATCAATGTTATTACTGCTGGTTATTTTTAATTCAGGTTGTTGGCCTTTAAAGAGGACTGCGCTACCTGAAGTTGGAAGTTAGAAGCTCGTGCTAGACTGAGAAGGCGTGATTTTGAGTGGTGTTTTATCAAACATGAGTTATTATACAGAAAAGTTTCAGAAACTTATCTAAGGTACACTGATTTTTCTTCTTCTAACCAAAAAAATCTGTGTTCGTGGCTAGACCCTTTCATTACTGGACTGATCTATATTTACCTCCATTTGCCAGGACCTTGTTAAGGGTTCTGCAATGATCATGAAATTGTAGATACTTTCAAAGATAGTATTAATTCCCTGCTCATTTAAAAAAAAAAAAAAAAAGCAAATAAAGCAAAGGCGCAGCTAGAAAATTAGTATTACAATTTCCTAACCTTTGGCTTTTTAAGTCACTTCTGTTTATTATTTTCATAACCATCAGACCAACCACATTTGCATTTTGGCCTAGGAATAAAATCTATACATTCATTTTCATTAAGAGGATTATATTGTTCTTGTCCAAAACAATGCGGCAAAACATCACAATTACTCCAAGTGATCATTGCGAGTGTAGCCAATAATTAGTGACGGATTTGGGGGAAAAAAAAAATCCACTTGGGAAGCATGATAATTACCCACATATTTCTTTGGGTCAAGCAGCCATGTTACATCAAACGCTAGATTTATTATTCCATTTAAATCATTTTGAAATAATTAAGAATTGTGTTGTGCATCTGAGTGAGCAGATCCGAAGTACAAAATCATACATCTAAATTATGAGCTGAGTGGAGCACTGCCAGCAAGAACGAGAAGTAAAATACTTTGCTCTCTTCTGAGGCAAAAGAGGAGTGAATATGTATTTTCTACCTCACTGTATTTCAAAATAATTACCATTTTGTTTCCATTTGTTTTCCTGTGTCTGAGAATGTGCTAAAAATAAACAAAAAGGCTAAAATACAGGGCCTAACAATATTGGGAAAATTTCAGCATCTCTGCAGCGTTGGCACCTCTAGGTACCCTCAGAGGTAATTACTGTGCCAAATACGGCCTTGACTGACAGCAGCATTGCATGAGGTTTTGTTTATTAATATCAATATATATATATAATAACCTCAAAGCGGGGTTGGATACCTATTGAGTGAGAGCTACTGAATTTGTTCAGTCTCATACAGGTTTCACGTTGTACCAAGAGAGCATCTAGTCACCCTTGTGTCACCTCCAGGAGCACTTTGTTCTTAGGAATAAAGTGCTGTGTGGTCTTATTTCTGTATTTCCAAGGGATGAGCGAAAGATGCCTGTGTTAAACTCAACAAAATAACATTTTGGCAAAAATAGTTACTTCTAGATGCTCCAAACCTGATCTGTTGGCTCAGTGCTTTAGTTTGACATCAGTTTAATGGCAACAATTTGGAATGTGTCCCATATTTTCTTCTGTAATTTCCCCTTCCTCCTCAATATACAGTGAATCATCAGAAGATGTTTCTATAAAATACGTTTTTTTTTTTTTTTTTTTTCTGAGTTAAATCCAATGAGCTGGAAGCAGTGAGTTTTTTTCTGCATTGCTTTCAGTGGAATTGGTATCAGTAATGTTCGCAGCAGAGAGCATGTACAGGGCTCAGGATGTTTTATTATTTAATTGCTGTTCAGTGATGGTTAAAATAATTGCCATGGAAGAATTAGGGATTTGCAAGTAAAAAATATTACTTCTGGAATAAAAGAAATGATGAGAGAAATGCGGTTACTTAAAAACTGGTAATTTTGCACAGAATTTGATAATTTCTCTAAGGATCCAAAATTATTAAAATTACCGCTTGTAATGTGAGTGTGTTGACAAGTACCATCAGTTGTGCTCCAGTGCACATTGCGGCTTCTCCCGTCAGTGCAGACACAGATTTAACTCTGAAGATATTTCCATGGAGCATGGGGAAAGGAGGTTCCTGCAGCCCCGGGGGCTCAGTCATCATGATGTGGAGCATCATTAGTTTTTCTCCTTTCAATGAAAATCTTATTAATTTCATAAGACGCCTTGGTAACAATAGGAGAGTCAAACGGTGGTTTAAGAATTGCAGTGATTTACAAAGGAGGACGCTGAGACTCAAGGTGACCCGTGGGAGAATCGGGGAGTGGTTTATTGCTATTTATTGGCATGGAGGTGGTACCCTACCCCTGGGCCAGGTATGGTGCCACCTGCAGGGGATAGATCCCTGATCAAACACCTTGAAGTGGATCTCTGACCAACAGAGAACAGGACAATGGGCTGGTTTCCTGGCTGTGTCACTGGAGGCATCCTTAGGTTCGTGCTCATTCACTGGTCTGAAAGCCAAATCTCTTCCCTCTCCTGTCGCTGGCTGTAACTGGGCTTCCAGCTTAGCATCAAACATCAAAATCCCATGTGGGGAATTTTTTTGCAGCCTCTTGTTGTAGTTTGGGGATTTGTGCTTCAAGGACTACATGAACAAAGAGAATAATGTTCCCTGTTCCAGCAAGGTCAGTGGTGCTGCAGAGAGTATATAGTCTTTGTAAAGGGTACTGCATTTAGCAGCAACATTAAACAGCCCTTTTTGGTAGGTTTGGAGTAATCAGCGCACTTCAGAAAAGCAAGAATATCAGGTGCTCATAAAAGGATACATGTGCTGCTGGGATATGACATGATGCGGGCGTAAAGAGCAGCATGTCCTGGATAAACAACACAAACCTCTGCTCCAGGATCCCTGCTCCTCCAGGCAGAGAGAGTTTATTCCCCAAATCCGAAAGCATTTAATAGTTGAGTCAATGGAGCAAAGTGCTGAGACTTTCCCCAGCACTGAGAATGAGCATCAACTCTCCTGGACTCACTGTGTGAGGGGCTGTCCAGAATCAGGAATAAAGCATTATAGGATGGGGCTGTAATGTGGCAGGCGTGATGGCTTCTGAAACCACTTTTATCCATCTGCAGGCTTCATGGGATCATTTCTAATAGCAAAAAGACCTGTTTAATGGAGAGCCTGCCCCTAATGTTGTGTGAGCAGTTTCCATGTCTGTAAGGTTCAGTAACTGCAGCCATGTCCATCATTGCCAATACCAAATATCACTACCAGGGCAAAAATTAAAGGTAGGTTTTGTTCCAAGTATTTCGGGCAGTGGTGGATGCCCCTCTTGGTCTATCACCCTGAAACATCCCATGGTGTGTCAGATGCGAGGAGCTTCCAGCCCCAATGGGGCAAGTGGTTGTGAACAAGCCTGGCAGTGTCTCCGGGAGGTGCATAATACCACCGTAAATCCTTCCCAGCAGGCGATTTGGGAAAGAATATATATAAAATGACTCAAGCTGTGCGTGTCAGACAGCGCGGGTGCTGTTTGCTGGGCCAAGTAGCGGGGTAAGCTTCTTCAGGGGATAAATACTCTGCATCAGGCTGTGCTAATGCTACCCGCAATGATATAAAACAGAAGAGAAGAATGTGCTTTCTCTACCTTGGGCTAAAAAGTACATTCCTGTCTGATCCGTCTGTGTTCTTGGTTCAGGCTTTCCCTGAGACCTGCTGGCATCCAGCCCCATATTCTCCAGAAACGCCTGGGGTGAAAGTGCCGCCAGCCCAGTGAAGTCTTCAACATTAAAGCCTTTAATGCTCAGAAGGACAGAAGTAATTCTGTGCTTGAATTTTTGATTTCTAAAAAACCCAAGGGGCATGACATGCTTAGTCACATGGGAAACCAACCAGACGAAATTATTTTTTTTTTAAAAAGTTAGTATGTTATATATCTATCTATCTGTGGTTTTTGAAACATGGTGAATTTTTTGTTTGTGGACCTGGTGGGGCGATAGCATCTCCCTTGGGAAGCTGCAGAGAGGTCTCCAGGGATGAGGGCTACCGAGGGTGTCTGGTTTGAATTGAGCAGCCCCAGCAGCCCCCACTTCAGGAGCCTCTGCAGGACTTTGCTTTGTGATATCTGAACTATCTATTTTTGTTTTCCCTGCCTTCATGGCAGAGGCATCAGGTCTGCTTGCCTGCAGAGCCTGGGCAGGACTTGCTCTGTAACGCACAGGTTTTCTTACTGCTATTGTATTTCAGATTTTCCTTTTATTCTCGAGTGAACTGGATTTACTGCTCGCAGAAACAATGTTGGTTCAACTCGCAAAATGTCAGCAAAATGAGTAATTTTTGCTGAGGAGGTGTTGGGAAGGGGCTGTGTTAGACAGAGGAGCCATGGGCTGCTTGTGGGGGGCTTCAGCCGTTGTACCCACCCCACCTTCTGCAGTGACAGTGTTCAAGGCTGGGTTGGACGGGGCTTTGAGCAACCTGGTGTAGTGTGAGGTGTCCCTGTCCATGACGGGGGTAGGACTGAATGGTCTTTGAGGTCCCTTCCAACCCAAACCATTCTATGATTCTATAGGTAGAGGGATGGTGTGATGAGATGTAAAAAAACATCACTGGTACCCATGAGCTGGGTAGCGCTGATCCCCATCAATGACCCCTGTGCTCCCCAGGTCTATCCAGGGGAAAGGCGCAGCATCATCCTTCTCCCACTTTGAGTATTTTGATTTTTTTTCCCCAGTTTCTAAGCAATTCCACTTTTCTGCCGCTCTGCCTCTCTGGAGTTTTTGCTGACAGGACAGAACTGCTGGTAGCAAACACATTATTCATTGTGATTGAGTGCCTAGTAATTACTTTGTATATTTTTTCAGTTCTCAAATTAAAACCATTTACTAGTAGGAACAGATGTTAAATTCAGGACTCTTGTTGATTGTTAGTGTGACACACACATGAAATGTTTTAAACGAGAAGGCTGATTGAATTTTAAATATGCTGATCACACCAGTGGAATTGAAAATAATTGAAACTGGGAATAACTGAAATATTTCCAAGGAGAGAAGACAGAGGTGGGGTTTGTTTTTCAAACTCCTGATTGCATAAATCATGTTAAATTCCGCAGACTAAATACAATATTTTACTGCACGTTAGACTACCAAACATGAGACTTGCATGGTTGTTATTTCAAAATGGCAGGAGAAAAGACTTTTAAAAATAAGGCAAAATCTATTTTCAAATTAGTACTTCAGATATTATCCACGCGCTTGTAAGAGCTGGATTTTTTTTTCTTTTGTTTTGTTTGCTTATTCAGTAAGATACATTTTTCAGGAAATCTGATATTGCTTACTGAGGGATTGGTGCTCATCGTGAAGGCTGAGCAGATCTCTTGCAGTCCCTTTGCCTGTGAAAAGCCCCAGCTCAGTTTCCCAGACTGGAGAAGGTGATGGTTTTACTCTGCAAGGGCTGGTGGGAAAAAGAAGTGAGCAAATCATTCCAAAGTACCTACCAACTCTCCGGGCTGGAGGTAAGGGCAACCTATCCCTGTTAAAATCAGGAAGAATTGTTTTTTTTATACTTCTGTGGACAAATTTGTCTGTGATTGTATTTTGCATGAGGTAAAAAATCATCAATGTATTTATGAGAAAAATGTCCATTTTAACCACAATGGAAGATTTTGCAGCCTTACATTTTCTAGTGACCCTATTGCTTTGAAAACCCTCTGTTGGAGAGGTGGCATCTCAGAGATGCTCCTCAGGAGTGACCTGTTGGTTCTTCTCCCATGCTTGCCCTGAAGTCACTGAGGATTTGGCATGAAGGCTGCAATACCAGTTCCCCCAGTCTATAAAGTGGGTTATTTTCCAGCTGTGCAAAGGTGGTGTGTGTCTGCAGAACACTTTCCTATGTTTGAATTAGAGAAGATGCATGTCTTGTATGTAGAGCTTTTAATGTAACCTGACTTCACAGGATTTATTGCATACAAGGAATGAAAATTTGAGTTTGGAAAGTAATACAGTAACAATTGCAATTAACCTCCACAGCTCCCAGGTAACCCCTGGGTGTTGGGTTTAAATCACATTGCTTTTAATTAAGTTTAGTGGGCAAGTACTGCTTGTTCTAAAACATTTTACTGGCACTTTTTCTGCAACAAAATGCTTTAAAGCCTGAATATTGTGCCAGCTTGACCCTGTGTGAACTAATGCCAAAAGGTAACAACGCGGGGAGAGGAAATACAATTTGAAAAAGCAGTTTCTGAGCAGGTACACCTTTCACTTGTTACAAAACACTTTGGTATACATGTACTTTGCTCTTCTGTCTGATATATTTTGCAGACTTATAACACTTGCTGAACTTCTCAAAATGAGAAAACTCCCACTGAGACAGTAAATTGTTGTTGCATTGAATGATCCTTGACAATCTATTGTCACAATACGTGCCACATTAAAGCAGCCTGGCACTGATACTGGAGAAAGTCTTCTGACACACGTCGTCTTCTGGGCTGTCATGCTTTATTATGCTCGTGATCCATGGAGGAGAGGTTGCTAATAGCAGACATTGACCCACTGGTGGTAATTGCTGTGAAAACATTATTCAAGCTTATTATGATAATGACAGAAGGATGAGGCGCTGCCTAAAAAGTTAGTACGACATCACCAGAGATGCTTTATTTATTTAACTGATTGATCATTTAAAGGTTTATAAAATGCCTTCTCTGTATAATGACGCTGCATAATCATGTGCATATAAATTAAACAATCCACAAAACTAAGGCAGAATGGTTGTTGCAGAGCTGATTTTCATGTAGAAACTCAGGACTTTTATGGGCTTATTTACATAACAAGTCATGGTCTAGTCACCTTTACTAGCGTCATCCCGCCGTGGAGCTGGTTTAAGCTGTAAATTTTTACAGTTTGGAGCTAGTGGAATATAAGAGAATGGTTCGCATATTTTAGTGATTTGAAATACTTTCTTTATTGAAGAAAACAGTGTAATTTTCTTGCAACAGGATGATCTCTTCCCTAAAAACATGATGCTTGCACTCTTTTCCAGGGCAAAGTTACGACTTTTCTCCTTCCAGTTAATAACTGCAGGCTGCCTCCTCCACATGGACTCTCCTCTCTACCAGAAACAAATCTACTGCAAATGCTGGGTCTGAGCACCCCTGACCTCCTGTAACTGGGGTAAAGTATAACTCAGCACTGGTCTCTGACGGGTTACACCCAAGTAGATCTTTCTAGACCTTTACATAGACAAGATGTAGGACAGGTATGTCGTCCAGGTGGAAAAGTGCACCAGAAATAGTCAAACTGTCTTCATAGAATCGTAGAATTGTTGAACGGGGCCTTAAAGGCCATCCAGTCCCACACCCCGGCCATGGGCAGGGACACCTCCCACCAGAGCAGGTTGCTCCAAGCCCCCTCCAACCTGGCCTTGAACCCCTCCAGGGATGGGGCAGCCACAGCTTCTCTGGGCAACCTGGGCCAGGCTCTCACCACCCTCACAGCAAAGAAGTTCTTCCCCACATCTCATCTCAATCTCCCCTCTTTCAGTGTCAAACCCTTCCCCCTCCTCCTAGGGCTCCCCTCCCTGATCAAGAGTCCCTCCCCAGCTTTCCTGGAGCCCCTTTAGGGACTGGAAGGGGCTCAAAGGTCTCCCCGGAGCCTTCTCTTCTCCAGGCTGACCCCCCCAACTCTCTCAGCCCGTCCTCCCAGCAGAGGGGCTCCAGCCCCCCCAGCATCTCCGTGGCCTCCTCTGGCCCTGCTCCAACAGGTCCAAGAAATGGTCTAGCCAAGAAATCCTGAGGGTCTCTACCAAATTTGATGACAATGATGTCTAAAACCAGACATGGCTGAGCCAGTGAGGAAACTGCCGAGTGAAAGCTGTGAGCCGAAGCCAGGAGACTGATACAGTTCTCTCGGCAAAGCAGAAGAGGTGACTCCGAGCAACATGATGGCCAAGACTACTCTGCTTCTGGATTACCCCTCCATATTTCCTCTAGGGTCAGCCTTTGGTCTCTCAGCTCTCCTTGTTTCACAGTGGCTTGACTTGCAATCAAAGGACAGTGATAGCAATCTCATTTGTATCATCTTAAACTGATTTGACTACAACCAGAGACCTCTAGAAATGGATTAATAGATTTTGAGGTTCAGAAGAGGCCATTTCCCGTTTAACCCATATATCTGTTGCTACAGAACTTCACATCTTTTGAGTCTATTAATGTGTTTGACAGCTCTGACAAAATGGCTAAAACCAAGCACATCTGAAGAATTTCTTTTCTCTTTCCTACCCTGCCCTATCTAGGGCAGAAGCACGCTTGCTTCCTTTTGCTTTGCAACTTAAGACAATTTTTGCCTTTGCAATCCGTACCAAGCTGCAGATACATCAAAATGCTGCAGTATTTGACAAGTTTTCCAACAGCATGGCCAAAACTTACATTTATGTCAGCCCGTATTAAATCAGGCCTGCTCCTTTTTTTAGCGGTTATGACTTTGAACTTCTACATGAAACCGAAACACTGACCCTTTACAGATGAAGCACATAAATAAACCTTTGCTTAACCATCCTTCAGAAAAAACAGTACTTTATTGCAAAAAGTCCCTAGTCGCACTCCTCTCATGCATTCGAAAAAAGACAAAACCAGATGTTTCCTGGAAGAGAAAGCAGATTTTTCTACCTTATTTTCCATCTTATTTTTTACTGGGTAATTCAAACAAGAATGAAAAAAAAAAAACCCCAAACAAAACAGAAGTTAATGTTTTGACATACCTCAGTTCTCGCCACCTTCCCAGCATCTGTGTTACTTAATAAAAAAGCAATCAGATGGACGGATGGGTTTTCATGGCTCTTTTTGTTCTGTAGACCGCAGGGGGCAACATCTGTTTCTCCTCATCCTTTTCCCCCCTTGAACGGGAAATTAACTACAAATTGCTAAATTAAAGTAACCTAAGGAATTAACTTAATTAAAAATGAGGATGTTCAGGCTTGAGTCTCTTTGCTTCTGTCCTTCCGAAGGTTATGCTGCTGGAGCTGAGCCGGTGGGAGTGCGGTCCCCTTTGTGACCGTGCCAATATCTGCCACTCTGAGTGACCGTGTGGTTGGGCACACATCTGCATTTCCAAAGCTATTTCAGTGCTATCAGCTGCTATTGATTACCCTGTATTTGATATTGCTATTGGTGGCCGATCGGAGCCAATCAACCAACTTCATTCCTGGCTTTGAGAAGTCAGTGGTTTGGTTGCAGTTTCCTCGACCGGTTCATTGCATGAATACTGATAAAATACCCTCAGCTTAGGCAAGAGTCATTAAAAGACCAGCTGAAACATTGGTAATTCAAGTATTTCTGGGGAGAGTTCACCGTTCTGAACATCTCTGTGTGAGCATCAGATTCTGATATTCTGAGCACACAAATCGTCTTTCCAGATAGAAATTCAATAGCTCTCCCCAGAACTACCTGTTAAAACTCAGGCGGTAGATTAAATATTTACTTGTTCCTTGTCAGGTACTTCTGGTTCATCAGGAGAATTTAAAGAGGTACCAAATGCTGAGGAGTGGCAGGAGAGCACCAGGGGCTGGGGCTGTGGGCACGGTGGTGGTGGTGGTCCTCAGCTGAGCCCCCAGGATCCCAGCACTGGTGCCCCCAAAGCCACCAGGGTGTCCTCTCCTGCTATCTCTGTGCTTAGACACTGTAGATGGTGCATAAAACCTTTCCTGGGGTCTGACACCACGGATTGCAAAAGTCCAGAAGATCTGCTAAGAGCTGATTCAGCAAAGCCTTGAAGCCTGTATCTAAATTCCCCCTTAAAATCACTGCAACGTGAACAAGTGCTCAGCATTTAGGAGATTATGTGGTTTTGAGTATGAGTGAGTTTAGGTTTGAGTGTGGAATTGTACTTTGGGCTGAAGTGCTTTGAATCAGAGCCTGAATAAGGTCTCCTACAGTTAATTTTTATGGACTTGAGATATGAGCAGTGTGCTGGCAACTGAACTAGTAATTTTGCTATTTAAAAATCAAACGAACTAAGTTTTCAGCCTTTAATGCTTTTCCCCGGCTTTATTCTTAAGTAATATCTGTGCAACCATTGAATATTTTGTTCTATTTCATTTCATTAGAAACTGATGTGGCCAAAAGAATTCTGGTTTTACTGTTGATGCCTAGCTAATGTTGTCTTTAATTTCATTATTCATTCCATTCACTTGGCCTGAAATTGATGCTTGATTGTCATGTAAACTATTTCTCAAATGCAATTCTGAACTGCAAAAAATAGGAGTGATGGGTACAATATATTCCAGCAGTGTTAGCCCAAAAGACAGGGTACAGTGGGTGTTAATAAGGTCAGGCTTTCAATGATAACCCACACGAGTGGTGCTTTTTTGTGCGACTTGTAAAGGCAGATTATAAACACATCCAGCAACAGCTAAAAAAGATGTTGACACAATGATCTTATTTCACTCAACCATATGGACTTTTTATCTCTCACATCCTTTAGTCCATGTGCAGTTTTCTTCTCTCTTGAATGGCTGTTGCTGTAACAGCTGTGCAATGTACAGACAAAGCCTGAAATCTCGAACAGAGAGTGCACTGATCTTGTATTTGCAAATAGATATGAATTTATTGCAGGAACGGGGGATAACTGTTTCAAGTTCTGCAGGCTTCTCTCTGCTTCTGGCAGAAGGTCAGTGAATATGCGGAGAGGTAATAAAAGAGAACTTTGGGAGAATTTGCTTTGCAACTCACATACTTTTTATGTATTCCATTTCATAAAAGACAGAAAAAGGAACTTCAGTGCAATTTACTTGGGAAGTTAATTGGAGCAGACATTCAAGTCTTAAGTAAATCAGCTCTATATCATTTGACACACAACATTACTTCAATTAGTATGACTTTCACCATTATCTAGACAGAGGAAAAGATGTACCATGCTAATCAGAATATTAAAGTGACACTAGCATTTATATATTATGAATATTTACTTAACAAATGAATGCATGATAAATGAGATTGGTCTAGAAATCTTTCAGAGTAGAGAAGATGTGGATTTTTCCCCCCCTCAGGAAATTCTTTCTTGTGCCTAATCCAGTTATCAAATTTTCAGTGCATTTTAACTGATACCTCCTTTCCCCCACAGAGCAGCTCGTGTCACAGCTCGCATGGGGGTTTCTGCACGTACAGGAATCGTAGGGAGACTGCAATTCTGTGAATGGCCCATGGGGCTGAAAGCTGTTTTGAGGCAGGTCTTTTACACATGTTTCTACACCAGTTGACCCAACCACTGACAATGAGTCTAAATCTGGAGCATGAAGCCCTATATTTGACCCAATTTTCACAGTCAGAGCACTGTGATCACCAGGGCCATAGGTAAAAGTGAGGACTATCTAAAGCTGAGCAAGTTCCAGGTCCAATGTCAGTACAGATGTGCCTGTGCTCAGGGTTGTGGACAAACATCTTCTCTAATGCTCTGTTACAGCGAGTAAGACTCATGTACCCTTCAGTATCTGGTCTTTCAAGACCAGGTTGGATGGGGCTTTGAGTAACCTAGTCTAGTGGGAAGTGTTCCTGCTCATGGCAGGGGGGGTTGGAACTAGATGATCTTTAAAGTCCCTTCCAACCTAAACCATCCTGTGATTCCCATCTGGTTATTTCTGGGTCATGCAGGCAAAGCACAGCTCATCATCTGTATGTAAGCCTCAGAACACAGTAACAGAGACATCTGCCATCCTAAGGAGGGTGTGCAATTGTAGGCTTTTCCATGAGTTTTGTTTGCTTGGGCATTTTTTGGGAAGAGGCACGTTTTCAGGAGAACAAAGAGATTGAAAATAGCCTCTGTTTCCTACATAATGCATGTTGACCAATGCCAACCTCAAGCTCCATGTTGAGATGTGCACTGAACATTACTTCGAAAACTCACTGTCAGAGTCAAAGTGAAGTTCTCACATTTCCTCCATCTGTTTCTGTGGGTAACTGCCCGGAGAAGGACACAGGACATGCAGGCAAAGGGTAGGGAGTATGCAGGGATTGGCTCGTTGGTGATGAAAGCCCCAGGAATTTTTAATAATTTCTATTCTAGGATGGAATAATTTTCAGGAGGTAAAAAAAGAGTCTTTTTAGCAGGTCATTGCTGAGTATAGCAGTGAAGTGTAACCAGGGGCTCTTGTCTATAATGGTATATCAGGGCTCTGACTTCCAAGGTTTCATCTCTTCGTTTCCTGCTCTCTTGGATATCACAGGACCTTGTGCTCTATGTTTAAGATGTATTTTGCTCCAATGTCAGTGTATAGCAATTCCTGCAGTAACCTTGTACTAGCATTGTCATGATCATTTCTTGGCCATCCATCACTCCAGTATCTCTACGTCCTTAAGTAGACCAAGTGACACCTTCCAACAGCAAAGGAACTTTGATTGCATCTTATCTAGAGCTGAGCACAGAGGGTAGCTCTCCAATAGCTCTGTCTGGAAGGGCAAATCAGCTGCCTTTGCTGGATTTTTCCACAATGTACAAGGTCTTGGGAGCAGATTTTGTTGCATAAGTGCCTGTGATGCAGCTCCTGTGTTGATTTATTTTGCTTTATTTTATGTTGTTCAAGTTCATTCTCCTCACAGCCTTCAATCTTCCTGGAAGGAAGATGTTGACACAAACTGGGACTTGCCCCAGACTCTAAAAAGAAGAAGATGGAGATTATCAGAGCCCATGATTGCTAAAAAACCTGCAGATACCATGGTCTTTCTCCCCGACTGACCTGTCATGGGTCTCCCAGCAGCTTCACCCACAGCAAGCATTGCCCCGTGCTTGTGCTGGGGCCCAGCTCTCTTTCCTACCAAGGCAGATAAACCTGCCCATTAATACTACCTCGTTAACTTCTCCTTACACAGAGGAAGTCAGCAACTGCAAAACCCAGTAGCAAGCAAGGCTCATTTTCTTGGAGTGTGTGATGTCCATTGACAGGGTTTGTATGTGTGACTGACACGGTAGATTAATTTACAATAAAAATGCAACTTTCACATAAATGACATCAGGAGATATCTTTAGTGCTATGCTCATCTGCCTGAAGGGACAATGTGGTTTTCTATTACTGCTAAGATGCACAATAGCATTGCTCGGATGATTTGGTTTTAGTTTTATACTGTGCTGCCAGTTCAATTACAAATATAGACAAGCTGCAGCAACAGCAATAAAGCATCCATCCTCCAAAAGCCAGGTTCCTCAACCATTCAAACGGCAAGGGCACCTAAGAAATCAATGGTCACATTTGAAGATGTGATATCATTGTAATTTTGAAAAAGGCAGGTGTTGGGATTGTACATTGTTTTACCCAAGCGAAAATATATTGGTTGCTCCTTTATGGCACCCTTCAGGTCTGGAATAGGCATGTCGCATCCATCACAAGAGTAGATTTCTGTATCAAGAACGTCCATTTCTGTCAATTCTATTTGCCTAATTTGTTGGTTTAAAACACCTTTGGAAAAATTGCAGTTTGCACATAGCTAAGATATTTAAAAATTTTTTAGAAGTCATATTAATCCAGGTTTTTGCCCATATTGGGCAGGCTGTGGCCTGGGACACTCCCTGCATCTGCACCTCTGACAGCAATGTGTATGCAAGGAAGGTTGTATGACGAAGTTTGATTTTTGAGGGCTTGATAGTGCGACCTTAATGATGCCCTTTTAGCACAGCTTCTGCCTTTGTCGTGCCTTTGTATGTGTGTGGGGCTGAAATTGTATTTCCTTTGCCATCCGTAGAAGTGACCTAAGTTCCACACTCTGTCTTCCCCTTTTTATTAACGTTATCTTGCCATGGGACAGGGGGTGAATGCAAGAAGAGTCGAGCACGAGTTGATTCTCCTGCTATCTTATTGTCTGCAGTACATAAATCTTGAAAAGTGTGCTTTGAATGGGAAAGGATACCAACTTAATGATACATTTACTCTAACTATGGCTGGGTGTGCACAGAATCCTAATGTGCGCTGCAGACTCCTCGTCATAACAGATGTTGCTCTCTGCTTATAAAGTAAGTTTATTGCATTAGCTGCCTGTAAGCAGTTTACTCTCTGGAAGATTCATAAAGTAAATTAAAATTATCTAATTATTTGTTATCTAATTTAATAGAGAGATGGTCTTGATCCTCAGATATTACACATATATTATTATATTACAAGCCAGTATGCCAGAGGTCCCTTTCTGAGCTCTGAACAGCTATTGAACATGAAAAGAAACCTCTACTCACACACAGACACGTCGAGAGAGTGGCTGCAACAGTCCTACCAGGGAGAATTTGCTGGACCATGACTTTTATTTATAGGTATTTTTCTGTGGATAGCTGTCCCTCTTGCCTCTTCACCTGTCACCTAGCCCAGTCCTGCTGCTCTTGGCAGCTTTTTCTGCAGTTGAGAGCCCAGCTCTGCTGCGACGTCTCTGACGTGCCCCTTCTTGCAAGGTTCATCTCCTGTCAGGTCCCTGCAGAGATGTCGTGGCACAGAGCAAACAGGAACGCTCCGAGCAGACCACAGCAGTTCACAGGCTTAGCTAATGGCCAAAACAGTGTTTATTTACTAATCCTTGGTTAATTTTCCTCACACAACTGACCATTCTGCTTCCAAATCTCCTAAAGTGTCACCTCCCTCTGGTTGTCTGAGCTCCTGGCTTTTACACCAACGTAGAATCATAGAATCATAGAATGGTTTGGGTTGGAAGGGACCTTAAAGATCATCGAGTTCCAACCCCCTGCCCTGGGCAGGGACACCTCCCACCAGACCAGGTTGCTCCAAGCCCCATCCAGCCTGTGCTTGAACCCCTCCAGGGATGGGGCATCCACAACTTCTCTGGGCAACCTGTTCCAGTACTTCACTACCCTCACAGCAAAGAATTTCTTCCCCAGATCTCATCTCAATCTCCCCTCTTTCAGTTTGAAGCCATTACCCCTTGTTCTATCACTACACTCCCTGATAAAGAGTCCCTCCCCATCTCTCCTGTTTTTCCAGCACGCATCCTCAAATGTTACCTCGTGGGCCCTTGAGCTGGGGTGAAAGAAGCCGGGTCCATCATCTGTGGACACTCTGCAAACCATGGCATGGCCCATTGCCTTCTGCTTCATGATCAGCATAGGGTGAGAGGGGGTCTTGGTTTGGAACTGAAAATCCCACGCACTGGAAGGGGAGACCAAGTGAGTCCTCCTTTTATTGTAATGCTGATATGTACATTTTATCCTGTAATTCTCTGAGTCATTATAACAAATTGCTCATGCTGGTGTCACTCATTTCCCCACAGGTCTCTTAACTCCCAAGCCAGCAGGTAGCAAGCTGCAAATGGTATTTCAAAATGAAAAATCACAGGTGTTTTCTGGCCGTCATCCAAAGAAAGGAGCGGGGATTTCAGGCAGAAATCAAATCAGACCGCGTGGAAAGATCCCCCCAAACACCTCAGACAGTCAACAGATGGTAACAGTGACATTAAGAAGCCAGCCTTCTAACCTGGGAAACTCATGGCCATGAGCAGCAAAAGCATTTGCATTAAGTCTTCTATAAAAAGCTTCTAATAAGGAAGGGCTGAAACAGCAGTAATGTCACGTCACAGACTGCGGTGCTGTAGGAGAAACAGGGGAAGGAACATCCTTTGCTGCGTACCATGTCCTGGCTGCTAAGAGTAGTAAAATCCCACATCATCTTGAGAGAGCCACTATATATAATATAGATACATGTATACACACATACATACATACATTTTGCTTCTTTAGCAAAGAGAAAAATTTAGACAGCAATTTAGACAGTCTAAAAAAAAAATTAAAATAAAAAAAATTAAAAATTTAGACAGTCTAAAAATTTTAGACAGCAAAATGACAATGAGCAAGCAGTGTGCTCTTGTGGCCAGGAAGGCCAATGGGATCCTGGGCTGCATAGGGAAGAGTGTGGCCAGTAGGTCGAGGGAAGTCATTCTCCCCCTCTACTCTGCACTGGTGAGGCCACAACTGGAATACTGCATCCAGTTCTGGGCTCCCCAGTTCAAGAGGGATAGGGAACTACTGGAAAGAGTCCAGTGAAGGGCAACGAGGATGATTCAAGGATTGGAGCATCTCCCTTATGAGGAAAGGCTGAGAGAGCTGGGACTCTTTAGCCTGGAGAAGAGAAGGCTGAGGGGAGACCTTATCAATGCTTATAAGCATCTCAAGGGTGGGTTGAAGGAGGAGGGAGCCAGACTCTTTTCAGTGGTTGCCAGCGATAGGACGAGGGGCAACGGGCACAAGCTGGAACATAGGAGGTTCCACTCAAATATGAGAAGAAACTTCTTTCCGGTGAGGGTGCCAGAGCCCTGGAACAGGCTGCCCAGGGAGGGTGTGGAGTCCCCTTCTTTGGAGATTTTCAAGACCCGCCTGGATGCAGTCCTGAGTAACATGCTCTGACATGCTCTGGGCAATCCTGCTTCGGCAGGGGAGTTGGACTAGATGATCTTTATGGTCCCTTCCAACTCTAAAAATTCAGTGAAATTCAGTGAAATTTGCACTTGCTCTTTGTGCTTTGGACAGAGGTTCCCTACTGTTTTCCAATGCAGGGTGCACACCTGTGTGTGCTCTGTCATTATTACCCCACAGTAATGGCTTTCACTGGTGTCTAATAGAGGAGAAAGGATCTTTTCAGATGATATTAGTGCAGCCCATATCGGCTATTTATGGAAGAAATTGCTTGGTGATAATGTTACGTTTGGTTGAAATTTACAGTTTTTGGTGCACTGCAATAAAGTAGTAGTGACATCACCCTCAGGTAGTTAATATTTCTACTGTCTTTACTAGTTTATTCCATTTATTCCTGATTTGCTCAAGATGTTGGGAAGGTCCTGTATCTTTTCCTTATCCCTCTCTCCACCTGACAACCACATTAATACAATAATTTAAAAAGAAGATAGCAAACCCTTAGCAGGATTCCTTATGTCTTTGCTTAAGCCTGCCGGATAAATAGAATTTATGTAGCCCTCATTGACACTATCTCTAGTGATGGAGAAATGAATAACATGGTTAGAGAGAGCCTTACTCTTGGGTTACCTGTAACCCTGAATGAATGCATAAATATTACTCTGTGCTTGACCTGTCAGGGTAGACCCAGGGTCCACGTAAACAATAATTCATTTCTGAAACTGAAGGTACGAATGTTCAGGTAGACGCTTGTTGATTATCCAGCCTCTCCTTTCTGAAAATATTTGAATGTACAAAATTATAAATAACGCTTTTCATCACCAAAATGGAGCTACTTGTAAAAGCACATAAAAGTCCAAAATTTATAAAAAATGGCAGAAATAAACTATGGGAGATTTGTATTAGAAAAATTTTTTTAAAAAATGGTATTTGAATAAGGATTAGATTATGTTGAGGTAAAGGATTTCCCCTTTGCTCTTTCTTTTTCTCTGCAGTGACTACAGTTCAATTCCTGAGATACATGTGTTAGCTGTGAAAACACTGGCACAAAGTGTCTCAACTTTAATACCACAAGAAATACAAATCCTACATCTGTAGGAAAATACTTTGTGTTTGGCTTGGCAAAAATAGCTGTAGGGAAGCTGTGGTGCTGGGTTTTAATGTACCATGTTGTTAATGATAACTACTTAATATTTTACTCATATATTCCTTTGGGTTCCTTTAAACAGCAGCTCTCCTAAACACTGCAGAAAGGCGTAAAATGATAAATTAAGCTAGGTCAAAGGGGAGAAATTATTTTAAATGAACACAAACATCTATTTTGTCCAGACTTTTAATGAATTGAAATGCCAAATTTGCTAGAGATGACAGCATTGTAAATCCTATTTATCTCTACTAAAATTTCCTTATTTTTCCCCACTCCTCCTTCATGCACTCATACATCAAGTCAATGTAGTGAGAATTACTCTACTAAAGTGCAACCAGAAATCAAAGTTTCCAGTCCCAGGGTACCCACAGGTCCACCACTGGGTAACTCCTGACTGGTCCATACTGGGATTGCGTGGACCAAACCTGTCAGGGTTGGTCCTCCTTGCCAGGTAGGGTGCGGTGTGATCTGCATATGCAGCACTTCCGGCTGCCATAGCATTGGCTGGATTTATTTATATTTATATATGGCTATTTTTAACTAGTGATCCTGGACTACCCCTCAAAGTTTATTTTAACCCCAAACTATGCCGTAGAATCGCAATCCAGTCTTTGCCCCTGGAGTAAGAAGAATAGTCTCTTGATGTTTTTTTTCATCACAGGTTGTTTTTTGCACAGTCCTAATAGGAACAATTAATTCATATGACATATATGACTTCTGTGGTCTCTCAATATATGGTAAAGGCTGCTGCCTTGTCCTGTCATTAAATGATTAAATCTTGTGACGGCACAACTGAAAATGTAGTAAATAAAATAGGACAAATGATTAAACAACTTAAATTTCACCTACTAAGACATTAAAAATATTGTTAGTTTGTGACTATTTATTATAGGAATGATGAGTTTAATGAAGATTTAAACACTGTCTTCAGTGAACTGATGCTACTCAGCTTAAATATCTGTTACCTCAGGAAGGTGAAATTGCTGTGCCCCATGTAGTGACCATAAAGCATCTTTGAAAAAAAAAAAAAAAAAGCATGCTGATTTAAACTTCTGGTTTTGCAGTTAATTACAAAGTGGTGCTGCAGCTGATGAACTTATGGCTTGGAAGCACAGTCCATGAGCTGACTCACCCCTGGGCCAGGCAAGGCTCGGGGACACGGGGCACACTGACACTGCTGACACTGGCCAGAAGCAGGACATTTGCTTCGCATTTGAGTAGGGATTTACCTCCCCTGCAGTACTTTATCTTCAAAGCACATAAACCTCCATATGCTGGATTGAAGCCATTAGTGATCAGATTATTAATATGCTAACAACAGCTACCTTAGGTATAGCAGGTAGAAATGTTTTTTTTCTTTCTTTTCCATTTTGAAAATGGCTTCACCTTCACCAATACCTGAAATACTGGCAAATCCAGTATTCCTCTCGTTTGCTCCATATTCAGAAGACCATTGCTCCTTCCAATTATTTTTTATGCCAGTAGCTGGTCAGGGCTCTGATCCTTTTTGTTCTGGACACTGCACAGAGAAGGGAAAGCAGCTTTGCTGCCATGAAATATTGCCCAGAGAGGCAGAAGGTGGAAGGACATCCGTGCTTCGCACACCGAGCAGTCAGACTGGAGGATGCCAGTCCTGCAATGACCTCCATTACTGCTGCTCATCTCCTGCTTCACTTTTCCATGTGCCTGTAGCAGGGATTAGCATATCCCAGGCAGCTCCCGTGCACGTTTTGCAGCAGGGGTAGGTCCCTGTCCCTCCTCCCACCCCACTGAAGTCAATCCATAAGACGGCTTTACTCATGTCACCCCTGCCATCCATCTCACCATGGATCCAGTCCTGAATCCAAGCTGTGAAGGGCTCTCATGGGCGTTTCTCCTGTTATTGGGGGGGAGGGACACCTGCAGTGCTTTACTCTGCCACCCGCTCTAAGTCCTGCGAAGTTGAAACCTCCATCATGTATTGAGTTTTGCCTTTAAAGTGTTGTTGGCTTCCACCAACCATCTGATGTTTTGATTGAATCTAACCTCAAGAGCAAAAGCAAATAAATAAGGAAGAAAAAAAAAAAAAAAAAAAAAAAAGGATTTGTATCTTGAGAATCTTGCTGGAATCTATGAAGTATGCCCTGATCTGTTAAAGGATTATAGTAACTTTGTATTAGATTTCTTCTTCTTTCTTCTTCTGTTCAGCACAGCCCTGGTAATCAGATGGTGTCCTGTCCCCATCACCTGGAAAAGTCACCCCCCCCAGGGTGACCGGTGCACCTCTGGGACCCCTGTTGTGGCTGAGGCTCCCCTGCTCCTTCAGCTCCCAGCTCCCGACACAGCAGAAGCTCCCTACAGCCATTCATAACGTTTGTCTAACAAATTATTTCCTTCTGACAAGGGGAGAGGACAACAAATCCTTGAAGATGCCACATTCATGTTATTAAAGGTCTGGAAACCGACAGCCTGTTCCCCGGGGCTGGCTGACCTGGGGCTTTGTTTTTGGCACTGAGTTTTCAGCAATCTCACGGCATGCTTTGGACCATCCCGGTCTTCCTGAGGAGGTGCAAAAGTGAGTGTAAATCTTCCCAGCTATCACTTGCCCATCGATCGCAAGGCGCTTGGCAGCGATCTGAACGGTTTTGTGAACGATGTGTGCTACACCCCCGGCATCCATTAGCTGCCTCTCCCCTGCAACGCCGCAAATACATTATTTGCCCCTAGTGAGCATCTCCATCCAGGCTTGCATTAACACCGTTGCCACCACAACCCCTAATTTATTGGTCAGGGTGTGCTTTTCAACAATATTTACAGCCCGGCTTAATAGCGTGTCTGCATTTTGTTTGCCGCAGATGATAACTCAGGGATTTGTTTGGCTGACTTAAGGAAACACTTCGGAACAACTGCCAGCGGGTTTAATTTTATTGCTGGAAGGAATTAAACAAACACAATTTTAACATATCCTGTATGATCACTTGATGTTTTCTGAGGACTGTATCAGCCTCCATCCTGCTTTGGTGATGTTTTGAAGGGGATGTTTGACACAAACCTCATTATAGCTCCCAAAACCTGTGCCTTATCCAGAGCCCATTTTATCCAATACTGTGGCCATTGGACTCTGTGCCAGGAGACCTTTTCCTGGTGTTCTCCCTTATAAAGTGTTAGTAGAAGTTGCTAATTGATGTGAACCTGCTTATAAAAATGTGACCTACATGGATCAGTGCATTTTCCCGCAGGTCCCGCAAAGCAACTGGACTCCCACAGCTCCCATCACATCCAGGGAAACTGCCAGGGACCAGCCAGAGCTGGGAGTCAGCCTGCAGTCAAAATTGCAGCAATTAAAAATAGCCCCTTCTCTGCTGCCCTTATTCCTCCCACACTTGCCAAAACCATCCTGCCCTGATTAAAATGCTGTTTAGCGTGTCCAGAAAACTCATGGATGATCTGCTAGAGGATGAAGTATTGTGCCACTTGCACGATGGGCTTTTACCACTGAACTTTTTTTTCCCCCTGCTAAATTCCACGTGCTGTCACATCCCACTGCAGGAGCAGCAGCTTTAGGGTGTTTATTAGAGCATCCCCGAGTATCCCAGGCCCCTGAGCCCCCGGGGCCTCTAACAGGAGAAAACAAGTGAAGCTGCGCTCATTGACCGTTACACAAATTGACTGCTACTTGTGCTGATGTTTTCAGCATAATCCATTGCAGCTTGAACATGTTGACTATCTGCATAATTTCTCCTTGAATAATTTTACTGCCATATGGGATAGGGCAGACCTTGAGCTGCCGGCTCTGCGCATAACCCCTCCGCACATTAACGAGTCTCACTCAACGAGTGCAGCACAGCAGCCTCCGCATCCCTGGGACTAAGCTCATGGTTTCTGCTGAGTCTCGGGTGCAATATTTTCCAGCTGATGTGGCAGTCTGTGGCACGAGGGACGGTTTGCGAACACGCAGCCTGTTATGAGAAGCACCCATGAGTGGTGATGGTGCTGCTGAGAGAGCCCCTGGTGCACCCACAGGCTGCATCACTCCTGCGGTGGGGATGTCAGGGCTCTGCAGAGCAGCCCGCGCTGGTCAAATGAGTTTTTAGGGTGTAGAGAGAGTGTAGAGAGTTTAGGGTGGAGAGAGAGACGATTTCAGCCTCCGAAGCTGTCAAAAGTCAGGTGTTTTCGTCAGCACTGATTTGAGCTTCTAAAATAAAATAGTGTTCAAGGAAAATGACCAGCTTAGCCTTGCTACACAGGAAAACTTAAGAAATTCTTCAGAAAGCTCCTGTCCTTTACTGTTTAGCCTTAAAGCAAAGCGTAACCTCTAGCAGTATATGCTGCAGTTAATATTGTTGACAAGCTGGGATGTCTTTCAGCACAGACTTCACGTCTTAATTAAATGGAGTTTGTTTCAGCAAATAATGCTTGTCAAAAGTGGGGTTTTTTTTTGCCTTAGGACTATTACAAAGATGCTATTAGACATTTCGATAATCAGCCATCTGTGTCTCAGTGTTACAATAGCTCCATGTGAAGACAGACTAGTTTTTCCCAGGCCAAAGTTATAATTACAAATTAAACACACAGACATGGCAGGCTAATCTTAAATATAAAACCATAGAGTCGTAGTACACTGTGCATGAGAAAACTGGGAGCCTCATTGCTTTTAGGGGAAGCTCTGCCACCAGATCGATCTGCGGAGGGACCGGTGCCAGTTACAATGGGGCTGTTCATCCCTCTCCCTGCAATGCCGAGGAGGAAGGCTGCTGGAGAAGCCTGCGGTAAGCTGCCCGCGTAACCCAGAAAGAGAGATTGACATCTCTGAATCAATCAGTGAGGGCCAAAGGCTGCCCTGGTTTATGCCCTGCACAATCCCATGAGCTGCTGAGGGATTGCAGAGGGCTTGGGCTGAGCTCCGCGGTGCTGGTACACTAGGAAAGGGTACCTTGAATCACCTGTGCTGGGTATTGTACCTTCCTGAAAGAATTTCATCCTTTTCAGGGGTAGGTGACAGATCCCGTGTCTGCCTCGAGCCCTTCCTGCACCTTTCCATGTGTTATTTGTCCACAAATAAGTCTGCGAGCTCCCAGCTGCAAATAGACAGTTATGAACGTGTGCATAAGGTGCAACAACACATGCGTCCGTATAGAAATTACACTCAGCTGCTTTTTCAGGGCAGCGAGGAGCCCTGCTCATCACTTCGCCTCTATTTCAGCTGAATGTGCATGCCCACATTTTAAAAAGCCATTGATCGCCGACTTATATCCCATACAAAAGGGAGACAGCATCCTGCCACCCGTAATCCTGACACCGAAAGGATAAAATAGACACTGTCAGCATGAGCTTTTGTCAGGTTTTATTGTAAAATTTGAAGAAAAAGAGCATTTACAGTATCTATAGAGAGCACTTTGTGGGATTCTTTTTTTGCCCCTCCTCTTCTGTACCAGGTGTTACTGCAAATACATTGCGTGAGTGGTACTATACAACACATCAAAGTAAATACAAATGTATTTCAAATGTTGCACACTAATACTGTGTTGGTACAAATCTCCACTAAAATTGATGTATTGAAAAACACTTCAGTGTCTTTTATAAATAAAGGGGGAAATTCACATGTACGAGCATTACAAGAGGAGGCTTTTTCAGGCAGCGCTGATTTTTATTTTTCCACTGCACATTTTCCAGTGTATGTGTTCAGTGCTGAAAATTCATCAGTTCTCTGTCTTGAGACAAATGAACCTGACTTTTAGTGAGGCTTAAAGGGTAGGGATGGGCTGCTGACATGGTGTAGCTGTGTGTACAGGACAGTGCCCCACCGACACCAGTGTGTGAATCCACCCATCGATGCAGAGGCTCAAAGGGGAAAAGAAGAAAAACATTCCCAAACCACCTACTGAAGTTCCCAAACCTTTTTTAGCAGATGTTGCGTATTTTTTTTTTTTTATTCGTCTGCTGGATAAGCTTTTGTCTGCAGGATGAGTGCAGGATACTGGTTTTGGCAAGAGCTGGGAGCATGCAGAGATTTCAGAGACTGATGAAGTCAGTGGTGGTGGGGAACACGCTGCACCAGGTTGCTGTCTACAAGTGTGGCTGCATCCCCTTCCAAAATAAAGGCTATTGAAGATATGCAAATTAGAAAAAAAAAAAAAAATCACATAAAGAGTTTTCAGGCTTGAGAAAATGCCTTGCCGTGAAAGAATAAAATCTGCTTAAGAAATCATAAAGGAGCTGATGTATTGAACTGGATTGAAATACTTTTACACAGAGAAAATACTGAGCAATTTTGGCTATGGGATAAAGATGGCACCCTGCATGCCAGCGGTCGGATGCCAGTGCCAGCCAGCTTCCGAGCTGAAGTGGTGTTTAATACAGAGCTGACTTTGTGCTGAGCAAGCTTGGGAAGTGGAAAACTGCCGAGAGAGCAGGGCTTGCTGGCGCTGGCTGCCTCTGTCAACACGTGGCGTCTTCCCGGGCATTTTCTTTGCACCAGGACTAGATGAACTGGATGAAGAGAACAAGCTGAAGCATAGCTATCAGGTGGGATATAGCCCATTTCAGATCAGCCACTTAAAAGAAAGTCAGGCTAGAGAGGGTAATTAATAAGCCAGTAGTTAGCCTGTATTTGTGGTCCACCAATATTTTTGACCCTGTATTTTAAAGTAATTGTCTTGGATTCTATGTAAAAATAAAACTGGATCCCAGTGCAACACTCCGAGTACAGAGAAATGTAATATAGCTGCTCATATTGAACTGTCTGCACAACAGGCTGTTCAGGGATGTTCAGCTTAGAGAAATTCTGCATCTTTAATGCTCAGAACAGCTCAGGTACAGTAGATACTGGCCTGCAGGGGCAGCTGTGCTGAAATGGATGAGGGTTGAAAGTAGGAAATAATATAGTTGTTTTAAAAGAAAAATAAAAACTACTAGCTGATGCCTTATTACTTTTTTTTAACTTGGTTGGACCTGCTAAAAGAAAAGGGAGGTGGGAGTCCAAGATGCCAGCCTGGTCTCCCTGCCTGACCCCACTCAGATCAGGCTTTGCCAGTCCTCGAAGCAAATCCTCTGCAGAAATTATGCCCTTTCCTATGCAGAAACTTCCCTCCACTTTCTGGAAGTCAATTAACACCGAATTTACTGTAACCTTAAATAGGACATTAAAAACACTCCCTCTGCAATACTCCTTGCAGTCAAAAAAGAAATCCCCTCTTCAGGTAATGCTCCCCTCTCTGCTCTGCTGTGATTGAAAGCCAAGTGCCAGCCACCATCGCACCCTCCTGCTGCAAGCTACAGAGAAACTGGAAAGTCACTGCTCCCGGGTTGGGCACCCTGTGGCGCAGAGAGAGATGTGGCATCACGGACATGCGACCGTGGGGAGAAACATTTGCTAATGTGGGAAGTCGAGTTTTAGTTCTGGAAATGCCGGTGCTCTGACCTTTGTAAATTGGGATGGGCTTCGTGTTTGATTTAGTGCTTGTCTTGTTTACGAGACGCAGCTGGCTTTCTGCTCTCTGCTGTGCTTACTGCCTTTATCTGATGGCTTTGGACAAGTGTCAAAGACACCATAGACTGCCAAGGGTTAGATGCTGAAGTGCTTAATTAAACGAGCCTCTAGGCAGCGGCAATTTGCATGGTAGAAGCATCACAGCAGGGCTCTTCTTCTTTATTTTTTTTTAAAGTTAGTATTAGGAACTAGTTAAAAAAGACTCTTTTTTGGTCTTGCTTTTTGTCCTGCAACCAAAAGCAGTTGGAAAGTATGACCCATGTTCCCCGCCGTGTTTCTCAAACTTAAGATGAGACCTGCAAGAGCTTTGTTCACCTTTGAGTTTAGTGTCACAAGCATTTTTTCTCCCTTTTTCAGGAGTTTTCTTTTTTCTTACAATGAGGGACAAATAAAATTAAAAGAAGGAAAGAAAACAAAGGAAAACAGAGCTTCTTTATTAGCCAGTCATGTCCCTGAGGACTGTAAGTCACCCAAGCACACTGTGTCGAGGCGCCGAGGGTCATTAACAGCACTGCGGGAAGGCACCGGTCCATCTTCCCAAAGGGCTCTGCGGGGCCGACCTTTTGTGCCGTACACACTGAGTTATGGGCATCAATTCAGCTGGAGCAGAGAGTCGATCGGGCCAAGAACATAACATGTTGCACTGGTGATGCTCAAACCCTCCTGTTCCACCTGCACGGGCTGTAAATCCCACCTCATCGCGCCGGGCAGCCGCGGGACTTCAGTGTCTAAGGGATTTTGGCAAATGCATGAGGCTGGGCGGCAGCAGCCAGCTCGCATTGCATGCAATAAAAATATAGATGAATAGTTGCAGCTCTGTATTCCCAGCCCCCTTCATCACACAGCCCCCAGCCTGGGCTGCAGGTCAGCCCCACAGCTCGGGCACCAGCCCCGAGTCAGCACCTTTGCATTTTGGGGGCACCCTGATTTTTACCAGATGTGAGCAGAGGCAAGATTGATGCCTGCCCATATCTTTTCTCTGTTTTCAGCGTTGTTTAAAAAAAAATAATCCTCAGAGCCTTGATATTTTATTCTTTATTTCTAGAGATCAGTGTTAAAAAAGAACCAACCCTGTTGGTTGAGGAAGGTTATAAAAAGGATGACATTAGGTGTCTTTTTCTTCCTCTAGCAGATAGGGGTGCTCTCTTCCCAGGCTCACTGCCCTTGGCTGGGACCAAATATTGCTGCCCTCATCTCTTTTTTAAAAGAAACACGCAGGTTTTCCTGGTCTCCAGATGCAGAGATTTCTCTGTGTTTTATTTCAATCTGCTTCAAAAAGCAACAAGGGAAAAAAATAACTAAAAATCTCCCGCTCCGGCAGGGACTGGGTGAGGCCACCATGGGGATGTGGCAGGAGCTGAGGTGCCGCAACACCAGGGAAGAGATGCACAAAGAGGGGAAGGAGAGGTGAAATCCAGAGAGGAGTTCAAAGCATTTGGGGAACCACAGCAGGTGGTACCCGTTGTGAAAGCTCACATGAGGCAGTGGAGACAGGTGCGAGAGAAGGTGGAGGAGAGTTTGCTCAGCTGGGGGGGATGAGCTCTTTGGAGCAAGCGGCAGCACTGGAAGAGGTAAGTATAACATTAATCTCTGCTTTGTTTGCCATAACCTAACTGTATTGTAGGGTTTGGGTTTTTTTTTTTGGTTAGCCCAAGAGAAAATCATATAATCATAGAATGGTTTGAGTTGGAAGGGACCTTAAAGATCATCCAGTGCCTCCCCCTGCCCTGGGCAGGGACACCTCCCACCAGACCAGGTTGCCCCCTCCAACCTGGCCTTGAACCCCTCCAGGGATGGGGCAGCCTCAGCTTCTCTGGGCAACCTGGGCCAGGCTCTCACCACCCTCACAGCAAAGAAGTTCTTCCTAATCTCTAATATAAATCTTCCCTCTTTCAGTTTAAAACCATTCCCCCTCATCCTATTGCTCCACTCCCTGATTAAGAGTGTGTAAAATGTGCAAAGCAGCGAGTCAAGCAATAAATGAGGGTTTTGGCTGGGAGGCAGAGTAGGAGCTGTAATATGGTATGGAAAGTGGGTGCTGGCTGCTCGCCTTGCGGGATGCACTTCGTTAGAACAAGCAGGAATTATCCATAGATTGTCTACGGGAGAAATTATCCAAGCATGAGGTGGAGAGTCATAGGATGGGAAATCCCTGAGGTTGAGTGTCCCAGATCCAGGATTTCAATGAAGAGAAGCAGCAGCTATGCATATAACCCTAATGATGTTCACTTAAAATACAGCCCTGAATACGAAGGGACAAAGTGGGTCTTAGGGAAAAAAATACCCAGGCATCACAGCATGCCCATATCTTTGATGAATAACCAGGTTGTTGCACTCATGCCAGCGCTTATGTCTCCCCCAGCCTCAGTTCCCACTTTCCTGTTCATTTTGTTGACCTGCTGTAGGGTTATAGGGGGAATTACCTGTTATCTCCTTACAGAATTGAGATCTTGGCCTTTTTATCTGTTTTACGCAGTACCTAATACACTACTGAGCACTCTAGTAATTAAGACCTAATCATGGTATAAATCAAGTAAATAAGTACTTGTCAACAGGTCATCAGGACTTGTGTATCTCTTGGGCAAAGCTGTGCTCATGGAGGTCAACCCAAAGGGCCTAACTCCTCCAAGGAGGGTGAAGGGTTTTTTGATGCCCCCACCGCACCTCGCTAAGCCCCTTTGGCAGGAGTGACTGAGCAGCTCTGCCACTTTCCCACCTCCCAGCCATGCCCACTGACATCTTTTGGGACTTTTGTTGATTTTTTTTTTTTTGTAGTAATAAAAAAAAAAAAGAAAGTATTAAATGGTAAGAATATGTTAACTATTGTCACAGACTCCAAATTAAGGCACTTGTGAGTTTTCTCTCCAATTTAAAAGTGGATGGTTTCTAAATAGTCACTGAACTGCATAGTTAAAGATGTTAAGTAAAACTCCCTCTCATTCAGAAAGTGAAAATATTGAGGGAAATACTAAGTCAAAACAGTACTTCCATTATACTGATGTTTAACCTCAAAATTCATCTGATCTTGGGACTAGAATCTTATTGTCAATGAGGGACTATTTTTTCCATGATTCTCGTGTCACAATACCCAACCGATACATGAGTGTTACAGGATAACTAAAGGGTCATTATTTCAATTTAAATTCATTTCAATTAATCACTGTGATTAATTAATTAATTAGCTAGGAATTGATTGTGAACTGGTGGAGAACATGAAGGGAGTGGGAAAGGAACTGCAAACATGGAAGTGTAGTCTCCTTGACAGAGTTGAAAGGCAAAAATGAGTTGAAGCTTTTTTGGAGTATATGTAAAAATTTCTGTGTCATAAAAAAAAAATAAAATCAGAGTAACAAATGTGCAGCACTTTAATGTCAGATTTGACTGTCATTGGAACTGTTCACAAGTTGTGTGGACAATCTAAGTTGTACTTCATTTTCTAAGTATGATATATAACCATTAGGATAATTTAGAAAACACATCACCAGAACCTGGGCTGAAGAGGGAAGAAAGGGAACATCTTTGGAAGGTCCAAGTGGGATTTTTCAAGTGAACGCTATTCCAATATTTTGCAACAAACAGGAAGAAGTGAGGTCTGTTACACATCTTTCACAGCCTATATATAAACCAGCCTCAAAGAATATTTACCTGAACAGATATATACAGGTTTGCCTTTTTTTTAATATTCTTAAAAAAGTAATATTTGCTTGATCTATGACACAATGAACGTCTCTACAGGGAAACTTACCATAGGCATAATAAAATATTCAAGAAGTCATGAAAGATAACACGAGAGCAGTGTTTGGCCTTGGTAAAACACATTTAGGATGACTGCAATGTATGGATACAGCTTCGTTCAAGAAAGGAGTTGTGCATATTTAAAGGTACTTACAAAGCTGGTCTTCTCCTTTCCTTGACATGGGTATGTTTCCTAACTGGGTGAGTAGAAAATCACGGACACCATGCATTGCTAAAGGAAGGCTATGCCAATCTGTTTTCTATGTCTGTGTTGCAATGATGGGATAGTCTCTTCTAACCCCTATGGCTCATAAGTGAAAAGAGGTGTAGGTTTCAGCCTATGGGTTTTGAAGGGCAATTTCAAGGACTCCATGTTTAATGAATTCATAGGATTCAGCTCCCCTTCTTCGTCTGTCTGAACAGATTTTTATATATTCTCTATAGAACTGAAATGGTTTAAATTACCTCAGGTCTATAGCCATGCTAAAATGCTACTCTTTTGGTAGAAGTCTAACACTTACAGCAAAGATTACCAATGTTAGTCTGCATCCTTCTCATTTAAAATCTCTGTGTGCATTGTGAAATGGGTGACTTTAAGCATCTGTGGAGGAAAATAATTACCGTGCCACTTCATATCACTGGATGCGTTCAGCAGCTGCTTTCCTACAAACTCTGGGCAACGAGGTCATTTGCAAAACGAGCTGGGTCTTTGAAAAGGCCGATGAGTGGCTCCGATGCAACAGATGTTTACCTTCAGAAAGAGTTTTCACCCACCTCAAGACCACATTTTCAAAGCTGTATGTGAGATACAACCACTCGGATGCGCCCGTTGACGCACGACTGGCTCACCCGGTTCGCACAGCTCTACGAGCCGTAGCTGCTCTCGCCCTGATTACTTCATGGTGATGGATATAGAAAGTTACAAGAAAACCACAACTAGAAAAGTTTTTATATCTTCCAAATGTGCAAATGGATCTATATTTTTATGGGAGCTCGACTGAAATTTCTCAATACCAGCTGTTGCATTCTAGGGCAATTCAGCTGGTTTTACACGAATCTCTTTGCTCATAACTAAAAGATAATTGACTATAAACAAGTGTACTATAAACGGGAGGGAAAAAAAAATCACAAAGAAAAATTGTTTCCCAGGGTGTCTGAAAAGAAATAGGCAAATTAAGTCTATGACTAGAAAATGAGTGAGTTTTCTATTAAAAATGCCCTCTGTCATTGTAGCTATTATTTTATGAAGAATCAAGTGACTTCAGTGATACTAAATATTTAACGAGAGAGACCAACGATCTCTAGAAGTGTTGCTGCCTCCTATGGGAATAACCGTAACTAATTCTCTGCCCCCGAAGAGCAGATTTTGCATATTGTGCCCAAACTGACCACGCTTACAAGCTGCTGAAAGACTAATGCCCCCTTCTCAACAAAATTGTTTTACGAACTCTGACTCTCCCCCTCAGTGTTTCCTGGCTTTTACCCGCTGTAATGGCCTGGATATTTCATGCCAAATTTCTCAAATACAATCACACAAATATGCATTAGAAGAAGGGGGGGACTCATAACGTTGCCTTTAGTAGTTCCAAGAGCAAAATTGTGTGCAGAAGAAAGCAAGCTGACAGTTACTATTTCTGTTATGCCTCCTTCTGAAATCGCATCCGCGAATCCTCCCAAAGCCATCCTGCAGAGAAAACTGATCAGTTTTCATTAAATCCCTCTCCTAGGCTTCTGCGGGTTCAAAACTGCTCTCTGATGTTTAGTTTCCCTCATCACCCAAAGGTGAATTTTAACTGCAGTCATTGCTTCTGTGGCCTCTCTGTGTTGGGGTGGGGATAGTCAGCACAGCTAACAGGCAAGGTATACGGGAAAGAAAACTGATGGCTTGAACATAACATAAAAGCTCCTCAGTATGGAAACTCAAAATCTGTTTTGTTCTACAGAATCACTAGGTTTCGTGGCTTATATGATATCTCAGTGGAGATATTATTCGCTTCCCAGCATTTTTCTCATAACCACAAATCATACCCCCAAATAAAAAATATCCCTTCAAAACCACTTCCTATTAGCAGAGCATACCTTATATTAGAAATCTTGCAAGTAGACCAGTGTTGTACCATGAAGCCTATACAGGGGTTTTTTGTTTTTGCTTTTTTTTTTTTTTCCCAGTGTAAAAATATACAATACTACTGCTCCTTTGTTGCAGTGTAAAGGTCCAACCGGTACTTGCCTGCCAAAGGCTCTACTGCTACTGCCCTTTCATACCTCTCCAACCCAGACCACTGTGTTACCCCTCCTTATACCTGAAACCTCACAGCGTAACGTGTTTTGCCTCCCATTTATAACAAACAATGAATCTTTAGCTGGTGTAATGAGATACTGTCCAAATAATCCACTGTCTTTCATAATTCTGTTGTAGTTGCTCCAGGGCCAGTCTTTGGATGTGAGAGGGTCCTTTAAATTCTTCAGTACATTCATTTTCCCCGTTGACAGCTCTACAAAAAGCACATCTGTTTGCAAATGTGAAGTAGCATATAGATAGTACTGATTGCCTTCAGTGAAAGAGGGTTGAAATGTCAGATCAGATACGTGTATGTTTGTTTGTAAGTCATAAATCAACTTGATTTCCCCTCGGACAGTGAAAGCCTGGACTTTGATCCTGCCACTGTCTTCATCCGCACTGACCAGATAGCGCCCGTCCGGTGAGATGTAAGGTGTGCCCGACACGTCGCTGTTGGGGCCGATGACGGCATCGGTAACACTGTCAATAACGAGCTGCGGCGACGCAGCCCCCGACCTATTCCTCCTACACTGGACAAAGAAGTAGCCGCCCAGGTGGGTGTAAGCCATGGTCTGCGGTAGGCAGCTATGGTTTTTGAAGTTGATAGTCTTGATGTGGGTCACAGTTTCCAGGTCAATTTTGTGAACCGCGGATTTCGATTTGTTAAAGATGAAGCCAAACCTGAAATAGAACACACGACACTGAAGTCATCTCTGGAGACACGGTGATATGCCTGAGAAAAGACCAAAGTCAGCAGAACTGGGAAACTCTATCCCGTTGGTTTAGTATGTGTGTGCAGTAATGTTGTCTCTTTTCTGTAAGAAATCTCCCTAGTTTTAGTGCTTCTAAAACACACTAAAAGGAGGTATATATTTCAGTTAAAATGAGCAACCTAATCCTGGAAGCCTGAATAAACTCTTGGGTATCTGAAAAACATCTTGAAGAGCTGAAGCTGAGCAAGACCAATTTACAATAGGAATGATACCAAGACTTGGGTGTTTTCTAGGCTAGTGTTGACCAGTTTTGTATTTAATCTGTTTTAGGTCTAGAGAGATGTAATTCAATATATACTCAAGACTTCTTCAATCTCAACATAGAAAACTGTTCAAAATAAAGCATATCCCTGCCAGGTTGGGGCCAGAGAGGAATGTTGAGCTGTATGCATAACCACTGAGTGCAGACCACGTTCCTCCTCATCTCATAGCACCAGACCATAGCTGTGATGTGCGTTTGCTACCCGTGGTACCCTGGGACTACTGCAGGAGCTGGCAAGGCTGAGGTGTAGAGGAGACTGCATTAACCACCGTCCTGCCAGCCCAGGGAAGGTGTAAAACATTTCTCGAGGAACACGACCAGCCAGGGCGCTCTGAAGAAAAGGGGTCTTTGTCTTCTGTCTCGAGAGAGGGCAGACAACAGCGAGCAGAGAATAAATGTTCTGTAAAAGATATATGCTGCAGCACATCTGAACTTTGCTGAAGACAAGAAAAGGTCAAGAATAGCCAAGAAAGGTTTCTGCTTAATTTGAGAGGGAGCCCATAGAAACAGCCTGTTTGTGTTCCCCCGGATTCACAGGTCACTGATACTGACTCGCGAAAACTAATTTTACATCGAGTATCTTTTCATCCATTCAATGCAGACCGAAGGAAATGAAGTGAGTACTTAGTTTTGTATCTCTTCCCCGAAAGATGTAAAATTGCTTTGTGAAACGTGGAGGACAACGTGCTTGCATGCACATAATATATATTTTGCTTAAAACACTGGGTTTATTTCTTTATTCTTAATCCATCTGTCAATGAGACACTCGGCAATGACTTCACTTCTAAAGAGTGAGCCAATGTAGTGTATGATTCCATGAAAATCACTGGGCTAAGCCTTTCATTTTCCCATTACACTTACATCCATTACAGACTTCAGAAAATATCGGCAGTGGAGATTCGTAGTGCACTCTGTGTGTGGAAATTGGATATGACACTTGTATTTCTCCTGGATGAATGCATTTTAAGTACACTTTAAAAAATGCTTTCCCTTACAGCAGTTTTTTTCCCAAGACTTCCTTAATACTTGGCTAAATGCCTGAAGAAGTTAAGAAATGGTTCTTATCATAAACTTTAATTTAAAAAAGTGGGTCAGAATGTGTTTTATGTGCACACGGCTGCAGAAGAGGCACAACGCTTGCATGAAATCTGTGATCTGAAATCTCAAAGAAAACCTTGCACTTTAGAGAGTTTTTAATAGACAACAATCTACCCTGGGAACTAATAAAAATGGATACATTCCTAGATAACCATCTGAAATAACAGGCAGCTGAAATACATATGCAGAAACATTTGCATACAAATATTTTTGGGCTCGTGGAAGAGATTGCTTAAATATTCACCTTCCTGGGAAATGCTGGTATTGCCATTTATTGTTTCTGAGCGGAGAATTTAGAACATGATCTCAGTAAGTCTCATTAGATTGTGAGCAATTATTTTTCTGTGCTGAGGGTGAGAGAGAACGGACAAAGATCTGGCCCTGAACAAATGAAATAGGAAATTAGGCACAGCATTCTCCACTTTGCACGTGGAAAACTATAGACAATTACCTACATTTAATATTTCTTATGGAAGATTGTCTGTATACAGCCGGTTAAACACACTGAAGCAGAAAGACAATAAAACAAATAAAAAAAGTGTAATTCTCCCTTCCTGTCTTTGAACCCAGACCATACCTTCTCATCTCAGGCTTTAACATTCAGCAGAGTCATCTACCTCCTGGCACGACTATTAGTCATAGCCATATTTTGAAAGCAAACAGGAAAAATGAGGTACGGAAAAATTAAGAACGACAGCCATGAAGTATGTCTCATTATTTTGTGTTTCAGGAAGCAAGTTAGTTATTTTGGATCAGATTCAACCCATAATCATTTAAGTGTGACCTCTCTGTCCTCAGTGTTCACTGCAGGGAACCTAAGATTAATGTGAGGAGTTGCATTATGATTTCTTGAGTGTTTAACTTAGTTAAAGTATAGCAGGGACAGAAGATGGTTAAACAGTTGTTATGTTGTAACATGGTAAGAATAGTATCAATTGCTGTGCAGTTATCATCAATTTTGATAATGTTAATGGGAGGCTTCCTGTGCCTGCTGGGAAGCAGCCAGTATTACTCCAAGTTATTAGTATGTTAGTTATACAATCTCATTAACCACTACATCACATTAACATTCAAAACTGATGGTTCATAGAGGTGTTTTTTTTTAATATGCAGCGCATACCATTTTTCTGCTCAAACCATACACCTCACAGAGAGATCCAATATTTGAACAAGTTGGAGATGCGTGGAAGACCCATGCTTTATGCTTCAGGCAGAATAAACTTTCACCACTTCAGGCAATAAGTCTTTGACCATAAAGTGGTTTTGCGGCAGGAAAGGCAACTTTCTGGCCATCAAATTCCTGGCACACGCAAGCCAGGGCAGAGGGTCATACTTCGCTGCAAGGAGGCATGGCTGACCAAGCTGAGATTTGAATGCTTGTGCCTGGTCTAAGGGAAGTCCAGGTTTGGTTTTTGCTGTTTCATTCATTTGCTGAATAACTGTTGGTAATTTGCTCAACCGTTTCTCCATTTCACACATGAAAATGAGGATAAGAGTAGTTAGCTTGATCATGAATTCACTCATTCACATTTGTAAAGTGCTGTAAGATTATTAGAAGGATGCCCACTAGAAGAGAGCAGCGTGGTCACTGTTGCTACTCATTAAGACAATTTCTTACCTAACATGATTAATAATAAGATTTGTAGGTGGTATAAAAAAATCATCCACTCCTTCGAACGGCGTGCGGATAACATGCTGATCCTCCCCTGCGCTTGCCTCTGGTATTACCTACAATAAATACACACAAGGCTGAGTACAAGGACAAGCAGCGAGAAAGGCAGAAAGGTAAATACAGATCACACAGTCGTACACGGGACCGAGTGGCTTTTTCCCACGGATGTAGTAAACTCAAATTGATTAATGACTTAAAAATATTGTTTGGTGTAGCTCTCTTGAAATAGGTGTGCTAATAAATAGTATTTGAGGCTTGACATTTGTAAGGTAAGCACACAACTTGACTTTCATAAGATGTTCATATGTCGAGAAAGAGAAGTCATGCAGGAGCTGAAGTAGCATGACAACAGTAAGAGCATAATAATTTATTCCTCGCTGTCTAAAATAAATATTTATTTAATGGTTATATTTATTAATCTCACTTAAATGCACAGCGATAATTTACCAGCTTGAAGGATCAAACACTAACTCACAGCAGTTAATTATCACTTTGAAGGAGAAGAGCTGTACCACACCATATAAAATTCAGGCAGGAGCAGAGAGGGGCCCTTTGGCCGTCCCCCCTGCCATGCTGTCTTCCAGCACAGCGCACACCTCCACAGCTATGGGAACTCAACTCCTCCATCGCTCCGGAAGAGGAGAGGTAGTTTTCAATAATTTAAGTTTTCAATAAATAACTTTTCAATAATTAAAATGTTAAATACTCAAAACTGTTTGCTCCATTCAAGATGACTTTAGTCTGTTCATTAGGAACTTCCACTGCTCTAATGTGCAACAGTAGTTGCTTTGAATTTATAGCTATGTAATTCATTAAGGAAATGCTAAAACCTTACAAGGTTTGGTTCAGACAGCTGTTCTGGTCGTGCCATTTAGATGTCTTCCAATTAGATTGCTCAAGAGAGATGCCCACTCTTGCACCGTGCTTTCACGAGGCCAGACGTTTGCTTCCCAGAAGCCCATAAACACCAGTATCCCATTAGTCGGCTGCACGAGCTGTTTGATAAATCCCTGACTTCCAAAGAACGAGTGGAAATTTAGATTAACCTCTGCAGCAGCACCTTTGTTAAAAAAGATAATTTATTGCACGTCTAACCACTGAAGGTTGTAAGAATGAACGTTGCCGAATTAGTCACTGCCCACCTTTTGGGAAAGAAGGTCAGAAAAAAGAAAAGATCTGCTGATGCTGATGGTAATCTCACTCGCTACATGTGTAACTGCACTTCATAAAGATAACAGAAAGGACTATCTGAGAGCTGGAGCGTTATAACAAGTTTCCAACTGTGCAGATGGCGTGTTCTTCTTTATAATCACATGCTTGTGCCATCTCTCCTTTAATTACAGAAACCTCTCACAGCTGGATGGAAGAAATTAAGTCAGAAAGGGTAAAGAGAGCCCATTTTGTCTCCTTATACCCTGTACAGGGAACTGCTCATCCCCAGGTGAGACAAGCTGGTGGCTTTGCCTCAGAAACCTTTGTTTATTTGACCCCATTTTGTTTCTGGCATCTTTTCCTGAAATTGCTCATGTTGAGTTCCTGGTCCATTATTCATTCTTGAAAGCCCACAGGATGCAGCCATTATCTCGGATGGAGCATGTGGCTGGTGGGGATGGCTCATCTGACCTTCATGGGGCAGCTTCTCCAGCGAAGCCTTGGGCAGCCCCATGACTAACGTAGCCCTAGGTTTTTGCAGGTTTTTGTAGGTTTTTAGGTCAGAAAGCACAGCCAGCCGCCTTCTCTGCCTGCTGGGGAATGCTTTAATGTAGACTTCTTAGAAGAAAACCTTTCTGGTAGAAGGAGCATTCACATGACACCTACGTTTCCAGAAAGGTTGGGCAGCAAGTGCCAGCAAATAACTACTAGAGAAGGGTATGTCTGGACAGATCAAATCAGCTCTGATGTCAACTCTGTCATATGACATAGAGCAGCAGCAAAATGCTCAATTAGATGCCTACACCTAAGCTTTTCTATACCGTCAACAGAAGAGTGAATCCTCCAGGGCAATCTAGAAACAAAGCTAATTGAATTGTCCAAACCTATGTGCATTGCTGTGCCCCAATATCACCATGGATCTGATGGTGCTGACCATGGAGAAGCTCCAGGGACCTCACTGGCATCCTTTCAGTGCAGTCACTGACAATCAATAACAGAATTTGTCCCCGAGGTTTTACTTTTGCTGTTTATGGGTTTTTTTCATGCCCTAGAGAGCTCTTTTCTGCATTTTACTACGAAAGGAACAGCTCTACCACGTTATGCTCCATCATCATCCAAAAGGAGGCTGAAGGCATGTGAGACACAAGTGACAAAGTGAGTTTAAGGAAAATAAGTAGCTATTTAGTGCACTGGCAGAAAACCTGGACTTCTCCTATATGGAAGATAGGAAAAGGTAAATGCCTTGACCCCCTGGAGAACAGGGTGTTTTTTCTCAAATGCGTAACAAGGGTGGTAGGTGAGTAATCCTGAAAGAGTTATGAATCTTGAGGCGCAGTACAATTCATTCACCTTTTGATGCTTCTTTTATATGCAATGCCCCCAAATTCTTTGCAGACAGAAAAATCACAGGTCATTGTAACCTCTGAGGAGGTCGCGCTGCAGCTCTGCAGTGAGCACACACTTAGTCCCTACCGTAGGCTTATCCTTGAGTGTGATGCTCAGCCTGACTTGTGCCTCCGACGAAACACTACCAATAACCTGAAGAGTAACTGACTTCCATGCGGAAAGTACCCTCTTTGTGGCTTCTTGGTACCCACTGCTTTTAGACCTCAATCAAGATAAAAAGAAGCTGCATTCACGCAGGGTGCACAAATGACCCGGAGCGTGGCAAGCTCGTACTGCTCGCAGTCAGCTGCCAGCCCTTGCTGTCTGACGTTACGGCACTTGGCTCTGTCATCAGCCCTAAAACTAAAACAGACCTTGGCAACAAAGTGGTCCTGCTGCCAGCCTCCGGCACAGTCGTTGCTCAAAAACAAATTAAACAGCAGGAAAAATATGTGAGGATGGATGGAGGAGGGATGACTAAAACGCACTAGATATGCAAATTGAAAGAGCAGCTTTATATCCAGAGCATTAAATGCTGTTAATTACCTGCAACCAACCAGCCACCAGCTTGCTACCGATGATGCCAAGCCAAGGAAGGGCAAAGGCCCAGTGCATAAGGACTTACCTGCAGCGTTGGTGAGGACTTCCGCATGTCACCCCAGCTAAGCACCCAGACTTGGTCGTGGGACTTGTCATAGTGTAATTTGGTTGGTAATGGGTCAACATCTAAGGACTTTAAAAAAAACAGAGATGGGTATTTACATCCTGACCCAAATGCACATGATGAATATTACAGAATCACAGAATGATTTGGGGTTCGAAGGGACCTCTGGAGATCATCTCGTCCAACCCCCCTGCCAAAGCAGGTCCACCCAGAGCAGGTTGCACAGGAACGTGTCCAGACAGGGTTTGAATGTCTCCAGAGAAGGAGACTCCACCACCTCTCTGGGCAGCCTGTTCCAGGGCTCTGCCACCCTCAAAGTGAAGAAGTTGCTCCTCATGTTTAGATGGAACTTCTTATGTTCCAGTTTGTGCCCGTTACCTCTTGTCCTGTCACTGGGCACCATTGAAAAAAGACTGGCCTCACCCTCCTGACACCCACCCTTTAAGTATTTATAGGTGTTGATCAGACCAGTCTTCTCTTGTCCAGGCTAAAAAGTCACAAATCCCTCAGCCTTTCCTCATAAGAGAGATGTTGCAGACATTCCCATGTACCACAGTTACACCCATTTGTGCCGCTCTGCACAATTACCTTCAAATCAATTAGGGGCTCAGCAGCACCAGCAGGAGAAAAATCTGTCTGCTCGGTGCCGTTTTCTGGCCAGAAATCACTCCATCTTATGCTGTTACTTATTGCCAGCAGATCAGGGGCCAATTTCTGCTTGAGTTATACCCACACCAGTTCATTCTTCCCAAAACGCTTATAACCGAGGTCAGGCAATAGCTCAGTGAGCGTAAGCCAGAAATTGGCTCCAGCATTATTTTACCATGCTAGCTGCAAGCCTGGCTGCAGATGCAGCTCCAAGATGATGATAAAGAGCCTATAAAGGAGTTTTTTCCTACCAGTGAAGTTACAATGTGACCCCATGGCTGAAAGCAACACAGGCCCAACTTTTTAGTAATATCAGCAGATCCAATGGGCAAAGATCTACTTTTTTTTGGTCCCATACCAAAGTCCTTTGCCATCACTGAATAAAGCATTCCCCTCGTAAGTACCTGCACAGCTTTCTGAGTCTGGATATCAATTATCACTACTCTGTTCTGCTTAGGCTGTGTCACATAAATGTACTTGTCTCTGACATTGACTGCTAAAGCCCAGAGGCAGGACTGAGTGCCTTCGCCTTCCACTCTAGGACAGATCTCTTCCTGTGGAAAGAAAAAAAGAGGAGAAAAGGTTTAATTTCTACAAGTTCAGGGCCTGGAGCAGCAAGAAGCTTAGCTTTGAAAATCATAGGAAAAAAAAAATCCATGGGGATTCCATTAGGATGATTTTTTCCCCCTACTTTCCTGGAAAACACGAAATACTTATTTTATCAGGTAGCACACTGCAACCTGGCTCTGCCCAGTGACATTAAACAGCTGGACCTCCTGCAAGCTGACATGGGATTGAAGTAACCACACACTCTATGGATCTATCTTTTGAAATACACCATGGTTCATCAACACTTGCAGTTCTGTCAGTATTTATTACCAACAGAAATATCACTCTGCTTTGAAAAAACAGAGATTTACATTAATTGAATCACAGCTTTATATTTTTCATAAAGTCTTCACTTTCAGTTCAGGAGAGTGTGATCCAAGATGTTTGAGCTTAGGGAAACAGTAGGAAAACAAATAGGGTCCTACAGTCTGTTGCTCCAACACAGAAATTTCTCTTCAAAAGGAACCAAAACCTGTTGCTTTGGAGCAAATGCTATTCACAGGTGCCTGATACCATATTTTGTCTCTGGTCCTCCACTCTCTGAGTCCAGTGCAAAACTGGTATTAGCTTTAGTGGGAGCTCACAGGCACCCTAAGTTTGAAGAGTCTCACGCAATCTCACCCACAAGCCTCTGCATGTTGGTTACCCTTCATTGCTTTTCCTTCTCTCAAGTTGCTTTATGTGAAAGAGCATTTGTGTGGGACCAGGCTGCGGTGTAGGAAACGAGGGTAAAACTAAATGAAGACATATATATTTCAGTGAGCACAACTGTTGGTTTTAAATTTTGCCAATACAACAGCCGGGTCACTTTAAATAAAATGTCCTAACCTCCCGAAGGGGAAAGCAATTAGAGCAGCAGAGTTTGTTTGGGGAAAGAGGAGGTACAAGCTAAAGCAACGCCAACACCAGGTCTGTATCACAGCGATGGCTGTGGATACAAAGATTTCACCTCTAAGCAGCCCAGCTCTGTCAGCTCAGTACCTTGATGGAGACCACGTGTAAGGGGTAAAGATACAAGACACAACAGCTTGACTGCATTTTCCTTCTGGGCCCTCCAGCCGGGCTGGGGATCTACGCTACTGCAAACTAAAACATGCTACAAAAGCCAGCCTTGAGCTTCCAGCAGCCATTCACACCCAACATCTGACATCCTCCCAACTGCCCTCCTCATCCTCAGCTGAGCGCTGCAGCTTGGGCTCTCACCACATGGCATCCACCCAAGCCAACAGGAGCAGGGAAAGGTCACTGGCCTTTCTACTCTACCTGCTTTTGTGTGTGCCCTCTAATAGCAAATGAAGAAACCTTTGCTGTAGAAACCCTCCTGAAGTCGTGGGCTGGTGTCGCTGTCTACGTGGCAAACACTCAACACACTAAAAGCAAAAAGGGAGGAGAAAAAAGTCAATCCTCCACCAAGGCAAAAGGCTCTATGATACCTGTAGGAAACCCTTAGAGGTCTCTCTGAAAGGCAGCCAAGTAATGATGTTAAAAATACCTTTCATGCCCACCACTGTGCTGACATTATTTCCTTAAATGCCCTCTCTCCTTTGTTCTTTTCAAGGGGTTTTTTGAGAACCACCTCTCCAATATTTACAGCTCTTTGGAAAAGAAACACAAGATTTCTGTCTTTGAGTAGCAACAGCTCAAGTGTGGCTTGATAATATTAAGCCCATGCTAAGGACCCGTCTTAAAGGGAGCATCACGCTGGATTTCTACTAAGGTGTATTAAAATCCAGTGGAAAAAAAACCCCAATATCAACTAGAAAGTTATTGACATTTAAAAAATACTGAAAACAGTCTCACAAGAAGATCTTGACCCATGGCAGAAGAGCCTGACCCAGCCTGCAGGGCTCATGATAGGGATTCCCCCCGTTTATTCCTCCCCAAATTGAAAGCAAGGTTGAGTCCTTCAGAAGGGAATCACATTCTCATCTTCCCTTGTAAACCAAGCCTTTAAAAAAACTAAGAAAGCATTTCTGGATGTATTTCAGCACCTGTATTTTATGAGATTTGGTAGTTTCTTGAGTTTTCATATGATGTGTGTTACCACGGCAGAGTACACAACACAGGTCGCTGAAAACGTTGGCCTCACAGGGCCTCCAGGCACGTGTTATGCCAGTTGCCGTGTTGAGCTCCAGTGCTTGACATTCACTGACACCTGAACAAATTTTCCTCGTGATTTCCTAAAGCAAGTGTTAGGTAAACTCAGTGCTGGCAGAAAATACCAGGCAGCAAAGAAAGACAGCGTGGGTGTCTGGTTCAGCAGCAGAAGACGCAGAGGACCAGCATGGCACAACCATCTTCCGTGCATTCTGACTCACCTCCCTGACATGGTATAACCCGGGAAACTATTTCTAAAGAGCAGAAAGCAGCCCACTCCTTTGCCTATGGAGCCATCAGTAGAAGGGGCCAGTTAGCACCAGTGAGTGATGTCTCCATCTCTCTGCTACTGACTTCTGTACTTCCCCTAAATACCAGCTATAACTTTTGGGCATGGGTATGTAAATAGTTCAAACAGGACAAGTGAAAGTCTTTGCCTACATTTTGACATGATAACTAGTCAAATTCTCTGCAGCGTGTCAGTAATCCTCCATGTCAGTCTTATACGTGGCTCCCTTAATTTTCAAGAGGAGAAGCTCATCCTCAGGGATGCCACATGAAGCCCACCAAGCTCCAACATCACTGTGTCAAACGAGTCCTTTAGCAATGACAACCTTTGAAGAGATTAAGAGAAAGTTTCCCAGCTGTCGGCGGTAGCTGCTGGGTTTAGGACTTACATAGCTTGTGAAAATCCTCTCTTCGGGCCTGATGTGTCTCCGGATTTCACATTCGTTTGGCTGAAGGACTGTGATCCCATCATCAGAAAAGACATAGAACATATTCCCAACACTCAGGCCTTGAAGGGGGATAAAGCAAAAGGAGTAGAATTTTTTTTATGTATGTATCCATAGCAGTTAGGACTTTTCTTAAGAACTCCCCCTCTTCCCCCAACAAACAAAAATCTGCCTTACATAAAAGTTGGTCATTTGGATGCAGTCGGTGCATTCACAAAATCAAATTTCATGTCACAACGAGGGCTTCAAGGAGTGAAAAGGTACAGACACCTTCAAAAATGCGTTGGCTTGGTGGCAGCAGTCGTACACAAATAACTATGTTCAGATCTCGTGTGTATGTACCAAACTGGGATTCAATTACAAGGAGTCTCAGTATCGCATTAACTCCCTCAGATTATGGCTGTGACTATTTTTTCTGCAATTTCATTAAAAATACCTTGCTAATAATTTGATAACTGAGAGAGAAGCTTTAATTAAAATTAATCTGAAGGTTGTCTTGTTACAGGTAACTTGATTTCTTGTAACCGTGATGCAAAATGGAAACACTTAACGTCTGCTCCATGAATGAAAATACATATATTTTTCTATTTTCTTAAACTATCTGGACAAACTAACTATAGCCACCAAAACAAATGCATTTTTGAAATCTTGCAAACTGTAATTCACAAATGTGGAGTAGTTCAGCATCGCAATAGCACTCATTTATCCAACTGGGGCATTCCAGGAGATTTGGAAAACTGCCTGTCTGTCATTGCTTTGCTGTCAGGAGATCATATTTGATCATTTCTGTCATGCAGAAATGCCTTAAACTACTGATAATTTAGTTGTTCTTCAGCTACATGCAATTGCAGTAACAAGCATCTTTAAGAAATGTTCAGGATCTTTTCAAACTCCCTAGTTAGAAAGATCCAAATATCATTTCATCTTTTTTCATACCACCACCAATAAGTGTTTGCAATGACCACTGTCACCCCCGGTAATGTTGAAAGTGTACTTATCTGCCATCAATACGGTGATGTGACAATTTGCAATTTCTATTTAATTACATTTTACCCATGGAGAAATAAGGTCCCGGCTCTACAGATCTGAACAACGTTCAGCGTTACGGTTTCCTTGGCTGGTCCTGTGGTGGCAGCTCTAAACACTGCTCACATCTACAGAGTTTCTCACATCTCTTAAGTGTTTGCATGATCGAGGTCTAAATCATCATAGGAAAACTTCACAGTAAAAACGTGTAATTTGGAAAATTTTGTAAAATACATGGTGTTTAGCAAGGCTAGAAGGGTTTTTTTCTTGGTGCTAAAAACCCCTCTTTTTGTGCCAAATAAGTGGCTTCAGAGTACAATGTCTCAGCATGTGGTGTTTGCTGACAACGTTCAAGCTGAGTCTCTCTAAACCACAGAAATACCCCAGTTAGGGCATCAGGCAGGTACGGGAGCCGTGATCCTGGAATGTGATGCCACAGTGAGGGATCATGCACATAGAGAAAAAGGTACTCAATTTCCATGGAGAGCTAAATTATCTTTATGGCCTAAGGGCTAATTTTTTAGGAGTATACCGTTAAAACATTTCATTCGGGCACTTTGGACCAAAATCGGCGCTCACAGCACGCACACAACTCCCACCTGCATCAATGGGAATTGAGTGAACACATCAGAGGGCAGAATTTGATCCTGGCTGGAATGAGTGCACATATTTTCATGAGTAAAGGACTTTAATCCCAAGAAGTGGAAATAGGCAGGCAACAAATTATGACCATTGTGAAGATGTTTATTATCATTTTCATGCACGATAGTAGCGTGATTTTGTCTGATGATCCGATTACAATGAGGGTGTATTTCTGAACTAAGGCCTTAATTAGTCACAAAAATACTTTGATAAGAGTTTTACCCCAGTAGTTTTAGAGTTAGTGACTTGGCAAGTCCCACCACCTATTTCACAGTAAAATGAATGCAAGCTTTTCTGCTGATTGGTTAAAATATTATACAAACTACTAATAGCATTCACGTACTCTCTTCTTTGAATTAACCAATTTAAATTAAAATACTTTTTCAGAGAGTAATCTTCACATTGATTTTTAGACAAAGCTGGATTTTAATAGGCAAAGTGGGTCTTTTATTGTGACTTACACAGTATTTGCCAAGTCCTGATTGGGGTACATTTCTAAACAATCTCACGGACATCGGTAAAACAGACTCCAGTCTTGATCACACTGTTGCTACTCCTCAGTCTGGGGAGTTATTTCAGTAGAGAGGTGGGCGATGCAGAATTTTGCTCAGTTGTGTTATTTATACCAGTGAGGCAGGTACTAGATTGGGAACTGGGTGACTAACGAGAAGGGTTTTTCTTTTTTCCCCTTTTTAATAGAAGACACATTTCAAATTGGATGTTCAAAAACTAAAGGCTTTATAAAAGGCAACATACCTTATCTCTATAACAAAAGACCTAAAATAACAAAAACCCCACTAAGAACGGGGAAGGTCTCCTAAAAATAACAGTTCTTATTTGAACCATTCCAGCTGAAGCTGACTCTAACATCTTGATTTTTCACAACCTTCAGGAGGACACCTGACAACAACAAGTTTTCTTTATTTGAGGACTACAGTCTCCATCTGAGTGTGCATTTGTATTTCCCTCCTTTGAGATCAAAGGGCAAATTTGTCACCGTGGAACACTCTCTTCCGATCTGATACTTGAATAATTTGCCTCAATTTAATTTAAATGCTTGGAGGTATTTTAGAACTTAAATTTGGTAACAAAAAGGCTTTCAGCTTTTTAAGTGCATACATTCATATAACTGATGATTGCCTGCTGGCACGATATGCTCCCTTTATCCAGGCATAAAGAAAGCAACACTCACTGCAAAAATGAACACTGGCATGAAAACAAATCTCTAGCTTACATTTGGGCTACTCATAATTTTCTCTGTGCAAAATTAAAAACTACTTTGTACATTGCACAACACAATCGCACAACTGCATCAAGTTCCATGTTTAACTGGCTGGTCATGCCAAATGCACTCATTTCCTGAGATTTTATTTGTGCATGATCTGCCAAAGGTTTTGAGAACAGACTGATGAGTCTGACTTCTAAAATGACCAACTACTTGTGTTAAAACTTTGACTTGCAGCAAAAGCTTGCTCTATGCAATATTCTGTCCAGGCATTTTCCCAACAGCTTCAGTTACTACAGACCTCGTGGGCATGAAGATGTGACCATTTTACAGGAGCTCAACTCTACCAATCCATTTGTTAATATCGCCGCTTACATATAAGTTTTCATTTTAATAGAATTGAAAGAATACATTAAAATGTAAAACCAGAAATACCATTCCTCTCTTCCAGCTTTCTCTGTGCCAAGATTTCACATGCTGAAGTGTGTTCGATGGATTCTTTGTCTAAAATGAATGTGTCGATCAAATACTATAGAACAAGACAGGCAGGGGAATAAACCTGCTCTAAAGATACTGAATTGTTTAGGAACATCAATAGTAAATCTGCTTTTACTGCCCGTGTTTTCCCTGTATATTGCTCATACTTTTATTTAAAATGTGCAAGGTTGATAAGCAGTAAGCCCATATTGTTTAGCAGAACTATAATTAGTTTCTGCATCCAACTTCTTAGTTGTTCTTTAAATATTACTATACTTCTACATCTGGTAGGGTTATCCAACTACTTCCTTTAAAAAGGAGCATAAGGGATGCAGCATATAAACAGCCACGTAGCATCATGCAGATGATGCTGGACTGATTAGATGCACTAGAGATTTCACTTCCAAGCAGAAGGGAAATAGCAATTCTCAGTGCCCATAATGCCATTTACAGGAACATCAGCAGTAAAGAGATGCTCTTTGTTGCCATGCACCAGGCACTTGCAGGTGGCGTATTTAGGAATAAGTGCTGGAGAGCTGTTTTAGGTGGCTCTGCCACATCTCATGACCTCTAGTCAGCTGCATCTGCTGCCTCTACACATCTGCAGCCAACAGTGGGACAGCAGGTACATATTGGGTGTTCGCAGACCTGACTGAGGTAGCACTGGTCACTAAGGGATGGCTCCTTCTTTTTGGCCCCTAAAAATCCTTTGGGCCAAGCCACAGCAAACCAGAAAGCTCCAAGCCCATGGCATGAAGCACAACTGTCATTTTGGGTACTTGGAGGCACTATTTATGAAAGGATCTTTGCAGCCCCCAAAGGTTTAGGTGGGTGTGCAGCCCTTCCTGCAGGAACAACAGCAGGGTTGGGAGGTTTGCAGTGGGCAGGGGGACGTGGTTGAGAGCAGTTTGGATGTGCATGGAGACCTTCCCCACAAAGCTGGAAGGACATCAAAGTCCCAGTCTCCTGGCGGATGTAAGAACTGGCTTACACCTGGACTTCAGTCCAAGAACCTTCCTCCAGTGAGCCCGCGGATGCTCCCCATCCATGCACCTGGGCACCGTACCCACAGAGGCAGATGGGCGAGCTGCTTGAGAGCTCCTTGGGTCTTCGCACTATGTGTCTTACTGTGCATTTTGGAAATTATGACAGCATAAGCACGCACAAAATCAAATAAATTTTCATTTCTAGTATCTCCATAATATCTTTGAGTCAATTAGCTGTTTAGGATGGGGTTTTGTTCTAATTTGGCTTCCAAGATACACAGACGTTGACCTTGTGCAGGGCACACTATAAATTTGATCAAAGTAGAGATCTTAACTGCCAATTAAATCAAAGAGAAATGGGGCAACCTTTACCCTGCATCGATTTAAAGGATAGAAGGAAGCAAAACCTGTTGTGGGATTTTTTTTTTGCCTAACAGTCAAGAACACAATTTTTGTTGCTCACCTGGTAAACATCAATATGTGCTACTGAGGAGGCAGAGCTTGAATTGCTTGCTTAAAAATGCGGAGTATTGAATTTGTGTCTTACTTGTTCAATTATGGTAATTTGGGAGCACTTCTGACACTCATGCAATTGTTAATGCCGCTTGAGAATCTCAGGCCACTCACACTGGTGGCAGTTTATATAAAATTCATATTTTTATATATTTTATGGTCACCTATTATTTCATAGTGGGAAAATGTAAGAAGTTATGGGTATGATTTATATTATGACAGCGACATCTCCTATTTGAATAGTTTAGCTTTTAAATGTCTGGTCTGTACTTAATCTGGTAACTGCGAAAGTTGATAGAGTTAGTGGCAAGTCAGTGGAGAATGGCCCATCATGGAATTATTAAAGCAGACAAGCACATTATCACTACGACAAAAGAACTTTACTGCAGTACCTTCCTCTCGCCACAGTATGTTTGCAACTGCAGCACCAGAAAATTGGGAAAGCCAGAAAATAATCAGGAAAAGAAAAAAACAACAAAACAATGTCAAAATTTTCATTGTAGCAAGTAACTGAATTAATACTCATGTTTACACGAATTGATTAATTTGTGAAAACTCTGTAACATTCATTCTAATAAAATATCAGGAAAGACACGTATTTCTAAATATATTTGCTCCTTCTAGAGACAATTCTGAAACTCTGACATGGGAAAAATCCTCGCTGAAATGAAACCAACTTTAGCCTGTGCAAAGATCAAAGTCTTAGTAAAGAGAAGATGTTATCTTCAAACGTAATTGGAGGTATGGTACAGGCTGTGATTTTCTGTACGGGTTCAATAAGCAAACATGACATCTTTCAGAAGCCTGAGACTGGCAGTTACAGCAGCTACACACGTTGCTGCATTTCTTCTTGGAATGTCATGAAACTACATTCTCTTTTAGGATTCAAATACTCTTTGAAAGTACAGCTGTATTTGAATTTCTGGTTAAGATACATCCAATTATTTCTCAACACACTGTAATTTCCCTTGCTCAAGTATTCAACGGAAAACGACTGATATTAACAAGAGTACATAAATCTATTTAATGAGGAACAGAATATATTTTCCAAAGAATCGCCATGAGAGCCCATATTTATGGCTAACTTAGTTTTCAATTCCTGCTCTGTATTAACAGCCAGAAAAGTAGCAAAAATCCCATTTGCACCTCGTCTTTTAGTATCACCATGAACTGAAGCAATCTCTCAAGTAGTTAAGACACTGGAATTAGGAAGGATCAGGCCTCTGGGAGCTTTTCCACCGGGGCAGCTAATCACCTCTTTCATTAATTGTGTTTCGGGGACAGTGCGGTCAAGATAACACTGCCGCATTCCTACGGGAGACATGCAGCTAGGAGTTGCTGGGAGAATATTTGTCTTTGAAGTGGAAGATAATTTCACAACAAGGGAAACCTATTTTGCTAGTTAATGATGTAAATACAGGTAAAAGAATATTCGATCAGAACATTTTTCAAGCATCTAACTATTTGAGAACTTAGACTCGTAACTGGCTTTAAAAGAACAAAAATCAATGAAATTTATCTTCTGAAACTGCATATAATTCAACAAAATATTAGGTTTTGGGTTCTTTTATATCTAAAACTATTGCCAATTTGTTACTGTAGTAAAGATGTTACCCACACCACAACCAGTACACTTTTGGCACATGAAAGGCACCATCGTCCTGGATGAGGAGATTTTACCTTCCCAAAGGTGATTCCTTCCCAAAGCTGACTCCCAGCCTCTGATCAAAGCACAGACAAAATTGTCATTGCCTTATGAGTAAGAGTCCAACATACTGCATGCAACGGACTGAGCTATTAAACTTCATGTATAACACTGCATTTGAACACACTTTAAAGAAATAAACAGATGGAAAATTAAGCTTACGAGTTTTTCTTGCTGAATCTTCTATGAAAAGCGAAGATATGTCCTCATCCACTCCCACCTCATTTTTAGCAATGCAGGTATAGGCACCCGTGTCTTCATACCGAACGCTACTGATATGAAGTTCACTTCCGTTTGCTGTAAGAAAGACACCCATAAACAGTGTTCCTCGCTGCTGCTAATTGCTTTCACTGCCCTTAATTGCCTTCCATTGCCGCAGCCACCCGGCGAAGCCTCGACAGGGTGGCTTCACCACACAACGTTTCCCTGTACATAACTAGAGACATTTGGGGGATTCTCATGAGAGCTGATGTTTTGCTTCTTTCCATTAGCACTTACACACTCTGTGCCAGAAACGAACAAAGAACAATCCCAAGTGCAAACAATAAATTACATTTCATTTATTTCATCTTGTTAAAAAAAAAAATGCTTCGGCTTCAGTGGAGAAAAACTATCTTCAAATTTGCAAACTGTTTTTCATCAGATCACCAAAAACTTGGTGAAGGGGAGTCTCTCTACAGCTCCTCCTATAATTTTGCTTTCTAGAAGGGGACTGTTGCCTAAAACCTTTGGAAGATTTTGAGATACGGCACCCAACCATGCAGGGATATCTGTGTTGCCAACACTTGTTGAGGGCTGCAATGTACCCCAGCCAGACTGGGTGGCCTGTGGGGAGGTTTTTAATAATTTTACACAGAAAATTGCAAACAAATATTTTTAGTTTTCATTGTGTCCGTTTCACCCTCATTTGAACAAGGACCAGCACGAGTTAAGAGCTCGATTCCTTCTGCAGAGGTGGGGGAAGAACTGCAGCCTGGTTCTCAGCTGACTTCCATCCAAGGTAGTGCTTATACCTGAACAAATGATTTAATGCATTTCTCTTCTGATTTGCACAGCTGTACACAAAAGACGAGGCAGTGGAGAACCAGGCACGCTGTCTTTTAACATAATGCTGTTACCACTTAGATCAATCAATACTGCATTTCCCAAGAGATTCACGGGAGAAAAAGACAAAAAGAAAGAAGAGGGGTTTTGCAACACGATTTCCAACAACTGTGGCTTAGTGAATGTACAAGAACTTCTAGTTTAAAGTGCAAAATAATCCTCCTTAATCCCCGTCTACAATACTTTAATTAATCAAAATTCTGTTCTTACCTAGGAGCGTTAGTTGTTTGGATAGTTTTGGCATGATATCAATGCCGTTCTTTAGCCAGGTAATTCGGGGATTAGGGATGCCTTCGGCGTGACATTTGAGGCTCGCTGACACGCCAGGCTCCTGCGCCTGCGTTTCAGGGTAGACGCGAATCACTGGTGGCACTGTGGGAGACAAGGAATTGGTGACTTTAAACTCACCCACCGGGTGCCACCCCTTGTCGGTGGCTCGAGAACGGCTGCCTTCAAACGGCGCCACGGAAGAGGTCTGACCCGAGAACCGGGGAGATAAGCAATGTCCTGACTTTCTGTGCAAACTACAGTAATGATTTTTCTACAGCTCAACTTTGGGGGCAAAAATCAGAAAATAACAGTAGAAAAGAGTAAACTAATAAACCAACACCAGGGAGCAAACTTGATATCTGGTGTTGTTTTTAGACTGTTTTGGCTTTTTCTAGCTTGCTTTCATTAAGTGATTGATTGATCTTAAGTAAAGTTGGACTAAAACCTAAGGTGGGTACTCACATATTTAAAAATTAAAGTGTAAACTCCAAACCTTCTCTAAATCTAGTAGGGAAGGAATTGCAGTTCTTGCTTATTAGAAGTAGTCAACATTTCTATTAAACATCCATCAGGAAACAGCCTGTGTATTCACTACCTGTTACTCTGATCAAATAAACTGTTTATAAATTACTTCTCTCCTTTTTGAGAGGCTTTCAAAACGTGACTTACCTTGTTTCAGGAAGGCCCCTCTGAACTATTTAATATACTCAATCGGCAGAACTACTAATTATATTACAATTCAGACAAGTGCATTGATTTTCAATCATGTTGCCTTCATTGCTCAAATCAACAAGGCTTAATATCACCCATTAACTATTTCTTAACAATTCACTCATATACTTTTAAGAGAATTTGCAATACTGCAATATCAGTGAAAAAAATCAGTGGGACTCTCCTGCCTTTTACTCAAGGGGCATAATAAAAGGAAACAAGAAGATGTGCCGTAGCATGGCTGATGGGATTTGAAGGGTGGTCACGGACTGTTGGGTTTCATAATCAAGGGGTCAACTTTTCTACCAGATTAGGAGATTTTGGGAGTCACGATGTACAGTTTTGTAAAACCACAATTAGAGTCAAATGCGGATGCGATATGTGGGGGACCAACCTCTTCCTCAAAGAAAATGAATAAGCTCTGAGTGGAGGATTGAGAAAAATTTGTGGGTTTTTTTAGAAAGCCTGAATGAGACAATAACAAACTTCTACTGGAGATCACTGGTTTAAGGTACCTAACTCACTGCAGTGTTTTTATATAGTCCATCATTAGGTTCTAGGACTGACAAAGTTAAATTGACTTAACAGTTGCTTTAGAATAAAATGAAATCTGTGTTTGCAGCTTGCTATGTGTCTATATATCCTTACGGGGATAGTTTAAATAATTACATTCACTGCCATACACTTTCTATCTTTCCATTTCTATTTTTTATGGGCCTTTACCAGAGAGAGAGAGGTATTTTACTCCTGTCTTACCTACCAGCTGCCAAGTATTAACCAGAGCTGAGTCATCAGCTTGGAAGGAAATCAGCCACGACAGAAAGCCCTCAAGTCTACTTGTTTTTTATAGCTTTAAAAGCGAGAGGTTGTTCAAGTGTAATCTGAGAGGAAATGCCTCGGGGCAACTGAAGCGACAAAAAAAATGGGGACTTCTAGCAAAGGAATGGCTCTAAACTCAACCTCTGCTCTCGACCTGTGGATTTACTTCCTTGTCCTCTATTTTCTTTGCTTGAGAAGAAAAGAAAACGCATTGTAAGATACAGGGCAGTGAGTAAAACACCAACTAAGAGCTTTCTAATCAGGAGGTTACCAAAAAGACAAGGTTTGTTTTACTAAACCGAGTTTGCAGATTCTAAATAAAAGCATTTACTAGCTTTTTATCTTCTCTTCCTCCCATTGCTGTCAGGGTTATGGCTCCTCCTGGCTTCAGGAGGTGCCAGATCAAGCGGAAGGAGAGCAAAGGAAGCGATCTGCTGCTGGAAACGGCTGGTGGCTTCAGAGCCATCCCTGCATTTATTTAAGGGACAGTGTCCAAGTAATTCAGGGCAACAGGACTGAGAGCCAGGAGCTTGTGATTCCACCTGTACCTCAGAAAATTAATTTAAATTTCTCTGAGTCAGTCTCTCAAGGCACGATAGGGTAGTCATTTATGTCCACTTTGACAGAATTTTATGAAGGTCCTGCACTCAATCCTTGTCTCACCTATTATTTGTTTGCTACTAGGAACATTTTTAGAATGAAACAATTTAGGAACTGAGGTCCATTGAAAGTCTATGTCCATTGAAATTCTGACTCATTGATGAGAGGTGGTTTGTCTCCTACAAACGCATATGAAAAAAAATAGTACAATACTCAAGCAGGTTAGATGCCCAAATCCTGGTGAAGTCAAGGGGCAGGTAGTACTTAATGTCCCCAGGTGCTTTCCTAATTCTCCAGATGGCACAAACCTGCCTCGTCCAGTCCAAAAGCAATGTTGACCCTCTCTGCCTGGGGGCTCGCCTGTCCCAGGCTCTTGCAGACAGACTCGCGTGCCTGTGCTTGCAGCTACATGAAACCCAGCTCTGGAGCAAAGCCTCTGAGGTCCTGTGCCCCGTGAGCTCCTCCACCTCACCTGCCCAGCTCCAGGCAAGATGGAGATTCCCCAGCCAGGCTCAAGCCCTTCTCTAACATATCCCGAATGGCCAAAGGCACCAGAGCAATTTTACTCCAAGCCTAGTTGTGTTTTCTCAGCTCTTAACAGAGACAGAGCCCATCCCAGACATCACCTATTTAATGCTCTCAAAACCAGTGTGGGTTGATCAGGTTTTCTCATAATGGTTTGCTTTAGGTTCCCCTCTTCATATGGACACTCTCATCAGCCCTCCCAATGACTGCCACATGGATCCTGCTTCCTAGAAACAGGGCACTCCTTCACAAAGCAGAATTTGCTTGCATCTCTCCGTTTTTTGCCTCATACCATGTTAGTCTGCATGCGAGTAATCCCCATATTTTACCTGCAGAGCCAAAACCACAATAGATTTATATGGTAAAAAGTAGCTCAGGGGCACTAGACACTGAATCAATGTTCTGCATGAAAATCAGCTTAACTTGAAATTATAGTAAGGTGTCTTTTCAAGAGTGATTAATAAGGAAACTGCTTGTTTTCACCTACAAAAATATGTGTTGCGCCTCCATTCCTGCTCTCTTATCATTTTCCTGCTCCTTCCATTTTTAAACTTTTTATTTCTTCTCCCTTGTCTTACATAATTCATTGCACAGCTAAATTATTGCATGCAACTGCCTTGTGATAACAGCAAACTGCAGAATGCATTTTTATTGTCCTTGCTACAAATTAATACATTCCAAGTAAGCACATTTTACTTTAAATACTTGCAAGGATTTCAGCTCCAGACTTTGGAATATATGGATTATCCTTTGCTATTTCCCTTGGTGAGTATATATCATGGCTAACCATTACTGTGTCTGCAGCCAAAGGCAATATAAAAATGCTATTATCTTAAGCAAAGTAGGAAAAAAAGAGGTATTCAAACAAGTAAGAGATTGGGTAGATTGTCTACTGCTGCATACTGAGTAGTGCTTTTCTCGTGAGCAGCCCAATTCATTACAATAAAGCAACTCAGGTGATAAAGCACACGACGAGCACAGATGGCGGTATCAAGCCCCAAAGACACACATTGCTGCTACAGGATCTATATACCACCAGGCTTAATAATAATTAATAGATTAATCATTTCCTTGAGAAGTTTTAATCTTCCCATTTATGATTTGAAAGGAGTTTGCAGCATTATATGTTTTCTCTTGGAAGGCCACATTAACAAAACACCCGCGTTTAAAACATCTTTCTGTTACTGGAAAATTTGTCCTACTGGACCCTTATAATTGGGCCGAGGATCGAATGGCTTTTTAAAACAAGGAATACAATATTCTGATTTATGCCGATGTTTTCCAGAGCGCAAGGACCAAGGAAAACCATGCCCTACACTCAGCAGTCCCTTGATTTGCAAACTACCAATTTTCATAGTTGATTACTTTTTTATGAGATTCTTTATCCTCAGCAACTCTTTTTCTTCTCGAAAATGATAAATTGTTTTTCCTCCCTAGAGTTAGTGTGTGCTGTACATGCTTCCCAAGGAATATCCATACAAGGGAGAGAACACAATTTTCCTACTGTTCTTGGCTTCTGATCAAAGATACCAGCACGCAAAATGATTTTTTTTCATTCTTAAACTTTGTGCTGCCTTTCAGTGCATTCTTCCAAAGACATTAAGGGCCAGGTGTATAAATACACTGACTTAAATTTTACCACTGAATCCTAAGACTGATGAGCTCAACCCAAACCTACCACATCAAATGTCACACGTAGGCTGCACTTCACTTTACGCTTCTTGCCCAGGAGATGTGAGCCAGCAGTTTTCGGGCGTTCATCTAGTGGTCGTCGCATTTTCTGCCCAGCAGGATTCTCCTCTCTGCTTGTCAAAATGAGCATCTGGATCTGCCTGTGTTACCTGTGATATCTTGAACCAGCCAATACAAGGGGAAGGGCTGCAGGGCATTCAGCAGAGCAAAACAAACCTCCTTTTCCCCTTCAGACAGGCTGCTTCAGAGAGGATCTTTAGGCAAGACTAGACCGTGCAATGCCTGATGCCGAGCCAGACAATGTGGGGTTGCTTCTAGCGTGGCATTGTCAGCTGGTTGAACAGCCTCAGCACACACGTGGCTGGGTTGTGTGGCACAGGGACAGCAGCACGTGGCAGTAGGGACACCACTTGCTGGACATGGACAAGCACGTGTCCGTCTTCCAGCAGGATTTGAGTGCCATGAAGTGATTTTACTTTCCTTGGACAAGAAAAGGAACAACCACGACAACATACTGGGATGAAAGCAAGGCTTTCTGTGGGTAAACTTTTGATAAATTTGATTAGCCTGCAATACATTCAACTAGAGCTCTGAATCCCAGAAAGTTGCAATTTTGTCAAAATTAGGCTTTATGTTTCCTATTTAAGATATTTCCTAATTTTCTATATCACCTTATCAATGAGCTGTTATAAGCCAGTGTTATGTTCTAAAAAGAGACAAAAGAGAAAGATAAAGAGAATACAATATGTTGAATAAAAGCATACGGAGCGGGTGCCTAGAACTAGGATCAGATTCTTTTCAGGAGAAAAAGGCAATAAAAGGAAAGTATTTAATAAGCTGGACTGATGGACCTCAGTGGAAACAGTAAGGCAGGGCCCAGGTGGTACAGGAAGGATCAAAGGACACTGGAAGAGTCACTGCAGCTTTGAAAACACTGAATTAATTGAAAGACAGTCTAAACGCTGCGACCTGCCTGTACAGGCACAGCGAGCTTGGGAAGGGCTGGGGAGAAACCCTTTTGCTTCCAGTTGGTTCCTTCTCCCCTCTTTTCCAATTGAGAAACTCGGAGCTTTCTCTATTAAAAAGAAAATAAAAACCTGACTGTTTTCATAGAATACAAAACCCCCCGTGTTTTTGATGTTAAAAGTGTATCAGTCCCTCCCTGGAGGAGACAGGTGAGCAGATACACTCGAGTTCTGGCTGACTCAGTTCTGTCACATTCTTTTACCATTTTAGTCCAACACAGAAAAGCAACAAAAAACCTCCCGTATTGAAGATGGAGTTTTCAGTTTGATACAGACAGAGACAATCCCCAGCGCTGAACAGAGCCCATCAACTATACTTAGATTCTCGGCATCTTCACTCGGTTCAACTTGGCTCAGCTTCTTCCCTCTACTCCTGTCAAGAGAAATTCCTCAATTTGTCCTTTAAGTTACTAAAAACCAAAAAGGATTTCCTGAGCAGGGCTCTGCCTTGGGAACCTCACCATACATCTGAAGGTAAGCAATGTTGTCCTGTCATCGGTGCTGTTGCCCCAACATCAGTTGCTGGAGGAAGCCACGACACAGGCAGAAAAGAAGAGAATTTAGTGATGTGGGCAGCCAGCCAGACACACCAAGAACTGCAAAAACCCGGCTTTGCAAAGCCTAATGGCTCACAAGGGAATATCAGATGCTGTAAGACAAAGAATTCTAGAACCTGCAGAGTTTTCTAGCTAGCCTGGGCTGATAGCAGAATGGATGGCATTTTTTTTGCAGTATTTAGTGACTATATAGCAACATTAAAAAACCAACATGGAGAGTGGGCTTTTTTGGTATTACAGTATTCTTGTATTAGAAAAACCACATGCAGCTGTGGTGTGAAAATTCCATTTAAAAAGAAAATGGGATCCTTCAACAACAAGTTAAATCTAAATGGCAGGCATGAGCATGAAACGAATCAACCCCTCCCCACACTCCATCTAGCGCTCCTCTCACTCTGGTTTTAGCTTCAAAGCCTTTGGGCCTTATATTCTCAGCGATGATAAAGTCTACATTGTTGTCTGCCAACTAAATTCCATTCAGGCCTCATAATATATCACATAATATACACAGGATTAAGTTGTTAGCTCACTTTTCTTTCAACTGCCATTCATCAAACAAATAGCGCTTTGAGGAAGGAAGCCTATTTTCCCAGCTGCAGCACGCACAATCTAGTTATCCACGTTGCTGAGACTTTACAGTTTACTGTCTCAAAAAGATGACACATTATTATGTGGAAACATTAAGTCAGTTTTCATTCAAATCAACTGGATGCTTTGCGCTCTCCCTCAGGTACTCGCTGTGGGTGGGGAGCACTTACACACGTCCAGAAGACCTGAGCTGCCGTCAAACCCAAACCCCACGTCCACCACAGTGCTTCTTAAAGCGCAAAAATATCCCTTTTTACTGTTTGTCTTCGTGTCGGCCCCTCTCTATTAACCTGTGTGTCGCTATCTGCTCTTACCAGTTGAAAGCTCTCCTTTGTAGAGGTTCACACACATCTGCAGAAAAAAACTAAATATTAAGTTTCCTTATAATATACCCCCTGTAATAAAGTTACTGAATTTTCCAGTACAGAACTAAATACTTTTATACCAGAGTATGTCAAAATCTACCCATAGGGAGCAACGGGTCACCCTGCCTCCTACTCTGGAGATCCGGCTGGTCATATTAGCAGATGTAAATAAGGGTTTAAAGTTGGACAATGATTTTGCTGCTGTGGAGGTGGATACCCCACGGGCTGGTCACTCAATAAAATGTCGGTTTAAGCTAATGCAATTTTAAACTAAATCCGACTGACTGAGTTTGAGGTCAGAAGAAAGATAACAAACGCCTGAATATAAGTTCCACCAGGCGCAAATGTGGTCCAGGGGACGGAGGTGAATGAGGATGCTGGAATACGGCCCGTGTGATTCTCTCACCTGTAAAATGGTTTGCCCTCATTTTGCAACCCATTGGGCCATATCTTTAGCCAATGTAAATAGCCCTCAGTGAACCAAGCTGACTACAACCACATAATAATCTGATCTATAGCTGGGAGTTAAATAACTAGTTTTGGAAACACTGTGCTGTATTTATTTAAATAACCTGGGCTATTTCACACAACAGAAATTATTTTCTGGAAGAAGAAATTATTGAAGCAACACTTTTGTTGACAAAAGTAGTTATTAGTCTACGAGATGCTTTGAAAGACTGCTCTTAACTCTATGGAAATGTTACTGACAGCTTGTTTTACAGTGAGGATACCTGCTGAAGCCCAGGTAATTATACACGTTCCCCCTTGGTACCTCTCTCTTCGGTTGCCTGTGTGATAGTGTGAGTGAGCAAACTCATGCATTCGCTCTCGTACACAGACAATTTGGTGCGTGGCTTTTCACGTCTCTGTGAGAATGAGATTAACACGCAACTTTGCTTACAGGAAGGTTTTCATGGATTGTCATATATGCCATTTACTAACCATTCACCTGAAGGATGTGGGTCTGATACAGCTCTTCATAGCCGTAGGCATGACAGGTGTAATTGCCCATGTGAATGGTTGTTACCTTGGTGATGTAGAGGGAGTCGTCTTCTCCAAAATCCTGTATGTAACAAAAGACAGGAAGGTGCCTTATTATTTCGTAAAATATTTCAAAAACCTCAAGAAGGGAGACTACCTGTTCCGTGGCTGTGATAGCATCGCAGCTTGGGAACACAGCTTGAATATTGAACAGTAAGTTTTAAAGTTCATAAATCAACACACAGGAAGAAAATGAGCGGCAATTTAAGAGTAAGGCAAAGTAACTCATCTGAGAACATGAACTTTTGTGCTGGTTGCTAACAAGGTGTTCTTTGCACATAAAAAAGATGGCAATCTCCAGCTGTTTAATTTATGGGGGCATTTAGTACCTACCTGTTAACCTCAGATGCATAAAATGCTAACTTCTGGGTGGGTTATGGTTTCCTTTATCTGTGCAGGTTGCATAGATAGAAAATGCACTGTAACCTTGAGAATTGATGAGAAAGAACTGAAACTGCTTGCCACTTATCTCAGACAATATCCCAGGCAGGAGACAACGAAGATGACAAAAAGCCTTTTCCCAAACAAACTTGTTTTGATCTGTAACTGCTTGACAGTTTATCTTTCTTTATCCCCTTCATCTTCCTAGATCTGATCTTGCATTACTTCAATTTTTGATTATAGATGGGGAGAATATGAGTTAGTAGAGAGGGTTTGGCACTTGAATATGTTGTACAAGTGCCCTGCTTAGGAATTTATTTCAAATTCTAGTTAACAGAACCAGAGCACTGATGGGTATACAAAGGAGCTTCTCTTGCAATTCCATTAACGTTCAGAGTTGCAGCTCCAGAATATTCATTTGTACATCTATGCAAACCCAGAAGGATACATTTAAAAAAAACAGTTCATGAGCTTAAAGAACGACTTTTCTTTAATTAGCTCCATGTGTGAAGCACGCTAAACTAAACTCTTTGCAGAATTTCACTACAAAAGTATGGTAAAAGAGGAGGTGAGAACTCTCGGCTGGTGTCTTCCAGCACGACTTCATGGAACCTACCAGCGTGGACAGCATAAAATAGCTAGAGCAGATTTGCTCTGCTGGTTGGGAGTCAAGAACTTGGGTCCCAGTTTCTTTGTGATGGAGAAGGGGAATCTGTGCACAGAGGTGCTGACGCTTCTCCCTTTCCCTGCTGTGCCCACGGCAGGTCCAATACTACAAGGAACTGTCCTCATCCATGCTGTTACTGACAAACCCCCTGCCACGTGCTCAGAAATTATGAACAGGGGTTGTTTGATCATGAGACGGGATGCTTTCTAAACTAAAACCATTTGGGGCTCCTTATACCTCACATTTTCGGCCTCTTCAGGGTGCATCTGCTTTACAGTTTGAAGCTTTCCTTTCCAGACATGACACTTCGAACATTTTTCGAAGGAAGCTGTGATCCTGAGGCAGACTTGTGATGCCAGCTGGCACGCTTAAAGAAAAGCACAAGAGTAGCCCATCGCTTGCAGCATCGGATTGATCTGGCACTACTTCTGCTGGCTTTTGAATCTTCTCCGCTAACTTCTGTCTGGCACCAGAGACACATCTTCATGCCTCTCCTCTCAGTGGCAGGCCAGCACTGGCAGGGGAGAAGGGAAATTTGGGAACTTGCCTAGTTTTTAGACATGTTACAAGGCAGATTGAGAGTGAGCACTGGGAAATACAGAGTTTCCAGGCAGGACAACAACCCTTCCCAAAGCACAGACCTTGACCTAAGAGGGGACAAACACAACCCCCCTGGTTCTGCTGTCTGCTACCCTATGGCACGTGCTGCCGCAGCGTACAAATGTATGGACAACTATAAAGAATAAGAGTAAATCCATAGATGATCCTGAAATTCATTATCTATAATCAAAAGCATCCCAGATATCATTGCCATCTTGGGTGTCAGGCAGATTTGGCATCTATGGGACTATGATTATGGGATAAGCTGGTTAAACTACCCTATACATTATTACAAATATCTACTCAAAAATTCCCATTTCAAGCATTTGCCTGTTTTCTGGTCAACTAGATCTTTCCTGCTGGAAAGCAGAGATGCATGAGTAACTGCAAATAGAAAAGATATCAACCCTGTTCAAATGATATTTGCATGAGATAGAGAAAACGCTTGCAGCGGAGGGGACTTAATAACAGTTTTTAAAGTTAATCCCAAAGCAACTCAAATTGAGTTTAGGTCAATAAAAGCAGGATGGCTACTTTTATGAAATGATTTATAAGGAGTTGTGGGAAAACAGGACAATAAAATATTCTCTGTTTTAAGTATGTTGCTTCCTTTAAGATATCTCAGAAAAATATTATGAATGCTTGGTTTGTGCTCTGTAATTGTCTTTTTATGGATGATCTGTTTTTTCCAATGCATACAAATGTACTAACATAAGTAAAGACCCTTGCAAAAACAAACTGATGCAAGATTATAGTATTATTCTCTTCCTCTCCAAATGCATTTTTCTTGTAAAGAGAAGCTTATATTGGTAAAAGCATGGTTTATGACTTTTAAAAACTATTTTCTGACTTCTAGCACTTAAAGAAGGTTATCAAATACGATTTAGCTTAACACTATATCATTTATGTCAGCCACAGAAGGAAATTATCTGCACTGTATTAGAACTTGAACACACAGACTCAATTCACTCAAGAGTACAACATTATTAAGAATGACCAGTATTAGATGTGAGAAGAAAAAAGTGATTATTAAATTTAGGTTCAATACTGAACCTTTTGTTGCTACAAAAAGAATAGTGAATTCTCTAACAAATTAATGACTCTTTCCATGTGTTTATTTATTGCAACTCATGGTTTCTCCTTATGTTTCCCTGTGGATATAATTAGTACATTAGGATTTTACAGTTACATTTTATATATATGCATGCATTCTTATGCACAAGCACCTTCTGTGTGTATTTTATAAGGGTATATTTGGAAGTGCTGTAAAAAACACAGGCCCCAGAGCATTAGGAAATGATGACTCTGATTCCTTAATAGCCTCTAACTCTACATCTTATACTGACCCCACCAGGAGCCCTGCAGCACAGTGGGCAGCCGTACCAGGCAGGCCATGGGCAGCCCTGGTATTCGGGCTATTTCATAGAATCATAGGATCATTTTGGTTGGAAGAGACCTTTAAGATCATTGAGTGCAACTGCTAACCCAGCACTGCCAAAACCACCACTAACCCATGTCCCTCAGCACCACGTCTGCCTGGCTTTTAAATACCCCTTCCTCGGGCAGCCTATTCCAAGGCTTGATAACCCTTTCAGCAAAGAAATTTTTCCTAATATCCATCCTAAACCTCCTCTGGTGCAACTTGAGGCCGTTCCCTTTTGTCCTGTCTCCTGTTCCTCGAGAGAAGAGACCGACCCCCACCTCTTTACAACTTCCTTTCCCAACCCCCTCCATACTGCTCTGCCTTTGGGAGCTCTTAGGAGCTGCTCAGGTGCATCTCTTGCCACTGCAACTGTATTAACTGGGATGTCAGTTAACACTGACCGAGTGCTTAGTTGCTGTTTTGGTCTGCTGGTCCTCGACAGGGTGTAGCACCATAGAGCTGCACGCAATTTTATCAAGCTGAGATGGAGCTGCAGATCAATAAGGACCTTCTTGCCTCTCAAACACGTGTATCAGGCAAGTGGGAGCTCTTTGAACAAAAGTTCTCAGAAAGTGTTTAGCACAAAATATATTTATGGAGCTCAGAACCTGAGCTCCATCCTTCCATCCAAACACGCACACATAAGCTTGCTGGGAGAACTGGCCGGGGAGAGGATGGGGTGGACAGAGGGTACGGGAAGAATTCACAATGGAAAAAGGTAGAGGAAACATTTTGTTTGCTTTGACGTTCTTCAGATGGCTTTTGCTTGCAAAGACATATTTCGAAATCACCACGAGCCTGGAAACAGTCAAAGGGAACAAAAAACATCTATAAGAATGATGTAACTTAATTATTCCCTAAAACTATCCCACCTTTAAAGCAGAGTATATCAGGGCTGTCCAGGAGCTGGGACTGCCCAGACCTACCTCCAGCAATGCCCAATGGTGAACTGAAAAGGCATTTTTATGTATCGTTCCATGAAAAAGGATAGACAATCAGGAGAAAGGCAAAAAAGTAACTTCTGGGACGTGGTTTTCCTCCTTTACCACTGAAGGTGAATTTTCTTGTGAAGAGGAAGAAACAGAAGTGATGAAAATATGTGAACAAAAGGCAGAAACAATTCTAGCCCCACAAAGTGATGAGCCTTGCATCAAAGCAGCCAGATAAGGGTAAGGTGTTCATCACCTCTATTTTATGAATTTCATTATAAAATAACGTCACAGGTTTTGGTAAAAAAAAATAATTCAGCAAGATATGCTTATAATTTCTCATAATTGATAAGGTTGACTAGTGGCAGATGATAAATTGACTTCTCCAGTGGTTTGTCTCTTGTTTTCTCTCCCCTTTTCAAATAAAAAAAAAGCTTCTTTTATGTCTTGCAGTTACCCTTCAAATAAAGGACTGATTAAGTGACCTCAGAATGTTTTAACTTTTCAAGATTAAAAAAATGCACCACCTTGCATTTTAAATTGATAACAGCTCAGCAATCTAAAAGATAAAACAAAAAAGTTGCTACTGCACCCAGTCAGTTCCAAAAAAATAACAAAGCAGATCCTAGAAAATGGATATGTACTTTTTTTTTTGTATTGTATTTCCTTTCCATCACTCCTGATTACCCCAGGCATCGGTCTCTCCAAACAGAAGATTTTTCATATTTATTTATCCCATTCCTCCTTTCTAATGCATTCCCTGGTCATGCAATCTGCCGTGGCTTGGAGACACCGCGCTTAGAAATGTGTAAAACATTGCATATTGCTTGTAAATCTCGTTCGCATTCTGTCTCAAGTGAAATCCAATATGTGACTGTAATGCCACAAATCTCCTGCTCTGACAGTCGGGGACGCAGCCGGTGGAGAGGGAACCCACATTAACCCGGGGCGATGCCGGAGAGTGAGGGGCACCGGCCACTCACCTTTTTTTGCCCATTTCAGATACTTTTCCATGAAGCTTTCTAACACTTGGTGGGGTTGTTCCAGAATGGAAACATATTTAAAAGCCTTTAAATTTTTGTCAGAGAGGATCACTTTTTTTCCAGGAAGTTTGAAGGGGATTTAGCATAGAGTAGACTCAGACTTATTATTTTTTAGGACAACTTCCAGTTACTCGAGTAAAATATACTTGCCTTAGAGCTATAAATTGGAAGAAGGACCAGAAAAACAAGTCTTAGTGACACAAAACCAGACAATCTTCCCATTTCTTTGGCTATTGGCAAATGCAGGCACATGCCATGGGACAGTGGGGTATACCCCCCACCCCTCCCCACCCCAGGCAGCCCATCCGATTTTAAACCTACACAGTGATTTTAAACACCCCCATTAGATACTGAATGGTCCTGATATACACTGGGGGGGAGTCCCGAAGACGGTCGATACCCCTTCACCGTGCTGATTTACAAGCGTTCATAGCAGAAATAACCACAGAGGGAACAGAGCTCCCCCAGTGGTTTCTTCTGTTAGGAGAATCCCACCAGTTGCTAGGATCTCTTTCTAAATAATAATAATAATAATAATTCACTTTTCTTTTAAACTTTTCCCTTTCAGCCCTTTCTGCCAAGCCGAAGGAAGCCGGGAGCCTTCCCCATGTGGTTTCAGCACCTACTGACAAAACCAGTCCTGGCACTGGTGTCACTGGTTTTCCACCAGACGAAGAGAAACGTCATCACAATTTCATAGTAACCAGCACAGCAATGAAAATGCATTAACTAGTTCACATTAAAAAACCTTGCCTGATACTCAGAGTTCTAAAAACCTCTCTCTGACGATGTTTACGAGATTTTAAAACAAAATGTACCCAAGCATTTAACGAGATTATTATTATGCAAAATCTACAACAATGGCTATCACTTTGAAAATGATTTCTCCTCACTAATCAAATGTCTCTGATCTTTTTTACAATAGATTCATGAGTGATTCATATAAAAATAATAAAAACTAAATTAGTCATGGGCTCTTAAATCACTTTCTTTGGTGCTTTTAATAATTCATTTCCAGAGACAAGCTGAGAACTTATGCTTCATTAATATTATTTGTTCTTGGTTTTACACATGCTATCACTTTAGTAATTTACATGGAGAAAAATTCAGCCTTAAGCAAATGCCACAAAACTATTGCAAACACAGTCTGATGGGTTATTATTTTATCTTTTCTTGTTTTTCTGCTTAAAGAATTTAGCACAACATAAGATTTCCTTGGTAAGCCAAAAAAGTTTTTGGCTTGAACATATGGAAATGAACTTTTCAGACAGTTGTGCAATTATAATATAGATAAAAATGCATGGCTTTTATAACCCAAGAAACTCAGACACAATACAACAAGGAAAATCAATGGTAGGTCATCCTCCTGGAGCTGTTGGAAGGGAGGAATTAGCATACCAGGGATTTAGTGAAATATTTCTATTAATTGGATCTACCAGACATTTCAGAAAAATGCAAAGATGATTTTAACAGCCTGATTTCTATTAGCAGGGTATTAAGTGGGATTATTCACACATGATCTTTTTTATTATTTAACAGTGAAACTACATTAAAAACATCAACAGGACTGTATCACCTTCATACAGCCTGTTTTACTGAGAAATCTAATCCCAGGTTGGCCGTTTGCTTTGGGTTTCAAATATTATACCTGGAAAAATGGACATTGAAATGAACATACGTGAAATGTGTATCAAGGCAGGTAGGCACAGATCTTGTTAGAGCCATGAGATATACAGGGAGGTGAATCTTCCTGGGTGCACAGGCAGATGTGGAATATGAGCAGTCAACAATTTAAGGAGGTGGTTTGTGCCCCCCCAGATTCACTCCTGCCACCTCCACACGCAGGAGGACCTGGCAGAGGTTTGGTGGGCAGAGATGGAGGCAGGCTTAGATTCAGGTGGAATAACCCAAACAGATTTTTATGGGGAGGAGGAAAACCTGTCTCAAGGAGAGAATCCCTCCTTTTCCTCCACGCAGGGACCTGCATCTCTGAGCTCAGCCTATGTATCTCAGGTGCCTCCGGCGTCCTGGGTGATGACAGGAAACCCAGCAGCAAAACCCAGACTTTCTTCACATGGCCTTACCAAAGGCAAGAAGGGCTGAAGGTGAGAGCAGAGGTCTCTCCAGCCAAGTTCCCTTCCCCAGACAGGAGGCAATGGCAGAAGAGGCACATGGGAACTGGGCGAACCTCAGCAGGACACGTTGCTCCGCTCCCATCAGCTGCTCCTTGGCCATTTCCTGAACCAGGGGCTTCATCCTCGTGCCAAACAGCTTCTCCCCCTGACCTTGGACTTGTCTCATCTTCAACCCATCTGCCTTTCAGCCTATGTGACGTCTCAACACTATAATACAAAACTGAATATGCATGAAACTGCTGCAGGGGGTCTTTTGGAGAGGAACATTCAAGACTTCTTTGAGAATTCGGCACGTGGACTTCTTACTAGACATTTCTCCACATACTTTGTGCAGGGTGAGCTGATTGGTATACACAAGCGACAATAATACACAAATGATATGCTGCGTTTTGTTAACTCGTGGGACCATGCTTTTTAAAGGCAATTATTGATTTTTTCATCAAACAAGGAGACAGACAAGTCATAAAGTAGCCACAAAGCACTCTCGCTCCCCTGCTTTTAATCCCCTTCTCCATCAGCAGAAATGAAGAAACCTGTAGTTCAATGATCTGTAATGAAAGGCTTATTTTTGAACCAATATCTAAATCAGATTTGAGTTAAAGTTCACAGATTAATATGAAATGAATAATCAAAGACACTCATGAATTTATGTTATAGCTACCTGCATTACTCTTGGTAATCCACCAAATTCTTATCCACCTGTATCCCACAACATTTGTTTTCTTATGGTAATATTCTCTTCTCTGTTATTTGCGCATGCTTTCACCATGCTTCTGGAGGATAAACTTCTGTTTATAAATTTTGTTTATAAATGTACGTACGTTTCTCTGGAGATAATGCCAAATCATGTGAAACAATACTCTATAAATACTGTATAAATACATTTGACTCCATGAGGAGTTTATTATATTTTCAAATTGAGGAATGCTTTCATAATCACGTATTTGGGAAAACAGACTGCCTGTCTAGGGGACAAAAGTCTATTATTTTGAAAGATGACACATTTTAACCACTTCACTATTTGTAGTCAGAAATCAATTTACAGCTATCACAATCTTATCAGTTTCAGTTACATTATAGTCATTTTCTGCATGAGAAAAGTTGATGTGACTTTTTTAAAGTATAGCTGCAAAGGCACTTCTAATGGATAAATAATATGGATGGGTAATTTATGGATAAATAATATTTTTATGCTAAAAGCAATCTTCAGTGTTTGCAAGAAAAATGGTTTAATTACATGTACCATTAGGATGGCTCTTTTGCAGTAGCTATGTGACAACTCATTAACAGAGTTCTTCACAGACAGGACAAGACAAATTATTATGTTGCTTATGAAAGCTTCTGATTAAGAGAGCAATGAAAAGTTATTAATACTTTGTTGCCAATCAAGATATCACATAAAAATGATTTAAGTAATGCACTTAAACAACCAGGCTTTATAGTCATCTTTAACCTTTCAGTTCTGCGCAAATTTAGGTTTATCCAGCTTTTTGTTGACCGTTTTTGTCACCTCTAGTATTAATCTGGAACACAGGCAGTCTTCTCATATCATATTTTTCAAGAACCTGGAGAGAATAAAGCCACGAAGGACTTTTCAGCTGTGCCTCTCCTATGCTGCTCTCCCACCTGGCTGGAAGGATTCTGTTTTGGTTTTTTTTTTCCAGAATTGGGCTTCTATTTTCATCTGATTTCCTGAATTAGCACTTAGAAGAGAAGGAATTTAATTGAAATATAATATGAGGATTTTTCCAAGTGTGTGAATATCCTGTAGGTTTGTATGTGATTACCACTGTGCCAGGAGCAGGGAGGATTTTCTTGAAGTTAAAAAGGTACAATTAATCTCCTGTTGCACTTCCAATTAGCCAAATTGCTAACCTTATTGTGAAAAGCAGAAATGCAATCGAGTTTCTGCTTGAGGCGTACTAAAAAAAACTGAAGTAATTTAATTAACTGAATTCAAGTATATTAAGAAGCACACTGCCTTTACTTTCCTGCTGTCAATGCCTTTAAATAGATTATTGTTTAATGTGAGTTTCCGTACCCACAAGAGGCTGAAGCTTTGAACCAGCTGCTGCCACCCACCCCGACCCGTGCCGTGGAGCGTGTGTGGCTGCACCTATTTTCACATTGGAAACCTCAAAGTCAATGTTGACGCCACTTCCGTGCTACACGCAAGTATCAACCCCAGACACACGTGTGTTCACGCTGCAGATGAACGGGCCTCATGCCCCACGAGTCCAGAACTTTTTAAACTTGTGATTAATCTAAATACAAAGCCTGGATTTACCAGCTGAAGGACAATTTCTTCACCCCTGCTATGGACAAGGGCTTCAGACATGCAGGTGCCCATCCTGGGTAGCCAGAGAGGGGGCACACCTAAGCTCCAGAGTCCTACACGCTGCCCACAGTGGAAGAAGGAAAATAAAAGATGCTAATCCCCAAATTGCGTCACCTCAAGTAACCAGACCGGAATACAGATGGCAGTGATATATACAGAACATCAAAAATATCACAGTTTAATTAAAGATGAAAAAGGTGTGGAGGTGTTTATTAGACAAAAAAAAAAAAGTTGATGCGCACTAGTAGCAGGTGTTACATGATGAGGTGATAGAGGTCATAAACTGGTACGTGAAACATTAAAATTGAGGCATAAAGCCTGTTCTTCCTCCTTGTAAGAACCCCAGAGTTCTCCTTTGATATAGTTCCTGGGTGATGTATTAGTTCAAACTGATCAAAAAATTTATTTTTATTTTGTATTTTTTTTTTGTATTGCAATTTGTATTGCATGGTACTCTCCCAGGGGGTGTCGAATCATTCAGGAACCAGCCAGTTTTCTCAAGGACATAACTCTTCCTCTTAAGGTTTAACAACCAATGAGAGAAGTACTTGTAAGTAAACCAGAAATCCACTTGGGCCAGTGCTAAATTAGCCTGGAGGAACTGGAATTTCAGCCTGAAAATTTAGTCTTCAAACTTCTATTTAAAATAGTAGGAGCCACAAATGAAGCCACGTGCCATCTATCCTTTAAAGATGTGTTTGTACTCCCAATTCCCGGACTATCATTTTGCATCCAATTCAGACACATAAACTTCTAATCTTTAAAGACTAATGTGATAATCATAACCAGAATTTCATAAAGGTAAGATAAATAACTGGAATTTTTGTTATTTTTCACCAAAAATTTCTAAGACTGCTCTTGAGCCTCCAGAGCGTGTGGAAGTAAGTTTTCAGAATTGCTGAACTTTGCTTCTAACCACAGCTGTCTTGAAAACTGAGCCTAAAAACACAAAGTCTCACATCTATCTAGTGAATATTATGGCCAAAAGAAAAGGCTCTTTCTAGACTCTGATCACACAAAGCTGTTGAATTTGCTCACTATAGACTAAACTAAGCATGCTGGCAACATGTGTAATTTTTATTAAGCTTAATCTGTGTCAAGGAATAGATCTATTCTGAAGAATATTTGCACAAGGTGGTAGAGGCAGTAAGCTGCCAGGCCAACCACCTGCATGGCTCGCTATGCCACGCTTCGACTACAGCAGGGAATGCTTTCTGCATCATAGGTTGGCAGGTTTCCATGTATTTTAAGTGCTGGTGACCTGAAGGTCATTATTCTAACCCTGGTGCTGATGGATGTCTGTAAGAAATCTGGTCAGGTACACTGGCTTTGGGCTGGCTGTGCAATCCTGAGCATCCCCTTTATGCTTCCTTAGATATATATGGTCCTGTACCAGTCCTGCGGTGGGAAACTTGCTGGTTTCACGTTGCATTTCAATGTCCTGCTCCAAATGGTGACAAAAAATGCATTTTAAAAGGGTAATACTCACTTTGATGAAAATAAAAGGATGTTTAGATGGTTCTAATTACTAAGGTTGTGCACACAGTAATCACCTATACATAGCACACACAGTTTTCCTGCTAAGGTAAAGTCAACAAATAACGTACTGAGTTGCAGTGCATGTTTCTGTCCTGTGTGCTGTAATCTTCATGTATTAATGCAGAAGAGTAAAACAAAGATTTTTTGCATTTCAGCAATCCTGGATACACAACAATTTAGGGAGTTACAGTATTGACTGTAACAACTCTGAACTGAGTCGTTATCAAATTAACAAGAGCTGAACAAAAATATAAATCAACTCTTGCTGTAGTGTAATTAAAATAAAACCTGATTTACTGTGTACTTTAACGCAAAGAGATATGAAATACAGACCATATTTTTTGTACACTACTTCCCACTCTCTCTGTAATTAAATGTTATTAATAAATGAGTAAGTTTATACCATTATTTAGGTATTGTCTTTACTACAAACTATGACTCACACATCAGACCAGCACTGTGAATTAAAAGAGATTCATCTTCCTTCCTGTGAGGGTATTGCTACACCCTGCTGAATAATCCTGTATTTTAAACCAGTCATCAGAAATAGTAGCTGAGGAACGAAAGATGAGAATTGTCTGAAAGGCAAGTGAAACGGGAGGAACAGAGATAGAAACATATTATTTGATTTAGATAGAGGAGAGATTTCATTGCTGACCATAAATGTATTGCTTCATGCTTTCTTTGTACTGGGAATGAGATCCCTGAGGAGTTAATGGTCTGTAGAGCTGCTAGAATCCTGGGTTTCCAGGGCTGTTGTCCATGGACCACAGGTTGCACCAAACCGCATGAGCAACAAAGGATGAAGTACCAGTGCTATCTAAGTGCTGGGTTATTACAGTACTGACTTTTAATTGCATCATAACACATTCCAAGTACCCCTGCTCTCAGCTGCATATATGTTGGTTTGCTTTTATTCCTGAGACATATTCACATAAAAACAAAATATCACACCAGTTTCCACTTTTCTATAATAATGAGATAAAACTTGTTCCCTCAAAACTATAATCTGTTAAATGAAGTCATATTCAATGCCCTAAAAAGAAAATGACAAGAGTAATTCAGGACTTACATTGATATCCTCCAAGTCAAGGAAGTTGAGGATGACGCCGTTGCGCTTCCAGATGATGGGGGGCCGCAGCACCCCACGGATGTTGCATGTCAGAACTGTGCTCAGGCCAACTGTGATGGTAGTAACGCTGATCTTCTGGTCCTCTGGCAGGCTCAGCTGAACTACCTCTGCAAAAGGCAACAAAACAGGAATAATACTGAGTACTACAAAGGGAAGCTGTTCCACTTCTCCCCACTCTGCCTTCTGTCTTCCCTGCAAGGATTTTGGCATGGAGATGGATATCTATGTTGTAAAAACCCCCAAACAATAAAGCAAAGTAAGAGACATAGCAATTGAATCTGCTCCAACCTAACTCCCTACATCAATTTCCTGAGGCATCTGGTGGTAGTTGTGGCATTAGGACACTAAGACGGGTCCTCTGGCAAGCCTGGGTGCAGCAGTTAAATCTACAAAGCATTCAGCAACAGGAGGACAAACAAGGGTTTTCCTGCTTGAGACCCTCTGGGTTTGTTTCTCTAGGAGACTCCTGCCAAGATCCTTTGAAAAGGCACAAGAATGACTCAGGTTCTTTCCTTGAAGCAGAATTAAGGCAAGAATGTTGTCACTGAAATATACATAAACCCAGTTTTAAATTGCCCTAATATTGGGAAGTCACCAAGTATGAAAACTCCTCTACCAAATGCGGCCACATATGCCATCTAAGATACAGATGTTCTTATATCCAAGGAGTGAGAAGCCTTCTTATCTTTTATTACATTAAAAAAATCACTTATTTTTACTTGCATATGGCACACAAAAGAAACATCTGACCAGCAAGCCTTAACTGAAAACCAACCAACATCTTTCCGAAACCACACCAAAGTCACATCGTTTCCTTCTGGCCAGTGCTCAGAAGATGTGTCTGCTTATTTTGCCATGTGTGGCCACACAGACAGGCAAGACATTTGATACCAGAATTACTGTGAGTGCAGATTGTCATTATTAAGCATTTCAGCAGCACTGAGCCAGCAATAGAGCAATCAGGCCACATTGTCAAAGCTGCTGCATTCACAGTTTTATCATTCACATGATGGTTTTTGCTTACTCTCTTTCCCAGGCTCTGCAATAAAAAAGCCTTGAAACTATATTGCATATAAATGCTGAAAACTAGACTTTCAAGGTAATGGCCCATTGAACGGGGAATGTTCACAGCACTTTGGTGTTCCATTGCTTCAGTCAACTCAGAAACTTGGACTCGGGAATGAATCACCCTTTCCTGGTCATAAGGCCTCTCCTTCCTCATGTCTGCTGGCATTAACCGTGGTAAAACAGGGATCAAAGAAACCGATGCTGCCTCACCCAAAGCCATGTGCTTTGAGAAAAACCACTTCGAGCAGTTGTAATGCTATAAAATGACATACGGGGTCAGGTTGCTCCCTCCCATCAGCTGGCAAAATTACTCTTCATCCTACTTGCTTGCTGCTCATCTCTGTCATTATGACCCACACAAGATCTGTGTGTCACTTAGAGTGTATCTATCTGCGTTGGTAAGATCTAAATCCTATGTGCACCTCTATTGCTCTCTACAACTACCTGAAAGGGGGTTGTAGGGAGGTAGAGGTTGGTCTCTTCTCCCAAGTATCAAGTGATAGGACAAGAGGAAGCAGCCTCAAGTTGTGTCAAGGAAGGTTTAGATTGGAAAAAAGGTTTAGATAGGAAAAAATTATTCACCGAAAGGGTTATCAAGCATAGGAACAGGCTGCCCAGAGAAGTAGTGGAGTCACCATCGCTGGAGGTATTTAAAAGACAAGTAGATGTGCTGCTGAGGGACATGGTTCAGTGCTAACTTAGCAGTGTTAGGTTAATGGTTGGACTTGATGATCTTAAAGGTCTCTTCCAATCTAAATGAGTCTACGGTTCTATGACTTTCTTCCAGCCCTCTGAAGAAGCGCTGACTTTCAGCGAATCCAAACACTCATTTTTATCATGTCAGTTCATAGCTTAAGATGTGATTTTGCTCTAAAAGTTAACAGCTTTGATGGGAAAATCTTGCACTCTTTTAGGGGGCTTACACTGTGGAAATGCAGGAAATAGAAATAAAAAAACCAGCATCTACTTTTGTAAGCATCATTTTCCATCTCTTCACACCCTCTAATTGAAAAATTGCTTTAACATCTCTTAAGTAGTAAATCCATTAGATCTTTTCACTAAAATATTCAGTCCATTTCAGTAGCCTTGGGAAGCCTGGAAGGAGTCACTCAGGTCTAGCAACTGATTGTGAACACTCAGTGCAAAAGTTGCTTGTGCAGCAGTACCCAAACAGCTCTGCGTCCTTTCTCTTCCTGCTTCTTCCACCTAAGTGAGAAGTTAATTGAATGCACCACAAGTTGTATGCACCACTGTAGATCTGAGACTGACTTAGGGCTGCAAAGATCAATACAGCATTGCATGTTGGGTCTGAGCAGTTAGCCGTTCTCCCACTTAATATGCCAAGAACACTTTTAGAAAGAGCACAAGCTGTTGAAAAGGAATGGTAGCCGTAGTTCTGATATATGGTTAATCAAAAATAAGAATGTTTGATCAACTCACTGCTATTATTTGGGTTGCAGTGGCTCCCGTAGGCATCAAATGAGAAGAGGGCCTGGCACAGAGCATCAAGCAGTTTCTGCACCTGAAACCTTAAAATCCAAATGGGGAGATGGAGGAAGTTTTGGAATGGAAGGAGAACATGGTCCGCCCAAGGTCATCGAGCAATTTAGCAGCAAAACACAGAGTGGATAATATGCCATTAAATGATGTCACTCTTGGTACCCACTGGAGAAAGGAGATGGGAGTCGCGGCAGTTCAGGATGAAGGACAGCGGCCACGGGGGTGTCCATGTCCCATCCCACCACCCTCATCCCACTGCCCAAAGCATGCAAACAGCCCAACAGGGGTGAATAATGTCGTTATTTCCTGCATAAAAGAGAGCTCCTTTTTATGAATAAAATATTTGGAGTGCACTTGACAGGATAAAGAACTGATAATTACAATAATTTGTAGCATGGAGTAGGGCTAATGAGGACATCTTTTCTTGAGGAGAAATGAAATAGAGGGTCATTCATTTATGAGAGAATTGTTTTTTTCATCTTACTGCTGTTTTCCTTCATTCCTTCTGCTGTTTCTCACACTGCCTTGAGTTCCCTGGCTCACGCTGGGCTCCCATCAGCTCCCTCTTCAGCAACATTTTTTGAGTGTTTTGTTGCAGTAGAATTTAAGGCTCCCTGCTCCCAAATGATAGCTAAAGAGGCTTTGGTTTTACATTTTAGAAGCACACTAATGAAAAATACATTAACTTTTAATTAAGAAGACACCTTGCATAGCTGCCATTCTTGGATGAAACATATCAGGCCAAGAGATGACTTTTTATGTTAAAGCATGTAATTAGTACAAACCACTTTAACAATACAAACACACTTCTTTTCCGAGTATTTCTATGGAGTATGTTTGAGGGCATATTATTAACATCTAAAAGCCTTTCTACTAATTAGATTATTTTGTATGGCTTTACTCATTGCTTTATCATTATCAATAGAAAAGATTTCATTACGTGATCAGGGGTATTGGGGAAGAAACAGATTTCCTAAAAGGATGCAAGGCCTGGGCTTTTAAAAAATCTTTAAAAAAACCCCTCAGAATCTTGTAGTTAAATTATAGAGCTTAGACACACTTGATCCTAGTTGGATTATGTGTACAAATTATTCAAGTCACCATAATGATTTTGTGTAGAACCTCTAGATTAAGTATTGAACACTGTTCATTTTCTTTTTAAAAACCTTTAGGAGATAAAAGGATTTTTACCATGCATATAAAAACAGAACAAATGGGTAATGTTCAAAGTGCGCTCACTTGCAGAACACAGGCTGGAATGGAATTTGGTCCTAAAATCAAGCAATTTTATATTTATTTGGAAATTCGGCAGGATGATGCATGCAAAGCAGCTTTCTATATTCAACAGATTCAACCAGTTTCAGTCCTAGCTGATGATATTTATCAAGTCATGTCAAACCTGGTACTATTCTCTGGGATTTCAGTTGAAGCAAGTCCTCGGTCTATTCCAGCTGGAAATAAAAAAAAGGTTCCTGCCAACTACTCTGCCATCAGAGAGAGATGCTATCATCATAGAATAAGATGCTACTATTTTTGAGTCTATTTTTAATGGCTCAAGACAGGGGTAAAGCCTTCGTAATAACCACCTTTACGAAGGAATGGCTGTAACCCTGTCTCTGTGTATCAGAGGCCCAGGAGTAACATTTCACCGGGTACTGCAACAAATGCAGAAAAAAAGCAAGGTCAGTAAAAGGCAGCCAGGACACCACAAACTCACTTTGGTGATGGCAGCAGCTCAGCGCCTGGAAACTGTGCAGCTCCAGGAATTTGGGCAGTGCCATCTTCAAACCTTTCTCCCCCGCTCAGGAGGGTGAGGGATCACTCCCTGCATTGCCAAGAGGTTATTGAGGGGAAGGATCGCTCTGTCCTGTATCTCCCACCTTTTCTCTCTGCTGTTACATTCAGTCCAAGAGAGGCTGCAAAGCACCACGGACCTTTGGTGACCCAGGTGTAGCCATTCTGATGTTCTTATGTTAAATTTCCTGCAATACCAGGTCCCAGAGCGACACATTTGAGAATATGAAGCCTTACTAATTCCTTTTCTTGTTAAAAATGTCAAGATACTGTCGAACATTTTCCTTGGCCCCTCCTCGGCTCCAATTTTATTTCTTAAGGTGCTAAGCTGGAGTTGCACTGCACCTTTGCAAGCTGTGCATACTAATGCCAGCAGGTAGTACTTGTTGTGCTGTTTTATCAGGGAAATCTTTTTCTCTGCTGTCATTTGCAGCCCGCCAAAGGCAATCATAATTTCACAATGAAGACATGTATAATTGAGGTCATTATAAGGAGCAACCTGGAATGAGCATCTATGGAGAAAAACTCATTGATTTAGCACTGCATGGAGATAATTTACATAGTAAACGTCGGTTGCCTGCCTGCCTTTGCTTATGCTATACTACATACAGAAACAGATTTCACACATTAAAAAGTCCTTAATATCGTTAATTAGATCTTTTCCCTTAAATCTAAAGAAAATATACTTTTTAATACATTGTTGCCAGCTTTAATCATTGCTACATTTGTTCATGGATACCTTGCCTTGCCAAAACAGAATATGGAGCAACTGACCCTATTGCTTAGATTCTGCGTAGGGGACAAGGCAAGGCTTTTTTAATCTTGTAACTTGCTTTCAGTGAGGAGACAACGAAGCAAAACGTAGCCTTGTGTGAAGCAATGGCAGGATGACTTTCAAAGAAAGTCTCGAGCACAGATTCTTGCCCCTAGTTTAATGCTCCTGAGCAAAGAGACCTTTTGTTGGTGAGCTGAAGCATGGGTAACGTAGCCCTAAATGCATCATGATTCTCCAGCAGTGGTCCAAGTCAGGATTGATTTAATGGGATGAAAAGTTGAGCCTCCATTCAATTCACCAAGTCCTGCAGCTGTGTTTAGGCACCGCTCTGCATTAATTGCCTTGTGGCCCAATATTGCAGCATGAAGGTCAATGGCGATTTTAGCAATTGTTTCAACAGATAAGAGAGTCTTCTCTAGCTGAATACATTCTAAGGTGAGGAGCTAACTGAATCAAGAAAAATCAAAACAATTAATGGATCAGAGGAAAAAACAGCATACACCTTTTATAATTATTTTTTCCCCAATAATTTTGATGAGATGTATTTGCCTTTGCACAGAGAGGGGAGAGAAATTTAAGACCCTCTTAAATCTGAGCCAACTGCCACTAATGGATTTTAAAATAACCGTGTTATATGTGAGATGTATTTATAAACACACAATGGAAATGAGATTTGGCCAGCCAAAGAGTGACTCCAGTGATACTGTTTGGGAGACCTGGGAAGAGATGTGGTCATCTAATTAGTCACTGCAGAGAGAGATTAAAAGAAATGAAGGGCAGTTCACAGTGGGTCTGAATCTGTAAAGCACTGTATAATATGCTTATCAATTACCCATATTAGCATGTGATTTAGTTTCTACCCTACTCTATAGGCCAAATAAATGAATTAATAAAAACCTTAGTACACAAATCTCCCTGGGCTTGCATGCCTTTGCAAACCTGTCACACCAGCTATTTTTAGGACTATCTCCAGAAGAAATGTTGCCACGCTATTACATTTTGCTGCTTATTAAGGTTCAAGAAGCCGGTCTTACCTAGAGATATTTGTTGCCTTCTCACTTGTCCAGAGTCAGGTGGAAGGACTATCCATCACCCAGCCCCAAAAGAAAACTGCACTTGCTGAGCACCAAGTTAGAGTTACAGGAAAGCCAGTCATGCTACTAAAAATGTTTATGTTATTAATTAACAACATTAGGGCTGTTAATGAACATGATTAAAGTTGTTCACAATTAATTAACCCAGAGAATTCCTACAGCTCCTGCATCGGTTCAGAGCAGGTGATTTGGATGAGGCTTCTGGCTTTATAGCCTGTGAAAAACACCCTCAAGAGCTGGCTCTGCCTCTGGCCACCTTTGGTGTCACCCCTGGCTGCCCAGCTGGCCTCCCTGGGACATTCTAGGAGTTTGTCTTCCCTCAAAAAGAGGTGCCACAATGCAGCATTCCTCCAAGGCTTGTAAATTTAATTAATGTGAATAATAAAATGATTTCTAAAGCTAAGTAGAAATGTTCATATCTCAGCTTTATTTTGTAACCACAATAATTCAAGTTCTTAATGTAATTTATAAATCCTCAGGACCTTGGGTGTGCTACTTCAGGAAGTATTTTATTGTAAATTCTCTACTAAATTAGTAATGCTGTTTTCTAAGTCATAAAAAGGCATAATCATATTTCTAGCAGTATGAAAGAATTTAGTACCTCAAGTGCTCTTCTGTCATTACTCTTGAAGGCCACAGGCTATGACTCCCTGAGGTAGGTCCCAACCTTGCACTTGAAGCTAAAACCTGTTTTGTCGTGGAATTCAGAAGAAATCTGTGCAAATCACCGGCGATATTCAGCTCTGGTGTGATGCCAGAGGACAAGACCCTGTCTCTCATCCCTGTCAAGTTGAACAGCTCTTCTAGTCTGTGTGGCCATGACTCTTAGATTAAATGCAAAAGAAAAGCAGCTACTGAAACAATTACATATTACAATGCCTTTCACTTTTCTTCAGCAACAGTGTCCATAATACGCTATCACTGACATATCATAGAACGGTTTGCGTTGGAAGAGACCTTCAAAGATGATCTAGCCCAACCCCCTGCCATGGGCAGGGACATCCTCCACTAGATCAGGTTGCTCAAAGTAATTGATTATTTAGGTAATGAGAATATGCAGAATAAAACCAAAGCTTAACTTGAAGGGCAAAAAAAAATAATCTCACGTCAGAGTCTGGTCCAGCTTCTAACTTAGAGGGATCAGGACTTCACATGCAGACCAAGCTGCCCTTGCTCCTATGAAATACCTGTATATTCCCCTGAACCCTCCAGGAGAGCGAAGAAAAGCCCCCAGGGGAGGATAATGCTGTTTCCAGGATTTGAGTGCAACCAAGGACTTTTCTTGCCCTGTGGGAGGATGGATTCAGATCTCCTGAACTTCAGAGATCTAGAGGCTGGTACCACCTCCAAGCTGGTGTTTCAATCCCCTCCAGAGCCCGTGTGGGGCCCTGGGTCACCATGTTTGCCTTGGCTGTGTCCCAGAATGGGGTGATTTGCTCCCAGGGAAAGCCCATTCCTCCCACTGACTATAGAGAAACTCCAGGTGAGTAACTCCAATACAGCCACCTGCACTGGAAACATCTACACCTGGAGAGGCAAACTCTGTTCAAACAGCTGCTTAGATATTTATCTAAATTATACACAAATTCCGTCAAAAAATCATACCCATTCAAGAAGCCCAGCTTTCCCATATGAATTTGTATCAAGCACATTCACATAGCTAACAAATTTGCTAAAAATCATTTATATTGACTTTTAACCAAACACAGCTTCTTTATGTACTGTATTCTAAAAATCAATTTCTTTTCTTTTTTTTTTTTTTTTTAAAGGAAACAAGCAACACACTTTCCATCATAAAATCCCATCACTGCCCTCCTGTTACTAATCAGAGGGAGAACATTTAGTTTGTGCAGGAAGGGATAATTCATTCATTCTTGAAAGGACATGAATAAATATAAGTTGTTCAGTGCTTAATTATCTAATCTCCTGAGGGTGGTAAGTGATGGATTCATTATGTAAATAGGCATAAGTAGTCTATTTTAGAGAACAGTTTACATAAATGCATTTGTTTTTATTTTAAATTCCTATTTTCCACAGATTGAGAGCAATGTTGATACGATTAATTTTTGATAAAATATTCCCATGTTGTGTCAACAGTGTCCTGCCTCGATTGTAACAGCCATGCATTTCCCCAGTCAATTTATTAGTTTGAAAAGTAGAATTGCTAATGGTCTAACAGGTTCTCAGAATTACTTCTGGCAGTCAGGCCAGTTAAACATAGGACTCAAAAGGTTTGTCTCTTTTTCTTAAGAAAAGTCAAAAACATACTATAGTGTCCTCCTCTGCCTCTCTCCAAATAACTACAAACCTCTCACTGACCCTACAGAAAAAAAAAAAAAAAAAAAGAGTATTATATTTTTGGGGGGATAGATGTGAGGTTTTACAGCTGCTCTCTGTGTTTCACCCTCTCTATCCTACTGGAACTGAAAGACGTAATTAGCACCAGTTCCTTCACTGCCACAAAAGCAACAGTTGTCTCTTGCAAAAGGCATTATTTCAGCATTTCTAGGAGTTTAAAAGTTTCTCCCAGTCCATCAGAAATTCCTTAGCTTTGAAAATGGAGAAGTCTTTAGCATGGGCAGGTTCTTTCAAAGCAATGAACAGCCGCTACCTATATTTAAACTACGGTATTTTAGAGTTTCAAGGGACCAAAAAACATATGAATCCACTAAACTTTTTTTTGTAACTTCTGCAAGTTACAGCAGCTGATTTATACCTGATTTCAGGCAGAAAAAGATAGCTTCTGGTGGAGGATGTGGCATGCCAAGTTTCTCCCTGGAGTGAATTTTTATGGCTGCTCTCTAAACCCCTAGGGTTTATCATGGAAATACTGTCAGACCATTAAGTCCAGCATGACTTGTGGGAACCGCTGTAATGTGTACGTAAATTACTTTGAAAATAGAGACCCGTCAGGCCACAGGGTGTTTGGGGTTCGAGAAGCATTCACATATAGTTTAAAACCACTGAGACATCAAAAATGGCTGCATCGAACTGCTCCAATCTCTCACTCTCCTTTCATTTTACTCCGAGTTCTTGGCCAGCATTATGCAATGAATGCGATGCGCTGAAAAATGCATGAAGCAGGAAACAAGAAGCCTAAAAAAAAGCCCCACACTGCTTCTAAACCCCACATTACGGGTTTCTAACAAAAAATATAATTCCCAAGCATTTAAAATCAGGTGTATTTATTTCTTTCATATTCCCACATTTACGGTGTTCACAAACCACCAAATCAGTGACAGCACACCTTTCGAGTCGTAAATAAGCATTAGTAATATTTTTCATGGAGCTTTCGTTGCTCTTTCTATGGATGACTGCAAATTTAGCCGCGGTGATTATACGGATTTTGCATCTTTTCTGACTGTAGCTCCACTCAGGGTACTTAATAAATGCAAGGGCCCTGCTTTCCTGCGCTCACGCCGTCCCAAGCCAGAATCACAGCTATTTCATCCCCTTTCACTCCAGCCACTGCCCATCTGGGTTTTGCCTTGTTAAAGTCAGAGCTTAGTCTCTCTCTAAGGCTTTTTGGTGATTTTCCTTGCAAACTGCTTCCCGGGTGTCCCAGACCGGCAGGATAAGATCAGAGCACATTTCATTTGTAAATTATAGCTACATAAGCAGGGAAAAAAACAATGCCATAAAAAGCGAGTGGCGATAGGGCATACCCAGATATTTATGCCGTGCGCCCCCGGCTGGACGTGGGACTTGCATAATATCGATCAGAAATGCTGCCTCCCGGGCTGCAAAACAGGATTATGGACATAAAAGACTCCAGCTACGCCGGGGCTCAGCCGAAGGGGTGTCTTTGAGGATGCTTTTCTCCTCGTCCCGATGTCAGAGCTGCCAGTCCTGCCTTGGAGGGTCAGGCTTTGGAGTGATTTAACGCGTGACCAATTTAATAGTGATCTATAGCTCTGAACGGGCACCAACGGTGCAAATTTGGCTGGGGAGGGATCGTGCAAGGTTACAGCAAGGTCGCTCTGCGGCAACATTTATCCAGATCACATCTTGTATTTTAAAAATACATGAGTTGATAAAAACTTCTGCATCAGCACTCTCGTCCGTGTCCTTCCCATATTCAAACCCACCCAACTAAAGTTTAGGAGAAAGTCAGAAATGGGCAGACGGACAGCAGCGATTTGCAAAGAAACAGGTAATTAAATAACATTTCCTTCTGCAGAGGAGGGCGAAGGGAAACCAGAGAGCAAAGAAGAAGTACCTAAAGAAAATCCCCTGGTTCATGCTATCAGCACATCTATTGTTGTGAGCAGGTTTTTCTCCCGGTTAAACCTTTTCAAGCCAAATCCCCTGCAGTTAAGAGCTTTTTAACAACCCAACAGAAAGGGCCGGGTAATTCATCAGCGCTCCTGCACCTTGCCTGGCAGGCAGCTGGGAGTTTTTAACAAAATTTGGAATCAGCATTTCAAAGCCAGCGTAGTTTCTTGGCGTTTCCTTGGGCTTAGTTTCCATGGGGAATTGCAGAATGGACAACAAAAAGGTTTGGAAGGGACCAGCAGGGAAGGGGGTAAGTAAAGGCTTCATGCGGCCACCGAGGTGGCTTCTCCAGCAGAGTGGAAATCTCTGCAGAGAGCTTCAGAGATGGGGACGAGCGGTGGTGGCAGCAGGAGAAGCAGATTTAAGTCCTGGCCCAGAAAGACAGTGACCCCTGGCTCTGCCTCAGTTTCCCCCATGGGAAAGACCTCTCTGGGTCATTCTAGGAATAACACATTTGAAAAGATTTCTCAGCAACCACAGTAATAGGGGCCACACAAATACCCACAGGCGTGTCGTGTCTGTGGCTTTCTCATTAAAAACCCTTAGAGGTTCACAGATAAAATCCACATATAAAACTGAAATATAATTACACAAAAATACTTTGAAGCAGAGATTTGCAGCTACTGCTGAGAAACTTGAATTCCAGTAATGCAAGAATGATAAATGCTGCATCTTTGAAAGTAACAGGAAAAACAAATCATCCAGACTATCATATTAAAAGGCATATTGAAAAGCAAGATATGCTGGCAAAATCAAATGTGGCCAGTAATACTTTGTGTACTAACCAACACCAGCTTCTTGAAACCTTTAAATCTGTGGAGCCAAATGATTTATAGCAGCTGTTCTTTATCATTCAGGCTTAAAAGTCTTATGTCACATAATAACGCTCCCCCCCCAGCATTAGAAGAACATTCAGGTTGCAGAGGGAAGCGCCCGCAGGAGAGGAGAGCGGAGACAGCCTCCATCACTTGGGTCACCCTTCTTCATTCCATCAGCGTACACTATTTTCGCACAGAACAGACAGGGCTTATTTAGAGAGCAGCTATTCAATATTTTGTTTTTCTTATCTTATATCCTCAACCTTATTTTCAACTATTCAAATGCAGCTCTGAAGGCAGAAATGATTTGTTTCTCCCTGGATTTCTCTGTAACACCCTTCACTGTTAAATCCACTTCAGGAACGCTGGTGAGCACCTTTGACAAGTTTGCTTTAAGTGAGTTCTGCGGCCTCAGAGAGGGATTATTCAGCACAAAGTACTTTTTAGCCCCTCTGCCTCTTTTCTGCTCAGCTCCAGCTTGCTCCCAGCTCTGACCTGGCTGAGATCCCCCCTCCCCACCGAGCTCCAGTCACCCCATGGACCATGCTGGTCCCAGTCTCCCTTCTCCATGGTCACAGCACAGCTGTTCCCATCACCTCCAGGATCAACATCTGCCCTCTTCACACCTCCTGGGTCAGCAAAGGCTGATGGGGACAAAACATGGCATGGTCCTGCTCCTGGCTCTGCAGGGACGGCCTCCATCACTTCTCACCCCATGAATTTCTCTGCCAAAACCTGAGAAGTATTTATCATAGAATCACAGAATGGTTCGAGTCCATGCAAACTGGACTTAAGTTGCATCTTAAAGCTCGGCCCCACTTGGGCTCCTTCTGCCCTTACAGCCCTCAGCCCACTTCTGCTCTCCTGCCACATGTTCTTAGTCATCCATTCCAACCAACAGTATTTAAAATAATGAGCACATTTCCATTCCTTCTTCCTATGAAAATAGTCCTTTTTTTCCTAATTTTTAATTGTTCCCCTCTCAATTTCCACCAACTGTATCTCATTATCTCTTTGTATGTGATATTAAATGGCTCTGTGCTACCCACCACCTCCTCCCTATACAGGAGATTACAGACCACAACACAGAGATTTCTCTTGGACTAATGGAATACAATCTTAGACATCACCATTTTGGTAATGGCTGCTAAATATTGACTTTTTAGGCTGATTGCAGTAGGTACATGCCTTGTTTACTTTTAATGATCACAAATTAAAATCAGCTCAATAAACTGAACATTTGAGGAATGTGCATTGCAGTATATCCAATGAATTATTGCTGGTTAAGTCTATAACTTAAATACAAACACAATCTTTAAACATATATTTAGTTTACAACACCCCAGAAATCGAGTGGGCCAAATGAAAGCTTGTTTAATGCTAAATTATTTGCCAGCATAGCCACCATATGCCAAGTATCACAAATAACAATATTCATCACATCAAGAGTCTGGGGATAGTTTCTTTTTAAGATCTTTCGCACAGTGCTCATCACAAATATTACCAACCAGATGCTCTATTTTTCCAAGAAACAATTCACTGAATGTGAAGAAAAAACAGAAATTCTCTCAGACTGCAAGTCCATGTACATATCACAACAACAGATCCAAGAAATCTGTTAAATTTCTGTGAAATTTAATACAGAACCACAGAAATGGTCAAAGTGGTGACCCACCCCATAGCTGGTTCCTCCCTGAATAAGAGCCTTCCTTGTCTGCTCCAGCCAGACCTTCCTCCCCCTCTATTTCTTGCAGCTATGCAGAGACACAGAAACAGCATCCAAAATACATTCATTCACTCACCAAAGGTCAGATACAAATTACTACATCATAAAAAGCCACTATCTTGGGCAGAACATGAGCATTGATGGCTCAATTGCTTTTGCTAATATCTTGCCTAAATAATACCTCTGTGATAGTAAAACCGCAGAAAACAGTATTAAAGTGTAGCTACTGCTCATGATGGTAACGTCAAGGTTAAGAACTTCCAATGTAAAACCTGCAGCCAGAGCACGTATTAATAAGATCAGTGGCTGGCTTGTACAAGGCAGTATATATTTGCTATTGTATAAATCATGGCTTTGATTATGAACTGATTTTCACAAACGTAACATGACATTCATTCACTAAGATATAACACATACCTGCAGGGCATTCAGTGAAAGCTTCTGCAGTACTTTAATTGATGTATAGTCCTTTGTGGCTTATATCCACTCAAAGCAATCTCAAATCCTACATTTTTAATTGCCTCAACTGTATTACTATTAATTTGGGTAAACAATAAATGGTAATTTATGGAGCTATTAGTTAGTTAGTCCCAACACTGTTGCAGCACCAGACAAGGTTTGGTTTGGATTTTATATGTGGTAGTGAGACACAGCACACTAAAAGGGCCCAACCATGATCAGAGATTCACGGGGCAAAGCTTTGTTCAAACATATACTAAAAAACTGGTTGATGCCCTAGGGAGCTGTGATGGAAAGTGCCAGAAGACAGCATGGGAAACCAAGGCACGGTTAGATAAAATGACTTGCATCAAGCAGAGCAAACCTTGTCTCCCTGCATGTAAGCAGTACTGTCAAAACCCCCAAAATTTCATACATTTTTGTGGGAAGAATCATTTATATCTTATCCCTGAATCCTGCTTTCAGATGTTTTCATGATGGTGACCAGCTCAGCTACAAGTATTTGGGATTTCTCTGTCTCTGGCAAGAGCCCAGGTGCACGAGTGTTTCTGGCAGTGGTTAATCCTGGGTGGAAGGGATTTAATAAGCATTAGCTAAATTATGCTATTTGAACCACGTGACACATGAATATTGTTTCATTTGTCTTACAGTTATGCGTCACCTTTTGCCAAACCTGTAATTTCTCTATCTTTTCTACTATTTTATCCCTTCCCCTTACTAAGGCTACGTTGAGCAAGACAGCAAAACGCCAATGCGTGGGATTGAGAAGATTGCCTCTGATTCTATAAAGAGGGCATCCCCCAAATGAAAATACCTCCAACTAGAGCCAAAGCCGAGAGACACCGCTCTTTCAGTCCAGGTCAGATCAAGGAGGGCTGTAATTTTCCACTCCTCTTTCATCAGGAGCAGAGGACAGCAGCGCTCAGTGCCGTGAGCCAGGCAAACCTCACCTCCAACCATGGGCAATACAAACTTCCCAGGAAAATTTCTCCAGATCCACGAAATGATGGTTGGTTGGCTCATTGCAGAGGGCTCACAGCACAGTAAGGGCTGTGGGTGATGCTTGATAAACCTCGCCAGGTTGGTTGGAGCAGAAGAATAGGATCAGGTCTTGCCACACTATTCAAGTGCTCTCTGAAATGATCCCTACTCATCTCTTCTGCATCTGTCCCCCTTCACTGCCACTGAGTGCACCCGAAAACGAAGAACACCAAGTGGTGTCTCAAGGTGTGCCCCAAGGACAGACTTTCATGGGCACTTCTCTTCTTTGCCCCAAGTTAAAGCGATGCCTGTAATTTTAACACCCACCCCCCACCCCCCCCTCTTTGAAGCCACGGCTATCTCATTACATTTCATGCACTGCAAATCATTAACTCTCAGTATAAATCAAGAGCAATGCTTATATAGGAAACGTCAAGGATGAAGTACTGAAGTCAGGGACATATTGTGAAAAAAGGCTCTTAATGATTCAGAGTAATATATTTCAGATGTTTGAGCAAACAATGCATTCATAAACCATGGCAGAACTGCTCCTTTCAGACTGAATGGAGCCTTTATTCCCAAGTTACAGATAATAGTGATTGAATGAAGGAGAAAAGCCAAGGACACTAAGCCAGGTAAATCAGTGCTCCCCAATATTTTCAAGCAAGGAGGTATAGAAATATTTCACATTGACCTTCTGTAATACTGCCTACTGCATTGTGGAAACTTGCTATAACTATTTGCTCCTAGCTTCTTGCCTCAGCAATACCTGAGGATATTAAGTGCTCATCAAAATTTATGCCACATGCTTAAGGAAAAAGCATGCTTATCTTCTGCAGGGTCACACAGGTTGGAAGGTAAAAGTCAGGAGAGCCCTCCTTCCTCATCTCCCATTATTACCTTGCACAAGGGCTCCACACACCAGCCGCATATGTCCTTGAAGACCACCCTGAGGAGAAGCCTGGCTGTCACACCTGCCAGAGTACGGAGGGAAAAACGTGCATGGGTTGGTCTGTTGGGAACATGGTCTTAGGAAGACTTTGGGTCTGAAGCGGCCTCACTCCAGGACTACGTGGACCGTATCACTGAATCTTACTATTTACTGTAATGGCAATGGGAGATGCAAACCTGCACTCGCTCTTGAGGCGTGAAATGCAGTAAATGTCCAAGAACTCAAAAGGGTATTTAATGACAGCAGAGGATGTGAATAGTTTATGTTTGACAACTAACATAGAGTGGGATAAGCTGGCATTTGTCCAGGATATCAAGGTTAACACCAACCCCTTTATTACAAAAAATGTTATGGGTGAATCTTAAATGACTACAGATGGTCATGTGTTGATTCTGCATGTCCTTTGAAAGACAGTACTGTCAGCAAAACAGTGCCTTCTAACCAAATTTTGAAGTTCAATACTCTGTCAGCAGGAAGAGTGTTGGCTCTTTAACTGACTCATCAAAATACCGTTCTTTTAGTTTCCTCTAGTGACTTTCCATTCGAGTACTGCTCTGTGGCTGGTTCTCCAGGACAAGAATATCTGCACAATTCATAGTTGGGTTTTTTTTTTTCCTCTCCCCAGTAATATTCCTTTATGGAAAGAACATAAAAATCCTTGCTTTACAGATGGTGAGCTGAAGCAGAGACAGACGTTATTTAGCTGCAACTACACAGCGTATCTGAACCAGAACCAGACACATGCCTTATTTCCCAAGGTTACTCTTCCAGCCTCTCCGAGATTACTTTATAATCCCATTATGGGTGGAATAGCTACATATGCACAGCTGCCTTCTTGGAGCCCTCATCATAAAACGTGAACAAGGTTTGAGTTTTCAGTGGTTGTCATGCCTTGGCTTGACCTTGGCTTCTGCAAGGGTTTGCAGAAGGGTAGAATGGGAACAGTTATCATCAAACCTGAAAAAACAGTCTGAGAGGAGACTGGGGGCTGGATTAAAATATACAACCACTGAACTAACAGCCTAACACCAGAAGAAATGTCATCAAACGACTTTCTGCACCTTCATGCTGTTACATTACACTATAAGTCACCTGAGTTGGCACTGCTGGAGTCTTTTGATCCTTGCTCGGTCTTTGCATGTGCTCTGGACACACGCACCAGCTACCTCTCCCAAAAGCAAATTAGGGTGTGCCACCCCACGGCAATGGTGCCTTTAGGAATAGGACAAGAAGCCATCTCCCCAGCTGTGCTGGCACCTTCCTTGCCTCTTTTCTACTTCAACTAGAAGCTTTTCTTCATCTCCCGCTTGGGATGGAGAAGATGGCAATGTGTCCTAGGCAAGGCACTCCCCATGCAGGTCGGGGCTGGGCTCCCTCCCAGCCTCATCACCCCGACATTGCTGTCATCACTGGGCGATGCACGTAAACGGAAAATACAATAGACCAACTCATTTATTTCCACTTATTATTGATGACCTTTCATGACTTTCATAACTCCGCCTCGCTCCACCACTCATGAGTTATGAGGTCATCCATAACTCAGGGAAATAAATGAAGTTTCCCATCAGCCTATTGTATATCCCCATTTATTACCTTTTTATTACCAACCTTTAAAGTTTTATCCCCTAGTATCCTGTTTTACAGTGGCATAACATTCAGATGCAGGGATGTATATGAATCAGGTTCAGTTCAGCTTGGTTTCACTGAAGGAAGAGCTAAGCTGACCTGTAGATACAAGTGCCATTTTTTCCAAGCCATCAGACCACGCCTGAGCCTCTGCAACCACATTATGCCAGTGCTCCGGATCTTGTGTTCGTACTAAACGAGGTACAATGTTTTCTTCTGACTAATTCATGCTAAGATCATTGGCGAGCAAGGTTTGCCATAGAAATGACAGGACATATCATACAAATCATTGGTTCAAAGGTTTAGAGAAGATGTTTGCAGGGTAGCTGCTAGAGGATATGATGGCTGTACAGCGTTGCATACAACAGGTTGAATAATGATCCTTTGAAAAGCTTCAGCTGCAGCATTTCTGTGCAACTGCCACGCTTCTTAACAGAATCACTTTTGTCTTTGACCTGTCAGTAAAATACCAGAAGAATTAAACAGACGGTACAGTAATCCTCAAGGCAACACTTAAATTCTTTGGCTGTGTTTATCGCAGGAGCTCCTGTTCTCCAGATGCTCTAATGACCGGTTTTGCAGGACATGGAGTCCTGTGCATACACCTTCATGGCCGTGCTGCTTCCCACAGAGGTGATGCAGTTCCCTCAGGGTTCTTGGCTTCACAAACCATGAAATGAGCCATGGTCAGTGCTGGCCTGGGGACAGCCCTGCTTGGGGGAAGAAGGGAGGGAAGAGAGAATGCATTTGCCAGATAAGAGCAAATTCCTTTGGAAGCCGAGGGCTACATACTCCATGCTGGAGTTGGGGCAAGCATGGACCCTTCTCCATGCAACAGAAAACCACAAAGGACAAGAGGCTTCCCTAAACTCTAGAAGCAGAGTGAAGCATGAGGAAGGCTAGAGCTGTCTGCCAGAAGTTTTGCATGACACAGGAAACTGCAGCTGCAGAAGTCAGCTGCCGAACAGTGTAGACAAATGTGAAATAAGTAGCTCACGAGCAAAGAACCTATTGAGGGAGCAGCTGCTAATTGCTGCAGTCATGTGCAACACTCAACAGGACGTGAACATTAATTTATTAATTTATTTTGAACAGAAACCTTTGAGACCACCATTTAGTCCACAGTAAGAAAAACAAAGCCAAGCTCTTATGCCATGAGAAAACAAACAAAACGCCATGACTTTGCTTCTTACTTACAGTACTTAGGTGGCCACGGCAAGGAGCAAAGTGTCACTGCTCTGTGAAACCGACACTGCAGGCTCAGAACCAGCCTAAGATCAGAAAGGTTGAGGGTAGGGCATAAATAAAGTCTTCACTAATTTTAGAGGAAAATATCAGGATTACCCACTGAAGCTTTCAAAATGTGAAAAGATTGGCGACCTGATAATACTGATATATTGCCACACTTGCACAGAGTAAGAGACTGCTATAATAAGGAAATACAGGCAGACTGGAGAACTCAGGGCAGCTTCATAAAATAAAACAAACAGATCTTCAAAAATATTTTTTTCAGGCAATTAAGTGAAGTCAAGAATACGGAGGGAGCACTGGCTTGTTTCCAAAGGGAAGGCTAGAAAATAAATTGAAAGGACAAGAAAATTGTCTCTGAATCAAGACCAAATTCCATAGCTCCTGGGACCATTTCTAATGACTTTGTAGAAAGTTGGTTTGCTCTAAAAATACAAATGTAAATGTCCTTCCCAGGACCCAAATGAAGGTTCCTCCTACCTGGAGAGCAGGGAGCTCCCCAACCCCAGTTCGTGCTGAAGGGCTTATTCCCCACAGCTCAGGAGAGGAAGAGGAGAGGGGGCAAGGGACTTGTGCCAACCTTGAACCATGGCTGGGAGCTGATCCTAGAAACAGAGCAGCAGAGACAGGGTCCCCTTCCTGACAGGATGCTCAAACCCGTGTAAATCTGGTGTCCTGGTGAAGGAATACCATGTGCTTAAATACCCACTGCTCTTGGGAACAGAAATGAGGAATATGACCCTCTGCTCTTCACATAACAGTTTCCCATTGCAGATCACACTTGTTTTATTTGTAATGGGAAAAAAATCTTTACTTAAGTATCCTTTCTTTCCATAACTCTTCCTCATTTTATGAACTAACACCTTCTCGAGTAACATTTCTCTGCAAGCCCTGGTAAGAAGTTGGGTCTAGAGGAGCTGAGCAGCAGATTATATAGCCTGCAGAAGACTTTATTGGCAGTAGGGTAGAAGTCTTTCACAATCCTTTACAGGTGAATGGGGAAAACTCAATAATGTTCACTATCATTATTGAGTATAGTTATTAGCTTTGAACGTTTTCTAAAATAAGCCTGTCATTAAGACAAACGTCTTGTTAATGGTAGGAATTTCCCAACTGAAGCATTAAAAACCTGCAGTGCCTGCACCATTAGCTGCCTCGGAAAGCTCCTCCGCTCTCCTAAGCTCTGTGTCACAATGGCCAGGGCCACCTTATGCTCCATTCATCTGCACTCACGTCCACCTGGAGCCTTTCCCATAGTGACTCTTACTCTCTGCAAAGCCTCTCATGGCTCTGTCATGTGCCGATCCTTTCTGTCTGCACTGCAGACAAAGGGGACATCTGCACTAACTTGGAGTGGAGGAGAAGAACGTTAGAAGACTAGAAGAAATGCTGCCATGTCATGACCTCCGGCATGTTCAGCCGCTTGATGTACAGGATGAAAATGGTATGACCCTGGCAACTGCAGCACTATTTAAGGAAAAGCCAACAGGAAAAAACTGGGCAAACCAACATATTTTTTCTCCTGAAAGTATGGCCCAATTATCTGCCAAATCTTTTCCCAGACCTGTTCCCATCCTCTGGGATAGCTGTCCCTTAGTCTCTCCCCCTGCACCCCTCTTCTCCGCTCTCTCCTCTTCCCAGCCTGCTCCAGCAGCTCCTCATCCTGCCCATTATGATATCCTCAAAACTCTATTCCCACATCCCAGCTCATCCTGCCTTCATATGTTACTATTTACAACACACCACAATGACACTACCCAAACCAACGGAGTAGACGACTCCTGATACACATGGTCTACAAGTTAGGATTCTGAAACTGGAGATCCCCTCTATACTTAACAGAGAGACAGTCAGAGGTACCTGTCTCTGACTAGTGAAGGTAGTGAAAGCCCAAAGTAACCAAGGTATTAACTTAAGCCCCTCAGTAAGATGTCCTGGATTAGGTGGGATGAAGAATGGGTGCCTCGGGACATACTGGCATCACCTTTCTGTAAATAAAAGTCATGTTTTCCATTACAAAATGCAATAAAAGAAAATAAATATTTTATAAGCCTGGCAGAACGGAACATTTTTTTTCTCTCCCTACTAGAGTGAAGGTAGCTTGAGCCAGCATTGTGCTCCCTGGTTCAGTACGACAGAAGTTAGTATTTTCAGTATTAGTATATGCTCTCTATAGAGCCAGGTTCATACCAAGTGGTTACCAGCACGTATTGTGGGAAGGGTCAGTGTTAGGGATAGACTACAACAATTTATTTAAATATTTAACATCTTATGTTCACAAGTCTTGATTCCTGTCTTCCGAATTCTGATTTTTAACTGACCCTGATATTCAAAATTTTAATTTTGACAGGTCTCACCAAGACTCTGCACTGCTGATTGCATCTGGAGCCAGCGAAAATCACCTTGCACTTGAAATGACCTTGGCAAAGTGACTTCTATTGGAACAACTGAGCTTCCCAGGTTCTTCTGAAAATAACAGAAATACATCTTCTGTAATGTAATTTAAGAACTAGCTACCAGGCTGAGGGCAGTTTTGATTTTATTGATATTAGTTTAGTGAACACTGTATATTGTAAAACTGATAGAGTGGGAAAATGACTTCAGTAGATATCAAATTTGATGGAGCTGGTAGCTGACTGCAAACGTAAGTATGGGAACTATTACCTAAGGAGGTACTCAGTATTTTTTAATGTTTCATATTCAGAATAACCTAAAACAGTGGCCCTGAAAACAATAAAATATGCTTGTGTAATACCACCATTTATGTGCAGTTACACTTCATTATCCCTGTAATCTAACATGGTGGCTCAAAAAGGAGAACATGAGCATTTTCTGAGTGATTTAGCAGGATGCTTTAATGATGTATTGAAAATGAACATTGACCTTATGTAATAGGTGCTAAACTGACACTCTTAAAGCACTCCATCCGTTTCACTCAGACTGACTATCCTTCTTAAATCATCAGGGTGTCATTTTTATGATGCAGATCCGTCTATTGAGACTACGGGACTGTGAAATGTCATAAAAAAAAGGCAGCAACAAAAAAAAATAAAATTAAGTTGCAGGTGGCAAGTATTAGCATTTCAAAAATGTTCTGTTGCATTACACTATTATTCCATCTCTGTCAAGGGGCAACAAGATTCAATTCTCACCTTAAAGAGCCTGCGCTGTTGAATGCATTAGCTCAGGGCATGAGGAACTCTTGTGCCAGTTGAAGGGCATTTTACAATAAAGGTAAAATGTGTTTAGGACCAAATTTGATAGGACACGAGGGTCAGCCTCCCCCTCAGATGACAAAGCCATGATTGCTTCTTTTCTTCCCTGTTGTGTTCCTCAGGTCCCAGGCTTTTCACAAATTAAAGCCTTGCAACATTTTGCTCACCAGAAAAGCCAAAATAAAAGGCAGGGTGGCAAGGGAGTTAATTGCAACCCTAAAAGGTCAGGCTCTCTAGCTGGCAGGGCTTGTCCAAGCGTTTACACAATGCAGACCAAGGACATTTTTTTATGGAAAGCAGTGGTTCCCTTCCGTTTATTTCTAACTCTCCAGCTTTAAGCTGAAGTGAGATTATAAACTGAGTTAAATCCCCTGAAATCACCACCAGGCAGAGAAACACCCCATGCAGGATGTCAAGGATTTTTAATACTGTTTAAGGGCATATGTGAGGCTCTGAGTGGAGCTATAATTAAAATGTGCAATTATTTGTAATGTTTTTCTAGAGAGGAGCAGGCTGGAACTTCAATGGTAGGATGCCATCAGCTGTCCCCATTTGTGGTGACTGAAGGATTCATTCCGGCTCTCGCTGAAACCTGCCACCACTAGCAGATTTTTATACTTGGAGACCAAGACACTGACTCAAATACGTAGTGAAATAATTCAGTAAATCTGACTATTTCCATCTAGAAATTTCTATCTATTTCCGTCCTAGAAAATTCCTTGAACTGCAACACGTGAGCACCTCAAGAATCATAGAATGGTTCAGGTTAGAAGGGACCTTAGAGATGATCAAGTTCCAACCTCTCTACCACAGGGGGCAAGAAGATGCAAGATACAAGAACTGTAGATACAAGACGTAGATACCTCAGATACAAGAACTATAGCATCTATTTATTATACTCCGGGAAGGAGGGAGGAGAAAGGTGATCTCAGCAGCAAACCTGACCTGCTTGGGTTTGCAGCAGCACAGAAATTCCCACACAGTACCCCAAAGCGTGATTCAACCCCAATATCCTTGTCTTAATAAGTGCCATGACCCAATCATTTTCAAAGATCCCTAATAGATTTTGATTCTTAACTCTGAGAGAAAATAACAACTAAATCTTTTGAACCCTTTGCAGGTGGTGTAGAAATAATCTTCATCATTCCAAAGCTGCAGTTTTAAACCCCAGCATCTCTGTACAACCAAGGGTTGTAAGCATTGTATTTCTCCAAATTGAGATGATTATCTTCCATGTTCATGGAAGTTGCACCGCGCTAATGAGACATAAATGATTACGCTTGACGTCTGCTGCTCTGCCAAGTGGGAATTTAAAATCAATGCAATTTCTGGGTGGAAAATTAAAAAAGAAAATTTGGGAGGGGAAGAAGGAAACATCACTGTTTAGTGACTGCTTTATAAAATTTGGTGATGTGAAGCTTCCCAGAAGTCTGTACGATTGTAGGAGTTATGGGAAAACGGTTCATCACGACACATCCCCACCAGGTTCTCTCTACTGACCACTTTGCTCTGCACACACAAAGTAACATTACCAAAGATTCATAATTTTCTCAAATTTTGCTTAATTTTTTACACATATGGCAAATTCAGAAAAAAAATTCCGCGTTCCAAGTGCAGCACAACGGCCGAGTTTAAATCCAATACTGCAAAACATCCAATATTAGAGCTTCACACAGTAACTGTAATAATAAGATTTTTTTTCTTTTTTCTGTAGCATGGACTAAACACTGGACATTTCTCTAATCTTGTTACTGAAAGCTGCTGAGCAATTCCCACTGCGGTTTCCAGAAAGCAAATAAAAAAGACAAATCCATTTTCAGCAGGTTCCTGGCATGGAGCATTTCAGCTTGAACAGATTTGGTTTGGCAAAGGCGTAAGAACTGGAAAGAAAATGTCTCTATGGGAGGCACTGACCAGAGGCTGCTCCCAGCCAGGCAGCCCCACACCACCATGCTGCACACCAGCACCCACAGGCCATCTCATCCATCAGCACAGGCTGGGGGATGAAGGGATGTAGAGCAGATATAAGACACTGTCTTACAACGAGGGTGGTGAGACACTGGCCCAGGTTGCCCAGAGAAGCTGTGGATGCCCCATCCCTGAAGACATTCCAGGCCAGGTTGGACAGGGCTCTAAGAAACCTGCTCTAGTTGAAGATGTCCCTGTGCATTGCAAGGGGGTTGGACTAGATGGCCTTTAAAGGTCCCTTCCCACCCAAACCGTTCTATGATCTCCAGCCCTGCACCCCTTCCCCTCTCCATGGCCAACCCTCTCTCTGTTCCACCAAACCCATCACCGAGGCAGCAGCTGGATCATGCGACCCACCGTTCCCCCCATGGCACCAACAGCCTCCTGCTGCCCCTGCAGCTTCAACACCAGGGGCCTGTCTTCAGCAATCACAACCACGGGTTCAAAGTCTGCAGATGACCAGGGGTTTGGGATTGTTACCACTGCCCACAATCCAATTTATTTTAATTCTTCCTCACTGTAAATAGGTTGATTTTCAAGTTCTCAAAGTGGCAGCCTCTGCAGTAGCCTTTCAGATGTCCATAGTGTATGAACTCCTGTATATATCGATGCACACACAGTCACGCACCCCTAAAGCACGCTTCAGTATACGCGCTTCCCCCCAAACCCATTTAATTCCAAAATGGAAATGCACAGAAAATACCTTTCCTTTGACAAGCTGCCTATTTGTGCAGTAAGTGAATTGGGAGTGATTCACCCCGATGGTAAGGAATTTGCAAAACATATTCTAACTGTTTAATATATCAAACAGTTTAAATTATGACCGCATTTTATCTTTCCGTTCACAGAAGGCTGGCTGCTTCTTTATAGGCATTCATCTAATGGGATTCTGCCTGTGCTATTTTCCCCTGTGACTGGTAGCGGGAGTATTCAGTCAGCAGTTTCCTTCCTGGAACAGGTTTTATTTCAATGGGTTCTGGAGTATGTGCTACTCAGTAATAAATAAGCGCTAACCAAGCCGGGGCGATTAAAGATCAATTAAGGCATAATAAATTTTATAATGGATTGTGGCAACAGAAGGTTGTTGTGCTTCTCAGCCCGAGGACTGAACCTCAGGGCACTGGAAAAGCTGAACGATGGGCAGTTTTCCTGGTTTTCCTGGATTACTCAGTGGAGCATGGTCAGTTTGGATACAGAGTGGAGGGGAAAAAAGGAAAGAAGGAAGGTGGAGGGTGGGAAGAGGCTGGGATGGTCTCTGCTGTGCTACCGGCAGGTACGTAGGTCTTGAGTTTCCTAAGGGACGCAGTTAACAGAAAGTTGTGCCCTTTATTCCTATCGAAGCCAGGTAGGAAAGTCCATTTCAGGACTTCTATAAATATAAAATATTTACAAAATATGATCTATTTTTTATGTATTCGACTTCACTGGCTGTTGCATTTCTGTTAACAAGAAGTAAGCTGACAAGGCAACTAACACAAACCAGGTGCTATGGACCAGCCCCATATTTTTCCTACCTGCGGCTTTCACAGCAAAGGCTTTACCTGCCAGCAATTAACATGATGGGTGATGGAATTGCATGAGCTATACAGATGGGTAGGATGGGTCTGTTTAAGTGATTCATCAAATCTCCAGGGCAAACAAAAGACATTTACATCACACTGGAGTCAACAGGATTCCTACCTATGCATCCCATGCTGTCTTTGTGGTATTTAGCTTAAGTCACCCAGGGAGACTCACCAATCCTAAGCCCATATAAACCAGTTTAATTAATTCACCAACACCAACCCTCTCACTCAACTCCAGTGGAGTTTGGCTCTGATCCTGAGTACCCAGTCCTCTCCCAGAGGAAACGGGGAAGAAACTAAGGTTTTTCCATGCAATCATTACCTACGTATTCTGCTAGACGTATGCAAAATATATTATAGCTTATGCTTGCACTTAAGGTAGCCCCCAGTACTGCTGTTGTTGGGAAGAAACATTTAAAACTGACAACAAATAGGCTTCAAGCACACATCAGAGAGGAACTTTATGACACCGCGGAGCCAAACACCACCAAATTACCTGCCCATTTTTGAGAATCAACAAGACATACATTATGTGCCTTTTACCCAGCATTGGATCTTAGCATTTCAGTTGGCTCCGATCTTAAATATATTTTAATCATCCTAATATTCTTATTATTGTAATATATTACTGGGATATTAAATTGCAATTCAATTAAGAAATGTCATCTGCAGATAATTTATTCCATGCTCATTATTAATGGAATACTGTAGCCTTGTTGGCATTTTCATATAGCAATGTAACTGACTGTAGTAGTCCAGAAAAATATAAATTATATTTCAACCCTTAACAGCCATTGGGAGAGATAGGTATATCTTGCTTTGCGTTTTCTCCACCCTCTGCTGTACATTTAAACATTTAACAGTCTGTTACTGTGAAACCCTTATCGGCATCGCTGTGTTGGGTGACACATCCAGGACCAGCACTGGGGTGGAAGCAGAGTGGTTTGCTGTTGTCTCCCGCTCAGTCAACTTGCATCCATAAAGACCCCAGGGAACAGCAGTAGGTGTAGGCGATAATAAGAATATTAGGACGATTAAAAGGCATTTAAATACTAAATGCTTAAAGGAGTGCTGGATAAAAGGCCTTCAGCAAGTTATTCCAAGATTTTCAAAAGTGTTCTGGGTATACAGAATTGAAGATAGGTGCCTGCTAGAAAAAGTCTACTGATAGTGGTCCAGCAACGATAAGCTACAGCAGCAAATCTGCCTTGTCCACATGCCATTTATAGGGGCATAAAATGAGCTTTGCTGGTATGGCTTATACTAACCCTCAATGAAATACCTATCCCAGCAAAACATTAATGTGCTGAGTCCAACGCATCCATGCTGAGGTTATTCCAGGTATAAAAATACTACAGCAAACTTTCCACCCTGGCCTGTGTTATTCCACAAACAACCTTCTCCACAGAATCACAGAATATTTTTGGTTGGATGGGACCTTTGAGATCATTGAGTCCAACGAACAAAAAACAAAACAAAACAAAAACAAACAAACAAAACCCCCCAAAAATCCCAGAACACCGAAACCAAACCAAAACAAACGCCCACAACCACACCCCACCCACAAACAGACACAAACCAACAATCTCGGGCACTAGAGCATGCCCTGAAGTGCCACGTCTACACGTTTCTTAAATACCTCCAGGGATGGCGACTCCACCACCTCCCTGGGCAGGCTGTTCCAGTGCCTGACCACTCTCTCAGTAAAGTCATTCTTCCTAATATCTAATCTAAACCTCCCCTGCCACAACTTCAGACCATTTCCTCTGGTCCTGTCGTTATTCCCTTGGGAGAAGAGGCCAACACCCACCTCTCTACAACCTCCTTTCAGGTAGTTGTAGAGGGCAATGAGGTCCCCCCTCAGCCTCCTCTTCTCCAAACTAAACATGTCCAGTTCCCTCAGCCTCTCCTCATAGGACTTGTTCTCCAGACCCCTCACCAGCTTGGTGGCTCTCCTCTGGACACGCTCCAGCAGCTCAATGTCCTTCCTGTAGTGAGGGGCCCAAAACTGAACACAGCACTCGAGGTGAGGCCTCACCAGTGCCCAGTACAGAGGCACCATCACTGCCCTACTCCTGCTGGCCACGCTGTTCCTGACACAGGCCAGGATGCCGCTGGCTTTCTTGGCCACCTGGGCACACTGCTGGCTCATGTTAAGCCGGCTGTCCACCAACACCCCCAGGTCCTTTTCTGCCAGGCAGCTTTCCAGCCACTCTTCCCCAAGCCTGTAGCGTTGCCTGGGGTTGTTGTGACCAAAATGCAGGACCTGGCACTTGGCCTTATTAAACCTCATCTCATTGGCCTTGGCCCATTGATCCAACCTGTCCAGGTCCCTCTGTAGAGCCTGCAGACCCTCAAGCAGATCAACACTCCCACCTAGTTTGGTGTCATCTGCAAACTTACTGAGGGTGCACCAGAGCAGCCCTGTCTCAGCAGTGATTGCGTTCTGCTGCGCACAGCTGCAAAGCGATGTTCAGTGATTTCCCACCTCGTAGGGGAACGTCCGAGCTCTGCTACCGAGCCACAACCCCGGCATCCTGCTGAGGAAGGGATTTCATCCCACTTCACAGTAATGGGTCCACACCCGGTGGCCAAAACATTGAAAGTAATGAAACTTTGGTTGTCCCAGCAGAGGAAATGTAGCTCCAGAGCATTTTTTAAAGATGAAGCAGAGAAAAGAGTGGGAAGATGATGGTTGGTGCTTCCCAGGCTCTGCTCCATCCTCCTCCCCACCCCTGCAGACAACTCAGTGGGGCAGCCTGTTGGGACTGGCCACCCTCCCCATATGGCCATGCCTATATGGCCACGAGCAGCCCACAGAGATCGTCTCCCAGCATGACCTACCAGCTCAGGCTGGGCTTGCCCTGCTGTAGCTCCCGACAGCCTGGAGTGAGAGCCAAGCAAGCCAAAGTGTCCCCTGGCATGGCAGGAGGCTCTCGACGGGGAGATGAAAGCGGTGCTGGCGAGGTCTGAAGTCCTCGGTGGCGTGCATGAGGCTTCCCTGCCCTCATCACACACTGGGACAATGTCAAGCATCAGCTTCATGTGAGAGGGGTCCCATGTCTCCCCAACCCACATCATCCCCAGGGCAGGATGCCCGCCAGAGCGATCCCCTGCCTCTCCGAAAACAGCGAGTGGTACCAAAACAAAGTCCAAGCCTGGCTCAGTTCCCACCCCACCGACAGCTTCAGTGCAGCTGAGGTTCTGTTTGTTAAAGCACAGTCTTGGGTGGTTTTTTGCTTGTGGTTATGTAGACTTGAGTAAATCAACAAACAAATCAAACCCTGTTCCATAAATCTCTGGAAATATTTAAAACCATGCTGGCTCCCGCATCTCTTTCCAACCCAAGCATCACTCAAGCCTGCTCTGCTCCCTCCTGCTCCTGCGCTCTCCCTCCGGATCCAGACGGACACAGAAGTGCTATTTCAGGAGCTTGGGTTTTGATCTCCAGTAAATGCTCAACTGGATGCTGAATATGGAAGGATTTAAGGCACGCATTTTAATGCCTTTCCAAATTGAAGCCAAAAGCTTTTCACCTCCGTAGTGTCCAGAATAACATCTATTTTAAACAGTTGCTCAAACTCCTGCTTTGAGCTTATGCAAGACTCTCCAGCAGCATCACTGCTTTTTTCTCAAGAGAAAGTTTTATGCTTCCCTCTAGGCAGGGACATCACTGCTGCCACGGCTTCACCAACAAAACAAAAGGATCAAAAGGATCTGGTCATGAACCAGAAAACGGCATGGAAAGCCTCTCTCTGCACTGAAGCCACAGATGCAGAGGACATGCCTGCAACACAGGACACCATGAGATGCTCCTGTGATGAGATGCCGCAGTAAGTCACGGGCCATGCTCGCAGCCCGGCAGCTGCCCTTATTCATATTCTCAGTCACTGGAGTGAAAACGAATCTGAAATAGTTCCTGTGCCTAAATAACTGTATATAAACTACAAGTAGAAAGAAGCAAAGTGCTGCTTCTAATTCTACTTAGCAAGTCAGTGTCACCATGTCACTTGATGTTGACTGGACCTCCATGGACATCATAACACGGTTTGGGTTGGAAGGGACCTTAAAGATCGTCACGTTCCACCCCCCTGCCATGGGCAAAGACACCTCCCACCAGACCAGGTTGCTCCAAGCCCCGTCCAACCTGGCCTTGAACCCCTCCAGAGATAGGGCAGCCACAACTTCTGTGGATGGTTGGGCAGAGGGTGAGAGCAATGTCTTTTGTCCCAGGAGGATTTTGAGAACACCAGGTTGCCATCACTCAATATTTCCACTTACACACCACCAATGCATGCTGCCTCCTTATCCTCAGGACAACCACCTCGTGCAATGACCATCTCATACAACTTGCTGCCATCAAACCCTCAGGGAGGAGCAGACATCCCGGACGGTCCCACACCTGCACCAGGACGCACGGCCCCCTCTCACCGCGGCTGCGGAGGGTGGGGATGTTTGCACAGCTTGAGCAACAAGACGCACGCACTTACCGTTTTTAACCAATGAAGCACACTTCACAGTAATTTGCATCAGAAATTTTAAAAAAAGAAAGCACTTTAATGAGTTTCTCGTAGCTGGCATCTTGCAGGTGTCAGGAGAGAGCCACGTGGATTGAGCAGAAAAGCGCTATTCCCACCGTAGGGTTTAGACACGAGGTTAACCAGCCCCCCCGCCCCCCCGACTGCTGTGGTGACTGAGGGCTGATAGATTTCTCTGCTCTTTCCTAATTAGAGGCAGATAATCACTGTGACAGTGATAAATGTTATCGCACACAGTAAATTTAATATTACAAATATTATAGTGTGTTTTTTACTGCTGTGTCAAAGCCCTTTGATGCAAATTCAACACTTAGATTATGGAGGAAGGTTTTCAAAGGTTTTTCCTTGTAAAAACCTACACAAAACCCAGACAAGGTTACTTCAAGGCTCAGAGATCTAATTGGCAGACTGCTGCTTAAGCAGAGCATGCCTCTAACTTTCTGGTTATGGTTCTTGCATAGTGTTTAAATTCCAGCAATATATGTAAAGCAGCAATTCAGCATTAACGCCCTGCTGGATATTACAGCTTTATTTTCATTTAGTTTGCGTGAGTACAGCGAAACCCCAAATCCAGGAACAAATATTGCACATTACTGGGTAGGTAAATTACAGATTTTGGACTTTTTTTTTTTTCCTAATTGCACAGCCTTGAACAAAATGGTTTTATAACAAAAAGGGATCCAAGATCCCACAGCATTTGAGAGTAATACTGATGCTGCCAGTGTTTCCCATCCCACGGGAAGGATGTGGGTGTTTCCTGTAGACATACTCAACCCACATCAGAGAAACATAAACCCTCTCCAGCTCCTTGGACACAAAAAAGGCAGCCACAGGCTCGCACAGCCCAAGAAAGACTGAGAAAAGTGCACACTGGGGCAAAATGGAGCAAACCTCCAAATTAACAGCAGGAAAACCCCAGCCAGGCACCGTGAAGCGGCTGTGGGAAAGGTAAGGGCAGATGATGTTCAGCTAAGGAAAGCATCTCAAAATGTTCTCCAGCATATGGAAGACAGGACAAAGCATGGTGTTACTTTTACAGTCGTAGATCAAGACCCAAACTTATATGGCAGAGATCAGGTATTTTGTTAACTATGTAGCGTTAAAACTCCAAAATTATTGAAGTTAAGGTTTGCCTTTAAATTTGGGCAAGGTCATGCTTGCAGGACGACAACGCCTCTCACTGCTTCATCTTCCCAGGTCAGACATTCACACTTAATAGTCCTAAATTTCCACTCTTCTAGCAAAATCATTGAATCATACCTGATCAAGGGATCGATTCACCTCTTTCTCTACAATACAGTGCCATGCATTAGACCACTGGGAACAGAGGAAAGTTTGCTCAGAATCTCCTCAGACTTTGCAACTGATAAATGTAATTTTGTTTTCCCAAATCCTGAGCAACTCATTTCCGCTCTCCAGGGCTTCCACCCAGGTTAGCAGCAGACCCCTGTAAGCATCTTAATGAAGGATCAATAGAAAAACCACATCAAATCTTAATGCTAATTTCCTTTCTCACTGTAGTTACGTTATTAGTGTCACACTCCTTGGAAAGGACCATACATACTACTTGAATGGACAAGTAATAAGGTAATGAAATTAAATTAATGGCTCTGCGTGTGGCTCTAATAGTTTAGAATAGCCTAATTTTAAAATTATGATAATTTAATCTAGACATCAACCAAGCAAGCAAACTTAATGTTTTGTAGGTATCCCTTCATCTTAAATTACCGCAAGGTACCATGCATAGATGTTATCGAGATGCTACATAGAACATGACATTTGAATAAAAACCTATTGTAGCAACCATACACACTAAAAGTTGGTGCAACTGCGAAAATAAATCAACGTATTGATTCTGTGCTAGGCCAAGTCGATACCAGGTGTATCTTTCTCTGTGGTTTGGTATTTTTAATTGTGGTACATCATCAACATCATCCCCCCTCACCGAACTTCCCCTTATGCAACAGCAGGTGACCTTCCCAGACCATTCATTTTAAAGTCCCATTTGCTTATTATTCTCAGAAAAATAAAAGTTTCCTGGCCAGTACAGCACTCTGTGGGAAATCTGCAGCACAGCATGAGCTGAGCAATGCAATCAGCAACCTCAACTCGCCAAAGAACACACACGATTATTAGAATTATGGTTTGCATTTAAAGATCTAACAAATTTCCCAGCTAAGTTATGCACATATAAAACATACCAAAAAGTACTGTTCCACTTTTGGAATGGAAGATAGCACTGCAAACAAATCTACACATCTTTTACTCAGGAATACATTTGCAGAGTAATTACATGGCAGGAAAGTTAATGTAATTAAAAATAATGCAATATAAATTGTTGCGGAAATTTAAAATTCTACACATGCCTTATTTCTTACTCCATTGGAAGTGGGGTTTTTGGTTATTTTGATTCAGATCCAGGTGGCTGGAGGTTTGCAAATAAGCCAAAATACCCAGCACTGGTATTTCATTAAATAGCATGATACAGAAATACTAATTTGGGCATATTAATACTGTTGAAACAATCATGTTAATGTTGGTATTCCATTAAAATTTTCTACAATGCATTAAAAATTTCAGGGTCATCTGTGGTTTTATTTTGCTTTTTTTTTTTTTTTTTGTTAACTACAGCTCTGCCACGAGGTAGATAATACATGTGTAGGACTCCAACATCAATGCTGATTTTTATTTCCATTTTTGAAATAAGTTCCATGGATGCAGTCAGCTTCTGGTGAAATGACGGCACTGAAATCTGCTGTGGTCTCCATCAAAACAAAAAGCCTTTTTAAATTGGTATTTTCAAAATTTGTGTAGCAATTGTGCAGACATTTTTTTTCCTGTTTTTCATAATGCAGGTGTCTCTGGCTTTCTTTTGTTGGCTTTTTTTTTTTTAATTGAAGTATAAAATACCTTAACATTGGCTTTATTACTTGTATTTGTGTGTGAGCATATAATACAGTGAACTGACTTGTGAATGAGATTCCAGTTTGTAGTGCAACTGCTGCATTTCAAGAATTTATTTTCTATTTCATTACATTTCCCAAAACCTCATTATATTGGAGGTATTTCCACTGTCTCCCATTCCACCTACTGAAAATGCAGGAAAAGCTTTCCCAATCTGTTCATCCTGGGTTAACGACAAACATGTCTCGCATTCTATGATGCTACCATTAAACACTTCACGTTCATGCCCTAAGTACCTCTGGCACTTGGAAGGTATATTGGTGAAACACTAGAGAAAGCTTTCCAGTGAAACCACAGGGTTTCCAGCGATTTTCTCCTGGTGGTCTTCCCATGGACGCTCACCTCACACACTGGAAGAAAGCAGAGGCTATAAACTACAGGCATGATTTTTATCCCAAAGATGCATCAGGGCATGATGATCTAAATAGCAAGAGAAAAAATAAGGCATCACGGTGTAATTTGAAAAAGTTCAATTACTACAAGTCAGATTTTACCCAGCAACCCAAGGGAGGGGGCTAGAAGAGCTTTTATGAACTTTACAGAGGGACCTCAACAGGCTGGAGAAATGGGCCAACAGGAACCTAATGAAGTTGAGCAAAGAGAAATGCCAAATATGGGAAAAAAGACATTCATTCCTGCAGGATGGAAAGGTCCGACTTCCTGAAGTCACGGAATGCGCTTTCTTTTGATTGCTTCGAGAAGATACGGTGTAGGTATGGACTCATAGCACCTGCTGACCAGCTCTGAGACCTCATGCTCCTGTTCCCGCAGGCAGTCCTGCCCACGTACGACCCTTCACTTCATCAAAAGAGAGTGATGCTTTTGTCCCAGCTTCTAGCAAGCTGATCTGGATAATAAAAAGAAAGAGAAGAGGATGTATATCTGAATGTCTCTGCACGCGTTTCAGATACGCATTAAATTTCCCATCAGTGACTCCATCCATCTCTCACTTGCCACGGAGCTGTGTGGATTGTTTACAGATAAACGAGAATGAAATGTAAACTCCTGTCAGATGAGTAAGATATACAGGCCGTGTCACTGGGGCTCCGCAACACTCATTTATATAAAACAATAGCCTATGTATGCATGGAAGAGCAGCTACTTCTATTTTGTGGTGACACTCACCCCTGTCTGGTATAGAAGATCATTACAGCGGGCCCCAGCTGGAATTGTTCATAAAGTGCAGGATTTTATTTCAAAGTGCTCCAGTCTAATTTCAGAGATGTACGCACGAGTATATGAATTTCTGCAGAGATACAATGTTAGTCTGACGATAGCGTATTTTATTAAAGAGAGGCTCTAAAATAGCAATTTCATTATTTCCATTTCTGCAGGAATGGTAACAAATGTTCTCCCCATGGCTTGAATCAGGCAGTTGATCTGGAGCTTGTTGCCAACTGCAGAATCGGGAAAGAAAATGAAAATGTGCATCCTCACCTCATCTGCCAGGCACTGCGACTCGTACGCTCAGCACCTACCACCAGCTGTAGGACCAGGACGTGGGCAGCAATGGGCACTCCTTGTCTGGGGGAGGCAGGGCTGGAAAGTCCCATGGACGGACAACAGAGGCTGGGGAGGCCCCCATCAGAAATCAGGATGCTGGGAGGGTGTCCAAAGAGGAGGAGATGCCAGGACAGCCAGAGGGTAGTTCATGGTTGGGCTAAAGAGGACACTCTGAATTCATATAAGGTCTATCAGGGCTGAAGATAAGACTGCTCCCACTTTCCCAAATATTTGGTTAATTTTATTGCACGCTAACTTCCCTGTATGGTGACTACCACAGAAACAAGCATTGGCAGACGTACTCTTCTGTTGGGGATGTAAAAAATTTATTCTTCCTACACTTTTTTTGATAAAATTACTCAGTTCAGCAAAATAGGTATGAATGGCACAAGAAGTGGAGCTTTCATGGCACATTTCCTCTGGTCATGAAAAAAGAATTAATAAAATCTAATGAGGAGGCACTGCTTTATGGGACCACCCAGTTTCCCCAAGCGCTCTCCTCTCCTAGCCAAAGCCTTTACCAGTGCTGACTCTCCATTCAGGTAACAGGATTTTTAGGCTTTCCAGTAAAGGTCAATGCTCTTGAGCACAACTTAAATAATCAGCAGCCAAGGAGTTCTCAGAACTTCAGAGGAAAGACAGGCAGGGTGCTAAATAACCAAACTGACATCTTTCCACTCTTACTGTTGCAAATTGAGAGCTTTCCAAAGACAGCCCCATTATTAATGCTATAAATCTGTTACACATTTTATTCAAACATGCAGACAGGGATCCATGACCCTCGTGACAGGTAATTTACTTTAAGGGACTTACAAGAGAAACCTTGTAAATCAGTTTGTCGGTTTTTAGAAGGTAAAACTCTCAGCTTGAGATGAAATAACTTAAATTATTTTTCTTCCTGTGTATCTTAGATTGGGGAAGAAGCATGTGTTTAATAAGTGTGTTAAGATTTTAACTGAAATACTGGGATATTCAGCTGCTGGGTCTTACTTGACTGCTTCCTGTGCTTTGTGAAAAAGCTATCTGAAATAATTTATCATCTCTAATGTTTGCACCAAGCATTTGTTCTCATTGATCCTTTTCATGCACAAATGAAAAATAAAGATGTGAATACATTTTTCTGACATGCACATTTTTTTTTTTCTGATCACTGAACAAAGAACTCTAATTCCTCTTTTCAGTCTGCAGAATAAACCCCCTGAACACTCGGATTTCATGTTTGAAGACCACATGGCTCTTTACTGGGGGCTAGGACCAACATCATCACCTCTGCTTGTCTCCAGGTTTGTACTCTCAGGACCTACATTTGATTTCCAAATTCAGTGAACAGCACTGGCACACCCACACCTTCGGGTCTATCTCCAGGTGTAACACAGCAGAAGATTTGTATATTAAGGCCCTAAATGGGATTTTATGAATCTGCCACAATTCATCAACAGCTAAAACATGGGCAGGATTTTGAGGCTTTGCTCGATGCAGAATTATAAACCAGGATGGTTATTTATTTTCATTTCATTGTTTATTATCATTTATTCTTCATTTTTTAACATCTTTTGAATTTTTAAAGATTTGGACAAACCCCTTCTGTGAACTGCACGGATGCCCAAGCAGATCCTCACTGGAGAAGCCACTTAAAATCTGCCCTCGTGCTTCTGAACTTCCACCACATATTTATGTCCTTTTTGGATATTTAAATGCACTTGACAACGTGGCCCGTATCACCTGGTATTCTCTTCTAACACTCTCTGGAGCGAAGAGTGAGGACCAACAAGACATTTTGTTTTTCAAAACTATATATGCAATTAATTCACTAATTATACTGCAGTAAGGAACAGCTTGGCAGGCAAAGCCGGGCATGTTATAAGAAAAAATGGACATAAACCCATGATCTTAAGAAGGAGACACAGAGAATAGAGACCCCAAACCTAAACCCAGATGTCCTGGAAAGTAAAGGTAGAGGACAAAGTAGGTTAGAACAACACAACAGGTATCTTTGTACTGAGCACAAATCTACCCAGCAGGCAGTAACTCTCAGTAACCCTCCGTAATTCTTTAACTGAATTGCGTGGCACAAGCAGCAGCCCCGTGTCTAATTTAAGTAGAAAAGTAACAATGTAAGCTAATTGGTGAAAAGCTCCTGTTTAACGTCACAGGTTTAATATAGGTATTACAATATAAACTGCAGGAGTCTATAAACTGCCTTGGGCTTTGTTGAGCTCCATATGCTCCATCAGTAATTATTTCAGTCCTAGAACACTTACTGTGCCAAGCTTAGACTGGCCGAACATCAGAAAGATGGGTTAGCAGACGCCAGCTTCTCCCTTCTCCGTTTTGCAGGAGGTCACTCCTGACAGTGGACATTGTCACCAAAGCCACCGGCCCACAGGGGCTGGCAGAGGCCAAGGCTTTGCCGTCCCCCCTCCCGACGTGTGAGGAGCATTTCGAGAGCTTGCAGCAGTAAAAGGCTGAGCTGCAGCACACAACAGATGCCATTCACCATGAAGTTTATCAAACCAGATTTTGCAAAAGGTGAGAACAGACTCAAATGCAGGTGGGCAATCTTTGGTCAGCACTAAATGTGCAGGGAGGTGAGCTAAATTATGCCAAGGTCGGTCATAATATACCAGACTTTTTTTTTCATCTGATTTATAAGAAAACTATACTGTAGATTGCATTGCAGAAGAAGCCAAAGTGCTCAAAAAATAGAAATGCAGCTTTTTCTTCTTCACCCCACCCCGCCCACCTCAAACCTCCAACCACCAACAGCCTACAGGGAGTGGAGACTTCATCATTAATTACCAGATAACCTCTAGACAGTCCAGATGCCTAATTATAGAATTGTTTAGATTGGAAGGGACCATTAAGATCATCAAGGCCAACCATCAACTTAACACTGACAAGTCTACCACTAAACCATGTCCCTCAGTACCACATCTACTGGTCTTTTAAATACCTCCAGGGATGGTGACTCTACCACTGTCCTGGGCAGCCTGTTTCAATGCTTGACAAACCTTTCAGGGAAAATAAAATTCCTAAAATTCATGCTAAACCTCCCCTGGTGCAACTTGAGGCCATTTCCTCTTGTCCTATTGCTTGTTACCTGGGAGAAGAGACTGAGCCCCCCCCGGCTACACCCTCCTTTCAGGGAGTTGTAGAGAGCGAGAAGGTCTCCCCTCAGCCTCCTTTTCTCCAGGCTGAACACCCCCAGCTCCCTCAGCTGCTCCTCACAAGACACGTGCTCCAGACCCCTCACCAGCTCTTTTGCCCTGCTACATAAAACAGAGGGGGTAGGTAGTCATCAAGATCTTGGCCAGAGAAAGGCAAGGCGTCTCACAGTAAACAAGAACCACTTTCATTAATTAATTTTGCGTGTTTAAATGCAAAATGCAGGAGTGAAACTTCTCCTAACTTGGCGCATGCCAGCTAACAGCTTTGCTCTCTGCAGTGTCATTTCACATTCATGAAAGAAATGAAATATGTAATTGGAAAACTTGAAATGAATTTTAAGCCCATTAGCAACAGCATAATATTCACCCCAAATGGCAATGCTTCTCATGAGATAAGAAAAATACACAGGGTCCTACAGCAGCTGTACTGCCCCGGAATGAATGAGTAGCGAGGAAGTAGCTGTGGGTTACATTGCAGGCTCGCACCATCAGGGCTTGGTTGAGAAGGGGAAAACAGCTTACAATACACGCCCGGCAAAGAATTCTTCCCAAATAAACCAGCATCTTTCACTACAAGTTTTACAGCACTTAATTTATGAAATAACAATGCCACCGGAGCGCCAGAGAGTGCTTTGGGGCAGCTGGTTTACATGCACAGCTCTTGCTTCTACATCACCACGTTTTTAACAGAGCACATGTTATAAGGACACATGCAAAATAAACATATCCACATTTGACTAGAAGGTTTAAACAGAATGTCTTGGAAGAACATGGGAGATTGCTATATTAACATTACAAATTTTTAAAAACCTCAAACATATATATATACACACACGCACGAGGCTTAGATAATGGTTTTGCTGCAGCTGGCTATATTAGGAGTGTTAATTCAGGCATCCGGGAACCCAGCACTTGCCACTGCCATTGCTGAGCATTCAACACAATGCAATCAAGCTGATTGCTGATTCAACAGAAAAGAGACTTAAACCAATTTTTTTTCCATCACAGGAACTATTTTTGGTGTCCAAAGGAGGCCAGGAAGAAAATCAAGGTTGTGAGAGGGAAAAAACTAAAATCTCAGAAGAACTGAGATCTTACTAGTGACCTCAAGAGTCGGAGTCCTTGGTCTCCTGCCCCGGCAGGTTTTGGATATTTTCATAATTCAGGTGCTATCGGCTTTTGTACAGCTGGTGGGTCGCAAGGGCTGGCTCCTGGCTATCACACCCTCTCTGCTGAAGCATGTCCCTATTGGTCACACAAGCAGAAAGGTCAAACTACATAAAAGGATTTTAAACTCCACTACTGAGTCAGCCTTGCCAATATATAAGCTCATTCTGCAGTCCTCGATTGATTATTTTGCCTTCTCCCTCCGGACGGGCAGCACGGAGGGTCGCTGGTTATCCTGCTGGTGCTGGGAGAGTTTCTATGCAACGCAAAGATGCTGAAATGTCACTGAGATTTTATAAACTTCAAGAAAACCTGTACATTTCTGGGAGCAAGCTGCTTTATTCACCTCTGGGCAAGGACCAGCCTTCCGTGGGAACACTTGCTACGAGACACTGGATCCAGCAGTGCCAGCATCAGGCTTTGCTTCCAGGCACTGCCCAGTGCCAGTGGGGAATACAGCACAGTGCAATTCAGCGCACACCAATGAACCAAACAACACTATCAAAAAAAACCCCAAAGGGAGCATTAGTCTCAAAATACCCTGTCCAATACCTGCCATTCAACCTAGTCTCCTCAGGATTATATTTTCTTTATCCCTTGATCAGCATTGTATTAGATACTACTACATAACCCCCACAAAAACCCAACACTGGCATTTCTGCAAAGGTATGGTATAGACCCTGACTCCATTTCTGTATGATTGTTCACCAGCTACAGGCTGTTCACAGCACCACGTACAAAATCTCACAATGCTTCTCTCCGAAACAGAGGATCTCTGCACACTACCTATCATAAAATATCAGAAAACATCTTTGCTAAAAACCTCAATCCCATGTTCAATCTCCTACTGAAAGTCACAGGCTGAAGTTCTCCAAAAGCAGAATCAAGTATCATGGTATAAATATCCTCATTTTCCAACAAAGAAGCCTTCCCAAATGTTCTGTGGAGCTCCTGGCTCCCCTCGCAGGTCCCAGCAATGCATGCAGAGGCACCGCCGAGTCCTTTAATTGATGCACAGAGCATCCGGCTCTGCTCCTTCCCCTCATCCTCGTAAATCCCTCTGCAATTTGTGAAGAATATGTTCCTGCTGGGACTTCCACTAACCAGCTTTCCTTTTTCTTACAAGATTTCTCATACTATGCAAGCTACTGTCACAGCATTTATCTTCCACAATCATTAAAGAGTAAAAAAGGATTGTGTCATGTTGAACGAGCTAGGATTTGAATCTTTATCTGGTTTTCAGGTCTGATATATGGATCCTTATAAGTTTCCTTTCCTGTAGCTTCACAGTCATATTCTTTCATGTAAAATATTTGCAAAAGAACCCCACGCGCTGCTTACTAAATATTATCTCCCACTGAATCAAGGCATTACAATAAGCCTAGTGGTGTGTGTTATACAGAATATGTGATCACCCAACTCTGAACTAGCTTCCATCGATGCCACCCACAGAAGGAGCTAACAATCTCACTACAAACCAGGTAATTTGTTTTAAAGTATTCACAGTTAAGTACTGTGGTGTTTTCTTTGTTGATTCAGAGGCTGACCTGAGCTGGGAAAAGAGTGAATATTTTTGCATCTACTGGGAAAACTGGAACACAAGAAATTCCATCTGAACATGAGGAAAAACTCCTTTACTTTGAAGGTGGCAGAACCCTGGAAGAGGCTGCCCAGAGAGCGTGTGGAGTCTCCTTCCCTGGAGATATTCCAAACCCCTCTGAATGTGTTCCTGTCCAACCTGCTCTAGGGAGTTGGACTGGATGATCTCCAAAGGTCCCTTCCAACCCCTACCATCCCACGATTCTGTGATTAAGAGATATGAGTACTGGGAGAGAAAAAGGCAAAGGTTAACACAAGCCATATTCATACAAAGAAAGCGTTGTTTTAATTAAAAATATATTTGTGCCTTGTAAATTGAATCTGTTTTATGGGTGATGAGCAGTCAATGCTGTACACGCATATTAATAAATTTTCTACAATAATGTTAAAAGGAAAAGAGGAAAACACACGCTCTAGGACTGCATCTGGATTTCTAAAATTTTAGACTAAATCAGTTACACGTTTGCAGCAATCAGCTCTTTCCTGGAGGGACACAAGTGTTGTGGTAAACTACAGCTGACACACATAATGAACAATTCAATTTCTTGAAGATTCAATAAACGATAATCTGCAGGGTAAAGTTCCCCACTGCTGACAGCTGCCAGGTGAGAAAGGGGATTTGTTTTTATTAAAGACAGAGAAAGAACCAATAGGTTTTTATTCACTGGGATCTAAGCAAATATATGCTGACAAGTTTAACATTTTGGGGTGGTTTTGGTTAATCTTTGAGTATTATCTTGTTTAATTTTTTTTCTGCAGGATTATAAAATGACTCTGGTGCTGACAGTAACGAGTGGCTGCGTACAACAGATCTCATGGCTTGACTACAGGCGTATGACTTGGACCTGTCATATTTAATATTTTTTTAAAATTAAAGTATAGCCATTTCCACACAGCTGATCCCATCCCAAGCCAACACAAAGAGCTGCTTTTATACAATCAGGAAACACATGCAAACATTGGAGTTTTCAAGAATTTTCCTCTCTCCATTGCCACGATGGACCAGCCAAGCCACAGCAAAGAAATAAAACACCATGATGATGGGCAACTTCGAACTATATTATGCTGTTATTAATGTTAAGTCCATGACAAATCTATTAAGTCCTGTAAAGATCCATAAATGGCTTGCCATGCCCAACTATCCTGTGTGCTAATTTATACTCCTATATAACAGATTTGGTTTGTGTTACGCCTGCAATTAGAATGAGTTAAAACTACGTTAAAAAAATACACTATGTTCTTCCCATTTCAGAACTACTAAAAGTCATGTCTATAAAAATATTCATCTCTAAGAAAGAAGGCAGTTATTCTGACAGTTCTCCAGCAAAGGCTGCTTTTGCACCAATTTAGAAAAAACACAATCAACCAAACAAACAAAAACAAAGCACCGCTTTGTATCTCATAATATATAACACTTGGAAACTGGTGCTCTACCCTTTTACTCAAAATATTGCTGGACCCCTGGAAGATATTAGGTACAGTAATAATTTCTACTTTGCCTCCAGTCTACATTTTTCCTCTGGGTCACTCATGAAACATTTTTAATCCTATAAAATGGAAACCTAATTCAAAAAGTATCGATTCCAAATACCTTTTTATCTTTCTGACTTCAAGCTCCCTCTTGGCTGGGCTGGTTGCCTGCATAGCTCCGGTGTACACCATGATCTTGACATGTGCAAAACACTGCCATTACCTTTTTTATTTCTACCACCCAAAAAATCAGCTTGGCTGAAATGTCACCCCTTAAACAAATATGCAGGAGACATTTCACAGTCACAGAAATGTTTGAAAGAAGGTAAACTTTAAAGGTATGAGTCACAAAGAAGTCCTAAGTCAATTCTACTGTATTAACTGTGAATGAAAGGCAAAACATTGTCTTCTGGATGAATGGAAAACTCAGGTAGTTCTCAATCAACTGTAAATATTAAAATTCTCATATATATCTTCCCAGTCCAGATATAAATTATGGCTACTTGGCCAAATTCCAGCTTAGTTAATTACAACCTCACATAAAATAATATCCTGTCTAATTTAATTGGAGTATGACATAATGGGGATTTATATTAATCAGAAATTTCCTGAATAATAATTCATTTAAGGCACAATTTTATTACAGACTTCTATCTATTAGTAGAAGTTTTCACTGAAAATGTAAGCTGTAACCACCATCTTATTATATTTTTGGAGTGAACTGTCTTAGGGTTTTATATGATTCGCATCACTGTAGTATCTGAGTATCTTCTATGTGAAATCAATAGCAATATCAAAGCCCATAACTGGATAATGAAGTTTCTAAAATGACAATAGAGCTGAACTCCCTTCTCTTACAACTTTTTTCTCCTATCCTGTCATTTTAATTTCAGGGTTCTGTTTGTGTGGGTTTTTTGATGTTGGTTTTGTTGTGCCTTTTTTTTTTTTGTATTTACAACTACGCAAACACTTGTAAAAGAATTTGCAGAACCTGACATCAGATCTGATGCCTGGAAGGATCTGGGAATTTTTTGTCACAAAGCTTTTTTACAAGTGGATCAAATCCTTTAGCAGCAACCAAATCACTGCTGAAGCCACCGAGCCCAAGAATGGAGGGTGACAGAGTTTAATGGAAGGAGGAGAACAAATATTGATGACACAATACTGGAAATTAGTTCACAGCCAACCTCACCGCAGGGGGAGAGCCTGCCCACAGCATCCAAGCCCTCGATGCCCACCCTGCTGCTGGGCTGCATTTAATACATAAAATTGAGGTTCCAAGCAAAAATCCTGATACGCATGGGGTTATTATGATTTAATACATCTTGTTAAGGGACATCCAGCACTCTTTGACAGTTCGGTTCCCTGCTGTGCTCGGCATTCATGGAATCATAGAATGGTTTGGGTTGGAAGGGACCTTAAAGTCCACCCAGTTCCAACCCCCTACCCCTCCCACTAGACCAGGTTGATCAAAGCCCTGTCCAACCTGGCCTTGAAGACCTCTAGAGATGGGGCAGCCACAGCTTCTCTGGGCAACCTGGGCCAGGGTCTCACCACCCTCACACCGAAGAAGTTCTTCCTATTCTAAATCTCCTAATTCTCTAAATTCTCTAAATCTTCCTATTCCTAAATCTCTCCTCTTTCATTTTAAAATCATTCCCCCTCATCCTGTGGTTCACTCCCTGATCCAGAGTCCCTCCCCAGCTTTCCTGGAGCCCCTTTAGGGACTGGAAGGGGCTCCAAGGTCTCCCCGGAGCCTTCTCTTCTCCAGGCTGAACTCCCCCAACTCTCTCAGCCTGTCCTCCCAGCAGAGGGGCTCCAGCCCTCCCAGCATCTCCGTGGCCTCCTCTGGACCTACTTCATTCAGCCTGAACTATGCATAAGCCACAAGCTGGGTAATAAAACCCCAGGATTTGTCTGGCTCATATAAATAAATGCAACCCAGAAGAAGCTGCTGCCCCAGACAGTAATGTAACTGCTACGAGACTTTACAGCTGAAGGGAAGGCTCAGTGACAGCGGGTAGCAACACAGAGTGTGCTGGGAGTGGCACGTCTCCCACCCCAGACACGCATCCTCCCCTTTTATTTAATGCTGGGAAAATAAATTTTATTGTAGCAAGAAGCTTAGATAATTTCTTCACTGAGGTTAGACGCTGCTTTGACTACACTGACTGCTACCTCCAGCAATAATACCTTAAATCTCCCTGGGCAGGGTTTGATGGCACAGTAATAAAAATGTCTGTGCCCTGTTTATACCTCAGCTTCCACTCCTGCAACAGCGGTGATGAACAACACGTTTGATTTCTCCTCGTATGGAAACACCCCTGCCTGTCATCCCTGTTCGCTCTTGGTTTCTCTCCTCCTGTTTATCACCGGAGAAGCAGATTTGAAGTTTGCCAGGCTTCCTTTGCCAGGCTGACATCTCCCAGAGGGTTTGCACATCAAGCTCCCAGCGCTTTGGGTCACTAAGATGCCTCTGCAAAACTTTTTCACAGCCGGTGCCCACCTAAGGGCGTTCAGACACCAGTTCTCCAGTCAAGAGCCCTGAACATCATTTCTCCATCTCGATTACGCTGCTCAAATGCCCGTTTCATTTACATCAAGCGAGACAAGGGGATTCTGGCCCACAGGGAGGACAGAGCCCTAATTTAATTTCATTTAGCCTGCGGTCACAAGAGTTCTTCTTCTGTTGAATTAGTGGATAGCATGAAGATATATGGCCTGCCAAATATGTTTAAATGACTTTTTGCTCCCCATCATCACCAGGAGAAAGCTAACAAGATCTGTCCAATCTATCTAAATAGAGATGGGAGGGAACTGGGAGGAGACAACAGTATTTAATGAAGCAGTAAAGAACTGATGCTTTCAAAAGAGATGATAGACCCTAAATAAGTAAATATAAAATGGTAACAAAGGGATAATTGCCTAATTGTATTTTCACAGTATGCCTGTTCAAAACATGCTTATTCTCTCTGGTTCCTAGGCAGACACAAGTAATCCCTAAGTGATGTGGTCCTCTGACTGAAGGAATAGCAAAAAAATATTAAAAATATAAAAATCCCCCCCAAAAGCTGCATAGGCCCACAGGCCACTCGTTATCCGCCACCAGAGCAGAAGGGTTCATCTAGGACATGTGATGGAGAGTCTGGCCAAAGAAATTCCCCCTCAGCCTTGGGACATGTCACGTCTGCAACACACCCTGCAGGTTTTCACCAACCCCTTAGCTCGGATGCCCAAGCACAAAAAATAAGCATTTATTTTATTTTTGGTAAAATATATACCTTATGTAAGGAGTAGGGACCATAAAACACAGATGGGAAAGCTGCTACGTTTTTTGAAGGGATAATGGGCAAAGGGCAACAAAAGATAGAAGAAATACTAATTCCACAAAGTCTACTGTTGCTGGAATTCCTAGAAGTAATGTAATTAAGAAGGAATAGGGAAAACATTCTTTTATTTCAGTATTAGACATCACTTCAGACAGTTCACACACCCACCGTGTGCATTCTTTACCAAAACACAGGCAGAGACCCACTCTTCAGAAAAGGTAAGTGTGTGTAAAATGGATAGCTGAAAAGGGAAAACCAGAGAGAGGTGTTTTACCTCAAATCACTGAAAATGTCTGGTTTTAGGGGGAAAAATAGCTTGACTACAAGTGTCATATTAACCAAAAAAAACAACAAAGCGTATTATAATAATTGCAACTGGTTATGGCAGCCAGACTAAACCTATCTGAAAAGTTCAGGGAACCAGATTTCCAACTATCAGTCTTTCCTTTCTCTTCTACAGAAGATGATGCTGAAATTGGGACTGCATTGTTACACAGCACAGGCAGTCAACAAATCAAGATTACCAAAAAAGTTGTGTTGACTTCCAAGAACACAGGATAGCATCTGATTGCAATGTATAGGTTATCTTAATGCAGTAAAACCCAAAGTCAACTGTTTTTCCCAAGTTAGAGTATTTTGTGCTCCGTATGAACATATCAGGACACAGTTCTTGCCCCCAGGATCCTATGGTGTGAAAGATCTTGCCAGGTTATGACATGCACCAATTTAACAGAACTGTTTGTTTTGATTTTTCTACTGCTATCTTTGAGGAGAGAAAAATATGGAAAAAAGCACTGGAAAAAGAAAATAGTTTGAATTGTATTTTTATGCAAATGAATTAAAGATAAACTCTGCGTCCTCTCTTAATATATTTCTGCTTGCCCACAGATGCAATAAAAAGCAGCCTACTAAAAGCTTTTCATCCCTCCAAGAAAAGAATAGTCTAAAAGAAAAATGAGTACTCGAAACTATTCTAAGCAGTCAATTTGTTAAGCAACCATGCAAGTTGCTTCTGCTTGGAGCAACAGAGCAATGCCAACAAGAGCTGCAAGCGGCCGCGTGAGCTGCATCAGGATTAATTAGTTTATATTACAATGTCTGGCTGCAAGGAGAGCAAAAGAATGAAATGGAATTTTAGCTGTTTTCGGCCAGCAAGGAAGCTGGTTGGGCTATTGGCTTCTCTAAGTGAATAGACAGCGTAAAGGCAGATCAATCAGACCGCTCCATGTCTTGTCATATGTTGATTTAACCTCTTTAAATCTGAATACTCCATGATGAGCTATGCCGAGATGAATGGTTTGAAACGAAGTTGTGGTGGGACATGTTTAAACCAGGTTGGGCAAACTGCCTGAACAAATATTTTTGAAAATCTTTCACAAAATAAGAACAGATGGGGAGTAGGTATCTCATGACTAACAAGTGTGTCCTACCAGGGAAAGTAAAACATGGCTCATAGCAACGTCATATTACAAATTAATGCAGTAAGAAGGTAACTTACTCAACAACAAATATCTGAGCATCTGCTTATGCTTATGAAGGAGCATCTCCATTGGCACAGGGACTGAAGCAGCTTTGTTTTATCCAGCATCAGCCTGAGATGGATTGACTTTGGGATCTAAGACGAAGTGAGCTCCCAAGGATGCTCTCTGCCTGCGGGAGGTTTACGCAGGACCTTCTCCTGGGTGCATTCCCCCATGTGTCTCCAGGCAGTGAGCTCATTCTCCAGTGTTCCCCTCAGTTGGGACAAAAAGATAATTTTTGTTTCCTTTGCAGTTGCTTTTTAATAAGATTTGGCATATTTAAAACTTTTGCCTCTCATCAAATGTGGCTGAAACTAGTAGATAGGCCCAACAATTTTGGAGGGAGTGGGGAGATGAAGCAAATACCTGCCAAATGCATGAAAACCATCAATATCGAAATATTGCCATCAAATCCCAGACTGAACCTTTCCAGGCAGCCCAGAAAGTTTGGGATGAGGGCTCCTCCCTGTCCCCCTGCAGGAGAGCTTGCTCAGAAAGAAATCTTTTCGTATGTTCTTATTTGCTGTTTCTAGCCAGGTAATAAGATGGAGAAAGACGCATCGTTTGCACAGCCCCGACAAGGCTGCTGATGTAAAGGAACACTGCTGCTTTTAAAAAAAGTCCCCTACAAGGGAACTGACAGGTGGTTCGCTTCTATGAATTCAGGTTCACTGATTTAAGGACACAGCCTGGGAGCACAGACGGCACTACATTCCCTTTCTTACTGTTTTCTGCAAGAGATGTTATTTTTCTGGGAGACAGTTGGGCTGGACAATCCCATATTCTGCAGGGCAGAGTTGCTCAACTCAGCCTCAGAGGATTTTTTCAAGAATCCTTTTTTCATCTTCTCCATCTACCCTTAAAGTAGATTTAGCTGCTGAAGAGGCTAATACAGCTGTTCCCAGATAGCCACAAATATTACCCTGCAACAGCTGGGGGGCAACCGGTTAACTCTTTAGTGGCTGCAGTGCCCAGAGCAGGTCTCACCGGTGTGGTGTAGCTCTGGTCCAACACAGTCCTGGTCAACTGTGAAAACCAGGATCTGCCCCTCTGCCTTCCTCCACGTGACCATCCTTCTCCATCCTCCCATCCCTCTCCTGGAGGTCAATGTCTGGGGGCAGCAGCGCCCGTGTCCCCCTCAACTTTCCTAATCAAAGAGACCTGCCCTAACTCTTGGTGTCCACCACCCTGGACCAAACACGCTCTTCCTGCACGCTCGGGAGGATGGTGATAAACTCCAGCTGTCCTGACAGAATGAGAGCTGCTGCGTACCCACCACATGGGGAACGGCTTCTTCTTGTCTATAAAAATGAAACAATATCTTCTCTTGGAAAAACTTTCTTTCGTGGTCCAGGGTCCTCTAACTTTTATGACCACAATTAGGTTATGGTTATATACTTCAATGAAACGATGGCATTTACATCATAGGAAAATCTGGCACCTCTGTCCTACGGTTTACTTTTTTTTCTGGAGAAAGAGGGGCTTTGAGGGAAAACACCTATTGCAAACACATCACTTAAAAATACAGAGCATGATCCTTTACCCGCCTTTGTAAATCACTCCTCAACATTACAGTCATCTCGGCTTTAAAGTTACTCCAGTCCTCGTGTGTGATACACAAGGGTGGCTGTCTCAGACTGTGCTTCCTGCACTTCAGAGAAAGATAAATAGTGGCTGGTGGCAGTGATTCCCCTGGACCTCCTTGCTCACACAAGCATCGGATGGTGACGGCAAGGTCATGTTGTGGGGAGAAGTCACTCTGAGGTACGCCGAAAATGAAGTAAAGGTAAAGTTTTCTTTAGAAGTTTCCATTTGAACTAGAAGGCGGTTGGGCTTTTTGTAAGAGAAAAAAATAAATGCATGAAAAGCCTTTGCAGCAGCGAGCAACAACGTCACCGTAATGCATTTGCAAGGGCCACGGCGGGCACTGAGAATGTCCCATCATAGAATCATTCAGGCTGGAAAAAACCTTTAAGATCATCAAGTCCAACCATTAATCTAGCGCTGCCAAGTTACCTCTGAACCATGTCCCTCAGCACCACATCTACCCATCTTTTAAATACTTCCAGGAACAGTGACTCCATCACTTCCCTGGACAGCCTGTTCCAATGCTTGATGACCCTTTTGGTGAAGAAATTTTTCCTAATATCCCATCTAAACCTCCCCATCACAAAAGGAGCTCCCTGAACAAGGCAGGCAAAGCTCTGCCATACTCGGTACAGAGCTATCGGGATCTTCAGGCACTGGCTCTACTGGGTGAGATCCCAACAGCCATCCATTTGGTGCTGGCTGAGGAAAAGGGTCATACAAGACATAAAATATAGAGAAAAGTGCACCTCTGGAGGGTGGAAAAAGCAAAAAGCTGAACACTATTAAAAAACCCCACACAACAAACACTTTTCTGAACGCTGACAGCTCTGTTGAGAGTGACAGGGGACCCAAACCTGTCCCCTGGGCCAGCTCTGCTCTGCTGCCCCTGACACCGAGAGAAGCCCAAATCCTACTTAGCAGAGACTTTGATTACTCGCAATTTTATGCAAGCACGAGACTCACTTGAAATGCAAACCTTGTAAAAATAGCTATGACAGAGAGATCATCAGTTCCTTTGATGCATGTAGTAAAAAAAAAAAAAAAAAAAAAAACGTGTTCACAGAAGGATGAAGACCAATACATTTCTTGGGTTGTGTAATAAAAGATTCCCGATAATAATTTGCAGGCAACTTTAGAAATTAAATCTTAATAACAGAAAGAAATTGCAAGAAAGTTACCCATGTAGGTCTCGCCATTTCCAGCACTTCTTCAAGCTCATTTTGGTGTGTTTGCTCTACAAACTCAGGCTCTAACCAATTTCTTCAGATGATGGGCATAACCCAGGGAAATTTCCTGTCATTTTGATTTAACTAAAACCCTGTGAGATCTGACAAGATTGCTATGTTGACACTATAACATTGTTCAAGCATACAAAATTGTGAATACCTTTTTGAATCTATGGATGATTCTCTCCTTTGCCTTGTCGAGGACACGTACTCTGCCAAGGAAACACCGCTCCTGCAGCTACAGCTCATGCAAATTAATAATCTGATCAGAAAAGGCTCCGTTTTTAGAAACAGCAGAGCTTGCAACACCGAGTCCGCTCTCACAGAGTGACACCGTTATTTTCACATCTCCACCTGCCATAACAGAAGGAACTAATGCTGATGTGGACATGCCCAATAAGAAGTTTGTAGCGCAGGAATGAGTAAACTTGTAAGTTTTTCATGTGTGGTACCATTTCTGTATTTCTGTCTGCTCCGGAGAGGACAGGGACATTGGAGACTGCCCACGACCAGAGGAGGAGAAGGAGGAGGACATTGCAAGTCCTGCAACAGATACAGATAAGAAGGTTTAAATGGTGAAGAAGTGGTTTCTTTCTTACTCTGGTTAGAAAGAGATCTGTGAGAAGAGAGACATAAATTACCCTTGTATTTTCCAGATTTTCACTGTCTGTGAATTGAAGAGAGATGCTGTAGCCCCTGACAGATGAGACCCATCTGCTGTTGACACAGAACAATTTCTAAGCATCAACAAAAGTCTTCGAAACATCTCTCAGACACTAATAGTCAAATCTTTTTTCAAGAGTTATGCAAGGAGGAGGCCTAGAAATCCCTTAATTTGCCAAAATGGGAATTGTTCATGTTCCTCCTGTGTCCTCATTTGTAAACCTTTCCCTTTATTTCCACCAGAGTAGAAAGAGGCAGGTATGAAAAAACACCCCAAAACCTGAGTTAATTGAGAAGAGAAAACCAGCCAAGCAAAGCGTCGGGGCGGAGGGGCAGGAGGCAGCTGCCTGTGCAGGCAACGGGGCTGCTGGAAACCGGGGAGGCAGCAGCAGAGCCGCCGTATGCCATGGAAAGGGGCTCCTCACTGTATTTTATTAGCCTGCTGAAGGCAGGCAGGGATAAAAAAAAAAAATTAAAATAAAAACTTAGCAGTGTCTATTGCTCCTTGTGCTGTTTTCCCTCCAGGGCTGTCACTGGTTTAGTTATTTATTTATAAGGCGAGCTGCCCCGATGAGAGACGCCCTGGCGATTTTATGGAGTGGGAAAAGAAGATTTCCAGAAGAAATGGATCGAAAGGAGGTTTCTCAGCACCTGAGACCGCAAATATTTATAGAGAGGTGTGTTGTGACACATGAGCAATTCCACTGAAAGTAAATGAGCTTTTTTTAAATTATTTTTTTTAAAGTTACAGGCGTATGCAAGGGGAATTAGATAGCCAGAGGTCACACCAGCTTAAACCTAGAAGAGGCAAAAACCAGAGAACGCAGAATTTGCATTTCATATACAAACTTGATACAAGAGATAATAGAAAGAAAGAAATAACATACTTCAAAGCTGGCCACTGCTGGGTTTGCTGGAGACTGGTGCAGCCCCCGCCTGACCTGGGGCTCACCTGGGTTCCCCACTGCAAGACCACCCCACGACTAATTAAACAACAATTCAGCACAGCAAAATCATCTTCCTTAGTTTGACTCATTAGTAGGTAATTCTTCACAAGATAATTGTACGAGAAACAGTGAGGCTCAGATAATACTTCTACTATCCCGACACTGCTGTTACAACACCTATAACATTTATTTGGCTGCTTTGAGATCCCAGCAGCAGTTTCCTCACCACACTCAACCAAACCTGTTATTTCAAGTGACCTAAAACATCTGACAGCTTTTGAAGCCAATCTGAAATTAGTTTGGCCTCTCAATCCAGCTCCTATGGGGCACCGTCCACAAAAACTAATAACAACAATGATAGTAATAATGATGATAGGAAACCAAAAATGCCCACAAGAAGAATAACTGCTTCATCAGATATTTCAACCTCTTGTATGAGCAACTCTTATCTAACCCTCAGAGGAAATTATCCCACGCATTGACAACAGGCACGTAATGAAATTCCTTCGCCACTGGCCCTGTTGGTTTCTTTAAAGTTTCTTTTATTATAGCAAATTTGTGGATCGCTTAACACTAATTGAAGCACACTCTGTTCCATGGGCAGAAGAATGTCTGCAAAGCCTGATGGAAGATCTGAAGCTTAGAGAGACACCGCATGGGAGGATTAAAGCGATGGATCAGTACGATGCGGTACCGAGCCCCCCAGCTTTCCTTTTCCCTTCCCTCTTGCTTTCTCCTTAAAGGAAATTACACCTGCCAAGTCTTCCCTTGCCTAATGTTTAACAAAAGGAAAGCTGATCAACAATCGCTCTGAGCTGCTGGTCTTCTCCCAGGAGCCAGAAGAATGAAGCTAACCTGCCACTCTCTTATTTTTTTTTATTTTTAAAGCTCTTGGACACATGATGCCTATTGCAGGGAAAAATCTTTTATTCCCCAACGTCCTCTGTTAAAGAGCTCTTGCAGAAAAGGAATCTGACAGTTCATTACTTCTATCTGCTCAACAGACTTTTGACATAATTGTATTAGTGCCTCATTGCGGGGCTTGAAAAGTGAAATCTGAAAAGCAGCTTTTTGTCATTGGTTTATTTATTTGCTGAAGCCCCTCTTTATGCACTAGAATACAAACCATATTATTTGCCGTTCATATAATTTGTTTAAAGCATTACGTTCAAGAGGCCACCTGTGCAAAGGAGTGAGCGGGTTGCTCTCCCCCTATTTAAGAAAGGAGAAAACGACTTTCTGAGCCAAATCCCTCCCGTCGATGCACTTGATTTGACTGAATTCCAGCCAGAGAGGGTGCAGGGGAAGGGGAGAGCAGGAGACACCAGGTCAGTGCCCACGGCGCTCACCTGGACGGCAGAAGCTCTTTTATTTTGCTCTTTTTTGCTCTCTATATCTTTTAGTTTGCTCTTTTATTTCCTGAGCATCCCTCTCCTTCGTGGGAGCCCGACACTGCCGGAGGGATGTGGGGCTCTCCGGAGGAGTCGGTGCATTAGCAGCCCCTCTGGCACCCGCAGGTTTGTATTTCTGCCTTGTCAGCATATTTCACCATCGCCACGGAACTCCTCTCTGGCAAAGAAAATGCATTTCCATTCTCTTTGAAAGCTATTTGACTTGGTGGGTGTCCACGTAGCACTGCAAGATGAATGCACGCTATGTCCATTATAAATTGCTTTCATCTTCCATTCAGCTATAGTTGTCGGATGTCAATGTATTAATTACAATCCACGGTGCTTGTTCATCACATTACACTGAAGTATTCAATAAATACCAATTAACATATTGGAGTCTTTCCATGAACATATCTTGCCTGACTTGGAGTGAATGGGCTCATAAAAATACATCTTAAAACAAAATAAGGAGGATAATAGCAATTCTGTAACAAATTTAGACTCATATACATCTCATATTTCAGCAGATGATGGGTTAGTAAATTGCATTAAAAGCAAAGCAACTCTATTAGCACTGCCAGAAGATGTGTGATACCTCACAGCAGACTCCAAACCAGTCTACATAGGAGAGACGTGTATTTTTTGTGGTTTATACTACACTGAATATACACTAATGGTGAAAAAAAAACCCCAACAATAATTAGTATTACAATAACTGGAAATGTGCTCTCTAAACCAGCTGGAACACATAACTTCTTAAGCCCGTAAATTACCTTATGGGCTTGTCTCAGGGGCTGGAGATGATTTTGGTGGCTACCACAGTGCTACATGAATTAAAGACGGACAGCACAGGCTTTTATGCTGTTTTCTGCAGGACAATCTGGCACAGAGCTCTTTTTGTTACTGCAATAAACCACAGTCCCCTGAAGAGAAAAGACTGAAGGAAACAGCCTCTGATATCAGTAATGACCAAATGCAACCAGATGTTATCACTACTTCTGAAACAACTTTGCCTCCAGGTCCTCCAGGAATATAAACCCTATCTAGTGATGCTTGAGTATCAGCTACAGTTGTCAGGTCTGCCATGCTCTTGTTTGGGTTTTTAGGGCAGAAAAAGGAGTTTTGGTTCCATCTGGTCTGGTTTGTTGATGAATCTGGGTTGCCCTGCTGCAGAAAGCTGTGCTGGATGGGAAGGTCCATGCCTCCCACCCCAGCCAAGGTGTCCTCAACAGGCAACTGCAGCCTTTCACTGCATGACTAGCATATTAAAGAAAAAGACATTAGCATTCCTAAGAATAATAAAGAAATGATATTCCTGTCCTGCCAAACAGGATGCTGAATGGTTCATTTTTAACTTCGTTGCTGTAAACTGCAGGAAATTGTAACTTTACATGTGGTCATCCTCTGGAGGAACCCCCTCCTGGGCATGTAAACCACTAGGTTTTTGGGAAGGTGCTGAGTAGCAGGCGACACAGCACATCATTCTCCAGTTTGACCATACAAACATTAGCAAATGCTTTTCCTCCAATTTTATTAAGGGCATCCAAGAGGGCCGTGCTAACAGAGATAACTTAGATACCCAGAAAAACATTAAGCCTGGACCAGGAGTTGCATTTCCTCTCATCAGATTGCCACGGGCTCCTGAATTTTCACAGCAGAAAGGATTTGTTTTTTCCCCCACCAGCAACGGGTTCCTGAGATCAATAGCCTTTTGGAGATGTGCAGAATATAAAAGGGAGACATTCGTGCAGCAAAATGTTTATGAGTCTAACGGTAAGAGCTATCAAATAATAGCTGTGAGACTGTGTATTAAAAATACGTATATAGAGCCTCTGTCGTAAAAACAAACAGTGCAGTGGCACTGCCTGAACTCCGGCAACACGGTGTCATGACTTGGCAACAGCTCTTGGGTTTTCACAGACCAGGGTCAAACTAAGCAGGCTTTTATTTTTTTCCTTTCTTTCCCTGTGTGAACAGCAGGACAGCAAACCAGGCTGCGAGTAGAGTTTCAGCAAAGGGGGCGTGTGATGGAAAACTCCACTTCGGGGCAGTACCAAACACTGGCAAAAGGTGAATTTTCTCCATGATGAAAATAAAGGAGGGATGACATGGAAAATCAGGTCACAGAACCAGACAGGAGCACAAAACCAGAGAAAAAGTTGGTCTGGACATTTTCTTTCAGGAAAAACTTCAAAATCAGTCTCTACCTGAAAGCAACGTGGGCAGCAGCTCCGTCAGACCAGAGCCCTACAACCGTAACTACACTGTGGGAATGCCCTGGGAAACACAGTTCATGTCAAAATGCAGCCTGAAAGTGTAATTTTGCATGTTACCCTGGTCTTTCAAGCTCTCAATTCTCCCATTTAATTTCATATTCAGAAGGTGCGTGTATGCCTTATGAAATCACAGGGTGAGGATATTTTTATTCTCTCTTTTCGCCCCTCTCCTTTTTCGGTGCTTTGCTTTGAAATCACTGTCATTCCCACTCCCTTTTCTGTCCCTCTCTGCACTCCCTCCCTGCTCCAGCGGTTTTTGGGGCTGTGATGCCCAGTGCTGCAAGATGATGCCAGGTTCTAGCTGGCCACAGAGCAGGACACTGCTCCAAATGCCCTTCAGTGTCCAGTGGGTACTGTGACCTTTTCTAACACATTATTCAGGTTTGCATGATGAACAGAATGACCAATAAAAAGAAAAAAGCTGCCATATACTTAGCCCATTTCTTTTTTTCTTCTTGGTAAATCACAGTCACGAATTACTTCTCTAAGCAGCAAGTTTTTAATAACACTGCTGGGATGTCAGTGCATGGACCGTAGGGAAAGTTATAGGATCTAAGCGGGGCTTAAAGCATGGGTTCAGTGGGACCTGCACTTACTGGTTTGCACAAAAGAGAAACAAAAATTCTGCAGACATAGTTTATATACTGCGGAGGGAAAATCTGGCGGCAGAAGTGGTGCTTTGGAGGCACGGCAGGCTTGAGCTCTGAGTTATTTATTTCTATTGACGGCTCTTGATGTTCTTTCTGAAGTTTTGATCATCAAGAAACTTGAGAACGAGCTTTTTATGATGGTACTAAAGACAGACATTGGCAACAGCTGAGTTCCACCTCAAATCCTGATGCCACCGAAGCATCTCCGAAGCTTTTTACTTTTCTCTAAAGGCTAGCACCTTTTTTTATTCTTTTTGGAAGTATTAAAGCAGAACCAACCTTTGAGTTCAGCTTATTCAATTTCCTACTGACATTTTTTTCAGCTTCTATCTGGACTTCCTGGATTTGTCAAGGAGATTTTCTCCTATGAAGAACATGAAATAAAAACATCTCAGCTGTGGCTCTACATAAATCGTATCATCACACTGGGGATATGTACTGTGCTTGGTAATTTTCTGATGGCTGTTCTGGCATTTTGATTAAAAAATTAGTACTGCAGCTCTGTAGTGTTATACAATATCAATAAAGTACGTGCTAAATGAACTAAGAACTGGCTGATGGATGGATCTCAAAAAGCATTTCTCAGAGGTGACCACTCAAATAGGGTTGTTTCTAGTAGTGCCACATGAAGAGTCATCCAAAACCCAAATCTGTTCAACATCTCCATCGAGATCTGGAACGAACACGGAAATTCCAGCTGACATTATGGAGACCACAGAGTGATGGAGTGGAAGGCAGGACTGAGGTACTGAGCTTTTTGGGTTAGCTCGTAACCTCTGCCCATCCACAATAAAATATTCTCATATAACCACACATACAGTTATACCTAAGACATTGACCACATGTCCAGGAAGGAGGAATGCAGGAGAGAACCATAAAATGAAAACCAGACAAGGTAACTAATCCTGCCCCAACTTTAGCAGGGAAAAAGGTAAGTGACAAAACACACACCAGCAGCCAAAGACCAGGGTGATCCCTGCCTGGACGGTGGGGAAGGGTAATACAGGCACATGGGAGATGCTACCCTCTGCACCAACACTGGTGGTACCAAACCTAAAAGGCACCAGAAGATACCAAACACAAATACAACATGAATCAGGAGCGGTAGCTGCAGTAGACACATCTGAGACAGATGTTAGATAGACTTTCTCTGATACATTAAGTAACATTTTTGGCCTTAAAAATCTATGAATCTGCTAAACTGGTCGAAGAAAAGACGAAGAGCAAGTAGGGGGAGAAGCGATTCAAAGCATCCACGAGATGCCTGAAAGGGTGAAGAGAGAGAACATCCACAGCGGCTTTCCTTAGATGAAGGCAGATTTCAAAAGAAAAATATAGCTCTAGCAATTACCCACTAGGAAAAACAGGTACAGAATACAAGAAACAAGAGAAAATCAGCAGTTAAGATGTTCCAGTCTGTACGTAATAAAACAAGACCTAGGGAAGCCTGCCCAGGATGCTCCAAATCACACCTTTGACTTCATGTAAAATCTTGTGCATTTTAACTATGATTTTCCCCATTTTAGTGAAAAGACAATTTTGCTTCATGACTATGCTGCGTGTTCTTCACAAATTCCTCAGAAAGACAGACTTTGGCTGAAAAAAAGAAAATGCAAAGCTGAAAGTTTGGAGCTGATTTTCAGAAACGGTGTCTGCTTTTGCAAGACCAAGAACGAAGCGCTAGGAAAGCCTGCAATTCCACACTCCTAGCCCACTGAAAAAGCAAATTTTACTTTTTAGCTCTCCACCTATGTGATCTGAAGGTGCACATGTATGTCCAGGACTGTCAGCCATTTTATGATCTCACCAATATTTGTATTTGCTGTTCACTGACATCATTTTGTGTCTGCAAGCAACCAGAAATGCTATTATTTGTGACTGTGAAATTGCTTCAGTGAATATTGCTGGTATGGATCAAATAATTTTTTGAGAAATGGTATTTGCCTGGTTTTATGCACCAGTGAGTCACTCATGAGTACTTATAAATATTTAAATATTCTACTCCTGCAAGAGTCCGTGTAGACATTTGATATGGTTTGTACTACATCACCTCCGAAGCACTACTCCACACTGCAAATTCTTGCATTTAAAACCAAGATTTACAAATCAATGCACCCTGAAAAGCATTTTAAAATCACTAGTACATTGTATTATAGTGAGTTTTCTTTGCAATTTGTAGACAATAGATTTCCAATAACAACTTGTAATTAGTTCATTTTCTCTTACTCAGTCATTACATATTAAGCCCGTTGACATTTTGCAGATGGTATCTTTTGAAACGAGAGGTATTTGAAAAACTACTAGAGTTTGGCAAATCACACTCAAGTTCATGGGTTCCAGTGTGCAACTGATACATCTGTGCAGAAAGAAATGGCAAAACTAGTGTCAGATACTCTCTCTGCCTTTTTCTGAAAAAATCTGGACAGCAATTCTTGACCAAAAGGCATGAAATCACAATAATTTTAACAAAATTTTAATTTTGTCATGAATTCTGCCAAAATTTTATTCCAGGAAACTCTGTTAGTTCAAATCATAATTCCAAAACGTACAAACTACGCAGAGTACAAAACTGAACAGCAAACCTGGTTAGATGAATTGATCTCTGATCTCAAGATGGAAATGTTCCCTTTTTTCGACCTAAGGGAAAACCATCTCCCCTTTTCCAGCATTAAAGATACGTCCACATGCAACGTATTTTTTCCTGATCTGAGCATTTTTAGCGTTCTGTCTGGAACAGTATTTTAGCATTTGAATCATATTTTCTTAGAACAAATTTGTCTTTCTTCCTACAAATTAATTCTGTTTCTCTTTTTCTCTGAAAAAATGACTTTTACTTTGTTCAAAATGCAGCAAAAAAATTGAGAATATACAACAAAACCTGATTCTGAGAGATGCTCTGCGGAATTGCAAAAAATGCAGGGCACTTTGCTGGAGCCCAGTGATAGATTTTAGACTTGAAGCTCACAACTGAAGTTTTCCACAACGACATGAGCTTTAAAAGAGAGTGAAAAAGAAATCACTTCCTTTGCAGAATGTGTTTCTTTGATAGCAAAGGAGAGAAAAACCCAAGAAAATCAAAGCAAGAAATTTTTCCACATTCAAAAATTCCTGTCCATTAAAATGGAGTAAGGATGAACTCGCTTAGATGTCTCTCCAGTTGAGGAACCCTACCAGCCAAAAATTACGTTTTCCAGATGCAACAGGGTCAGTCCTCGTGCTAAAGCCAGGCATCCTACACTGCATTTATGAGCAAGGCAAGGAGCCAGCTGCTTCTGAAGATGATCTAAGAAGTCAGGACTTATTGAGCAGGGAGACCCCGAGAGCTGATCAAAGGCAGCCTTGACTTCAAGAGTGTCCCTGGAGCACCGGCATCAGCCCAGGCACAGGGAGCCCCTCGGCTCTGGTTTCTGCATGTCCCCTTTGCAAAGCTGCTGTGCCTACACCTACAGCACATGCTGCCAGCTCGTAATGCCTAAAAATAACACCTAAAAAGCCAGCACAGGGTTTAGAACATCTCCTGAAACAGATACCCCACCACCTCTCTGGGCAGCCTGTTCCAGTGCTCTACCACCCTTAAAGAAGTTCCTCCTCATGGTTAGATGGAACTTCTTATGTTCAAGTTTGTGCCCATTTCCTCTTGTCCTGTCACTGGGCACCACTGAAAAAAGACTGGCCCCATCCTCCTGACACCCACTCTTTAAGTATTTATAGGTGTTGGTCAGATCCCCCCTCAGCCTTCTCTTCTCCACACTAAAAAGACCAAAGTCCCTCAGCCTTTCCTCACAAGAGAGATGCTCCAGGCCCCTCATCATCTTTGTAGCCCTCTGCTGTACCCTCTCCAGCAGTTCCCTGTCCATCTTGAACTGGGGAGCCCAGAACTGGTCCCAGTGCTCCAGATGGGGCCTCCCCAGGGCAGAGCAGAGTGGGAGGATGACCTCCCTCCACCTGCTGGTCACACTCTTCTTCATGCACCCCAGGATGTCATTAACCTTCTCAGCCAGAAGGGCACATTGCTTGCTTGTGGTCATCCTGTTTGCTTGATTTTTAACTTTTAGTTTTCTTTGTGCTATAAGATCACATTATTAAATTCATCATTCCAGAAAACGCCCAGTAAGTTGCCTTGATCCTCAGTACCATGGCTTCGCATCGCTCCTCAAGGCGAGCAGGAATGGGTTGTGCTGTCCAGGTGAAGGAAACCTCATTTCTTCCCTGAGTTGTTCGCATCACCTCTAACACTGCCTCCAGCCAAGAGGAGAGGCCAGTGCTCCCCTGCTTGCTGTGGCGTGTTTGAAGTTTAGATATCACATAGCTCATAGGAGAAGCAAATCAATGTTGGTAAGCTAATGAATTATTTCCAAGTTTCTACCAATATTTGCAGCAACATGAAAGAAAAATCACAGACCAGGGAGATTGCAGCTGAAGAGCCAGAGCATAGTGCACGAATCGTCAATATTTCAGGACTATGATTTGATCCTGTAGATAACTGTTGCTACAACGTTGCTTAAGAGAACACCTCAAGCAAAACACTTTATCTCACAATACAGTTGTCCAATATAATTAACCGGGCTTGACCAATCTAGCTGGAAGGGAGCGGTAACAAATACCTAACCCTACGTGCCATGCCATCGAGAGGAACAGCTTTGTAAAGATGTGAGTAAACAATTCATCTGAACGTGCAATTTACAGGCACAATTTCTGCTGGAACAGCTGCCTCGCCAGGTGTACGTGGAATACATATATTATGGACATATTTTTCCAAGGACAGGTATTCATTTTCCTCATACAAAATTTATTTATCTCCTTCATTAAGATGAGATGTCTATCAAGAATAGTTACGCTTCTAAAAGCTTCCTTCCTCACTCAACAACTCCCTCTCCCACTTGACCAAACAACTCTTTTTTTAGCTTTTGTTCCCTCTTCAAGGTAGGGCTTGGCTTTTCCCTGGCAAACATCAATCTCAACAATTTTGGGACAATTACAGAGCTCTGTCCTAAAGTAGTTTCTAGAGAATCAGAAATATGCACACCTCAAAAATAGATCCGTTTTATACTCTGCACTTCCAATGAACCTCCAGAGGACCCCTGGAGGGGCCAGGGATGGATGGCTCCAGGTTGGATGGGGCTTTGAGCGACTTTGTCTAGTGGGAGGTGTCCCTGCCTATGGCAGTGAGGCTGGAACTAGATAAGTCTTTAAGGTCCCTTCCAACCCAAACTGTTCTATGATTCTGTGATCCCATTTTCACATTTCCCCTTCATGCTTTTTTTGATAAATATTAAGGACAGGTCAAAAAGGAAAACCTGAACTAAAACAGAATCAGGAAAGAAAACAAACTCCTTGTAAAGACTGTAACAGCATTATAAGAGAAAGTTTAAGAGAAGAGCACGGTGATCCTGCAGCCTTTTCTGCATTCATTCCTGCATGAAATTTGCTCCTTCTAAACAGTATTTGTTTAGCTAATAGATAATCTTTAGATAATAACATATCCATAGATGATAACATATCTCTCGTCTTAGAGAAACAGCAATTTTCCATCTACATGTAACATACAATGCTGGGGAAGTAACAACTGGACTGAAAAATAATAATTTGGTTATTTTTTCTTTCAAACTGCCTTTATGGTGAGTTTTTTTGGTGTCCAGATATGAAATTAAGGATCTCAAAATGCCACTGCAGAGCCACTACAATCTGTGTGATACAACAGCCTTTAAGAGCTGCACCTCAAGGTGAGAGCAGTAAGACACGATGGTGTCGAGACAGGGAAATTACCTTGGGGTATAATTTCTAATTTGACCTACTGGAACATCCCCAGTTTTTTACACAACCTCAGTCAAAAAGCTGTGTAAATCCAGTGTGACCTACTGGGAAGAGCTGCTGCGGGGTAGCAGAGACCCCTGCAAGAGGCCTTTTCTGTGCTTCCCCAAATTTAACGACATGCAAAGGCAACCTGCAAGAAGGGGATGTTGCTTAGGAGAGTGCTGTAATTGCCAATGAGCTAGAATTCAAGGGGCTTTTATCATAGGGTTAATAACTTCCTATTAGCTAAACAACGTTGACAAGATAAAGCCAGTTTGATGGAATGCATGTTTTCCCTCTCTTCGACATATTTGTATTACAAATTGACCTGTCCACATTGATGATAATATAGATCTAGAAGATTACGCTGATTTTTTTTCTTCAGCTTGGCTTTCACATCTGCCAACTTGCTACTTTCCCATTAGGGAAGACAACAGGAATGCCAAAAGTGACATGCCTAATTCTAATGACCTCCAGTCGGATACAGTTCCAGAAGTTATATCCAAAAATCACTTGTCTGAGCATATTTAAAGTATGACTCAGCTGGGTGATGTGCTTGCCAATTCACCAGACTCTCTCCACGCTGATTAATTAGATGCACACTCTGCTTTAGCTCTTATGACAGCTAAGCCTTTTATTTATTACTCATATATTGAATCTTTGTGACAATATAAAGAAAAGACAAGAGGCAAATATACTTGCTAGTTTTCTATTTTTGGAATGTATCTCGAGATCATCATATTAAAAATTATTTTTTAAAATTATCATCCTGAGCCTGCTTATCTAATTAAATTTACTAATGAGAAATTAGAAGATGTCTACAAGTTGCTCTTTCCAGAGCTGCCAGGAGAGCATTTGACCAATCTCATACATTACCTATGTATGATGAAGTTGATTTGAAAAGCGATACTTTAATCCTGTGTTAAATAATATTTCTAGTTATCCCCATGCATGGAAGCAAACTCCTAGAAGTTGTATTTTTGGGATTCAGGAACAAAAGAACTTTCAGGAAATCAGATGAAAGAGGATAGTGTTAGTAGGAGAGCTGCTATTTCTGCCCATAATCCAAAACTGTACATTAAGAAGTGTATGCAAATGATTAGCATGATTAGAAATTATTATTAAAACTAGCACCTATTAGATGTAGAGCTTGTAAGGGTGAAACCACATTTCAAAAAAAGTAAGAGATTGGATTCTTCTCATCCATGCATTTTTTACCCATTTACAGCCGATCAGCACAGATGGGGATCAAAAATACTCTTTAAATGTCTGTGGGTCTTGGAGAGAGATGATGGGTCAAGAGAAAGCAAAAGACACGTGGAGAGAGAAAAAGAGACAGTTTTGGGGCTCTGTGAGTTACAGAAAGGCCACAAGACTCTTTAACATGAAATGCAACTTCTCAAGCAGCACGAGAATGACAAATTGGAAAGCTCTTCACATTATCAAGGTCATCTTCAAACCTTTCCAAGACTGCGACACTCTACCCGAGCATGGGGCACCCAAACAGATGTAACGGAGTTTTTGAGAGGATAAATTAGATTGAGACTTTCTGATGTCACTGAATTCTGGTAATTATGTTCCTGGGCTTGCTGAGCAGCCATCCCCACAGCCTGCTGCCAGCATGCAAAAATGAGTGGCTTGGGTGAATTTCAAGCAATAAAAAGATCACCCCTAACGGGCCACAAACATGAAAAATGTGCGGGATGTTGTACCTTTAAACTACTGTTGCAAGCCAAATTCTGGCTCAGAACAATGCACAAATTTCATAAACACTTAAAGGACTGCAAAACAAAGTGTGTGCTTAAGACAAGTGTTTGAAGTATTTTTGAGATGTTTTTCCTACATTGTGTAATAAAGGAGAAAGATATATTTTCCCCAAGCACTAAAGTTCCCTTACAGAGTCCCCAAAATTTCTAAAGCTGCAAGCAATAAACTTTGGTTTTAAATTAAAAACTGATGAGCCACTAACCACTCTAGATAAAAGTGGAGAATCTGGGAAAATTGAAAATCGAGAATAAGTCTGATTGTCAGCTTCAGATGGAAAACAATACTCCTCATATACAAAATCCTTTTGATAGACATTCATTGTTACGCCCTGGGTTTTGTTACAATATTTTTGTGGTTTATCGATTACTATCTCTGTTCATTGGCTAATATTTTGTACTTGTCTTCTTTTCATTGCCTACTTAAAATTCACTGAACCAAAAACTCATAGAAATGACTCTCGGAATTTAGCTTTGAGTTGCTGTGACTTTGAGAACCCATTGATCCAAATATGCTCCCAAATAACTGCATGTCAAGCCTTTATAGCTGGGTTAATTCACTTTATGGCCTTCTTAATGTATGAGGTTTTATGTTTTACTGTATATCTGCTGGTTTGAGTGTGCTCAGTTGAATTAAATGCATATGCAGTTCAAACAGGTCCAAGGTGACAACTGGGGCTAATTTTAAAGCGCTTTAAACATTATTATCCAAAGTTGGGGTTTATTTTGTAATGAAAAGCCAGAAGTCAAGAAAACAAACCATTCTCTTTAGAAAACAGGATATTTAACAAAAAAAAAAAAAAAAAAAAGTAGAGGTTCTGCATTAGCATCGTGGCTTGCCAAAGAGCATCAATGAGGAATTTGCTGATGCAGGGCACAGGGTGAATCTCACACAGACCAAGCTGTTCCCACCCACCAGGCTCTGGAGCACGGTGCCCTGGTTTAGAACATGGAACCAAGAGGTACTGAAATTACTTTGTCTTTAAAATGCCAAAGATTTGAGAATCCCACTTAAGAGGTAACCAGCTTGTTATCGGCCTTTTACCTGCACTCAACAGTTTTCTTTAAAGAGCATTACCAACGTCTTTGATGAACCACACACAAGTACTCTGTAGCTCACTATCCTAATTATTGCAACTCCCTCCCCCAACATTTTCTTTCTTTTTTAGCATCCCAAAGGGATGAGCATCAATAAAACTTTTTATCATCCAGGTGAAGGAGACAATGTGGGCCTTTTCCAGGGAAGCACTTCAATGAATGCTTAACTTAGAGCATGAACGTAAAGTTATGAAGATAAATAGGATAACATAAGTACTTATTTTTTCACATTGTTTAAGTAGCTCAGTGATCTAGGGATGCTTGCAAACGGTGTCAAGATACGTATTGAGATTGCACGCCACAATCCACATGTGAACAAATGGCAGAAAACATAATTCCCAGGCAGAATATTCAGTAAAACACCACAGCAAACTAACTCACATCACCACAAGACATTTGGACAGGTTTCAACCCTGCTTTCTCAGGGTTACTCAGAAACCACATACTCAGTTCTACAGACCTGGCCAGTTCACCATTGCCATCAACAAGAAGCACAACAAAATACACAAGAAAACAGTAAGTCCCACACACTTTTACCAACCTCCTAGTTCATGCTTATCCTTTGGAGCACAGCAACCTTTAGAAACAAGCCTTCCATAGTATTTTTATGGCATTAAACACAAAAAGGGATTATCTTTGCTGACTCTGTCTGGGAAGACAACATTGCCATCACAGGTATTTGCACGCTTTCAACACCCAGGACAGACAAAAGCATTGGGACTCACGGAAGGCTGTATAGAGCTCCTGCAGGGTTAAGCGGCCATCATTGTTGTAATCATCAAACCGCAGAAGGTCTTCTAGTGTACAATCCAATAAATCATCTTCCAGGTCCTCTTTCTTCATTAGCTGTAGCAAAGAGAACAGGAAATCCTACATATAATGTAAAGCTACAGACTGCTGTCGTGGCTCACCCAGTAGATTTTCCATTAAACAACCTTTGGGGAAATATATATTGATATATTGTACCTATCATTGCATATTTGCTTTGTATCTAGATAGAACTGATATTCACATTCCTGCTGCAATTCATGTGCCATGGATGTGAGGGTGAGGAGCCTCTTCCTTCAGCAGCAGCACAGAAGTGCATTTTCACTTCACAAATGTATTGAAAAATAAATGTTCAACAGGGAAAAAGGAAAGTCTGTTTTCCCTCTCTCCTCTGTAGGTAAAGACAAAATTGTATTCCTTGCTTTTTGGACAAGAATGGGCAAGAGTAGATGCTGTATTCAATACCAATGTGTTTTTCCAGCCCCTGACAGGTTGTTTCTTATGTATTCTAAACATTTCACACATTCTACGTTAAAAATGAAGAGAGCTTTAGAAGCTGTACATCCAAGTTAGCAAATAGCCAAAATCAGACCTAAGCATAATGAAAACATAGGGTTCCCTGAATTTATTGTAGAACATGAAGAAAACTGCTGAAATGTTGCATCTTCCAGGCAGGAAGGCTTTTTGTTGTAGCCCAGGGACTCTTTTATTTACTATTCCAGTCTTGGCCCATTATATTGAAGCAATTTAAAGTAATAATGCTAAAAAAATGACCCTTCACCTAGCAAGTAAAAATGTTCAATAAAAGTGAGATCAACCATAACTTCCAAGATCAATCTTCTAAAGATGGAAATTTCCCTTTGTCTACCTTTGTATTGAAAATTGATTAACTTTTCATAAGACTGACAAGTTTTTACCAGTGCTTTTGATTTAACGTCAGGAAAAAAAAACACCCCAACACAAAACACTTCAGCTGCAACAAATTCAGTAGATTTATGAATCCGACTTTAAACTACATGAAAGTTTTAAATGGAAATAACATTCCAATTACCACCCTTGTTAATAGCCCTGCACACCCACAGCTGCAAAACTACACAACCATTTCACACTGCCGGGTCCAGAGGGAAACTATTCGATAGGGTCCACCAGCAGCCAGGAGGTAAAGCAGCTCTGAATAGAGGGGTCTGGAAAGAGGGGAGATTTAGATTAAATATCAGGAAGGAATTTTTCACTCTGAGGGTGGTGAGAGCCTGGCCCAGGTTGCCCAGAGAAGCTGTGGCTGCCCCATCCCTGGAGGGGTTCAAGGCCAGGTTGGAGGGGGCTTGGAGCAACTTGGTCTGGTGGGAGGTGTCCCTGCCCAGGGCAGGGGGTGGCACTGGATGGTCTTTAAGGTCCCTGCCATCTTTTTGATCAAAGCAATTCTGTTGTGGAGATCAAAGGAGTGGGCAAAGATCCTCGCTGTCTCCCAGTTCCTGGTGCTGCCCCCCAGTGTAGGACTGTCCTCTCTGGAGGACTCTGCCTCCAGCTTCTCCTTTGGGGTGAATCCATCCAATGAGCCTCCTAAAGATCCCCCTTCAGGTCTTAAAAATGACTTTTTTCTGCAGCAGTGCACATTACCTGCCTCGAGTTTTTCCTTGCAGACAAGGTTATTGTGCTCGAGAGACTATTTTTCTTTTAAATAAAACAAAGAAAATGCACAGCAGCAGCTCATCCAGCCGCCAGAGAGAACGAGGTCCCGCTGCACCACCTTCATTTCAGCTGCCTCTACCCACGGGCAATGAAACTCCCATCGCTGGGGGAATTTTAAAGTTGCAGAGAGCTTCAAATTAAAGAGGCAACACAAATCAATCCCAGATCTACCTAACAAGGCAAGACAATTTCTGTTAAGGCTATAACACAGGAAATAAAAATTGCTCATTACCTAAAAAAAAAAAAATCCCTTGAAAACTGCGTGAATAAACTGGTCATGTAAAACCAGATGAAAATCACCGTGTTGTTTTCTAACAAGAAAAATAAGATTTGACACATAAACTGTGAATCCTGCTGCTGTGAGAACCCTGGTTGGGTTGGCCTGGTTGGGACTTTGGCCACGCTGCCACCAAGGGGTCCAAGATCAGTGCCACTCAGCTCAGGATTAAAAGTAGCCATGGCTTATCTATCTACTACATTAACTGGCATTATTTCATCTTTTGAGAGGTGATCACGTCGTCAACTCAGCCATGCTGGTGGCAAGCCTTTGTGGAGGATGTTTGGGTGAGAGGGCTCCTAGCTGAGGGCTGAAAGTATTCTGGTCCATCAAATGGAAGCATGCTCCAGATGTGCAAGCCCATTTACCAATTTTTGTAACAGTGAGAAGAGAAAAATTGAAATAATAGTAGCCAAGGTCTACGCTTGCTCTTGTGAGAGAGACCTGAGCTCCAAGCACATCTGCAAACAAAGCCCATGGTAACTTTGCAGCAGACCTTAACGCACCAAGCCCTGCTCCTTTAAAATGCAGGTCATTGTTTCCTCCTAATGGTAATGGCCTGCAGGCTGCCAAACCTTTATTTCCACGCCACTTGCGTTTTAATATCCTGACGGAGTAAGTTTCATGTAAAAAGGGGAAAAAATTGGAGAGTAGAACAGACATTTAGACGTCACTATGCAAAAGCTGGCTTTGAATTCAGATAAAAGTGTTTTCTCATACATACCATGTCTTTATAAAAAAAATATCATCGCATGTAGATGAAGTATTGTATATATTCATAGCCCTGAGATCTAAGGGAATTTACGCTGACACTTTGCATTGTGCAGAAAGGCTCGTGCATCATGTCAACAGCCTGAGGATTAAAGTTCAGCACAAACTGTCCTACCTGGGAGCGAGCTCAGGGAGGAGTGAGTTGGCATCTGTCCCCCTGCATGCTCCCAGCCTGCATTGACAGGCAAAAACAGCACCCCACATCATGTTCACCAGGATGCGGGAGAGCAGACGAGATGCTACTACCGAGCAAAGGTTGAAGGGCCAGCTTTGGAGACTGGAACGGGCCCCAGGCAGGTTCTGGCTTCAAAAAGTCTTGTAAAAGGGGTTTGCTTCTAATCCTTCTCATGGATGACACCATGAAATGGAAAAGACAACATTTTCCCACCTCTGGCATAATGAGTTTTCTCCTATTTACAGGACTGTTGCCCAGAGAAGCTGTGGCTGCCCCATCCCTGGAGGGGTTCAAGGCCAGGTTGGAGGGGGCTTGGAGCAACTTGGTCTGGTGGGAGGTGTCCCTGCCCAGGGCAGGGGGTGGCACTGGGTGGTCTTTAAGATCCCTTCCAACCCAAACCGTTCTATGATTCTATAACTGTTTTCTCAAGTCTTCCCAAGCAAAGAGCAAGTTGAGGACAGAGAGCAGGTGGCTTGAGGGCCTGGGCTGCGTGTTCCATTCATTTTACCCATGAGATGAATTCCAAAAGCACAATGCGCCCATAATGAGAAATAACAGGTTTTTTTCAAGCTCTCACCTTTTCTATCATTATTAGGTTCTGCTGAACAACATTTCAGTATCTGCTTAGAGATTTTGGGAAAATAAATCTGTTAAAAAAAACCGTTCCAACTTTGCTGTCATGTCACTACACGTTAATGCACGGTCCAGAAGGCAGGGAGGAAGAATTAAGGGATTTCTGCCTAACTTGCATACACCTAAAAATCCAAATTAATTCTCCCCAAGCTGGCTAGCTGGAAATAGTTCAGAAGATGACGGTTAGCAGTGAGGATTAGTATCTATTTTCAGGAGCAAGGACGGGGCTGGAAAGCTGCCATGTTTTTTTGTTTGTAGAGGAGCTTCAAATGTTTGAGACAACAGCGTCTCCCCAGAGATGCAGAGAGAGAGTTGTGTTCAGCGGCAGATTTTCCTCCTTTACCTGCTGCCGGCCGGCCAGTTACAAACGACTGTTCTCACAAGAGCACTGCTGCGTTACATTCAATTCACACTTTGAATGAAAAAAAAAAACAACCACAATCCACTTCATAATTCCATTTCCATTGAACAATAAACTCACCTGAGCCAGTTCAGAGCTGCTGAGATGCCCATCGTTGTTTATATCCAAGTGCTTAAACATCTCTTCAACTAAGTGGCGCTTCTGGGATGCTCTGTCCTCGGCCGGGCGGCTCGGTGGGCTCCTCCGATGAGCCTGCAGGTCCAGGAGGATGCTTTTGAGCCGGCTGTAGTCTGCCATTGTACAGGTGTCACCTAAAAGATAAGACCGATTTACTGGACCACGAGCGTTCGCCTTGATCTTTTGAAAGGACCAAGCTCCTAAAGGGGGAAAAAAAAAAGACCCAAAGACAGGTTTGTCTGCATACACGGCACAGCTCAGCTCTGTCCTCGAGGAGCTCCCGTAGTCGTTACCTTTTGTAATAGCTGGCAGTTTTTCCAAATCCTGCTGTCAAGGATGCTCTCCAGCATGTTACCGTCCAGATTATAGGGCCTCGGTTACAGACTTCCACACTCAGTTTTGTAATCCCCACCCATATTAAATTGGCTCTACAGTTTTGTGAAGTTAAAATAAATTCATCTATCCTGTGCTTATAAAGTAAAAAAATAAACCTGGGGAAGCTGACGTTTAGAAAGTGCCACGAGCATAAATAAACGGCAGCCCTGAGCATCACCCTGTGCCCAAACATGGAGCTGGTCTTAATGAATCCTTAAAGGCAGCCCAAGGTGGTAAAACGAAGGGACAGTGAGGAGCGCAGGGCTGCAGGGAGCCCCTGTGGCTGGGGTGCTGCTGGTGCCTGCACCCATCACCCTGCAGACCGCCCTGAATGCTTTCCTCAGCCACTGACCAGGAAAAAAAGGTTTATTATCACAGAAAAGCCCTCAAGCTACTCACTCTGAAGTGATGCTGGCTTGGCTGGAGGAATCACATTAAGCCTTCATGACCCTGAAAGCTCCTGCTGTGCTCGCAGCAGCCAGCTCTTCCATGGTTCTTCCCCAGGGAACGCCTTGCTCTGATTTAAAGGCATCCTCTTAGAGGAGAAACATCCAATGCTCAAAGTGGTATAAGATGTTGTGGCCCTTTTCTGCTCAGCTGCTGTCTGGCAGAGCTTGGCAGAATGAAGAATGGCAACTGTCTTTTTTGTGCAAATCTCTTTTTTTTTTTTTTTTTTTTTTTTCAGACCACAGCGGCTGGAGCCTTGCAGGAACCTGGCTGACTCTGCCTTGGAGTGGACCCTGGAGCACCCTCATGCTCCAGCTGTCCCACACTGTGTGGGCATCAACCATCACCCACCAATGGTACCGACACATTCTGCTCTTCTGTTAGATGTCCGTTTCTCTGTAATATCATCTACAATGTAGATCCCTTATTCTCTATAATGATGGTTTTAAAACAACTTTTTTATTTTAAGTCCCATCACTGACCCTGTTGGATTAAAGCTGAGAGAACCTGGTCTCACCTCAGTTTAAGGGACAATACCCTTGTAGATCAGCTCCCCAAAGACTCCAAACGTTACTCTTCTGAAAAATAACAAAAAACCCTTGCATACTGACAACTAGTGTCCTTTTCCTGCTGAGCTGCACCATTTTTGGTCCTCTGGTCCCGCTCCAACCAAAACCCAATTACAATTCCAGGTGGGAGGCATTTCTCTGACAGCAAACCCATCTACTGTCACGATTTTTTTTTTCACCCTTCATACTTTGTGTTCACAACTTCAAAAGCACTGTGACTTGAGAAGGTGAGAGAGGACACAGAGACTGGACACGTGTTCTCCGGTGAGGTCAGTGCCCTACTGCTACCTGAGCAATAACTGCAATACAAGGCTTATTTTCCAACCTGAACTCAGACCCTTCTAGCTTTGAGAGCTTCTTGCTGCTCAGGGGTACTGAGCAGTTGCAAAATTTTTCCTTCTCTCTAAACAACCTCCAAAGAGCTCTTGGTCCCACATGGGATCAGTCTCATTTTCTGCAAAAAAAGAGAGGCTACTCGGTTACTATTAATCTTGTTTACTATTTCTGGGGGGTTTGGAGTGTTTTTTTCCAACCATGTCATTTGATGACTATTGTGAAGGCAGTTTGAAGAAATTTATTTCTTCCAATCATGTGCTTATTTAAGAGAAAAATTGCCTATCCAGTGTAATCAAGCAGTTCTGCAATCCTCTTGTAAGTACCATTTTAGCTACTGCAATAATAGTTTTTCTGAGCTGGAGTTTTCCTTTCTCTTCAGTCAAATCTTAACCCCAGAGATGTATCCAAGGCTAATAAAGACAGGGAAATCTATTTAATTTGCTTCCACCTCTGTTTCTGCTTTGTGGTTTCCATTCATGAACACGGCTCCAGGCAAGCCAGGTGGTGACACACGGGTGGGCTGTCCCACTTATGTGGTCCTCCCCACAGAAGGGACCACCTCACACTGGCGCCTACATGTGCATTGCAGCCAGCAGATCTGCTCACCTCACAGCTTCTTTAACCCTTTTTATTTCTCACTTCTTCCTCCTATCAGCTTTTGCCAGTAGCTTATGCCAAAGCAGCTCTTCCTTTACAGCCTCCGGACCTTTTATTTTCTGCAGTTGGGTCTTTTTTGCAGATACCCCCTAACTTTTGCCTGGGGCAGTGCTTTCCCAGCCTTCCTCCCTCGGTAGCCTTCTGACTGACTCACCTCCACCTTAACCCTCTTTCTGACCACAAAAGGCAGAATTGCAAAAGGACCCAAGTGCTTCTGAAGCCCCTCATCTCTTCCAACAGCCCTTCTCACTTTATTAAGCTTATATTGACAACTTCCCTGGCTAACGGCATCCCTGGGACCAGTGTGATACCAAGCACCCACCTGGGGAACTAACTGGGTGTGATAGTTCCTCGAATGCTGGCACCTCAGCCAAAACTGAGCAGAACTGCATGATTAAACAGCATTTTCAGCATGAATCCTGTGTTAATGCAATGGCAAAATATCAGCAATATGTGCCAGGAGCAGATGTTTGAATCCAAACGCTGCATCTCTATTTCTGCCTGTGTGGGACCTGACCAGGTCACCCACTGGTGACGTGTCCAGGCTCTGGATTACACGGTGTGAGCTAGGAGGTGGTGATTTCCTTTTGCTGCATTATAACCCCCCCAAGATTTTTCCATGCTCTGAAAACAAAGCCACCACAAAACTGCTCTTTTCAAAAAAGTACACGCTCATCTGGGCTGCAAGGCAGCTCAGGGTAGATGTGCTCATCTGGGGACTTTTGGAAGGTCACAGCCACGCTGCAGCCTCCAGGCAAATGTGACGGGTACAAAAAGAGAAATAAAGGGAACCACGGAAGGACAGAGGTGGTGACAGCCTCTGCCAGCAATTCCCAAATCCTGCTATAAACTCACAATACTTTTCCCCTCACCACCACTACACCGTGTCCGGGGTCAGGGACCCAGCACAGGCTCATCCTGCGTGGCAGGATAATGCCATTCCACCACATCCACAGCAAAGAAAACCAGCAATAAGACAATTATGTTTCCTATTTAAAAAATAAGTTCAGTTTCACGTGCTGTTAACCCACGCCACAGTCGGAAGGTCACAAGGTGCTTTCAGCCCCGTTTAAAACTGCTCCAAAACCTCATTACCTTCACCTCCCTCTAGAGAAAAACTACACTCTTCAGCTCCGCTGGAAGCGGATCCCTCGGCATCTCTCCACGGTGTGAATGTGACAGACTCCGCGGGTCTCACACCTCTGAACTGATGGCTGCAGCGAGGCACAGGCAGGCGCTGCAGAGCTGCTCAGCAGCACCCGACGAGCAAAAGCAATAAAGTTCTGTCCCGGGGGTGTCAGATTAATAATTTGTGCTTCTTCGGCTGAACTGAAAGATTGATAGGAAAACGGACTAAACCTGTAATATATATATATGCATATAAATATATAATTGATATATTTAATCTCACTGTAATGGAAAAACAGTGGGAAAACCACTCCAGGTCAAAGGAAATACTCTGACCTGAAACGATGACTTTAGAGTAAATTTGGCCGAAGTGTTTCTCGCAAAATCATTCGTGCTTGGGATGTCTGAGCTGATGTTTTGCTGCGCGACCTGCACCAAAGGTCAGCGCTAAAGCACTGCAGTGACCAGACATGGATGCTGGAGGCACCCAGTAAAAGACATCGCCACATCCCCTCCTCCTCCTGTCCATCCAGGAAAGGAGGAGACACATTAAGGTAACTGGAATCGTTTGGCAAGCTGATGCCAAGGACAGCTAGGCTCGCCTGTAGTAAAGATCCTTCCCCTCCTTTACTAGGCGTTATTATTTCATCTTTTAACCTGTCTTCCCTATGGAGACTGCTAACAGACTCCTTCCTCGGAGCTGGTTGTACAGGTCTTGCAAAGGACAACTCTGTATTTTCTCTCCTTCCCACCCGCCTCTCTCCTGCTGTCCATGACACTCGTAATCTTCTTACATTGTGCCTGGGATCCACCAGCTTTATCTACTAAATACTGTCTCTTTAGGCTTCCGGCAACACTGCTACCTCCGGGATGATTGCTGTCCTTTGAGGTATTATAACCGTAGCTGTTAAACAAAAAGAATCACAGAAAAAACCATCTGGATGCCCTTTCACTTATCCCCATTCTTGTCTCCGCTTTGCTAAGTGCCCCCAGCAGTTTCCTTTGCAACAGGAGCTCATCATTAGCAGTTTATCTCATCTCAGACTGCTCTCATTGGTAGGTCTACTTTAATGGATGTCTCTCAGCTTGGTTTCCTTGTTATGGCTTCCCAGGGACCTGGATTCTGTTCACAATCGGGACCTGCTCAGACAAGCTTTGTATTTCCAGAGGTGGCTTGCTTGGAGGTGGGTCTCCCAGCCTGCACTCTAGGATGTCACCACCACCGCTCTTCTGAAATGGGTTTCGAAGGACTTCTTCCTTACCCTTCCCTGTTTTTGAATACTAGAAATGCCACTGTGTGTGCTTTCAGTGCCTGTGTTGTACCACTGCCAGCTGATCCCGTCCCTATCGCCTACTGATGGGCTCAGGGCACCATTCCCACCACCCAGCTGGGGGAACCAAAACATAGAGAGCCAGAGACACAGATTTGGGATGAGCTAAATCCGCTATCCTGCCTTCCATGCCCTAAACTACTTCTTCACTTACTTGATCATCTTTCTCCACTACTTTATACAAGGGCTGGTGAGAAAAAAGTCACACATATTCCTTTTCCATCTTTAAGCATAACCCCATTGTGATTTATTCTGCTGAGTCCAGGAGAAGAGGACAGGTAAGGGCATACCACAGGCATCTGGCATCAAAACTAAAATGCTGTTCATTTAACACAGGGGTTTCTTACATGAACTTTAATAACAACAGATAATACCGCTATCTTTGGATTCCAGATCAGGAATTAAAAAAAAAATTGAATCATTAAAAGGCCACCTTCACCATTTTAAGAGACGCTGCATCACTTCTACCAATGGCCATCCCACTTTTTGAACACAAACCTAATCTGATAGCAACGCTTTGTACAACAAACACAAGCCTTCCCCAGGAAAAGCTGCATGGGTTCTGTCCTGGGGTAGCATGCTCTGGGCAGAGATGCCTTTGTTTCCATCCCACCGTTGGAGATCAGCCTGTGTCCTCCCTGTGAGCTCTACATCCCACTTCGTAGCCCTCAGAAGAAAACGCTGGTGACTTTCAAACAAACCTCACACAAGGTGAAGCTCCCTCATGCGCTCTTTGGATAAAACCTCAATACACTTGCCACGCTCAAAATACAGGGATTTCTGGCAATTTTTGGGGGTAGAAATGGACCACTAAATACATCTGGCAGCAGCCTGCAGTGGATCTCCATCTCCAAGCCCTGCTCCTGCAGCAGCCACGGTCGTGGGATGTAGGATGGAGCCGAAAGCAAGGAACCGACTGCAACACCCCCCCGGCCAGGAAAGCTCACGATTCCCCCTCCACATCAGGGGAGATCTCCGAAAACAAACCCTTTTTATCTGTTTACAGCACTTTCAAAACCAGTGAAGCCTGACAGTGTTCAAATTCAAAAAAAAAAAAAACCAAAACCAAAACAAACACACAGGCAGGCACAGAAAAAACAATAAGACAGAAGAAAATTAAAAGAAAAACCCAGCTGATTGCTAAGGTCTGATTGCTAAAGTGTGGCCACTGTCACATTTACATGCTCTGCTCACACCGAGCGACGGCGCTTCTTGCTCTGTTTTGCAGCGGCTACGTAATTCATCCTGTTTAGCACTTCTGCATGGTTTGGCAGATAAAATATTGATCAGCCTGCCAAGAAACACAGAGTGCCATTCTGTTTTCATGTCAGAACTCGGTAATGAACTACATTTATCAAGAGCATCCTCTCTGTGAAAGGTCAGTGGTGAATGTGGCTAAATTGTGATGACAGATCATTAATCCAGTTCCCTCAATAATTGCCCTCTTTAAGAATTTTGCTCCCAGTTTCTGTGAATTCTAGCAGGTTTGTACAGTGGGATCCCTGAGCAATCTTCCGAGTCAAAGCAGATAACAGAGAAACAGCAAGTCTGGGGAATAAGTGTCCTTCAAAGGAATGCAGTTAACATAAAATAAAAATAAAGCGAGGAGGTGCAGAGCTTGCTTTGATGGGTAAACTAATCTCTCCGTAAAATATTATTGTGCAAGGTGCCTTACAATGCGGTGATTACTTGAAATGTCAGTACCACTTTGAATATCAAAAATGATCTGATAACACCTGTAGAGCACTGAGCTTGAAGTCCTCGGTGCACAGCTAACCTGACAGTAGGTGTGAACCTACACATGTACAGAAGACTTTAGAGGATTTAAGTCCCGCTGGTTACTGAGCTATTTTTCAGCACAACAAACAGGCTGGTGGCACCAGCAGCTCTTCATAAAACCCGTGACAAAAGCTGTGTGGTCATTAGCATCCAGGCTAAGTACAGAACTATGCGATTATCTGCACAGGAAGGTATACATGGAGATTCAAACTTCTTGTGACCTTCCAAAAACACTGGAGGAGTTTCCCCTGGGTGCAGGGGAACCCACGGATTCCCACGTGCTCTCAGATCTGGGCTCCAACCCTGGAAAATCCGCATTTGTCCTGCTCATCCCAACAATCCCCAGCTCCCTGCGTCCCACACCATTGCCCCCCTGAAACCCACCCGCAACGGCAGGACCGCCCTGGGGAGTATAATAATAACCCAGCACAAATAAACCATCGCTGAAGGTGAATCCCGGTGGCACTAATTTTCAAGGCAATCTTTTGCCAGCACCAAATGTGGTAATAAAGAGCAGTTTGGAGGGGGCTGAAGAGTGTCATTTCTGAGGCAGGAGGCACCCGGGGTGTCATTTTATTTGACAGTTCCTCTTAGCCCGTGCTGGCTATTTTCGGCTCTTCCTATGGTAGTTTTCTAGCTCCAGGAAGAAATTCAGTCCAGGAAATGGGAGCGCTAAGCTTTGTTTTCTCACCCATTTCCACAGAGCAAAAGAGATGTGGTTGCTGAAAATAACATTTCTAGACAAAATTAAAAGATTTGAGAAAGGTTTTGTTTTCAAACAGCCCATCCTTTTATATGCTTTCTCAGGCTTTATCTGGTACTGTTAGAAGCATCAGAAAAGGACTAAAGTAAAATGTTACGGGATACAAATTTATTTATGAGTGTGGCTCCTTAATTCTCGTGCCGTTTACGGCTAAATTGCCTATCAGCAACAGCCCATTTTCATGCATACAAAATGAAGGTGCTGGCAAGCCTAAACTGCGAAAGTGTGGTTCCAAAACATCAGGCTGCCGAGTCCGAGCGAGACGATTATGTGAACTCTTTACACCAATAATCCGTGGCCTCGTGGCCTCTTCGACTTGACAGAGCAGATTTACACAGGGACGGGAAAATTGAAGATGACTTCGGTTCTTCAGGGGTCTCATTGCAAATCCCCTTTCCTCCATGCAAATTTTCTATCTGTCTCTTTCCATCTATCTTCCTCTTCCTTTAATTGCTCTTTTTTTTTTTTTTTGCACATGCATGGAGAGATTTGATGGACTTTCCTTCTACTTTTCCTGTGTGGTTGGAAAGAAGGAAAAAACCTGCTTTTCTCAACAAGTTGCATAAACAGACTCCTCTGAGCAAGCGTAGCAGCTCGCTGCAGTAAGGCACAGTAGAACATGGAGAAAGCTTGGTGAAATTCAGAGATTTCTTGCAATGTAGAGACATCTGTGAGTTTTGAACCTTCCCCTGCTCTGGTTTTTATAGGCTGTTAAGTACTAAGTCTGAGCAAACTGATCCAGGGTGAAGAAAAATTAACCCAAATCTTAATCTATAAGAAGTCACATTATCAACTGTTTGACTTTTGAGAAAAAAGTCGGAGAAAGCTTCCTATAAAATACCGGGTGGTGCTTTGCAGCAATTACCCTGCAGGTAACTGCAATGTTTCTGTAATGCCTGATAATCACGGGAGGAGCATCCTTCTGCCTCCAAACACCACGGAAAACCAGGATCTTTACCGGTGCCGTGCACAGGGGAAGCCACGCGCCGTAGACGTGACATTTAGGCAAAGCTGGCTAATTGCATCGTGCTAATTGCACAATGCTACCTGCCCGCCTACTTCACACACTCCAAGCCTGAACTGAATACCTATTTTATTCCTGTTTTGAAATTACAAGTTAAGTGAAACTCTGGTAAAGTTCCCGCTAAGAGGAGCAGATGTTTAACATCATGCAAATTCAGGAACATTAGCAATCCTTCAGCTGCTACTGCCGAAAAAATTCAATTAACAATAAAAGCCCAAACTAACTTGCTTATCTCAGGGATATGTTTCAGTTAATAAGATGTACATTTATCAGATATCCATATATAATTTAGCAACAACTGGGAGCTCACCGAATATATCACAGAAATGGAACAGAATATATACTGTGAAGTAGATACTATTAAACACTAGACTTTTACAACCTGGAAGAGTTAAAACTTGCCTCAGCGTATATTTATTTCAATATTTCATTTTATTACAAGAAAAAGCACCCATCTATTACTCCGCGAGCTTTTAAAATATATTAAAAACTTACAGCATCAGAATATAAATTCCCTGTTCCATAAACAAAAACTCTCTTCCTACCTTAAACAATTACCTTCCAAGCTGCATAAACCTAAATGAATCACACACTTTAGCCTCAAACGCACAGGAAAAAGAGACGGATGGTTTTGCAGCCTTTCTCGGGAAGCCCAAGAATTACAGCTTGGTTTACCAAGTCTGAGAGCAAGTTCTAGATTTGTATCCTTCCCAGGAGGGAGCGGGCAGTGGTCCAGGCAGGAGATGGTAGGAGCAGCCCAGGGGAGGGAGGCAGGAGGAACTTTGCAGGTGGGAAAGCGCACGATAAATGTAATTTATCAAGTGCCTATCACCACCTAGGCGGTACGCCACAGATTTACAGATTTTTAAGCCAGAAGGGATCGTGTGAGCACTCTGACCTCCTCCACTCCACAAGCAGTGGATTCAACAAGATTTTACCTGCAGCAGCTCCATAATTTGTTTGCTCTATAGCACACCTCCCAGGGAAGGCTCTCAGCCCTGATTTAAGCACATAAGAGGAGTTTTTCAAATCATTACTTAGTCTCAGTGGGCAAACATATTTTATTTTTAACTTGTTTAGCTTCAATTTCCATCTACTGAATTTTGTTATGCATTTGTCTGGTACATCAAACTAAGTCTTATATCCCATCTGTCATCTTCCCAGGTTTGTACGGATGCTGAGCTCAGCTCACACCTTACCTGTCCTCTCCGACGAGCTGTGGGATACGGTGGCTCTCACTAATCCAGCTCACGTTCTGAATGACTGGGTTTTTTTTTTTTCCTCTTTTCTAGGAATTTTATCATCCCACGGTGGGCGCCAAAACAACTGTGTGCACATTCGTGAGAACTTTGGCTTCTGGTCCAGAACAGATGACTCTACTGCAACTCAGTGCCCACCACCTGAGCTGGATCAGACACTTCGTGGTATAAGGTGATGCTCCACTACCCACAGAGAGCCCGAGCCCATTCCCAAGCCAGGGACTTCTAGAAGATTATGGTGAAAAATTGCTGTCATCTCACCAGGACGTCACTCCCAAAGACACACTCGGACAGCATTCCTAAATGCTATTTAGCATAAAGAAGATGTAAATAACAGTAGTGCCTGGGCTGCGAAAGTTTTCTACGCAATACCATAAGCAAAGCTATTCCTACTGCTGTTTTTATTATTCATCGCCTACTGAGTATTAGCTGTTATTTTTGCATTAAACGATTAAAAACATTTGTCAAACCAGAGAGAAGAAACAATGCCGTGAACATCAAAGCAGACGAAGAAGAACCACGGCACAGTCAAGGCAAACAACTCATAAGTAACCCCTACACCGCACGTCCAAACTATTCGGTGAGCGCAAATATAGTAATAGAAATCACAAGTGAATTTTGCATGATTCATAAACAGAAAACTGGCTCTGTTTAACGATTAGTTTATTCGCAACACAGCCCGCTCTGCTATAAATCTATCGCTCCACACAGAGACACCATCTTACACACTCGCACACCCAACACTATGCGCCTGTTGTGTACTCGCTGCAAATTACATTCTGTCTTCAGATTGTATTGTTTTTCTCTGTAAAAACTATTTAGCTAAATTAGTGATGCTGCATCCTAAGTTGTTGATGGGGGGGTTGGGAGCAGGAGAGGAAAATGTGCCGCGCACAGCTGTTTTTAACACTGACAACAAAATGAGCTTAAAGAACGTCTAATTACTTAAGATCCCAACCCAAAACAAATTCACAGCGTAATGAATCGATTCAATTATTGAGAAACGCTGTATTGAAACAGCCTGGGAAAAGAATGAGGCTTTTGTAAAGGTTAAGAAAAAGAAGAAAATAAGCCAAGAGAGGGGTCTGGGCAGATGGAAGGTGGGGTCTGGGGATGCCCCCCCCCCCCCCCGAGGAGGGACCAATGCACAGATTGGGGGGAGCTGCATGCTGGGTCCGAGGGACTGGATTTGGCAGAGGAATGGCACCGGGAAGGCGAAGGCTGGCATCAATGGGGAGGAGACCAGTCAGCGCTTCTGAGGATAATTAAGTGGGGAATGTTGTACATGCCTTGGAAGAGCACAGACTTAGAGGATCAAATTATGCGTGGCTGCCAGATGCCTTGGGGAATCTGAAATGCAGAGAGGTGACAGCAGGACTCAAACAGCAAGCTCCCTGAGATATTGAGGGCAGATATGTCGGTGGTGCTTCAGAGGGAGTGCAAGACGGCGCTTGGTTCAGCTTGCACCAGTCCAGGCACAACTAGAGTCCCAGAAAACTCCTTTTCCTGCTTCCATGAAGGGGCTGGAGAGCAGGCAAATAGCCAAGCAACGAGAAAGAAAGCAGCTTAGCAAACTTGTCATGGGATATTGAGGTAGCTGTTGGCTTCCTGAAGACAAGTGATTTCTCAGAGAGGCACTGTCATCTAGAGCGTGTCCTCAGGAAAGACACCACTGCTCTTCCTCCCATGGGAGCCTGGCTTTGCTGTGCTCAGCCTGGCCCATAAGGGATATTTCATGTTATTACACTTTCCAATATGAAGAACAAAGCAAAGAAACAACAACAACAATAAAAAAAAAAGTAAAAATACCTATCTATGAAAAGCCATACTTCTCAGTAGTAAAGGCTGAGCAGAGCTCCTGAAAACAGGGATGTTCTGCATAAATCCAGACTTTGATGTCTTTTTCATTGCTTCAACAAATCATAGAATCATAGAATGGTTTGAGTTGGAAGGGAGCTTAAAGCCCCCCCAGTGCCACCCCCTGCCCTGGGCAGGGACACTTCCCACCAGACCAGGTTGCTCCAAGCCCCCTCCAGCCTGGCCTTGAACCCCTCCAGGGATGGGGCAGCCACAGCTTCTCTGGGCAACCTGGGCCAGGCTCTCACCACCCTCACAGCAAAGAATTTCTTCCTAATCTCTAATCTAAATCTCCCCTTTTTCACAGCCGTGCAATGTGGCACTTCAGGAATCTCCATATTCAGCCTGTACACAGTTGTACAACTAAAACCCCTGCTTTTAGAAAGAATTAGCTATTATACGTATTCTACATATTTCCTCATGCTTTTGCTGTAAGAATGATGGGGTGAGAGGTTTCATTCCATGGAGTGAACCCTTTGGACCACCAGCGATGGCAGGAAGGCTCTGGTCAACGTGTTTTTGCTGTGATAGACAAAAGGAGTATTTGGGGGGGAGCTGCAGGACTGTCGGGGGATTTTAGTGAGGCTGGGGAGCAGACTGCACTAATCCTGACTTCTCCCTCTCCCGTGTCCAGCCAGTCCACTTAGAAGGTCTGAGATGAGGCTCTTGCATTCATAGAGCTCCTGGCACAGGGTTAGAGCCTCCAAGCGCTGCCAAAACACAAACAATAGGAATAAATACGGCTCAACAGATCTGCTGGGACCCTTCTATCCACAAACGCAGTAGCATCAGACGTGGTTGTCAGTGAAGGATTACAGCTTCAAGTACAGAAGCAGCAAAAGCAGGAGATGGACAAGAAGTTAAGAGCTCTCACCTGTGGTTTGATGCACATGGTTTGGAGACCAGAGGCAAGGGTCAAAAAAAAAAACAAACGAACACTTAAACAGGTAAACAAGAGAAAGACTTGTTTTAAAGCCAATATACATTTTTTCAATGCACTAAACATCAGTTTACACAGCTTGCTGTGCTTTAGCTTTAATTCTTTGCACCCGAGATTGCTATTTCTAAATGAAGAGAGCAGACCTGGCAGACCGTTAATGTTTGGGACGTGCTGCTTTATCAATGTCCAAGCCAAATCTTAATGTTAAAACACCTGAAGACAAAATCTATGGCATATCCACTTGTCACCGTGAACTGAAAGAGGTTAATTTTTGTGCAGTGATGATCAGCTTAGCTCACTCTTCACTTCGGTAGTTACACGAGGAAGAGTCTTGGTCCATTGGTTTGAGTGCCCAGAAAGCCTTGGCTACCTTTACACCGTAGCCAATTTGTGATCTTCATTTCTATATGGGAAATCTCATCATGACTTTAACCCAGACATCCTGCAATTTAAATTAACCAAACCAAACAGGCTTTTGTTAGATAAATGGTATGTTTTCTCCTTATGCCTGCTTCAGTTGATGATGCTATGCAATTTGCTGTTTGACATTTTACAATCCTCTACCTTATTCCTATTAGAGAAAGCAAAATTGTCTGGATTCCTCCGGGAAGTAACCAATGCTCACTTTTTTATGGCTGACTGGCACAGCTATCAAATACTTCTAGATAGCAAATATATTATTTGGAAGCTTTAATAAACGTTAAAGCCCTCTGGCACTAATGTAAATTTTACTGATCCTGTTGTGCTCTGAAACATTTACCTGTCCAAACAACTCACTGGTTTCTACTGTCGGAAGGAGCACTTCACCATCACTCCGTACTAGGCATTCCCGTGAATCTGACTCCCTGCTAAAGACGCTTTGCTTCTTACTGCCTGGGTTCTTATCAGTGCCATGAAGTACGCAGGGGAAATGTGTCTGGCAATGATAAAGGCTACGGCACGCCAGCCTTGGTGATGGATGGAGTCAAGAACATCACATTTTTTTTCTTGGATATTTGTGTAAACAGGTTTTCCCTGCTGCCTTCTTGGAGACACTCTTGCTTCTATCACGAGAGTGCAGGATCCGCCCTGGGACGGCTTCATCCTCTACCACAGTAACTTTTAAAAGTAATTCTGAGCCAGCCACTGCCTACAGTCACCCCGTTTCTCTTAGTAATATCCCCACTCAGGAGGCGTGTGATGTTTATGACCCTGCAGACAGAGGGAGCAGAGGGTACACACACATGCTGGCAACGAGTTCTCGTGACATTTTCAATCCAACTGCAACACAAAAACACCATAATGCTCCCCAGACTGTGTGTCCTTCCACATCCTCACAATCAAAGACATTCAGAGAAACCCGCCACAAAACAACAGCTGATTTTAGGCACTTCCCCACCCTGCACTCGAGCTGTGAAGTCTCCAAGATCCTCTTGCTAAGCACTAAAGGACAACAGCATTACAGTAAGCAGGAGCATTTATTATTGTTAAGGATGTGTGTAATGGTCTAATAATGAGGTGCTGTGACTGTTGTTCAGATGTCATTAGGGGACCTCTCAGGCATCTCATTAGTAGATCGTAATGTACACCCTAAAGGGCATTATCGTAATTATAAAATGTTAACTTCTAAAGAGAAAAACGGTACAAGGAGGGAGAAAGTACTTCTAATGCAAAAAGCCCCCACCAAAATAATTAAAAAGGACAAAAACTCCACACAGAAAACTCTTAAATTGGTCCAGCAACAACCGATTAAATGGAAACATTTACAATATGCACACTGATGCAGGAGAGTCCGCTTATTCCTCCAGAATTTGACGAGGTCAAAACCATTCCACTGCAGTAGTCATGAAAGTTTGCAAAATAACAGTTGGACTTTCGTTATCATAATCAACCTGCACAATATGTGCCACCCCAGAAATAAAGAGAGCCTCCCATGATGGACAGTCAAAATTTGCCACTTAATGACAGAACATCCCAACTATGCGAAGTGTTAAATCTGATCCTTTCCACGTGAGGAACGTTGCAAACGAGGACTCTGCTTCCTACCACACCAGCTCGGCCGACTGACCGCAACGTTCAACCCAGCTACACCTTTGAGTACACCTCGACCTGCCCGTACCAAGCTGCAGCGTTACAGCTCTCAGGGCTCCAACACAGAGAAGAAAATCCAAATACATCTGCTCTAACTTCCCATTTACAACACAAACCCAGTGCCGCTCCTCCTGCCCTCTCCCATCGGAGCCCAGACAGCAGAAACAATTAGATTTGTATTTCTACTTTAAATCCACGTATGAGGAGCAAACGCAGCAGACCAAGAAACAGAATGAATAAATAAAAGCTCACCAATGCAACAGGCTGAATTTTGGGGATGAATTCCTCTCCTATTTCTTCATGGGATTTTTATTTTATTTTATTTTTTTTTCTCTTAAGCACTATAATGATAGATGATGAATGGGACAGTCATCTGAGCACTGGAAGTGCTTTGCTGCTGACAACGCAAATAACCTTTCTGCGGTTCAGGGTACCAATTCTGGAGTAGATCTGCTGGAGGCCTGTCAAGATAACAATATCCCCACACTGAACTGTTGGCAGTGGGATTTTTCATTATATATGTCACTGAAGTACAGAGGGAAGCTTCTTACTGCAGAAATAAGGGGATAAAAACATGTTTTTCCTGAAGATTTTCAGCACTGAGAGTGACAGATATTCCAGGGTAAAGCAGAAATGACAAATCACTATGTTTTGATGTGCGAGAGCACTACACTGAGCATCTGTTGAGAGGGAATTAGCACAATTTGAAGGCCAGGGCACAGGGAGTGATGGCCCCGGGGAGCTGCCTGCCCGAGCACTACACGGTTGGTGCCAGCACTTCTGTCCCCATCCTGCAAAGCTTCATCTTGTGTCTGCCTGAATAGGCTCCCTGGAGACCTCCCCCCCCACCACCTAAAGAAAGGGGCTCCCAAATTTCCATCCCTCATTTGGATGAGGACTGCCTCTCCCATGGCAAACCCACACACTGCCTGTTTCTGCCTCAGCCACAGCTGAAACCCCCAAATTACAGCCACGGGGAAGAGGATGGAGGGACCACAGAGCATCACCCTTGGTGCCCTGCTGCATCCCAACAGCCACCCCCAGCATCAGAGAGTGGTTTGGGGTTAGAAAGGAAAGAGGGAAGCAAGCACAGCACTAGACTCTTCCAAAAGAAAGAGTTAAAGCCATTTACATTTACATTTCAAAACACATTTACCATCTTAACACCCTTCCTGCCCAAACAGCACTACAACAGAGACCCTCAACTATGGTGGTGAATTTGTTTTATATACCAGGAAATCTTTTAATTTGATTCTCTGCTCCATATTCATAGCACTCAGTATTTATTTCAAGTGCATTAAGGATAAAACAAGCGACAGATGCAAGTGATGGGTCCCTTGTTCCCAGGGATCTGCTGCCCTATGACCCGACACGACTCCACACCTCTATGCTCATCGTAACGTGTCCCAGGGGTTTATTCAGGATGTACATCCAGCCTTCATTCCCACAGAGACCATCGAAATCCCACCTACCTGTGTCCAAAACAGCACAGGACACAAACGAAACTCAAACCGCTGAAGAGGATAAAACTCCATGGCTTATTACAGCTGGGAGATTAAAATTCAATATTGCAGTAGAAAAGGATGTTAAAATGCTGCACTGATTTAGCTCCTCTTTGCTCAGAGAGGCAGTTTGATAATGCTAAGTCTGGTTTAACATAGTTTTATTGACATAAATTCTATTTGTTGAGGGCTCTGAAGAAGCGATGCTTGTGCCTCGCACTCCCAGCCACTGGGTATCCAAAGTGATTTTCTTTCTTTGCCAGGAAAGGGATGCAGCTGAACCTGCAGTGCAAGTCCTTCCAACGCGGCAGGTTCTTTAAGACACTAAGACTTGTTGATAACATGCCTGTTTCCTCAGGGAAAACCTTTTCTAATCATCTCGGTATCTTGCTAAAGTCCGCTGCAAACGTACAAAGACTCAGCGTTAATGAGAGAGTCAAATCAGTTCATACATGGTCTTGCACAAATGCTTCTCTCCTTGTCTTTAGCACCACATAAAATACAAGAGCTGTAGAAAATGAGTGGAAGTTCCTGCTCGAGAAGGTAAGCCATGGAATTTAATGCCATTTATTAGAAGCAGGGTCAGGCCCTCAGTCATGTCGGGTCTCTCTCATATGCCGTGTGGTTTTGTGATGTACAAACTAAGATGTATCACTACAAATTTCTGTTAACCCATTTGAAATGTGACAAAAAGTGAAAAGCAGGGTTCAATGTTCAAGCTTTAATTAAAAATTTAGCCAAATCATGTGGCAGGCAGTGAAAATGACTTGCCCACCGCAGCCTCCCACCATCCTCCCACAGCCCCTGCCTACCTTCCAAATATCTCAGAACCACAGCCAGGCAAACGAAAACAGCACCAAAATTTGTCGTCTGCCACATCCTTGCCACTTGACTTGTAAAGTGAATTAAAGGCAACTTATATTAATGCTCCAGTTACAGGGTGATTGCATTTTCCTCCCAGGGAGCGCCATTTTTGCAGAGGACTGCTCCTGCTCTGCTTACCCCATTTTTATGATGGTGGAGTATCAGTGAGTTTGGAGGATTTGCAAGACCTGTGCTTATTTGTTTCCTTTTCCCTCCAGTCAATAAATGAATAAATTCATTTGCTGTGTTTAATTTCCCACCCGTATAAAATACGAGCTTGGTCATTTCTGCCTTGGCTGGAATGATCTCTCTAAGAAAAGCAGCAGAACGTTCAGACCATCATTTGAGCACTTTGTCTGCATCCACATCAAGAGAACAAAAATAAATTAACCATTGCCTCTCTTGGCTGATGCACTCTGATAAGCAGTGCCCAATCAGATTAATGGGACTAAGTTCCCAGTTCAAGCTTCTTCAGGCAAGTAAAGTAACCTCTTGAGTTTTGTTATTTTTTTTTTTTTTTATGTAATGGCAGCCAAACATCTGAAAACTTTTAAAACTAATATTCTGGAATTTTATGCTTCATATGCTAGGATTTGTAATATCACAAAATGTTTTGAGTTGCAGTCAGTCAAGCAGAAAAATATATCTATGGCTGTCAGATAAATTTATTTCGAGCTGTGAAAAAATTATATTGCTATCTAACATAAGGTAGCATCCTGTCATCCCCAAGCTACCAGCCAACAGCCCGTTGTCCTAATTCATATTTCAGAGATATTGCAAGTGACCCATACACAAAATGGGATAGTGGCATTCATGAGTAGATTTGTAGCAACAGTGTAAACCCTGTCCCACTGTTTAAAGAGAAATCTAGAAAGATTGCGTATCTGGATCTCTGGTAAGGGATGCAGAAGGTCGGCAGGGACTCAGCCTGTGCAGTCCGAGATGTCTGTGTTACACAGAGAAACTACGGAAATGCATTTTAACACAATTATTCCTTTGCAAATCGCTGTGCCCACCATTTCTTACCTCCTGTACCCATATGGAAAACACAACATATGCCAAGGCCCTGAGCAAACCAGCAAACATCAGCAGAACAACAGTTTTTATGAGACTCATTAAATTTTGATCATCATTTCCTACGACATGCAAAGAACCAAGACCCTTTTCTGGCTCGCTCTGCCACTCCCTAGGTCACCTTTTTCCCACACGTTTTTTTAAAATTTGTTATTTAGTGCCTTTGGCTTCCAGTTCATTCATTCCCTTCCAACAGATTCCAGTGGTCTTCCAACAGACTTGGTCTAGTAGGAGGTGTCCCTGCCCATGGCAGGGGGTTGGAACTCGATGATCTTTAAGGTCCCTTCCAACCCGAACCATTCTATGACTCTGCTCCCTCTATACACTCAGAAAGCCACTCTAGGAAACCTCGAGCATGTGAACGCCCAAGGCAAGCCAACCCCCAAAGTTTACAAACCATGCACTCGCCCAAGGAAGCTGTGCACAGTTTCATCCTGCTAATGGACAGCCTTTCTCTGCAACACTTTATCAGGATCTTTTGTCTTGTGAGCTCGGTGGCATATTATGGCATAACTGCTTTCTTAGAGATATTCAAATGTCAAAACAGTTCCTTCAAGACTCATTAAGTCTTAGAAAAAAATTAAATTTTCACATCAGGCAGAAGATATCCGCAGTCTCTTAGGTTAAAAGACATTTTAAGAAAGCTAAGACAGAACTTTTTTAAAAAAAGACATTATTAGAAGCCAGGGAGACCCTGAAATCAATTTATTTTCCCAGGTTTAATTTATTAACTCCTCAAAAGGCATTTAGAAAAGCTTTATCTGAGAAAGGGGTATGCTCCAAGAGCATGCTTTTTCCATGGGTACATATTTGTGAAGTGAGGGAGGTGAAGAAAGAAAAATATTAATACACATTTGGCTAATGCCATAGTCCCTGATACTTCACTTCCCCCATGTTCACTTAGCTGTGAGCAAGGGAAGGATGCAATGAAAACCAGAGAAGAACCCAAGATAATTGCACAGTTCAAGACGGTGATAGTGGCACATTTAAAAAAAACACCGGGCAGAAGTTTCTGCAGATGGGACTCCTTAGAGTCATAGAAGAACTATGATATTTCTTTTGAGGAGTGAAATGCTGGAAAACTACAAATGCAGAAGCCTTGGAGATAAGAAGGTTGACATATTACGACCATTTCTAAGGAAGGATGCCACTAGCAACGTCCTCCATCATTCCACCACAATGGTACCGCTGTTAGACAGTGTCAAACCTTGTAGAGATTGCACCAGTAAATAAAAAATGGGAGCAGTCCACAACATCAAGGCAAACGTCCTAACACTACTATCCTTTTCATGTTTCTGTTAACAATATCAGGAGATGTTATTAATGAAGCTAATCTCCCAGCTTCAAAGTCAACAGCTATTGCTTATTTGCACCTCTGCTTTCCTAATACACTATGAGCTTGAAAATATCTCAAATTTGCATGAAGGGCTTTTGGGAGGGAAGAGGGAAGGAGGAGTTGAGGCCACCTTTTAACAGTACTTTTCACAAGTTGCTGCTAAAAGCTCTTCCTCATTTCACAACCACAGCCATGAACATCACTGCTCTAAAATCCCCCACTGGTGTAGGAAAGAACAGTCATTCTTTCCCCGGGGAGCGGACATGACCAGCATACCCTGCTCTGCATGCAAAAAACCACCCAACCTGCCTCAAATTAGAAAACACGGTGAGAAATGCCTTTATGAGACTGCAGTTGAAGGTTTTGATGACTACTAAACTTATGAAAATGAAATCATCAGCTGCACCTGTTGTGAACCTGGAAAATACACTGACATGTATGGGTGGGATTATTTTTACTCCTTACAACTTTAAATATGGAGCTTAATTAAAAGGCACTCAAACTCATATTGTGATTCAGACTATGAAGACATTAAATTAAAGAAATCCTCCTGTCTGTTGAGGCCAGAAGAAGTGGGTTTGGGGAGCATCACCACCTGCAAACTCAGCAATGTTTGAATCTAAACTCCCCTGAACTTAGTGGCAGCACATTGCCCAAAATTTAGGCAGCTCAGCAGGTCGTGCATATCATGGTAATACCTTTATACACATTCATGCACGTGATTGCACACACAAGGATACAGTGCAGCAATAGTATGGGCCAGACTCTCAGTGGGTCTGAGACAGGACGACACAGAGGAGCTGCTTGCTCGCCAATTCAGTGCTGGATTCCTTATCGCCATAAATTGTGCCCTAAATTGTATTAGCTGGCTGCTGCGTCCCTAATAGGTGTGAAGCTTTGGACATATATCTGCCATTGCAGCGAACATCCCCCGCATGTGAAAATTTAAGCTCTCAGAAAAATACATTCCAAATTAAAAAATAAAAATCCTAGGAATGGACCCGTATTGCGAGTTTATTAATTTCTCCTCCCTTAATGCCACATGTCAGGTTGCAAAGGAAATATTTGTATTTTCTACACAAAAAAAAAAGAATCAAAGCCAACAACTTTCAAAACATCCCCAGCACCTGTTTTGGACTTTCTTGCTTATTTTCCTTTCCTTTACAATCTGTACATGGTGTTCTTCAGCAGGGATGCATTTCTTTTCAGCTCATCTAAGCATGTAGCTGTATTCACCCTATGGAGAGCTGGTCACACCATTGCCTTCCCAGCCTTAAAGCCACCATAACCTGAGTGCCCGGAATACCTGGCAACGGATGTATCTTGGCAGAAGAACTGTTTACATTTGACACTCATTATTCTAATGTAGAGCCAAAAGAAGTTTCCTTTCATTAAAATATGTAATTAGAGTTTCTTTTTAGACATTGGAAAAAAAAAAAAATCCTATCTTGTTTCAGCTGAAGAGTTTTTGCTTCTTTGACTTGAATCAGAAAACATCTCTTTTGGCAATCTCTCACACTCATACATCAGCTGTTAAAAACATCTTGAAAGGCACAAAATGAAATGAATCACATCTGGAGCCAATTTGGACAGGCATTTGTTTTCTAAACAGTATTAAATTCAAATCAGTATCTTGAAATTATAATATAAGCACGCTAAATAGGATAGAAATAATGAGAAATGGCCTTATTCATACCATGATTACTCTCTCTATATTCTTACCAAAATAACTGTGATCAGAACTTCTAAATAACTTCATGGAGCTAACAGATCACAAAATCAGACCTAAATTAAAACTAAATATAAAGGCAAGTACTTCAGTGTCTAGAACCCAGCCCACCAGACCGCAATGGCTGTTAAGAGGTACAATACTTGAACGCCCATCCAAGTCATGACTACTTGTACCAGAAGGGAAACATACTGTATTTCTGTAAAATCTATAGGTTATTGATTCTTCTTTAGTGCAATTATTCAGACACAGCAAACACACTAGCCTGTAAAATCTACCCAATGCATGCAATTGGTAGAGCTGTCTTTGTTATTGCAAACTATGCTCAATGCTTCACTCGTAAAATAGTCATTTATTTGATAGCAAGGGCAGTACAATGGCAATGGGTCAGTGGGTGATGCCTTTCAGCATTTCCACTCCAGTCGCTGATGCTCGAGTAAGCAGGAACTTTCATTGCTCCATAACAACTCAACTCTTCTCCACCACCCTCCTCAACACAGCACAACAGGCTCATGTGCCATGACCTGGCACCGGGACCCACCACCACCGTCATGCCTGTGCACACAGCCACTGATTCCCCTGGCTTCAGCCTTGGGGTATCTCCAAATCACCAAGATTTTCTCAGAGAGTTGCCTTTGGATTGAGGTGATCTAGACATGATTTTTTGGGGAGCCCAAAAAACGCCATTGATCGGTTGACGCAATCTCTGGCTCAGGAGAAAGGTGAGATGCTATTGGATGCCCTTTCGAGGTGCTGGAGGTGTGAGAAGCATAATAAAAGTCAAAGCACATCCCAATAAAAAAAAATAATAATAATAAAAAAAATCCCCTCTCTGTGGTGATGGTTCCTGATGAGCTTTGGAGCCAACCTGGGTGCCAACAACCTGAGAGTCAAACCTTCCATCTCACAGTCCCCTGACCACAGTGTGTCCCCTGACACACTGGGCTGACAGAGGTAAGTCAAGATGACTCACAAATTCACAATTTGGTCTGCATAAAACAGGACAGATAAGCCAACAGTACACTCAAGAAGGGTAAAACTGCAGGTAAGATAAAAAGATTCTGGGAAAGATGGCTACGACTATAGGAAGAAACATGACAGAAGTAACTAATATAGTCAGTGGCACTATGAGTTGGCTGGACACCCCCCTCAGCGTTTTTTACTGTTGCTCACAAATAAAACATTAAATTAGCAAGAAAAAAAAAGATATAGTTCAATTAAATATCTGTTCACATAAAAGCAGGTAATTATGACTTACACGGATTCAGATGATCTGTGTGGATCCAGACAGAGTAGCCAGAATAAAATTTATAAAAGAAATTCTCCAGTCTTTCAGGGTAACAAACTTCCAACAATTTTCCTATACAGACTTTTTGCTCCCAGTTATCCCCGGGGACATTAGCTTTTCTCTGTTGCAACCAGCCACAATGAAAAGGTAGAGCATCCCCTGACCTGGCCCAGCACCTGCCCGTCTCTGTTGGTGGCACATTCCCACCACAGCAGGTGGTTTTACTGAAATAAAGCAAGATGAGGAGGATCTAGTCCACATATAAAAAAAATCTTCAGGAAAGGCTGCTGTTCTTCCACCATTATTTCAAAATCAAGAGTATCCCTTTTATCCAGACAATGAATAAGGAGCTATATAGTAATTTACAGCTACCCTTTCTGACCCCTGAAACAAATCAGCCATTAGAGGAAATCAGATGCTGTCTTCCAGGGCGCTCGCTGGCAGGTGGAGAAGAGAAAACAAGAGCCTGTTAGAGGGTAAGAACCTGGCAAGCTCTGAAACGACTCTGTCTCACGGCGAGGAGGCTGCCAGCACAAAGGCACACAGTGAACACCGCAGCAGGAGGAGCACAAGGAGGAACCAGTGCAGAAAACATCGCAGACATCCCTTCCCAGTGCCCCCATGGCAGCCTCGGAGAAACACGCTCCATCCAGTCATAGTGCTGGAGGATCTGGCATCTCTTTCTTTCCTGGCCAGAGTAAGTGTTAGAAATATGGAATCTAACATTTTTTTTTTTTTTTCCATTTTGTAAACAAATAACTAAAACGTTCATCACATTTTTTGCAATGAAACAATAATGTTTCTCTGGGGCTCACACTTTTCAAACACGAATCAAGCAGATGATATCTCCCTTACAGGCAGATGATCTCCTCATCAAAAAAACCCAAAGACTTCATCTTCATTTTCAGAGGAGACACAGCAACATCCTCAGTGTCATAAAGAACCGGGAACTAAACCCAAGATAACAGAGGTACTCCGAGCACTGGGCTGAAGGGAAGGAAATACTTGCTATTTCTAACGCCTACTCATTCTACAAAATAACTTAAAAAACACCACTTTTCATCCCTCTCTCCCTCCACATTTTGGGAGGGTTTTTTTTTCACGCCTCAGTTCTCGCTTCTTTTTTGCTGTTTTCCCCATGATTTACAGGGTGTTGGTAGCAGGAAAAACATCACAAGGGCAATTTTTTTTTTTTTTAAATCCAGCTGATGAGCATTGCAGAAAAGCAGCTGAGTTCTCCAGCCCTGTAGAAATAACTGGGGTGGCTACGACCAGAGAGCAGACGCTGCCTCCAGGACTCAGAGCAGGTCTTTGATTCCTGGCAGCACTTGCTGTTGTAGGTAATAAATGCTCATAAACATAATCCACTAAAAAGTAGCAAAACAACTAAATGAAACTGCGTAGCTAGAAGAGAGGCCATATGCAATTACCCACATTAATAACTACAGACAATCTTTCCCAGGGCATTTCAGCAGTAAAACGAAGTTTCCGTGCTCCAGAAACAGCCAGAAATGCTTCTTTTGGCAACATAATTAATTGGAGAATAAATAGTAAACATTAAAAGGCATGAGTCTACCTTCCTGGTGGAATGAAAATGTGTTTTTTTGAGCATCATGTTCACTCTGACACACGTTCCCGGGGTGATGGGCACCAGAAGTAGCGCTCTGTGGCCAAGCAGCCCTCTTGCTACCCGCCATAAGTTGGAAGAATATTCAACATATAGTCAGATAACACAGTGAAAGAGAAAAGACATGCAGAAAGCGAAGTGGAACACAGCTTTCCATTTGACTTCAGGTGTCAAGAACATCACAAGCACATATGCAGCCTTCCCTGAACGCCCTCCCATCACCCTAAGGTCACACCTGGGCCAAGAGCTTCACCTCCACAGCACCTAGAGACGTGCCCTTGTCGCAGCCTGATGAAGCTCTGTGCTCCTGGTGAGGTTTGAGGTCTTAAGAGTATGAAAAAATTACACAGCAGCTGGACAAAAGAAGGTGCTAAAATGAGCAATAAAATGCAGAAGAGAAACCTGATAGACATTCTCTAAAATCTTAATTAATAGGAAAAGCTTAAGGACTGAGACACCCCATAAATCCAAGCTGTATAGATCTCTGATTAAGGTTTGCCGCATCGTATCCTGCAGAAGAATGGAAATGGTTATAGTCTGCAAATACTCTCAGAAGATGATAACACGGTTTTGCTTTCAGAGATAAAGCAGAAAATAATTCAATTTAACAATCAAATGGGAGGTGGGGACCCACACTGGGGGTGCTGCGGGGGACGGAGAAGCCTGGCTCAGGCATTGATCTCTTGGAAAAGAGATAAAATAAAATAATAAAAAAGGACTCAGTCTTTCTACATCTGGAAAAAAGAGAAGACATCCATATTTTCTCAGCTATTGCTGCTGATGCATGAAATGTTCTTTACAAGGGATGTCCATCAGACCCAAACTAAAATTATACAGAGCTGAGAGGGAATAAGCAGCAAAACATCCATCCATCAGGAGCAGAAGGTCCTGGACTTGGTCTCCATCCACCCATCCATCCTTCAAACTTCCCCTGCTCCAACATCCACCACTTTTTGCTGTCCAAAGAGCTGGAAAACCAAACCTATCCCAACCAAGCAGCTGTACAGCAGCAGCTAGAGCAGAAACTGGATCTGGAGTCAGCATGCCCCAAATGCTGTCCATCCCTGGGGACTTTCAAGAGCAGCAAAGCCCCTCTGTCCCTCTCCTTCTAAGCCCTGGCACAAAAGTTGGGTGGCTGCTCACACGCAATTGCACAGGCAAGAAGTCGTTCCCAAAGCACTGCGACTTACTGAGCTCATTTCCGAGTATTTTCACACATAATGGCTCCCTCTTGTGTCAATTCTCCAGTGTCTCTCACCAACTTCAGCTTCAGCCTTGGCTTCTGGTGGACAACTGTGACAGGATCTCAAATTTCATGAAACCTGTCGTCTGGGTTTCTGTGCCTCTGCTGTTAAATTTGGTTTTAATTAGTCAGTTCAAAATGCATAAGAGAGAACAGGGAACTAGCAGAGAGCACACTACATCCGCGTCCAGTTTTTGCTAACTGGCTTTAAATGGTCCATAACATTAGGAAAACATTGAGGACTACCCTACATTGAGAAACTCCACCCAAAAGTCTCACCATGAGTCCCACCTAAGAGCACAGATCAGAGCTGGGGTTATTAAGAGACTGTTGCTTGCGCTGGTATCTCCCCTGGCAAATCAGTGAGATAAAAGGCCCACAGGGATATACTTATTGGTTTCCATATCAGCGTGTGCATTACCCCGTGTCTGCAAGGAGCCAGCTATTGCTTTGTTTTTCACTTAATCCAGAGATATCATCAATAGCTTCATCTATTTGTGGCACCAGAAAACAACAGAGGGTCAGCCACAGCTAACGTCGAGCCTCTCCCATCGATTATCTATTCATAGGGTTGGAAAGAGAAAGTCACGCAGGTGGAAAAGAAAAAGCACTTCTCTGGTTTTGATTAGAAAGATGCTATTTTCAAAATGGCTACAAAGCCGAATGGCAAGAGCAGACCTAGATCAAAGAAATAAAACAAATGCTACCATGGCCATTACTCCTGTATTTCAGATCTCATTTTATTCACAAGACCCCGTGGTTTCTCCAGGGATTATATAGGAGGCATGATATAGGTAGGCTCCAGGCTTGCACAATTCAGATAATCTGGAGAGATCTTCCTTAAAAAGAAATCGGACCAAAATTTTTTTCCATCCAGAGCTTCACATCCACTGGAAGCAGCCGCAGGCCAGCACCGCACGAAGCACCCGAAGACCCGCCAGCTCCCCCACACCAAATCGATGCTGCAGGCAAAGTTGTGTTAAAACTGTGTTTCTCAAAAGACACATCACATGCCTCTGTTTTACCCAACCTTAGCACGCGCGTTCAATAAATTGAAGCGCCCAGATCCCTTCAATAAAACTAGCTGTGCAAAATGGGTGGTATTTACTTCAGGGGTATTTTCCCTTTTCCTGAATGCTAATTTTTGTTTGTTTAAAAAAGCAAGACAGCTCTAAGGCAGAGCACAACTAGAGACAAGGAATCATTCACAGTATACTCTGAATTTTCAATGAAGTATTTTAATTAACCCACGGGTAGTAATTCTCTTCAACGTTTTTTTCAAAACAAAATGATAGCTTTTTTAGAGCAAGGTTACTATTTAAAAAATAAAAGTATTATCAGACTTCTGACATACACAGGAATTTCACTGAATAAAAACATGCCCAAATTAAAAAAAAAGTGTAGTCAAATTCTTAAGCTATCACAAACCATTTTACAAGGTCAAAGTAACTTCAAGTGCTCCAAAATGAAAAGCCTTTGAAAACTTTACTTTGTTTTGCAAACAAAGGCAATGCACTGAAACCATCTCTATTCACGCTATCAGTAAAACCAGGCTGAGTTCGACGATCAAGACAACATTCTTTTTTCTTCTGAAAAGATATTAAAAAACACCCCTGAGTTACCTCAGTGTTCGGATTCACATAACAAACCACAGCAATCCAACTTTCCCCACATTGAAAAGTACCAAAAAATAGTTTTAACAGTTGAGTAAAAAAAATAAAAATATAAGAGAGAAGCGATGCAGATTGTCCTGCTTATAGAAGCCCTTGTGTGTGCTGTAGGTGCTTCGATGCCAGCTGGGAAGACCAGCACTAAGTGCTATAAAGAGATGGAGCAGGGAAGATGCTTCCCTCCCTGATCAATTCATAATCGATACGGTGCAGCACGCCAAGCCAGCTCTCCAACGCCTTCATTTTTGGGTTATTATACCTCAAAGACAAATGACAAAACTCTGAAGTAAAACAGCCAGCACGTACTGCCCACAAATATAAACGCATTTAACTTAAGACGTAGTCGGTATTGATTCTGTGAACAACTCCCCCTCTGACATTCACGGGAGCTCGCAGGGACCAGAGCATCACCGCTGCCCTTTTCATTTGGATGGGTCTTTATTCAATTAGACTGAAGAGCCGGGGAACAACCTTTTTTTCATTTTGCAATATGCTGAAAACAGAGTATTTGCCCTGATGCTGATTCTGAGTGTTTCCCCCAGCAGAGCAAGCGGGTAGGGATTACGTGCTAATTGCAGTCGCTCTCCTAGACGCGCCACAAGACAAATCTCTGTTACTAAAAGGTTTATTTTTGTCGGCAGTCTTGAGAGGGCTCATTATAAGTGATCACCAGATGTCACCAATTCTTCATAAAATACAACAGAAAGAACATTTTTCCCAGCAAAAAACAACCCACAACTGTCAAAGTGAAACAAGAGCCATAAATACACCATTCTGGAGTATTTTTAGCCACAGTATAGCTTCCTTTTCTCTATTATATATCTGAAACAACATCTATTGAAACAGGAATGATGCCTTCTAATAATTTCAGTACTAATGACAAGCTCTTATTAACAGATACCGTACTTCACCCCAGCCTCCACGAAGATGATTAACAAATCTATGGCAGAACACACAGCTGGTTTCCAGCTCAAGCCCCCAGCAGCCAAGAAACAAACCCCCATCCATGATCCACACGACATCAGAACCCAACAAAGCAGGCCAGCTGGGACCAGGCGATGCACCTTCAACTCTCTTTAAAGAAAACACAAGAGTAGGGTCAAAAAAAATGATGGAAAACTAGTTTATCACAGAGCTATGTGTTTTACCAGGGGAATCCCCTGAGATAAAGGTATGTCTCACTGGTTTTTAATTAAAGACTAAGTGCCCTGCAATCTCTTGTATGCACCCTCAACTCTACAGCCCTGGTAAAATCCCTGCAACTCTCATACCAGGGAGGCTAAACTGAAGACAAAGCGGGGGTTTCTATTGCTAACTTTCCCCTGGAAATCCAATTGAAACTTCTCAAGGTAAATGATACACTTCAGCTGCCATATCGCTTTCCCCATTTTCAGATCTCAAATCAAATTTGGTCACTTTGTTTTCATTACCAGTACAGAGAAGTGTCTGAGTGACTGCCATCCAAAGTGCATTAGGACGTGCATCACTCATCCCTCGCATGCAGTGACACCATGGGTATGTAGTCTGGTGCTCGGAGCATTTCATCTATTTTTGCCTCTGGCTTGCTTCAAATGAAAAATATTGTGAGCACAAACTGCATTGCTCCTTGCAGATCTGTCACTTATATTTATTTCACAAGCAGTTTAAGACACGACGTGATCGGAGTCGCTGGTAAGATTTTACTACAATCAAAGTCTTAAGCAAGCACCATCTGTAACTATCCACTTTCATCCTCTCACCCACCAACTTACGCACTCATTGATGACAACGAGACAATAATAGCTTCGATATCCCCCTGACATTATTTGGGCACTGAGAGAAACCCAAATTCATCAGGAGACACATTTGACTCATGACATTCAACAGGCAAACCCAAAAGGGAGCCTCCACTCCAGCTCTTCCATGGGAGTGCACAAAGGCTACCCAGAGCCCAAACCCTGCCCTCCCTCCATGTGACAACCAGCCTCTTCGGTTACTTACTCTTGGCCATTGGAAAGATAAGAGATATGTCAGCTCAACTTGAGAAAGTATTAAAGTGTCCACAAGAATTTGGGAAAGCTACTAGGACCTCTTGGTTTATTTGAAAGCCAAGAGCTCCCTGGGCTGTCCATCTCCTTCCACTGAGATCCCTTCAGGATGACTTATTCCTGTCAAATAATTCCATTTTAACTGAGGCTGATTTGGGATAAGCCTACATAATCAATTGGCAAAGCTTCATTGTTATATTGAGGCTTACAGAGATACTAGGCATTACTACCACTCTGTCTGAGCTCACCATGCATATGGCATTGATTTCCAGAGTGAAAAAATGATGCATCAGTTGCTTTTTTTCAGGCTGTAGGCAACTCTACTCTGGGGAGATCCCCCTGCAGTGCCGCCTCCAGCTTTGGGGCCACCAACAGCAGAAGGGCATGGACCTGTTGGAGCGGGGCCAGAGAAGGCCACGGAGATGCTGAGAGGGTTGGAGCCCCTCTGCTGGGAGGACAGGCTGAGAGAGTTGGGGGGGTTCAGCCTGGAGAAGAGAAGGCTCCGGGGAGACCTTAGAGCCCCTTCCAGTCCCTAAAGGGGCTCCAGGAAAGCTGGGGAGGGGAGCCCTAGGAGGAGGGGGAAGGGTTTGACACTGAAAGAGTGGAGATTGAGATGAGATGTGGGGAAGAACTTCTTTGCTGTGAGGGTGGTGAGAGCCTGGCCCAGGTTGCCCAGAGAAGCTGTGGCTGCCCCATCGCTGGAGGGGTTCAAGGCCAGGTTGGAGGGGGCTTGGAGCAACCTGGTCTGGTGGGAGGTGTCCCTGCCCAGGGCAGCGGGGCTGGAATAAGGTAGTCTTTAAGGTCCCTTCCAACCCAAATCATTCTAGATTCTATGAACTTGAGGCGGAAAAAATAGGGAGCTCCTCCATGAGCACCCGACGTGTCCCATGTGCAGGCTCAGTATCAGCCCGTGGCCCTGGTGGCAGATTGTTTTGCTGGAGCTTTGCAGCTGCAGCTCTACTACCTCAGCGGCTGCAAGTCCTACTCCAAACATAGGGAAAACGCTCCACAAATTGTTTTAGATCAGGCTATGGCCCCTGGCCCCTATTTTACGGTAGTAACAGGTTCTCAGAAGAATGAGGAAAAACTCCTTTCTGCTGTGGGATATGAGCAATTAAAACAGAATCCATTAAAATGACAAGGCATTAAATAGAGTGCACGACCCTGTAAAGTTACTTTGTATTAAGTATATATTTGGCTATTTCTACATGTGAATCCGGTCTGAAGAGAAAGATTTATCTATTTAATATTAAGGCATCTCTACAGACAGTGTTTAAAAGCCGCTATTTAAAAATGTAAATTTGACTACAAGATATGAGCACACGTTTTACACAAATACACGTATTTGCATTTCATTCTCTAAGTTATATTTACATTCACTTTTTCATGTATTTATTGCTGTGCAATTGTTGAAAGCCTTGACAATTAAGGCTTAATCCTGCCATAATAAAATACAAAAGCAAAAAATAAATCCCAACTTCAGAGAAAGTTGTATGAGGCCCCAAAAGCCCAAGCCCAATGAAAAACCTGCATCACTACAGTACATAAAAATATATTTATTCATATTGCCTCACTCCCCTCTTACTCTGTGGTGCCTTTAAAGCATATGCTCATAATCAGCACGTGAGATTCCTAAAAGGGTTATGTACATAAAATTTTGGGTGCAATGAGTTTGTGTGTGCAGCAGATGATGTGTGTAGAAAAAAAATAATAATAATACTTCTCCTGAGGAAGTATTAAAGCATCATCTTCCATAACACCTGACTCTTCCCCTGTTGTCTCCTCACCTAATGGCAAGTGGCTATTAGAAAATCCTCATTTTCTGCCTCCATGGGTAGGCATCTGGTGGACAACCCCAGGCTTATCCAGCCAAGATGCTTCCCTTAAGGAGATGGGATCTCCCATAACACTGAGGTTGAGAAGACAAACGTGGCAAGAAGCAACATGGCTTCAGTCTCCCCTTCAGTATATTGAAGCCCTGAGTCAAAGCAAAACCTCTGCACTACGGCCCACCCCAGACTGACCCTTCCTGCAGCTCCTGTACCCGAAACCAGGGCAGGCACCAGCTTCCTTCTTCCCTGAGAATGTACCTTTTGCAAGACAAAGGCAAACTGTGATGTCTGAGCTCAACAGCCAGCACAGGCGATTTCCCAGCACCCTGCGGATGAGCCCTGGGTTTTCCTCCCTCTGCCTCTCCCTCGGCTGCCTTCAAGAGCAGTTCAACATCTTCTGTTGCTTGCTGAGTGCTGACAAGTTTTGCCGCGGTGAGCCTGGCGAGGAGCTTTGCTTCCAGCTGAGAAGTCTTCAGCTCTTCCTCATCTCACAGATTGGCTTTCCTCTTGCTCAAGAGTCAGCACATGTCTGTTGTTAAGCTTCCCCAGGAAAAAAAAAACCTGCAGCATCTTGAGTTAATAATAAAAAAAAAGCAGCATCCTGCTGGCTGCATGCTGTCCTCTTTCACCAGAAGTTCTATCAGACAGCCCCTGCTTCTCCACTTCATCCTTAGTGCAGTTTCTCATGGCTTTGGGATCCAAACTCACCTGAACTCTCTGCCACTTCACAAGCACTTTCCTGTCCGCAGAGCTACGTACACAATTAGATAAAGGGATGCCCTTCTCCATCGCCGTGTGCCCCGAACACAAGAAAAATGAGTTCCCTCTTGCACCACTGAGAAAGAACTTGAGGCCACATTAATTACACCAGGGTGGGACTATTTGGAATAGGCTGCCCAGGGAGGTGGTTGAGTCACCATCCCTGAATGTGTTTGAGAGTCATTTAGATGTGGTGTTGGGGAGAACTTTGTAGAGTAGTGTTGATGGTTGGACTCGGTGATCCCAAGGGTCTTTTTCAACCTGAATGATTCTATGATTCTATGGTTTCTTTTTGGATGACAGCCCCACCAGCAAAACCCCAGGATAAAGTAGAAACGATGCTCTGCATCAGCTGCTTCTCTTCTCCAAGCATCGATGCTTCTTCTGGTAGATGAAGCAATTTCTACAAATTGTTTCTGAAAATCATCAGGATGTACATCCAGGGAATGATCCCCAGGGGCTCTGCCCAAACCACATGTGGATTTGGAGCAACTGGAAGCTCTCCCTCCAAGTAAAGCAGTTGCATATAACACATTATACTATATGGCAATACTTTGCACACATTCTCTGTATTACCATGAATTCCTACCTGCAAATTTTGTATCTAGTAGGTGCAAGTTTGTACTTTTTAAGCCTGTCTCCGACAGATGGCAGAAACTTGGGAAAAATGCCAGTATTTTCTTTTCAAAAGTTGGCTACAAAAGATTCAGAAGACAGCTATTAGCATCTTCGTTCGCAACTGTCACATAAAGAAATTACACAAAAGGTACATAAAGGTGGTTATTCAAGCGTGCAGGATTTCTAACTCATGGAGGAAAAAGTGCTTGGTTTTTAAGACAATAAATGTGACTCATTTTGAGCAGCAACATTTACTGGATTAGTTTGCAATGCTCACCTGCACCTTTTAGAATTTTTTTCATTGGCATAAAGGGAGACTGTGCCTCCTTCTCCTCCCCCTCCTTCATCCAAAAAAAAAAAAAAAAAGGAAATTTCAATTTCTGCTCCAAGAAGTCCAATAATGCCAAGGGTGCCTCGAAGCTCCCGCCGCTGGGCTGGGGACACCAGAGCTTCTCCACCAAAGCACAGGTTGCCAGGAAATAACCAGCAGCCAGAGAGATGAAAAAAATGGGGAAAACAGACTGATGAGGTAGCAGGAAAAGGACAGGTTCTGCATCATGAGCAGCGTCCCACCTGCCCACCAAGCTGCTCAATGCCTGCCACCTGTCTGCTTTAGAAAGCTTCTTCTAGTTTATAACTAACAGCTTGAAAACTGGTATATAATATCAAACACTAAATCAGCGCTTCACGCTGACATACCATATGCCATCATGTACTTAGGTAGTCACCAAAAGTGTTAACAGCGATTATTTAAAAACTATTACAGTTTATTCATGCAGAGAATCCCTTCTTGCATCAACTCAAATCCTCCCAGCTGAGAATTTTTTTTTTTATAAACTACATTTTTCCAAAAATTTTCAATCTTATTTTATGCTCTTTAAGTATTTTCATTTTGTTTTAAAATGACAGACTTGATTACTGAAATATTAATTTACAGTGGTGTTTTGAGAGGAAATTACTTCACAGAACTAAAATTAAAAGGTATGAGTTACTCCCCTTCATAAACTTTTTCATTTTTTAAGGCTTAAAAGGGATTTAAGACTTTATTGAAATTCTGAACATCAGTACCTCACCTGAATACAGTATCCCAGCAGTAAATTCTCCTAAATGTTCCCTGTTTAGTTAAGGATTAAACCCCTTGTCTAGCAGTAATAGCTCACTACAGCATGCATACGACAACCTCGTCTCAGTTATTATTGATCAGTGCTGGGCCTCTTTAATAATTTCTATGCTAATGTACAGAATTCAAAGAGTTTGGCATTTTCATTCCAAAAAGTATTAAAATCACAGAAGACCACCTGGGAAGATGGACTGAACAGCTCCAAGAAGAGATGAAAATGCAATCTCCAGTAGCGTGTGGAAACAGAGGAGACGTATGGAGGTGACCAAGGACCTGCAAAGTGGGATGGGGAGCATCTTCTAGATTGCCCCAGGATATGCGGCAGAGAAACGTGGGAAGAAATAAGAGAGATGAAGGTCTTGGACACATTAACAGAGAAATCATGACATTCTCGGAGTGAATTTTGTCAAGCAACTGTGCAACAGTCTGCACAACACGAAGATAAGCAGTGCTGGGAGAGGGCTCCAGCAAAGGGCAGGGTTCCCCTGGGTAAAGCCCTGCCAGAAGAAGGGTGAGGATCAATCTGCTGCAGAAGACAGGAGCTGTGGCTTCAGGGCACCCCTGCAGCCTGGGAAATAGCCCAGCCAACACCCAGCTCATCCTTGTGCCCTTTAGGACAACAGCAATGTATGTGAAAAGTCAAGTTTTAGAGGGAAGTTGAAGCTTTTTTGTTATTATTGCAGATTTCATCACAGGCTGCTGAACTTCGCAATATATAAAACCATAAAACGTATTGAACAGAGTTCAGCTGAAGGACTGTATCTAAATTAATATTTTTATACTCAGAAGATAACCAGACAAGCTTTATAATCCCAGCCTTCCCTGTCTGAGAGCTCTCGTAGACATTTTTTCCCCTCCCCTGCATGGTAATATTAACAACTAGAGATGACAAGCTGAAGTGCTTTGCATTGTGGGAACCTCCAGGTGCAACCAAAACTGCTGCAAGCTCAGGGCCAGTCAGGGATGCCACTTAATGCCACCTTCTCTCCAGGCTTGCCCCAGGCTGGACATCTCTGCCCAGCATCCCAGCATCACCCACTGGAGGGTGGGACACGGCTTGGTTTTGAGCAGCGTGAGACGGCGCTGTTGGGACCATGGCAGACCTTAGGCTCACAACTCACCTCTGCAACATCCCTCATTCCAGTCTCCAAAACCAACCCCACTTTCACATGGGTCGATTTCTCCTGCATCAGCCATTTAAACTCCTCCTGTGGGCGACTCAAGGCCTTTTAAAACCAAGAATAGCTGTGCTGTTTTCTCTGAAGTATGATTTTCTAAGATCACAAGGAGCAGATCTTCAAATGCTACTCAAGCTTCTTCTCCTGTCCCAGCCTCTGACCAGTTTTCCACCCAAGCACAGCATCTTCTCAGCGTTTCCTTGGTTCAGCACAAACAAGGAAACTCCATCCTGTCTCTGGTGCTGGTGGCTGTTTAGAGCATTTGACACCTGGGAATAGCATCCAGAGAAAACCAGTTGCAAGACAAAAGTTCCTGAGTGCCCTCAGCCCTTTCATCAGGGACCAAAGTGGATAAAAACCTGCACAGAAGGGCCTTTTTTAGCTTGTTGGTAGAATTCAACATAGCAGTGAGCAAAGGCTCGCATCACTCAGCTCTGGAAAACTATTTTTTTTTCTTTTCAAGTTGATGCATGTAAGTAGATTTACAAAGGAAAAAATTATAGTGCATAAACCCACACAAAGAGTTGAAAATAAAAATAAGGGAGAAGGAAGAGCCCGTTCCCATGGATTTTCTCCAGCGGTACAGGCAGACCTGGGAGGCTGCAAATCAGCACCAGCACAGGCTCTCCCTTGGATGAAGAAAAAAGAAATAAAGAAAAAGTAATTAGATTAATCAAATAGGGAACTATTTAGCAGCTAATTAAAATACCCAATTAATCATAACTTCTTCAAAACAGTCTGCTAAAAATGGGCCAATAATGCCCAAGCAGAAAATAAACAGCCTATTTTGGTTTTATTTTGTGCCTTCCATGGGATGCCCAATGCTCCCCTGCCTGCCAGGCTGTCTCGCAGCCGGATCCACGGACCAGATCCCAGATCCCTTGGAAACCTAAGACTCCTTGGATCAAAATCGCTGAGAAGGTCCCTTATCGCTCGGACAAGATACAGAAAAGCATAAATCAGCCTCAAAAATGGGCACATCAATTCTCCTCCCCGTTTTACGCTAACAAAATCTATTTTTTCCATTTATCTGCACCTTTTGCTGTATTGATCAGCAGCACGAAGCAAAGGCTGTGGCAAAGTGACTTTTTATGGAGTCAGTGTGAGCTGGGAGCGGCGACGCAAGTGTCATCGGCTTGACAAAACCCTGCTTGGGTCATCCGTCATCCTTATGGCTCCTCAGTGCTATTGAAATTTGGGGAGAATTCATGGTACTAAGACACAGTGGGGGAAAAAAAAAGCCTCCATTTTCTACCCGTTACAGGTGCTAGATTCCTACAAACAGCCTTTACTGAAAAGAACTGATTTTCATCATTGAGCTTGTGATTCCCTCAAAGATAACTCTAAACAGCCAGTGGAAATATAATAGCAATAAGCTGATAGCTAATATTTTACTTATTCGGTGATTTTTGTTATGAAACATCCATGGGTTTTTTTTTTCCCTACTGTAACAAGTACGACTTCAAATGCAATAATGAAAGAGAAATTAAGACCAACATCTTCTGAAGTGCTCAGGAGCTTCCTCCCTTCACATTATTTACCATTGATCTCGGAGTAGAAGATAAAGGTTCATGAAAAGACGGTTTGGGTTTTTTTTTAAACCTTCAAAAAATGATTAATTCAGGTGCTAACATGTACCCTAGAAACACACAACTTCATGCAGCATATAAGGGCAGGACATAAGTCATTGAAACTAATTCATAGATAAATCTCCCATTTACTCAGTATTTGAAATGCCTCAACAGGGATAAACCTCCCTTGGCTCGGCTTTAGACATCACCAACTCACTCAAAAGCTCATTCAACCCAAGACTGTAAGTTAGAACATTATTTCTACAACAGTTTAAAGTATTTTCTTCAACACACTATGCTCAATATTTTTTTAACCTTCCTCAGAACAAGAGTTTTTAGGAGGTTTTCCAACTCTACTGTTCAAAAGCCCCAGCCATCTACAAAGATTATCCCTTCTACTGCCAAAAGATGAGTTACAGCCATCTACAGAGCCTGAATATAATTTTCAATGCCCCTAACAAAATGTTCTTCCTGCATTTCAACTAAATATTGATATTTCTTTTTGAAAAAAACAAACATTCACAATTCTATTCACATTTCCTTTCAACTTATTGATTGCAGATATATTTTGCCATCAGGTACGCTTCTGAACTTGGGGATTTTATACCCTGGGAGGCAGCTGTGGAGGAGCCCAAGCAACCCAGCACTGCTCTCCTCTCCTCCGCACCCATTTTTTTTATCCCGACTCACATTTACATTCTCACTCCTGCCTGGCAGCGATGGCTCCAGCAGCAATTCTGAGCTCAGCCACACCTTTGAAATACGGCTGAAAAATTATCCAAGTCAAGATCTCTGCAGTTCACATGGGCCAACTCCAGCTTACACTTGGTAACCTGGTTGTGGGAGGTGTCCCTGCCCATGGCAGGGGGTTGGAACTCGATGAGCTTTAAGGTCCCTTCCAACCCAAACCATTCTATAATTCTATGATACACTTGATTAAGAAAATCCCCTCAAAGAGCATGGCAGTCTGTTGCCTGGCACCAAGAGTATGTAAATATTTTCTGGGCGAGGAAAAGAAGGAGAAAGTTAGAATAATAAATAAATGGGGAAAACCATACAAGCTAAAAAAAAAAAAAGACAAGAAATACGATATTCCACAGGAAAATCATGTAAAGATTTTGCGCTCCCAGATCAAAACATTTCATGAAGCGTTTTGCAGATGTGGCTCTAGGCTGTTTTCTGATCCAATGAACGTTATGAGATGATGCAAATGAAATGTCAGTAAATAGGTTAAAGATATCTAGAGATGCAGTAATTCTACCTGATTACTTTGAAATGTCAAAGTTCTCCAGCTGCTTGTTGGGGATGACGGCTTTTTCTGGAGCCTTTCTCGGAGCACAGAGACAAGATTTGGGGATTCAAGGCTGCTCCTTTCTTCAGTCAGGTTCCCATTGGCAAGTGTTGTTTTGGGATAACTGTTAGTACTTTATATATGTTAATGTGAGGAAAAAATAAGTTATATTTCTACGTTCCCAGAGATTTGGTTACAGAAGACTTTCAGCTGTGTAGACAAGAAAGTACAGGTCAAATGCCATTACAAACTAGACCACCCTAGTGGCCATAGCAATATTAAACAGGATAATAAAGTGTTTCTTGAACACTTCTCCAGTTCTTGATCTTTCTTGAAGCCTCCAAAACAAAGGTGAGGGCAAAGAAGTATTAAGTACATAAATGTGGCCTCCTCTGCTCCAGAGCACACAGTCTGCAACTGGGTTGAAAAGAAAAAAAATAAATGCAAAAACCAAAAAAGAGCCAAGTGGCTGTTCCTATTACATGATGAAACATCTCAGCCCAATGCAGAAAGTAAATAAATAAAAAAGAAAAATAGACAACAGTGTTCCAGAAAACAGAAAAAGAAATCCTTTGAATAACTTCTATCCATTAGGAAAGAGCCATCAATTTCAGAAAATGGTGAAATCTGACTTAAAAAAAAATCTGCCAAAAATCCCACCAGGCCAGGGAAAGGGATGCATTTGCGGGGCAGCTGCTGGGGAGGAGCTGGGTTCCGAGGGCTCTCCTGAGCTTCCTGCGGCTGGACCATCCCCACGCTGCCTCTCACAAAAGGAAAACAAAGCTTTTCAGTTTTAAAAGAGCCAAAGGAATTGGCTATAACCAATGAGCCCAAAACTGCAGCCTGCAACCTGTTCACATTTCTAAAGCGAACCCAAAGTAACTGTACTCTGATTTTCACCGACTCATTATGTAAAATAAAACCCAGCTGAAAGCCAGTGTGGGGCCACAAAATGCCTTCATTATCTTTCAGCTCTTTTCCAGCAAAAATGCAGCCAAAATCTCATGGGTTCAGAGGGGCTGAGGTTTTTTGTCTTAATAGCCTTTCACTTCCTTGACACTGTACAGCTTCAGCAGATTTTCTGCCAGTTTGTTTGGACCTAACAAGCTATTTTACCATTAAAACAAAACACAACGTGTCCTGGAGTATTAAACATTTTCCACAAGGCCCTGTTTTACAGTGACTCCAAGAACGACAATGCCAAATTACGAGTCCAAGACAGATGTTTCCCAGATGTGCTGAGCATCTCACGTTCACGTTGGATGCAGACTTCTTCCAACATGCCATCTGAGTTGTACCTGCTGCGCTTAGATGGCTTGACCCCTGAGTTTCTGCTCCTGGGAAACTATTCTTATGAATAATTTTCTCCAGAAACTGGCCACATCTCTCTGGCACCATGGGCATAGAATAAAGTCTGACGGTAATGGAACAAACGGGAAAGGAATGGGAAGCTGTGGATGGAGGGGTGCAGCGCTGTCAGCGTGACTTCCCCACTGCACACCCATGCTCCAGGTCCCAGCCAGATGACTAAATCATAGAATGGAACCTTAAAGATCATCTAGTTCCAGACCCCTGCCCTGGGCAGGAACACCTACCACTAGACCAGGTTGCTCCAAGCCCCGTCCAGCCTGGTCTTGAACCCCTCCAGGGATGGGGCAGCCACAGCTTCTCTGGGCAACCTGGGCCAGGCTCTCACCACCCTCACAGCAAAGAAGTTCTTCCCCACATCTCATCTCAGTCTCCCCGCTTTCAGTTTAAAACCCTTCCCCCTCATCCTATGGCTCCCCTCCCTGATCCAGAGTCCCTCCCCAGCTTTCCTGGAGCCCCTTTAGGGACTGGAAGGGGCTCAAAGGTCTTCCCGGAGCCTTCTCTTCTCCAGGCTGAACGCCCCCCCGACTCTCATCCGGCATCAGAAACCCACAGATGGTCAAGGGCTTTGGCAGCCTGACATTTTTGTAACACAGGCTGCTCTGTTTTTGGGACAGAAAGGACAGATGCAGGAGGGCAATGTCAGTGGAGCAGGAGCAGCCACATGGCACCAGCATGAACCTGCTCCTCAAACAAGGGCTGCAGCACTGCTGTGTTTGTCGGATTGCATGAACTGAACAAAAGCACTTGGCTCTAGTTTAGAGCATGGATTTTATGCTCTAAATAGTAAGCGTTCTTTACTCCAACCTCCTTTCCTCCATGCAGGCATCCCAAGTGCAAACTCACTGATGGCATCGAGCCCATGGGAAAGACATCCCTCACCATGCACTGTCTTGACACCTCCATACTGCTGCAACCACGGAGTCCTTTGGGATGGAGATGACCCTCCACATTGAGCAGACAAACATCTTTACCCCCATGGAGGAGCATCCCCAAAGCCCTTGCCCAGAAGGACCTGAGCTCATGATGGTCCCACACTGCCCCAGCCTTTAACACAGACCACCACCAGTTCCCAGCACCCGGAGTCCTTGAGCTGAGTGGGTATTCATGGCACTTGATATTTTTTTTCCCCCACATTATTCTAGATTTCAAGTATAAATACTCAAACACTGGCCATATGAAAATAGGACCATGGTAATTTTCCTTTAGACTGTTTTACAACTCAAGCCTGAGGAATGCAGCAGAACCCAGAGCCCAGTTACCCTTCAAAAACCTTCACTTTACATGGGACAGCCCAAACAGAATTACTTATTTCTAAGTATTTCCCTCAGAAGAGCTTGAGCACAGCTCTGATCTAAAAAAAAGGCCAAACATTAGAGGTTCCTGCAAGCCCACAAGAGATTTTGCCATTACTAACAGTTTACCTGCAAGGCACCCAGGTGCTATGGGGAGGGATAACTACCCACAGCTGGTCCAGCTGTCTATTGGTCTTTTAGTTAATTATGGGCAATATTCTGAGAATCACATTTCCAAACAAGATTTGCTTTAATTGGCTACACCAGTCCTCGCAGAGGAGCACTAAGATGGGGCTTCCACAGCAAGTAGCTGCAAATACAAAGTTAAATTCTACAAATATTCAGGAACATTTGCTTTCTGGCAACATTCCTGTTAGTAAACCAATTTGCTAAAATATTCATGAATACCAAACTAAAGGGCCATGGATACAGCCAAAGTGCTTACAAAAATACAACTAAATATTCCCTGCAAATGTTTTCACAGTATTCAGTTTGCTCTAGATTTAATAGAAAATAACCCCTATACTAATGCCAGGCATTTTGCATTGTGGCTTCCACTGGAAAACCTCTGGTGAGAGGATCACTGGCATTGGAGAAGGGTCCCCAGGATTGACCTGTGCCTGCAGGGTCCTCGCACGTGCCCTAAGTCAGCGGAGAGGAACCACAGTGGTGCCAGGGCACCGATGCCTCCTCCTGATCCCAGTACAGGACCTCCCCACTGAGCTGCTGGGACAGAACAGCACAGGGAGATGATGCTGCTCCAGTAAAACCTTGTCTGAGCTCTAATAGCAAAGCAAAACCCCCGCATATATTTTGGATGCACTCAAATTCTTCCCATTGAGCTTTTCTACATCTTGATCACAACCCTCCGGTCAGGATAAATAAATAAAACCCCACTAAGATTTCAGCTATTACTCTGAAATAATTAAAAAAAAAAAATAAAAATTCTCTCATTATTCCTGAGAAACAGCTGTGTGGCAGACAAAAAGCAAGCAAGGAGGGAAGAGGAAAACTCTGACATTCCCTGACAGGAGATTGCAGTCATTGCGGGAAGAGACAGACCCCATGCATTTTACATGGCCAACCTCTTACAGGTGAACCTTTGTTTAGCCCATCAGGGTGCTTTCAGTGAAAACAACCCTCACTCAAAAGGAAAACAAATGTCTTCCCTTGGACTTGTCACGCCAATAGGCTTTTTACCACAAAAGTTACATTTAAATATAATTGTAAGCGAGCAAGTTTCTCGCTCTACATCGTGCGGTTCTTTCCTCCTCTGAATTTTTAACGGAAGGAGCAGAAGAAGAACGAAGCTGTAGTTTTCTCCATCACACACGTTCGTTACCGTGGGGATTTTTTTTGGTTCAGCAAGATCATTACCAGATGAGGAGGCTGCAATTGCATTTGCAAAACTGCAATATTTCCTTTCCCTTCCAGAGCCCCAAACCCGAACGTGGGGCAATTCCTTATGCAAGTACAAGAGTCAGATGTTGTGGGTTTTTTTTTTTGCCAAGGACAGCACAGGTCCACACTCATAGCCATTACACACCACAATCACATCTCTGCTGACCACCGCCTGCTCCAACCCTGCTCAGGCATGGGGATTCTGCGTTCAGTAGCCCCAGCCAGACCATGCCCCTCCTTCACCCCTATGGGAAAAAGAGCACATGCCAGGGGAATTTATAGGGACAGGGAGCCTAGGCTTGGGAGGATTTAACAAGAGCTCCGACAGTCATTTCTATGACCTTGAGAAAGTCACTGGCTTTCTTCTAGACTGCAATTCCGCCTCTATAATGGGTGGATTACTATTTTCCTGGCATGCAGGGGGCTTGCGAGGTCTAATTCATTAATCATTGTAAAGCATTCTACGACACTTTGATGGAAAAGGCAAAATATTATCAGTAAAAGCCTCCCATTTAAAGCTCACCTGGAAACCTTCCTCTTACGCCTTAATTTGTGATTGATCCCCACTCAATTAGAGGTAATGGGATTTACATGTCCACTCCAGCAGCGAAGCAGACCCCACAGGAAGGTGCCAGCACCAGCACTGATCCACGTGGAGTAGCCAAGCAATATGCACCCACAGCTCAAAGAACAACAGTTGGATGCTGCATCCCTCTACTGCACGATGACCACCCAAATCAGTGCTGGGTGAAGGGATGGGGACAAATCCCACCACCACCACACACCCATCACTACCCGAACACTGCAACGATCACGCTTCTAATTAACTATGCACTTTACAAATTGAAATTCCTCTCTGTGACTCAGCTTTTTACCAAAAATCAAAGTTTCTACTCAAAGAGCCCTCGAGTCGCTAGCAGACAGACCAAATCTGCAGATCGTTCATTAGCTCGCTATGTCAAGTTTTAACGTTCGTGGGAAGAGTTTCATCTCAGGCGGGCGAGGGAAGGCAGATAACCTCACCACCGGCACTTCGGGTGCCTCCAGCGAGAATACGGCTTCAATACAAAAATGCAAAATAAAAGCAACCAGGGAATTACAAAGGGCTTTATCAGTACCTCATGCCGCGAAGCTCTGGCAGAGTGCTTATTTTAAATAGTCTTATTCTAACTTCACGCCATCTCCGGTAGGATTCAGCCCTCTCGAGTATATTAGCAAAAAGTGCCTGCTAAATCCTAGAGCGGAGAGGCAAGAAGGGAGCGGGGGCTGGTGGAAGCAGCACCAGCTTTTTTCCTTCCAGCCACTTAATTGAATCTGCGCCATCCCTCCTGTTGGTATTCCCTAGCACTCCGAATTTCAATTTGCTCCATGGATTTTCATACTGAGCACCCAGAAAAATTAGCATTTGTGCTGAATAGCTTTTAATCAACTATTCCCAAGTGCCAGTCCTCTTTATCTCTAAAGCACTTCCAAATCTCCTTGCCCGAGTCTCCCCTAGCCCTAAAATTTATTCTATACATTTATTTTCTTCCATTCAGCTTGCAATGTCCTTTACCATGACCTAATTGTCTTAATCTTTTGTGATCATCTCTACCTTCTAACCTTTTCAAGTTTTCTTTTTAAAGCAATCTCTTGGTCTCTCTCAGGGTTTGCTGCTTGTTTGGTTTTGTTTTTTTTAATTAAGGTTTTCTCTGGCCTCTGTCTCAGCAGAGGTGGAGATGTCCCACAGAGGTGTCACCCTGCACCAAACCACACATTACCTCTCAAAAAGGTGACTTGTGAGGCCCTTAATTAAATCAGCAATTTTTCTCCGAATACAACTTATGTAATTTTAGAGAATTTAAGGCAACCTCACAAGTGTCACAAGAACGTTGAAGAGCTCAGCTCCTGATTCCTGTGGTCACCTGTTAGCCAACACACCTAATTCTGAAAGAACCTAAATTTTTAGGGAATATTCCCAGCATTTTTTACTAGGGAAAAAGAAAACATTCAGTGTTCTAATTTTCAGTCTAACAACGGCTCACAGGAAATCTCTTCAAATTACTCGGCCTTTTTTGCAGCAACAATTTCATGCCAAACCAGGACTTGGTTTCTTGCAGAAGGGCAGCAAATGCTGTGAAAGGCAACCGGCCCTGGAGAGAAATCCCAACCTGAGAGAAAAATCACAATATAGGATATTCTTTACATGCAACTCAATTAACCACGTTGTGCACCTGAAGTGACCCATGTGCCATTTCCACATGTACCTCCCCACTCTGAGGTCCAGGCTCAGCACTCGCTCCCAACCAAGCCAATTCCAGGCTCCCTCCTCCTCCTCACTGCCTCCTGCTCTCACATAAACCTCCCGGCACCAAACACTTTGCTCTTTCTGGTCACAAGGAAATGAAGCTGTAAGATGTATTCTCATAGGTGACACTTTGCACATTCCCCTTCTCTTGAACCAGCATCCTGAGTTTCCACTTGATAACTCTTCTAGACAGAAACATTTAAAGACCCTTCCAATAATACTGAATTACTGTGGTCCGGCACTGAAATTTGAAGGTTTTCCAACACAGAAAACACTTGAAGGATTTCTTGATCTCTGCCAGTGAAGAAAGCATAAGAAACCATAAGAAACTATTCGTTCTCTATTTTTATACAATATTTGTTATACTTTACTTGAAATTACTTGGGTAACACATGGCATATGCTGTCCTTCCCTTCCACTGGGAAAACCATGGATGTAGATACTTCATAGAATCATTTAGGTTGGAAAAGACCTTTAAGATCATGGAGTCCAACTGTGAGATTGTTTGATTCCAATCATTTTTGATACCAAGCCCTAGATGAATCAAACTTTAATCTAAATATCCTTTCATTAGGAGATAGGGTAGGAGTCCATATGCAAAGCTGAGTGCAGCCACAGAGTATCCCCACAAGCACCCCTCAGGAAACTGCCTTTTGAAATTTATAACTTGACACAATTATATTTTCATAATATTTGACACAGGAGAAATCCTCTAAATTACCGTAGAAGCAACAGAAGAGTAGAAAAAGAAGACATAAGGGAAAAAAAAATATTAATGTTGTTGTAGGAGTAGGGTTGGTGCTACCATGACGGTCTAAGAACTAAAATGCACACAGAGTTTACAGGGAAAGGTAATATCTTTTCTTAGACTAACAAAATTTAGGGGAAAAAAAGCAGCTAATTTTTGAACATCCAAGCTCTTTTCAGGACTATGAGAGATACAGCAATGCAGAGGCTCAGTAAACGTGTCACTTTTTAATCATGACTTTGTAATATCATGCCCCACTTTGCTGGCATTTCTCCAGTTTACTCACCACCTAGAGTGGTTTGGAAAATTGTTGATAGAACCGTGAGAGCTAATACTAAATTCAAGAAAATAAAACCACAAAAATTTTCCTTAATGTTTACTGCTTAGGGCTCTTCAATATTTAAGTGTGGTTCAAGCTCCCAAATTCACTACAATAAACATTAACCCGATCTGCAGAGAAGAAAAGCAAGTCCAGACCGCCATGAAGTCACGACAAGCATGTCAGATGCAAACAGCACACAAAAATAGGTAAAATGAAAGATAAACATCCCCATCCTGAGCATTGTAGGCAGCAGTACCACAGCTTGCACAGCAACTCCCAACTGGCAAATGCAAGACACATCCCCGTGTCTCTTCCCACGTCCTCCGCTTTGATTCTCCATCCTCCTCCTCTGCTTTCATTCCCCACAACTGCATCAAAAGAAGCTTCATTATCACCTCTCAGCTCTCCTGAAATCGCTGCAGTGAAGGTTTGCCAGTGCCAGGCTTTGAGCCGGCCAAGCAGATGCCACCCTAAAGAATTACAATTTGCCTCTCGCTTTTCTGCCCTCAACAATATTAAGCTGCAGCTCTGGATGCTTTAAACCGAGACTGTCTCATGCTACCATTGTCTTCCTCCATGCTATCGAGTTTTAGGCTGAGCTGTTCTATTTTCAATATGTAAACAGGTCCTTAAACCCCTTTCTTAGTCAACTATAATTTTCTTGCAGAGCAGGGATTCCCAATCAGTGCTTGATGCCGGTGTGGTCCTCCAGCAAGGCAGACAGGCTGCACGTTTTATTAACTGTGGGCTTCAGTGACTGCAGTTCAACAAGTACACATTTTTTTCCAAAAATGTTAATACTGCTGCTGAAATATCCTTGAATTCCTTTGTTCTGGTTGATACCTAATATTAAGCTGTTTGGTTGGGAGATATCATGGGATATGTATATAAGCTGATGGGAGCTTATATCTGATGGGAGATATCATGACCATACATATCAAAACTGGAAACCAGAAAAGATTAATTGACTGGTCCTTAAATAAAATGAAACGGGTAACAGTCACCGAATAAAACTCCTCACAGGCGCCCCAGTCGTATGATCGTTGTAAAAAACAAACTTTACACAATTTCATATTAAAAACAAAAGGCCACATTACAGTTATTCCTGCACTCCCCAAATGGCCATTGCCTCAAATTGGAGCTATAAAAACACTGGGAATGCTGGAGAGGGATCACTTTAGATAACACCACTTCTTCCACCAGCTTCATCCATCGTGTGTTTTCCCCCCATTTCAGCTTTACGGACCATATCTGAAGTCTGTCACCAGTCTATGTAGAATTGCAGTATCAGGGAAACAGAAAACCTGGTTTCGGTGAAGCAGACGCAGGTAATGGCACCGCTGTGAGGAGTTACAGTGGGCATAATTCACCTTTTGATTGACTATGTCAAATTTAGTGTCTGCCACAGTGCTCCAGTATCATTTTTCTTTGAACCTGTGGGGACTTCTTATTTTCTGACATGCATTTCTTTGGGAACTTTTTGTGGGGCTTCTTTAGGACCTCTGCTAATTTTGATTCTTTTTCTAATGCTTAAACTTTCCACACTTTCTTGTTATTGGCATTTAATTTCCAATGAAAGACCAACTATATCACAGAGAGTTTCACAACTGATTTTGAGAGGGCCGAGATTTCCCTTCCATGAATTTCAGTGATGTGAGCAAGGGTATTTTAAAATGGAAAATACTCTTAAAGACCTTAAACATACTCCTACAAAATTCCTATTACCAAAGCTAGGAGCAGACTGTCTCACGTTCGCATCCTCACATAAAATCAATGGAATTTCCATAATTTACCCCAAAGATTGATGCAGTCTGTTTATAAGGAGTTAAGCTGTCAGTCACATCTAAGAGGATTCAGCCTGAAAAGCCAGGTAAAATTGATCCCTCCCCAAAGGCCTCGGTGGAGGGAGCTGGAAAAGCAGCATGGGAATAGAAAGGAATCCTTTTGGTATTCAGAGCCCTGACATATTCAGTATCGTTGAGAACTGCATCAGCTCCATTGAGAGCGCACACACCTCCATTATATATAGCACTTACCTCTCTTTATCACATTGGAAACTCCTAATATATTTACATTGGACACTGAAACGATCATTACAGTCCAGACCTACGTGTCGAAGACCCCAGCCTCCTCCCCGGAGGGATTAATTGCACGTCTCCCAGCAGCTCTAAATCCATCTCCCTGCCACCGAAGCAGCCTGTCAGCAGCGCTGCAAAGTTAAATCGGCAAATATTAATTGCCAGCTGGGAAATCTGCCATTAGTTCACACTCAGATTTATATATTTAATTTTTTTTCCAGCTGGAAAGAGAGTGTTAAATGGAGCAGATTTCTTTGCAGTCTGCAAACCAGCTGACAGAGTGGGTTTGCCTGTTTTGCAACCACTAAATGAGCAAAACATCCAACACCTTCTCAGAGATGTTTTGAAATGCTATTCTTTAGAACAAATTACTTCTGGAAGTAACAAAGCACTGAGCTAACACATGGACAACAAATAAAGTATGGAGGAAATAAACCACCACCACCTGAGGCTGAATTCATATCTACTGGAGATTACTGCAGCGATACATTGCACGAGTTATTAGCCTGCTTGGGGTTTGTTTTCCAAGTTTGTAATTTATTTACATTCAAGCATAGAAATTTTTCTGTCAACATGCAGAAGATTATCATTTTCCATAATTAGAAAGAAACTTTTTGAGAGCTGGAGGAAAGAGAGGAGAGAAGTTGAAAATGAAAGATGCCATTTAAGGCCGTGAAATCCTAAAATGATGGAATGATGTGGGTTGGGAGAGGCCTCAATATTTAAACATTTAGTGCAGAGTCAGACCAGGTGACTCAGGGCTGTTCCCAGCCAGGTCTTGAAAGCCCCCAGAGATGGAGGGTGATGGTCACCCTGGGTGACCAGAGATGGTCAGCTGGGTAACTTGTCCCACCACTCGACCATCTTCATGGGGAAACTATCTCCATCTCCAGGCTGAACCTCTCATTTCAGCTTTTTCCCTTGTTTTTCATTCTCCCACTCCCACGCAGAGCCGGGCTCCATCCTCTATACTATACCTGCATAAATCATGAGATAACAAATTATTCTCACTCTTTCAGCATGCATACACACTTGCAGACGTGTGTGTACACGCACACACAGAGGCACGTACATTTTGGATGACAATTTATAGGTTCATAGTATGAAATGTTGCTCTGAGCTCAAACCCAGCAGTGTGACCATGTGTCTAACAGAGAGGAGAAAGGCAGGTGGTTTTCCACAGGTATTTCTTTCCAAATTCTGTAGAAAATCTCTACAAAAATATGATTTATTGCAGGGAAAAAATTGACCTTGTGTGAGGAGGAAAATTACTGTCATGTATTTGCTTAAAAGAAAAAAATAATAAATATTGTAAGCTAGGAGACCAAATTATTGAAAAAAATTACTACTGACACTTCAGGAGAGACTGGTAGAAGAAGGACGACAGGACTGGAATACCAGACATGAACGTGCCTTTATAATGCCCCATCTCTCCATATAAAATTCTGTCAGAGCTTATAAAATTAAAGCTTTAGTGGAAGTTGGACTGAATTTAAAAAAAAAAATGAATAAAGTAATCGGTACAGGTACCGTGCATTTACATAATGGAAAGTTCAAGAATTCGGTCAACTAAGTTGGATTAAATTCATGCCAGAGCACAAACTAAATCTGACCAGCTGCAGTACAAAGCTGCTGCATAGCCCAGCAAGAAAAGCTGAGCTTTTTATAAAAAAAACCCCAATATACCTGGATAAAGGGAGGATGTCAGAAGCAGAGAAAATAAGGAATGAGAGTTTGGGCAAGCAACACGGCTGCCTTCCTCTAGCAGGGGCTTGGCTGATGCAGGAGAGCTTTAGGATTGCTGATTTCACAGAAAAAGGGTGGGGAGGGGGAAAAAAAAAAGTGGGGAAAAAAATACTCTTAAATCCTGAAAATGGAAAAGCATAGCTCTAAACAGAAAGAATTTCTCTAATATATGTACGCTGCTAGAGAAGTACGTCGCTCTGATGTGTCTGGAGAAAGGAAGGAGATAAGGGAAGAAAAACTGTATTGAGTGGTGTATGTGCAGCTTTTGCTGGCCAAAAATAATGAGAGAAAAATGAGTGAAGAGACCGAGTGGGTGTAAAAAGTCAAAAAGAAAGAAAAAATGAATAGAAGTGGGAAAAAAGGGGGACTGCTGCTATGGGAAAGCAAAGTATCGTCCAAATCACTGCACTAAAATGATTTAGCTGCATTATCCAAGGCACTTATTCAAATAGGAACGTTTCCAGGCCAACTGCTCATTTTGGACATCTGTGGGACAATTGCCATTATGAGCACAGATATCTTTCTGGTTTTCATGAGTACTGGGAGTGCTTTTGGGGAAGATGAACTTCTTTCTTCTCCTCTTTGGCAAAGAGCAAAAGCATTTTATCCTCATGCCTTTTGTTACTCAGTCAAAATCACCAACACTCAAATCAAATTACTATGGAAACTCACAAAACAGTGAAAAATAGGTAAAACCAAAAAAAGCCGCCACATAGTAGAGAAGTCTCAAATAGAACATTTTCCTATGGGAAAACCAAACTATGTCTCATACCAGCAAAGACAACTGGATCAAGGAGAATTTGAACAGCTACGAGTAGCAGTGACATTTCCCCTGAGACCTCTGGATGTAGGACTTCTGCCTTACGGTATTTCCCTTTGGGCTCCAAACTCCTAAGTGAAGTTTTCTATCTATTTATCATTTGCTCCATCAACTGTGAAAAAAGGATGGCATTTGTATTTTTCTGCACGGCAGCACTGGGAAACTGTGCTGCACCAGCGGGAGCAGGATGAAGCCTGGGGAGATCTCTCCTGCTGGGACCTCTCATTGCTTCACCCACCTTTCCATGTGCTCCCACCTTAGACGCTGTGTCCATTTGCCAGCTCAGCTGGACCAAGCCTTGGGCACGGTGGCCAGCTCAGCCCAAAGTCTGCACAACAAGGACTGACACCCTCCGTGAAACCTTTCACAAACACAACGTTGATGTGGTCTACCACGTTTGCTGATACAAACGAGGTGATGTCCACCCTCACCCAGCAGATCTGTGTGATTTTCCACATTGCTCTCAGAGACATGTATCAATTTCAAACAATGCCATGGGAAAATCTGGATGTCTGAAGGCACACAAATTTCTTAACTTCTTGAACTCTCAAGGCTTCAAGGAGCCATTTCATTCTAGGCTGGGCAAAGGAGAAATTGGTTGCTTGCCCAGATCCAAATTCTCTTCTGCTCTTCCCAATACTAATGCCAGTACAGAATGAAATTCTGGTGAGGTAGCACAAATCAAGCAATGCTTCTAGTCACACACAAGTGCCAAGTTTGCTATATGCTGGTACTTACAAAGCACTTCAAATGTGATGAATATGTTAAAAAACCTAAAAAGAAAAATCCTTTCCCAAAACACACAAAAGAAAACAAGATCTTTGCTGTTTGCTTTGTTATCAGTTTACTGTGGACAGACCCAGCTCAGGCACCAAAGAGGAATCGTGGTATTTGATCTCTGTCATACTTTAAGGCCATCCAGTTTGTCACCGAAAACTGGGTAAGCTGGTAGAACACACAGATGCAATCTGCGGTGTCCCTCAGCTCCACGCAGGGACTTAAGTCTTAATTGAAGAAGTCAACTGGGACAAAAAGCCATGACGCAGCCCACTTATCAGCCTAATTGTACTCAAGTAATTAAACTATCTACGTGATAGAAAACAAATAGAAAGCGTGTGCCCACTGTCAGAGGCACACCTGCTTTCCAGCAGAAACAATACACTTTGATTTTTCTACAAAGTCTTACACTTTATGTTACATCTATAACGTTGCTTATAAACTGGTAGCTTAATTGCTTACTACAAATCTCTATTTAAAAGAAAACACTATCATTCTTGATTTACAAATAGGAGGCTGAAATACAAAGAAACTAAAAGATACACAGCAGGTTACTCAGGAACTGCATGGCAGAAACAGGGGATGAAGCCAAATATTCCTATGGAGTCCCAACTCTGTGGAATTATTCCCTCCTTAAGGTAAACTTTTTTTTTCCCCTATATTTTATCTCTGCAGACAGTGGTGTGAAGTACTTTTTGATCTATTCATGCGGGAAGAGAAGTGAGTTTGTTTCTTTCTTCCCCTCCATAAAGCTGTTATTCTGCTGAAAAGCAGATCTGAGCAGTGCTCCATGGCAAGAGTTGAAGGGTTACTTTAAACTGGGACACAAAACTACTACTTTCTGCCATCATTTCATGGTGTGTTCAGGAAAGTATTCAAGCGTGACATTGTATCATTAGGTATAATACAGCCATTGCAGAGCCACTGATTACTGCAATGAGAACTCATTTTCTTTAACACTGTATGTGATAAGGAATGAATAAAAACCCGGGCCAGAAGCACTTTTGTAAAAAGGTAGGCAATGTACAGGAATGAAAAAACTGTCTGAAGACACCTTTGGGGGAGTTGGGGAAAGAAAACCCGCTGCATCAAGTGGGGTCAGGGAGCTGCCGAGCACCTCTGAAACCAAGATCTGTATTTCCCCTTTCTTCGGGAGGTTTCTCAAGCTGCAGTCCCATTGGCATCTTATTCAGGCATGGAGGCAGTTTCTAGCCAGATCCATGCCCTGATCTGACTTGATACCCTGAAGCAGAAACACCAGCACTAAGAGCCTTACAAGCATCCTTTTCAGATGCTCCAAAAATCCCTCTTCACCTTGACCTGCTCATGTGCTGTGCCTCTAGATATGCCTTTAGAGGACCCCCTTCCGTGATTAACTTCATACAAAGTCTATCTTAGGCCTAATCACCTGCTTTGGTAAATTTAGAGCATGCCTGTGACGAACTAACCCAGCTCACCAAGTCAATCCTCCAACTGGCTCCTCCATCCCGTCCACAGCCAGGTCCCCAAAATAAATGAGAATTTCCAGTGCTGAACAAAGCAGTGTCGAGATAGCTCTGGAAATTTTGGGCTGGTCTCAGTCTCTGGGCCTCCTCTGAGGCACAAGAACAGTAATGCTTTTCTCTCTCCAAAGGGTATCAGGAGGATATATTAATAAGACTCTTCAAATAGGCTCCTGTTTCTTAAATAGGCTCTTCCAGCATCGTGCATTCACACGTGTTAGTAAACGAGAACCTGTCATGGATAGCTCTGTACACAACCCAGCTCCTCAGGGGCTCAAGTGCCCAGTGAGCTGAAGATAAAGGAATTATTTTCATATTTGATCATGTAAATGTCACTGGATATATTGGCAAGAACCCACTCGTATCTTTCTGTAGGTATATGAAGTCATATTTGACAAGGAGTTTTCAAGATAGCTAGCGAGGCCTTTACAAGACCTCTCATTAGAAGTAAAATAATTTACAGCTTCTTCTGCTCCCTGGCATTTTATCACACGCTCCTGCTACTTCAGCCTCAATTGATTTGTGACAGGATGGTACATGGCATACAAAACATTAACAGAAAAGGCACAGGACTCCATCCCTTTGGTGATTTGGTGCAATGATGATAAAACTTGCCATTGAACCAGTAAAACAGCTGAAGATGTATACATCCTACTGGTAACAGAACCATCTTTAAAATTATTTAAATCTCTGTTCTGGCAGTACACTTCCCACTCCTCTTATGGCATCAAAACAGCTCCTTTCCTTTGCCTGTGCCATTTGCCTAAGCAGGTTTTTGTTTCTCATTTTTGCAAAAAACTTTTTCAAATACCATATTTTTCTTAGCATCTTTGTCTTGTTCAAAGCCTTACCAAATGAATTGGATTGTAAAAGTTATTACTTACAACTGGAAGTTGTAAGTACTGAGCAGCACAACTACAGCGCACACAATGCATGCAGTGATATTAATTATTCACCAGTTCCCAGTCTGATTACGTTTTGGGTGGTGATGACACACAGGGGCTTAATAGCTGCATAAAACATTGTGTTATGTTCTACAGTGTCCCAGAATAAATCATCCTTGGAAAATTTATCTCTTAGAAATAAAACATACCATTTGGCCATTTGTCAAGATTATGGTAAGATGAGTGATGAAAGTTCTACAGAAGTATTTATTTTTTAATGATACCCTACCTTTGAAGAAACAGTCCTTGCTGTGGATAATGTAGATTTTCTTCCTCTGCAGGCAGGAGGCTCGATGCAGTTGACAGTGATTTTCATAAAATTTGCCATCAGATCCACACACGGGCATGTAGCTGGACTTGCAGTCTTCTACGCATCTGCATTCGGGCTGGTTGGTGTCCTTGTTCACGACACACTTACTCCCCCGGCCACAGTACTTCTTCTCACAGGAGGCATGCAGGCCATCCTGCCCGTAAAGCACTGGGAAGAGCAGAAAGCGTCAGCGTGAGCAATATTTGCCAAACAGACCATACTCTGATACAGCAGCACAAAAATTACAGGAGCAGGAGCTCTCTGAGGGAAAAAGCACCCCCACATCTGTGCTCCCAGACCTCCGGCTCTCACTCATCACAACATTCAGCGTGTGCTGAAAGGGCTTTACTGAAAAGCGATGGACACGGGGCCATTTGGTCTTTTAGCCCTTTGTGAAACCATACCTGAGAACAAAATCCATTGAGAGCATTTCAGTGCCCAAAGTTTGGCCGTGAGTTACATTCAGAAAGCAATTCTGAAAACCTACGCTCCTCCAGCCACAAAACCCACGAGGAACTTCATTTCAGGCAGCAAAATGCCCTAAGTGATGGCACTTGAGTTCTGTACCGGTGTCCACATTAACTCCCACCCTCTGAGCCAGAAGCAGAACATTCCCACAGGTTTCAGTGAAAGCCCAGGCAACCGCTGAGAGCTTTTGAGAAAATAACCACCCAAAAAGACTTATCACTGAAGTAAAGGCGATACTACAGGAAGATGCTTCTTGCTGTAAAAGCGACCATCAGTGTATGCCCCTATGCTCTGAATAATGACATATAATGAAAAGGAAGTTTCTACTACTTTTAAGAATTCATTGGCTATAACGTTCTGAACATTACAGTACAATCTGCTGTTTGATACTGTGAAAAGGCTAAGGAAGTTGCCCTTGTGCTATAACATTTTCTGCTTCCGGAGTTTCCTCGGCTTGAAGGCTTACAACAGAACGTTATTATAAGTCATGCTGGACAGGGGACTTCCAAACAAGCCACTACTCTGAGTATAATGCTAATTATTGCTCTATGAAGAGAGTTTCATGAAATTAGATTATGCTATGCAAATTGGAATACACGAAGTTGAGAATTACAAAGGGATGCTGCAAAAGGCATAATTAAAACAGGAATAAACATTTTGTAGAGTGCAGCCTTCCAACAGCAGCCACCTCTGGCTGCGCCCATGCCAGTGACTCAATCTGGACCAGCAAAGGACATTTTGAAGCAAATCCCTACATTTATCACGTGTAGGTTTGTCTCTCAGTGAGGTTTTGGTGCGTGCTACGTTTCAGAGGAAGCTCAAGTGGAAGCAGTGCTCCAGCATCCAACAGGACGAATCCTGTAGTGACCACAGCACCACAACGTCCTCCAAAACGCACCCAGGGCTCTGCCCTTCAAAGGTTTTTCAAGTAGCAGAAGCGTTCAGCCCAGGAGAGCAGACCAGATCTCATCCAAAGACCCTCCCATCACATGTAATGGAAATGTGAGGAGCATCAGCTGCCTCAATCTATTCGTCTCTTTTTATCATGCTAAATTCCTTGCTTCCATTCGTATTTTATGCCAAAATGAAGTGCCCCAGTGTTGAAGCTACATTTCATCTACTAGTGATCAAGGGGTTAAAGCGCATACACAAAGAGAGGCAAAAGCTTCTACAAAGCCCCATTTTTCCTGGCCCCTGTTAAGCCTTTGTTTTTATCACTGTACATCAGAAAGGGAAAAAAAATCTGTTATTGGAGGATTAACTATTTGACTCAATAACTCATTAAAATTCCTCCAACTTGGCAAGCTAAGAAATATTGACTTTTCCTGACTTGTAATAAACTAGAAGGTCAAAGCATCTCTGAGCAGTGCAAAAAGTACAGTCCCTGGAAGGAGTAGCTGAATATTCTTTATTTACTTTACTAATTGTTCAAGAGTTTCTGCAAAATGTCCTCAGGAATGCAAATTTTGTGACCTCTGGGAGACCACACTGCCAAGGCCATCTGAATTTACAGTGTCTGCTGTAGATCAGAGCAGCACAAAGGAACAGGGCTTGAGGAAGCCCTTGTCAAGGATCCTCCTCCTCCTCTCCGTGGCAGGACCTGCACCTGTACAGGCACTTGGCAATGTGCTCAAAAAGACGTGTTTTGGAGACTGTTGTTGATGCTAAAGATATTTTTTAAAAAAAATAAAAAATCAAAATTCAGGAGCTATTATTGTCTCTATAAAGATAATTCAGATACAGTTACACCAAAGCCCTTCCTGTGCTGTCTTGATTGCTAAAAATTGATCTCTCGGAGCTAGCACCAGCCAAGGACTGCACCACGCATCTCGCTGAAGGTTATTCCTGGTTCACAGTGAGCTGCTCTGATTTAATGCACCAGGTCACACCTGGGCAGGCCACAGCTGCACCCTGCCCCGACAGCTACCACAGGCACCACCAGCAGCAAAAGTCCTCTGGGAGCCTCAATTATTTTTGGTGTTTTGATTTTTAATATAAACTTAGCATTAGGGAAGACAAACACTATTCCTATTGCAACAAAAGTTTTAAGTTTTTTAATGATACGAAGATTTGGTTGAGCACCAGCTTATAGAAAAAAAAAAAAGGCAAAATACTTTGACTTTTCTACATCCCCCCTGGTTACTACGGAGAAATCACAGAAAGCCTGTCTGCGTTTATGTCTCAATCATTTTGTTCCCAATTTGGTTCATTCTGGGTTCCCAGATGGAGAACTCCTATTTAAACACCCCTAAGCTGGCTAAGGAGGTAGGAAGGAGACCCTGCAAACAGCCAGAAAAGAAAGTTTTGTGTACTTGGGAATCCTGATGTGATTCTACTGGTCCAAGCCCTCTGAAATCTGTGTCTGCAAGCAGAGTGCTACCATGGGATGTCTTCATCGGAATCTGATAATGTTGATAGCAGCTCTTTAATTCAATTCTTACTTGTATAACCCTTTGAAGAACTAAAGCTCCCAAAAGCACAGATGGACCCTCTGCCCAGGAAGGACAGTAATCGGATGCAAAACAAAATGGAGCCAGTGGAAACCAAGAGGAAAGAAGGTATTTGACTGTAAAAGCATTTTTTGTCCTCACCCAGGTAATTAATTAATCCAGAGCAGCATCATGGAAAGGGACTTTCCTTGACTGCAATAGATTCCTGCTCTGGTTGATGCCACAGGCAGCCGGGAAGGACACCAGAGCGTAGCTCAGCAGCACGAAACGCGCCTGCCATCTCTATTTTTTTTGTCACGTTATTAGAAGTGACTGAATTCCTCACTCTTACAAGGATTATTAAAAACAGAAATGGGAAAGGTAATCAAGTGAAACTACCAACTAACTGCTCACAGTATTTACGAACCCCACTGTACGGCACGGAAAAAGGCATAATTTATTTAATTTATTAGTCACAAAGAAAATCATTCACTTAGGTTAAAAATTGATCATCTTGCAAAACAAGCCACTTTCAACACTAATTAAGCTTACCCAGATGGCTAGAAGTCAGAGTTGTTACGTTGCATTAAAACCAGCAGGATGGAGAGAGGCAGCCCATTCATGTATGCCCATGAGAACACTTCTCCAATTGTTTTCCGGCTGCCCCTGAGAAATTTGGAATTTCAGTGGAAAACCAACAAAAGCTTGGTGCAGGCAGCAAAATAACCAAGTTCAGGGATTTCATAAGGCTGCTTAGAAAGCTCTCTTCATCTCAAAGCAAGACTCCAGTAAGAAAATGAAGTCGTTATTGCACATCGGAGAATACACATCCTCTGGCTGCTCATTAATTCATGAAGACAGAGACCTCATCTACCTTTTACATGCCACTAAATATGTTACAGATCAGGCTAAGCCTCACAGGGTTGGTTGTTTTTTTTTAACTCCCAAATACAAGCCTATCCCAAAGAGTTCACGGGAAGGTTGGGTTCACGACAAGCACTGACCGCAATTAAGACCAACCAGACAAACCCATCGCACACACAGCGAAACCAAAACCCAAACTGCTCTATCATAGCACTACTCATAAAAAGGTGCTTATACACTGCAGAAATGTAAATTACCACATTTACATGTTAAAAGTCAGTTTGCCTTCAACTAAGAGTGAGCTCCTGCAGGCAGCTGGACATCCAGTTGTATTGCTGAAGGAAAAAGTTGAAATATAACATCAGGACTGGAGCCAAATCTGGAAACTTCAATGATGAGGCACTGGAGATGGGTATAACTGAAACCAGAAGTTTCTACGCCAAGTCCTTCAAAGGCAACACTGCACGTTGCAAATGTTGTAACAAAATAAAAATAAAATCAAACCCTCTGTAACACGATAAAAATATTCAGTCTCTAAACTCAGTTTGTTACTTCCATTAGGGTAAACCAGTGAGGCAACAGGTCTCGAGCTATTCCTCCAGCATCTGGACACCAGTTTTCCAATATTTTTCCTTTCCCACATTAAATAATCTTCTGTGTGTGGTCTAAAATGTCACACCTGTAAGCACTATTTAATGCTGAAAAATATACATTGCCAGTACACGCATATATATATATATTATACACACAATGCATACACACAGAGGTGTATGTGTTCAAGTGTGTATTTACATACATCTATTCACACACACAGACTGTACGTGTTTACACAGGACTAAACACTCCCCATACACTTGACTTTCCTCAACTTCACTTTTGCAGATTATGGAAATCAGGTGCTGCAAAACGGCAGCCTTAAACCTTCCTTCCCCAGCACATATTCAATGCATATCTTGAATAACTCGTGGTTGGGAGTAACAAAAATTCGGTTGCGTGACTATTGCACCCGGCTTCTGCTCAGTTCGCAAATGCATGTGCTACACAGGTTGTTACCACCACCATAAAATAAGAAAGGAAACATAAAACCAGGAACTTCATAATAATCTGCTCTGAGTTTCTCGGTTTTTCATTGCATGCCTGTTACGAAAGTGGAGAGGCAGAAAAGCCATGGTAAATCACCTGGAATAGGGGCACAGCAACAGTGCATTCATTATCTCCGTTACTAGCCTTTGGTGCTATAATTTATTTGTTTTTATAAAGCAAAACCGGTGACTTATCCTGGAGAATAATACAGAAAATGAGATCTGCTTCAAGCATATGTTTTGCTACGGATGCAGACTATTTTCTTTCAAGGTCCAGGAGATATGTGTGTGTGTGGGCGCATCTTCGAGTGGGATGGAGAGGGACACAGCAGCCTCGGCAGGGAAGGACAAATAAAAATCAGTCTCTTTCACTAATTTAGATGCTCTACACGAAACAAAAGACAGGATGACATAGAAAGCCTCCTCGGAACAAAACCAAGCAAACCTTCCCAGATGGCCATATTATTTCAGGAGGACTCTGGTAGAGTTTAAAAAACAAAACAGAAACACAAAAGGAAAGGAAAATCTACTCTGGAAAGGAGCATTGTGACAAATAGTTGCACGGATGACACTAGCGCCAAGGGAGCTGCTTAATCTGTGTCCACAGTTTAACATCAAATACAAACAAATTGGAATTTCTCAACCGAAGTTCAGTAACAATCTGCAGTTATTCTGCAAATAACACCGTGGAAGGGCTCAAAAATCATATGAAAGTTTTCTGTATCAATTTTTACAGCTGAAAATGGGAATTAATGTTACCTTCTATGTCTGTCAGGCCTATGAAATCCATTAGAGGTGATACAATGAAAAGGCATTTGAAAATTTCAAGTAACTATGCTCTTTCTAGTGTAATTAGCCTAATTTTTGTCCCATTTCAAATCCATTTAACCATTATGAGATCAAAAGCTTCATTAAATATTATTTTTGGATGGTGTCATGGTTTATGAGGGTATTAACATGAAAAAAAGAGGCAACCGACGTGTATAATTCAAATGATCCCAACTATGTAAAGCACATACATAGATTACAGAGAAAGAAATACCAACTAATATATGAGACCATATATATTTAGATCCCTGCCATGAAACTCTACTATGCACAATTTGCTTGATTGTTCTCTTCTTGGAAGAGCTACTAAAGAGGCGATGCATAAAATTGCTCTTTATGAAATGTTTAGATAAAGTTATCTATGATAGGTACCATACATTGAAGGCAATTTTATTACATTACCACAATGCAGCAGGTAGAGATATAAACTTAAATCTGCTGGGCTGTGTAGCTCCTGTCGACACCACACCTTGCCTTGTGTTTGCAAGCTGTCCAGCAGGTCCCCACAGCCAAGAAACGCCACAGCATTAGCACAGAACTAGGATATTGCCTGCATTGATTCAAAGGATTTAATGTTTCCTTGGGCACCTGTATTTACAGTGTTATGAGCAACCCAGTGAAACTGTGTGTGTGTGTCTGCATGTGGACCTGTTGAAGCAGGGCCAGAGGAGGCCACGGAGATGCTGGGAGGGCTGGAACCCCTCTGCTGGGAGGACAGGCTGAGAGAGTTGGGGGGGTTCAGCCTGGAGAAGAGAAGGCTCCAGGGAGACCTTCGAGCCCCTTCCAGTCCCAGGAGATTTAGACTGGATCTCAGGAAGAAATTTTTTCACTCTGAGGGTGGTGAGACCCCAACCCAGGTTGCCCAGAGAAGCTGTGGCTGCCCCATCCCTGGAGGGGTTCAAGGCCAGGTTGGACGGGGCTTGGAGCAACCTGGTCTGGTGGGAGGTGTCCCTGCCCGGGGCAGGGGGTTGGCACTGGATGGTCTTTGAGGTCCCTTCCAGCCTAACCCATTCTATGATTATATGTGAGCACACACAAGTGTATTTTACTTGCTTGTGTGTTTAATTATCTCAGTATTGCACAGTTCAAAGAATGCAGAAACTTTCCAGTATCAGATCTGGAGGGAACAGACCGCGTTAATACTTTTGGTTTCTTTGGTAAAACTCTGTATCAGAAGAATAGACTCTTCTGAAGGAAGTCAGTGACATTCCCATAGGTCACTGCTCAAAATCAGTCTTGTTGCCTTTAATCTTGCTCATCAATCTTCTGCCTGCCCCATCCCTTCACTCTGACTCTCAGGACCAGCCTTACTCCTCTCCTTGTTTTCAGCTGTCTTTTATCCTTTGGCCAGCACAGCAAGCCCTAGCACTCCATGGGCTACTATAAAAGACACGAGAAATCAATAACGCAGTGTCATGCATCTTTCAATGCCATCGTGTCATGCTATTCCTTCAATGAAGTTCTGGTGGCAGAGACTACGAGGTGGTTAGAATCCAATAATAAAATAACTAGAGATGACTTGCCTGTTTTTCTGGCGATTTCTCCAATTACATTACCAATGGAGTTGCTGGAGGCAAGCTGAACAGCCTAGATTGTCCCGGTTATCTGCATTACTAACCTTTAAATCTGTCCATGATGTCACCTTTTGCTCACTCCCCTTTTTCCCTGACTCCGTCACCCAAGTCTTCCCCCCCCCTGCTCCTCCCCTCCCCTGGCTCCTCCACCCTCCAGAGCCACAACTCACCATGAACCTGGTGGTGCTACCATGCTACCACCAGACCCCCTTGGCACAGGGCAGCAGTCTCTCACTTCCACTTATTTTTCAACAACTGATTCCAAAACTCTAACAATTTTACCCTCGCTTTGACTGTTTCTACATGGAGGAGTGTGACATCCACAAACCATGTGCTGCAGAGGCAGTAGGACACATATGGCCACCATTACCACGTCTATGTAAAAGCACAGGAAATCTTGCAATTTTAGCAATGGTTCAAGAACAAAAGATGCCAAGTTTCCATCTGAGGGGTATTCTACAGTCTCAAAGAAACCTCTCCTTTTTCTATTTTTTGACTCATTACTTTGCAATAAGTCCATTTATCAGAAAATAATTGCATTTGTTTACTGTACGCCTATTTTCCCCTTACATATGCACAAACCAAATGCTATTTCAGATTGGATAGAAAGATGTTTTCAGTTTCCTATTTATTTTCTCATTCAGTGCATCAGTTTATAAGCCTCATTGAGGAAAAAGAACAGAAAAGGAAAGCCAGCTCATCACTGTGTTTGTCTCAAAAAAAGAACATTATTCTGATTATTTATTTTTGGTTGGAAGAAGAACAGATAATGAGCTTTTATAATTAATGTCCATTCTGCTTCCTTATTACATTATTCTTCAATTCTGCTCTTAGTAAATAAATCCATCTGACTTGCACCAAGCTGTACAAGTGCCATGGCACGAGGTTCCATTGTGATTGACGACAGAGACCTCAAGTCAGCGTCATCCCAGCGGTGCCCGTGGCAGCACTTCCATTAGCGTTTTCTTTTCTTTAAGAGGTGCATGTCGCATGTTTGAACCTTACAAATGAAGTCACGTTCTTGAAAAACATTTTTCAAGCTATGTTAAAGCACAGCCCAAAAATGCAGAAGAGGTAGAGATGCCAGGCTTCCACCCGTTTTCCTCGCTGCTAGAAAAGGATGGAGGCTGGCACTGGGTACAACCTAAATATACAGTAATTAAATATCAGGTTTTTCAGTAACTTCCATATTCCACCTGGTTATTAGCACTACTTGGAAACACTTGATGACTTGGAGGAAGGGGGTTCATTCTGGTTTGTCATCAGAAGCATCCAACTGTGGGAACAAAAGGTGGACCCACCTCTCTGAGCTCCTGAACCCACCACACCTCCTCCAGCAGCCAGAAAGAAAATTCCCAAACCAACCCCTTTTCTTCACCAAAGGAAAGCTCTTACCCTCAAAAGGAAGCGAGCATGAGCCTGCAAGTCCACCTCCAGGGACAACTCACTTTGGTCTGCAAAGACCATAAATCTACAGAGTCTTTCACTGTCCCTTCTCCTGCCCCTTTCTCCCAGCTAGATTAATTTTCAAGGATAACAGCTTCCAGAGTTCCCAGCTATTAATATTTGCATATATGTACAACTTGCAACACATCTATTATTTACTACTACACATAAATGAAGCTTTGTGAAAATTAGGGACTCGAGTTCATTTTGTGAGTCTATTTCTGAGCACTGATGTTTCTTCTGTAAAAGTTGCCATTTGCCAGAAATAAATGGAGAGAAAAGGGTGGGGAAAAAAAAAGTATTAAAGCTATTTAGTTGTAATGGGGTTTGTGGTAGTGCAGGTGTTTTGTATTTGGGCAGGTTTTTTTTTTTTTTTTTCACTTCTGGGTGAAGTGTAATGCATGTTTGACTCATGGCTACTTTACTTGATTGAAGAGGCAGCCCCGGCAGCGGGATTAGTAGCATTCCTGCATCACATCTAAATCAGCATAAACTTCCCACTTGAAACTGTTGAGGTTGCACAGTGTCTTTTCACTTTTTTTTTTCCCTCCCCCTAAGACATTTCATTTATGTTTTCCCGACTCGATGCCTTAGAGCCTCATAGATTACAAACGTAGGAGCGTTACCACATAACAGAAGTGTGAGGCAGGAGCCAAACAGGTCCATTATGGGGAGAATTACAATCACACAACTACCGAATGAGGATGTATTACATCTGCGTTGGGACATAGAAGAAAGGACGTTTTTATAAATCAGTTTTGAGCCATTCTTCAGAGAGGGAAATAACCGGTGGAGGGACCTTCACACTGACTCCATGCAACCAAGTTGTTTGCTCATCTGAGCGCATCCCCTCTTGTCACCCTTAATGAATCATTTAATTTCAGTCTATCAGAAAACTGCAGCACGCAAATGGCCTGAAGAGACAAAAGCCATGGAAGGATCAGCAATGGATCAGCAGCAGCTCAGCTGCTGCCCTCACACCACATTCAACATCTTAACTGCTGGGCCAGCTTTGCAAAAAAAAAATAACATAGGGAAAAGGCAAAACCCTGGGGAGTACCAGTTTGAAGAGCAACTGGCAAGTAGAGAGTAACAGAAAGTTTCCTAGCTGTTATCTACAACCCCCCTGTGGTCTCCAAGAGCATCACAGGTGACCTGCAGATCACTCATGTTCTGCATCTCTTGGGAGTCTGACCTGGGTGTATGCAGCAATTTCCTTCTCGGTAAAGGGAGAAGAGTCATTTGGGCATACTGCATCCATGGTGATCCCTGTACTTACAAAAATCTTTTCTCCTGAAAAGGCTTCAGAGGGACCCCAGAGAAGGCCAGTGAGGAGACAGCAATGAGCATTTTCCAACCACCAGCTGTGCTGGGACAGGAGAGGGAGCTGGGACAGTGCATATTCCAGCCACAAACCCCACCAGGCACCCCAGCTGTGACTGGGCTATTTTCCAGCTCAAGATTCCTTGAATCTCACAGAAGTATTTTAAAAAGAAACCTGTGTGGTTTGTTGTTTTCAGGTGGGTTTTAGTTTTCATGGTTGGGGCTTTTTTTTTTTTTTGGCTGTTGTTGTTTGGGGTTTTTTGGTCATGGTTTTTGGTTTGGTTGGGTTTTTTGGTTGGTTTTTTTTTGGTTGTTGTTTCTTTTTTTAAAAAAAAAAACAAACAACAACAAACAAACAAAAAAGACAGAACCACTGCAGAAGACGAGTCAACCATTTCTGAGCATAACATAAATCAAACCCCTCTCCGAATACAAAAGGTGGTGCCTCATCAGATGGAGCAAACCATTGCTCAAACCTGCCCCCACTAGGTCTGGCTCTCACACAGCTGAAATGATTTATTTTTTTTTTTCCAGCTGCTCTAAAACAAAGGAGAAACTTGAACTCCAAAGGGCAAAGACCCTGCCTCACCCACACGTCCTCCAAGGCAGTGGTGAGATCTTTCCTCCCAACCCTTAGTGACGGCGCTGCCAAAAACACTGCACCAGAGAAATTAAATGTGTGACGGGAGCGTTGCCAGCCCCAAGGAGGGATGCGCAGGAGATGGGTGTGTGGCAGGCACCCAGGGCACATCGCTGTCACCGTGTCCGGGGCTGTGTCCCACCTCAGGAGGGACAGCAAGGTGAGGGGCATACAGGCAGAGAGCCAGGGCTTCCCCGAGCCAGCAGCCACCGCAACTTATGCCAAATACTTCATTACTTGAAAAACTGCCCAGCTTTTGGAGCCCAAAGGGAAGCTTTCAAAATTAGCCAGTTGCTAGAAAAAGAGGCAAACTCAAAAAAAAATCCCAAACCGGACTGCCTTTAAAATTAGTAAGAACAGGATGTGTCTTTAAAATAATATTTTAAATGCATTATGCAATGCTTCTCAGATAAGGTTCATAAAAACTCAGGAACAAAGTAAGCTCAATTTAAAACGATAGCAAATCAACAAAACCAACAGCTGCTGACAGGACAGTCACAAAAGCAAACGTACACGTTTCATTGAGGCTGCAAATAACTCTAAGATGAACATGTTACTTAACAACGGTGATCTGCTCAGCAGCTCAAAGGCCGACGAAAGTCGTATTGGCTGTGGGTTGAGGAAGTTTTCAGATCGTTGCTTAAGTGAATATATATCGGGAAAATGGGATTCACGCACTGCCAGGCTGAGTGAGTCAGTTTTAATTGGGATGTCACCAAAACATGTAAAAAAAATATGACACACCCCCAAATTCCCTGACTACAGACGTACCCTAGCAACTCCCCATCCTCCAGTACACGAGGCTGCAGTGCCTTCAAGCTTCAATTCCGTGCTGGTCAGTGTGAGCGAGCAGTAAATGCTCCATGAGCTCAAAACCAGCCTGAAACATTGCCACAGCACACCACCAATCAATAACCATTTGCATTCCCCTTTCCCATCTCTGTTATCTTTAACGAAGTTCTTTTCCAAGGCTGCGAAATACAGAGAAACACCATTTTCTAAACCATCGCATCCAGTTCTTCTGCACCTTATGCTAATTTTGAAGTTCTGCACTGGTTTAATTTTCTATTTGTTGTCTAACTGCAGGACACCGTTATACTCCGGCACTCCCATATTTTGTGGGCACACCATTTTCTTTCAATGCCTGCTCTATCTGGGGCCAGTGTTAATGCACAGAAAACTTCACCTCGTACAGGATAACACTTTGACATTTTGGTCACCATCAGCAAATGCACCCCAGACCCTATAGTCAACACCAAGCCTTTGGAGGCTCTGGCCTCAGGGCACCTCTATTTCTCAACCCCTTCCCGAGGGATGCACTTTCTCATCAATAAAGGAAATTACCCCAACTGTGACTGAAGATTCATCTCTTTCTTAAGACAGTTTGACTAACAATCCTCCTCCTGAATATCAGATTCCGAAATCTCTTCCTATTCCTGAGGTAAATAGCCCCAGTGGACATCCACCCTCCTTTGCCAGTCCTACCACATCACCTCCACCTGCACCAAGCAGTCAGAACTATATGCATCAACACCTTAAGCTCCTAAATTAAACAAAAGACATCTTTTTTTCATCCCCACTTACCCCCAGTGGTTACTTCCCCCTGTACTTCTTATGCAAAGGAGGACAGAAGAATTAATGTCATTTCTACTGCACTACAAACCTGTTACTCCCTCTTTATTTGCTCTCTGCCGAAGGAAGCATTTTAACATGCATTTACCTGATGGAAGAGCTATAGGCTATTGAAAGGATAACGCAGGAAAATGAAAAACCTACTAAAAAAGCTATTTTGAAATTGAAAAGCCTTTAAACTTCACATGCTGTTAAAACTGGCTCAAAGGGTATCGGAGCAGAAATGGAACAGTAGCACTGAACACTAACATCAGCTTTTTTTTTTTATTATTTATTCTGAGGACTAGGAATATCACCAGTTTCTCAAGTTGAGACTCATGATGTAAAAAAGAATCCAGAAGAGGTGAAAATAGATAAAAATATCAGTAGCAAATTAAGGGTTTCTCCAGTAGGTGTATTTTTACTTCAAGTGTGTTTCAACTTAATCTGAATTTTGTTAATTTGGACAGTCATAGAATGGTTTGGGTTGGAAGGGACCTTAAAGCCCATCCAGTGCCACCCCCTGCCCTGGGCAGGGACACCTCCCACCAGACCAGGTTGCTCCAAGCCCTGTCCAACCTGGCCTTGAACCCCTCCAGGGATGGGGCAGCCACAGCTTCTCTGGGCAACCTGGGCCAGGCTCTCACCACCCTCAGAGTGAAAAATTTCTTCCCGAGATCTAATCTAAATCTACCCTCTTCCAGTTTGAAGCCATTACCCCTCATCCTATCACTACAGGCAACTGGGCATCTGGCTGAGGAAATTGCCCAGGGGGGTCAGAGCCCTGCAGCCCCCCCAACAGCAAGTTTTGTTCCCTTGCAGATATCAGCCCTGGTCCACAGCCACACAGAGAGTCCACCTGGGACTTCTCCTGCTGCTAAACAAAGGCAGCAGCATGCACCCAGGGTCCTCGTTCATTCACGCCAGGAAAGCATGTGGAGAGCTGACTCTAAAACAGTAGACAGAAAATAAGAGTACACGTATTCACTGCCTTCCCTTTTGAAAGTGCTCTGTTCAAGGAATAAAAACAAGCAACAGCTGATAAAAATCAACAAAATGTTGTTTCCCTTAGAACACAAAGGCACCAAATGAAACCAAGAGGGTCATATTTAATAGCAGGAGAGGAAAAGCTTGGGATAAAAAGCAGGAATAAGCCGCAATCACCAGTCATCAACATCAGAGTATATTGGGCAAAAGCAGCATTATGGGGCTTTTTATTCTTTTAAGAAAGGGAATGGAATAAAGTGCATTTCGGTGCAGGGTATATTTCACATGTTAAGCTGATCCACACAGATACAGCACAACTATACAAATAAAAGAGTACAAGGTGTGCACAGACACCCATGACACCAAGGGCAGTGGCTACATCTGACTATAGGTTGAAAGAGTGCCATGAAGGCCCCAGAAAACCAGTGCCACCAGCTTAAAGCTGAGACACTTGATGAAGGGCACCCAGCATGGAACTGGCAGGCACTGTATTTTCAGATTTCAGGAATTAAGCTTTTCCATCAGTTTATAGCTCAAACTCTCTGGTGCCTTGGAAAAACTAAGTAAACCTACTCATTCTAAAATTGAGTGACAATGCAATAAACTCCCTGGTCCATCTTCCCAGTCTCTGCCATTACAACTGGCTCCTTTGGATTAGCACACGCAGCTCTCCAGCAGCTCTGGGGGAAAGATGAGATGATGAATCAGATCAAAAGAAATGCAATGGGCGGCACTTTCCCCAGTCGCTTTCGACCACTGACCAGAAAGGTAAAAAAAAAAAAGGCACAGTCCAATACAGGGACTCTACAGGAGTAAAGTGAGGTCAACAGGAACATCCCATGCCAAGGGCACAGCCCTTTTCTCTACGCATTAAGGGCTCAACTGATGAATTCATCAGCAGAGAAGAGACTGGTGCTGCCCCTCGACACAGCACCCAGGTTCTCCCACCCTGCAGTGTCCGCACAGGACCCACCACCACCTCCCCGTAAGCCTGGTGTGCACGTACGCGTGCTGGGATGTGTTGCAGCTCAGAATTTCAATACAGGAACCCACAGCTTGCAAAGGAAAACACATGAGCAACAAGAGATGGATGACTGCAGCAGCCTAGGGAAAAGTTCACTTCCAAAAACATTTGCTTTAAAGACAAAAAACCATGTTCATTCACCCCCAGCGTGGCTCATCACAGTGCACCGTGGCTCAGAAAGTGCTGCTTGTGCCCACATCTCCGATGGCCCCCAGTCATGGCCAGGTGATGGAGCCCTCCTCGCATCCTTGTCTTCCTCACGCATGACTCCACCAGATTGACTGCAGTATGAAATGACTCCAACCCACTCGTAATGGGAGAACACATCCAGCAGGCAAAATCCAGCTGGTATTTTGTGCTCATGGTAAATAGGATTACTGGCAGCAGTGAAAAGTGAAGTCTTCTGCTGAACAACACACTGGGGATGGCAGCTGCTTTCCAGCCTTGGACTGCAAACACCATCTCGCCAAAGCTTTCTGTACTAATGGGGCCCATTTTCTCTATAGGAAAGGAAAAAAGCAGGAGAGAATTCAATTTTTATGCTTCCAAGTCTCCTATTGATGTGCATGTGTTCAACTGCTCCCATTCCCATTAACACCCAGCATGGGGAGATTCAAACAACTTCAGAGCTGCTACAAGCTGGGATTGTCCAACAAATAGAGCAAAGGGGTTTTTTATTTAAAAAAGTGTTTTATTTTACTTGAAAATTTGCTGCACTAAATAATGTAGCACAGCTTTGATTTAAAAACCTGTAGTACTCAATGGAAATATTTGTCTCTAGCTAAAGTACAAACCAGAGCTGCCAACTTTTCCCGTTCATAATCCTCACCGACACCAACGGGAGTTGCATTTGCAGAGCAGGTCTCCACGGGGATCCCAGAGGGAGATTTCCTGACTCCGACATGACTTGCAGGCACTAAATGGCTGCCTCCAGGTTACTCAGGTGGAAGAACACACACAGTGTTCGCTTTGGGGGGAAAAAAGGTCTGAAACTGTCAATGAAAAGAAATCCCTCAGGTCTGACCATGAAATGGAGTGAATGACCAGCCAGCGAGGAGGGGAAAAGGAAGAAAAAGGGAAAATGAGAAAAAAGCAAATTACTTTCAATGTGCAATGCCAGAAGCAATCCTGAACTGAAACAAAGTTTCCCAAAAGTTCACGTTTAAAGTCGTAACTGTCTCAACAGTGCCCACTTAAGTGGATAAAACGCATGAAAAATTAAAAATTACAAGATCTCTTCCCATGTAAATGCCTCTCCACTAAAACCAGGGCACAGATTCCCAAGAAAAGAGTTCAGAGGTGAAGAGAAAGACCATTCTTCTTGTTCTGTGATGTGAAAACCCCAAGCACATTGCTGGTGAGCAATGAAAGGGTGACCACGCAGGAGTGGGGCCATCGACATCAGAAGGACATGGACCTGTTGGAGCAAGGCCAGAGGAGGCCATGGAGATGCTGGGAGGACTGGGAGCCCCTCTGCTGTGAGGACAGGCTGAGAGAGTTGGGGGGGTTCAGCCTGGAGAAGAGAAGGCTCCGGGAAGACCTTCGAGCCCCTTCCAGTCCCTAAAGGGGCTCCAGGAAAGCTGGGGAGGGACTCTTGATCCGGGAGGGGAGCCATAGGACGAGGGGGAAGGGTTTTAAACTGAAAGAGGGGAGATTGAGATGAGATGTGGGGAAGAACTCTTTGCTGTGAGGGTGGTGAGAGCCTGGCCCAGGTTGCCCAGAGAAGCTGTGGCTGCCCCATCCCTGGAGGGGTTCAAGGCCAGGTTGGAGGGGGCTTGGAGCAACCTGGTCTGGTGGGAGGTGCCCAGGGCAGGGGGTGGCACTGGATGGGCTTTAAGGTCCCTTCCAACCCAAACCATTCTGTGACTCTATGATATGACAGGGTTTCGTTGTCCCCAAGCTGATGCTGGTGGCTTTGTGGGCTCACAGCCCCTTACGGAGCCACCCCTGCCAGAACTACTGGGCTGCAAAAGCTGTCTGAGACTTTCTCCCTCTGGATTTGTTATGCACATTTGTGCTGGCAATTTAAATTGATTTTACCCTGAAATACTGCTGTGGGATTAGATACCGTCGCATGAGGTGCAGATGTACTTAACACAATTAGTAGCAAATACATAGATATTAAACAGAGGGGTGGGAGAATGAAAGACTCATAATTCAATACTTTGCTTAAAGCAAATATTGGTTTTTGAAAGGAAAAGCAAGGATCTCATTTCTTCCCTTCTTGTGCATCTTTCCCAGCACAACCATTTCATGCACTCTAAATAAATGCCTGAACGTCTTTGAAGACGTAAATTGGGATACAGCAAAGCAAGCTGCTAACACCGAGCTTTGTACTGCACAGTCCAAAGGGAGTCCACGGCAGGGACAAGGCAGAATGCATTAAATCTCAATTAGATCATAGTACACAACAAAGCACAGAACATTATCATCATATTTGCTCACCCAAGGATTAAGTGGTTTCCTTAGGAGAGGTCTGTGCTTGCGAAGCATCTTGGGGACCGCGCAGCTCTTCGTGGTGAAGAGCAGGCACCGCTCTGTATTCTTTTAATGAATTGCACCCATTAAAGACATCTCGTAACACAGTATTTTACATGTATGTGTGGAAGTGACAGACTGCAGGCTGTGAAGAGACACAGCTCAATATTTTGGAAGTGCTTCCAGAGTATTTTTAGCTAATATGCCTTACTGGTGACTGTCTGGATATGCCTGAATGTCAAAAATAGCTGTGTAGAAAGGAAAATAAGAAAACAGAAAAACAAAGAAAATATAAAAGAAAATAAAGCTTCGATGGCATACTTAAAAAAAAACCAAACATTAATAAGGTAATGTTCTAACCATTTTTAAAGCAATGATTTAGGCGACATTATGAAGTCATTATTTGAAAATGTGTTTGTTATACAATGCTTAGTATTAATAAGCCCTCATAATTATACGTGCAAACAGTTTATGCTTAGTATTATGAATGCAACCAGGTGAAGTGCACCCGAGAGACAAGCGGGCAGGGCTGTGTGGGGCTGGCAGTAGCCTCCAGCCTGGGCTACCACTGGCCTCTCTGGCCAGTCCTGGTGCATAAGCCCATACGGCAGCACCTCCTTCTGCAACAGGACCTGCAGAAGGCTTTATTCAGCCACACAAAAGGATTGCCCCATCCCTGGAGGGGTTCAAGGTCAGGTTGGAGGGGGCTTGCAGCAACCTGGTCTGGTGGGAGGTGTCCCTGCCCAGGGCAGGGGTTGGAACTGGATGATCTTTAAGGTCCCTTCCAACCCAAACTATTCTATGATTTTTCATCCCATCCTCGCCTCCGAGACAAACTAAGGTTCACTTCCACACAACAGCCCTTTTTCTACTAAATGCAGGTTTTGTTTTTTTTTTTTTTCCTTAGCAATACTTGCCACAACACCTGACTCTTACTCATTTCTTCCACCCAGTCATTTCCATAGCTCTAACCTCTGCTCTCTCCAAGCCAAACCCAACTTCTCTCTAAACTCTTCCAACATGGGGCATTTCAAGTGGTATCAGCAAGGACAGAATTCACCCAGTGCAAACAGTTTGCACTTCACTCCTAAAGATCAGTTAATGAAGTGCAAAACTTCAGGGCTGTTTGATTAAGGAGCTAAGGCTTGTAAAATCAATATGCTGGGGAGTGAAGCTTTCTTCATATTTAAGCATGGAAAAAAAAAAAAGTAGTCTTAAATTTTATGTAGAATCCAAATGCAACAACAGGAGCGCAGACACACTGTTTGTCAGTGTCTGTAGCTGTTTTATATAATTTACAAACGTTTGCTGTTAGTACACCTTAAAACACGCATTATTCAATAAATGCTGCGGAAATTATCTTAAAAGTGGCAGTGCCTTGACTCGCTCCTGCAAAAAGCACTATGATATCCGCACACTGCATTAGTGCCTTTTAAAAGGCTTCCCTTTCGGAGGAGCAGTACGTTTTCGGGAGTAGTCCAAAATCACAGCAACACCAGCGGCTTCTGCAGGGTCCCCATCAGCTCCCGAGTGAACCACTTTTAATTTGCGCCAATCAAACCTGTTCCCTGCCCGCACAAGAGTATTCAAAGAAGTGCACGCTTGATGAACGCACTCCACTGCCACACATACAGGCTTGAAAACTTCAAAGCAAGCCAATCATAATATTTTCATTAAAAACAGGAGCTATTATTCCTCCCTACAATGAAGCTGGAAAGACAGCCTCTGATCTCCACAATGGAGGGCTCTCTTGAAAAGGGACATCATGCTGGCTTTCAAAAATACCCATCTGGGACACAGAGTACACACACGACTATGAACCCTTCCAGCCTCAGAAGGCTTTTTTTTTTTTTTTACGCAAACCTGGCATCAAAGCACCCACCCTGCCCCAAAATAGCTCTGAGCTTCAGATGTTAGAACTCCCTTAATGGTTAGGATACAAGCTATATGGTCACAGCCCAAATTATATTATGCATCCCCTGACTGCACACACTGAGATTATGACTGCTCAGTGCACTCAGCACACACACGGCCACAAGGGAACACTAAAAGCAAATTCTGGTCCTGTCCATCATCCATAATTCAAGAGAAATCAGGGTTAGAAAAAGTGCATGAGCAATTGACATAATTTATATGCTGCAAGTGGGAGAGTTGGCAGTCTCTCGCATCATAAAGTTTAAATAACGGTAGTTTAACACCAGATGTACCCGCAGCTGTCCTGAGCATAATGCCATTAGCTCCATTACAGCATGGAGCCCACCCTTCCTTAGCTCCTTACCCCCACCCTTGCCCCACCACCAGCCAGCTTAATGCAGGGTTCCACCAGGAACGATCAGTCAAGCACAAACTACTTGGTACTACCATCATGAAAAAGAGAAAAGCCAAAAAAAAAAAAAAAAAAAAAAATCAAAAAAACCACACCTTGAAAAATGTTGTGATGCAATTGATTGTGAAAGATGTTACTTTTAGAATTAAAGGAGAAAATAAAAAAGTAAATATCGGCATCTCTTCTGAAAATACAGACAGTCTTCCAGCAATGGCGCAAAGTTTTCAAGATGCTGCCATGAATTCTGATCGATGTGGTGACATTTACCTTTGGAGGATACACTCTCTTCCTGTTGTAAACTAACAAAATATATTCTTCTTTCCACTGACTTTAGACAAGGGATTATCAAATTAATTCAGTGTGTGTATGCGCTGAGGGGTATTAATTGATTGTTCAATCTAAACCAGCTTTCGGTCAATATTTTTCACAAACAAGAGAAAGCTGGAAGAGCATCTGCTTCCTCCTACCATCCTCAGCTTCATCCATAGCTTATTTTTTCTCAGTGGAAAACCTAAGCTTCCCAGAAATGAAGGATCCCATGAATCCAAGAGCAGGGTTGGGAATGGAGTTGCCAAAAGTCCCACCTGTAGATCAGCTTTTTCAACTGATTCGTTCTCTGTCTCCTCAGTCCCTCTGCTCATAGAATGCCTAAAGAGGCAGAATATAACTGAGACCACTGGCAAATGCAGAACTAAATTTGGTGAACACCTAACCTAGGAAGCCCAAGCCAAGCCTACAGCCTACCCACAGCTCCTGCTCTTCAGCCAAACTCTTTTCAACAGAGGAATTTTGCAGAAACCACGTGAGAACTTGGAGAGACAGATCCCTAAAGAGAGGGAGCTAATGAAAATCACCATCACCCTCTCAGTTTCACAGTCCCCTGCACATATCACGATGCCATCACACCATTATCAGTCTAAATATCACTTTTCTGCAGTTAATGCTGCAATACCAGGTTTTGGTTTTTTTTGTTTCCCGCATGTTGTGTTCAGATGGTGATATAGCTAAGCTGTTAAAAAAAATATATATAAATAAATAAAGAGTCAGCATCAGCACAGAGCCTGAATCTTTGGTCAAGAAATCCCTTTTCTACAGCCCATGTGAAGATTCAGCACCTCCGTTACAAAGATGATGAGACACTTCCCGATTTAGTCTTGAAAGACAAAACTTGGTAAGCACACAGTGACAAGAAAGGACTATTTCCCCCCCCACCACCTCCGATTCAGCTAACAAGAGCCAGCAGCAAAGCAGAACAGGTCTGACGGGAAGTGGCAACACTGACATAGCTGCCCCCTCCTCTCTTTCAGAGCAGAAAATGGAAGTTAAGCAAAGAAGTAAAGTCTCAGACACCAGTCACCTAAAAAAAGAAACACCCCAAAAAACTTCAATCTCCACTCAACATCACTTTTTAACTACACTGTTTCCAGGGAGATGTGTCTCCATCCCCAGCTGTGCTGAGCAGCACCTTGTATTATCTGAGGGACCAAGGGCCCCTGAGTTATTGGGTTCCCTCCTCCTTTCCCCCCCCCCCCCCCCCTTTTCTCTAGGTCATGATATAATATTCTTATCTGAGCTTTCAGAGCACCTCGTCTAGACAAACAGCTCGCTCTCTCCCCACCTTTCACCCAGGAGCACACTTGCGCATGGAAAATAAAAGGTGCGAGTTTGAAATACGGCACTGAGCACCCCTTTTAACGCAGCCACATGAACTGCCATCGCAAAGCGCTTCACATGGGATTTACAACACACATTTTTCTACTACATGAGGTGGAGAGAGAAATCTGCAAAGGAGGCAGAACATAATTTAGGTTTATTTATGATTTATCTTGTTTCTTCCAGTAGCTGGAGAAGAATTTAAATTAGGCATTTCCAGCACTTCTCTGAACACCTGAACCTCCACGCACCCATGAAGTTCAGTGAAAGCTCTGGACCATGTTATCCCCTAACTAACAAAACACAATATATGGCATCCCTGCTGCCACCTTATACTGACAAAGTGTTAAAATTAGTGCCACATCTGGAACCAGCAAATATTTTGAGCAAATTAGTAAGACGAGCGACTTGATAAAATCTCTCTCTCTGAGCTAGATAGCTTACAGCTGAGTAATGAAAACATGGAGGGGGGGAAAATCCACCAAAATCCCATACTCCAATCTGAACAACCAAACGCGGGACTTCTGCAGCTTCCTTTCTGGTGGCTACAGACTGCAACACTACAAACAATAAACCCAAGGAAAACTAATTGTTAGGGAAGTTTTATATCGGGTCAGTGTAAGCAGTAGGGTCAGAAGAACGTGTTGAGCTCAGGGCTGATACTACCGCAATGATCTCCATAAGCTATTGGGGGCTACAGATAGTAAAGAGTTATCCAAAATCACATTCAAGAGAGAACAAAGCATTGCTGAGGCAAAAGCACTTCTTTATTGACCAGGGAGGAAAGAAGTTCCACGCAACAAGTCAGAATTACTCCTTGAAGTACTTTGATAGCACTTGGAGGTGCCCCCCACCAAGCATGGCCTCACCGAGCTGATGAGAGCAGAGGAGCACAGCCCAGGGCATGCAGCTGCTCCTCCAGCAGCTAGAAGCATCCGTCACCCAACATGAACCTGCCCGAGGCTTATTTTGTTTTCCTATTTGTGGGCGAGCAGGAATAATGCCTCCCAGCACATGCATCCCACTTCTATTTTCCTCTGTTTCCATAAGGACTCCAACACTCAGCGTGTTCCCTGGGCCATGGCACCAGTGCACGCTCAACCCTCCTCATCCACGCGTTCTCGGGGAGCACCAGCCCTCACAGGGGACTGGGGCCCCCACTCAGACCACACACCCGACAAGGTCTTTGAGACACACTCTGGAGACAGCACGGAAAGGATGTCACTGCTTGGCAAGCATTGGCCAACTCACCCAACTCCTCTCCAAGCCTAGGAAGCTCAGCAGAGCCATCTCACAGCCCCCACATCTCAACTGGTCAAACTCTTGTCTCCAAAGAGTAGACCAGGTACTGTCCTCAGCAGTAGGAAACAACCCTGTCCACTGGGCCATACCAGACATCAGACCACACAAATTGCCTAGCCATTGCTTCTGTAATAATCCAGAGCTTACTCACCTGGGACATCAACCTCTCCTTGGTGCTCTTCCTCATGCTTGCTATTCCCAAGTCTCTTCCATGCTGACTCCATGCGACCACACAGAGGAACAGCAAGGAGTAACTGGAGGGAGCCTGGATTTATCAGAAGGCCTGAAGGTGCTCCCCGCCCCTTCCCCAGTCAGCACCACCAGATGCAACGCATCAGCAAGACTCAACTTTGCTCCTCCTGCTCCCACCCACACCTGAGTCCCATCATGTGCACACAAACGATCTATGTTCCTAGGAGTAAAGGCCCAGCCAGGTTCCAACACAGAAATGGATTTCTCACTTCAAATGAAGCAAAAAAAAATGAAACTTTGGAAGTGTCAAATTTACAGGTTTTTAATCCAAAACATTTTAGGGACAAAGTGAATCTACTCATGAGACCCTTGGTACTAAGATGTGCAGAACCATCTAGGGAAGGTTTTCCCTTCTTGATCCTTGCAGTGATTTTTGCTTTTGAAGCATCTGGAGATCACGGACCTTCAGTGCTGCATCTCAGGTGTGCTTAGTTTGCCAGAGCATAGCCCCCTGCCCCGTGGCACAGAGCCGGGGTGTTTTGGCTACCTACAGTAGAGCTGGGCACACGGCAGCAGCTGCACTGTTAACGGGCAGCACATTCCAAATTCTCCATTAGTCTCTGCTTTCACCCTGCAGATTGAATTGAGAAGTTGGAATATTCCCCTGTTCAGCACAAAACCAATACTCTTTTGAAAGCATGCGAAAGATTAAAATATAAGGTGTTTGTGGGAGGTGTAGGAGAGTGAGACTGCGCTAATTGCTCAGCTGATTGCAACTCTACAGGTGACACCTGTGTTGACTCTCCTCCCTCCTACCAATTTAAATGACACACGGTCTCCATCCCAAACCAGCAAACCCGGTGCCCCTTTCACTGGTGTGCCTGATGCAATGTCCTACAAAGAACCCACATCTCCAGGCAACTGAACAGTGCATTCCCAGTATCCTTCAGAAATACGTTTTAGATTATATGAAGCATTGCAAACACGTAGTTTATATTATGCTGTGATTTTCTGGTATCACACAGAAGAATGGGGAACCACACGGATCAGCAGTTCCCTGAAGGGCACATCCCTAAGGGACAGAGAGGCGCAGAAACCTCCCAGACAGAAATGTAACACGAAAGACCTAGTAAGAAACCTTAGAAAATTCAAGAAGGAAGTGATGTGCCTTCTCATTCCTAAGGTATCATGGACAAACTACTCCTACTTTCAATTAAAAGTAGCGCCAGGTGAACTTGCAAATGCAATGTTAGAATTTGGAGTCAGCAGCCCCCACTGGCTTTTGCTTTGTAAACACCAGTTTGCAAAACCTCATTGAGCATTTATGAATTTGATCCTTGGTAAAATTTTATCCCTGTTTACAACTCGAGTTGCAAGAACATAACAGTGCTGGGAGGAAAAAAAAAATAAAAATCTAACTTACTTTAGCCATTAGCATAGTGAAGTGTTCTCATTTTCTCATTTTGGTTAGGGAAACCAGTGTTTTTGTCTGCATGGTGTTACTTTGATGGCTAAATTCCAGATTTCCACCCACAGAAATTACCGTTTGCCTCCCAAAAATGCTGGAACCAGTGTATATACAGAGAGGGCTGTTTGTGCAGGTCACCCATGAGCAGCCGCTGCTACATCCCACGGTGCCAGCAGCCACATCCTCAGCACACCTTTGATCATCTTTAGCTGCGTTTTGCCCCACGTAGGTTATTGCTGAATTTAATGGAAGTGGAATCAGAGTGTGAGTGCGGATGGCAGATGCTGCATTTAACACCTACCACAATGAAAGAGAAACTAAAAATCCCTTTTTTTTTCTGGAACATCCAGAATCCCCTGAAAGCAGCAGGAACTTTGCTGTTAATGTCAGTGGAAACAAGAACTCCTGGTTGTATTTATTCCCTCTAGCCTACCAAGCTATATTTAAATCCCTTTCCTCAATAGGAAGGAACTTAACCAACCTGGAAAACAACAAATCAATGCTACTTGCATTGTTTTTCATGTCTGACTACACATTAATGCTGTGTCAGACACCATCAGCGTCAGAAGAGGCATCAGCCTTTGCCAGAACTGCAGCATTTTCTGAATAAAAAAGGAAGAGAGATTAAGAGGGATGAGAAAAAATTATTAATTGCCCAGGACATTGTTCATGTTGAACCTCCCCTGTGATTTGGGCAGGGCTCCTGCCCCTGGAAACAAGAACTGGGAGATTTTTCCACATTGCGAATAGGGATTTCCTTACAGCGCAACTGGTGGATGGAGAATTGGTTTCCTCACCAGTTTAACATGATCCCGAAGGCCCAGCTGGGAGACTCCGCTTTCTGCATCAGACGGGGAAGTTTCTAAGCAATAATATCGAGCCAGAACTCGACATTGTGCTGTCAGATAAAATTCTCATTCCTACAAGTCCAGCAGCCGCCTTCCCACCATCTTCAAATAACTGATACCCTGTGGCATCTCTTAGCCATTCTTTAATGAGGTATAATTAATGGGTGAGAATTGTTTGCAACGTTTTCATGTTCACGTTAACTTATTTCAGAAGAATACAACTGCACTTACAAAGCTTCAAAAACATACAGTAAAAACGTACAGGTTTTAGGGACATCTTTTCCTTACATATTTAGTTACATTTTAAACTGCTTTTAATTCCAAATGCTATATGGTTATATGTGCTGGTCACTGCTGGGTGCCCTGGGCATCCTGTAAGCCAAAGGGACAAGGCAAAATGTCACAGTCAGGTATTTAGAGAAAGAATTTAGAGAAAACCACAGAAGCCAGGTAAGAAGCCACATAAGTCCATGGGACCTGATGAAATCCATCCACGGGTCCTGAGAGAACTGGCGGACGAAGTTGCTAAGCCCCTCTCCATCATATTTGAGAAATCGTGGCAGTCTGGTGAAGTTCCCACTGACTGGAAAAAAGGGAACATAACTCCAATATTCAAAAAAGGAAACAAAGAAGACCCGGGAAACTACAGGCCGGTCAGTCTCACCTCTGTGCCTGGCAAGATCATGGAGCAGATCCTCCTGAAATCCTTGCTAAGGCACATGGAGAATAAAGAAGTGATTGGAAACAGCCAACATGGCTTCACCAAGGGCAAATCGTGCCTGACAAATTTGGTGGCCTTTTACAATACTGCCACAGACTTGGTAGACAAGGGCAGAGCGACTGACGTCATTTACCTGGACTTATGCAAAGCATTTGACACTGTCCCGCACGACATCCTGGTCTCAAAATTGGAAACTCATGGATTCGATGGATGGACCACTCGGTGGATAGGGAACTGGCTGGATGGCCGCATCCAAAGGGTTACAATCAATGGCTCAATGTCCAGGTGGCGGCCAGTAACGAGTGGTGTTCCGCAGGGGTCGGTACTGGGACCAGTACTGTTTAACATCTTTGTCGGTGACATGGACAGTGGGATAGAGTGCACCCTCAGCAAGTTTGCTGATGACACCAAGCTCGGTGGCGCAGTTGACACGCTGGAGGGAAGGGATGCCATCCAGAGGGACCTAGACAGGCTGGAGAGGTGGGCTCATGCAAATTGCATGAAGTTCAACCAAGCCAAGTGCAGGGTCCTGCACCTGGGACGTGGCAACCCCAGGCACAAATACAAGTTGGGTGGAGAATGGCTGGAGAGCAGCCCCGAGGAGAAGGACTTGGGAGTGCTTATGGATGAGAAGCTCAACATGAGCAGGCAGTGTGCACTGGCAGCCCAGAGAGCCAACCGTGTCCTGGGCTGCATCAGGAGAAGTGTGGCCAGCAGGTCTCGCGAGGTGATTCTGCCCCTCTACTCTGCGCTCGTGAGACCCCTCCTGGAGTACTGTGTCCAGCTTTGGAGTCCTCAACACAGAAAGGACATGGACCTGTTGGAACGGGTCCAGCGGAGAGCCACGAGGATGATCAGAGGGATGGAGCACCTCTCCTATGAAGACAGACTGAGAGAGCTGGGGTTGTTCAGCCTGGAGAAGAGAAGGCTCCGGGGAGACCTTATAACAGCCTATCAATACCTGAAGGGAGCCTACAGAAGAGCTGAAGAGGGACTCTTTGTCAGGAAGAGTGGTGACAGGACAAGGGGCAATGGTTTTAAATTGGAAGAGAAGAGATTTAGATTAGATATAAGGAAGAAATTCTTTACAGTGAGGGTGGTGAGGCACTGGAACAGGTTGCCCAGGGAAGTTGTGGATGCCCCATCCCTGGAAGTGTTCAAGGCCAGGCTGGATGGGGCTTTAAGCAACCTGCTCTAGTGAGAGGTGTCCCTGCCCATGGCAGGGGGGTTGGAACTAGATGATCTTTAAGGTCCTTTCCAACTCTAGCCATTCTATGATTCTATGATTCTATGATTCTAAGTGGAAAGATTTAATTCATTGATGCTGGATATAGGAAAGTAGAAAATGTATACAGCTCTATGCAAAGAGAGTCGAGTATGGAAAGGCTGCAAAACCAGTGCTCTCAGTTAGAAAATGTTATCCCACTGAAATTCAGAGAAATCTGAAAAATTATTTAATGTCTTCTCCCATAAAAATTTGGAAGGACTATGGTAGAACATAAGGAATAAAATTAATTCCTTAGTTTATCACTTTTTCTAGAGGGAATTTAAATATATTTTACAACTAAAAGTTTGTACAGCTAAAAACTTCTAGCAAACATTGAAAAGACTGTTCACAAAGAGCACTTAGCATTGCATATGGTAATAAAAAGACAGTCGAGATTTGCAGACCAAGGCTGTCTGTCATACTTAAACTGAAGTATAAGCCCACGGTAATGTATTCTCCTTGTTAGGTCTCCTAAAACACTAACCAGGGTATACCGAATAGACTTTGGAGAGAGAAAGGGCCATATCTCTGAATACAATAGAAATACATTTTCTCAAGGACAGGAGAGCTCATGGCTCTTCCCTGCATGTTATAGACCTTAAAGATGCCAATATTTAATAAGGTGTAAGGACCAACAAAGGACCATAGAATGGTCTAGGTCGGAAGGGAATTTTAAGATCGAGTCCAACCACCAACGTAGCACTTCCAAGTCCACCACTAACCCACATCCCTCAGCACCACATCTGCCCATCTTTTAAATACCTCCAGGGATGGCGATTCCACCACTGCCCTGGGCAGCCTGTTCCAATGCTTGACAACCCTTTCTGGGAAGAAATTTTCCTTAATATTCATCCTAAACCTCCCCTGGCACAACTGCAGGCCATTTCCTCTCATACTGTCGCTTGTTACTTGGGAGAATGTAAAAAAAAAAAAAAAAAAAAATTCTTAAAAAAATCCACCCAAAGGGCCTTTAAGAAAACAATAATAAATAAAAAATCCCTGAGATTTTCACAGGCGCAGTCCCATATTCACAGCACAGCAGCTCGGCTGTGCCCTAGGGCAATCCCTCTGGCCATAAGGCAGAGCCTGGTCCCAACGGGAGAGGGTCAAAGGGATGCTCAAGGTCCCACTCCTGCTGAACCAACCCTCAACAGAGACCCTGCAGGAGCCAAACGCCGTAGCAGAGGGGTCACTCGTGCCACGGCAGGGACATACACATTATCCAGCTTGGAAACACACTGCCAAGCAGCAGGTCCCTGTGGGAGCACAGCCATGCTGGCAGCAGCATCGCCTCCAACCTGCCAATGCCCGGCTAATTCCAACACCTGGGAACGTGCTTGAGATGGGTTAAGCTTTAACCAATTCCTTCTTCAAAGCTTTGCAGCCCAGCCACGTTACAACAGCTTAAAGACTATCAAAACTCTCCCTCTGAGCAGGATTATTAGAGGGCTGAGACCAGCCATTTTAGTAATTATCTTTGGGTGGCATTGTTTACTTCTGCATATTTGAGCGGTGCTATTTTTCCATCAGATATGGTTTTGTAGCTGGAAAAAATGGCTCAAGTGCATTACAGCATCTTTAATCTTTGTTCACGTGCAGCACTGAACTTCTTTGAAATATTCAAAGTTTAACCAATTGATTTTGCTTCCGGCAAGTCTCACTTGTGTGTAGCTTTGCAGAGTGCACACAGACCTGCACTCTGAAATAACTACCTATTTATCTACCTGATCTATTTACAGAAGAATGAACACACATCCATTAATACATATCTAAAGTCTACAAGACAGAAAGTGGTCGGTATGGAGTAAAGCAATCACAGTAAGGAGCAAGAAACTTTCCTTGATCATAGAATCATAGAACGGTTAGAGTGGGAAGGGACCTTAAAGATAATCGAGTTCCAACCCCCCTGCCATGGGCAGGGACACCTCCACTAGAGCAGGTTGCTCAAAGCCCCATCCAGCCTGACCTTAAACACTTCCAGGGATGGGGCATCCACAACTTTCCTGGGAAACCTGTTCCAGTGCTTCACCACCCACCTTCAACTGCCTTTGCTTTGCAATATGGCAGGAGCAAGAAGGACAGACAGGAGGGCAGGGGATGCAAAATGCTGATACTCATCCACTTTGTCTTGTTTGTGGCTTCTTTCTTGTTTATTCATAGATTTCATGTTAAGTTTATCTCTGGAAAATCATATAGGAATTTATCACTATACTTTTTCAAAATGCCACATAAATATCAACTACCCTTACTTAGCTTAATCGCTGTGCTGTAGGTGTTAATGAACGTTATCCTTCATGCAGAGAAGTTTCCATAAGCAGCCAAAGTGAGCAAATCCTTCTAAAGCCTTCACATTTTCCTGTCACATCATCAAAACTGTAGTAAGGGATTGTGTCATAAAAAGGTGGAGGAGCAAGATGCAGACAAGGGCAAGGAGCGCTGATTTTTTTTGAGACAACAGACTTATCTCCCAGCCTTGTGCATAAACACCTTACCAAAAGGCAGTGCTCAACAGCAAGTGGATTCTTGGCACAGTGAGGAGGTTAGAGATCATGATCAGAAGCATTACACGTGGTTTGCTTCTCCTCATCCCAAACTATTCTAACGCCCAGACTTCATGTGCTTTTTCCATGTTGAAGCAAGAGAAAAAAACATTGACCATAAGTAAACTGAAATATTGTGCCCACCGCCCGAAAGAACAGCTCGCCATGCCTCATTTTCTATTAATTCTGTAGGACTTTGCTGTCTTTAAAATGTGTTTTCCTGCTTTCCAATTCCCCTCTGCCCAGTGACAGCAGTTGGGAGATGTCACATAAGTGACGTTGCTGGGTCCTGACACCGCAAAGCAAGGTGGTCAAATTAAACCTTCTGCAAAAGGTACGCGCAGCTCCCCTGCTGGTTTTCTGGTAGGGGTTGTCCAGGCAGAGCCTTCCCCGCCATTCGCTCTAAGTGTGCAGCCAGACCTCCTCTAGCACAGGGGCCATCAATCAGACCCGTGCCAGCAACCTTGGTGCAAAATACACATGCCTGTCTGCAGAGGGAAAGACCACGTCACTGAGTGTGGAACCTTTCAGAATGGAAAAAATATCAAAAAAATTAAATAATATAATGTTTTTTCAGTAAGGTCTTTAGAAGAAAAATTATGCTTCTACTTTTTTTATAGAGTTGCATGAAATAGAGTTGCATGAAGACAAGAGACGGCATTATTCGTATTTATGACGCCTTAAACAGACCCTAAATGTTTCCTGTCTTCAATTTAGTTCAGCCTCTAATAACCTATTAATAGGAAAATGACGGTCAAGCCAACATAAGCTTAGATGTCTTTTCACGATACGCTTTCCTTTCACATTGCAGAGACGCTCTTCCCATCAAGTCAAGCTATGAAAAAAAACCCAAGCCACCCCTTGAAGTGCTCCAGAACTTAGGAAAACATTCAAATCCTTTTCAAAATACATCTTGGCACTTTTCTCTGAATGCAATTAATACTTTTCTCCTTCAATTAGACACATTGATGCATATATTGAAGTTTAAAAAGAAATAAATCCTTGGATGGATTGTCCTTTTCAGAACCGTACTCTCCTTGCTCTGTTCCTCTGTCCTATCTTGTCACTTGAAGCTTGCATTTCTATCAGTAGGAGTTTTCTCTCTAGCTTCAATGAGAGCAGTATTTATTTCAGCATGGGCACCTCTTCCATCCCAGACTGGATCCTGGTCATAACGTGCCTTGAGTCTGACTTCCAGCACGCAGGTCCTCCCATCCCAGCTTCATTCGCTCATCCCAGCTCAAGGGATGCTGCTGCTCTTCACGAGGCAGGAAGACACGTGTACCAGGAGCTGCCCTGCAAGGCTTTCTGCTGTGCCAGCACGTCCATGGGATGCACTTATTAATTCTCACTATTTTGATGCAGCTGTTAGTGCTCAAAAAGAAGTTATTCACAGCTCTGTTCAAGGTTCACAGCAGCAATAATTTAAAAATCTCCTGAAAGGTTTTTAAACAAACACAGTCCTCAAATGCTGATGGGTATGAATGTTCCTCATTTCTGGCAGACCTTGGTTCTACTTCAGTAGTTGAACCGTTAACTTATGGAATGAAAGTGATGTAAACGTTTTTCACAGCAATCAATTGGCACTATTGTGATTTACCATCCTTTTTTTTTTTTTCCCTGAACAGATGCAGCAGATATATTCCTGAAGGAGTCATTTAAGCCACCCGAGGCAGAGAGGGGCTTTGTCTTAAGGCATTTTGGCAAACTGCAGTCCCTGACCAAGAAGCATCTGCTGAAGCTGCTCGCGGGTTGCCCGAGCTGCAGCCCTGTGCCAGCACCATGAGCAACAGCTCTGCCAGACCTCTCCTTGCATCAAAAATCCACCTTCCCAAGGGCATTGCTTTTTACAGCAAACAAAAATGCAGGTTTAGCCCTCAACTCATCACCGGTCTCAGGTACCCTGGGAAATCCTACGTTGTCACAGCCCAGCAAGCTTTTCTTCTCACCAGATGAACCCACAGAATGGGCATGTCTTACCGTTCAGCAAAACATCACCACCACTACGTTCCCTCCTGCATGCACTGCAGTTTGCCCTATCAATACCTTGACTCGGCACTTGAAACTCTTGACTTTATTAATGAGGAAGAAAGTGTCTCTGTACCAGCTTCTCTATTTATTTGGAGAGCTGGTGCCATCTCTGATGGAGAGGGGAAAAAACTAGGTATTACCAAAGAGAATAAATGATACATTTTCAAGCATGACACCATCCCCTTTCAGCTCTTTGAATGCATTGCAAATTTAATTGAAATTTCTTCCATGGTTTTCTATTTTGAGATTGTAGTGAGATCCTCTGGGCCTATGAGGAGCGATGCTGTGTATTCACCTACCAAGAACATTGGAATTCATGTACTGAAGTTTCTTCATTAGTTTACTTTACGCTTTCCAAATGATCAAAGCAGATCTTAATTTTTCATGAAGAGGAAAATTGCACCTTTTTGCATGGTAGAACAACTGGGTTAATTGTCAACATTAATGTTGTATTTGTTTCTCAAGAAGCCGCCAAGCCTTTCTATCATAACAAATATGAGTCAAGGCAGAGTCACTGCAGAGAGCAGGGGAAGCTACGCTGGGTCCTTCCTTCAAGCATGTGCACACACCAGACCAGTAGTTTGGACCTGCTATTTCAATTTTGCATTTTGTGATGATCAAACACCTACCGCCAACAGCTTGGTTTTGCATGGAATGGGAAGTCTTAGAGCACCAAAAATGAAAGAGTTTTTATTAAAAAGACACTTTCATCCAATTTTCCACATTCGGGTCACCATTTTATGTTTTAGGGAGAAGCAACTATGTCTTCCTTTACAGCTAAAAACATATAGCATATGCTGAACATTTCTGAAGCCTTTAATGAAGCCTGAATGTCTTCCTATGAGTTTCCTCAGTAGTTCATCAGTAGCCTTTGGGTTGTCACATTGATGTCCAGATTAGAAAAGGCACTACAGGAATCATCAAGTGAAGTTTCACAGACTGGATTTAAGCAAAGAACATGCCTCTAAGCAAACCTACCACTACAAATATCTGCTGAACTTGAAATCTACCCTTGGTGTGGTGACGTCCATGGCTGCTCTTTAGCAAGTCAAATGGAAGATGTGGGTGCAAACATGAGGATCTTTTGGCTCCATGAAACCCACTGTTTCAAGCTCAGCTGCCTGGCACCAGGGTCTTAACACGTGGAGTTTTATTCTGGACCTGAATCAACTCCAGCAGTGGGAGGGGAGTATCAGACAACGTGCCGATACCACCCATTTCTTTGTGAATCTACACCACCAAGAAATAATGCAACCACCCCATTCCTCCAGATACCCTTCTTCTCACTTCAATGGACATGACAAATTACATCTAAAAAGGGAACTTTAATGAACAGAAGTGAACTTCTAATGAAGGCAGTATTGATAAAATGTCAAGCACAGGGGGGTTCTGCTCCCAACTCATTTAAATACACATGGAGGGAGAAACAAGTAGTTAACGCTTCCCAGCTTCCCCAGGGGTCAGATCCGAACATCTCCCTCAGCCCAGGTCTGGGGAATGGCAAGAAGGGAGAGCAGAAATGGAAGTTAATTGCTGCGCACAAGACCTGCCCTACGGAGCCTGCAAACCCGCGTGGGACAATTCAATGTGCCTGCACAGGTACAGCGCGATGCTGCCATCTCCCTGGCAGGGATGCCCACCTGGCAGCCTCCCGCACATTTTATGTCCAAAAAATTCGAAAGAATAGAAAGGACGAGTCTAGTTACCACAGAAAAAAGTAGGAATAATGGAAAAAGCATGATGAAACCAAGAGACCGCAGCAATGCTGCAACTGTGTTATTCAAAGCTCCATTAATGCTGCTACAGACAGGGACCTGCAGCGAGGGATTTTCATGTACTTCTATCACAAAGCACACTTCAAGAGACAGGGCTCTTAATGGCCTCTGGTTTCATCCGTCTGTGCAGTGTACTTGGTGTTCTAACCTCAACTACTCTCCACCTCGTTTTATGGAGAAAGTCCTCCAAAAGCACAAAGTCAGTATTCGCCAACTTGGTAAGTTCATGGTTCTGACACCTCTCCTGTCAATGCTAAACTCCTACTATTTTTGTAACTCCTACTATTTTGTATGCAATAAGAAATTATGATTTATTTTTTTTTTTGGTGACCACGACTGCACATGGGCTACCCATGAATTAGGCACCGCTGTGGTTTGAAAAACAAGCAAAGAAACTTAAAGATGCCGCTTTTGTTCACATTGTGAAAGGCAGATGCATTTGAGAGTCGGACTCATTATCGCACCCTGGGCAGCTCCCCCGTGGTGATACCATGAGCAACAGGACAACAGCTTGTCTAATGGGAAGCTGGAATCTGAGCGTGACTGACTAAATCACCCTCGAAAAATAAAAAAAAGGATACAAAAAAGGGGGGGTGTGTGTCAAATGGAAGCAACAGAGCAGTTTTGCATGGTGGGGACATGAAATAAACTCTGCTGCAGCACAGCAGAAGACTTTGGGCTGAGTTTTACCAGCCGTTCAAAATAAGACCTCCAGCAGGAGCCTCACCCTAGACAAGGCTTCCTCCCTGTGACACAGGAGGAATCCTCCCCTATTTCTGGATCCAGCCATTTCAAAATAAAACAGGAAAATGGAGCAGAACCATATCAGCAAACATTGGATCAATTAAAATGTATTTTGATGCTTTTACTGAAAGTATCGAGACGACAAAAGAAGCAAGCCACAGAAAAAGATTTACTACTACCAAGACCAGAACAGTTTGACATTTGTGACAACATACTCATCAATCCTGCCAATGCAAACTGTATTTTCATTTTATAGAGTTGTGGGTATTAGCCAGTTTTCCTCCTTATGGAATACATTCTTTACTTGCAACGTTTTCACTGAAAATAAGCAGCACAACAGCCCTGACAGAGGCTGGGCAAGATACTATGGCACTTGGATGTCCTTGAATCCATTTGAAAGCATTCACAGAGGTACTGAAACGTTCATCAAAAGGACATAGTTATAGATGCATTTTAGAGTCTTAACTGCGTGGTCTGCCAACACATTAATTTTCTGTTTTCCTTGGCAGTGTTGTGATGTTTACAACACTACTTCATTCAGTTTAATTAAAAGTCTCCCATCATATTTACTCCAATCACACCTTATTTAGAGATCAGTAAATAAATAGCTGAATTTTGTTATTTATGGCGATGTTTAGTTTCACTGTAACCTCATCACAGGATGTATTTTACAGCCTTCTGTCTTACAAATGATTGAGCATAACTGCCGCAATATTACAGACCAAGTAAAATTAATCTCCCCTTTTACTTCTGATCCTTTTTATTAACCATCATGTTTTAAAATTGTAATCAAGCCACTGTACAAATGCAAAACTTAACCTGAGTTTAATCACCTGTTTTGTGCTTAGGGAAAAAAAACCCTCACACTTATCTTTATCAAGAGAAGTGATAACTATGTGTGCAATGTCACTAAGGGCACGGTCTTGCCAGGTGCATTTTAAAGCCTACTTTTCCTTTGCTGCCGCACACCGGGACTGCAGTGACTGGCAGATGTACTCATTTTGTGTTGCTATTGGTTTCCAAAGTCATTATTTAAATTTTCAGCAACATCCTCACTCCTTCCAGGAGACATTCAGATGCACAGAGGAGTTTAAGTCATTGATTTCAAATGCTCTTGATGGAAATGCTTAAAAGGGAAGAGAGAGGCATAACAGGAGTTCCTCTGTTTAAAATAGTGTTAAATCATTGAATCACTTCAGATATTGTATGTGCTCCTAAATTTCTAACTTTGAAATGATTTGAAAGGGTTTCTAGAGGAGTGAATGGGCTCCACGTGGAGCCGCAGGGATGGGCTCTGTGCAATCAGGCTTAGCAACCATGCTATCCCATTAAAAATATAAAAGCACCTTAAACCCTCTGGAACTTGGGAATCTCCAAGTAAAAGTGGGGATCTGGTGTTTGGAATCGGTGTTACAGCTAAATTCTTACAAAAGAAACCCCCAGCTTCTCCAAGGCTGAAGAAAGCAAGAGATGCTTTAACAGGCTGCAAAATAGCATTAATTACTAGTGGTTAAACATTTGAGGAAAGAGAATGTGTTAGCCTGTCCAGCTGCAGGTGTCAATGAATTCTGTTAATTAAGTTTACCCTTGTAAAATAATTAAGTTTTACAAGTCTACAAAAAGACTCTATTTTGCTTGTATCTTGTTGGTGAAAAGATCGTTAAGACTTAAGACACTAAGATCACAGGTTGGTTGAGACCTTGCTGTGAAGGCAGCAAACCTCAGAGTATCCTTCCAGCGTGGGCAGAAAGCTATGAGGTGTCACTATGAGGGTGAGAGGGGCCTCCTAAAAGACTTAAAATTGTTTTCCATAATGTTTCCACCACATTTCTGCCCTTGGCAGGCAGCTGCAATGCATCTTCCCTCCATGGCAAGAACAAGGAGAAATTTCCCATTTAACTTCTATCCTTTAAGACTCTCTGGAGTACCCTTATTCCCAAGCAAGCCTGCTCTGCCTATTCCTCCATCAGCATCTCCTGTCTTACCCTCTAGAAACAGGAAACCAATATCACAAAGAAAAACTTGTAATAGCTTTAAAACATCCTATAAAAGAATGTGATTTAAGAGCCTTATGCACTGATTTAATTTAAACACGCTTGGCTGGCCAGAAGTGGGTAACTTTTGGCAAAAAATGGGAACAATACCACAACCCTTACTCAGTAGGAACTTGAGCAGTTTTTATTCCAAGATTTTTCCACCACTTGCCTGGTCCCAGTCCCAGAAACCTGCTGCACGGTCAACACATCAGCTCAACACTCCAGTCAGGTGCAGGATTTGCACCAGTCTCCCCCCTCCCTTCCCATTCTCCCACTATATACCTCTTCCTCTCTTCCTCTGCTTCTCCTTTCTAGTTAAGTTCCTGAAAATAAGGACAACCAGGCAGTTAAATAGAGAATAAGACACCTGAAGTCCCTGCTAGTCCCATAGTTCCTGGACATACAGTGAAATTACAGAGCAAGAAGAGGAGTAAGCCAGGATTTCTGGCAGGAACAATCATTCAAATGGAAAATCCAACAGCACTATCAAAACTGGGACAAAAACTTTCCCTATAAAAGTTAGTATCAGAGGGAGAGGGAACTAAGAGCTTATTGATGAAATTAAGTCTTTACTAACTTAAAATTTACATGATTTGGTTTTACTTTTACTGGGTTTTATTCTAATAGAAAAGTTTAAGATCAGTTGTTGTCATAATAGCAAACAGCCCTATACTTTGAAAATCCAAACCGGGATGAGCTGTTCTTATCAGGTAAAAACACACCCTCATCATGACTTTTGACTGTCTGTACCTTGTGTCTCAAAATCCTACTGAGGAAGCAATTCCTTCACGAAGCAAAATTTTCCATCAGCAGGACCAGAGAGACCTCTTTTTACATCTTACCCCCGCAAACGGGTGGTCAGAGCTGCTGCCCAGCCAGCGTGACCTGCCATCAGGGGCTCAGCGGGGAATTTAGACAATCTTTCGATGACAGTATCAGTATATGTCTGCTATTGCATTTCATGCGGAAAATATCATTCATGCAAATCACTTCATTGGGTGATTTTCTGAGTCAATATGGTTATTCCCAAATTGCAAGCAAGTACTTTGCTGCCTCAGTAAACTCCTGCACACATTGTCAGGCCATTTCTCAAACTGATCATGGGAAAAGCCTGCCCTTGTTTTCCTTGCCACCTGAAGGGGACCATCCCAGTACCTCACTGGGGAAGGCAACCCAAAAACTCCCCCCAAAAGGATGCAGAATGAATTTGAGACGTGCACGGCTATACAAACATTTGCAGGAATACGCGAGAGCAAACAGCAGCCACTAATCCCACAAAATCCGCTGAGAGAATAGGAAGATTTTTCACTCTCTGAAACGTGATAATGAAAAAACAATTCCCAGATGCTCCACCAGATGAAATCATCTTGTTTGAAAGTTTATAATTATATATGTTAAATGCATCAGTCCACTTTCAAGATTAGTTATAATGATCTTACATTTTTAATAGAGCCCTTCATCCCCTGGGATTCGACGTGAGCTTACACAGGCACTCCAGGATCACTGCAGCTACCTCTGACTCGAGACATGGCAGCTGTTTAATATCACTGCATATGCTGTAAACAACACACTGTAGTATGGAATAAATAAAGGATATTTGTCAAAGGAAGCAGAGGGTTACAGAAAAGCCTCCCTCAACCTTTCACTTTTCCATAAAAGAGCTAGAGGACCAAAAGAAAACAATGATCTGCTCCTCTAGGAGGCAGGAGAACCTTCGTGACCTACAGTACTTCATATCTGTTGGGAAGAACACACTTCATTTGAGGCAAAGACGTGAAATTGCAGCTGGCCAGACTCAAGGCAGGGACCATGCAGCCGAGCAGAGCCCCCAGCCTCCGCGGGCTGGGCAGCAGCCCTCTGACCACCACGATGACTCGGCCCCAGGAGTGGTTTGGGCTTGGCACAAGTTCAAATTAGCTGAACACAAACCCAATGCCACGGCCACGATGACCACAGAATCACACAGAATCACAGAATGATATAGGGTTGGAAGGTACCCCTGGAGATCATCTAGTCCAACCCCCCTGCCAGAGCAGGTCCACCTAGAGCAGGTTGCACAGGACCTGACAAAAGCCCCCACCTTCTGACCATGTTGGTCTTCTTTGCTTCCAAAGAGAAGGACTGCAATGAGAGAAGTTACTGTAGACCAGAAGCACTAGCATTACAGTCTTCAAGATGATTGTATGAATATCTGATCAACGTGGAGTGACCAGGGAAAAGACCAAAAGGCCCTATCTGCCAGATGTCACAAGTTAAACATTTAAGTTATCCCATAGCAACTCAAAAGGCGGAAAGACCACACCACTGTTGGCTCTACAACAGGACAGTGCAGACCATATGCTGCTCACAAGCTACAAACTGTATATTTACCTAAAACCCTCTTTTTGAGGCTCTCCTCCCCGTCCACTGCTCAGGTCAGAGCTGCACCATCTCAAATCCCCATGTCCTCAATGGCCTGAAACTCTAATTATGGGCTCATTTCCTCACCTTTTGGGCACAGCCTCGCAGGGTCACGACAGGGCAGCTCACCAAATCCAGAGTCATGCTGCTGTCAGGGACATGAAACGCAAGCAATGCCATTGTGGTGTGAGTGGAAAAGCAGGATCAGCCCCAGTCCCTCAAGAAACGCTCTTCAAACTGACCTTGAACTATAATTTATAAACAAGACCTTCATTTTCTGCTCTCAAGTGTAGCCCTTGAGCTTTTCTCGCAGGTAACCGGAGATGGTGGAAGAGAAGCTATTTAACCTCTTGGTCTCTTAAATCACGAACACTCAGCAGAAAGTAATGACACAGAGAAAAGCTAGCAAGTCATTACTGGAGATATGGTATGAAATGAAGTACAAGGGAAAGAGGAAACCTTCCAATTGATTTTAATAGGTTTTGAATTAAGCTCTTCAAATTGGAGAGCAGACCTTAAGAGAGACACAGACTAGCAGACCAAATTTCCCCACTACAGATGTTACTCCCAATTCACTTATAGTAAAGGGCACGCTTGAATGCTGTGGTTGAGGTACAAAAGTGGGAGGAGGTATTCCAGTTGTTTAGTTCTGCATCCTTTATTCTTTCCTCTAAAGATAAGCTCAATCCACAGAAATTGTTGAGGGGCTTTAACTTTCCTGAGACAACTGCAAGTCTTCATACACTTTCCAAAGAGCTACTCCCAGAAAAATATGCTTTAACTTGCTGTTAACGCTCTGGTCTGAAGGCTTAGCGTGGCACACAGCCACTCTCTCCTCATCACACAGTTTGAGGCCAAACTAATCAATAACAGGTTGTTAATGCCAATGAATTCAAACCAGCAGTTTGTTTTTAAAATGAAAAGTTACTGAAACAGAACTAAATATCGCCTAAATCAAATTAGTTGCAGTAGCAATAAATAATTAAAGCAATAAACTAGTTCATAAATGAAGAATGTAATTTAATTAATTTTACCACCAGGTATAGAAATATCAATACTGCAGTGAAAGATGGAGCGTATGGGAAGGCAGGGAGCTAAGGTGCTTTTGCATCCACAGCCACACACAAGCAGCACAATAGCAAAATGATTGTATATATATAAAAATCAAATCCTAGCAGTAATAGAGTACTTTGAAAGAATAAGTAGCTGTTGAGAGCCAGATAACTGGCTCAAGCAGGGAGACACTGCGTACGTGAAATACATTTTGCAAAGCTGAGGGAGAGATAGGAAGGACGGCACAGGATGAGTTATTTGAGGTAAAATCTCCATGAGCTGTAGATAAGGAGCTGTGCTCGTGATCTATTCCTGCCCGTGCTGCCACATGCCCTTTCCCGAGCTCCCCATGACCATGGGCAAATCTGTAAAGGCTTCAGTTTTCTCCCACCTCCTATAGGTGGGTGAACAGGAGCAAAATCCTGTACAGTCAATATTGAAAATGGTACGAGCAGGTGGGTTTCTGTCGTGTCTCCCTGGCTCAGGCATTACTGCATTTACAGCAGATACAGATCACACGTGAAGGCTCCCCATCCCTGGCTCCTGCACCCACAGGATTTCGGGTCCCTTGGCTTGAGTGAATGAAGAGCTTTTTTTTCTGTCTGGATCTCCTATTCATACAAAAAAAAAGCAAGTGTCATACCCATATTCTTCTTTCCTGACTCTGGATCACAGGTACACACATCTGCTTTTCCTTCAGACTAACCCAACCCTTTAGGGCTGAATAAGATCTGTCGAAATAATGAAATACAAAACTGAGGAGATTTTGCAGATGTCAGCTGTGGAGTATTACCCCAGTACCACGGTACTAACAAAGCCTCCCTCTATTTCAAAAAGTTGCTACAAAATACCAGGGTAACACTTAGTTACCCGGGGCTGTTGAAATGTTTTTTATTTGTTTTTAAGGAAGGTAAGTGCAGACCTTGCAATCTCATCTCTGGCTCAGTGTAAAGCACCGCCTTCCCCAGAGAGAGCTGCAAGAAGCTATTTCGCAGAGCTGTGTATCACGACGAGCTAGAGAGGAAAGTCATTTGAGGCTGGTCCGTACCACAGAAACATCTATCAAAAATAATTCAGCCCAGCTAAAGAGAAAAGTCATACCGACTTTGACAGTGGAGCTCTCCTCTAAAGATGCTCCACCTCCAGCATATTTGGTGCTATTTATTAAATTCGGGGAGTGTTGTTGGAAGGGCACACAAGGAAGTCTAACAGAAAGGAGGGCGCTGGTCCTGGAGGTACCAGCTGAGATGCTGAATTTTGTCTTTTTTTTTTTTCCTTTTTCTTTAAGCTTGCCCTTGCTCCAACAGAGGCTGCGTAACACAAACACCCCGAAGGTTTTCTCTCCAACCTGGCTCAAGCAGCAACACAAACCAGGCACTTAATAATTATTCACTGCACACAACCGCATCCTTCTGTATGTTCTGCATGATCTCTCTGGCCGTCAACAAAACAGGAGACCAAGCAGCTAAAGGCCACATTTGCAAACACAGCCAGGCACACAACTCCCAGGGCTGCCGCCGGAGGGGAGCGACGCAGCAGCCAGCAGCAGGGCTTGAGGGGAGCAGGTCTGGCCCACAGCTGTGCTGTGGGGTGATGGGAAGAAGGGCCACATCTTCCCGGGGAGACTTTGGGGCAGAAGGACAGGTTTTCCATGCAGAAGTGAGGCTGGGAATGCCCCACGGACCGGAGCACACAGCAATCTTTCAGCATTGAAGGGACACCAACATCTGGCATGCCATGCCCCTGCTAAAACACCCTGGGCTTCCCTTTAGATTTGCTCCGATGAGTGCACCTAAGGATGTCAAGCTTTTCTCTTTTGCAATAGTTCTTCAACAGGAAAACCACCTGCACCAAATATACACACAGGAAAAACAGTGGAAAGCACCGATAAGCACCGGCAGCTGCCCAGTAAGTGACTTCTGCAAAGCGCAGATCCATCTCCTGGCCTCCTGCAATCACTGCTTTACCTCCACAAATGACTATTTCAGCCAAGATTTAGATCAGTAAGCCAGGCTAGACCTGGGGCTTTTTTCTTCCAAAGCATTTGCTTCTCTTTTGTTCCACTCCATCCTCCCTCTCACTCTTCCTAATTGCCACAGGACAGAAATTGTATCTCCCTGACCCTCTGCACCTCCTGTCAGGTTTCCCTCCCAGCAGCATCTTCATTCACTAGTGATCCCATTCAACCTTCCTTTAGCTTCCAGAGGAGAGCGCCTTAAAGCTCTTTAAGAATCACTTTCTCTGCCCATCCGCGTGCGATGCAACATTGCGGTGCAATCACAGCAGGAACCCGTGCTTTCCAAGGACCAGGCTCTGCAGAAGATGAAGTGTTGCTGAGGGCAGCCCCCATAGCTGAAACCTCTCTGCTCCAGCCTGGGTCAGACCCAACCTCCAACCCAGCCTTCAGCAGCTCCAACACCCACCAGCATCGTTGACAGGTACAACACAAGGCCAGAAATAAACAGCCTCACTTTTTCATCTTAATTAGGTACCCAAAGACCTAATGTCTCCATATAATTTTACATTTAATATCTGACAGTATGAGGCACACTTCAATCTATAAATGGAGGAACTATGCCTGGGAGAGGAGCTCTCCTGGGTGAAGGACCAGAGGAGCACGGCAAATGACTGCCCTCACCTGGTCCCTCCAGTCCAGAGCTCCTCTCCAAGAAAGTCCCAGTCCCTCTGCATTTCCTTCTGCACTTCCATCAGTGAGGGACAATGAGCTTGGTGAGAGCCTGCCCATCCCCTCCTGTTCCAGTAACTTAAATAAGACGACACATCCTGCAGATACCACAAGTGATGCTGCTGAGGAACATTCAAGCCCCCCACATCAATGCAGGGCATGTTCTGACCCAACCATCATGTTCCCCAACCCATAAACAATTTTAGCAGCCTTGATCTGTCCCTGACCCCCACAGCGTCATCTGGGTAGAAAGCTGCTGCCTGCCAGAGCAGAGTATATCTCTGGCGCACACACCACACACAGTCTCTTTCACAGCTTTATTTTAAAGATACCAAAATACTTCAACCACCCCACGCAATGTTTCTAAGTTTACTTGGTGTTATCCCCATTTCACACACGAGAAAGAGAAAGGTTACTTGCTGTGATTAAGATAATACAGAAGCTGTTAGGGTAAAAACCCAATAGTCAATAAAATTCAATATAAATCGCTGAAATCCATCCGAGAACATATATATATAGTCAACATAAAGCTACAACAAATTCCTGTTAATTCCTGTTATTTTTCAAATTTGTGTGAATAGGAGTTAAATTATTTCTGAATCCGAAACACTCAGCTATAGGTCATAATAGCTATATGACTCATAGGTCATATAACTTATAGGTCATAATACTTATATGTGACCTATATACATGTATAGGTCATAACAGCTATTTGACCTATAAATTATATGTCAGCTATAGGCTTATAATAGTCAAGATACATCTTAGGCCCTCCAAATCCATTAAGACCAAACGATAGGGTTTACTTATAGGTTACAGCCTGACTCGCCAAAGTAAAGCAACTTACCGATGAAATAATTAACACAAACGCAGTAAATCCATACATTCAGCACAAGTTGCTGATACAGGACAAAGCACGGGAGCCCCGGCATCTCCTCGCTGCCGCTTCCAAAGCGGCGCCTGGTTTTCCACTTACAGCTTGTATTAGCTCCATTGATATTGCTTTCCCTTTAAACTCGCCTCGCTGAAATCACGACAAAGGCACAAAATAGCAACCGAATAAGGTTTGCGCACAGAGGAAGGTAAAGCGTACCAAATCGCTCGGACTAATCTAGCTCCAGGAATCGATAGGAGTATTTTTAAACATTCCCATAAATTTCTTCATTGCTTCTGCTTCTGGAAGTACCGGAAGAGATGGAGTCTCTCAGGCACCAACAGAATCTAATTCACGGTATTTCGGCTTGCTTCTGCAAAAGCCTTAGAAAGACAGGACGTGTCGGGGACGGGGTCACAGCTCGCAGCCTTCAACATATCGGCCACTTTGCTGCGCTCCTAATCTTAAAATCGAAATACAAAAAGCAGCAGGAAATAGTAGCAGAAGCTCCTTTCTGTGCATTTTGCTTCTCCAGGAGATACAGTAAAGACATGCTACAGCTTAGTCCCACCTAGGGAGAAGAGCTTTATTCACACAGTGTACGAAAACCTTCCTTTTTTAGACAACTAATTACACAAATAATTGTGGAACCGCAACTCTCACTGGTACCAGCCCGTGCCCCTTGGAGGCTCACAGCTTTCTGGCAAACTAAGAGACAGCAATCACAGAGGAAAATACTAAAAGCCACACCCCAGTTTTGGAGGATATTCCACTGAAGTTTCTTGCCTTTTTTCTTAATATATGCACACAATTTTAATTATTTGGAGCTCATCAGAGTCAACAGGGTTGGATCAGCAGTGACCACAGGCTGCCACTGGCATGCAGCCACAAATTAAACCCTACACGAGACCTGAAGGATTCGCTGCCACTCTGTAAGGAAAAAGGCAAGTCCTGACTATCAGATTACATGAGATTGACATTTGTGATAGTATTATGAAGTTAAATATTATGATAATTAGTTTTAAGTTGATTTTATCTCAGAAATCGTACCAGCTTTGCTGATGTTCACACCATGTGTGTTTTCCTATCAGGGCATGCAGAAGAAGAAAATCTTAGGGGAAAAAATACCCAAGAGCATGACTAAAGACATGCTTATTGCTTTTTAACTTCTATCAGAATTAATTCCTATTAAATCCTGAATGAGTTCTCGGGACAGGGAACAAGTAGAGAATTGCAGCTGAAACACTTGCAGCTCAGTGCCAGCCCGGCTGCACGCACCACGTCTGCGGGTAAAGTGCTGGGATCCGTGAATGCAGCATCACCGCCTGACAAACATATTATGGTCCAAGAATTTTCATTCCCAACAGCCTAACGCTCAGATAAGACATAACTCTGGGTGAAATACTACCCCGGAAATTGTGCGAGGCACTGGCATGAAGCTGACCCTGCAAGAAGTCAGCAGCACTGACTGCTCCTTCTGGTACACGTCAGACAGACCTGGACCCTGGCCCCAAGCTCCATGAACTTTTCTCTTTACCCTGGAGATGCTCACAGGAGGGTGGACCGGTCAATGGCGCTGGCAAAAAGAAAATTCCAAAATATCGAGTCCAAGTTGTAAAATATAAAGTAAATATATAAAATAGAAATATGCCAGTCTCAGACTCCACTGATGTCCCACCATTCCAGTGTACCCCCAAAGCTTTTGCTGCCAGATCACAGTCTTATCTGAAGTCCTACAGTCAGTAGGTATCACATTAAACACTCTCCACCAAAGTTATCTTTATTTTTTTCATCCAAAAAGATTAAAAAACCCAGACAGACAAGGGAGATAAGGCTGAAAACCATTATTATCATAATAGCTGGCAAACACACATAATTAGGTTTTGATAACAGGTAAAAAGACTGTGTTTACAGTAACGTTAAAATCAGCAAATTCTGTTCAAGAATAAAGAGAGGGAATCCAGTATCTGATGATTGTCACTAATGTTCTAGACCTGGAGAACACCTCCTGTGCTCGACAGCTTCCCTGGCTCCCTTCTTTCTCAGTTGGCCTAATAAAAGATATCACTTCTCCCTACAAACCTTGATTGTCATATTCTAGTACCTGATAAGTAACCAGCACAAACCCCACAGATTTTTATCTGAATTTAAAAAAGGAAGGTCTTGCGTTCCCAACCCTTTGGCCTTAGAGAACCTTCCCGGTAGCTCATGGGGATATTCCTGGAAACCTCAGATCATCTTTTTGCCATATGGCAGGCCTGAAGGGACACCGTGGTGGCATCAGCAATCTTTCCAGTAATTAAAAAGAAATTCTAGCATAGGTGGTATTTGTAGAAAATAACACATACATTTTACAGCAGCATGTGTAGCATCAAATGGTGTGGAATTTGTTTCTCTCTAGATCTAAACAAGGCTTAGCTTCATCTCTGTTCATGAAGAAGGAAAATCTGAACTCATCCCTTCTCACCAGAAATTTTAAAAAAAAACAAAACACCAAAACCAAAATCCAGTTTTAGTAACTATTACTTCTATTAGTTCATCTTATTCTTGCTTATATGGACTTTAATTGTAAGTGAAGCTACAGGGTGTCTCTACACATTGCGGATGGGATTTTGCAAGGATGAGCTAACAGCACCTAGCTCGGGGTTGGTTTTTCGCTTGTTTTTTCTTAATTGCAAACCCAACAGAGCAGTTCTGACCAACTGCCTTCAACTACCAAGTGACCTAATGCCCTTGAAGCCACCAAGGACACAGAGTCCCTTCCCCTCACCCCAGCAGTGACTCGTCAGCAGGGCTTCAGGAGAGCTCTTGGGGACCACCACCAGCTTCTCCTCAGAGCCCTTCCTAAAAGAGCAGATTTGTAGGCAAAAGCTCTGTCTCCAAAGCTGTGGAGGAGAATTTAAGCTAGCAAAAGGAGTGTGTGTTTGTGCTAAGATTTAATGTCTAAATTAAATAAGTGCTCTATGCTTAGCTCCCACCGACGGAGTGGCTGGATATTAATGGTTCTCCCACTGGAGCCACCTCTCTCTGGAGAGCGCTGTTGCCTGTGATCAGCCCATCAGCAAAGGGGACACGCACACACGGAGCCATGCTCCCCCCTCCATTCTCCTCCCTCCTCCCAGTCTGCTGCTTAAAAGGAATTGCATTGCTGTTTTGACAGAAATCCTCTTATCCCATGGGAATACACTGAAAGAATGAACAACGGGTTCGGTTTAAGGAAGGTCTGAAAGTTATTGCTGCAAACATAAAATGGAAGCTCCACCATTAAAGTACAGAGTCAATATTTGTTTCTCTGTGCAAAGGAAAATAAGTTGGGTACTTAGAATGATTTTCATCATTGTTAAATGAACGCAATAAACGTTATATATTAAATACAAATGTTAAATGAATACAATAAAAATTGTTTCACTTATGTCCTTCCCGCTATTAACTGCTGCGATACCTGAAACTGAAAATAATCTTTCGGGTTTCCCACACGGAGAAAAACCACAGCAAAAGCGCGTGTTTGTGCAGAGGCATTCAGCGAGGCCAGCAACGAGACCAGTCTCTCACCCTCCAGTGAACAAACATCATCTTGTGAAATAATCACATTAGAGCTTCTGCCTGCTGGAAAGGCAGAGGGGTGAAAGAAAAGACAGAGGGCTGTAATTACTATTTCTGCTTTAAAATACTAGAGGGTGCTCAGTTAAAGCGGTCTGAAAGATGATGGGGTCACCTAATCAGAGGAAGACAGCTCAGCTCTAATAAACAAGCCTTGATGAACACACTTGCTTTGAAGAGGGAATGGCGATGCCTGATGCACAGATCAGCGAGGATTTGTTCCGATGATGCTATTTATATTGGGTAAACATTAAAAGGTGGCAAAGAGTCATTTTCAGCATCGTCTCACATTTGAACAGAAATCTGTTTCAAGTTCACTCAAAGCCCGATTGCTTCACCAGCATCTCCATGCTTCCCAGAAAGGCGTTAGGACATTCCAGTGGTAATTGCAAACTTACTCACTTTAGTGACGCCTCTAATCCAGCCGGGCTGTTTTGAATATATTTAGAGATGTCATACAAATGTGAACCTCCAAATGCGGGAAGCATTTATTATATTTCCAAAAGGAAAAGAGAGGGCTTTCTGCTGTCTCTGCTCCTTCCGCTACCTCCATGTGAGATTTCCTTCTAATTAAGATGCCTTATAGTACTGAGGAGCACTCAGGACTTGCAGGATAATTTAAGCTACTTGTAAGGGCTTTGACTTATTCCCCATGCTGTGCTTTACAGTAAGAAGTTGCTCCTTACTGGTTTTGAGACCAACACACAGCGTATGTGTGTTGTATCTAGGACACATTCTGCAGCACAGGTTGGCCAGTTCACCATTGTGATGGCAGAAACAACCTTGTTTTTACAAGAACGGTGTGAGCTTTCTCTCCAAATTATCTGTGATTCTGCTTGCTCCTTCTAACTCCCAGCATCAGGAACCCCGCACACTGGTCCAGTCACCCTGAGCAAGGTGTAGCACACCAGCTCTCCTCTCGGATGGACCCACTCATGTGGGCCCACGTGAACCTCGTGAAGTTCAACAAGGTCAAGTGCAAGGTCCTGCACATGGGTCAGGGCAATCCCAAGCACAAACACAGGCTGGGTGGAGAACGGATGGAATACAGCCCTGAGGAGAAGGACTTGGGAGTGTTGGTGGATGAGAAGTTCAACATGAGCAGGCAACATGGACCCTGGGCTGCATCCCCAGCAGCGTGGCCAGCAGGGTGAGGGGGGGATTCTGCCCCTCTGCTCTGGGGAGGACCCCCCCCCCCAGTGCTGCCTCCAGCTTTGGGGCCACCAACATCAGAAGGACATGGACCTGTTGGAGTGGGGCCAGAGGAGGCCACAGAGATGCTGGGAGGGCTGGAGACCCTCTGCTGTGGGGACAGGCTGAGAGAGTTGGGGGGGTTCAGCCTGGAGAAGAGAAGACTCCGGGGAGACCTTAGAGCCCCTTCCAGTCCCTAAAGGGGCTCCAGGAAAGATAGGGGGGACTCTTGATCGGGGAGGGGAGCCATAGGATAAGGGGGAAGGGTTTAAGACTGAAAGAGGGGAGATTGAGATTAGGAAGAACTTCTTTGCTGTGAGGGTGGTGAGAGCCTGGCCCAGCCTGCCCCATCCCTGGAGGGGTTCAAGGCCAGGTTGGAGGGGGCTTTGAGCAACCTGGTCTGGTGGGAGGTGTCCCTGCCCAGGGCAGGGGGTGGGACTGGATGGTCTTTGAGGTCCCTTCCAGTTCTAACCATCCTATGGGCTCCTCCATTAATTTAGCTCAGTTACTGGCTGCTGCAGGGGTTCAATCTTTAAAGCATTATTATACAGTTAGAAGAATATAGTTCTTTTATTAGGGTTTTGTATGGGTCATATAGTTATTTCCTTATTGAACAGTGTCAAGACAGCCCGGATCATGAATTCTGCACCCTGGGCCAGTCCCGTCAGCATCTTCCCCAGGTAGGGGTGCAGAAAAGGTAACCTCAGCAGTACATCTGCTCTAATTACAACAACCCTCTGTTTTCACAAACTGTTGTTTTTCCTGGCAATGGATCATCCCTCATTGACACCAGCGCCAATGGAGTTGGACATGTTGATAACAGCCCAGAAGCTGCATAGGGCTGCTTCCAATTTCTGGCTTCACTGACTCTATTCCCAGGGAACACGGGTTGCCACAATGTTCATTCTGCTAAAAGTGGTTGATGAACTTCTGTATTTAATAGGCAATAAGAGTTAAAACGTAAACATGATATTTATATAATCTAAGGAAAAGTTAATTTTGGAAAAATAACTAGAGGTATCAAAGACAGAATACTATGGAAAACCAGGAAACTTGGAAAGGATGATAAAAAAAAAATCTAACTTAAGTAACTGAGAGAAAAGTTACTCTAAAATATTCAAATATGAAAAGTAAAGAAAAATATTATAGGCAATTCACATCATACAATTTCAATTGGAGAAGCAAAACAAATAGAAGAAGGGGTATTGCACACCATTGTCACCCGCTTTGCAGTTGCAACGAGAAACTAAATTGAAATCTTGTAAGAAGTGACATTTTGAAAAACTTCCAATTCTGCAGATGGAAAACACAGCACTTTTTTCCTTGTACTTTTTATTTTCCAAGCAAAAGCATAACTTTATGCCATTATCTGCTGGGTGCACAAGGTAGATTTCAGCTGTGGCCTTTCCACCAACTATTGCACACGACAAACCACAGGAACAGACACTTATTGGTAACCCTGACAGGGCTGGACCAGTGTGCTGAGCAAATTTAAAAGCCAGAATCCAAACTTATGGCTTTGGAAGAAACAGGCTTTGAAGCCTATAGGTCCTATAGGTCCAGAATCACTTTTGACACATACTAATTTCATTCTGGTAAAACATGCTATGAGTTTCATGTGTGTCCCCTAGTTTTACACTCAATTAGAAAAATCATCTGGGCTGAGATTCAGCCCTACTGCACATCACAAATTTGGGGTCACTTTAGCAGACAGCAATTAAAAATGCAGCAGAAAGGAGGCACATTTTAACCCCAAACCTGAAAGAGTAAAAGGAATGAAAGAAAAACATCCCACCTGCAAGGGAGAGGCAAGGATGGAAAGGAGGAGGAGAAGGGAACAAGGTACGAGGACTACTCTCGTGCTACTTCATACACACATGCAGTGCCCATCTTGTTATATGCAAAACAACAAACTGCTCTAACATTCTTCAAAAGATCTCATCAAACACAACAAGCAAGCAGCATGGCATGGACAAATAAATACTGCCTCATGGCAAACAAGGAAATATTTATGGAAGACTATTAAATTTGGATTACTTATCTCAGACACTGGAGCAGTTGCAGAGTCGCCAATCAGCTCTGCTGACTAAATACATATTTATAAATGCTTTAGCTGTTCTATTTACCCAATGGACCAAAATGGCTTATTCATTCTGTTCTGGTTTTATTTTGGTCTATCAAGTACAGCAAATGTGCAGTTAGGTGCATAATAAAAACTCCTTTAGAAAAGTAATTACATTACCTTACATACAGTAGATTTTTCTTTCCCAAACACCAAGAACAACTGGACTATTTCACGGGTTTATAAGTTCTTATTAAAAAAATATACTGACACACACTAATTGCCGAGCTGAAATCTTGCTTGGAAATGTAAAGTCCAAAGGAAACATTTACAAACAAAGAAGAGCCCCCTGGAAAAGCACTAATTTAAGCCGAGTGTTTGCTACGGCAGCAGCCACCTGAACGGATGCTCCACATCCTGCGGGGTTTGATGAGAATTGGATGTGGTGGCAAAAGATAACAGACCCACAGGTAGGAATTGCAAGGACCACTGATGCTTTCTTCTTAGCTACCGCCTCAGCAAAGTGAGGCACCTCCAGAAGACACCGGAGCACCATTAGACCCTTCCCTACCATAAACCACAATGCTCCAACTGGGCTAATACTGGCTGACGCTCAACACACTGCGTTAGCCACAGGTAGAGGCCACCCGGTTATAAGAGCCTGAACTAAGAGAGCACAAAGAGGGTAATTTCTGTCCTATTTTATCTCGTACTTGGGCAGTGAGTTGAAGCTCTGAAAATATTAACCTAATTGCTCTGCCTTATGGTTAAAGCTCAGTTCAGGAAGAAACGGCATGTTGAAACCTAATAGGCCTGTAATTGAAAATATACCATGCTCTTACGCATTAACTAGACTAGCAGCACATTCAAAAATCGTGACTCAAAAACCTGATTGAGCCCATAAGTGATCCTTGGACTTTGGGTCTTCTGGCTGCAAGACAGAGCTACTCATTTTGCTAATTTCTGAGACATGTTGGATAAACCAACTTGTTGGACAGTATTTGCATATCACATTATACTGCCATTAACAGAAACATCTGCTGCCAGCTTTTTTATCCAGCCCTTACAAAGACATTTATTTTATAGCTGGTCTGAAAACTCAGGGTTTCCAATGAATATGCACCTTTCAATATTATGTGCAAGCAGCGTATGCCCTCTCCATCTGAGAGAGGTTTCCACATCATGCAACGTTCCAACAGTATTTCAGCAGAATTATATGGCTGGACCAAAAAAAAAAAAATAGTAGTATTTCACATGAATAGCAATGCACCACCTGGAACAATGGCCAACATTACTTCAAATCTCACTTTGAATTTCTACCTGGCTGCTGCTAGGGATGTTTAAGTCAACATAAGCCCCGTTTGTCTGAAAAATCTCTCCTTTTCTTATTCTTAAAGACAGGTTGTCTTACAGGACCAGTGCAAGCCAGTCCCACTTTACTGCTCCGGGTCAGTCGCAGGCAAGTGCTTCAGGGGGTGAGGATGCAGCCAAGGCAAGGTTTGTAGGACAAAGTGGTATCCTTCTAAAAGATTGTTCATTTTAGCTGGAAAAAGTAGAGAAGCTTGTGGAGTCAAGGGGTGTTGGGAAGGGCAAAAATGTTAAAGTGGTTATCTCTTGGGGGAAGACAGGCAATTTTCAAGCTGTGGAGTAGAGACAGATTAAAGGGAGAGGTGAAAAAGAGAGGGAGAGACTACCCTGTGGAATAAAACTAATCTCTCTATTAAAGTCTTCATCAAACTTTGGGGTTCGAGCTGGCAAAGAGGTCATCCATCTCTGGCAGGAGCTGGCAGCACCACCAGCACAGCACCACGACCTGCTGGGACTGATCTCCTTGAGATCCTGGAGGAGGTCCTTGACATGCCACACTGGGGGACACAGGCATGGGACAGACACTACCAGAAGTGCCCCGAGAGGCACAGCACTTGGCTTGTACCAGAAAAACACCCTCTCCTTTAACTCCAGAAAATATGCTCATCTATCCCCAAAGCTTCCAAATAATGTGAACTGGTGGCAGGAGGTATTTACCTTCCCAGTTGGACACTACATGCTTCCTCCTGCCTCCCTCAACCCGGCTGTATCTTTTTTTGCATGCTTTCAACTTAAAATTCTTGCATAGGCTGAAGCCAAAAGACTGCTCAGTAAACTCTGCCTTGCTGTTAACTGTTCCGAGAAGCTGGGCTGATGAAGTTGGCTTTGTGCTGTGTATTTTGGCCACAAGCTTTAAGGCAGCAATTCATATGTGATGCAATTGGCTGTGGAAAAAAAAACAAACCAAACAAACCCTAAACATCTCAAGTGATTGAAGCTTCCTAGACATGAAGTAGTTCTAGGAACCTTCTGGACCATGCCAGCAGATAAGGCCATTGTATCGCTGCAGGTCAGTGCAAGGTTTTATGCCCCATGTTATCTGCTGTAAGTGAGCATCACTGAGGGACAGCTCCAGCATCTTCCGCCACCCTGCAGCGGAGCTAAGCGCAGCTTGAGATTTCTGCATGTCTGGTTTTAGGATCTGATAGTGCTGCGCGATATCTACCCATGGATACGAAATACAAGGAATGCAGGTAATGGCAGCACCCTGTCTTTTTTTTTTTTCTTTTTTTTTAGTAAGATCCCTTTATGTGCCAAGAAATCATCAATTTGACCCATCTCCAGCTGTTCCCCCACTTGCCCAAAATAAGAACTGAGACTTCTTTAAAAGGTGCGGCACGGCCAAACAGGGCTGCGGTGGGCAGCACGGTGTGGCAGCCAGCCCCAGCAGCTTACCCTGCTGCCAAATCAGCACAGTTCATTCTGCTTTCAGACAGAAAAAGAGAGATGCCTTCGGGCACATCCAGCCTCTGGATAGCTATGTATTCCATACTACCATACTTCATAAATACCTGTATTATTTTGCATCTCCCTGTAAATCCCCACAAATTCTTGTAGTTTTCTGGCTTATCTCCATCTTCTCCCTTTCCCTACTCAGGGAACTGGAGTCTGGCCACTTCCTGAGTTTGCCTACAAGCTCCTTCCTCCCACTTGCTGCTGGTACCAGCTGCCTGGTTTCCTGCTGCTCGAGAAGTTTTCACTTCAACTCCTTCAGGTCCATCAATCTGCTGCTCTAGCAAAGCCACCTACTATTATATTTACTTACTAAACATTCATGCCCATTCTGCCATGAACGGAATTCATTCCTCCTCCTGCCCCAAAGTACTTAACTACAGAAACTGATATATCAATTTACAAGAGCCTTAAATCTGCAAAACCGTTCTGCTTCCAGCAGTGAGAGAGCTGGGCATGCAATGGGGTTCCCACGCTGGCAGAGCTGGGCTAAACCATGGCTGCATTCACTTTTTCGGAAGTAATCCATCTGAATGAACAAACAGGCATTTGGAAGCCAAATGTGACCACTAGAACCAGCACTATTTTGTTTGGAAAACTGCTCGGTAACCCCTTGGCTGAGCCACAATTCACTGCTCGGGGTTTGCAGCCACTCATCCATGTCCGGAGTCCCATCCATGGCTGGGCAACATCAACAGCTCTGGTAAGGCTATCTAGGAATTATCCCTATTACTGTTTAATTTGCTACTGTGCCCAACATTGGCTAATTAGTTGATTATTTAGGGTTCTTCCCCCTCCACATGGTTTTACTCCCTCTGTTAACTCTTGTCACTTAGAACCACAAAATATTCCAAGTTATAATTAAACACTGTTGCTGACAGATACGTGGGAATGAACAATTTTGTCCCTTCCCCAGTTTGGGTTAGCCTGACTCTAAAATAAAATTCAAGCTAGAAAGTGCCTTGGGCAGCTCCTTGAAAATATTTTTACCTTCATTATTTCTATCTAATTCCCTGCCAACATTGCAAAACTAGGCATCCCCACTGCATCATGCATTTGAAGAATAATGTTCAAGTGGGATGAGGTACAAAAAATGCTGAGGGACTGCAGTTTCTCAGAAAACCAGGACCTGAACATCAGATTCATATTCTGACCCAGCCAAATATCCTTCCCCAGGTAACAGGTTGCTGTTCTCTGACAAGGTATGCCCTGAAAAGCCAGAGATAATAAAGATTCCTATGACAACAAAGCAGCTCAGATGGATGTGAACCTTTGCTTTAAGGAAAAACTGAGTAATTGTTAAAAATCAGTATAATAAATGTGGAAATTATTCCTCTGTGATCCTACAAAACAGGTATTTTTAATGTTATAACCCATCCTCTGAACTTGAGGCATGTTTTGAAGATACAGCTGGTGTTTCTGGACCTGCCAACTCTGTATGTACATAGCATACACATACAGATATGTACATTTGGTATATTGTATATTATCATATAATCTGGATGTCATTAGGATAGCCAGACAACAGAGATCCTGGGAGTACAGCTGCTTCTACAGAGCAATACAGCCACAGCTGCTGATTTGGGAGAGTTTTGACCAGGTCATAAGGAACAAAACCACATTTCTTGGACTCTAGCAATAGGAAAAGAACAACGGGATAGGAAATTAGTACGTGATTTACTACAAAAGTAATTACAGCCGATCATTTCATTGTGTTCTTGAAGGGTTTGAGGAAGAGAAACTTGCCATTCCTGCCAAGTTTTGAGAGCCTTTCATCTTCCATGGATAGGTGGAAATTTGAAATGTGCGAGAAGAAAGGATGCAGTGAATAGAATTTCTAAAGGGCATTACTGTTTTATAACCAGGAGTCAGTTTTTTATCTAGGACATAAGAATTGATGTCAAGTGGCAAGTAATGAAATATTTCTTAAGCGGTTGGCTGGATCCTCCACTGCTGCTAATTGATGCAGCCCTGGAGATTTTCAATAAAACTATGGCAACTTGGGAAAGGTCAGGGTGTGCTCTATTCTATTGCTCCTCATTGCGATTAGGAAACACACTGTAACAATGAGGACTGCGTGTTCTTAATAAATATACACAAATACAAACAGGACATCCACAGCACAGAGCTTGTGAATACTTAGGAGGGGTTTCAGCCTTTTTAATTCAAAACAGATAGTTAAAGTTCATATCTTCATGGTAGTGTGATGTCATCTGACTGACTAAATCTGGAGTTGCATCTCATTTAATAAGATTATATGGCCAAACAGAGTGGAAGCAATCTGGTTGAACATTTCTTGGCTGAATGGCTTCAAAAGCATCTTTTGACACTAATTTGTTGAATGGATGATTGCGAGCAACATAAAAACAAATTAAAAGTTTTAAGTGCTTGGGCTAGATCCTCAGCTAGTAAAAAAGCAAAAGTGGTCCATTAAATTCAGTATGGCTTTGCTCATTTGTATCTACTGAAGATCTGGCTCTTTATGCTTAATGTGACTATACACAGGCTTGGGCTTGGAGTTATACTCAGCAGACAATTTATCCTGGTGCTGAGCATCCTTTAGCCCCATGCTGCCAACAGGAGCAGGAACATTTGTCAGCTCCAGAAGCTGCAGAATTACCTCCTGTGTTCTTGCAAATAAATAGTTGGGAAAACCACCGGAGGCCCTGTTCTGCTAGACACGGGGAATCTGATGGACCCGAATGGCTTTTACATACAGAAATTGTGCAGTCCAATTTATAGCAACAGATAAGTATCACACATTCATCTACACTCATTACACAGTGAAAACTCACCAATCTTTAATATTAAGCCCCACCACTGTCAAGCCAAACACTGGCAGTGTTCCCTTCAGAGCCCAGTCCAGTGCTCCTTCCAATTTAACACAAGCCCTTTAGTCCCCCCATTTTCTGATGCACACTATTCTCCATCCTTTTCACTAAACATCTGTTGTGTCCACCTGATCCGCATAAACTCCTGCTTTTCCCAGCTCCCTCCTTCCTTTTTTGTTCTGTTCTCCTGCGCTATTTCACTGTCCTGAGCACCTGATGTAAATATGCAGGTTATCAACATTTTTGCTCAATTTCCCTTTCCTAAGCGCTAAGGGCAGGTAGTGCATAGGAACTTGCAACAATGCTAAGACCTGAAACCATCTGTAAGCAGATGGAGTAAACAATGGAAAAGCATTTAAATAGAAATGGGAGAAGAAAGACTGGATAACTGAAAAAAAAAAAATAAAGCAGCTTTGCCTGCTCTAACTTGCCCCTGATTTGAGTTTAAGATAGCAATATAAAGAGATGGCATTCAAATCCTCTGCTTGTTTACCACATGCTGGGTTTTTCCAAGTTGTGTTTTTGTTTGGTTTTGTTGGCTTTATTTTTTTATAGAGTCAGCATCACAACCTGGCACCTCACACCATATTCTGTTTTCCATTACATGAGCATGATGCGGATGGAAACTGCAGCGAGTCGTAAGCAAACGAGAGCAAAATTTCGACTTAATGGGTTTAAACTGAATGTAGGAAAATATTCTTGCAGCTTCTAATCAGCTACCGTAATGAGGTTTTTTGGGTTAAAAAGATCGTTTTTAGTCAAAAAGATAATACTCAAACACCAGTTTGGCATCCCAGGAACAAAATGTATCTGCAGCCATTTCCATTTAAATTCAGAAGGAAATCAGTCTTCATACATCAGGCTGGAAGACGGCTGCCAGCTGCAGTCAGGGCAGCATCTCCCCTCCATACCACAGCAATTAAAAGATCACGTAATTATAGCTGATCTAGCGCCCACAGAAGTCAAAGGAAAGCCATTCATCGACTGTAATGAGCTTTGGAGCAGCTTCAGAATTTCTCCAGCATATGTAGCCCTGACACTCCAGACACCAAAAGCCGCCCAGTTTAACTACACTCATCCAAAGCTAAGAAAGGAAGAAAGTGTTTTCACATCTTTCTTTCATCTAATAGAAACACAACCCAGCGCAACTGACCATCAACTGTCAACTAAATGGACTGTTTGTTGAAGGAAATGAGTATGTTGAGTTAGTATTTACCCGTGGGCCATTTGACAACAATCAGGGCTTTACTTCCTTTGAAAGAAAATTGTCTGCTTTCAATCTAAAGGACTCAAATCTTTTGTCCAAAAAAAAAAAAAAAAAAGAAAAAATTCTGAAAAGCATAGGCCAGGATGGCCCGTTCTCTCATCAAAAGCTCTTTTTTAATTATTCTGGTTCACCCATGAGCATGGGATAATAAAAGTAAAGTAGGCACAGAGCATGTTTGCTGCAACCTCACCTTTGTGGTGGTTGCCATTAGATATTTTTAAGTTTCAAAGTTTCTCAGCCAAATCTTCCACCAAGGGAAGGCAACAAGCATAACCCCCCCACCCTCAAATGTTTTCTAATCATCTTATTTCCTCAGATAAAGACCATCATCCCCCAAAATTACCATTTCCTCAGGTGAAAACCATCATCCCCCAAAATTACCTGAACCTTAAAATCCAATCATGCCATATCACAAAATTTATAATAAATCCTTTCATGTGCATAACAAACATTTTGACCCTCCTGTTATTTTTTTCTAGCACTGAGCGATATCTGCTCTGCACACATTTTAATACTGAACAGGTTTCTGAAGGAGGCTTTTGTTGAATTATTTTATAGGCACTATTGAGGACTAACACCAGAGAGGAAGATACTTAATCATTGCTGAAAATCCCCAGGTAGCTCCGCAAATCCACAGGCTTTTGTGACCAAGATGTATTTACCCTGTTTGTTGGCATTTCCTTCTTGACTTCTGAGGAGTTTGCAGTTCTTCAGACATACGTGATTATTCACAGATTGTGTTGCTGGGCATAAGCCCAATTTATCTATAGACCTGAACTCCCCAACTGCCATCCCCTTCTCTCAGCTCTATCCATGGATCTAAGAAGCCTTCTGACAGAGAAGTTCATTATATTCGATTCCTTTCTGAAAAAAAGGCATGGTTTCAACCCTCCAAATGCAAGTCAAGCCTTACCTGTCCTCTGAAGGCAATCAGCCTAACTGAGCCTGGAGATTTGGTGTCTAGAGGCACTGATCTCAAAATCCAGTTACTGCTCTGAAGTAACATTTTCCAAGCACCCACGTGGTCTATAAACTCAGTCCTGCTTTCAAAAATTGCTATATTTAAGGTCTTACAGGAGTTGATTGCTTTCCCTGGGAAGTAAATTTGGCAAGCCAAATCATACCTGAAGCAGGACTAGAGGTATTTCTACAAAATTTTATTCACGAAGTCCATTTTCACAAGACTGGATTCACCCTCCACATCTATACCGAATTGCACCACAGACTCTATAGCTACAGCATGACTGAAACATCTCCATAATTCTGCATCTCAAAGCAACCCTGAACCATCCAAGACCCTTCCTCAGTCTGAGATCAAGGGAAGTCCAAGAAAACTGGACTTCTTCATGAAGAGTGGCAGACATTTGACCAACAGCACACATGCTGAAATCCTGAGCTCAGCAGATTTCACTCTTAGCAGCAGCCATATATTTAATTTATTCAAGCGCCTCTGCTGCCTCAGCCTCACAGCAAAAAATAATAACAAAAAACCCACAAAAATAAGAAAAGGAGATTATTTGCCCAGATGATGATGATTATTTGCCCAAGTTACCCTTGGACCTGACCTTTTTCATTTATGCAGTAGAACAGTGGTAGTTACAACCTCTTCCCAATATATGGAATGCCTGAAGAAATTAAAGAAGCTGCTGGAATAAAACAGGGGAACGCATGAATCTGTTGAACAGGAGAGTGCCACCCGCCTCATGTTACACCAAGACAAATAAGGCGAGCAACTGCCTGATCCAGAAAACATCTGCTAAACAAAATCAAAATTAATGATAACCAGAACCAGCTCTTTGATGGCCGATTCTCACCCAGCTGCAGGGAACCATCAAAGAACCTCTCACAGCAGCAGCCAATTAGTTACTAATGCAAAAGAGTTTAGAGGAGCAGGATCCCAGCTCAGGGCACCAGCACAACTCCCCTTTCCACTGCCACACCTTGGGGTGGATTTTCACCATGCTGATACATCAAAAGCCTTATCTGGACTTTTTTCCTCCCTGAAATGCTCCAGCGTCAGAGTTTAGGTCCTCTGCCAGCACCCAACAAACCTTGACTTCCACCCCCAACACGATCATGCAGTTCTGTGCTGAATGAGCAACTTTTCACTGAAAAAAGAATAAATCTACATTTTGCAACTCTAAGAGCTGTCAGGCAAGCATTGGGAGGCAGTCTCTTTGAAATCCCACAGCAGTACACTCTTTCAAGTGTGTAAAATATGATTGTTTTAAAAAGCTACTGCAAGAATACTCAACACCAACACACACATTGAAAGAAAATTGTACTTTTTTTTTCCTACCTTTTCTTCTTGTAACTTCAAACCTTCTGGCATCCTATAAGGAAAAAGAGAAATTTTTGTGGTTTTCTTTTTTAATGCAAGAATTGTTCAAAGGCAGCATGAACAGAAACCCCTAAAAACATTAGTCATTGTCCCAGAGAAGCATCTATGAAGCTCTACACTATAACTGAGGAGTAATTACAAGCATATATTTCAGTTTGTCCACAGATATTTAATGGATCAATGTATCACCTAAAATGATTCATCATTCTGTGATAAGTTACATGGTAGAGCACAATATCTTTCTTTTAAATAGATATTTTTTTTTCCCTCTATTGATGTTAAAAGGGAGCAGCTTGGAGGGTTATTATTACTACACCAAGGATTCAGGGCTGAGGAGGGAGGAGCTATTACAGATATTTTTAGCAGAGACTTGTTCAAATACCTGAATAATTTCAAAGCAGCCGGACTACTCACACTTGGAGCTGAGGGCTCATTTCAATCTTCACACACCTACATCATTTGCCCTATTTCTTGCAAAGCCTCACTACCACCTCTAATAAAGAAACTTCTTTTTAAAAGACACTGAGTAAAGTCTCAAAGGGCATTGCATTCCCAGACAACACTATCTACTTATACTAATGGTGAGACTCCAGAGGAATAAATATTTAATTCCAAGCAGTAACATTATTTATGGGTTAATTACAAATACTTACAATTGCCATCATTTGGGTTACTTCTCATAGAATGGTTTGGGTGGAAAGGGACCTTAAAGATCACCCAGTCCCACCCCCCTGCCCTGGGCAGGGACACCTCCCATCAGAACAGGTCACTCAAAGCCCTATCCAGCCTGGCCTTGAACCCCTCCAGGGATGGGGCAGCCACAGCTTCTCTGGGCAACCTGGGCCAGGCTCTCACCACCCTCACAGCAAAGAGCAGCAAAGAATATTTCTTGCAACCAGTATTAAAAATAGCAGAATCATGGAGGACTGTAAAAGACCAGCTTGCCTGGAATCCTGTTGACCTGGGTAGTGACGCACCCCACTGAGTGCAACCTTAAACTTGGAAGACCCCAAAGAGCCAAACAGCCCCAGCACCATGTCCACCATGGTACCCCTCAGCACACACCCAGGGAAGAGGAGCAAACTCTCCAGTCCCCTGCCCAAGGCTCCTAAAGCAGGTTATTACTCTTGTGGATTTGCCTTGTTTAACCTCATTTCGTCCCCTTTGTGCTCACTCTTCTCAGATGTTTATCAGAGAATGAAATAACAAAAAGGTTTGTTTCTCTCCTCCTTTTGATAGGGAAATAACACATGGCCTCCCCAGACATCTGAGCTTTCTGGTCCACCTGATGCTTATTGTGATTTTATTGGTACTTTTTCCCTTTTTAAAAAATAAAGTACCTCCCTGCAGACCACATTTAGACAAAGGGAAGGAAAGTATAGTGCCATGCATCTAACGAAATATATCCACAGTCCCCTTCTGCTGTACAGAGGGCCTTGCCACAGGGTAATTGAAAATACCAAAAGCTGCCGCTGGAGCACACAATAAAGAATACGGAGCTTTTCAAAGTGAGAGAAGACAGAAATAAACAAAAGGAAAAAAAATAATAAATCAGTGTATGGAAGTAACAACAGTACCTGCTGAGCTAACTCCTGAAAGCCTCACCTCCCTCACCCAAGTACATCAGACAGCATCAGGTAACTCGGAATGAGGCGTTTTATTCAAGGATGTAATATCACACACAGCACACGCGACAGTGGTGGAGCGATTCGTGTGCTGCCTACAGAAACGCTCCGCCAACTCCTGTCCCTCTCCCAGGACCCCCGCGAGGGGAAGGAAGGGGGGGGCTTTCTCAAAAACAAAGCTCTCGCCAAAACCAAGAAGGATCAAAAGCGGTCTCCTCGGCACTCTAAAGTCAACTGAGGGGAATAAACCAAAAAAAAAAAAAAGGTATTTGCTTATAAAAATACTAAGTCATTATTCCCCATAGGAAGCTACCTCAGTGATCTTAAGAAATATGTAAAATGGCATTCAGGATTAGTACAGACTTCAAAGCATTTATCCTCTTTAGGCAGCAGAGCTCTGAGCTGCGTAGACAGTTATACTCCAGGGACCTCTCACAGCTTTTCAAAATATTAGTTTGAGAGGTGGGGCACGGGATAAAAAAAAAAATTCAGATACAGCCTGCTAGCATTAAGCCCGTGTACGTGTAATATATGCAAAAGGGAAGAGTACTTTTAAAGTTCCCCTGGAGTCCCTCACTTTAACAAGCTGTTTGAATTCTCTGCAGTTCAAAAGCTTAGAAACACTAAAACTAATTACAACTATTACATTGATCAAAAGGAAAAAAAGACAATCACACTCTATAAAAAAAATAATCAAGTGTCAGCTCACTTGTATTAAATACCCTTTTGGTATTTCCATGAAAGGAGCTGCGCAGACATCGTGAAAAACAAAGGATGGTCTTCAAAGTTTCCCTTCTTTTACTCTCTTCCACTCATAATTATAAGCTCTAATGAATGTAAACTACCCCAAAAACCAGACGTGGGATTCAGAGGAAAAGCTTGTTAGGAATGCAGTGGGAGAATGTGAGGTCAGGCTACAAGTCACCACTTCTCCTCACCTGGGAGAGTATCAGCACTTGGTACATCCCCCAAAACGTACCCTTCCATGGAGAAAAGGCCAATGGCATTGAGAACACTCGAAATTTCAGGAGAGTACACAGAAAAATGGGAAGTTATAAAAAATACCTGGCAACCGTGGCAGGGCTTAAAGACAAGCCACATAAAGGCACCAGCTCCAGGTGGAGACACAACAGCGGGTTCTGTCCCTCTGGTAAAGCAAACTATGGCAGGGACTCCCATTTTTCTTAGTTTGCCTCAGCCAGATCATTTCTCTCTTCCATAGCACAGAAAAGAAGAAATGATGCTGATTTTTCTCCTTTAGGGCATGTTGAACATAAGATCTTTCTATTCATGATGTAATATAACACTAAGAGACACTACCAGCAAGCATGGCCACAGGCACAGCACCGTGCTCCACACTGTGGCAATCTCTTCACAAAAAGGAGTAGCCACCCTTTCTTTGAAGTGTAAGGTACAGCTCTCAAGTAAAAATCACACAGAGGTTTTAATAGTGTTACTCATAGAGAGCCAAACTATTTTGATAAAAATGACATTAAAGTTCTCGGATGCATTGCCTGAGGAACACTTCTCTGCAAAAGCCATAAAGCAGATGGTTATAAATGAGACTTATTTCATGGGCACCACTTAATGACTGCAAATTCCTTTAACTAAAAATCTAATTTTATCAGAGCATAAATCATATGCTTTGAAGGGAAAAAATTGTTTCAGATTTCTCATTCCTTCTATAAAGCTTCTTCATGAATACCATTTTAAAATACCATTTCATTAATGCAATACAACAGTTTTATTTGTCAAGGTTCGCTTTTAGCACCTATTTTCCTCCTTTTTAATGTTGGTTAATTGAACACAGAATAAAAGGCCTCTCTGTTCCCTATCTGAAGGGCCTCATCATTGTTACGTGGAAATCAATGGAGCATGTTTGCTCCAGGTAGTGCTTTTCACCAGACACGTAGGTACCAGAAAAACTGCATCTCCAAAGGACCAACCAACCCAGTGTCAGCACATGAGAGCAGATATAGCTTCACCTCAGCCTGGAGAGGAGAAGGCTCCAGGGAGACCTCATAGCAGCCTTCCAATATCTGAAGGGAGCCTACAGGAGAGCCGGAGAGGGACTCTTTGTCAGAAAATGTAGTGACAGGACAAGGGGTAATGGTTTTAAATTGGAAGAGGGGAGATTTAGATTAGATATTAGGAGGAAATTCTTTCCTGTGAGGGTGGTGAAACCCTGGCCCAGGTTGCCCGGGGAGGTTGTGGCTGCCCCATCCCTGGAAGTGTTTAAGGCCAGGCTGGATGGGGCTTCGAGCAACCTGCTCTAGTGGAGGTGTCCCTGCCCACAGCAGGGGGGTTGGAACTCGATGATCTTTAAGGTCCCTTCCAACTCTAACCATTCTATGATTCTATGAATTACTAATCCTTCTCCTGGATTACGAGGGACAAACATAAAAATAACAATCAGAGAAATGGTTTGCCACCTGCTGTCATAGAATCATATAATCATTTAGGTTGGAAGGGACCTTTAAGATCATCTAGTCCAACCATCAACCTAACTGATTAAAAAAGAAAAAAAAAAAACACAAAAGGAAGTCACACAGCTTTGCTCCCCCATCACTGCCATGTGTTTCCCATCAAACACCTGCCTGAACCTTTTGCAGTTAAACAATTTTGTTTCACACAAAGCCCTTTTCTCCTCTTACAAAAATAGGGAAACTCAGGCTTTGAGGAGACAGCATCAGGATGTCCTGCCAAGGTGGAGTAGCCTGGTTGTGTGATGGGCTCCTGATTAATGCTGAATCACAGGCCCATGGATAAGCAGAGCACTTGTGGAATGAAGAACCAGATTCCATTCAGAACACAGGGAACTTCATTGTGCAGCATTAAAATACAACTACACAGAGGGAATACACAAGATAGTACAGTGGTTGGCAGCCAGGGTGCTGCCAACTGATCTACTGACAATCATTAGTGATGGATCCAAGCAGCAAAACCACTTGCAAGTTGTTTGGTATCAGTGTAAATAAAGCTTTTAAACACTTCTGAATTAAAAAAAAAAAAAAACACAAAACATATCTACGTTTGTTCTGTATACCCACAAAGAACATACTGTGCACTACATAATACTGTGATGCTCTTCATCCTGTAAATCCCCATTGCAGGCAGAGAAAACTATGGGAGCTTTGGCTCTTCTACAGCTGAAGCAGGAAGTCCCTTGTCTCCTGGCTGCTGGAAAAAGGGACATCGCACCACCTGCGGGAAACACACAGCACCTTCCAGCTCAGGCTCCGATTTCCACCAAAACACTCTACAGTCAAAGGTTTTCTTTCTCAAATGTATTCTACTCCAGGCTCCACCGAATTCATGGCAGGGGGTGTGTGTGTGCGCACGCACTCATGGATAATGGAAGATTTGGCTTCAACTCTTGTGCTTGAGCAAACTCAAGTTTGCTGGAGAGCCCTGTTTGGTGTCTTGGTGCACCCTTCGGGGCACCACTTTTGGGTGTCTAGTAAGGGGAGCCCAGGAAACACAGAAGATGAACCATTATACTAAGAACACCAATCTCTCTCTTAATGTCACATCAGGTTAGCTTTATTACACCCATGCTAATCAGCAGTTGATCATTTTCACTTGTTGGAGCTGCACTAACATAAACAGGGGGAAGGAGGGAGGAGGCCAAGGAAGGACCACATGCACATTCCTCTTAGATTTATAACTTCAGGCAAGATCAAGGCACTGAAAGGGTAATTTCTGATTTGTAAAAATAATGATCTACAAAGCCCAAGAAATTGCTGCACCAAACTGTGGTGACTTGTTTATCATGCAGCAATCTAATTCCCACACCTCAAGGGCAGTCTCTAATAATAAACATCCACATATTCTCTCCTCCAGCCAAGGAATGAGCAGGCAGACCCGTCTTGTGGATGCTCTAACTACACAAAATTATTATTGCAGCATGAGCAAGGGGAGGTCGTTCAGAAACAAAGCTGATCCAGGACTGTCTGCAGGAAGCACAGCACGAATCAGAGCTTCCCAGAAGCTTTAACACACCCGTGGGACTGAGGACACAAACAAGCTGCTCTTGAAGTTCTCCTCAACTCCAGGAGACTAAAATAGTCCAGCCTTTAGGCAGGCAATATTAACCATCTAAAGCAGGTTAAAAAAGTGTCATAAATTCTAGATACCTAATAACTGCTTGATGTATGTATAAAATCACATCAGTAGCAGCTGCTGTGCATGATTAAAAGCAATCTGTTAACCCAGATCCTACAGCTGTGGAGCAGACATTAAGGTGTAGAATATAGTACACACCTTTAGCAGTCCTAAATTAAAATATGCCAACCCACTGCTAAAATAGTCCCATGGTTTGACAACAACCACACATGTTTTGTCATACACATGGTTCCCCACTTCAGGGCTGGATGTGTTTGTGCCACACACAGGGCACTAACAGGACGGCCCCAGTGTTGTCCCATGCGGGGGACAACAGAAGATGGAGCACAATACACAGCTTTCTGCCCCAAAATACAGCTCTGAAATGCACACAGTCTAGGACTGTTAAAAATACAGTAGCTACATAGTACTTTATACTTGGTATAAGTGATGGGCCGAGCATGTAGACAACCTACCCAACAGGGAGAGAAAAAGGACCATTTCCTGATTTTCTGTAACTGTTGTTCTTCCTTTTGTCCCTGCACATCCACATGTGGCCACATGCAATTTCCTGCATTCTAATTGGAAAAGCAAGCATGCTTTGCAAGGTTGGTAATTAAACAGTCACAATTAGGCTCAAAATCAGGAAAGACAGGTTTCTGTCTGCTATTTCTTCCTAGTTTTCCTTTGACTAAAACCAGAGAATGAGTGCTTCTAACCCAGACACAGAAGCACATCACAAGCAGGAATTACTATTTTAAGGGGCAAATCTTCACAGCAGAGTGTCTCTTTGTAGTTCTCTTTCTTTCCCAACTTCCCCCACTTGCAGACCAGGACTTACAGAGATTTCTACACGGCTGTGCGTTTGCCATCCTCTTTTTGTTAGCAGCCTCTGACCCCAGAAGCATGATGCTTAATGTGTACCACCAGGTTTGGTACCAAAGAGGTACCAACTGCCCTCAAGTGCAGCAATTCATAGGATAACCTTATCTTGCAGTGGTTTTTGTCTCCTGCTCTTTAATAGTGATGTAGATTTATTCAAAAGGAGTCCCCTTTTTTACGACCATAAGCAAAGGTTAACACAGGGCACTTTGCCAAAAAACCCAATTAATGTAGGAGATGGAAGAGATGCAGAGGAGCGGGTAACATCTCAGATCCACAGGTCGCTTGCATTGCTGGAGCACAGCAACCCTCTTACCAGACACTCTTTGGAAGAGGCTGCAGGGCTTCTGCAGGGGGATAAAGCAAATCCAGCACACGCAGCCAGGCTCACGCCAGGTCTATCACTAAATTAAAACTTACCCTTGTACACAGCACATCTCCAGGGACCTGCTCCCAGGATCAGCCTAACTGCTGCACAATTTCTAAATATACCCCCCTGACTCATTTAACAAATTAATAAAGAAGTGGCTGTTCCTATTAATAGATTATCATCCTAGGGATTTTTTTATTTTTTTTTCCCTTCAGAACATGCTCTTCCTATCTCAAGTGAGGGGTCAAGACAATTACACTGCCACCCAGTACAGGGCATGGTAAGGCATTCTGCATACAGACCTCAGCATTTGCAGTGGTTATGACTAATACACAGCTTAGGTTGACAATAGGATCTTCTGTTTACAACCACAAAGAAAGTATATTTTCAAAAAAATATGCTAATGAGGAAGCAAGCATCCGCTTTATTTTGAGCCAGGCATGAGGAAGAAAATAAATCACGCACTGCTGTTGGTAGCAAGTTTGCTACCAGGACAGACGCTGGCAATTTAGATTTGTCCTGTCTGGTATAAACATTGAGAGAAGCTCTGATGTCTCACATCACACAGTATCATCTGCTCACCCATACGGTAGCTAATTGAGGTAATTGCTGCATCTCTGATTTTACTCACTACTATTTCTGGACTTCAGATGAGAAAACCCAGGTATAGCTCCATAAATTTCCACATTGTCATAGGGAAGCTCATGGGATGCCTGTTTTAGAAACCCCAAATTTGCAGATGTACCCTTCCTAATTTAAAAAAAAAAAACAGATAATTCCCCTGCTTGATGGCAGAAAGTATTTTCAGTAGAGCTGTCTTGCTTTAAAAACTACTGCTAGAGCCTTTTTATTAAGGAATAAGATGCTACATTTGGAAAAAAAATTAGTCAATATTTAGTCTTTTAAGGTTAAGTAGCTTCTGAACAGAATATCAGCAAGAGTAACCCTCTGCCACATCACAGCCAAGTTAAAATTGCCTTAGATTTCTTTATTTGCAGGATGTTTTACTCTGGTCTTATTCTCTGCTTCAGGAATATACCGGCATTTCCCCACCTAGGTGTGATTTTTCACAGTTGCTCAACTGTGACATGAAAAAAAACTTCCTGAGATTGGATTCCTGCGGTCAGTCCATTCCACAGCTCAGCACAGAGCCAGGCACCCTGAGCCCATGGTCCCTCCTCTCCCCAGGGGACAGCATCCAAGCACTGACCATAACCATCTATGTAAACTAAAGCTCTTCAAATTTTATGCTGTTATTCAAGTATATGACTTGTATATATACAAGTATAATGACAGGACCAGAGGAAATGGTATGAAGTTGCAGCAGGGGAGGTTTAGATAAGATATTAGGAAGAATTACTTTACTGAGAGGGTGGTCAGGCACTGGAACGGCCTCCCCAGGGAGGTGGAGGAGTCACCATCCCTGGAGGTATTTAAGAAACATGTAGATGTCGCACTTCAGGGCATGCTCCAGTGCCTGAGATTGTTGGGTTCTTTTTTTGTGTGCATATGGTTGGACTCTATCTCAAAGGTCCCTTCCAACCATGAAGATTCTGTGATTCTGTATATAGTACCTGCCTTGTTTCATAACCCGACATTCAAATTTTCTACTACTTCAAGCACAATAGCATCCCATAACATATAGCATTTATTAAACCCTCTGGGTACCATCCCATAAGATGCAGCATTTATTAAACCCTCTGGGTACACAGAAGGGGGTAAGTGGGGTTTGGGGATGCAGAGGAAGGACCCCAACACATATATCCAAATACTATGAAAATATTCGACAGCACTGTGAACTGCGGATACTCTGATAACCAGCACTCGGGGCAAAAGCTCCTCATCTCCACAGGGATAATATTATGGAATACCAGGTTGGAAGGGACATCAGGGATCATCTGACCCAACCAAGAAGAATGTCAGGCACCAGTACAGGTTAGGCGTGGACCTGCTGGAGACAAGTTCCGAAGACAAAGATCTGGGGGTCCTGGTAGACAGCAAAATGACAATGAGCAAGCAGTGTGCTCTTGTGGCCAGGAAGGCCAATGGGATCCTGGGCTGCATAGGGAAGAGTGTGGCCAGTAGGTTGAGGGAAGTCATTCTCCCCCTCTACTCTGCACTGGTGAGGCCACAACTGGAATACTGCATCCAGTTCTGGGCTCCCCAGTTCAAGAGGGACAGGGAACTGCTGGAAAGAGTCCAACGTAGGGCAACGAGGATGATTCAAGGATTGGAGCATCTCCCTTATAAGGAAAGGCTGAGAGAGCTGGGACTCTTTAGCCTGGAGAAGAGAAGGCTGAGGGGAGACCTTATCAATGCTTATAAGTATCTAAAGGGTGGGTTGAAGGAGGAGGGAGCCAGACTCTTTTCAGTGGTTGCCAGCGATAGGATGAGGGGCAACGGGCACAAGCTGGAACATAGGAGGTTCCACTCAAATATGAGACAAAAAAAAAAAAAACTTCTTTATGGTGAGGGTGCCAGAGCCCTGGAACAGGCTGCCCAGGGAGGTTGTGGAGTCCCCTTCTTTGGAGATTTTCAAGACCCACCTGGATGCAGTCCTGAGTAACATGGTCTAGGCAATCCTGCTTCAGCAGGGGAGTTGGACTAGATGATCTCTAGGGTCCCTTCCAACTCTAAAAAATTCAGTGAAACCTTTCTTGGTAAAAGCACAGTCTGGACAAGCACCATGTCCAGCTGGATCTTAAGTGTCCCATGATGGGGAATCCACCTCTTCCCTGCGGAGATTATTCCAGCAGCTGATTGTTCTCATTGTGAAAAAAACTCCCTCTTGTATCCACATCAATGCAGGTAACAAGGAGTGAATTATCAGTACATACCAAAATGGTATCAAAATAAATTTAAGTCTTGTCTCCCTTTACCTTCATCAATGCTTAAAACAGGCACAGGCTGTAGCCCAGTATAGATGCTAATTCAAATCTGATTCATTCCTTCCTTTCTCCAAACTGACTTACAAGCAGGAAGAGCACACGCATGGCAGAGAATACATTACTAATAATAATTCTTAAAATAAACACCAGGATATTAGATCTTCAACTGCACATAAAATTGACACACTGTACCTGTTTTATTCCAAGCTTATGCTCTGAAATTATGCCTCTATTTGAATTATAAGTAAAAGCTTTTACCAAAAGCCTTTGCAATTTTGTACCTTACTTCCCAAAGCACTCCTGTCACAGCCTGTCAGATTAGGAAATATGACTTTGCTGGGGGAGGGAGCACAAAATCACCCCCGTGACTCCCCTGCTGCTTGGAATAACCAACTGGGGTCTTCAGCTGCAGCACTACGTGGAACAGCATTTAAGAATCTGAAGATAATTAGAAATTCCAGCAGTAATTGATACCCCTGGACAAGTGCAGTTGAGGCTGTGAGCGGACTCCAGAGGGATGCTTTATCCCATGCAGGATGGTACTGAAGGGCTGGTAAGACCCAGCGTTTGCAGTCATAGTGAAGGTTAAAGTGACATTTATTACTTGGAGATTTTAAGCAGTTCACGTGCCGTGCAAGCAATAACTAACGAGCAAGTCAAATGATGGACATCCTACACAGCCAAAACCTTCTGAATGCCAGTAAGAAAGTTGTGGTACCTTAAAGAAATGAGCATGTTTGCCACATTCATTAGCATATAAATGTCAGTATAACTACACTTGATACTTTGAGGTTGCTGATAGAGTTTAAGGCATAAAGCAAAGCAAGGTAACAAACATAATAATGGGTAAAAATGATCAAGAAAATGAAATAGTATTGGCACAGCTGGTCTAGTTTACCCTTGAACTGTGCTGTCACAGTCCAAATTAGATAAACCACTGCAAACTGACAGTGTCTTGCTCCTCACAGGGAACAGTTAAGGCACACCAGTGAGGTGAGAACATCTTGCAGCATAGAAAGTGGAAAAGCAAATGTCCCAGTGCTTGGATCTGTGAGAGCCACTCGTATGAATGCTTGGAGCATCACTTGTGAGCCCTGCACTGGAGAAGCCTCCCCAGAGACACAGGTCTTCTCCCACAAGAGCCTGGGACACATTTCTGGTGTCCCATGAGACTTCTTAAATAGGAGGGTGGGTGGCAAAAATAGAGCATGGAGTGAAAGCCAAATGAAAGCAATTAATTATTTCTACAAAACCACCGAGCAGCTCTGGTTCTGCAGCCCAGAGCAGACCCTGGGACACCTGCTGGTCTGTACTGTAACCGCTCAGGAGCTATCAGTGACATCCACACAGTACCTTTAACAGCTCAACACAAACCAACTATACATGTACATGCACAGCATTGTTCTCCACTGTCACACTACCCAGCTAGGACAATATTGTTCAGGCTACCTGTCAGCAGCTCCCTGGAAAACATAATACAGGATTTTATTTCTGAGATGTAGAGCTCTGCCAACTTGTGTTTGAGGAGCTCCCCACAGCAGATGGGAGACCCTCTCCTGGAAGAGCCAACAGAGACCTGCAGCACCACAGGTTGAGAAGGGGAGATGAGAAACTTGCCCCAGGAACCATGGCAAAACCAGCTTGGCTTCAGCACATGCAGGAAGGCAGTCTCTCACACAGAAAGCAGGGAAGAGAAGGACAGCTATTGAGATAAATTTCAAAATTTAATAAGATGCTTTTGTAAAATACCCCAGTAGGTTGAAAAATCGGTCTGAGCTACTAGTGGAGATTACTTTGTAGAGACCGAGTAGTAGGCTTTCCATCAGAATCTCCTGGTCAAGTTCTCCTTCCAATCTGAACACCAGGACTATTTCAGATCCAGGTTGTTTATGTCTCTTTTGCTATGCTCATGCTGGAAACTCCCTTCACAGCCACTGTCAATGACTGGCAGAGCTATGTTTTTGAGAACTCCTTTCAAGAAAGGAGAGGTGACCCCAGATCGCATCATCTGGTGCTTCATGGGCAACTCAAAGCCCTTTTAAGCCAGCAGAGCTACCCTTGAAATGTGGCCACCTTTAGCACGGAACCAGCCTTGCTGAAGGCAGAGGAAAAGCTTGTCCAAAAATATCACCCCAGAGTGGTGAGCTCTTATATATTTAGGTATTTTGGCACATATTTCACTCAGTAGGATTTATTCCTGTGATGGTTCAACCCTGGGAAGCAGCACCTCCTAGCTCCACAGAAGTCCACATGCATCATCCAGAAGCTCCAAGAGATTCCTACCATCCTCTGGAACCAGCCTATGAGAAGTTTCACAATGTAAAAGTGACAGTAGTATTTTCCAAATTTAATATAGACCAGGCAAGTTGCAGCTTTTCAGTTAAAATACTAACCTTGTCCTTATTTTAACCAGGTTTTCTATTTTAGCTCATTCTACGCCCATGGAATTTCAGACCACATGCACATGCTTATTAACTATTGCAATCAGGACCAAAAATATTTCAGAAAACAAACCTCTTCTCGGGAACACCCCATAAATTTGAGAGGTGGAAGGCTGAGCATCAAGAAAAGATAGACCATTGCTGTGTTAGAGAGTTAATTTCTCATGCAGAAGGGCTGCATATTGCAGTCTATGGCCTCCAGACTTATTTTTCCCTTATAAATGCAAAGCACAACTGCAATAATTCTACCACAGACCATGAAGAAATCGATTTAGCAATCTGAACATAAATTAAGCAATGTTTTTGATTCAGTAAACTTGTTCTTATGTAGATCAGAACAAGTATTAGTGAAGGTCAGTGACCCATACCCAAGTACTTGCTTTGATGAAGTTCATAGGAATTTTAGATCAGACCACACTTCAAATTATTTGACCTGCAAATTAACCCTTTACATATTTTTATGTAATTTTAGTGAATTGCTAGGAGCTTTTGTATTTGTGATTCAATGTTTTAAATGCATCTTAATGGAATTACATATTAACCAAACCACGCATTTGGTAACCAACAAACACTTCTCAGGAACAAGGAGCTCCAAGTGGAACAGCCCAAAATGACTAGAAAAGGATTTCAGGCAATTTTTATTAAAAAGGTATTATGGCTAAACTATTTTCTGAAAGACAAAATAAATGCCTTTTGAGAGCAAAGAGCAGTTCTCAATTTCACCGACCCACCTGAAAGCTATGGCCAGGGCTTCTAGATTCATCTCGGTGTTTGGTGCCACAATGTATAAACACTATTTCTTGTGGAACAAGCTTTCTGCACAGTAACTTTCCTAAAAATCTGCATTATAACTTATATCCCTTGAAGGTATTTTAACTGTATTCTTTGTACGTTAAAAATTTCTAATATTCACACCTGTTAAATTCGGTGCAAATCTGAACAAATACATTTCTGGCTTAGATCCTTTCACCTCAAGCAAGATCAAGTAATTGGTGCAATAACTTCACAGTTTTTAGAGGAAGATCAAATGAATTAACGTCTTTCAAGTAGTATAATAGTTCTACAATTTATGGTAAAGTAAATAATTTGAGTAATGAATTTAATTCCTCAGAGTAACTTTTTCAAAAAAATCAAAACTAATATGCATTAGTGAAGAATGAGGTCTTTTAAAATGCAAAAGCATGCAAAATATTTAATTATTTTTAATAAAAAAGGCAAAAATGATTTGAGACAATACAAGAACGTGTTTAACAGAGTGCCAGTGAACTACCCGACTCTACACAGCAACAAAAGAACAGTGGAGGTGTGAAAGGGAACTGTTTTTCTTCACTTTTACAGAACAGAGGATGGATTCCTCAAGCAAAAACTACACCTGAGATAGAACTCAGAACTGCAGAACCTCCAGCTCCACTGAAGTTATTTTCAAGTCCTGCTAAGCAGTGAAAAGCATCTTTTTAATCACCTTAAACTGCTTTATTGAAATAGCACACACACACACAACTGTGGGTATTTGTAGATGGGATGTGACTGGGAGAAATGGGATTCTTCAAGTAGAAAAAAATCCTGAGGCTTAAATAGATCCAATTGCAGCGTGAATCCATCAAGGGCTCATCATTAGCCTGGCACTGACTAATGTGTCTGCCAGTATGTAAGTGTCCTAGGCAATGGCAGTTAAAAAACTACCAAAGTCTCCTTTTCCTTGCCTCCCCCGCCATCTCCCACTTCCAGGCATTTGAATGATCATTTAGCAAGCCTATGGTAATCAGGAACTAATTAAATAACTAAAATTGTTTCAGCAGTCATCATTTTCTTTTCATGAAAGTCACATTTCTGGATTTTTATGACCTTTTTCACATGCCTCAGCCTCAGAGATGTGAAAATCTGAGCCCACTCACATCTGTGCAGCCAACCCATGTTGTGAGCTCTGGTCCAGAAAGGCACTGTCTCTGCTGGGACAGCCCACATCAGACACCCATCAGAATGGGGACCTACTTAATCCATATCACTCAACAAGAGCCAAGGCTGTCACCTACAGCACCGGAAATAGGTCCGGTTGCTTCTCCGCTCCCACCAGCCCAAGAACTGAATGCTGAGGAGCACATCACATCACCATCCTGCATCAATGCATCAGGAGTCCCACCTCCCCAGCCAGCCATTAGGAGTCCTCTCCAGCTGGATCAAGATCACCATCCCTTCCTTCTGGCCACTGGGCTCCCTTGGTTTCTTTCCCATTACTTTGTGCTTCGCAGGGGTTTGACATCAAAGTCAGGAGAAAAACGCTCTGGGCAGTAACTTTGCTGGTTCTCTCAGAACCACCCAATGGCTCAGTTCTCCTATTTTTAAGCAGCAAAAGGACTTTTTTCAAGTTTCATCTGAAGGCCAACTGACTCAAATGAAGAGTCAGGGCAAAGTTTGCTTATTAAATTTAGTTTCGCTGGTCCCAGCAACCCCAAGACAGTGTGTAGAGTCTTTGGGGCAAAGATGGCATCTCCACAATGGCCAAATGCACAATTTCACTCCCAGAATGACTGCAATATACGTAAAAAGTTTAAGAGCTTCTGCTTCACAGTTTGTACCCAATCACTGTTTCTTCACTGACCTCCTCAGCAGGTGTTTAATACAAATATACATGGATAAGCCCTCGCTTATTTCTGTTTTCACAGTATGGAAAGCCTGAACACAGCACAAATAGAAACACAAGAGTTGCAGTTGCAGCTGAAGTACAGTACCTCTTGGTGCAGCCTCCCCGCATCCGAATACAGCCTTCCGCTCCTGTCCATGTCCATCCATCCCCTCATCACTGACGGGAAAACCCCAAGCAATACCAGAGATAACCAAAAGCTTCTCGATTTCATCATTTCACATCTGTTGAAAACAAGAGAAGAGTCATAAAACAATCATCTCACAACAAAAGTCAGCCCAGAGTCAGTAACACGGCAGACAGAAGCTTCAGCTGACGGTGCCCATCCACACTCGGTCAGTGCCGATGGAGCTTTGCGGACTCCCACAGCACACGCAGCAAAAGACTCATTTTCCTGTTTTGCACCCATCAGTGTATTGGCAATGAATTCCCCCAATGTAGCAGTTTTGTGAAATATTTACCCCAAAACTCCCTCCACGGGACATGCTGTTCCCACGCAGCACCTACAGAACTGGAGCTCTGGGATTTCTAAATCTAACTACTGCAGCCAAGAGCAAGCCACATCAAAACACACAATGATGGTACTGCAGGAGCCAAAGGGTGACTTTATCTCATCTCCAGAACCCCCAGCAGCACGGGGACGCTCAGTTAGGGACTCAAACCCTCAGCAGATCTTTAGAAAAGCCCCAGACACCCACATTCACTCCTTTGACTACTGAAGGCTTCCAGTAATGTGGCAGAAAATAACATTATCCCCTTCAGATTCAGAGGATGCTGCCGCCCGGAGCAGACACAGCCACTGCTGACACCCAAAATACAGGAACAGTCATTCTTCCCCCAGATGGTCACCAAACCCACTACAACTTGCAAGGCCTAAAACAAATTCTGTGCTGAAGAGGGCTGATGTGTTTCTCCAGCCATGATGTAGGTGAGCCCCGCCTGGGGCTGAGATTTCTCCACTCTTTTTTCTCTGTCCCAAACAGAGACATCTCCAACCCCTCCCAGACTCATCCTACTCAGGAGAGCCATCTCCCTGTGCCCCACCACAGCCCCACGCTGGCCGCAGGGGACTGGGAAGATACAAGCAAGGATTTCCACCACAACGTCCACAGCGCCCACTTTGAGCAGTGCTTCTTGCCTTGTGTGATTTTTTTTTTTTTTTAATGAATTTGAAGTAAAACCAATGTAGCTACTCAAAGTGTTGTTAGATGGGACTATCATGTTCCATACATGCATAGCCTGGTGCTGGCCCCTGGAAGCTCAGCCAGGAGAGCTCTATAGTTCACCTGAACTTTTTTGGGAACAGGACACCAGATTGTGTCATTACTTTTCACATTAAAAATACCTAAGGAGTCTTCAGACCTGGTACCATTTCCATGGTAGTTGAGGGAAGATTTGACCTTTCACAGCCACCACCAAGGATGCTAACACAGACCCGTAACAAAGCATAGTGACCACTTAAAGCAGGCGATGGCATTTTTATAGCATGCAAGTGACATGCTGCTGCTTGGTTTGAGCAATATACATTAACAAGGCGAGGTACCTGCTAATGGCAAAATTAAGCCTCGCTGAATTAAGCCACCATGACATACCTTGTCTTGGCAGGACTCAAATGACGGTTTTCACGCCGTGTATTTGCTGCAGGACGTACCCAAGCCTTGGTGCATCATTATTCATCCTGGAGCTACCAGCATTTACACCAGCACAGCTACTTTGCCTGCCCAAAGACACACCACCAACAGAACGAGCCTGACCACACATCATCCACCCACCGAGTCCAGGCATTGCCTTTTCTCAGCACTAATGTAAACACCCTGAATTGAGAGCACTCAGGATGAAATCAAAATGTATTAGGCTTTCTAAATTCCAATTAGAAGCCTCAGATGTAATGTTACCAGGGCTACAAATAAATGTTTAATAAACCAAAGTCACTATATCAATAAGCGACAAGTACATTGTTACATTATGAATTGCTCTCGCACAGCGATACTGTTTCTCACGTTTTTTTTACAGAGGTATTTTGTATGCTCACTTGATACCATCACAGCAAATACAACTATTTCACTTTGCAGTTCTACAGACCTCCGACTCGTATGCTGCTCGAAATTACAATGCTAGAGCAAACCAGGGGAGTAGCTAGTTTCACGTATATTTAGCAAATAACTGCTAGAAAACACAATGGTGTTTGGGTTAGGATGCCTGTAACACTGATGAAACTGAAAGGGCAGCCTCTACCTGATACAAACTCCAGCTGTTTTATAAATGGATTTTGTAGAACATCTTTCTCTAGTCAGTTTAGAAATTACTTACTTTTATTGCACACTGACTGACAGTACACTAATTGCTCTCGCCTATAATGACAGGAAGACACACTAATATACATTATGTATTTGAATAGCCCAAACCAAGCAACAAATACGCACCATAAATATTATGCGAGGGTTAACTCTGAAATCATACAGCATTTTCATGTCACCTGGCATCCTAAACCATAGCTCAGCATCACCGTACGCTGAGCTGTGTGGCAGGCTCCTTGCAGAATCTGCTCTGCAGCTGCATCATGTCATACAGCTACCGGATTGCAGTCTGAAGTTCCCCGAAGTCAACAGAAAAATTCAAATTGATTGAATAGATCCAGACCACCACTGTAAACTCCGACAAGTTGCACTACCGATTTCCTTTCCTTGCTGGAATCGGGGACAGATTTGCACAATGTGAGCCTGTACGGATATTGCTGCCCAGAGAAATCAAAGCCCACAAATGGAAGCGTCCGCATAAAACAGGCAGTTGTACTTGAAAGAAAAAATAAATGAACATTCGTGGTTAAACACGAGAAGCCTCTCAAGAGCCGGGGATGGAGGGGGGAGTCTATCACACACCTGCTCTTGGCAACACATGTGAGCAAACAGAGATTTTAATCTACTGTGTAACGCAGAAATTAGTAATAGCAATGCAGATGCCAGAATTAAACCAGACTGTTTTAAAGTAAACAAAGTTGAGCATCACATCCATTTGCAGCATTTCCTTTGGTTTCAGGGGAATAACTTCCAAAGCAATTTTGGATCTCACAGAAGATACTACACAAAGCCTGCAAGTTTACATAAAACCTACGGTTTCTTCCTCCGAGCTACAACAGCATAATAGCCTCCCTCGCAGCCAGCATTGCTTCACCAGAAACACCACCACAGGCACAGCACTGCCGTGCACCGTGATCTGAAGAAGCTCTAACACCACGGTTCTCTCGCACATGCGGTGCCCAGCCTGGTGGGACCATGCACGGTGGGAGCACCAGCAGTGGCCGAACACCCATCCCGACCTCAGATGGGTTTGTACCGACACCAACACACAGGGAAAGGCTCAACTCACAAGAAAATTAGCACAACTCTGAATGAAGAGCAACAACAGCCAGCAGAGGCAAGGCAAAGGTACCAGCACAGGTTTAAGAGCTGCTCAAGTAAAAAGGGTCACCTTGAAAAAGGAAGGGGACTAATCACAGTGACCATTTGAGCAGGGAACGGCACAGGTTGTCTAAAGCACTTCTGTGCCATGCAACATGAGCTGTCAAATAGCTTGACTGCTGCAAAGATCCCACAACGTTTCCCTTCACAACACAGAAGCTTTAAGAATTCAATTAAGTTGACTGTAATAAGATTAAAAAAAATTTGCCAAAAGCAGTTATTGGGTTTGTTTTCAGGGCTACTTAAATTGCAGCTTATTTTTTTAGTATTGAGAAATTAATAGTTCACAGTAGCTTTTAATAATTACCAAGAAGCTTCACATTAGAAAGAGGTTGAACTTAATTACCTGAAGTTATGACTGTTGCTATAGCAAAAGGAAAGCATTCAGACCTAACGGTTACCTCTATATAAATTGGCTCTATTAACACCAGATAAGAATCTGGTCCTCAGCTCCTCTGCCATCAACTGTTCCAATTGCTACAGCCTTATCTAAACAGCATTTCTATGGCCTGCAAAATAATTTTGATGTCCATAATTTCTTGTTGAGTGCTACAAGTGCTATAAAATTAAGGAGAAAATCCGCTCTAAGATAACCCTTCAGCAAGACATAATGAAGCCAAATAACAATTTCAGCCAGCCACCTGCAGTACCTTCGATAAATACTTAAAGTTTTGATACATTACGAACTCATTGGAATCAGCTCTGATGTTTAAGTACCAACCAGACATTTCATGTGAGCAGAAGCACACATAAGAGTATTTCATTTGGTCTTTAAATCATAACAATGACACTTCAGTGTTTCCCAGAAGAAATCTGGGGAATGTCAATCCAGCAGGGAGGAAGGGCTGCCAAACAGCTCCTAAACCTCACAGGTATTTAACCTTTGTTTTCCAGGCTGCCTCTGCAACGCTTTGGCACGTTTCAATCACAGGTTTGTTCTGAGGTTATGTTCAGAGAAGTCCTGTACCATCCCCTCCATCTGGGTACCTCGAGCCAGCACCACCGCAAACAGTAGAGCATAAACAGATACAAGCCTTGAAGAGGAGTCTCCTGCACCAGCAGAGGTTGGAGGGGCTCACAGAGAGACAGGAGAAACAAGATTAACTCTCTCCTCCTTTCCCTACCCCTCCTGGGTTCCTATATGTCTTAAGACCCAGAATATCTCTTTGATGTCTTTTCTACATTTTGTAAATAAGGAGAAAATCTGTTCTAAGATAATCTTTCAGCAAGACATAACAAAGCCAAATAACAATTTCAGCCAGCCACCTGCAGCATCTTAGATAAATACTTAAAGTTTTGATGCATTGAGGACTCATTGGAATCAGCTGTGATAAGCACAAACCAGACATTTCATTTGAGCAAACACATAAATAAGAATATTTCATTTGATCCTTAAATGCTCCAAGACACTAACGTTTCCCAGAAGAAATTTGGGAAACAACAACCCAGCAGGGAGGAAGGGCTGCCAAGCAGCTCCTAAACCTCACAGGTATTTAACCTTTGTTTTCCAGGCTGCCTCCGTGACACTTTGGCACGTTTCAATCACAGGTTTGCTCTGAGGTTATGTTCAGAGAAGTCCTGTACCATTCCCTCCGTTACCCTGCATCAGCCCCACCGCAAAGCCATTTATTCCCATCCCGCAGAAGCATTTTAGACGAGTTGGGAAGGGAGCCCAGTTTGTCTTTTAAAGGAAAAAAAAAAAAAACAACCCAAACACATCACTCTGCTGCCGGCTGCAAACTGAAGGTCGGGCGAACCGAACCGGGGGGGGGGGGGGGGTGACCCGTTACGTGCGCCCCACGGGCCGCACCGGGCCCCGACGGGCGCTCGGCGCCACCCAGCGGCCGCGGGGGGGAAGCACCGGCCCCACTCCCGACCGCGGCGGGACACGCCGTCCGGCCCCACCGACGGCCGCCCCGCAGCTCCGGCACCGGGAGAAAAAACCGCCGCCCCCACCTCGACCCGCCACCTCCGAGGGGAGGGAGCCGCGTCCCCGCTACGGGTGCCATCGCCACCTCTTGCTCCCCACGCCCGGAGGGGCGACACCCTTCCCAGACCGACGTCCCACCCGGCCCCGCTGCGGGCACCCACCTGTTACCGCACCCGGCCCAGGAACGCGGAGCCTGCGGCCGGGGGGGGGTCCGCGGCACCGACTTCCCCCAACCCCAGCCCCGAGCGCAGCCCGCGGAGCCGACGGGACAAGAGAAGCGGCGCAGCCCCCGCGGACGCTCTCTCCTCAGCCCCGGCCGGGGATAGTCGCGCTCCGCCGGGCGCGTAGGGATGCGGGGCAGCGCGGAGCAGACACCCCTCTCCCCATACACATACCCCCCGCGGTGCGGCAGACCCCGGGCGGGCCAGCCGCTGCGGGGCGCTCCCCCGCGGCACTCACCTGGGGAGCGGCGCGGAGCCGGGGGTCGGGTCGCGGCGGAGCGGCGGTGTCCGGGGGGCGGCAGGGCGAAAGGGGAGCGGCGGCGGCCGAGTCGGCGGCGGGGGCCGGGCCGGCCCTATTTCAGCTCTCTGGGGCCGGAGCCGCCTGACGTCACCGCCGCATTTGCATATTCCACCCAATCGCCGGCACCTGTGCGGGGAGGGCGGGACCGCCCCCGCCGGGGGGGGGAGCACACTCTTGCGGGGGGCGACACACACACGACACTTGGAGCATCCCTGCGTGGGTACCAGAAACACGGCGGGGACCGGTACCCCCGTGCTGCCGGTACCCCAGCGCTGATACCCGGGATAGACGCTCGGGGAGATGCGGGACCCCTGCTGGGCGAGAGGAGACCCCTGAGTGTCCCCGAATCGGGGGTGCCCGCGGGGCAGCGGGTTTTCACCGGTGGGACCCCGTAACCCACTACGGGCTTGCACTGCCCAAGACAGGAGCTCACGCTGTTCGGCGAAGTGTTCCTTCTATTTCCACGTATCCCTGGCTCCACGGAAAGGCGAACATTGAAATTCATTCACTCTCCTCTTCACCATCGCATCTGGTTTCAAAAGAAAAAAAAAAAAAAAATATCAATATAATCATTTCTCATTTATTTTTTAAAACGGTTTGGATGTTTACAGGAAAGGAAGGCACAACGGGACTGCAGAAGTCGGGGAGATTTAGGGTGCTTGGTTTCAAAGGCTGGGGGGGGGGATTAGGCACAGACTGGACACATCGCAAAGGCGATGTAACGCGCCCACAATTAACAACAGAAGGAGCTGAGCAGTCTAAAAGACTGATAAAACATGTCAGTTTTTGTGTTTCTTCCTATAAAGACTCTTACAGCTGGATCCTGCTGAATTAAATTGGGTTTGTCATTGGCTTCGGCATGAAAAGGACAGGACCCCCTAGTTCAGATGTTTAAGAAGATACAGGCTGCTCTCCGAAACCAGGTCTAGTCTGGAAGAGAATCTGCTTATTAAAAAACAATTCCACAAAATTAGACACGAGGTTGCAGAAGAGAGTCTTTCTTGAGAGTAAGCTTTTTTATTTTATTTGTTTATTTATTTTCTTTGCAGGAAATGCCAAGTGATCAGATAGGTTGGTTTTCCGGGATTTTTCACACCTTTAGTTCTGGCCTGTTAAATGCAATACCTCTGAAATATTTTCAGTGTTTACCGAAAAATTGGAGCTTATTCTACCCAAACTGCACACAAAGGCTTGCAGGGACTCTTGTTTTTTCTGGTTTCCTTCTTTAGGAAGGAAACAGTCTGAAATGACTGATTTAAGGTTTGGATTAAAAAGGAAATCACAAATGTAATGAAATGGGGAGTACCCACTGTGATACGGGTAATATAAACGAGGTCTTTGTAGAGTGTCCTTAAAAGAAGAAATGACTGCATATTTCACAGCTGACCCATAGGTTTAAGAGTCTGAGGTTTGGAAAAAAGAAAAAAAAAGGTGAGATCTAATCAGAAACAAATATGTTATCTTCAGTGAGATCTTTTTCTCTTTCATGAAGGAAAAAAAATCAGATCGGTGGAGACAACTCTTCCCCATTTCCTGAAGGGAAGGAAGAAAAGCCTTGCCACTCACCGACATAATTTATTCTACAAAAGACGTTTGCACTGTCAATTTGAAGTATTTAGTAATCTCTCTGTATCTCTTAGAGACGGACATAAACACGGGATGCACTAGGAGACACCCGAAGTACCCGCACAGACCCTATTTATTTATATCCACGCACGCTGGAGGATGCAGGGTGGGGAGGCAGCCGTGTTTCTTCCCCACCAGCAGCTTCCCTGGGTGATGGGTGCCGCGACGTATTGGTAGTTGTTGGCACGTTTTGCTCATTTTACATCATCTGATGCAGTTCTAAAGGCACAGGCTGGGGCTGCTGGGCTTCTGCGTGACCCCGACAGCCGTATGCCTGCTGCAACCTCCCCGTGTCACGAACACCCAGCCCGGACCCCAGCTGGGGGTGCCTGGTCCCTGCCTCACGTCCCTGGGGCTCACCCACCTCCTGCCGCTGGTCCCTGCTCTTTTCACATCTCTCCCTGAAGCTGAGCATCTCACTTTCCATGGCTAAATGAGGAGAGTAATTAACCCCCTCAGTGGATGTGCTGGGCAATTTCACAATGTAAAGTGCCCATCTGCTTCTCCATCAGTTATCGGGTGCCGAAGCCGACCATGTTCCCAACCCAGATATCTCAGGACACCCAGATTTCCCTTTCCCACCATCGGCACAGTTCGGTACCAACAGTCATTTTTAGCATCTTCTCTTGCTCACTTGGGTCCTGTGCAATTCTCTGATGTTTTGGTCCCAAATCTCTTGATGTTTTCCAATCTTTTGAAAACACTATTTCTAAAAAGCAACTGGCAGGCCCTCCTCCTCGCACCCCCTGACCTCCATCCAGCTCCATCCTCCTCTTTTTCAAATGCTTTCAATCTGTCCCGAGATCTTTTAAAAGCCTGGCTGCATCCCAAGGAGGTTTTTTGAAAGGGAGCTTCGAGAACTTTGCTGAGGGGGTCTGCTGTCCCCCCCCACATACCCCCCCCCCCCCCCCCGCCAAAGGCTGGAGTTATAGATCTGGAGAAATAAACTGCTACTCACTCCAGAGCAGGCTGGCAATGAAAGACTGATAAATTCCTCATCTTTGGGGCTGGATGAGTTTGAGGCAAAATAATTGTTGCTTGCCTTTGAACTGGGAATTGGAGAGGCCCAAAAAACAGTGATTGGAGTTAGAAGGAAAAGAAAAATGGATTATTTTAAAGACAGTCTTGAGGAGGGGAAGATTCCTATAGGGAGAAAGGGGAAAAACAAGTTTGCAATTTTTTTTCCTAAAATACAGGATAACCACTTCACTGAAATGAGAATTAAGCATCGTCCTCCCCACTCAATTTAAAAGAAAATTAAAACTAGAAAACAAGACAGCAAGTAAGAACACTTTGAAAGTTCAGAGGAGTTGAAGCTGCAGGTGACAAGATGTGTAATATGACGTGGGCAAATATGAGGACTGTGAAGGAGGAGAGACCTGGGCCAGTCCCAGTCTTGCATCCGTTGGTGAGAGGAGCTGGAAATGTGCAACCTGTTGTCAGCTTTGACTGATGCGACTTCAGGAATTTGATGAGAAATTTTAAACAACAGATTGACGAGGCAGAGCTCCGTGTCACTGAAGATACGATAGCATTCAAGGGTGACCACGGCAGTTAGTTTAAGGGAAAGAGTTTTAAAGAACAGATGGTCTTCTCTTATTGGGCTTTCTTTTTTTTTCCTTTTTTTAATAAAAAAACAGAGCAAAGCACATAGCCAAGACTCCCTGATTTCTATCAGCAAAGGAAATAACTGGTAACCATCTGAGCCATCTGAAACACTTCCAAAATCTACTCAGGGATGTTCAGAAGAGGAAGATAAGGTTTTATCTGAAAATTCAAACTTTGACCGACAGTGAATCGCTCACCCACCCACCCCTTGTCCAGTCTTGCTCTCTAAATGCAGTAATTAAACATGAGGTTTTAAAAGAACATTGTATTCACTGGAAACAAGAAGGTAATAGGACAACAAGATTCATGCTCATCACTTTTAGTTATTTGAACCAAGAGGCTAAATCAGTTCTGATTAAAATAGGAACTCAAAACCAGATCCAACCCAAACTAGGGATATTAAACAAATACAAATGTGACAAGAGTCGTGATTCAATTATTAAGAGTCCATTTTTTAAATGCTCATTAAGATGACAGCGGGTATCTTTGCCTACATACATTTAGCAAAGCTTTTCACTTTGACAGCGCATAAAATTATCCATGCCAACTGTATATCTCTTACTTTTTATGTCAACTTTAGAGTTGCCAGTTTTTCATTATCCTCTTGGTCACAAATTAATAAGGAGGAACAAATTTAATAGCAGCCTCAAACCTTTAGAGATTATGTCAGCCTTGTGTATCTGTGCCAGTTAAATTACCATTTATTTCTGCTTAAGTTTAATGTGGTCATCTTCATACAAACACACGCATATTTAAAGCCTGCTCTCAGGGAACGGCATTAGCGCACCGAGGGGCCGCTCTGAAAAGCTGACACGGAGCTCAGACGTGAACTTTCCCAACCGCATCTCTCCATCTGAGATGCAGCAAATGGAGAGGACCAAGGTCAAGGGCTAGAAACACGCAGGGGTTTTTTGTGGGCGCTGTTTTCCCATGTCATTAGCAGCGGGGATCTCTATGGACGAGCCTCTGTAGAGGTGGTATGTCCTTTGGTTGGTCAAGATGGCTCAAGGCCTGGATCTGGGCAGGTGCTGCCCTTAGTGACCCATCTTCCCTGTCTTCGTCATATTTTAGTGAGCGATTGCTCTGTTTGGCAAGTGCCTGCAAATGCTGGATGCTGGACTGCGGCGCTTTGTCCCTGCCTTCATAGCTGTAAGCCCAAAATAATAAAAAAATAAATTGTAAAAGATGTTTTATACCAAAGGAAATACTAAACGTAGAAACAGTGGTTTGATTCATTTCACAGCTGTAGTCTTTTTTGATTTGTTTGTAATTTTCTACACTACTGCTTCCAATTTGATACTGTCTGGGCCTCAGATGACAATGGGAATGGGATAACAGATGATGAGCTCAAAATACTGAACACAATCATACTCACCCTACGTGTACCCACAATCAATATGTCACTTTGAGGAAGGAACCATCAGCCACTGGGCAAAGTTTGGAATATAAAATGTCACAGGAACTCAAGGCACATTTCTTATTTCTTAGGAGTTGTCAGAGGACCTGGCTTGTTGTTGTGTAGGGGACACAAGGAGGGTTCAAATTAGTAGTCCCAGATACCTGAATTTAAATTGTTGTGGTGACTTTGAGCAGCTCCCTCCATCTCCATTGCCCTGGTAAACCAACCACTCAAGGCTAATGGTAGGGCTGATGGCAGGACCCTCATGAACAGGTCCCACAGCCATTGACTGAACTCGGGCTTTGGGAATGACACCTATTTTCCTCAATTTACCTATCTCTGAGTATTTTTCTGGTCTCTTCTCCCAGATGCACAGGAGACATCATCAAAAACAGTGGGCAGTGCTTATCTGAAGACAAGAAAGCACTTTGATCCATGGGCATGGATAATAATGTGTTTAGATTTTTTTCCCAAGTTCCTTGGCTATTTGTACGCACAGTCGAGTCACAAGAAAGTCTTGGTGGGTATTCCGGAGCATATGGTGATCTTTCTTTCAAGCTTGTTTTCAAGAGGAAGTTTAAAGCGAGGAGCTTTAGCGGAGCTGTTACGACGCAGGTTGTAGAGCAGATGGGTGGTACTGGACTCCTAACCCACGTCCTCAAAACTCTCCGTGTCAGAGGGAAAGAGGCAGATGAACGGACCAGGTGAGGATGAAAGAATATGCACCAAAGCAGAAGAAAAACCAGCAAGAAATGTGAGCCTGCCTCATCTGAAACATTTGGAAAAGTTTTCTAAAGCATCTTCACGTTTTATCTCATGGCTTAATAGGTTTTACTTTACGCCCGTGCATGTCTGCGCTGTATATCAAGTTCAAGAAATACATATGAGCAAGGGGTGAATTGGCTACAGATTCCTGGAATTGCCTCTGCAGACAGATGGCCAGAAGGCAGGGGCTGGGAGGGAGAGCACAAGCGAGGAGGCCGTCGTTCTTGGAGAAAAATTCAGAAATGTAAATGGCACCATCAGTGCTAAGAAAGACAAACCCCTGAAAAGCATTAGCCAGGCTCAGCTCAAACAGCAATTAAATGATTTAGAACAAGACTGCGATCATTTACAATTTTTAAAGGTGAAAGGTGTGATTTTGGTAATACCTTAAAATTAAAAGGCCAGCCACTCCATCTTTAAAATGATGGTTTCTCTCCTGGAAGACTTATCTCATTGTCAGTCCATTAGCAGCCAGCCAGAACCCATCCATACAAAAATAATTGGCTATTGATATACGGTAATGCTGAAAAGTTATTCTTATTTTTGTTCATTGCTACAGAAAGATGTCCTCTCCAGCCCACACTTTCAATCATTATAAATGCTACTGTGAAAAACTAAAAACACTTTTCTGAGATAGATTAAGATCTACTTCACAAATAAATGTATTTTATCACTAAGAGAAGAGGCAAATGTCACTGGTACTGAGTGTTTTATACACAGTAGAGACCACTTAAGCTGGAATTTTCCCCTCATGGTAAATTAATGTCACCAGCTGCACACAGTCCCCTCCGCAGGAGCCAGATCCGGTGCAGGGTTTATACCTGCTGGACACACATGAAGAATTTTCTCTGAACCACAACAGCAGCCCTTGACCGTAGTGGGCTAGAACATGGTAAAAAGGAGGGTTTATCGTGAAAAGGGATGGTTTATTGTGGGAAAGGATGGTTTACCAAAGAGGGGCAGGGGCCACTGCTCTCTGCAGGGACTGAGGTCCCAACCTGGCGCAGAAAAGGGTCGCATCCCACATGCTGTTGTGGTGCCTGTGTCCCGGAGGAACCGGCAGCCTGGGAACAGCCAAAGCTGCCACCCCCACCAGCCGTCAGCCCCGTAAAATGTTATTTGTGCTCAGGCTGGGAAGTTCGCACTCAGGCTGTTAAAGCTGCGAGGAGCCAGTGGCAGATGCTGCACTTGCCAGCTAAGCACCCCTCAAGAATAGCTAATAAAAGCAGAGGACGTTAGGCTTCGTAACGCTGTATTTTAAAGATAAAGAGTCTCTGGTTGGAATCGTACTAAGATTTTTACTTTCTTGCGGACAGCGATTTGTCTGCGCTGGAACACGATCTCCAGCAGAACTGAAACAACGAGTTATAAAACCATGGCTGGGACCACACGCAGGGAGATGTAAAAAGGCAGAATGGGGAAAGTGGGGGAATAGTCGAGCTTGACAGGAAATTTTTGAGGCCATGGTTTGAGTCAGTAGTCAAAAGTTCTCACGCTTAAGGCTCAAAGACACGCCAATGAGAAAGGAAGGTGCTGAATGGCTTCAACAAATCTGTCTTGGGACCTTGTGTAGACATTGATTTTTCAGTTGTTTTGCCTTATTTACGGCCATTCACTTGTAACAGTTGTTGATAAAATATTTTAGGGAGCAAAAAATTAATTTTAGATTTGTTTTAGCTGTTTATGGAATTATTTTTCCCTATATATTTTTCTCGTTCGGCCAAATTTCTGCTGTAACTCTTCCAACACAAACCGTTTTGATAGCTTTTGTGTTGCTATTAGAAGCGTATCACTCAATAGTTACTATACTGAGTCCCTGGTATCCCTTTAGCAACAGATTCTCCCACAGTAAAAGAAAATGCATTTTTTCTCTTGTCTCTTATTGTCCGGAATTACTCTTGGATATTACAGTTGTCAATGTTTAGTATTAAATCATTTCCCTGCCAATTCATTGTAATCAAATCTTCCACAAAGTCAATAGCAATAACATTTTTATACGGCATTGTCTCTCTCAACCTATTAGGTTCCTTCTGATCTTTGAATTTTCCATTCCGAAAATAATAGATAGTGACCTGGAAGAAAGCATAAAATCTGTGAAAGTCACATGACCAACCATGTAATTGCTCATACCGACCAAATCTTTGGGTCAGAGTTTTGACTACTGCAGACAGGTTACTCAATCATATGAGTGACTTTCATTTGCTGTAGAAAAAACACGCAAAATGAATAAATGAGCTGCCGGGCCCACTGGAACCAATAACAATATTTCTATCACTCTTAATGGAACCAGATGTTGGCTCTGCAGAGTTATACGGGGTGTTACACCGGGCACATCTGTGCCACAATGCAAATATGCCACTACAACTCACAGGGAGGTACTTAAGTGGGTTCAAAGGAAGCACCGACAGCCGCAGCACTGCAGAGCTGCAAAGCCCACCCCAGCCTGGAGTTTTTATTTGCACAGGGAAGTTGTGGGTAGCCGTGTGCTGTCACAGCCACAGGGCCATTAGCACCCACGGTGTCAGTTCAGCGCTGCTGTGGGGATGTCTGTGTGAGCCCAGCTGAGGGTGATGCAGAGTCCCACATCCCTCCTGGATGCACCACCCAAAGCGGTGGGTGCTTCACAGCCCACGGTGAAATACTGAGATAAAGACTACTTCCTTCAGCGTCCTTTCAACTGAAAGTAGCTTTCACCTGCATTTTCATCAGGTCCTCAGGATAAACTTCGGTTTCATCTTCTTATGCCTTTAGGAGGGGTACAATCACGCTGTTGGGGTCACTCTGGGTTAGAAGGAAGGAAAGTGGGTCACAAACGAAGCCAAAACATGATGGGCCACCTTAATTGTAAGCGCACAGCTTGCACAGAAGCCAACAGAAGTTTTGTATGGAAGAAAATGACACAATTATGACTTCCTATCATAGCTATTTACAAACACGGAGAAAATATTATAATGAATGAAAAAAAACCAAATTTCTCTATAGCTACGCTGTGCTAATGACACTTGTGATGCTGTAACTCCATAAATGAAAGAATAACAGCTCATCTAACTGAATTTTTGCAGCCTTAAGAGGAAAAGGCTCAGAAGGGGACCTCACTGGACTTGTAGGTACAGAGAGATGGACCCAGATGCTCTTCAGGCACGCAGGGAATGCGCACGGCCAGAGGGTGCAACGGGACGTTCTGATTAGATTGCAGGGGGGAAAAAGAACCACCCCGACGGCAATTAAAGGCTGGAACAGGGACTCAGAGAGTTGTGGAATCTTTCCTTTGAGACAGTTAAAACTTGACTGGACAAGGCTCTGAGCAACCTGCTCTAGCAGACCCTGCCTTGAGCGGGAGGTTGGGCTCAGTGACCTCCAGAGGTCCTGTCCACCTAAGTTAGTCTACAGTTCTGTGACTTTATAAATAGCTTTTGACATCAGCCTCGAGAAAAAGGAGCATCACTTAGTGAATGTAAACAACTGAACCCATGATCACTTTCAGGCAATCAGGCTGGTTTGTATATATATATATATATTTATTTTTTTTTTAATGCTATTTGAAAGTAACAAGTATCCAGCTGATGTCTAACTGAAAGAGCAAAGCAGAGGCTCAGACTCCAAATCAATAGTGAAAACTCATTTAGAAAGTCTTATTTTCTGTCTAGAAGCAGAAGTTCTGTTGAAAATTACATATAGGATATTATAATGAGCAGTTGCTGCTGTGATATTAAATCAGTTTAACACATGTTTAAAAGTTAATATTTCATTTTCACCCTTATGAAAACACCCAATGAGGTCTGAACTGGGATCTTGTACTTACACTGATCTCTGCTTGTGGTTGTGCATGTTCTGGGTGATGCTGCTCCACGCGGCTGCCGCTGCTTCAGCAGAGATTTCCAATGTACCAACCCAACATCCTCAAGAGTTTTCCCTCTTGAACATGCAGAACTCTTCAGCCTGAGGTTACTTTACTTGGCTTTAAATATTACTAGTGCTGCTGCTGAACTCTTGAATCACTTCCACAATGTAATGGCACACTCTCAGGATAGATATCCCTCTTCTGTGGATTTTAATGAGACCTGAGGATCTCTCAGAGTCAAGAGGCAGTTGCCCGTTAGGTGACTTAGTTCTTCCACTCACAACACCCATCCTGCAGTCAGTGAACTATCTACATCTGGCAGCTTATAACTAATGAACTAAACTAACTAAGAGTCAGAGTGCACCAGGCACAACACAGACTGTGAAGTAGTTGTGCTTTCTCAGTTTTATTTGAGCTTTGGGGAAGTGCAATAACCTCGGGGCCACTGAGACACCAGCATCGTGACCCTCAATGAACTGATTATTTCGTTTCCCTACCATCCTTGCTCCTGCAAAAAAGCAATACCGATTTTGAAGATGCTTTAATTTATCTAACCCAATGGTACTGCAAAGCACTAGCAATGATCCAAAAGTGACCATAGGCTGATGAGCGGGACTCTCCAGAGGGTGGCTCACGTGCCCTTACACTCTCAGAAGATGAAGTGTGGCAGTGCTCTGTGAGCACTTATCACTTGCAAGTGTGGGTGACGGAGCTACATCTGTGTAAACCACAGCCGTGAGTTTCATTGATTCTGATGGGTAATTTATTTCTGACTCTGCAAGGCAAACCCATAGAGACCAGCAGTCAATACCGGTAGAACTGGATTAGCGCAATAACACACATCTTTTGGGTCAGTGGGCAGGCAGAACAGTTATTATTCCTATTAGCTCAGATTCAGGTGGAAGAGAAAGGAAAAAGTTAGTGTCAACTGCAGGCTGTATATATCTAATTTCTCCTTTTTCTTTGACAGGGTTACAAAATATGCTGTTATGCTGTTTTTTCCTTTTTCTTTTTTTTTTTTTTTAATATTGCTGCATTTTAAACAGGAAGAAATAGAGAATGGGGACACCTCTAGTCCCTATTCTCATCTCACCTTCCTCATGTATTGTGTGATTCCCTAGCGTCTCAGAACCTGTTTTAAACTCCTCATTGTCAGCGTGTTCAGATCTCGAGGGACAAGACCCACGGCTAATATTCAAGACAATGCATTCCTGTCTATGAATAATATGAAGAGCTGAATCATTTTTCCTTCTTCTTTTTTTTTCCTTTTTTTGCCTCTCACATGGCCTTAATGAAGATTTTGTAATCCTTTCTCCCTGGGGGCACATGAGTACCATCTAATATCTGCATTTAAATATTCTCTCCCTGCCTCACATCCCAAACTGAAATCTGAAAACTGGGAAATGGATCGTCCCAGGCTTCCTGAGCAACATACAAACAGGTCTCTGCAAATAAGTAGAGCTTTAAACCTAAAAAACAGACACAGCATAAAGAGGAAATACGGCCAGGCTTAGAGGTCTTTACCCTTCAAGGAATGCTGGAGTCAAGGCATGAACCTGATGAAACTTAAAATAAAAGACTTCTACAACCATGACAAAACCTGTTTTTACAGCAGCGTTCCCATGGGAAGTGGATGAAACATCCCATTTTCTTCCTGCCCCACTCTCCATGCCCCCAAATTTCTTTTAACCTCACATAAGAGGTTATTTGCTCCAGACTGGATATATGTGAACTTCATGGAGAGCTGCTCTTCTGGGAAAGAATAACTTTAGATTAGCTCCCCCATTTTGCTCTCACTTGCTCTCATTTATAGAAGTAACAATATTGCCAAAGGTACAGCTGGCCTTGAAGTATTTTGAAAATCCAGTGACTTCTGTGCTCTAAAATCTACCTTGAATCTAGTTTTAAAACTCCCGCTGGAGAGTACATGCAGCCCCTGCACCAGCAGCGTTTGATCTCTACGTCCCAGGTGACCGTTCCTTCTCTCCAAATTGTTTCTAGACATTTATATCATTCCCGCATCACTGAGAAAACAAAGAAACTTGCACGGGTGAGGCTTTATTTGGGGCAGCTGGTTTTATTGGTGCTGCTGTGGGGTCAGGCCATCCAAACTCTTGCTGAGGGCAGGGACGTGAGAGTTGCTCCTCACGTAAGTAGAAAGCTTCAAGTCACCGTGCTTTTTCTGATGAGAATAATAACAATCACGTAAACTTCAAGCACATATTGACAGATCATTTCGATCTCTAACTGGCATTTTTGCTTTGTTAGTTGATAGATTTGAGTCCTAAGTTCTTATTCAGATAAACCTCCCAGTTTTGGTTGGAATGAAAATTAATAACTAGACCAAGATTTGCCCCCAGTTGGACTGGTCTAACTGGAATTTTTATAGGATTCAATTTTAAGAAGCAAGTGAAGCCGCCTGCAATAGAGCTGGTTTGGAGAAAGGGAAAATGGGCAAGAATTACAACAATATGCAAGAATAAATTAACCCTTTTCTCCTGTTACTTGGAAGGTTACAGATGTTTAGAGCGTCACAAATGTTAGATCATCAGAAACCTCAAACTGGGCAGGTCATAAATGTTACTCTCCAACTAGAAAAGCTACAGACATCCAGGTCAAAATGATGCTGTGTGACCTCAGAGACCAGTCACTGACCTCCCACTGGGGAGGGACTCGATCAGGGAGGGGAGCCACAGGAAAAGGGGTGGGGGTTTTAACTTAAAGAGGGGAGATTTGGACTAGAGATTGGGAAGAAGTTCTTTGCTGTGAGGGTGGTGAGAGCCTGGCCCAGGTTGCCCAGAGAAGCTGTGGCTGCCCCATCCCTGGAGGGGTTCAAGGCCAGGTTGGAGGGGGCTTGGAGCAACCTGGTCTGGTGGGAGGTGTCCCTGCCCAGGGCAGGGGCTGGCACTGGGTGGGCTTTAAGGTCCCTTCCAACTCTAACCATCCTATGATTCTATGATCCTCATAGACAACCAGGAAGTAATAAAATGGGAAGACTATTGAAAAACCAACCTGCTGACTGAAAATTATTTATCCAAGCAACTTGGTGAGCATTTATAAATAAGTAATACAATAGCACTGACTGGAGTTGGCACAAAAATTATCCATAATTAATAAATTGACCCGTCCTACATACTGTGTTATTTTCCCTGACATTTTCACAAGCTACAAATCTGATAATACAATTAAATGACAAGTTCAATCACTTCTTCATTTCATGTATATGTATATTATAATATTTTATAGCTGTATTACAGAAAAGACTGTTTACTCACGTTGTATCTTCCCTAGCATAATTCAGAGCTTTGCTTGCCTAAGAAATTACTTGTCTGCATTTTGATTAAAAAAGCAAAACCTCATTGTTCCCCGTGGCAAATGAATTCAGTCTTTAAATGAAACTCATTGTCACATCCTTTTCTATGCAGCAAAGGCATTCAACTCCTGGAATGGTTTTAACCTCTAACACAGCACTTTTGTGTCTGTATCTGATCCAGCCCATGATTCATTTTTCTTCCAGAGCTTCTTCGCCGGTGTTGGGGCTCTCTACTTAGTTCTCAATGAACTGGCCATAACGCAGTAGTTACAGCTCCCTGGAAAATGACACACAGTAACTCTGTCAAGTTTTTTATTAGCTTGGATAGGTCTTTTATTTTAGCAAGGTCTTTTATTACCTTGGATAGCTTTGAACTAGTTCTGAAGTGGATGAGTGAAGACCTGGAGATCCAATTTTATACCGAGAGCCATTAATTTTTTTTAACTGCAACTTCTTGCTTATTGATAGGCTTTTGTTCTTTACTGTCATTGCACAACACATTGTTTGAAGTGAATCAGAGTGCACAAACTTTCACAATTATTTACTGGAGTTTGGATGGGTCTGGCAATCAGCCAAAGTCCTCTGACTTTCAGGATGCAAAAAGCATCTGCTCTAGATCAGAAGCAAATCTGATCCTTTTTTGTTCTATAATATTTGTCAGAAAACATCATAAGAATGTTACGGAGAAAGGAATAACCAGATGGTGGTTATTCTTTTGTACATTAATCCACACATGTGCACAAAACCGGCTAATTTGGAGTAGTTTTCCATAAATCAAAATGGAGTCCAGGAAAGTAAAAGAGCATGAATGGGGCAGGAAGACCAGGATCAAGCTGTAGAAGTCCAGAAACTTGAAAAAAAATTACAAATAAATAGAATTTAATTGAAAATATCGAAGTCTCAAAAGTGGTGTAAATCCTTGCCAAAATAGCATGGAATTCACCCTAATCCCATTTCCCTTGAACCTAGTAACCATTCTCTTCATTGGCATGCTTTGAGTTATACTTTTATGGCTTCAACATTTGTTAAATTTGAACTGAACTCATAATCTGGATTCCTTGTCCAGTGTAATATAATAAAATGTGTGTTTCAGGAAATTTTGTGAAATGACCAGGAAATTAATTTGTTCCCTTTTTCTAATGGAGATTTCTTTGCATTATCAAAGCACAATCTAAAGCTTTAAAGTTAAGACACATCACAAAAATGTGTTGGTTTTTTTTTCTTTTTAAAAAAGTGCTGCGAATATTTCCTTAATGAACTGCGGTACAATTTCCTTACAAGTTCAGCTGTTCAAAGATGCTTTCTTTTTAAATTCAAACTTAAAAGGTAACAGTATATAAAGCTTGAGTCAATTCCGACTTTCAGGTAGCTGAAGTCAGCCTATGACTATTACTTGATAAAGTTTAATCCTTTTATATGAATCAGTCTTATTTATGAATCAAGTAAAACTTGAATCAATCAAAGTTTACTTTAATATTTAGTCTCTTTTGCCTTAGAATTATTCTTGCATTGGGCTGCAGCATGGAACATTTTGCTGTGTTGTTCCTTGGATTATTTATGCCGCTGTGGCCTCCAGATACCCACGACACAGAATAAGTGCTCCCGGTATCGCTAATATAACAATCAGTTGCAACGATCCCCAGATGTTGCCAAGCAGTCAGATACATGGAAATCCGTGTTGCCACAAGGATCTGCTTGGCAAAGATCCAGCTGTAGACTTGGCAGCAACAACAACAGCAAAAAAATCACATTTTTCCTTTAGTTTTACAGACCCCGTTCCTTTTTCTCAGCCCCTGTATCCATATTGCAGCCCTGGCTCAGCAGCAGGGCCAGGAGTTGGACACAGCATCTGCAGAAGGTCTGTGAGGAGCTGGATGGTGATGGCAAGTGTCCAGATGATACTCCTTTCTTGGGAGCAAAAGTCCCTGGTGCTTGGCAGGATTTGGACCTCTCTTCACAGTACCTGTGACCACAGCACATCCTCATGGGTTTGCATTTAAATCGCAAGTTTGAGATGTTTCCATTTTCCTTATGGACCCCGTTGTCAAGATGTCACAGACAGATTACACTGTCCTGCTAAAAAATTCATTCTGTAGGGATCAGCTAAAGTTAAGTCTAAGAGGAATAGTACATTAGCCTGGGATTAGACTTATATTTCAAACAGACTGTTCACCGAATAAGATCTCACAGCATGAGTAAAGGTAGAAGAATTGGGACCAAAGGCACCAGACATGCAATGGGCTGGAGAGGGGACAAGGAGCATCCCAGGAGCTGCAGGTGCTATGTGGGATGGAGCCAGTGGGCTCCAGGAATAGTTCCTCACCTAAAGGAAGAGAGGATAGACAGCTTTGGAAAGCAGTTTTCAGCAAAATAACCCTCAGAAAAAAAAACTGGAAGCAAATTATAAAATATGGCAAAAGAGTCTACAGACTGGAAAGATTCCATAGCTCTTTTGAAACAGCACATTATGTATATGAGCTGCAGTGCGAAGGAAAAAAGCCAGCCTCCTTGTGCAGTCCTTGATGAATCCATGGCTCTTCCCCTGGGCTGTGAAAAGAAAGTCTTGGAGCATCACTGCTATGGTTCATGAAGACCCCTTGCTGCTACTTCTACCCCCACCCACAAACCAACACCTATTCATGATATTTTCACTGAAATAGAGCGTTGAGGGGCCCAGCCAGCACCTCCAACATGGCACAAAGGCAGGAGGGAGAAACCACAGTGGGCAGCTGGTGTTGAGCCCCGAGAATGCCCATCTCCGCTCCCACCTTGTTTCCTCCTGACCTCTTCCAGCTCCTCATAGGAATCCCACGGCTTGTTTAGCCCCATCACCAGGTTGGTGGAGGACCACATTTGTCACATCATCAACATGGTGATAATCTGCCACCCGACAAGAAGTCAGAAATTTCCAGAATATTTCACAGTGGAAATCACTGCTTGCGTCCTTTTTTTTTACACAGCCAGCCACAAAGCCCTTAATTTCAGTGTTAAGAAGTTTATCTTTACAAATTATAGCCAGTATCTGATGGATTAAGAATTTCTGTACACATTTATCTTTTTTGTTTTTGATAAAAGCAGAAAATGTTCTGTAGCCATTGGTGTTAGTTTAGTTTTTTCAAGCCCTCGTATATTTGCCATCTGGAAACACCTAAATGCCAGCAGGTTTTGGCCTCAGGTTAGAAAGTGTTTGCAATTTATTTCTCAGAATTGCTAATAAGTTTCCCTGCCAAAAAAAAAAAACCACAAAGGAACAAACAATGATTCAGCAACGCCTTTGAAGATCAAAAAGAAATATAATTAATTTGTTAAAGTGGAAAAATACCCAAATACCTGTTAACAAAATTGTATTTGACCTTCTGCGGTTTTCTGCTGAGAAGACAAACTTTTTACTTTACGCCAGCAGGATCCTCCCCGCCGAGAGAAGTGAAAACCCCACACTATGGAATTTATGAGACTGTGTTTTATGGCACTATATAAGACAATGCACTTCTACCTGCGCTTGCCCCTGCCACTAACTCACCAAATCTCGTTTAACGGCAAAGGTGCTAACGACCACCATAAATCCATAAGGCAGAGGATCGTCTTGCTCAATGTGCCAGGCACACAAAGCTGGTCAGGGATGGGAATATTGGGAGGGCAAAGGTACCACCCATCCAGGGAGCAAAGATACCCATCATCCGCCCCCAGTGCCAGAAAAAAAAAAATCCAACAAAACTAAATCTGAGCAAATTCTGCTGCTGGAAGCTCAAAACCAAAAAATCCCAAAATTCCATTTGGAGGAAATTCAAACCAAAGAAATGGCTGATGGTGGCTGGTCCCAAAGCAGTCACATCTAAATTAAGTTTAGTTTAACAGGAAAAAACACATTTTCAGCATCTTGCATGATCACAAAAAGCAGTTAGGGCTGGTTTTACCGAACTACAACTCCAGTTCCCACAGCAAACATCTTAAAGGTTCTGTCGTTTCCCTTTCACCCCACTGAAAATGTGTGATAAGCTTCCCTGGCATGACAGTAACTGATTAGAGCTAAATACTAATACATTATGTCAATTAAAATTTTTAGTGGCTATAATACTGTTTAACGTAGGATGTAATCCTTTACAAAGCTTATAGTAACATGAAAAAAATTGAAGGTGATCTGAAATTTTACAAATAATGGAGACAACTGAAACATAGGTGGGTATGTCTTGTTGGCGAGACTGATTTAGAATGAAAAAAGTTGAAACAGCTTGTGTAAATGATAGGAGATAGTTGTAAAATTTTAGATATGAGCACTGGATGAATTCCATTTCTTCAACAATTCTGTAAAAACAGCAGCTAAAACCAGATTATGTTTGGGTTTAGGGAATTAACTGTGCAAATAACCCAATTTAATTCCTGCATTACTGTGACAACTTTAAAGTCAGACTCACAGGTTTCCATAGCATGGTAATAGTGATATTAGCAAACAGCCACTCTGAAACCGGTTTAATATTGCTAAATTAATTATTTTTGTCGGTGTGCTTGCCTTAATCCAAAGAGAACTGAAAGCAAGGCAAAGTAAACCAAAAGTGAAATGCAATATTGTAGAAAGAGCTGTGCATACACAAGGTATGGTTCGAAGACCATCAGTCCACACAAGTTGAGCAGTGAGTTTTATGAGACCTGGAGCCAAGGGCAGAGCGATGGAGCAGGTTTTTCTGTCCCAGAATTCCAGCTGCTAATTTCATTTTCACTGCGACCTTAATGAGCGAAAAGTTGATCTGAACAGTATGGGGAATTGAGAGGGAGGAATTGGACACTTGCACATATCCATCAGTAAAAATAATAGTAAAAACCTGAACAACTAAATTAAAACCAAAACCAACTACTTATTTAGTTTTCATATTTGCCAAAAGCCTTTAATATTCGGTTTTGCCTTCCTGATTCTGCAGATCCTCTGAGACAGTGGGGTGCTGATGCGTGGGGACCCAGCTCCTTGGACCTTCTAGGAGTGAGGAGCATCCTAATTCTGTGTATTCCCACATAATCCAGGCTGTCAAGAGGCTGCCATCTGTGATGACATGAGCCTGAAGATAATTCCGTAATCGGCATCATGGCTTCACATCAAAATCCACCATTCGTTCCCAAGCAGCTGACTCCCCTCCTCCTACCAACTTTTCCTTCATTTTTGTTCAAGATTCAAACCAGAATGAAAATAATAGGCTGTGGGAGCTGCTAGTTTGAAAAATTCATCCAATAACCAGCAATGTCACCAATGTGAGCTGGAACTAAACATGCCTGGGAAGACAAATTCCTTAACTGTTCGGTGCTGAAGGACAGGGTAGGTAACATTAACTTGGCTAATTGTTTACTTGCTTAGCTAATCTAACATAATCTGCATTGATTAGATTTTGATTTCATGCTGGATGACTATACTGCTTCTGTGCGCCTTGCGGTTAATTTGTGGACCGTACCAAAAAGTCATTTTTATAACGCGTTTAACGCTCCAAAGCTACCAGGGAACGGCAGAGAGAGAGAAGGCGGCCAACTCGGCTGGTATTAAAAGGGTCATTAAACTCAGCATTAGGTAAAGGTCTTGTTTTGGGTTGCGTTCAACTCGCTTGATTAAAAACGAAGTGTAAGCAAAAGGCATTCAAGAGAAATATTCAAATGCAAAGTACACCGTAGATTCTCCCGTATATAACTATATAGTGGTTATGGACACTCACCGTCTCTTATTCAAGCTCCTTCCACAAGAAGTCTTTAAAGTTCACAAAACCTCGATTTGTGGGCTCCATGCTCCAACAGTTTTAGGGTGAATATATTATAATGGGCATAATGAGACTGCTATTTGCCTGATAAACCCTAAATGTTCACATGAGAAGAACAGAGGTAATTTCAAGCCTAATGAAATGTTATAAATACATAATTTTTTTGATCACTCTTTTGGGTTTTACTGCCATGGGGCCAGAAACTTTCCCCCAGAGTTTATTTAAAGCATTTATTGCTTTGAACAGGATAAGGAGGGGAGAGCAGGATTTGGCCTGAAGAAATTAGATTTCAACTTTGATGGAAGTAGTTTCCTAAAATACAGGATTTATTCCATTAAGTGCTATGGAGTTTTGGCATATAAACAATACTTTCTGCAGCACGGGAGTATGAAAATACTGTTCTAGCTAAAAATGAAAAAGCTTGGATGGCTTCATGGGCCTTTAATAGGTAACAAAGTTCACAGCCTTCACCTTGAAGTCTCCAGTAGAAATTTAGATTGATTGTGACTAAAAGTAATTTCTGTCTGACAGCTCATATGAAGAGAGTTACTTCATTTCATAACAAATGTGTGGCCAACAGCCTAAAAATTATTATCACAATTTAACAAGTCCATTGGCAGTTCCAGAGGCACCGCGGACTGGTGGAAGTCAATCCTGCCTGTCTGGGCTCAAGAGACGTCGAGGTGGGGAGGGGAAGTAAAACCAGAAGCAAATCCATGAGCATTATAACTCTGCTGTGGAAGAGCTCACAAATTTAATTGATCGAGCCTCTCTGTAGGAGCAAAATTTACCTACTTCCTCACACAAGGCTGCCGGCTGGCGAATGTATGTTTTTTCTTCCATCAAGCGAGGCTTTCCAGTTTGTGAAAAGGAAAATAAGCATTTTGGGTCATAACCATTTGCGAAGGAGACAGTTTTCTTCAGACAATAATATGGCCTTTTCTATCTTAAGAGGGGAACACACAACATAGGGCAATTCTGGCAAATGCTAAAAATGAGGTTCAGTTGTGCACCTCAGTTAAATCCCCAAATTAGGTGGGATAAGGCAACCCACCTGCATGACAATGACTTTCCAATACAGCTCCTATTACTTAATTCAATATACATTTTCCTATTTCAAATAAAACTGAAGAAGCAAAGGAAAGCAAAGGAAAGCAAAGAAACAAGCCTCTATTCATCCAAATTTTAAATTATTTTTGCTCATATCCGGGGAAAGTTCACTGCCTTTCCCAGAGTAATTGACATATTTGTAGGAAAGGAATTTAAAGAACTCAGAAAGCATGTCCATGACACGTGGCTTTCACCTCTTCTTTAATAAATGTGCCAGGCAAAATGTTTGCAAACATATCCATTCGGGAACCTGAAATGCAAAGTGATTTCTCTGACCAACTGCAGCTAAAAGTGTTCATATCATTAAGCAATAATAATCAGCTATTAAACTTAAATAGTAATTAAGAAGTAGTCAGTGCCTATTAGTGACAATCCTAGGAAGAGAAAGTGAGGGTGAATTAAGGCTACTGGCAAAGCATGTGTTCAGCTTTATTGTTTTAGTTAAATCTCATGTTGGCACCGCTTCCTGCACCTCTACTATACATAGAGAATATGGGAGTAAATTCAATGAAGTCACACTTGAAAACCCTTATTTTACTGCTTGGGTTATTGTAGATCATATAGTACAAAGAACCCAAAAAGATAACCATTTGTGGACAGAAAGCGAATCTTGACAAATCAAAGTAAATTATCACCATGAAATAAGATTTTATGTTCATATATTTATCTATATGTATATATGTAAATACATATATGATAAGGGTCTCTCGACTGATTTTTACAAAAAACCGGGAAGACAGTTCTATGTTAGGGAGAAACCGCATATAATTGAGGGCTGAATTATTTAATATGACCTGGGGCAGCTTAAAATTATGAACTTTTTCACATTTGATTTTTATGGCACAAGATACCAGCCTTTTTCTCTCTGTGCAAGTCCCATCGTTTCTTCCTCAACTGGGTTTTTCCAGTTGGTGCACGGGACAAATTCTGTCCTTAGGGAAGCAAAATGGCATTGATTTCAGTCAGCAAGTGACGTATGTGTTCATCCAAGGACCGTGTTTTGTTCTGTGTGGAACAACCACTCTTGCTGATTTATGCCCTGTATTTTCAAAACTGCAATAACCACATTGCATCTTTTAAATCAGAAACATGTAAATTACCCGAAAAGCTGAGGTATGCAATTAATGCAGGAAAGCAGACCACTACCTTAGCTAGGTCAGGAAAAGTGATTATTTCCATGGCTACCAGCAACTCTTAATTGCCATAATAGGCTCTTATTCAGGGAGAAGTTGTTAGGTTTGCAAAGTACGGTGAACATGTACTTCGTGACAAAACCATTAACTACAGAGAAAATTTTTCAAAGTACAACTGAAACATGGAAGAAAATATAGACATTTGCTCAGCGTCTCCAAGAACAGTCCATACAATGTTCCTACTCATCCACGTCTTCGGCAGTGAAAGCAACACAAATATCTTGTTAAAATCTATTAATTCCCATAATCTTCCTGGTTACCAACTCCACATAAATAGAATTATTGGATCTCCAATCCCCCCTCTCGTGCTTCCTATTGATTTTTACTAGTTTACTACAAAACTTCCAGCTTATCAACACTGTTACAAAAAAACAAGCCACCTTTGCTCATGAGACTCTCTACTGGTTCCCAATTTGTCACTATGGCAAAGCTATTCCACTGAGAACGTGTCAAAACAATGAATGTCTAAAACTGTGACACTGGAAAGAATGATAGTTAACCTTCATAATAAATAATGCAAAGCATGAGCTCATTTGGTCTACTCTCAATGATGATTAATTTTGAATCTTTCCCCCCCAAAGGCTAAAAGTGTTCTAACTTTAAGTAACGTATTTTTTTAAAATGTTTTATAACATTGAATGTACTTTCATATATTTAAATTTGTTACCTGAGCAAAGCATTTTGACAGATGCTTGGTTTTGCTGGTCCCATTCTTCTTGTTGCTTGCAATGAACTAAACTTCCAGAATTACAGCTGGTCTTCAGCTATTAAGGTGAGAAACACTCAGAAATGACTCAATTTGAAGAGGATTTGATACACCAGCATCAAAGCCAGGTGTAAATTTGTCTCAGATCCCTTTATGGCCAGGCCCAAGCTAAGTCCCTGCTGGAATCTTGGTCAAGTCAGGTAACACCTAACAAATATTGCAATAAAAGCATACACTAACTGTAAATACTGGGAAGATTTCACGAAAAGGCCAGTCAGTTATGGTAACACTTTGTGGTGTGACTTAAACCTGTCCTAGAAAGCCATAGTTTCTCACCGGAGGGGCAGCAGTTATCTGATGACCAATGGCTGTAGTGTTCAGCCTTGGAAGCTTAGAGGAGAAGTTGAGTTGTTTTTTCCTGGCCTGACTCTGTGTGTAGAAAAGCTCACTGAGTCCCTGATTTATTTTTTGTCAAGAAAATAGAGTTTTGAAGACTAAGAAGATATTAAGTTGTACAGGGAATCATAACATTTGGAGACCATCTTCCATCATTCTTTAAAAAAATCCATAGGTTGGTGTGAGATTTTTTGAAAAACGCAGTTATATTTCTAACCCCAGCCCAAGGTTGTCTTGGTTTTTTTCACACTGTGAGCTCATCAGAGCATAGAGCATCTATTATTCTGAATTCATGTAGTTCCTGGTATAATACAGCCCAGTTTTTGATAGTTACCCAAATTTTACCATAATGAAAAGAATGAATAACTCCAGCAGCAGTGGGAGTTTTGTCCGTGAGGGTGGAGATTACAGTGAATGTTTCTGAGCTATTTACTTGATGGGAAGGTCAGCTGCAGGCGACATCAGTGACCAACTAGTATGTAACTATAGACTTAAACTTTACAGTTCCTCTACACCAGATTTCACACCACCAAGTGGCTTTCAAGACAGGTTAAAAAAAAGAGTAATTTTCATCATTGTGGGACAAAAGCACTAAAGCACCTTGTGATTCTGATATAGAGAAAAGATGTTATTGAGTGGCGCATCTGTCTCCCAGGTCCGGAAAGGAAATACAATGTGCTTTGACTTACCCAGTGCTCACTTCAGGCATTCAATCTAAACAGTCATTTTAGAGTTCTACAGAAGACAATACAAAATACCATGCAATCATGGACAACAGCTTTTGATGACAAAGAGCAAATAGACAGGGAATCCTTTTAGCTTAACAATGTAGATAAAAGGACATTTGTATTTCCAAATGATACTCAAGGCTCAGGTGTTGCAGACAATACAAAAATAATGCAATATTGCTTCTATCCAATGCACTTTTACTTCTGGAGTTAGCTCACCTATATCGATTCACTGCTGGTTCTTATTCTCTCTCAGCTTCACACACCCTTTTTTTGTATGAGGTCAGCACACAATATAAAAATAATACTAAACCTAGGGGGAAAAAAAGTAAGGGTATGTATGAGACTAGAGTTGAAATTGCCTCCTTGCTCCATTTAGCCCTTTAAGAACAAGAAAGCAGAATTATTTCATGCCTCGTTTCCATTGTCTGTCATATCTGATGACTTTTTCCAAAGCAAATAAAGAAAATACACCTGTTACCTTCAAATTCTAATCAAGTATTCTGCGTGTTGGCTGGGGAAGAGGAGAAAATGGAGGGAAGAAGAAAAAAGCATAGGTATATATCTGGTCTTCCAATGTAACAGGCAACTGTATTTTCCAACATTTTTATTTATATTCAGTAGGGAGTTTCTTATCTACCTGCTTATCACATTGAGTCCTCCATGAATAAATTATTGGGATTGTTCTTTTAAAATAGATTTTATTTACTTTCTCTATAAAGTTAATCGGAATGGAAAGCGTTTAATACCTCTTAAGTTAAACCCCAGAACTGGACGCCCACTTACAACTGGACCAACAGAATGAAATACAATAGTACCATCTAGTCAGCTGTAGAGAGCAGAACAGGGAGAGAGATTGCTAAATAAAGGCAAATAAAAAAAGAAAGGTTTGGTGTATTTTTAGCAGTATGTTCATTTTTCAGGTTGTACATTGATAAAGGTCACTGGTGACAGTGACTCTATTGACTGAGCAAAGGCCATAAAGTCAACAGAAGTCCCCAAGGAGCCTCATTCGATCTCTCTTGCCAGATGTACATCAGCTATTTCATTTCGTAGACTTCCTCAGTGTAAGAAACTGCTTAGACTGTGGTGAGTGTGAATAGCAGACCACAAGACCCATCATCGTTCCTTCAGCCCAGGCTCCTGGATGTAGGAGGAGGCATCTTTCAGGAGTGTGAAGCAAGAGAAGACAAGTATCAAAAGACAGACCAGGTTGGTAGAAAGACTAAGATGCCTTAGGGGCATGAGCGGGTAAAGAATGAGACAAGTATGGACTCAAAATGAAAATAAATATTTCCTTTTCAACTAAAGGAAGGTAAACATTCCACCAGAGCACAAGGGAACTGCAGCCATCTGATTTTACAGTGGTCTTTCATAGCCCTCCAGCTCATAAAGAGCATTACTCTCCTGCTCCTTTGACCCCCGTTGGAAAACAACAAAAACAGACCTGAAATTTGCCTTGAATTGGGCATGATATAACCCTGATACTAACTGGGAATCTTGGCCAAATATCTGCATATAGATGATAGACACAAAGAAATGCAATGCTGTTCCTTCAGCTTTTCCTGTCTCTTCCTCCTCTAAATGCCAGCATTTTGTAGGTTCTTTTCCCTTTTTTATTCTTCACAAAAACACTTTCAGTCCAGCATAATTTTCCAGGCAAATTGCACACTTGTCAGATCACCTGATTAAGGGCCCCATATTCATTACTATAAAAACCAACATGCTCGCTGAATCATTAAAAAGCAGATTGGTCAGTAATAATAATCAGTTTTCTGCTAATAAATACAGCTCGGCATGCCTAATTTTGTGTCCTACTCAAATACCAATGATGAAGAATTTAACTTTTAAAAAGTGCATTACTGAATGTAATATTAGTGCATTGGTCTTGGTAAGGAGCATTACTACTGTCTTTAAAGGGCAGTCAGTTCATGTATTAATTATCTCACTCGAAGAGTGCATTGATTTCTTGAAAATCTCTTCATGCATAAAAGCAATTTGAATATTGTATATGGTTAAACCCTCTCAATCAACTTGAATACAAAGAAGGACCAAAGACGTAGTTGAATTCAAGAGCTAGCACCAGAAATGGAAGCACCGTTAGACGAGATCATTATTCACTGTATGTCCCTGTGACAAACACCAGTGGGGACACACAGCAATCCTGACCACCTCTTTGCTGGCCAGGAGGAAAGAGCTGCAATGGAGAAAGTATAGGCAGCAGAACAAGGATGCAGAGGGGTATTACATGGCAGCAGGATATATTTTGAGAACTTTCATAGAGAAAATGGTGGAGAAAAAAGATTGGTATGGAGAGGTAGGATGGCACCAGAGGGTTCATCAGCTGCAGTAGCCATGTTTGGCTGATGGTCTCAGCAGTGCAGGATTGGGCTCTGTAACTTGCTATTTCATAAGGAAACTGTTTTGTGTTCTCACTTCAGAGACCTGAACACTGAAATGACCATAGTAGTGAAGTTCAGGACACTGAGGAATTCTATCTACCAGAGCAATACAGGAAGAGACCCCACTCACAGCCGCGAAATTGCTGCCGTCAGAGACCACCAGGGCTCTGCCCCAGCAACTCCTTCCACATTGGCAAAGTGTGGTAGTGAGGGCCTCATTCATGTCTATGGTCCAGAAAGGTCCTCATGGGAATCACGGAATTTTCAGAGTTGGAAGGGACCTCTAGAGATCATCTAGTCCAACTCCCCTGCTAAAGCAGGATTTCCTATAGCACATTACTCAGGACTGCATCAAGGCGGGTCCTGAAAATCTCCAGAGAAGGGGAGACACCCAGAGAAGCCTTCAGTTTCTCATTCGTATCCCTTACAGGTGCCTGCTGTTCCTAAAAACCACCTCTCAGGCGCATCTCCCTGTGCAGCTCTGCCCATCTCTGGTTTTGGTCTGTGGTCTAAAAGTCATTTGGAGATGTTGAGTCCTTAGAGGTGGATCTCAGGACCCCATGAGAGCTGTATGAAGAGTTACTCACAGCATCGCTGCAGAGCCAGAGCCAGGAGCTCAAGGCTGAGCTCCATTCTCCAATCTCTGAATCATCTGTGTTTGTTTCTGGGACACACTGTTATCCCAGTGCTGCAAGCGGAGACTAAACGCGTGACAATAAGCAACGCAAGTAGCTTATCGCACGACTGATGCCAGGCATTAGTAAGTAGGGGCAAAGACCTATCAATATGAACCAGGAAAACCAATATTTGTAGCTAGGCTGGGTCTGCTGCTGATTCACCATCAATCCTCCTATTTTTACTGTCTTAAAAGCATGGAAGTGCTGTGAAAATCTGTTTTTTTTTTTTAAGTCTTAAAATAGCAAAATCCAAACCACATACTGAATTCATTAGTTACAGAATTTAATCAAGGAGCAGAAAGACTGACAAAAATTCTCCCATCATTAACCAATGCAGCACAACTCTTTGTAGTTCTGATGCTGAGTATTTTTAACAGACCTTCATAAACAAGTTGTATCAGCAAGTTAATTTCCAACTACATTAATAATATTGAGTAATGAATATGTTAGAATATTTGCATTGTGTAACAAATATCCTGTTAAAATTCCATACATATTTAGACTGCTGTCAGCTTTTGGTTGCATCCTAAATAAAGTCTAGAACTGATTTTTGATTGAATAAGAAATATTGGACTTTAATTCTTCTTTCTACTGCTTTCAACCTCTGTGTTTTCTTAGAAGATAATTTTATCCTCCAGGCACAATCCTTCTGCCCTTCCACAAGGAAGGCTCCAAATCCCATAAAGACGTCTCCAAGGAAAGAGCTGTATTATCCTCTCCTGCCTTTCTGATAAACTTCTATTTATACCACAATATTTACAAAGAAATCCATCTATAATAATAATTTCTGAAGGGACTCAAGAAGGGTCAAGAGAATTTCACATTCTAGAAATAAAGAACTTCACACTGCCAGAGGTTCAGCTGAAAGAACCTGGAGTTCAGAAGTGCTATCAACAATTATTCTGTAGAACAAGCATGCTCAGTGAAAATCCTTTGAGGAGGAAAAAGGTCAGGAAATCTGTCATTTTACAAGGGTGATCTTAGTAGTATAGAAAGGAGTTCTTGAAAATGTGAACTAACATCTATTGAACAAAGCAACAGGAGTACGATTATTGAAATGCTACCAACTTTTTATAATTGCTCGTTATTGCTGTAATGCAGATTACTTCTTCAAAAGAAAAGTTTTCATTTTGATTCGAAAGATTTAAAGTGTTTTGCTCCCTCCACCCTATCACAAGTCCTTAACTCAGAGGCTAAAGAAATTAAAGGGAGAAGGAAGAAATCAGAGTATACGGGCACATAGGGAAGAGTATAATCAAGCACGGATTCGGTATGATAGCTCTCAGAGATACAGTTTGAAACAGCAATATGGAATTGCATATGGGCTTGTAAACTTAGTCAAAACACATAAAAGAAAAAAAAAAACCAAACACCCAACCTCTTACTGCTAAAACACACTCTTGAAAGCAAATCCTTTGATGAGAAATTTAACATTTGAAACAGTGCTTTGTTTGTCCCAGCCCAATTCATTAGATCTGAGCAAGTGCCAGAGTTCAGAATATAAATTTCAAGAGTGTTCTTGGTCGGTGATAGGTGCTGCCTAATGGCAGGAAGTCATTTCCCTGCTCAGAAGCAGCTCCTGGTTTCTGTGTGATTTAAAATGCCACCAGAAATAAAGGAATTATCAAGGCTTGGCCTTGATGTACGAGCCTATTTAAATCCCTGGGGTGAGACGCTAAGGACTACTCTTCCAAAACAGCCTGAACGGGATCATTAAGCAGTGCAATAACAGCTTGGAATTGGTTCCTGCAGTATAAGGATGAAGCTGTAGTGGGTGTGCTGGAAAGAGCTGCTCAATTACAGACAGCTAAACAGAAAGGCTAAATAGGACATGGGATACAGCAAACATTTCAAGCTGCTGAAAGGCTGCAGGTGGAACCGCGTACGCACCAAACATTCCTCCTTACAGATTCAGGTCAGGATGAAAGTTAGGACGCTTGACATGTGTGGAAGGAATTTGGCTTTCCAAAGGCATACTTTGGAGAGAAGGAGTTCTTCTATGGCTGATAGTCCAAACTGGCTTGTCCAAAGCTAGAGATCACGGTCCATGACTGCTCTGTACCTCTGAAAATGAAATCACCTGCACCTTGGGAAGGTCAGGAAATGTGGTGGGGTTTTTTAGTCAGTTGGGTTTTTGCTTGCTTGTTCTTACCTACATGGAAACGTAGGTAAGAACAAACAAACGAAACCAAAGCAGACAAAACCCCAACCAAACAAAAAAACAGATACTAATGCTGAGCTACTCCGAAGGACCTGAAGACTGACATAAAGTATTTAACCATGGACAAACGAGATAAAAAAGGTTCCAAGACTACGTGGTCTCTAACTGTTTTGATGCAACATTTTGCCAATTATTTTGTCCATTTCTTTAGATTCCTTGTAAAATTCCTACTGTAAAGCATGGCAAACTCAGCTCTGTTCTAAATCATCAGAACCCTGGTGATTTTCTTACAACAGCACCTCCTTGGACTTGGTCCTGTTAGGCTGACAGTAATTGCTCATTCGTCATTAACAAGTTTTGCTGTACAAATACTGAAATCCAAGGCCCCCATCTTACGAAGATACGCATGGAATTATTATTTCATCATATGCAAAGCCTTGCCAAGGTAACATGACTGACCAAGTAAGAAGAGGTGAGCACACAGATAATGTTTTGCAGAGCCTAGAATTGAATTTAAGCAAGTAGATCTAATATGAGAAGAAAGTCCAAAAGAAGGGGTAGGAGAACCACAGCTGGCCACCAAAATGCAACACTCGTTAGTCAAATCGCTGCTTTCTCTGTGTCTGGTCTCAGAGGTGTCTTCTGATTCAGTCTGCTCTCTCATTGTGTAACTAAAACCTTTAATAAATGCCTGATAAATAACAAATAGTAAACATTGTGCTTCTACTTTGCATTCTTGGCTTGTTTGGGCTCCCACTGGTAAAGCTCATGGGCAATTGTTCAAGGCATTGTGAAAAACTCTGCCCAGCCCCACTAAAGACAGGGGAGAACTCAGGACGGTCTTCAGCCATGTCCTGCAGTTTGTCTCCTAATACACGAGACCCACTGAATACTTTTTAAGAGATACCTCTTCTGATAGGTTTTTCTCTTCTTGAACAATTACTATGTAATAAACTATTTTATCGGTTTTGCTTACATACTGTATTTCTGAAAACAAAACAATAAATGGCTGTAAAACCAATAAAATGTACTAGGCTAGTGTTTTATTACAAACAAGCCAATACCATACACTGCAGCATATTTTTCAGCTCAATGCACCAGGATTCTTATTGTCCAGGTGAATGTTCCTGGCTGTAAATCGCAGCACTATAGCTCTTTTCCAGCGCACTCTAAAACTTCTTTAGGTTGATGTGCCTTAAAACACTCCTAGTCCTTGGACAAATTTATGGGGAGGATAAAGCTTGGCGGTTTTATGCCAAGACGGTTTTAACTTTGCTAGCCACCCTGGAAGCACTTTGAGATGCTGCACCGGGAGAGCAGACTGCACAGTTCAGCTGTAGGAAGTCCTTCAGTGCTCCAGGTAGACCTTGCAGACACAGCCCTGGGGAGTGGGCTGGAGTGGGCAGCAATCAATTGTAACGATGGACTATTTACTAACTTAGAGTGATGGTTGCCAAAACAGCAACTCTGCATACCTTTCTGGCAATTATCATACTTACAGCAGCTATGAATAAGACGAATACTGAATAAAAAAAGCCTTTGGTAAGACCTTTCATTACGGTTGCTCTAACTTTCCTATTAATTTTCTTCAGTCATTACTCACTGTCCCAGAAAAAAAAACCTCTTTGGCAAGGACCTCTTGGAACAGCTATCTTGCATATCTAGATGGAGAACATCTAATGTGGAGCTATGTCATACTGTGGGGCCACAGTCCTTTACACCAGCCACTTTGTCAAAAACAACTTCAAAAGGAGGCAGGGTCACCTAAGGTTGGTCATTGAGGACCTGAGACTCATCTGTGTTCGATTCCACCAGTATGAGAGCCCACAGAGCAAACCAAAGTATGAGCATACAGCTGAAATCATAATTTCTTAAGGTGCCTTTTATTGTAAACTCACTGTCTGCATCTCTGAAATGGGTAGAATAACAATATGCACACATACGAAAAAAAAATAGTACATACATTAATTAGAGCAATTCACTTTTCTGACTGCTGGTTAGAGCAAGTAGTCGATTTTTGATGATTTTACATATTATTAATGCAGATGTTATTTTTTGCTGAAGCAATCTCCAGTTCTCTGCAGTACACATGAAGTGGCAGTAGATTACTGGAATACATTTCCTTAGCGACTGTCGGAATAATTTCATGCCCAGGAGAAAGCAGTTTTCCTAATACACCTTCAATCTTGTCAGCAGCACTTTGAGGCAGCAAGACTTGCCCGTCAGTCTCTGACAAGTGCAGTAGGACAAGAAGAAGTTTAAAACAATCCTTTCCAGAACTCTGTGTCAGACTTTATCATGTTATGATACAGACCAGCTCCAAGGAGACCTTGGCTCTTTGCTGCAACAGATGATCATCCCCAAATAAGGAATTCCACGTATTTTTTTCTGACAAATGTCATTCGAAATAACCAGTGACTAAACCCAACATTGAGCACAGAAGCCAAAAGTACTTCAGGTTTGGAGATGACCTCTAAGACCAGATACTAATATGATTTAAGCCAATATTATGATCTATGCAAGAAGCATATTTCTTCTTCTTGCACCCTGCCACAAATATCTTCCCTATGTATAACTGCTGCTTTGTTTAGCACACAGCCAGCCCAGCCTGTGAAGTTCTTGGTGTTAGGTCCTGCTCCCACAGCATGTTACAGATACACAGACGGACTCTAGAAATGGGTCACGCATTTACAGGAAAAATGTTCTGTTAAGAGAAAATACTTTTGGTATTAAATTTCGGCAACATTTTTCATCATCTTTTCTGAACCTCGCCTTTCATTTCAGCTTCCTGTTGAAAAAGGCTTAAGATCAAATACAACTTGATCCTATTATACGGAAATCCATCATAGGCTTGCAAGTGATCTCAGTGGAGTGCAATTATGAAGACTTAAATATGATAATGAAGATGTTACATCACATCTTTCTAGTTTGAAACTGTATGAACTTACTTATCTATTTATATGCTTTGATGTATATGTCGATGAAGGAAGATGCATTTATTCCTTGCCTTGGCCGATATAGCAGGAATAGCTCCCCTGCTTTTTTGGCACGTTCCCATCAGCCACGCTATGGGTAACCTCCACACAGGCCACTCTGGCCAGCGTGTCCTGAAAACCGGCAAGGTTTTTGAGGGAAATCCATTTCAGAGCTAAAGATCCCGCCCAGACTCTCCCATTGCCTTAATCTGGGAAATCAGACAGACTCCCCTTTGTCAAAAGCTGCTGTTCCAGTGCGAGACGGTGCCGTGGGCCCCCAGACAGGGCAACCCCAGGCCAGCTGAGGACTCTACAGCTTGACATCAGGATCTCAGCTTTGGTCAAGTGGCCAGCAGAGAACTAGCTCAGGCCTTGGGACCACTCATGACATTTGCTGTTACCGGAAAAGCCCTGCTTGACTGATGCCTGTGACACTGATGGAGACGCAGCCCCGCAGTGGGAAGATCCTCCCTGCGTGGCTCTTTACAAAACTTCAAGCAAAGCGCACGCAGTTCTGCAAAGGAGCAGAGAAATCCTCAAGGGCAAAAATGTCACTGAAGTCAACTTAAATCATATGAGTGATAACTCCAGCAGGAGAACAGCAGACATCAGTCATCAGAGCGCTTGCTTAATATCCCCTGTTTTGGAATATTTCTGCTGTCAGTCATTTTGCTCATCTGCTGGGCAACCAGGAGGATGAACAGAATTACTCTTAGCAGACTAAAGCTACGGACCATTGGAAACAGTCTCTAACAAGAGCACTTAACAAGCACCTGAGACTGATGATTCATCGTTTTCCGCACTTTTTTTTTTTTTTTTTTTTATAGATAACTGGTTAAAGGTGCCAGATTAACAGCCCTGGAAGCTAAAATCCTCTATCCCTCTCAGAGGCACAGCATGCTGAAGGCAGATCTGCAGAGTAGCCTTTCAGCTTGACGCTCTCCTCACACTGACAAGAGAGATGCTCAGTAGCCATCCTCCATGGATGATGGACCTTTTTTCCCTAGTGATTATAGGTGCTGGAAAAGAGCTTTTTCTTTTCTAGGTGCAATAGAGCTAAGATTTTATTACACGCTTTTGTGGAATACATAGTAAAGTATGCTACAAAGAGATGTAGCATCATGAACGCCTTTTTGAAGCAAAGGAAACTGAGGCTGACTCCCTCAAGGTTAAAAAGAAGTTGCAAAGCCAGAAATAAACCCCAAGTCTCCTCAGCTCAAGCTTCTGTTGACAAGGCTATTTAAATTAATGCTTGATAAAAGACTGGAAGGTTTTCCCCTATCATCTGCACTGCAGCCTTTTTTCCTTTCAGTCTCCTGGGACGTTGCCCCTAAAATCATCTTGGCTCATTGCTCTTTGCACAGCAAGTCCCTCTTGGAACCCTTCCAGCATTACCTGCTTCAAATCTACATTAAATACCAGATTCTGGTCTTTATATAGAAAACTGTTCATAACTTAGACTTCAGCATAGCCAACAGATACAGCATCCTGCAGTGACTCCAATGCCAAACTGATCCACAAGCATCAGTTTTTCTCTCTGACATCCCTGGGATTCCTTCCGCTTAACCTCTTACACATTGGGAGAAACCTCAATAAAGTCCCAGCATCATCTGCTTGAACTTCCTTTAAAATTTGCTCTAATTTCTCTGTTGTGATGGTTGGAAAGTCTAGTCCTGATCCTAGATTCACAAGTGACAAAACCTGTTTTAAACCTATTTAAAAAACAGCAACAAAACCCCCTATATTTTTCTCTACCTTCACTTTCACCTAAAATGAAACAAATAAAAACCCAACCAGACCCACACTACTCAAACAGTGGCCAAACCAAGCAGGTTGGTTCAAATCAATGGATTTCTGAGTGAACCAGCTGTGAAGTTTAGACCGGTTTCTCTAAGTCTTGGAAATAACTGCAGTGACTGCTTTTGATAAAAAGCAAGAACACAAAACTGACATTTAATCTCGGTATGGAGTTGGTCACACAACACAACCATGGCCCAAAGGACTCTGCCTGTGCTCATTCAGGAGCATCCCTCCGAGAGCCTTGCATTTGGAAGCTCAACGGCTTCAGACTGCCAGGCCGTAACAGCCTGATAAGTATCTGTTACAAAGGAGGAAAAAACTCGACACACTCCTGAATTAATATTGATTTCATGTCAATTGCTTTATATTCCCACTTACACAGACTGCAGGTCACTGATGAAGAGGATCCTCAGAAAGCAAAATTAAAATGAACTGTCACCCAGCAGCAGTGAAAACAAAAGTTTTCCTAATAAGCAATAATGATTTAGAAGACTGCAGCATCTCTAGTTGCTCTGTAGTGCCGTAGAAATATAACTCTGCCTCTCTTTCTTTCAGCAGCTCATAAATCTGGTGGGAGCTACACTTAACTTGAAGATCAATCAGCAGATACTGGTAAACACTGAAGCATCTTCAAAGTTCATGATAAAAAACCAACCTGGACTAAGAGTGGCTTTTTTTCCTAGCAAGATCTGATGTTTGAAGTATAATGATAGATCTCCAGATTAGGCGGCTCTCGTAATCTTTTTAGCCCTATTTTTCTTGTTTTCTTATATCCTGTCATTAGTTGACAATTGCTCTCAGAGTACAGCTTCTTCCCTCACACACACCTGCACAAACCACATCAAAGTCAGGTGTAACCCAGGAGAACATCAAGCCCAACGCACCAGAAGTGCATTCAGCAATGCCTTTGTATATCCAAAGTAGCCGGATCCATCCGGTGGAGCTGCCCCGCAATCTACACTGAACAAACTAATTTCACAACAGACACAGCACTCGGAGTACTCCCTCTCTTTTATAGAAGCAATTTTCATTATGTTTGTGTTCTCTGTCCTCTCTTCAGGCCCTCTGTTCTTCTCATCTTATTTTCCTCTTTTAATTTTCATTTTTTCCCCAACCTTCTGTTTTCTCTGAGCCGTGTCCCTGGTTACCTCTACACAGCAGAGTGAGACTGCCCACCTTGCTGCAGCTCAGATGTGATCTCTCTGATAAATCAGATCAAAGTATAGTTTTACAGATCACTTTGGCTTCCTCTTTCCAAATTCTCTGAACGGATCGAACTGCATTTAACTTTCTGGTTCTTTTCTTTACACCTGACTTAATTATTTTCTCCATCACCACAGTCTCGAGCTAATAGGAGAGTAACGAGAAGGCACTTGCAGCATTCGAGTTATACCTCAGGGTTTCCTGATGAGCAACCTAAAGCAAGCCCAGGCTTATCTGAAATCAAAATAGGGACCCACCTGCCAAAGTCCCTTTGAGTGGCTGAGCTCAGTTGCTGCTTTCTGAGCACCGGTCTACACCGTTAGAAACACAAGTGTCCTCCATTGGGAACACACAGCAGAACACAAGTAAATGTCCGGCTAAATGAGGCACGGCATTTGAAAGTGATTAATGTGTCCAACTTTGAAAAAATGACTGATGTTTAAATTCAATGTACTAGTATTTGAGGAACCATCCTGTGTGTACTGAGGATAAAAGTACCAAAGGTCTCCCAGCCACTCCTTTTAAGCAATAAGTTCCTTTTTCCAACTTTTCCTTTTCCAAATCTGGACTTAGAAATCAAATCCAAATTTCAATGCAGCTGAAAGCCCAGAGCAGAGCGTAACGCAGGCAGGTCTTAATACCACAGTAGAGGAGGAGGAAAGAGATGAGCTGGCCATCATGTTTGCAGCCTTCTCCTTTGCCCTCATTAGTGTTTTATTAATATTTCATATTACATGAAAGCAGATTTTCCTTTGTGTCTGGCATTAAATGCTGATCAATATTAATATTTGATTCATATCTCTGAGAAAAGGACAGTGAGAGAGAACAGGAGTGAGATTGGAGATATGATTTACATGAACTTCAATAAGGCTGTTTGAACAGCAAGACTAGTGAAATAATCAATTGGACAAGGAATTGGCTAACAAATGAGTCCTGGGCTGTGACAGCAGCTGTTTAAAGTTCAATTAGGGCTGTGGAAGGAGGAACTGTGAGCTTGTGTGAATTTTTTTCGTGATCCAAAAATGGTGAGGCAGGAAAATGTGCAGCTATGGCTGCAGAAGGGGCCAGGAGACACTTCCCTGCAGGAGCACAGACGTGGCCAGCGGAGGAAGGAAGAGGAAGAAGTGTTGCAGGGCAAGGAAACAGCTTAACTGTATGTGGTCTGGAGAGATGCAGACTGTGACAGGAGATCTGGAAGGAGACTTTTGCGTTGTGGGGCTGGTGAGGGCTTGGGCAGAAAGAGAAGCCCCAGTCAGAGCGAATGAGCTTTCAAGGGAAGCAACAGCAGAGGGCTGGAGGAGGTCTCTACAACTACCTTCGCTCTTTACAACTACCTGAAAGGAGGATGTAGTGAGGGGGAGTTGATCTCTTCTCGCAAGTTACAGGCGATGGGACAAGAGGAAACAGCCTCAAGTTGCACCAGGGGAGGTTTAGGGTGGATATTAGGAAAAATTTCTACACCAAAATGGGTTATCAAGCATTGGACCAGGCTGCCTGGGGAAGTGGTGGAGTCACCATCCCTGGAGGTATTTAAAAGCTGGGCAGACGTGGTGCTGAGGCACATGGGTTAGTGGTGGTTTGGTCAATGTTAGGTTGATGGTTGGGCTCAATGATCTTAAAGGTCCGTTCCAACCTACACAATTCTATCATTCTATGATTCTAAAGTGAAGCTGCTGGGCAGGGGGGACACACAAGGCATGTCTTGAACCACCACCACGTCTTGTGTTATGCCAGTGGCATAGACATTGTAAAGTAGCGGGGCACTGGGACCACAGGCTGCTACTGCCTTGGGAAAGTCAACCTCCAGCAGGGCGATGCACAAGCAGAACAAGAGGTGGGACTGAGTCAATGGGGATAGTTTGGAAAAGCAAAGGAAGTTTGTGACATGATGGTAAGGAGGTGATAGCTCAGGGAGGAGGGACACTGCACCGCAACAAAAGACCTGTCTGGCAAATAAATAGAAGACAGGTCATAGAGGTGCTACATTTTTATTTGCTTGATAATAGAACCTGCATTTCGACACTGCAGAAGAACCATGGAGCAAGAGCCTTCTGCCAGTGTCTGTAATGAAAGCAGGACCTGGCTGAGAAGAGGAGATATCCAGAGAATTTATGCTCCAAAGTGATTCTCAATTTGCTCCTTCCTTTTCCAAAAGTAATAACCAAAGGAAGAGCTGTTCATACAATGAATATTTCTGGTAAGTGCCCATAGATGTCTCTAACTATTGCCAAAACCAAGGGTTACGCAGTCCTTCATGCTTGGACAGATCAGCACATTCCGTGCAGCAAAGGGAAAAGGTAAAACAAGAGTGGGAGGTAAGAAATTCTCCGCTATGTGTTACTGGTCAGATACTATGTGCTCTCTTAGTTTCCTACAGCATTTTGAAGACTTGGTCTGGGCAATTCACAAGTTCGGACTGATGCCTTAATGCCTTTCTGCTCTGGAATATCCATGCTCAGTCCCCAGGAGCCAGCTCCCAGTTGCCCATTAAAGACAACGGGCCCAGAAATATTAAAAGCTCTCTAAGCTGGTGGCTCTACCCTACTGACAACAGATTGGCAATATCTGACAAATGATTAGAGCTAAACTGTCATGCAAAATGCAAATATGCCTGTGCAGAAATGGAAAATTACCATAAAATCTTTAGGACTGCAGGAAACTTCAAAGCTAATTTGTGCATTCAACTAAAACTTCGGTCTCCCTGTTAGCGGTGTCACACTGCTCTGTTAGTTATCCTTCTAATTAGAACAGCATGGATGGGGGCACACCGCAGATAATAGCTCAGATAACAAAATTATACAGGTTAGAGAGATGGTGCCTACGCGATCCAGGACAACTTTGATTTAGACTCTTCCTTTACTAGGCAAATCTTTCCTGTGCCAGGAGAAGGCTTATCTACTCTACGGAAGGTTATTCTTGGGGTACTTAACAGTTAGAGCCAGGGTGGGTATGATCATTTCTGCTATGTGACTACCACTGCTGCCGCACTGTTCTCACTCTCAGGTACTAAAGTTCAAGTGTAAAACACTTCATTCTCCATGTAGACATTAACAAAGGGTACACCTGCATTAGCAGAACTTAAATCCTAAAATCAGTATAAATGTTATAGTATTTTAGCTGCTTTCTTCACAAGGCGCTCTAATGTAGTGAACCACTTGGCTTTCAAGGTAAAACTCATGAGTCATTTCAGAATAATTTAAAGCCGGGGCAAATACAATCTTTCCTTTGCTGATAAAGAAAACTCTTTTGTCAGAGAGAAGCAGGCTTTTCTTTTTCAGGAAAGGTTTGAAGAAAACATGTGAAGAGAGAGACTTTTTGGAGAGAAATTCAGGTATAGTTCTTTGTATGCTGCGTACTGGCAATTAGACAAAGGTGTGACTGTAACGTTTAGTAACCGCCAGTAAAAGGCATCCCTCACAGCGCACTTCAGTGCACTACTCAATCCTTAGCACTTCAGTAAAGGCTGCTCTATCCAAATAATGCTGCCTTCTTGAGTAAATGCTTCGGCAAATTTGCTCTTCAAAACCATGGATATTCAGGATTACTTCCTAAGGTTATGGAAATTACTGCTCAGTTGACTGGAACTGCTCTAGTTCAGACAAGCTGAGATCAAGCCCCAAATCTCCAGACTAGTAAGAAGGAGTCCCTCATGCTCATCATATTGTATCTTCCCTGACAAAGAATGGCTTTATTAATGACCATGGAGGAATGGCATTTAAGTAAGACCCTCGCTGTTCTTTAAAACTCAGACTCTCTTAAGAAGAAGTTGTTGGAACAATTTTCTGAATCATTAGTTTAGGCAACTATCAACTGCCAGCGAAGCTCTTCCCGGTCTCCTCCAGGAAGAGCAATGGGCATCAAAATACAGAGCAATCCCAGTTCCTTCCCTGCCCGGGGGACCCAGACCCAGGGCAACACCAACCCCAGGGAAATCCCAGACACTGCACAAGTAAGGTCAATTTTGGTAGGATGATTTTCAATATCTAGACTGGTGATTTTATGTCCCTCTTTGACCTCAGAGCTCTGAGCATCTCTGAACAGAAACAGGGACACTGTCTCCCAAAAGTTAGCCCTCTTGCTAGCAGGCTCAGAGCTGACCACTAATAGCTGCAAAAGCTCCAAATTTGCATTTGAAATTCCTCATTTAGCTCAATAATTTCAGCTCATCACATAATCCCGTCTGCTCATTATGTCTGCTGTATGCAAGGAAAAAAAAAATTGCACAAAATTACTGCCTTAAAATCATCTGAGAGAGCTGCTAACCTGACAAGCTGCAGTTGCAGAGAGCACTGTCGGAGCTTTATATTTAAACTAGGAAGTAGTAAAATATTATACTAGTTGTTTTCTTGCAGTTCATGTCAAAGCAAGAGGGCCTGGGCTAACCCTTGGAGAGAAGAAAAGGGAGAATAAATAGATTATCAGCCCCTGCAGAAAATGTCCTGCCAGTGATCAGGGATTTATGAATTCATACGGAGGCGCATCTCCACACAGAGCTGAATTGTCATGTCATTTTAAAGATAAATATTGCAGATGGGTGAATAATTCACTCATACAAATGTTCACCGAAAACAAATTAACTGGCTTGTGCATACAGGTGATGTGAAATCATAACCATTATTTCACAGAATGTTTGAGAGGACAGTTTCTAAAATTCATCCAGCCTATTGCAGCAAGTACCTAAACTACCAAAATCTCCAAAAACCAGCTTTAGAGTCTTGTCCAATGTTAAATTCCAGGTACCAAAGGGGATGTTAATTAGATGATCACTGTGCGCATACAGAAGACCGCAGCTATGACAGCTGGCGGTGATCTTTCCAGAAGTAAACACACAGCTGTATTTCAGGCAGAAATGTCACCACCAACACCTCTATAAAGTCAGGTTGGAATAGAAGGGATTTTAAAATACAGAGAAGAGGGGTGTTTTCAGCTTGCCCAGGGACGGCTCATGCTGTGCCCCCACCACCCAGAGGAAGATGCTCTGCTGACTCTGTCGGCGTTTATCACCAGCCAGATTAAGTCTATAAAAAGGGGATTATGGGCAGTCCATTTGCAGCACAACACAGACATAAAACTATAATAAGTTACTGAGATAATGAGGCAGCAGGACATAAAAACTCCTGCATACAAAGAGAGCCCGTGTTTTCAGAACCAACAACTCACTTGGAAGCACGTCTTCCCCTGCGAGTGCTGGTGAGCAGCTCTTCATAACCGCTCCTGCCGGTTCCTCCATCCCATTTATGAGTATTCCCAGAGGTTGGAAGTGAAAAACATGATTATTCTCTAAGCTGTCTGGGTGCTTTTCCTCTAAAATCCTATTGCCTTCCCCATGGCAATCTCAGCCCATGCTCAGGATGGGGGAACAAAACACAGGTCCCCAACTCAGCCTCAGCATAGGTTTGAGCCAGTTGATTTTACCAACGACTTAAGGGAACACAGACCTCCACAAATCTACAAATAATAATTTGTTCCTCTCAACTCATCTTGGAAAAGCAGCAAAACATGTCAAGGAAGGAGAGCTTTGCCCAATGAATGCTTGTTCCTGAAGTTTGATCCTACTAAAAATAACCCTTCAAGAAAATGTTGTTTAAAATATTCTGCATAACCCAGCACAAATTTGATCAAAAGAAAATGGGTCACAATAAACTCACACAAGATATCACTAAAAAATCCTGCCTCTACAATGGGGTCGCAACCGTATGCGACCGACCAATATCCGGGACCTTAGCCGGGATACACTGGAAAGGTCCCATTTTATTTTTCCAGCCGCCCTTATTTTTCCTTTCCTGTTGCTCTTTTTGAATTTGTCTTTGTCCTGATCTGAGGAGGAAAGCCCTTAATCAAACCCAGCTCTTGCTAAAGGAATATTTCCAAGACAGACCTGTGTAAATATACAATATCTCAATTACCCTCCAATAGCTGCAACATTTTTGGTTTGAAATGTTGCCCTCTGACGGCCTTCACCGTCCTATTCATCACGGTGACCCTTCAAAGGCCCACAATGCGCTAATAACAGGGAAGGCATTTCGGGAGCACAGTGGAGCTGCCCGTGATATACACCAAACGCCGAACGGAAATATTTTATTTTCACGCCAGCCAATATATGAGATGCAGCTACAGGGATTTAAATATGATACTCAGGCTCATTAGTAAAGCAAGCATAGATAACAAGGATTTACTGAACATTACCGTCTGACTTGGCCAGCTTTCCCAAAGGGACCATTAAGATGCTAAGGAAGTTTTTTGTCTGTATTTTGGGGGGAATTAAGTCTGCATTCAGGAGTTCCTGCAAGTTCAGCAAAAAAAGCCCCCAGATATTTAAGTTCTGCTTGTCCAAAACTCAGACAAGTAAAACTGCAGCGATTGTGTGTGAAGGACTCCGTAGACAGTTGTCCTGTTTGGTGCTTTGCCCCTCGTGCTAAAGTGGTGGCCGGGAGCGACCCACGGCACGGGTCCGGGACCACCAAATGCCAGCGAAGGGCACATCGTTCCTGATAAACACAGGGCAACAGCAAGGCTCACTCTGAAAACTGGCTGCTGGCAAAACCCACACAGCCAGCGAGCAGTTCTACACGCTGTGCTTACCGATATAACCCCCCGGTGTTTCAGCACACTCTGTCTCCACTGGCCACCACCGCATTGCTTTGCTGCCGTCGCGTATCTGTTCACGGCTTGGGTGATTTTCACACAAATATAATCCCTGAAGGTGGCATCACCTGAATTGTAACAACTGACCAGTGAGATACGAGATTAGCTTGGCATACAATTTTCTTCCTTTTTTTTTTTTTTTTTCAGCACAGATCTTCTCAGTCACTGCGAGCCCAAATTCATTGAGCTTTGCAAGGTCATTTCGAACTGCATTTTTATCCTGACCCTTCTCCTTCCCCCGTATTAGTATAAAGTCCAAATGACAGAGCACACGAAAGCCGCTTGTGATGCTTTGTTAATGGATCTGCAGCAGATGGAAGGTCCAGTGTTTTTTTTTTTTTTTCCCCTCCAGCCCTGGACAGGCAATGAGGGGTTTTATGTGCTTGAACTGCAATGTGCTCCTCATTGCCTTTAATCTGCCTTTGCAGATCAGTTCAGGAAAGGTTGATATTGGAGAAGTGTTTACTTCAGCTTAATTCATTAATGTTTATGAAGTGCTGTCAAAACACAAAGTATTGTATGTTTAGTGAGGGTGACTTTAATATTATTGTGGCTTCAACTAATAGATTAATAATAACGGGACAAAGTGCTGTCCAATAACTGTCATCGTGTCTCTATTGCATCTACTCAGATGGCCTTTGATTATATCACAAAACCTTGGTTGTCTGTGTGCACATAAACCGTGATCCATCCTGGTTCTATATATCTTGTTCACTCGGCCTAATATTAACAGGTTTTCAAGGTTTTTAAGGTCAACATCAAGTCCTTTGGAACACAGGAGTTTAATTCATGGTATAGACAGCAAGGTTTGCATGGAGGGCTACGATCTTTTATTAAGCCAGTGAATGTCATGAGAGAATAAAAAAAAGCATTTGGGCACACAAGCTCTTCTTTAGGTCAGAAACTTTGCGTTGTGAAGAGCTGCACAGCTACAGCCACATTGCTAGTGCATTTGTACCAAGGTAAACCTTTAGTAGAAACCATTTTATTACTGAAAAGTGGCCATTTTCTCCCAGAATTGCATTAAAAAGAGCAGATTTCTTTATCACTCTGTTAGGTCAGGGAGGGCACATCTTTGTGGTGCCACGGAAGACGGTACAGAGACGTCAGAAATAGCATTGACCCAAGGTGGCAAGGACAGCTCGACCCTGTGCAGATACCAGCGTGGGTCCCGAATTACACGTCCATACTGGTGCCTGGTATAATCACCCCAGCTTTTTATGTGGTTGTCCTGCTCCCAGTTTTAAAATGGCCTTGTCCTTTTGGAAGGACAGATATGTCCTAAATTTGATAGCCGGGGAGGATGGCGCAGTGTCAGCAAGCTTTGCTTTGGGTCAGTGACACAGCCCGGCATCGGGACAGAGTACCGCAGTCGCACAGGGGCTGTCCATCCAGTCTGTGTTGTGGTCCTAGCTACAGGACAAAAAAAAAAATAAATAATAATATCACTCTCCTATAACACGCATCCTCATTTTGGGGTTTCTTCTGTCACTATAAATCTTTGAAGGTCCACCTTAACCATTTGTTCATTGGTTAAAGGGATCATCGGAAATTTGCACTCCTTAGAACACCCATTTCAAACTAAATGGATGTTCTATTGCAGTCAATTGGGGGGAAAAAAAAAAGAAAGAGAAAATCAGTTTTCTGCCTAATCAAGACTTCACATCAATCAGGTTAATAGGAGCATTAGTGCATTTCCTAATTACAACTGCAAACATTTGTAGGCTTCCTAGTGATGAAAGCTCATCCCATCCCATCATGTTAAATCAAATCCAGGAGGTCTGACGAGTGAAGTCCAAGCCCAACAGGATGGCAGCGGCACTTCAGCCTGCCCTACACAAGGTGTGACGTTGGTGGCATCTAACGCGGGGTTCCTGGTCCTCAGGCTGATAACCTATAGACATAATGCACATAGGCAGAGAGGCGGTGCCCCCGGGCAGATTCGCAGGGGTGTCACTCCCATAGAAAGCTCTTTCCTTGTTCCATTTAATAACCTGACACCAGTTCCAGGGCAGCCCCTTGTTAGGCTTTTCCAGCCTCAGGCTACAGCAATGAGCTTACAGCGAGAGCAGGGGAGAGAGGTCAGGCTGGAAAAGAAGAGCACTTGCTGGCCTTGAAGCCAGCAAGGAAATACTATAGAGCCCTAAGTCTCTATAAATAAAAAAAACTGATACCAAATGCACTTGAGAACTGATATGATTAATTTGAGTCATTCGGCTCCAACCAAACACTCAAGTGTATAAAAACCATAACACAGTCATAAGCCCACATCCACGGTACAAGCACAGGCAAACATTTCCTAGCACACTCCCAATACGCACATATAAAGGTCTTCAGTGGAAGAAATACAATTATTTCATTCCCTGGAAATATTTGAGAATTTGCTTAACCTAATAGAAAAGCGGCATTGCCGCTGTTATATATATTGCTGCACTGCCCTATGTGTTGGATGCGTCCATCTGATAAATTCAGCTGTCAGTTATTTTCAGTGCTTAGCAATAATTTTCTAACACAAAATGCATGATCGCCACATATGCCTTTAAGGTATATATTCTTATGTCTTTCTATAGGATTCGCCCACTTCTCTCTCATTAATACAAGCTGAGCTAAGTGATTAAAATTAATGCGTCAGTTCCAAACTGCCCCATATCCATTAATCTCATACCAGTCAAAAGTATCTTGAAGAATACTTATATTACACATCCTGAGTTGGGTTTCTTAAAGTGCTATTAATAGTATATACTTATCAAAAAGTAACTAGCTGGCACATACACTTGCACCTTCTTAAAGTTTAATAACTTCAATAACTTCATTTCAATTTAGCTTTCAAAGCGTTGGAGGAACCTCTCTGGTTTGAGCCCTTGCCTGAGGCATTACACTGGGGAGGAGTTGCCTGAGCAAGCGAATGCCATCAACAACATCAAAAGACACACAAACAACTTAACAGGGCACTTTCTGTTTGAATAAAAGTCCCCAAACAAGCTCACTTGCATTTTTTCCCTCGAAGCTATTGCAATTTCTCTGCAGAGAGCACGCCTTGCTGTAGCAACCGGCTCACACGGGACTGTCCCGATGCTAATCATGATGCTCATGGTGCTGCAGGACCTTGGATCTGGCCACGACCTCTGGATGAAATGGACCCCTTGCCCATGCTGGCCCCACACAGAGCCAGCTGGACAAGCAAGTTGCTCTGCTGGCTACCAAAAGCCAGCGGACAGGGCCAGTTATTTAGGCACAGGGGCTGCTCGGGTTCAGGTGCTGGAGATCTGGGTGATGCGTTCACTGGCACGGAGGGGCAACTGAGCAAATGAGACAGGGTGATGGCCCTACATGCTCTTTTGTGCTCTAAACATCACTTGCAGGAAGGTGGGATTTAAGTAACCACTTAGCATCGACCTGACCGTGCTTCCACAGGAGGCAACTTGTTTTCATTACCCAGACCAGTGACACCAGCACTGAGTCCTTTGAAACAGCCTACTCCAGGTGTTTAAAGAAGCCAGAACAGTCTTTAGCTCGAGTATTTATACAGGTAATGGAATTTTTTCTTCCAAACCTGACTCCTGAATGTCTAATAAATATTACGGTTGAGGTTTAATCGCTTGCAACCTGCCTTGGTCCTCCTGCAGGCAATGGGAGGCTCAACCAAGGCAGAGATCCTTAAATTTGCAAAGGATTGCATGCAGTTGAGGGAAGGATGGATTCTCTCTTGCTTCTCCATTACCCAAGACAAAATTTGTTCACAGAATCTGTGGATATATTGCTGAAAGAAATAATAGATCAGAAAACACAGGACAGGTTCTTGAGCTACTCCCAAACAGGAGAGGGAAAAGCCAGTGTCCAAACCAAACCATCCGAAAGGCTCCATCTCACTAGGTTATTTTCTTCACCTTCTCCCCAAATCAAAAGCATTTCTGTTTCCTACATTTACTCACTGGAGATACTTGCATTGAATGTTGGGATTTTAATTCTTAAGATCCCCTCTGTTCCTTACCCCTCAATTAAAATCACTCTGACTCACCTTAGAAATTGTTCAGTTATATCATGGGGAATGATGGTTTCAGGAACAGATGGAGCAGGGAGCAGGAAATAAGCAGGAAAATCAGACAAACTCTTAAGAAACAAGGATTCTGTTTTCATGCAAATTCCTTTAATAAGAAAGGTTGAGAAGAGATCTGAACAGAAAACACTGTACGTGAAGAGCTGCTCAAAACTTAATTGCTTCTAAATATAATACTTCTGAATCTTTTCCAGCAACTATAAACATTTCCTTAAATATTCTCCTTTTTTCCGCCCTCTCTCTTGCAGTATTTCCCATTGACTTTAATGAAGTGCTGCGCAACCATCCGAGTTTGGGAAGCATTTGAACAACAAACAGAAGTTCTTGGGAGGAAAAAAAAAGTTTTTCATTGCTAGCAGGTGTTTCTAAGAGCTTTTACAAAGTTTAATTTGGGATTTTTTTCAAGCTGACTCGCATTCGTATGTAATATAGATAACTGATGCTGTTCTTAGTGTTTTACACGTACAAATGTGCATGTGCAAGAGGGGGGTGCATACCCACAAGATTGCATTTTGCCTCTCAGATGAGAAAAGCTTCTGAGTTTGTGAAAGGAAATTGCATTACTATTATCTTTAAACAACTGAGTCCTTCCCATTTTTCTGTTTTCTCAGACATATCAAAATAATAAACTGAGACATTAATTGGGAGGGCGCTGGAAATCATCATATACCTTTTGGTCTTTGGAAGCTAAGAACTAAATTACTGTAATTGGCAGTTTATTAACAGGAAAATTATGCAAAACAGCTTCATGTTGCTGTCAGAAATTATATTCGGTAAGCTATGAAGATGGGGCCCTTGGTGTAACATTTGCATTTTCTCATTTAGAAAGAACAATGATAATAGATGAGTGAAGCATGTACAAATTATATACCAAAGAACATTTGCATGGCTGTAAAAAGGCTATCTTGATACCAGAGTGATTAAGCCTGTTATTCATTAAGATGCAGTATAGACTAAGGGGGAAGGGGAAGTAGGGAACACATTAACTTTCTTTAGAGGCACATATAAAATGAACTCTGGTCCAAACCACTTGAATTTCAAGCAGAACTAGATTATAATAGGTTCTGATTACGTTGTGTTTATTATGCAGTGCTAGTACTAGGGGTTTTTTTTTTTTTCTGTCTTGGATGACGTCCAAAGATGTGATGATGACAACCTCTGTTGTTACCCACATCTTTATTTCAGCTCCCACCTCCCCGAACCATTTGCCTGTTCATGCGCAGTTTCTGCCTGGAAAGCAACAAGCCCAGCACATCATGGCACGGACGTGAGCAAAGCAGGCTCCCTACAGAAATCGGCATCACTTAGTGCAGAAATCAGATTTTTTTTTTTTTTAGATGCTTTTCCCTATCAGCAATTTCCACTACCCGTCCTGATGTCTTAGCAGTTGACATTCTGCAAAGAAGGACGACTTTAAATATCACCGATACCTGCAAGCGAGGGAGGATAATAGCAAAGCAGGAGGAAATTGGGTCATTTTAATGCCCTGATGAAAACCAACAGGGACAGTGCACTAAGTGACATGGGCTGCCTCTCTGAAACCAGGACATGGTGTCCTGCTCTCCATTTGTACATAGCTGTCTTGTGTACCAGTAATCTCTCAAGCACAGAGAATTCAAGCAAGTTATTCAGTAACTCCAAAATTTGACTGATTTGAGGAGAAATTTGTTGGCTTAAATGAAGCGTCATTAGGATTTGAAGAGTCCCTTGTAAAACGGCAGTTTCAGAAGTTATCATTCTGTACCACAGCCCACAGGCAAGACCCAGATGAAACTGCCCTTCTTAAGTCATGGTTATTTATTTATGATGATGACCTATGAGAAATTTATTTAAGGACACGGGGCTTTTAAACACGGGATAGGTAAAGCCACAGAGTAGGAGGAGAACCTGCAGTAGCAAGACTGTTTTTCCATGGCTTTCACTGGCCTCTGGTCCCAGATGTTTGTCTAACCAAGTTTTGAAGCCTTTTAAGATGTATTGCATGGAGAGAGTGATGTCTAATTTTAAAGACCATTCCCACCTTTTCCCATCTTTAGCATTAGAAAAGCTATTCCCTGATGTCTAACCTGGTTCTCCTTCAGTATAAGCCTGTTGCCTCTTGACATGAGGGAAAACAGATTATTCCCACCATTCCTGTAGCAACCTTTTACATCCTTGAGGACATTTATCATTTCTATCCTGGTTTTCTGTCCTTTGGCTTAAGAAATGCCAGTTGAGATGTACTCATCAATTCACTGGAGCTGGCCACTGGTGTCCGTGGGAGCAAGAACAGCTATTAAAAGCTACTTTTCAGAAAGTTTCCATTGTGGCTTAATGTTGGATATTTTGTGCATTTGTACAACAGGAGCAGCATCACCAAAGCTGCTGTTAGCTGGAGGAAGGACCATTAGAGGGTCCCTTTCAAAGCATTTCAACACTCCGCCGTGGTTTCCTCAAAAATAAGTCACTTTTCAATTAGCTTTTGCAACTCGAAGTGGCTGGGACTGCCTCAGCCCCTTTGCTCCTCACAGCTCGGTTCAAGCTGGGCGATTGGTCTGACTCCAGCCCAACACCCACATTATGCATCACGTCTCCTTCCACTACATGAATCAGTGCGCGTTACCTTTGTCTGCAACAACTTGCACATAATGATGTGGAGCTCACTTTCCCTGCATAATTAGTTTACAATCCGATACCAACATCTTAATTAGGTCTGACCCCTGGAGTATTTGACTTAACATCATTCGCCAGCTCCAAAATATGGTTACATCCACACTGCAAATAAGTACCCTCCTAGCAGCTGTACGACTAATTTCAATGTCATTCTCCTCCTATAACACAGCCAAGTGCAAAAGTCCCCGGGATGCTACCACAGCCCCACACTCCTGACTGCATCTCCCTGCCCACCCTACGTGTGGCTGCTCTCTCGTTGCATCCCTACATCAGGGCCAAAGCTGTGGTTGCACTTGCTTAAGATAACATAATTAGTTAAATTAGGCTGACTGTAACAGCATATGGCTCACCTTGGACCCACCACCTAATTGTATTCCCAGCAGATTTCCCGGGGGAGATTTCCCAGCCGGGGCTGGGCTCCCTGCAACCTCCCAGCTCACCAGGGTCCATCCTCAGGGGCTTTAGTCACACCTTTATCTAGAGGAAAAGGCACCAAAAGAAGCAACTGGGGAGATCACGGGCTGAGCAAGGACCACATAAAACATCCCCACATTCATAGACATGAAACATGGCATCAGGGAGCGACGGATCGGGTTTGCGAGCAGGGCTGTATCGCCGAGCAGCAGGCAGAGGCTGATCCCTGAAGCATAGCACAGTTTTACTCCAAGGAAAGCATCCCATACATTATGCAAAGAATTTACTGTGGGGTTGGTTTGGTTTTTTTGAAATACTGCATGATAGGAAGAATGAAACACATGTCAGATGTAAGCCACGACACTTAAAGCGCTACTGGAAGGAATGCAGACAGCACAGCAAGGAAAGTGATATAAGAGAGCGGACTGGCATCTATATTTTCCAGTTAAAAAAAAAACAACGCTTTTAAATGCACTTTGTTTCATTTTTAAGACCTGAATCCAGCCTATAACTGTATAATGTAGTGCCCTAATTTTTGAAGCTAAGGCACATAAACAAAACCAAGCTCAGCATCCAAAAAAAACCCCTAGATTGCTTTGGGAAAATTAGTATTTAACCCTTGGAGCAGATGCAAGCCTGCTTTGCTGGCACGCTGCAGCATGGCTCCTGGTCCCCCTGCACTCCAAGGAGTGCAAGGAAGAACTTCACCTCCACCTTTTTGCTGAAGTTCATGTGTTTTCCCCTTCTCTGGCTGATCACGAATCCCCATCATCTCAGATCTCAGCCCCCATGTTGCTTATTCACTCCCCGGCTGAGGGACCGACTCGTTCTGCTATTTCATCTCATCCTGGAACTTGTCCTCTTCCCCTGAATTCCTCCCCGTTTCTGGGCTTGTAATAAACTAACCTCACTAACCTTCCCTGAAACAGCAGTGGTAATTTAGCGGCGACTGAATTATGGCCAGACTCTCACACCGTTTGAGGCTGTGGGAGTCCTGCCATTAGTTTCAACAAGTATTTAGTTGCCATTTCACTCCCATGGAAATTCCTCTGTTTCCTTAATACACTGAATTACCTGGGAACGTAGGGGCTGCAATTCATTTTTTAATCTGATGTCCTCTCTCTTGACCCCGCAATGTAATGCTTTGTAGCAAAGGCTATGCTGTACCAGAGGAGTTCAGTAACCACCTTTAACAGGGAAGAGCGTTTCTAGACTTGGAAGAGAAGACTGCACAAGCGAAATAGAGCCAAAGAGCCACAAAGGTCTTTTCATAAGCTGAAAAGTAGCCCCAGTTTCAAGTGTTGTACTCAAAGGGATGGAAACATCCCCCGTTTTCTAGGACAAAAATGAAAAGGGAAAAAATGTGTTTGTTACATTATTGAAAAGACTGTTTGAAAGTCTTCCATTTGCCCAAGTCTCTGATTTTCCTTTATTAATTAGCATTTCAGCAATTACAAGGCTCCATGTAAAATGTGAGCTACGCACAGAACACAAATACATCCATGTGCTTGCACACACAAGTAAAATTTTAGTAACTATGGCATTACTTTAAAAACCCCTTTCTGTATTAGAAAATCTGTGACAAGTCACATTTTAATTAACTTTATATTAAAACTTGATGATACAAATGTCCTGGAAGTGTTCTATGAAGCCCAGTAGCCTCCAGTATCGGACACCTGAAGCCAGCACAGCACTTGTCCTCCAAAAAAGAACCAACCTTGTCCCCAGCGTTGACCCCAGCAACAGATGAGGACTCTGCCCATCCCCATTCTGCCCCAGTTTACACCAGTCCCATCCCGAGCTCCATCAGCAAGAGATTAGAACAAGCCCCGTTGCTTTTCCACTGTTGCCCCTGCCCTGCCAACAACTTTCAGATCTGATGCTGGTTTATGGAATATCACAACAGGCACAACCCACCACACTGAAAGGCAAAGCTCCTGTTGACTTAAGGAAGAGGAGGATTAGGACCTGTGATTTTTCATTTTATTTTGAATGTTTGCAGACATATCTTGTTATAGTTACACTATTTGTGCATGTGTTAGCCCTGAGACTGAGTGTGTAATTAGTTTCTGTCAATAAGAGTAGCTGATGAGCCTGTTCAAATCTACACTGCATTGGTCTTAATGCTTTATATATACAGAGATATCCTCTGTCATACAAGAGGAAAAAAAAAAAAGTTGGCTTACTCAAGAAATCTCCAAATATAGCCAGCCACCGATTCCCAACTTGGATTTACACGGGCTTGTAAGGCAAACGGAAAAACAATAAAACTAGATGAAAACGCTTATACAGTATTTCAGTCCTTCTCACTGGAGCCGAGCTGTGCGTTGCCTTCGCACAGGGAACCTGAAAAGCTCTGCCGTGACTTTGCCACCAGATTACAGCAGGTTGCCACAAGCTCAGACCCAGCTAGCCACCACGTCTCGGGTTTGATTTGTGGCACTGATCATTCAAGGTTATGGAAATGTGAAGTTTTAAAAACACTTCGAAGCAATAAAGAATTTAGCCGCATCCTTAATTTTACAGTGTCAGAGCAGGAGATTTAAAAAGCAATAAACAAACTTGTTACTGCAATAGAATCGAAGAGGAATCATAAACTCACTAGAGTTACAGAGCTAAAATATGGGGTGGAGAATGGACAATGGCAACATTTATTCAATAAAACTCATTTATATGTAAAAGATTGAATAAAAATATATACTATTATACAGGCACAACAAATTAGGTAAGAGGAAAAAAATGGTCTATGGGCAAGATGTTTTATATTATGCATGCAAACATCATAGCTGTGCGGGTAAAGGTGTTAACCACATCTGCAGTCGAGCTCCAAACTGCCAGAGAGGTGATGGGAATTGTGGCACCAACCACACAAAGGATGACACCTTAATAGTTTTTTGTAATAAGGCAACTGCTAGAGCTACTGCTATTTACTATTTGTCTCTTTCTGCCGAGATATAAAACCAGTCCTCTATCTGCTTATGAAATCTAAATATCCAAAGGCATTTTCTTCAAGAGCGATGGCATATTAATCCTGACGGCTGGGTCAAATTTCAGCCTGGGTAATTGCTTTCTGCTAAGACATAGTTAAACTTATAGTTTTAATTTAAAGATGCTCCTCTGCAGTGTGTTGCCTGTGCTGTACACAGTTACTGTACACTTTCAAACAACCTCCGCGACGGGAATCAGTATTTCAACATGATACTTGCGTCCTGCTAAGGTTTACCTGAGCTACTAAAATTGTAAAGACTTTATCTAATAGGAAAGGTCACCTCTACATCCCCTGCCACAAATTTGGCCTTAATATTTGTCATACCTAGAAATCATTTGTGGATATTCTACTGACACAGACCAACAGGTAGAAAAATGCTACAGGTTTTATTCCTATTCAAATACATCCCCAGTGTTAATACTGGGACTTGGGTCAGGGTAACAGCACCGCAGCAAGTGTTTGGGGAGCACCCAAACAGGTCTGCAGTTCTGTTAACTAACTACCTCGTGGCAATCAATCAATTAACTCAAGGTGAAAAACTAGTGAAGACAAGTCCACAGACAAAAGTAAACAATCTGGGCTGGACTTGCAGAGGAGAAAGTGAAATTCCATTTCCAGGGCTGTCAGAGGGGTTTAAACAATCACTCAGGAGAAGAGTTTTCTTTTTTCCCCTTTCTTTTTCTCTATTTTCTCCAGGCTGAGGGTTTCCATAGATCTTCTTCATTGATCTGAAGTAGCCAGGGGCAGAAAAAGCCAATTTTGGCTGCATTATCCTGTCTCCCTTCCACTATAGCTTAACACAAAGAGAAATGCCACCCACACCCCAGAATGAATCTGTGCCAAAGACTTGCCTTGGAAAGCAGGATTCAAGCTAGGCTCTTCAAATCTGAAAGTCAAATGCTCCCAAAACCAGTGGAGGGAGAGATCCTGAACTGGTACCAGCCCATGCACTCCTACAGGCAGAGGGACTAAGCGGTGCCCATGTGCAAATTGGGGAAGAGACACACAACGACTCATCCACTCATAAATGGAGTTGAGGTCTGCATTTCTTTGCCTCCCTGCCTCAATTTTTTTTTTTTTTTTTTTTTTTTTAAATCTGCAAAGGCATTTATTTCCCCTTGCCATCCAGACTTCTATTCCGTTATTTGATAGAGGACTTAAAAATAAAAATCCACATTATATAAGACACCCTGGAAGGCTGGGACACAGGGCCCCACAGGTGAGCCAGCAGCTGTGTATATAGAGGGGATCCTGCATAAAAGTGTTTACTTCTCTGCTTGTAAAGTCTCCAGCAGCAGCCACTGAGGGAGCTGCACTTGTCCAATTACATTTAGAAAATGCCTCAAAACCAGAACATTTTTATTTTATTTTTTTTTAAACACAAACTCTCCTTTCTCCCTCCAGCCTTCCCACCCTCAAATGAACTAGAGAGCCTTTCTTCAGGACCGTGGCACTGAATTTGCCTTTACGAGATGAGTTCAAACATTTTGTAGCCACAGAGCACCCGACTGCTGTCTTCCAGCTCCCACCAAATCCCATCAGCAGATACAGTATTTCTGTGGGAGAGGACCCCAAGCCCACACTGATGATCGGTGGTACCCAGTCCCCATTGGAAAGAGGGGTTCAGGACCGCTTCCTTCTGCGCCAAAATTCAGCGGGAGGGGGAACAAGAAGTGCCATTTATAAATCTCCCCCAGCTTGTACCCTGCTCAGGGGTTATCTGGTAAGCCTTTCTCTGGCTCTGAGTACAAGTAACACAAAGTACATCAGGGTAGCCACACAGTGTCATTTTTGTAATTAAAGCTCCTGACATAGACTTTCCTATTTAACCTACTGTATTGGAACCACTCTCTGTTCTTCCTTTAATGTAGGCTGCTGATCTTTCAAAGATCTTGGTTGTGTCTCAAAAGCCAGCTGGAGGTGGACTCTTCAAATAGAGTCAAAGAAAAAAAATCGACATGGGGAAAGTTAACTAAACTTTAACTCAAAGAAAAGTTTCCTCTCTGGTTTGGAACAAATATTGAGACCTGCTTTATTACAAAGTGACTCTGCCATATTGCCTAGGGCTTATTTCTGGCTTAACACATACACAGTTAATCTCTTGGCCAAAAAACTGAAACCTGGGAAAAAGGGAAAAATGATCATCATAAATGTCATATTAAATCAGAAGATCATAAGTTGCAAAATAGAAGATTGGATTTTTCCTGTATCGTTATTTAATCACAGCAACTGCATTCATGCTGTAGACTGCCACACAATGGGGGCATCTGTGTTCAAACAGGAGCGACTATAAAAATACCAGACCAGCCAGATCAAGAGACACTTCAGTAGGAAAGTAAATTCAGATGGAATGAAATCCATACTATGCTTTGCCCGCTGAGTATTCGCACGTACAAAAATTGACGTTCAGGCTCAGCCATACCTAAATGCCATTGCACAAATGATCCTGGCAATTTCTTACTGAATTATGATAAAATCAAATTTTTTTGCCTATACATTTGCAGACACGGGTGTAATGGTTCAGCAGAGTTAATTGCTCAGGGCAGGAGTTTTCCGAGGAGTTTTGCAGTGCAGGAGACCATGGGGTGATGGTCTAGAGAAGGGTTTTAGGCACCACCCAAGGGGTCTGTCATCAGAAGGCATCTGTCTGCTGAAAAAGAAATTGGGTCTGTCCTGGAGTCATGTTTACCAGTATAAATCTCCAGGTTCTTGCTGAGCCTCTAGACAGAAGATACCAGAAACAGGACTACCCAAAAATCATTTCTGCAAACAAAAGAGACATCAGATAGCTGCACGATGAGAAAAGCCTTGATCTTTGGTCTTGTTGACATAAGTTATACATCTTTGGGCTGCACATATTCATGTAGGCACTATGGCTTGCTTTCCGTAGCTCTATCTGCTTGTAAATTTAGGGTAATGAATAAACTCTTGGGCACTAATTCTGGAAACAAGAGACTGCCTTATGAGACTGTCTGCAGCTCAATAGTCAGGGGACAAGGGAAATAAAAGGATCACATTACGAATTTTATAATGACTTACTGCTCACTTATCTGAAAAATAGTTGGAGTCATAATTAGCCAGCCTTTTCAGTGCAGATTTCTATCTGCTGCACACCTTAAAATTTGCATTTTAATGGGCTAAAGATGTATATCAGTAATAGCACCAACGGATGCTCTCTTATCACTAGTAATAATACAATATATAGTTTAGGAGACTAACCTATCCACAGTACAGCAGGTTTTATCAATAAAGAACAAACAGTGACCAAAGCAAGTCAAATCTAAATGTCACTGTACTGACATGTCTTTAAATAACAAAACCCAGGCTGCAAGTTGAGGTCAAAACATATTAGTACCATGAACACACAGAGGGTTTAGCTGGTTGTGGTAAACACGGGGTCCATTTTCAGTTGTGCAATTGTAGAAAGAAAAGTTCACTACAAATGTAGCTACTTATGGGTGGAGAACAGATCATGCATAAACAAATCCTACCAAACTCCTAAGCATCATATTATGGATTATTTTTCTTTAAGAAACAAGAGACTTGACTGCAAATAAAACAATATACCATTCTAGTTCCTGTTTATTTTTAATTCTACACCTATAATAGAACTAGCAACTGCTAAGGAGGGTTCCCCCCCCCCCTACAGAAACGCACAACAGAGAAGGGAAAAAAAAAAAAAAGGAAAAAAAAAGGAAATAGCGAGAACAGTAAAATATAGATAGTTTAATAGTCTTTCCAAAAGGAAAACGTGACAATTGTCAATGGTAAGTATATGTGTCATCATTGCTCTGGTTATTGGTAGCACCCAGATCCAAGTTTCCAAAAGAATTCAATGGAAATAGAAGCAATTCTCCAGAAGTTCCTCAGACAGGGAAATTAATTGCCACCCATAACATTATAAACAATTAGTTTCCTGAAGACGTAGGCAAACACCAGTATTTTAGAAATATAGTAATTTATAGAGTTTTATATGTGCCATCCTGATGCCAGTTTACTATAGACCCGTTGAAGCAGCTTCTTCCAGTTGGGCATTGACACAAGGAAGAGGGTGAGAAAAGGTGGCCACAGAAGAAAGATATGATATCCTACAATAATAGATGCTGGCGGCCTTCTGACACGCAAAGGGCTTCATCTCCAGATGATATATTCCCCTGACAAAAAGAATTAGAGAAAATGACATATTTTTCTCTTTAAACTTCAAAAGAAATATTTAGCTTGTGAAGATTGGATTAAATGTGGATTAAGTTCACTGTTGAAACTGTCACTCCACAGCTGGAGGGAATCAGGAGGCTCAACAGCCTCCTTCTGCCATGTTTTCTAAAATCTCAGAAATAACTTGCAATTTTAGCTGTGCTTAATTGTGCATCAAAATGGTGGGACTGGGAAGGGAAACTGAAGCTGCTTTCTGTCTTCTTGAACCTGGGAAAACTGTGGTGTCAGCAGCTGACGCAAACTTGAATAATGGTAAAACTGCAGATAAGGAGTAAACTGAAGGGAAGACAGAAGAGAAAATACAGAGCTATTGCACAAAACTTCAAGTATTCCAAATGAGTGAAGTCTCCAGAGAAAATGCTACAAGCATCTCATATTTTTAGTCTATGGTAAATGTTTGTAAATCAAGGGCATATAATTCAACAGCAGAAGGATCGGATAAAATTGCTAAAGCCTTTCAAATGCTCTGGTCTTCCAGCAAGTCTAAGAGGCATTTGAAACCCCCAGCACTTTGAGAGCTCTTTGTAACGGCAGTGAGTCGCCTTAGAGACAACCAAAGTGAGCCCAAAAGAAAACTACAGAAACACAGCCTGACTTGGGGCTTTGATTAAGAACGGCTGGAAAACAAAGATTCATTTCATAAAATTATTTCAAGGTCTTGGAAATGATTCTTAAATTTGCATTATGATGAAAACAAGACACTTCAAGAGAAGCAGGGGAAGGAGGAATAGAGGCAGAGAAGGGGGAAATATCCACACTGCTGGGCAGTGATTACAGCGCTCGCTGCAATACAGGAGGTCTTGGTTCAAGTGTTGCGATCCATGAAGCACCAAACCCCCTGTCAGCGCGATAAATACTTGCTCTTACAGTAATCGCAGAAGTAGGAACAAAGTTTGAAGGACTCATATCAAATGGGCAATTTCTCCATCAGAAGATTACTTTAATCACTTTAATCAAAAGACCTACCACTTCTCCTCATCAACAATTAGTAGCTTCTCAGAATATTCCCTAAAGGGGAGCTTGGATGCCTCTTATTGACAACTCATAGGTTACTTGATGCTAGTCAGTAGGACAGATTTCCTTGCAAATAAAACTTCCTTGTTTTAAACCCAGCAATGTTCTGTAGCAATCTTCCATCCTCTATAGTTCGGACAGTCCTTCACATCTGGGATTAACTCCTGTTGGCAGCAGTGCTGAGCTGTTCCAATTGTGGAGGGGACAGTATCGACGCTCTCGAAAATCAAGTGCGGGTTTGGGGCTGTGCTGGCCAGGTATCACTTTGAACTCCTTTAACTACAACATCTACTAATTACTCTTTTCTTAGCATTGGGTTAGTACAAGGAAATCATCATATCAAAGCCAAAAACCCATGCTGCAGGTGAGTACTCCGAGGCAAAAACCTGCCTTTCAAGTGACCTTGATATCAGTCTTATCGCTCAGATTTTTGAGGAGGACAATGGTCATGGGCGTGGGGAAATTCAGATTTCTCTGGGGAAACAAGACACTCTAGAAGAGGTTTGTTTTGGATTTTTTTCTTTCAATCTAGAAGTCTCCAAGTTTTAATAAAAATACATTGACTTTCTCTTCAGAAATTAATCTGCTTTTTCTTTTATATTCTGGAGGTTTCATAGCTTTCTATAGAATCATTTATGTTGGAAAAGACCTTTAAGATCATCAAGTCCAACCGTATGACAGAAGCAATGCAATTAGTTGATACAGAAAAATTCACGTCAAACATTATCTTCCATATTCACTGTCTGACAGGAAAACCTACATATTTGCTGGCTAATAATAATTACTTTGGGTCTGTTTTATCTTCTCAAGCTTGGAACCTTGCCTGTTTGGGGTCTGAAACCTCTTTGGAATGTTTTCATAACATAAACTGTTGAATAAATTTATTGAAGTTTCTCTAGTGTTTCATCTCAGAAAAAGGAAAAAAAAATCTCTAAAAGTAGCAATTTCATTTCAATAGTTTTTAAATGCATAATTAATGATTTAGATGGAATAAACTCCTATTTAGATGAAATAAATAATAAATAAACTCCGATTTAGAGGGAATAAATTCATCTATCCTAACTTTCGCCACTTAGGATTTCTCCTCCCCAATTAGTGTCATGAGCCATAAGTTTCCCAGAGCCATTCAGTGTCCCAGGTGCAGGTGGGTCAGGGATGCTACAGGGTGGGAGGAGACCTGGATGCCACATGTGACCTGCTCAGTCCATGCATGTCCCTCATCAGTTGATGATGACAGCCTGTTAATGAAATTATTTCAACTCTATTGGCAAGAGATCCTGTTTATAAGCCTTGAGTATCCTGTAACCTCATTTCACACTAAACTCCAGAAGTGAAAGGTGTTTCTCCCCCATGTTTACCTGGGGGTAAGCATAAAAGGAGACTACAAAGTGTCTCACAATCCACCAGGAGCAAGGAGATTGCACTGAAATTCAGGAAGGACATTTTCAAAGGCACAAATCTCAGTTAGGAGCATGGCTGCAATCTGTACCTTTCAATAACTCCTTTGGTGCTTGAAGTTGGGCTCCAAAAGGAAATTCAGCTTCTACCCAGCTGATCTGGTCTCCTGAGGATCTGTCAGTTCCCACCGCCACTCCTTCCACCAGCCTGATTTTGCAGTCAGAGAAACCCCTTCCACCTACTTCTCTTGCCTGAAGAGATTATATTTTAAAACGCTGTTTTATGAATTTGTGAAGCCTGCAGTATGTTTCAGGAGATAGAAAATCCAAGCAAAAAGTGTCTGTCCTGCTCCTTTCCCTTCCCCGTTTTCTGAACTGCCCCTCAACTCTGCCTTCATTTTTTTATCCCTTCTGTCTTCCTGGCACTTCTCAGTAATTATACAATTATATTACCTCATCTTTTACAGTTCTGTCTCTCCAGAAGGGGACAGCAGCCCCAGTCAGGCACCCAACCCCAGTCACCCACAGCTGGGACACAAGGTCTGGACCATCTGGAGCATCTCAAGTTCAAACATTATGTGGCAGGTTGTAAAATGGTTGCTAGAAGTGGAAGTGTATGATCCACATTAAGCAGGAAAAAAAAAAAAAAAAAACACCAAAAAACATATATATAAATACACAATTATGTCCTTCTACAGGAAAAACAAAATAACTGAAGAAAGCAGGTATTTCAACTGGACTGATCAGTTTACATGGAAAACTGAACTGCTCACATAAGAAACACAACTGACTGCTCCATGCTGATGGTAAAACATTACCATAGAAACAGGGAAAATTAGGGGATAACGGGATTGGGTCTGAAATGGCATAAAAGAAACAAGAAGATGGTCACAAGCACCAGGCACCCCACTTGCATTAAACCAGAATCTTCTCATCATCTGCCATAGTGAAAGGCTTTGTATTCAAAGCGGATCATGAATTTTAATGCCAATTCCTTGGCTGTGATTAGTTTTTGGTTGCTTCAACTTACTTTGTTGAAGATGTACATTCAAAAACTAAAACAAGTTTTTTATTGTCTGGGAAAACTATAGACCACTTGGATTTAATTGCGCCATTCTTAGGCAAAAAAGCTTTGACTTGTATATATCTTACTGAGAATATTAAATGTTTTCATCATCCAGCCATACTGAATAGTTAAGACTGCCAGGACTACTCATTAAATACACAGATGTTTTAAAGTTTGATTAGGCAACTGTAACAAATAGCCCAAATTTCATTAGCATATGGAAAAGAAGGTAGCAGAGTTGAACGCGCAAGAAGAGTTACTTAAGGACTAAGAGTATCACTGAAAAATAAGACCCTCATGGAAAAAAACTCAAATACTAACCATACTAAACGCCCATCTGTGACAAATGTTAATGCCCAGGAGAAAATATTGTCTCTGTCTGCCAGTACTGACAGTAACAACATCAGCAGTGAGACTATTCTGCATCAGCTCCCCCCACTCCCTTTCCAAAATCACAAGGCTGCATCAGAAATCATAAGACTGACTTAAAATATTCAATTCTAGGTTATTTATCTTTGTGATTCAGAGACTTCAATAAATATTTACTTGGTTTGGAGCTATTCCCAACAACCAAGACTGTTAAAAACTGTACTCTAAAATGAGCATGTCAGTTCTTTGGTAGTCTTTTAAATTCAGCAGCTTGGATGTACCTCAATGTATAAAAATTCAGATAATCACTCAATATGAACCTAGATGCATCTGCGAAATTTTCCTTCCAATATAGGTGAAATCACCATGATAGTAGCAGAGAACCTTCCTAAGTCAATACATTTCTTAAACTGCTTGAGCATTCACTAATTTCCAAGTCTTTTCTCCAGCCCATCACGTTCATTGTCTTGCACAAATGCTTATTAGAGGTTGAACATGCACACACAGTAAACCACAAGCAAAGTGAAAATAAAAAAAAAAATAATTTTAGAAGCAGAAAAATAAGCAATATAATTGTCTTCCTCTCCAAGATGTCATTCAAATACTCCTTTTTTTTTTTGCATGGTGAAATTAAAGGAAAGGAAACCAAACAGCCAAAGGTGACCACTTTTCTAGTTTACATACCCCAACCTTCTGCACAAATAGCTGGACAGTTTGTATCACCAACATCTGAGACACTCACAGTTACTGGATTTTTCTCTCTGAATACCACCCCTGACAAATGAAGACATCCATCCTATCTAGCAAAAAAGGAACAGACTGACCAAACACAAGGTGTGGGGCTGAGCTGAAAATTTAATCCACAAATCCTAATCCAAGACCACTATTAAATCATCCTTTGATAGACTCCAGTCACTACATTTAGGTCTGTAGGATTTAATCCACCGAAGCCATCCCATGGGTTTCAGTGTTCCCTGGTTACTCCCAAGTATCTTCAAAATTTGAAAATAGTTTATTTTGAGTTTAAGATGTGAAAAGCTTTAAGCTAAACACACATCCAAAATCCTGTACAGAAGGCAGAGAGAAGGAATTTTAATACTTATTAAAGCTGTGGTTCTCTGTCTTTGAGACCTCGATTACAACTGTCCTTCCTATTTTTATCAGGTTTGTCCTTGGCCACAAGAACATCCTGTAAAATTCATGAAGATCCAACTGTCAGGTCCTTTGATCACTTGTTCCATCAAGCAACACCTGTGAAACTCCCAGGTCAATTTACTGAGATACTGCCAAAATGCCACAGAACTCATAGACAGGGTCCCAACATGCAGATTTAATAATTCCATTACTTAACATTTCAGAGTTAGGGGTTTATGTAGGAAAGTAAAAAAAAAAAATAGAGAAAGAAGCACAGTCTTCATGAGCTTTCATTGCTGGGAAAATGCCTAAAATGTCAACTTCAGACTTTTCCAAAATGATGCAACAGCATTGGGTTTAGAGGTTTTACCCCTTAATGTTTAACCCAAGCTGCTTTTCTTTCAAAAACCTGCAGTCATTTTTCATTATTTGTTAGGAAAATAAAGATAACTTAGCTTAAGCTAGAGCTCTGTAAGTTTTCTGTCAATGAGAAAAGTAGCAATGACATCCCCCTTATTAGGGCTGGCCGAAATGCATCACTACTCCCTGGAAATAATCAGAGTCTGTGCAGGTTTTTGGTTCCTCACATGCTCATATTTCCTCCAGATATGCAGGCAGGTTACAGGGGGTCAGGATGAGTGGGTGCCTTTTCTTCCTCTGATATTTCTGCTACTGTGTGAGGGGAGGAGAGAAAAAGGGAAGAAGTATCAAGTGCAAGGAGGAGATGAAAATCCCATCTGGCTTTCAAATGTCCATTTATACACATTTCTAAGAGAGACATCCTTCACTGTCCTTGGTCCACTCAGATGGCGACTTGGAAATATAGAGCCAGATGGTAGGAAAGAGGAGAGAAATGAACGTGTGTCTGTATGTGTGATGGGGCTTTATAGATGAGCACTTCTTTATATGTGCTGTGCCTGAAACAACTGTTTAAGCAGTATTGAGCAGCTGAAGGGCAAGTCCTGTGCCTTCCAACCGTCATGACAAGTACATGACGGGATAACCTAAAAGCTGCATCCTCCAGCACTGAAGCGCCATCAGCCACTCCAGCAGTCCTGGCCAAAAGTGGTGGAAAATAAGAGATTCTTATGGAATGAAAAATACCTATTCATCCTCTTAATACAACAGCTCTGGAGAATACAGAAAAAACTCCGCAGTTTGGGGTAAAGACCACTGGTCCTCCAGTGAAATAAGCACATTTTGTTACATCTGGAGTCCATTTGGGCTCACACACCAAAGTATTTTTGCCTTACTATGTCCTACTGGCATAAAGCAACTCCCTCCTCCACTGATTTTATGAGGGTCTTTAAGTACACATAATATTCAATGTAACTGAATGTAATTGCATAGGAAGATGTGCATATTAAATATTACATTTACTGATGTGTCTTAAGATATGTGATTAACAGCTTCATTTTACCTGCCCTAAAAAATCAGAAAGAGCAGAAATTCAGTATAAGAGCCGTGCAATCCAAGTTCACATCCTATGAGAATTTTTGTGGGCTCATGTCCAAAATAAACTAATGAACAAATGAACTGGAGAAAATTCTAAAAACACACTCTGTGCTACTTTGGTTGAACCAGGAGAAATCCAGTGACCTGGGAATTAAATTGACGCAATTCGGTACTTCTTCACGACATACATTTTGTTCAAAGTTAACTGCTTAAGTGCTCAAGGGACTTTTCAACCCAAGACTTCAGCGGAAATAACGTTTCAACTTTTAAATCATATTAAAAACATGAATTATACATTATAAATATAAAATTTCTAACACTTAATTTAGAACAAGTCCCAAACGGGGTGGAGATGACATTGCTCGGGCCAAGTGGAGACGACTACTGGGATCTGCTCTCAATTGCTTGACTGACTTACGGATTGACTTTGGAGCAAGTTGCACAGGCCACCCTCCTTCAAGACCGACCTCAAAAGATAACCTAAGCAAGGTACGCAAATGTCACTTATTCAAACTCCTGTACACCCACTGCTTTAATTTATCATCCAAAACTTAAAATACCCCATGATGAGTATTACATCACTTTGAACACCTACCATTTAGCTGCAATAGCTCCTCCTCAAGTGTAGTGAGAGTCTTATCAATGGTAATAAAGCATTTTTATAATAGACAGATCTGTGATATTTATTCCCTACCCAAAAATATATACAACTGAGGGTCTCTGTCCTTCTTCCGTTAACTCTCAGTTCTCATCCAGCTCCAAGACTTTTGGCATGAGGTCAGGGTCAGAAGTGCAAAGTTTCTGCAGAGTTAAAGGGTTGCAATAAGAGGTCTCTAGCATGCAAGAGGGAGCTGTTCTGCATCCAGTCAACTGTCCGTGAGCCTTCTCCAAAGCCTCAACCTACCTTACTCCAACCAAATAACACCTTACAGAGCAAGACTAGAAAACCCAGCTCACATATGGAGCAGGAACAGGGTGAAGCCAGCTCCCTACTCAACACTATCAGGTCTTTGCCAGGAGCTGCATGGCCTGGTAAAGTCCTTCAAAGAACAGTTAGAGTTGGAAGGGACCTTAAAGATCATCCAGTTCCAATCCCCCCACCCTGGGCAGGGACACCTCCCACCAGACCAGGTTGCTCAAAGACCCATCCAACCTGGCCTTGAACACTTCCAGGGAAGGAGCATCCATCATCAGACAAGGACATGCAAGTACAGCCATAAAGGAGGAAGACGTCAGCACACCACTCCTGCCACCACCACGGCAAGGCAGAGATGAATTAGCAGAGCATCATCTGCTCCACCCATCACCCACAAACAAAGGGGTCTGCTTTCCAGCTACAACCCCAGCCCTCGGCTTTCTGCATCCCTGACTGCACACCTATTTTTTTCATTCACATTTCCCTGATGCTTGGCACTTCTCAGGGCTCATTTGGTTCATGCAGCCTCATATAAAAAAAACCCACAACTCACCTTAACTTCTCCACCTCCAGAAGTTGCTCCCCCTGCTCCACTTCCCAAGCATGCCAGCACGGCATAAGGTAGTTCTCACACAGACTGCACCAGCCTAAGACAAAGTCACAGATAACCTTCTTTTTTTTTTTTTTTTCCCACTTAACAACTTCTGTAGAGGAGTTCAACCCCAGTATGAGCCCCTGAGATCACTTGTACCCTCCTACCATTGCAACTGCCCTTTTATCAAGGAGGCTCAATCTCTTCTCACCTCTCACACCCCTGATGACCTCCCCAGCAGCAGCTGCCCCCAGCCCCTCCACCCACGAGCTGCCTGTTCAGCTGAGTCCCCATCAAAACAGAGCAACAGCAGTCAAAAGGACCTAGTTGTTAGTTAGAAATAAATCTGAAAAACATAAGTCCAATTAGGCATGTAAAAAAAGGACACCTTATTAGAACTTTTCTAGATGTTTTGAGTAACCTTTGTGATGGGAAAGGCTTCAGGGGATTTAATGTATTTTCTAGGTCCAATAAGTCTTCCCAGATCTCATACAGTAAATATGTACACAGTGATATCAAATTTCAGAAGAGCTGGCTGATGTTGAGCTTCTGCTCTGTTTATTTATTTAGCCAAAAATAAAATAAAGGAAGATAAGCCCCAAAATACCTACCAGAAACACTAATGCTAGCTGAAACTATGTGTTTTGCAGCTTTTGGAAGTTATATGGCACCAATCATCAGTCTTGCTGTTCAAGAAACCCTTCAAGCAAGAGTATCTTTTTAAAGAAACCCCCAAAGCATGCGTTTGCATTGCATTTATTTGCAGATGGTACCGTGAAAACTTGGTAGAGTACTCAACATTTAACTGAAGGAGACTGGAACAGTCTTTCAGAATCATTGTTTTATTAACACATGGGAATAAATCATTTAAAACTAACAGCAAAACGTCTGTGTTACTATATCAGGGAAATATGAGCACTAGCGTACGTCAGTACTTGAATTATTCAAGTATCTGAAATGCATCTCATGACTTTGATACATTCCACAAAAAAATACAGTAGGTTTTTATCTGAAGATGGGACTTAGAGATGAAAACAAAATGCTGGTAGACTCTGTTGGTAAACATCCTAGATAAAAATGTTAGATGAGATCTCCCTGTTTAACCTTGCCTATCTCCTCATGCAACAGAGAAAATTATTTAGTAACAGAGAAAATCTCAGAGGTGTGTTTGATGTAAACTCTAAAAAGTAAATTTGAAAAATAAAATTAAGCATTCCTGAAATTATTCAGACCTCTGGCCTTTGATAAGTACCAATACAGAGTCCCTGACCCAGCTGGAAACCCTTCAACCTCACTTTGCCCAATGAACTTTACCACTGCAGCAAGGAAAAAGAAAACAAAAAGCTGTGCATTTTACTGGCCTTAAATCCTCATCAATTTATTTCCTTTAATTACTTTCTCTTAGCACTCCAGTGGGTCAAGGACACCAGCATGCTGCAGCATCTGGGATTCATGCTGTGTTTTCTGAAGAGAAAGAGTAAATGGAAGTAGGTGTTGACATTGCATAAGAAACATGGTATTTCTCAGCAGACCTAATGGGTTATTACCCAGGAACAAATGAAAGGTAAACTTTGCTGTGTGAGACCCTTCTGTCAGCAAGAAGGTACAGAAAAGGGAAATGATCTGGTTTAATTTAAAAAAAAAAAATACTGTCTTGATACAACTTATAAAATCAAATAATAGCCCAAATTGACTGAGGATAGAACTTGATATAATTTCAGCAGAGTCACGCAGATTTGGAGCAGAGGTGAATTTTCTCAAATACCTTTGCTGTTAATGAAAAACTGCTCATTGCATTCTTACGTCAGACTTGTGATCTGGCAGGGCTTTGTGTATTGGACGGCCTCAGTGAGCATCCCGGCGTCACCTGGTGCCATAATCTGTCACCCCAGATGCTTTGGAGGTGGCACAACACACGGACATGTGCTTCCAAAATGCAGTGACCCAGCCCTGGATGATGACAGACGGGACAGAGCCGAGGTAGCAGTGGTCACAACATAGTGGCAACCTCTACTTTTCCACCCTTTGGAAAATTTTATATATTTGAATATTACAAACTTTTGGCAAATAAAGCCACAAAAAAATCTGTGTTGACAACACCTGTTATTAAGCCTGGTTTCAGAAGGAAGTTGTTTTATTTTAATGCCAAGGGCCTTGATGAAACACCCCATCAATCCCATCCATGGGCTGTGAGTATTACAATTTATTACCCACGGAAATGAGACCATTAAATGACCGGGTGGGTAGCCTATTAAAACCAAAAAGACAACTGCACCTTTCAACCTTCCCCTTCTCCTCTTCCAAATCTGTTTTTTTGGTTTTTTTTCAGGTGAGGTCCCCTTTATTCTTTTCCCAAAGGACCTTCCCCTCACCAAAAACCGCAGAGAAACTCAGTGAAGAAAAACTACCCCTGTCACCGTCCCCCTTCTCTAATACAGCTCAGAGGACTTTCTGTCATTGACATATAGGAAGTCATTTTGTCTTCTGCTCTAGAAAAATGCCAGTGGGACAACTCCCAGGAGGGGGGATTTGTTTTTCACTTCCGTTGCAGCTGCCTTTGAGGAGGGGGGGCTCTGCCCCACACCTTCCCACTGCAAAGGGGCACAGGGTAGAATGAACATCTGGGTAAGGGAAGAGGAGAAATACCAGTAAATCCAGCCCAAGCTTATTTCAATACCCGAGAAGGTTTCTGTGTATTTTTTTGGATGTGCAAATCCTTCTTCCTTTCTTCCTTCCTGCTTCCATTTGGAACAGAGAAGAAATGATAAAAATGCCCACATTTTTCTTGCATTTTTTCACATCTGGAAGCACATATAACCCTGGGGGGGAAAGTGCTTGACCTTGTCACATCTGCAGTCTAATCACCTGAAAAAACACATTGTGATGAGCCTGGGAGCCCTTGGGGTGATGCTCCAGCCCCTGCCCGAATCCAGCCCCAAAACAGGACCACTTCCCCTTTCGGTCAGAGGAGGAGAACCACCCCCTGTCCCCTTCAACCTGTGCTTTATTTCCAGACCACACCTACCATCATTAGCAAACTTAAAGAAAAGTACCACTGATTTTGCAATTGCAAGCATACTTAACATTTTATCCTTGCTCTTTTTTATCCTGTCCCTTCCAATAGTCATTAAATTTATTAAGTGGCTTCTACAAGTGACTCCTCTCACTTCTAAAAACGACCAGATCATCAGCGCAGAATATATATCTAGGTTCAGTCCCTCTTTTCTTATCTTTCCTGACAAACCATTCTCCTTCACAGTTTTATCTATATAATTGATGAACCACACATGACATAATTTACAACCCTCTCTCACAACCTTCTCAACTGCACACCAGTCATTCCAGGATCACACTCTCTCAACTCCACCGCTCTGGCCAGCCCCTATAAACTTAATTTAATTTTTTTTTTCCTTTGGTCTATACAAAACTGCAGTGGAATAACTACAAACAGGAGTTTAATTAGATTTGGGGCAAAACACGTAAAATGGCTAAAAATGAAGAAGAAGAAGAAGAAGAAGAAGAAAAAGAGCTACAGTTACCAGAAATATCTGCATTCATTGTTTGTGCACACAAAGGCACAGCTCAGCCCTTTGCCTTTGTGCAGGTGAAGGGAATTCAGGACTGGTAGATGCACTAACAGATAGGACACGGAGGAAAATGATGCTGCTCCTGCTCTCTCTTCCCTTTCTCTAAATGCACGGCAGACCTTGCATCTATTGCTCTCTTATTAAGAAAGCAGGAGCCATGTCTCGAGAAGGAAGCCCTTCCATCGCATTTCCTAATAGCGGTGTGCAACGGACAAATGAACGATATCAATTCTCCCACAAAGGGCAGAATACGGCAGCGGATAGAAAGTAGTTTCTGCATAACAGAAGCCATCATTATGGGGACGGCAAGCATGAAAGAGTGCCTTTATCTGAGCTGAGATAGATTACAAGATCTCTACGAATTGAGGGAAAACAGTGAGAGAGAAAGCCTCTCCCAACCATTACAAGAAAAATACAAGGGTGCACATACATGCAGAGAGAGAAAAAAAACCACAGTGACACAGAGCGTCCTATACAGTGGAAACGCTGCATCTGGCTCCTAGTTCATGTTGCTTTATGAATTCATTTTAATCCAGAGTTCCAGCTTGAGCTTCTGATGTTCAGACGAACAAAGCTCACTTTCACCCAGAAAAATGGCAATCTCTACCTCTGTGGAGCAACACTAAGCACATAAAGCTTTCCCTTTCCTTCCCATTTCATTTAGATCATTTTATTAGGAATGTTTTTTCTGCCATGGTAGGCAGGATCCTGGGAAGAGGAGATAAATTCTTTTAATTATTGCGTATCCTGTAGCTCAGCAGCGAGCTGTGGTGGGGCAGCACTACAACCTGCAGACATGAAGGCATCTGCCTGGAAACACAGCAGAGATGCCCCCTGCCATTTCCTCAAGCTCCGAGAGACAAAGGCTCAGAGCAGCTGGGGAAAAAAAACCCCTGATCTTGAAGGGGAGACCACCATTCCTGAAAAAAAGTTCCTGAAAAATGAGAAAGCACGTCCTTTTATATTTGTTTTCCAAGGCTCTGCTGTGTCCTTCAACTTCATCTTATAGGACTTGCAACACCCATCGCTCCATTCAGGCTACCCCTCAACGTCCTAAGGTATCACTGAAAAAAATAATGCAACAAGCTGAGAATCAACATTTGCCCTCCTTTTTTACAGGTATTGCTTGGGAAACGTACCCTGCAGTCAAAGGTGCGTGAAGACAGCTCAGAATAGCTGTGTCATCTGATTTATTTCTGACTTAAGCTGGGAAACGTGTTGTTCTTAGATAAAAAAGTCCTTTTATTTTTAGAAGTGATGCATCAAATATGCATGAATGGGCACATGTCTTTTCCATTGAGTGATTCCAAGCGTAGGGTTTGGCTCAGACGCTGCCACCCTCCTCGTTAGACCTTGAAAACAAGCTTTGAAACAAGGGGAGAAGTTCCACAGAAAAAGCTAGAGAAAAATTTGCCATCAGTAGGAGAGTGTCATGCACTATAAATGGTCAGAAGGGGTAACGATCAGAGAGACAAATTAATTTTCATGAACTTCCTTCTCCTCCTGCAGAAAAGTCCTAATTGAGGAGCGTTTTGCCTGACCACAACATGAGACCCCTGGTGAATGAGCTCATTATCCAAGTGCCACACTGGGACGAGATTTGCCGCATATTATTTTTTAATGGGCAAGTGCTGACTATTTGCAAATAAGTAGTTATTTGAAAGTGTGAGAATAAAGCTGGCTGGCCACATTTTTCTGCTTCTAACTGAGAAGGAAAAACTGGGTCTGTTTCTTGCTTCTCAGCGGCATCCAGAATCACAAACTGTGGGCCCCTTCCCTGCTCATCTCTTGGTCTACGCCATCACTTCAACCTGGATCTTCTTAGTGCCCCTGACCTGCTACAATTCACCACCATGAGCTTTGGCATTGCCTTCAAGCAGGGAGGGAGAGAGGAAATCGCTCTGCCTTCTGCTCAAGCCTCTTGCAGTTACCAACCCATCATATTCCATCACGTCTGGTCCAGAATAGACTGGAGGAAAATCCCTCATGGTCAACTCCAGATATTAGCTGGACATCTTAGGAGATGAAGGTTCTTTTGCTGTTTAATTTGATGACACACATAGAGCAAGTGTACAAGCACTTGCCTGACAGTTTAAAAGCAGGAATTTTGTTTCCTCGCCATTTTTTAATATATCTGCTTAACTACTTTATCATCTGATTTCCAAATTGCCCTTTAAAGCCTTGCAGCAAAATATGCATAATTGTGATGGATTTTTTTCTTTCCCTTCCCTTTGTCAACACATGAATAATCAAGTCTGGTAAACTAAAAAAACCCCAAACACCAGAAACAGGCTAACAAGTTCTTCCAGCTATTTATCTAATTTATATTGACATGAAAACTCATGAATTCAATTTAAAAGAATAAGTAAGAGTCAGAAGCAAGGCATTTATGTTTATGTGGCCTTCTTGTTGAACGTCAAAACAAGACCCCTGCAGTGCTGGTCACACGAAAAAGCCATTAAGGAATTTGGTACTGAAGTGGCAAATTTCAGCTCAGTCGTGATAAATGTGTTCAAGTTACTTTGAACAAGATAAAGCGGAAGAGACCAAAGTGATACGATAAGAGTGGCTTTCCTGATGTTTAAATGTTTATGTCACTGGGTGCCTGGGATACTGATATTTATCTCAGGAGCTTAAATATTTTCCTGCACTCTTCAGCTCAATGAAGTACTTGGTTTAATAGTATGCTAAATTCAGCTGTGCATTTTGTAAATGCACAGACCAACAGAGATGCTTCATTCCCATCAACACATAGGAAATGGATGAGTGCACGGGTATTAAATCTATTCTGGTTTGATTTTTACCACTTAGAGCTACAAATGAAGCCTAGAGGAGCCGGAGATGCTTGGCAGCACTGAAGATCACGCCACTTTTTAAGCTGTGCTACTTCTGTCTGTGATGCTGAGCAGTGTCTGACTTTTCCATGCCCCAGTTTACCCGTGTGTAAAATCTGCATGATAGAAACAGAGGTGTTTGGAAATTAATTGATACTGATAGAGCCCTGAGACCCTTCAGTGAAAAGGGCTTCAAGAATGTGTAATGGGATCATTAAGTGAAATGCCAGCAGAGATATTAAAAGCAGGGTCAAGTTTTTCAGGCTATGAGGAAAAGTGGAGGAGGTAGGGCAGAGAGATGAAGACCCCAGAAGAGGATGAAAGCAGAGAAGAGGCAATGAAACAACCTGTCAGACATCAGGAACAGAGACCGAACAAAGGTCTGAATTATTAAAGCCAATTAGCAACTTAATAAAGAGACAAGTCTTTAAAAATGAAAGGATTAGACTACATTATAAAGGAACTTGAGAGACATCGGTCACCTAAGGAGAAAAACAAATTGTAAGAGAGCAATGGTGAGGCGGATTGCCACAGAGCTGGAGGTGGGATTAGAGGGTGTAGGGGCAGCCATGGAGCAGGGCTGGTGGATCCCTGCCAGAAGAATGAGGTTCATGTTTCATTTACTTTCTCTTGAGACCTTTTTGCCTCCTGAACAAATCAAGATCATGTCCAAGACTTTCCATTGGCTTTAGGCTGATGTATATCCCAGCAGCCTGGTAGCCAGCCAGTAGTTCGAGATCCTTTCCATCTGCATTGCTCTGAAAGAATGCAGAATGAGAGAAGCAGGAAGGAGATAATTTCCGTGCACAAATTCGCTGTCGCTATTTTATCAGATTCTGTAGTCTCTGGAAACAGATCTGGAGAGGTTTCCATAGGGCTGTGCTTAGAGCAGCCTCTGGCAGTTTCCTTTAGATATTTCATTGAGTTGTGACCTTAGAGATGCTGTTTTGATTCCATCTGCTTGCTCAAAACAAACAAAAAAGAGAAACAAGAAGTCATATTGCATCTTTATCATGCCTATTTCAGTGTTCAAAAGACAAAACCGGTGGTATAGGAGATCACCAACTTCTTCAAAATGAGACAAAGAAAGAACACAAAATATACTGCAAAGACAATCCTAAATTGAGCTCCAGTGTTAAGCAAATGGCAGAAAAGAGATGGAAGAGAAAAACAAGGACAGACTCCACTGTGGCATCGGCAAATGAAAAGCAGAGGAAAAAAAAAAAAAGATGTTATCTTGTCCTGGTCAGCAGGGTATTTCTTGAAAGTCTTGTTCTTTCTTTTTGTAAACAGTGAGGGTACACACGTGTATGTACACAGACCCGCTTGCAAGTGCATGGGAAAATGAGGACACTCTGTGGCGTGCCTACAAGTAGGGGCTTTCACAGTAATAGAACTGAATCAGGCACTCGGACATCAAAGAGAGACGATGGAGCCCAGCACCAGCCCATCGCTGGTGAGTCACTTCTAGACAGCCAGAAGGAAGAGAAGCTTCTCATCAGCCGTAGGAATGCTCCTTCCCTTCTTTCCCTCTCCTCATAAAAATCTCCATAGGATTTTCCTGGCCATGTAATTAATTCCACTGGTTTGATAATCTCCCTTACAAGAGATACTGCAGCAAAACTGCAACTGCTAAACAGGATAAATAGCATATTTGTAAACCCCAAAAAAATCAATAGATCTTTGTTTTCCTTCAGTAACCTTCTTGATGCCTAGTAATTTTTAATGGCCTTTTTGTCAATAACTGTACAGAGAGAACATATTACCTAAAATAACACTAAGGACATTTGTCACTAAGTTTTCTCCACTGAGGACTTGGCTGTCCTTACCCAGTTCCCTGAAAACCTCAACAGACGGGAAGCATCACATACAGGTAATATTGCCTCCTAAAGCAACAACAGCAAAACTATTGTCAAATATCACACCCAGTCTCTGGGTTCACAATTCAAGAAGGACATGGAACTATTGGGAAAAGGCTACAAGAAAGACCCAGAGATGACAAGAAGGACCCAGAAAGCACCCAGTGGCTGAAAAATAAAACACACCTTATTTATGTGTAAAGCTCATTGAGCTGAGCTCCTTGAGTTGGCCTAAGGGCAATGCACAGTAGCAGCAAACACTCTAACGCACCGGGATGCTCGGTATTAGGGAACATTTGACATTAAGGAAAAGTTACAATGACAATGTAGTGTTGGAAGTTGGACAAACTCAACCTCAAAAAAAAATATACAGCTTCCTAGCACTGATTAAAGTTTGTAACCCAAGGCAGATGTTTCACTTTTTGCCACTTAGAGTTTTTAAGCTGTGCTTCAGAGCTAGAAAGAAGAGTTTTCTCCTCCTTTCACTGTAGAACTTGACTTTGTGCTGTTTCTCTTCTGCTCAGCACTAGCAAGCCAAGCCGAGGAGGGAGTTCTGCACCCGGCAGACCATTATTTTGACATCATTCTGACAGCAGAGAGAATACATGCAGGAACTTGGCTTTTTGTCCTTGGGAAGTTGGCAAGAGTTGAAGCAACTTGTTCATTTTTTCAAGAACTAAAATAATTGGGTCACTAAAGTATTGAAACGGGTTATTCATGGAAATACACCAAGGTTGTGCGGGCTTAGGTTTCACGTGGATGATCTAATGGCTCCCCCAGAAAACAATTAGAAACAATTTCTGTCTTACTTCTATGCAGAAATTGATTTGTTCCCATGCAGCAGCCAACCAAGCCAAGCTTGACTGGCAGGTAAGTAGAAAATGATTTATGATGGGAAAATACGACACTAATTCTAAGCAAAACCTTGTCTATCATGATTCAAAGATGATATAGCTACATCTGAACATGGGACTGATAGCTTTCTTGAGGAGTTCAAGCTAGCTGTGTTCCTGCCTCTGCTGAGCTGATATTGATGCTGAATTAAGACGTAGACATCATCATATTTCTAACGATAATACAAATCTCCCCCCTCTGTGAATATCAAAGAGCCATATGGTCAATTAGGTATGCCCAATGCTTGCCCAGCATTATTAGAACTTGCAACACACAACTATATATTTCAAATTCTTCCTTGCAATCACACTAAAAGTTGTTAGCATTTTTTTAAAAATCGAATTTGTGGTGAGCTTATAGCTTTTCTTAAGAAGTCCTGGGGGAGAAGTGGCACTTACAGACACAAAAAGAGAAAATTCATGATAAATTTGAGAGAGAATAAAGCAGGACTTTATTTTCATAAGGATATATCATAATATAAATAATTTATTCCAAAAAGTACATGTTGTGGATTACTTGGCATACAAATGTCTTTGTTTAGGACTCATGACTTCTATTAGTATTAATTACTTACGCTGGCAACTTTAAATGTATAGTGGCCTTAAAGCAAGGGCAATACCTATTAAGTTTAATTACTTTCTCCTTCAGCCTAAGCAATAAAGAAGTATGGTGGAGATCTGGTTATTAACTGAGCGTGGCATCCAAATGAAGACACAGTACACAATAATTGTGCTTGTTGGGCCACAAGCTGGTGTTTCTCATTGGTCTCTCCTACTCCAGAGATGAGATGGGCTGTAGGCAGACAGTAAAGATTTTCTTCCCTTGACCTACTTTGGACAAAATCTCGTCCTCGGTCACATTTAAGCCCTCATCGCTTTCAGCAGAAAGCCCTTGCATCAAAGGACAAACAAACAGCTCCCCTCTCTGCTTGCAGATCACCCATCTCAAGCCAGGGCTTCAGATATTCTAAGGACTTATCTTCTGTATTTTTTGGTTGGTTGGCTGATTTGAAACAAAAGAGGTATTTGCCTAGATACCAGCGTGTTTCATGTTTTTCAGAAGAAAAATGTTGTTTTTGCTTGCTTTGAACAATTTCTACCAGCATTTTTATGAAGCTACTGAAATTCGCTCTGAGGATGTGCTTTAGCAGTAGGAAAAGTGATGTTTATGTGTTTTTGTGCTTGTGTATTTGTGTCTATAGCTTTGAAACTTGTTTAAGTTTACCATTAACTTCGGAATTCCTCCAGAGCTAAGTCGCCTTACTAATACAAGATCAAAATATGACAAGAAAAAGAGCTTGTTTTAGAAGTGAACAAAATAATAAGTGGCAAGGGCAAAAGATTGCCCAAAATCTCAATGACTTCCACCGGACCAGGATACCCTGCACAGTCCTGCCACCACCCCCTTCTCTTATTTAAACTCTTCTGCACAGATTTTTATGTCATTCCCATCATTACTCTCTCCAAAATGGCTCTCGCTACCACGCCAAGCAGTTTTCAGACACATTTCTTCTTTTCTCACTTTTCATCCCAGAATAAATATATTCTGTGGAGATTTCAGAATAGGATCCCATAGAGTTTCTGCATTCAAACCAGCCTGTGTTTCTGCCTAACATTGATCCCAGGTCATCCCTGACATAGTTACTGTGAGTGATGTACCAAAACTTTACTTCCCAAGTATTCAAAAAAGGATGAAAAAGGAATTTCAAATGTTGCCGTTCTCACACAGGGGATATTTGTTTTTTAAAAAAATCAAGCACATAGCACAGCATATGAAAATGCATCTGGTACTATTTGTCTAATCTTCCCACGCAGGTTTAACGATTTGCATGAAATTAGTAGAGCAGCGTATGCTAATAAACATCAAAACGTCTAACTGCCCATTTGCATTCACAGGTACCCAGAACAGCAATCAAGGAACTATTAGTACAAGCTTAAAACAGGAAGGAAATTCCAACTTAATTTTTATGGGTGGCTTTTGCCCGTTTGAAGCACCGGGCATGTGCTGAGTTCACAAAATGAGATAAGATCCTGCCCTCTCTTTTCTAGTCAGCAAATAGAAAAATGTGGGTCCCACTTACACGTGTTTATTAACATCCATAAAAAAAGTCACACAAAAAGAATCTATACCATTGACCCTGGAGAGAAAGACTGTAATGACTAGCCTAAATCTCAGATTAATGGGGAAAGAAGCGGTGCTGCAGCGTAGCCACCCAGAGGAGAGACTCCACAACTGCCACTCGGTGCAAGGAGGAGGAGGAGGAGGAGAAGAAGCCAAAGCTCTCGGCAGCCTCCTGGGCAGTGTGGACATTATTTGGGATGGAGAATGTTTACACACAGAATAGGAGTAAAACTCATCCTTGTGTGGATTCCAGGGGTGAAGCAAATTTTAATAAAACAAAACACTCAGCGACAAAAGGGAAGAAACATTTCCTCATGTTTTTTGATGTAGAAAAAAAACACTGCACTGAGGATATTTTCCCCTTTACTCAGGAAACCTTTCCCCCATTTGTGAATCTACTGCCTTTTATGGTTTAATGAAATAAGAACCTATGCAAAAAGCAATAAATTTCCTTCTTTTCTCTTCCCCCCAGATTATTGCCGGTTCTGGTTTAGTTTGGCAGAATAAAGACCATTTTGTCAGGGGAGATGCTGTGACTGTGTGCATCCCATTGGGACTGGTCCTCCAACATCAGGCTGAGAAGGCAGCCCCCTGCCTCTCCCCGGCAGCACCATGGAGATCAGAGAGATCTCTGTGAGCTGCAAGTGAAGAGACAAAGAAAATAAATTGAATACAGAAAAAAAAAAAACTTTAAAAAATGAAGAGACAGAAGATGGTATATAAAAAAGAGACTAAGAAAAAAAAGCGTTATGAATGGGGGAAAAACTACCAGTGAAGAATTTGCTGCCAAAATTGTGGAGGAAGAATTTATGAAATAGGGACAGTGTTTTCTAGAGCATCTTCACAGACCAAAACTAAGGACTAGGTGCGTGGGTAACAGTGTCCACACAGAAATACCCTCAGCCCTAACATCACACCGGTGGCTGTGGAGGAGACTTCTTCAGGAAGGCAGAGGCTGCAGCAGAAATAATTTGGGGCTAGTAAAATAATGCTTAAAGGGAGGATGTAAGAAAACAACTGTGCGGTTGTTAAAAAGCAAGCACAAGTGAACCTGGAGAGGCAAGAGAGTAACAAGCAATTGGAAAAAGACTTTAATTGCCAAACTGCCAAATTACTGTGATCTGACAGATTGTACCCATCGGTGCTGCGTAGTCTTACTGTCAGCATCAGACAAAACTTCCTAAGAGGATAATTTTATCGTGGATGAAATCAGAGACACACAGGCAGCTAAAAGAAAAACCAGAAGGTTTCGGAGGAGAATTGTGCACCCAACATCATTAACTTTATTGACTTTGAAAAAAGCCTTTGATACACTCAACAAAAACACTTCCAGAAGATAACACTTCCAGATATGACACCAAGCTCGGTGGCGCAGTTGACACGCTGGAGGGAAGGGATGCCATCCAGAGGGACCTAGACAGGCTGGAGAGGTGGGCTCGTGCAAATTGCATGAAGTTCAACCAAGCCAAGTGCAGGGTCCTGCACCTGGGACGTGGCAACCCCAGGCACAAATACAAGTTGGGTGGAGAATGGCTGGAGAGCAGCCCCGAGGAGAAGGACTTGGGAGTGCTTATGGATGAGAAGCTCAACATGAGCAGGCAGTGTGCACTGGCAGCCCAGAGAGCCAACCGTGTCCTGGGCTGCATCAGGAGAAGTGTGGCCAGCAGGTCTCGCGAGGTGATTCTGCCCCTCTACTCTGCGCTCGTGAGACCCCTCCTGGAGTACTGTGTCCAGCTTTGGAGTCCTCAACACAGAAAGGACATGGACCTGTTGGAACGGGTCCAGCGGAGGGCCACGAGGATGATCAGAGGGATGGAGCACCTCTCCTATGAAGACAGACTGAGAGAGCTGGGGTTGTTCAGCCTGGAGAAGAGAAGGCTCCGGGGAGACCTTATAACAGCCTATCAATACCTGAAGGGAGCCTACAGAAGAGCTGAAGAGGGACTCTTTGTCAGGAAGAGTGGTGACAGGACAAGGGGCAATGGTTTTAAATTGGAAGAGAAGAGATTTAGATTAGATATAAGGAAGAAATTCTTTACAGTGAGGGTGGTGAGGCACTGGAACAGGTTGCCCAGGGAAGTTGTGGATGCCCCATCCCTGGAAGTGTTCAAGGCCAGGCTGGATGGGGCTTTAAGCAACCTGCTCTAGTGAGAGGTGTCCCTGCCCATGGCAGGGGGGTTGGAACTAGATGATCTTTAAGGTCCTTTCCAACTCTAGCCATTCTATGATTCTATGATTCTATGATAAAGGCTAAATGTGGATTATCTGAGGAGATAGCCAGAACAGCAAACCTTTATGGAGATCCTGACTGGTCTAAGAGACTTACAATAGCGATTGGAGTCAAGCAAAGCTTTTCCAGCGCCCATGCATTTGCTTATTACAAAATTGCTAGACGAAGGAAGCCAACAACCCACAAGTTTGCAGACAACAAGGCAGACTTCTTATTTTCTGCGTATAAGAAGTAGGTGGAGACCAAACATTGGGTGATACAGGGGAGGACTGAAAAAAGGTGGGAAAAAAAGTGCATGAAAACAGTACAGAATATGTACAACTGTAAGAATGACAAACAAACCCAGCATAACTGTTATTCAAAAGTCAATGGAGAATGCTGAAAGGTTTAACTCCCCTTCTAGTCTAGTAACGGAAGAAATAAAAGCAAGAGGAGCAGGTGGAGATATGGAATATATATGGAATAACAGACTACACGTCATTAACAACAGGCTGTTGGGCCCTTCTTTTTCATACCATACCCATAAACTGCAGATATTTTTTCAGGGTAAAAGATTAATAACGTTAGAAATGCAGAGTGAAGCACATGCCAGAAACAACCGGGACCAAGACTCACTGTTTTTTCTCACTGAAGAAAGAAGAATGCCTTTAGATTTAGGCCTGATAGTCACTGAAATAATGACTGGTGGAAGAAGTTAAATCATGAAGGAAGCCAGTGTACTGGAGAAAGCACTGGTAATCAGTGGAGGGGGAGGAAAAGCTTGTGCTTGTTATTTTCCTCTCTACTTTGTGTGTCTGTGTTGCATTCCCCTTCCTTGGAAAAAAGCAGATGCCTTTATGAGTTGTTTTGCTGGCTTTCACATTTCTAATTCACATGCAACTTATAATTTGCTTTTCTTCCGTTTTCCTCATACCATCATCTTCCCAGGCCTCTTTCCCAGCAGTGAGCAACAAACAATGTTGATCACCTCCTGCTATTTGTAAATCTCTACCTGAGAATATCTCAAATTACCATGATAATTTACTATCTATTCCCAATTAAAATGTAGGTACATTGAGATGGAGAAAGAAATTAAATGCTGCAGTAGCTCATCAGGATACCAAAAAACAACGTGGAAGGTAGATTTATATGTGCAGGTGAATAGCTCATGCAGTAATAACAGTTTTCACACTGCTCTGAAGATGTTTTTGGGGAGTACTGGCCTAAATGTGACACTATAAAACATCATATCATTCTGTAAAAAATATTTATGCACTTAAATAAAGTGTATGGCAAAAATCATTAACGTGTCATAAAAAGTTCTTTCGAAGAAATCAATATTTTTAAAGTATAATTTTAAAAATATGTATTTCTGAGAAGCATATCACAGCCCTCCATTTCCAAGCACAACAGGAGGTTGTAAAACCTCATATTAATTTTCCAGCTCATAGACCTAAAAAGCATGATGTGAGCTCCAGTTCAGGAAAGGTGAGCCTTCCCAGTTTACCTTGGCTTGTCACCATCAACAGCACCACTAATTTAAGCAACACAGGGGCTAATTTATTTCTATCAAGCTTTGTTCACCCAGTGCATCAGTTAGAGCTTCACAGCCTCCCGTCCTCATCTCAGCCTTGGGGAGGAGGCGGGAGAAGAGGGGAGATGGTGGACAGGAGATGATGGACACACGGCGAGGGGAGTGATGTAGCGCAGCAGAAACAGGCAGTGACAGTGATGTGAGCGCATGTCACAAGCGGGGCTGAGGTACATTTGTTAGAGAATTTTGTGCTAATCTGCTGGCTGAGCTCTACCTTTCTGGACTTCGGTCTCCATTTCCATCTGCTGGTACCCCTTCGCTGATACAAAATTCCTTCTAAAAAAATAAAACCCTTTCCTTTCTCTCTCTGTTTTGCCTGCATATAGCAAACATCAGAAAACATGCTAGATTTTTTCCTCATCCCTTCACTACCTGGTGCAAATATTATGAGTCTTATCATACGAGATGAAGGGAACATGCCAGTAGAGGTTGTTCTTTTACTGGGCCGTAATGGCTTCACCAGAGGACTCAACTTTTGTTTGAGAAAAAAAAGCTGCCTTAAATTTCATGCGATCCATCTATTCTTTCATGAACATGGTGCAATGGTAATCTATGACATAAAGCTGGAACAAGTTGCCCAGAGAAGCTGTGGCTGCCCCCTCCCTGGGGGTGTTCAAGGCCAGGTTGGACGGGGCTTTGAGCAACCTGGTCTGGTGGGAGGTGTCCCTGCCCAGGGCAGGGGGTTGGCACTGGATGGTCTTTGAGGTCCCTTCCAACCCAAACCATTCTGTGATTCTATGAAAACCTGACCTCAAAGTGGCTTAAATACCAATGCCCGTTCCAAGTACTTTGGTTTGCTAGGAAAGTAACAGCACAGGGTTGCTCACAGTGGTTTACTTTTTCAAAGGAACTTTAAAAAAAGCTTATTTTCAAAGGCTGGATATAGAAGAATATAAGATGTTATGTGAAATTACGTGATCTCAGCTGGATGACTGACACAGACGTGCATTTTGCCATCATCTGCCCCTTCTGCATCACACCAAAACTCTCCTCCCCAGGTAGCGCCGGATGCAGGATGCCTTCCCAGACCAAGTACCAGGCTCTTTTAAAACCCAGCTATTTCTGCTCCTTCTTTTGTTGTACGTATTTTAAGAGAAATAATCCACAATTCTTTTAAGATATTTACTTATCCTTCAGGCATGAAAGTGTTTCAAAAGCAATACCAGCATCTATGTTATTGAACTGCTGCTTGTTTTCTTAAATTAAAGCCATACAATGTGATACAATGCCCAATTGCACTAGTTAGTCATCCCATTGTAATCATGTATTGCTGGCTTAGCTCTTGATGAAAAATATATTTTTTTAATACATTTTTGTGACTCTGCAATTCTAGCCAGACGTGACTCTAAATATTGATTAAAAAGTATACAACTTTTGGGATGCCTGCTTCCATTTATTGCAATAATGACGGTGTGGCTATTCGGGAAAGAAGGAAACTGCCAGGATATTAAAAAAATAAAAAATAAATCAAGACCTAAATCAGCCAAGGAATGGACTGCTTCAGGATGCAATAGGAGAGCTTCCACATTCTTTTACAGCCCATGGTATCTATACAGGCTAAGCATTTCCCCAGCACGATGTTCTAGTGCGGGTTCAGGTATTGAGGCTGATTTTAATGCAAGGGCTGAGCCAACTCCTGCTACTCGCTCTCCACCCTACTCGGTCTCCACCTTACCCGCCCCATGGCTTTCTGCTCCCACCAAATGAGCATGTAGCAGCTCCCAGGAGACCACAGTTCACAAATTGGCATATGAAAATTAATGGCTCTCTTTATTACATGGGTGGGGATGGGAGGGAGGGCTGTGTTGCTTGTCAATGTATGGGTATAATTCACTCCAGCTCTTGAGTGTTTTTGAAACCGCTGCTAGGGCAGACCTTTACAAGCATTTATGTGCCAGATTTGCGCTGGCTTCACACCTCTAAAACAATGACCCTTGAGAATTATGGGGGCTATATCCAAGCCACTTGTCAGGGCACAAGCTCAAGAGCCCGACTTCATTTTGAAAATTTTAGTCCACGGGTCACTAATAAAAAGCCATTACGAGTGATGACTATTTGATGACCATTAAGAGAAGTTTATGGGCTCTGTCCAGCTCCCTGGGGTCATGTCCTCAGCAGAAAAGGATTGCCAATGTACCTTTAGCTGTACTTAAGACCCAGCAGCACCCTCTTACCCAATCCATGACACTCTCTGGGGTCAGAGCTGCTCTGTGCTTCCTAAAGCATGACCTGCGATCAATAAAACATCTATGTTGTTTTAAGTAGCAATAAAAATGCTAAGTTATGACATAGCAAATGCGTTTTTGCAAATTATAAAATATCCAGGAAATACATACCTCTCACAAATAATGAACTTTACATTGAATTTACATCAGGGAAACAAAAACCTGAAGTACTTAAAAATAATAAAAATAAAATTCTTAACATTTTCTAATAAATTACATGTGAGTGAATCTTTGTTGTCAACCACTTTTCTCAAACCTAATGATATGCCTTAGTCAAAATCTCTGCAAGATCAAGGTGAGTGGTTTCCTCGTTTCCACTTTCTTCAAAGAAACCTGAATAATATTTTATCATTAGAACAAGTAACAGCCATTTTCAGAAAAATGCCTACATTTCTGAGATATTTTGACCACTTATAGTGACACGTCTGTCCAGTTATGTCAACGGATGTTGTCTTGACATTACTGGAAGTAAGTGATCAACTCTAGTGAATCTGACAAGTCACGGAACAAAGATGCACAGTCAGAAGAAATGAATTTTGAGCAGATGCACCCGGGAAGATAAATGAAACACTGACGAGATCAACTACACCCTGCACGAGTCCCGACAGTCTCACAGCATCAATGCCTGAGCTTTCCTATAATTTACAATGGAGCATTTTAAATCTCCTCTCTTCCACAGATCATAGACCATGCAAATTGTCCTTCCATGGAAATACTGTGTCTGCTGCTATCTGTGCCACCAGGAGGTAGAGCTTGTGGATGGCTCAGTACAGCTCATTGTGTCTGTTGATGTATTAAAACCCTGCCTAATTTTTTTTTTAACTGTAGATGTGGAGACATGCATAGAAAACAACAGGTGCCTAGAAATTGTGCACGCTAGCGGCCAGTGGAATGGCTCACAACCTGCATACATGAGGAATGATGTCTCTGAAAACATCGTAACCACATGCACAGTGTATGGGAATAACACACGCTCTCCATGTGTTCCACATTTCCACGTGCTCTTCATTAACGCCTCTCAGAGTACTTTCACAGGATCCTTAAAGCTCACAACTTGTTCTTTCGAAGCTCACACAGGCTGAGAAGATAAAGCAATGCCTTGACAACATTGGCTTGCCAGAAATTAGCCTGGCCTCCTGCTTCACTGGACCAAATTCCCAAACGTCCCTTCTGTTAAAAAAAAGGAGCTTTTGCATAAGGCAGACCAAGGATAGCTAGGGTAACCACCAGCTGAGGCAAGAACAAGGTTCACTGTACTTCAACACACACGTCACCGAGTGTCCAGCAGGCATCATCTGGAGCTCTGCACTCAGGATAAATCATATTTGTGACAAGGATATTAAGACTGACTACATATTTAGGCGATGCTGCTGTGTCAAAAGCCCTGGAGAGGCTGGATTCATGTACAGATTGCCTCAGGTATTTATTGCACAATATATAGAGTAGAATTGGTGCAAATATTTGCACCAAATACCAAATTTCCATGCTAGAGGAAAGTTTCTAAGATAGTTATGGGACTTCATTAACAACACCTGATTCGTTTTGAGTGTGAAATGAGAAGTTAATTGCCTTTATGCCTTCAAAATATCAAACTGATCATTTTGTTCTGACTGTTCTAAATAGTGATTGCCAGGCAACAGGGATAGCATTTTTAAATAAACCCAAATGAAGAAGCCCATATCCCAAGAACTTTCACTGCAACTTATGTTCCAGAGTAATCTGGGCAGTTTTGCGAAGCCTTATTTCAAAATACACATTACAGGCAGCAACCTGGGAAAAAATGGCACGAGCACCGTTCATTTTTCTGCCATATTAACATTTTAGAGGCTGAGTGGGAGAACTAAATTCAGGACACATAATAACAGATTTTGTACAAATAAGAGTTCAAACAAAGCAGGTTTTAGTCACTGTAGAAGGTCATGGTCTTCAGAAAATGCTAAACACTTCCCTCTATCTGCAAAAAAAAGGCCCTCAAAGATGTCACAAGTTGGACAGCTGAAGTAATTATTCACCCGGGAAACTTTAGGCTATTATCTCCAATCATGCCGTCAAGGATTGGACGCTGATAATTCACAGTCATGGAAATGAAATGCTCCGGCATGAGACACGAGTGAGGGAGATGAATTACAGACTTCCCTGATAATGGAAAAATGAACGGCATGTTGATCATATACACTAAAATTACAAACTTGGTCAGCCTTGCTGCAATGTAGAACACGTAGCCAGGGCATAGTAAATTATGGTCCAGCTAAATTATGCTGTCACATCCCTATAGAAAGTAGGACTGTTGAACTGAATGCTGCCCTTGCACTCAAAGACCTGACTTTGGCTCCTGGCACTGGGTGACTCTGGACAAGTTGCTTCTGTGCTTTACTTTGCCTGTCAGGAAGAGCAGGCAAAGGAAAAATGATAAACAGTGTGTATCCCACCCTTGCACATGGCCAGCATCAGAATTTCTTGTGAAATTACTTGCTATTCAATAAAATCCAATATATACTCCTCTTAATGGAGTCACCAGGCTGAGAGACCTCCTCTTTGCATGCACAGGACCTGTTTCGGACAAGCAGAGGCCACGTTCCCTATACATTTAAAAGTGCCCCCTTCCAGCCATTGGAATGTTGGCCAGGACCTGCTACGGACCCTTGGGTTCCTCATAAAACATGAAGGTTTGGTCAAAGCGATATGTGTTCATTAAAGACCTTCGTGAAGAACATGCTCTTCTAGCAGTGCTGTCTAAGCAGGGATTTACAAGTGTGCTTCTGTGCACATCTGTATCATCAATAATAAATAGGGAAAATAAATATTTCCATGTGGGCTCTGAGACTTCCCCAATGCAATTCCACCAGCAGCGAGAGTCACAGCAGATCTCATATCTTTTTAATTTTGTTCTGCTTTATGTGAAATGTCCTCTTGGTGGTTTGTGTAAATCCTCGTGGCCTGAGCTCGGAGGCAACAGCCGGGGAGTGCGGAAACAGCAGTCGCGGTGCAGGACGGGAAAAGACGGGCAATGCCGGAATCCACACACGGGCAGAGGAGACAGCCCTGAGCAGAAACAAGCCTGGGCATCAGAGGAAGACTGCATGGAGCAGGGGTGAACGTGCTCATTAATGATAAAGAGAGAGAAACCAGAAGATTAAGCCAAAACAGAATGATCTCTTAAAGTATAAAATACTGTACAGTGGTCTGAGAGAAGCAGACAGAAAGGACCACAAAGCTGGGGAAAGATAGACAGGAAGGAAATCTAAATAAAGCTGGTTAAACCATTACCTAACTGAAAGCAATTAGGAAGCTCTTTGAAGTCCTCAGAGGACTCAAAAGTGCAGAAGAGTTCTGACATAAGAAGCTTGGATTTGGGACCTTTGCTGGAAAAACTAAAATTAACAGCACCTTCCTCTCTTAAGAAATTAGCTCCTACAAAAATCTGATTGAAAGAAATAAAGCAAAATATATCTCTTGACAGCCAGGTACTTTTTGTAGTATATACACAGTACAGCAAAAACAGGTCACATTTAAATTCACACTGCAGGACAATTGATTTTTTTTTTTTTTTTTTTTAAGATTTACTTTTTCATTGATTTTTCAGATATGCCCAGACACCATTTTGGTCACTTCATCAATAATATTAAAACAGAAAAGGTAAAGGAATACAGGAAGGAAGGGCAATTGATTTACTTTATTTCAAAGCCTTCTACTCCAACATCTTCTCTGCTACACAGTGGGCCAAAACCTCCCCCTGGGAAAAATCCAGCCATTGAAATTACAACAGCTATTCCTATTTATACTTGGCCTGATCGTGATCCTTTACATTCAAAAACACAAAACGAGCCATGGAAATCATACCAGTGCTAATTCCAAAAATACCCAACTCAACAATTGCTAATCAGTTCATTGATTCACCCTCATGCTATAAGACAAATTCAGCCTGACAGTCCACGATGGGAGAAAGCCTTTTAGTTAACCAGCCTTGACATGGGGATGGGAAGCCTCATAGCAGCGTTGGCCAACCGTTGCGTCATTGCCACCTTAAAGCATTCCCTCTGGGAAATTTCAATTACCCCTTTTCCTCAATGATTTTCTTTTCAGAGTAATCTTTAGGAATTTAAAAACAACTATAAACAGGGAAAAGTCTAAGAGACAGAGAGTGTTCTAGAAATGAAGGGATAGAGGCAGAGCCCCAAATACTTTCTAACAAGCTGCTTTTGATTGCTCCCACTTGATATCGGCTCTAAGATTACAGGCTCAGAGCTGGAAGGTGCACAACGGGGAAAGCAGCCCCTATCTCACATGGTAGCCTTATTTTCTTTATCATAACCATTTTGATTGCTCAGGAAGCAGATACCAACATGAGGGCTGAAGCTGAGAAGTTTACCAAAGACCTCAAATTCACTGGAGGTTTTGCTCAAGTCCAGTTCATGTGTGTGGAAATGAAACAGCCAAAAGCCTCAGTCCGTTTAACGAGCTCCCTGAAGCCATCTGGCAGTCTGGAGCTGCCTCTTGTCTGGGGTACCTGGGTCAGAAAGACCCAGGCTGGCTGGGTCTCTAATACTCTCATGGGTTTTTTTTCATATAAAAAGTGTGCACCATGTTCAGTCAGCGACATGGTTGCATCAGTGAAAACCCAACAGACCCACCAAAAACACTTGCAGAGACCTCATCCTCTCATCAAAGCTACAAATGACTCCAGTTGTTCTTCTGTTGCAGTACCAGGTTTTTCCCCCTGGGCCGTAAAAATCTGGCTAAGCCCTGGCGAGGGTAAGTCAAGAGATGCAAAACTCTTGCAGGTGTAGGTGACCCTTTGCCTGTCCTCCTCCTGCAATTCAAGCTGCTCCCTCTCTCTTGCTTAGAGGAGATAAAGGGAGGTTAAGTTATGCCTTCTGGGATACAACTCTATCTTCTCCTCCAGAAGATGTGCCAGACTATCTCGCTGCTCTGGTATTTTACCTCAGGCCTTTTCCTACATGATTTTTTTAAGGTGGCTGAAAAGCAATCTTGATGTTATGGTTGATCTGCTACCTCCCTCAGAGCTCAGAAACCAGATAATTCATTTCCCCTCCAGATATGTGACCTACTCCACAGATACCGGATGACCACTTGGAGAAAATTAGATTTGACAAGTGTCAGAAGTGGCTCATGTCATACTCCCCGTCTCCAGCCTTCCTCAGCTTCTCCTCCACCACCAGTGCTTGAAAGACAACTGCAATTTCCCTGGAATTAACAGAAAGATCAGTTTATAAAGATGTGTTGCAGTCTGCTTGGTCCTGGATGCTGGTCCTGGACTTCAGCCAGCTGCTAAAGTTAGGTCAGGGGCCATCCGGTGTCTCTGCACTGGTTGCATAAGGAAATTAGGGATTTCATGGCCTGGTGTGATATCTACAAGAATTTCTGGAGTAGGGTCAGATTTGGGGTTAGGGTAGGGTCTCAGGAGTGAGGTGGACTCACTGGTTGGACATGTGCTGAGCTAGAGATAACTCAGTTACCAGTTAAGCCTACAGTAGTCACATGTCTGTTTCCTGAGCTTCTAAACAAATATATTTTTTTCCTCTGGAGGAATAAAAGAATAATAAAAAGCCCCATGAATGTACAGTCTGGTCACATAGGGCCAGATCAAGATGTTCAGAGGACATGGCAAAGCAGAGACGGTGACAAAGGAAGGGCAGGCTGCCGAAAATCTGATGGTGGTGATGCTCCATTGTGGGGAGCAGGAAACTGGGGGCTGGACCAGCTTCATCCTTCCATGTTGCTGTTGAGAGGGAGATGTGAATGAAAGGGCAGTTCTGATAGAAAAGGAGCAAACAGTATCTGGACTCAATCTGCAGCTCTAATTAGCTGATGTATACTTATGAATATACTAAGGGTTCATACATACATAATTAATGTTAAATTATACAGATATTTGTCTGCCCATATGCAGAAAGCAGGGATAAAGACTCATAATGCACATAATTGCTATGTAAGAAGAATGACTAAATGCACATAGTATTTGCGCTGCTCATAATTAATTAAATCACCACTGAAACTAGCTGGAGGCTTTTCTTCTGCTTAATGGTACATTTATAAGCATTTTTCTACTTACAGCATTGGCCTGTATAAGACTGGATGGTAAATGTCCAAAGAGTAAAGAAGAAATACGTGGCATCTAACATATACATTAGGAAGAATTGGCTCCTCTGAGGCATTTGAGCTCATTTTCTAGCCGTGTGCATTGGCTAAAACTAATTACCCACAAAAGGAACATGTTTTCCAACTCAAATAGGATAAATGTCAAATAAGCAATCTGAAAACACAAGAGGCCTCACTGGTTGAAGCAAAGAGTTAAATCTACCCTAGGGTAAAGCTTTAAAACTTCTAGGAAACATTTCTGGATTTTAAGGTTCCAGGATGACAGGCACACCAAAAAAAAAAAAAAAAAATTATTTCCTTATTTTGTTCAGACACTTTCATACAATTCACACAAAAAAATAATCGCTGCAAGCCTTAATCTCTTTTGTTGCCTCCTGTTATTACCATTTATGATTACCTAACAGCTTCCATAGGCTTGAGGACACTTTACAGACTTACAAATCCAAGGGCTAAGTCACGGCCAGAGCTGGTGCAGAACCTCTCCCTTCACCCCATCCACCAGCCAATGCACTATATCCCCACATCAGAGACAGCTGGACATGAATTACGAGGACAAAACAGCCTAATTCTGCAAAACTTGGTTATAACCCTTAGGAAGCGATTTGCCAGCCTCTTTCCACCTTCTTAAGGAATTTTGTTTAGTGATGATGTACGGCAAAACCCACCACACTGAATGGTCTTCTCATCCCTGTCTTGTAGGACCTCCTGTGCCGGTGAGATGATGGCACTGATGCTGCACCTGCTTTATCCATACAGAAACATTTCCAGCCTACCCAGCCCCATGATGGGCACCTTATATGTACCAGATTTGTTTCTAGAGTGAAATATAGACTGGAATTAGGGCATAATGTATGGTGGCATTTCAAAGCAACAAGAGGACATCAGAGAAGGGCTCGTAGAACCCATGGTGTGTGCCAGGCAAGATACCCAGAAACGACAAACGATTTATGTGAGTGCCAACTTGTGAAAAAATCAGAAAGCAAACAAATATACTCGTCTCAGACTCTGCCTGTGTACATTCCTTTAACATTGGAGATGAAAAGGTCAGTGCCCAAAGGCCAGTGGCTTAATGGGTTGATGTAATGTAATTGATACTGTCAGCCCCAGACACACAAAAATCACAGGTCAGATCCTCAAAACATAAAAAAAAAAAAGTGTTTAGTATCACAAGATTAAGCTTTAATGTAATAGAAGGCTTAATTTTAGCCCTCCAGCTTTTAATCTTTTGAAAATAACATTTTTGATCTCTTTTACCCAGTACCATGAATTTAGAATTTTACTTTCCTTTAAGAATGGCGATGTATTTCTATCATTCCAGCTATCATTACAGACAAGTTATAGCCACCCTATAAAAGTATGGTTAACTACTAGTATAATTATTATCAACTAGCATCAAACTAGGCTAAACTGACAAAAGCCACATAGCGCTGTTGTCAGAAGAAATGAAAAAAAAAAAAAACAAAAAACACCAAAAAACCTGTCAGGAGCCTAATGATAAAATCCCTAGAGCTGGCAATGCTGTCGCACAGCACAAACAACAAAATGCATCCAAATGAAAGTTTGTGCAGACTGTCACAGGGTATATATAATATGCAGAAAACATTTTTATTTTTTCTTTATAAGGGCGCAGGACTGCTTTCCTGTTGACACTAATGCACCAAGAACAGCTGCAGATGGGAGGTAGCATTAATTTTTCATCATTTTCCCCATAGTTTCTGAGGGCTGAGGGTCAAAGGAAGGAGAATAAGTAGAGTGGCCACCTATGAAGCCGGATTGTCCCTCATTCCTATTTTGTAGCAGCATAAACAAAGCCATTGAAATTAGCGGGAATTTACTATATATATGAGAGAAAAATAAAAGAAAAAAGAAAAATAAATATATCCTACTTGGAGAGAGGGTCTGCAGACATGTTCTGGAGTCACTGAGTGCTGTTTGAGGCACTGAGAGCCCTCGGCCTCTCAGCAGGATGCCCAAATCGTTGCCCCTCTCTGGATGCCGGTGAGAACATGCCCCTGATGAGCCCAGCTGGCTGCTGGATCTCCGCCTAGCAAAGCCTGCTCGTTTGTGACCCATTTCTGCACTAATTCAGCTCTGCTGAAATTACACACATCTTTAAAAAAGCGTTATCTACCGCTGTGATGATGATCAAGAAGCAACGTTAAAACTGCTTTACATTGACAAAAAAAAACCCCACCACACAGCGGAGTTACTCAAGTGTCAATTTTTAGTGACTAATGGAAACTTACAGGGACTTAAGGACTGAATTTCTCAGACACACAGAGACACGCAGGAAGCCCAAACGATCTGGCGGGATGGTGGCTGCTGATCCCAAGTTGGGGAAGAGGGACATGAGAATTTGGGAATCTTGGAGAGATCTGGGCTGTGCGAAGGAGCATAAACTCCTCTATGCATTTCTGCAGGGTTTTTCCTTCCCTAAAATAGCCCAGAAATTTATGACCTGGTTAATGCCTAATCATTATCTAATTTCATTTCTTTCAAAGAAACTTTGTTTCATCCCTTCCTCTGCTTTTTCATAAGCAGCGCCTCTTTGCTGTGCTATCTAGAGAAGTTACTCCAAATTTCAGCCCAAGTGCCAGAGCGCTAACATGGACTCCATCGCTACGTTCATCTGAAGCAGCGAAGGGTTTTTCAGGTCCTAAAACCAGCCATGATCCAAAACTGCTACAGCTCACAAATTAAATAAAAGCCATTTCTTCTTCAGATTTCCTGATGGGCATTTTCCACGACAGAGCTAGTCATTAACTATGATTTGTGATTTCATCTCTTATCAGCGTAAAAATTAAGTTAAGTTTGTAATACCACAGAACCATGCTGTGATGAGTCCCCCAGGTACCTCCTGCATGGCCCCAGCTCAGTTACTGGGGACTTAGACCTCTTTGGGGGAGCTCGGGAGATTGACCTGCTGGGAGCAGGGCACAAAAGTGCTGCTAATTCTCCAAGAATTTCATTTAAAGACTATTCCTGTCCCACTGCTGTGATGCAACAACTAGCCAACAACTTTTCAGGGAAGTCCATTAACAGACTCCCAAAGAAATCCTCCTGACAGAAGGGCTAGGCTGCATAAGCTTGAAGAAGACCAAAAGAAAATCAATGCGATGTAAAGAAAGAATAGATAAATTAGGAAGAAAAAAAATAGTGAGAAAGATGAAGAGATGCCTGTTTTAGAAACTGAAGTGTGCTTTGTTTTTTTTTTCACAATACCCAAGGAAGAACTTCAGTGACAGTGATGGTTTCAAATACACTGCTCCATCTCATGGTACTTCAGTGTGTCACCCCCGAGCATCTTTCACGAGCCAAATCAGACATTAAAGCTTTTCCCATCTAAAATTCTAGGCACCTCTTAAGGGAAAAGTGTTTTGAATGTCAAGAGAGAGAACTATAAAAACTTGAGTTTCAACTACCACTATTTCGCATTTAATATCACTCATTAAAAACATCTGCATCAAGAATTAGGGGTGACCATTATTTTCATTCCATACCCAATTTTGAAGTTTCAGGTGACCATTTCATGGGATGTAATAAATCTTGTGTGGCTGTGAGCAGTTGATATGGTTTATTCTAATGGCCGCAGTTAAAGGTTTCATGGGATCAGGCCACAACCAAATCTCTTTATAATAATTCTTTAGGCTACTGCATAATTTATAGCCCTTATGCACTTTTCATGATCTAATTTACCTTCCTCTTAAAATATTTTGTAAAACCAGTGTTCCATTTATAATGATATATATCCCATTATAAAACATACTGACTACTTTGTTACCAGAATAGCATTTTGTGTGTGTAAACCAAGGCACATTAGCATATGCCAGAATTACTCTCCCAACTCGGTGATATACGGATCATAATGGAATTATGAGCAATTTGGTGCACACTGTCAAAAATATAAATGCAGTGAGAGTTTAATAGCAGGCCTGCAAATAATGTTTCATAAGAAAAGCACATTTTTGCAAACGAGATTCCCCAAAAAGAATAAAATCTAGAAGTGAAGGAGGTGAAGGAGGGCAGAGGAAGCAAGGCATGGAGTCAGCTACAGGGACTGCGATCCGACATTCACTGGGCATAACCACCAAGAAGGGAGAGGGAAAAAGGCAAAGTCCATGGATTCACCACCAACATGGCCCCAAGATGTGAGGAAATGAAAAGGCCAAAAAGATTGTGGGAAAAGGTTGCAATTTTTCTGAGGGAAGATTCACCAGGAGCAATCATACTAACAAAGCCAAATTTTTCAACTCTGTTTAACTAAAATATCAGAAAGTGTTTCTCTTTAAAGCCAGCAGCTAGTGATCTCTATGGGCTCCTTCAATTCAAGTTCTCTAGCCATTTCAACAGTATTTAACCATATCCAACTTAAACAGGATTTTCTTGACCTTGACACTAAATACATTTTTCTGCCTAAACCATACTCAACTCTAAAGGCATATGATAGTTCAAGAGACACTCCAGCATGTATTATCTACCCCGTATCTGGCCTTGCCTAAAGAAAACCTCTGACTCACTCAAGTATGTAATGTACTTTCCTGGTATCAAGAGATGTGAAACATATTTTTCTCATGTTACTGCAATATGTAAAATATTTCACCACCCGCCATATAATAATTCATTGAAACAACAGGAGTTTGATCATTATTTCCTTTTGCAAGATTGTGTATATACACACTTACATATGGTGGTTGTCTCACTAGAGATATTTTTAATTCAGCAGTTTTCCTTTTTATCAGGGTATATTCAAAATCTTTTTGCTTCCCAAAAATACCCACACAAATTGGCACTGCAGAGCTAGGCTATATTTACTCCCAAAAATACAAACTCTGAACTGTATTACCGGAAATATCTATGGCAAGTAAATATCAGCAACATCTTAGAAAGTTATTTCACTTTATTTATTTTTTCATTTACTTATGCTTTAAAATATCAGCGTTATGTAGCGAAATCACAGCTACATATTCAAAGACTTCCCCATGCTTCACAAATTTCAGTGACTAACTATGATAATGTTGTCACTTAATATTTAACACAGCATCAAAAACTTGTGCACTTATTCCCATTTTATGTATCGCGAAATGGAAATAAAGGAAATTTTGCTGGGTTTCCAATAACTTTTCTATAATTGAATGTTTGGGCCAGAGTGAAGAACAGAATCCAAATTGCTTCATTTTCAACGTTGGGTTTCAAACCCAACCACGTGTTTTATCTCAGAGCAGTTCTCCTGGCAGTTGCTAACTTCTCTGTCCCAGGAGCATACAAGTCCCTTTACCTATTTCAAAGCCGGCAAGAGGAAAATTTTAGTTTTAAGGGAATTGGATGGGAACATATTTATTTCCTCCCAAAAGGTATGTGCGCGTGTTCTTACCGCGGGAAGATTCAGCCTGGCTCTTCCCTCCCCTCTTAGGGTCCCTGAAAAGCCTTTCTCGCTTCAATTTACAACGGCTCGCACCGATTCAATAACCTCATTCAGACTCATGACAGTGACTATTATCTGGATGCCAGCTGCTTTGACACAACCAAAAGGCTGTACAACAGTAATCCAAGGATACATGCTCCGCTAAGTTAGATTTTAGCTGCCATAGCCCACGGACTAGAAGCCACGTTTCCGTACCTCCCCAAGTCATAGAGAGAGAGAAACACAAATCCCATCTGCAGCTGCACCACCGAGTAATGATCGAGTTCTGTAAGAGGCACAGCATTTTCCAGGCTCCTTTCTGCTTCTTATAAAAAAAAAAAAAAAAATAATAAAAATCCTTTACACCTGCATTTCAAATGCATCTCGATTTCTGGAGGGTTACTGAACACAAGACTGCATATTGCATTTGGCAGTGATAAAATCAAACTGTCATTGCTACTGGAGGCTGAGCACAGCTCATATATATCTTACCCTTTAAGTCCATTCTATCGAAGCTGTAGCACAAATAAAGATGAATACTATCTCTGTCTAAGCCGGCACAAAAACACCCCTCAATCTAGCAGGAACTGCACAACACTTATCACCTCTACACAGGATCCTGTTTAAGCTTATAAATACTTTTTTATTATTTCCAGATTTCATTCAAGATTTTTGTTAAATCCTTTCTACCAAACTCGCTGGTTTAACCTCTCCCTATCAGTTTAAGATGTTTATCAGTTCCTAACAGAGAAGCTACCTGTAACAGACAGATCTGCTGTCAATGTAGATGGGCTCGAGAGCAGCCGTCAAATTTTATATATAGCCAAGAGCTTTGCTTTGCTGTATGGCAGGGAAAAGATTAAAGCCACTGAAAATTACTAAGAGTTTAAGTCCACCATCCTACTAAACGTTAAAAAAAATAAAATCAGTTTGCTATATGCTTTTTTTTTTTCTTTTCATTTCAATCTCCTTAAATAAATAATTCTCACTGTGACAAGCTGTATCAGTGTTGTAACAGTGCGGAATGGATAACTGATCTACCTCCTCAGTCACACCGCTCTATTCTGGTCCTTGGCACAGGCAAACTGCTGATGTTTCTTTTACATGCCAGGTCTAGAGGGGGGGACAGGAGTTTTATATCCATTACTGTGAGTTTTTGCTTATTCGGTACGCAGTCAGATTTTTTTTATCATTTCTTTGGCTTTTCACCAATGCTATTAAGCAGAATAAAAGCTAAAGGCCCAGCCCGGAAGATAGGGAGATCTGAGTGCTCCTGGTGTGACATTCCCCCCTTGGGCCAATGTCCATGAACTATTTAAGTTCTACTCATGTTCTATTTTGAAGACTTAAAGAGCACATAAACTTTGCAAGGGCCTTCTGAACAAGACACTCCACTGGCTTTTTCCAAAATTGGATGAGTGGGAGAAAATCTGAGTGGGACAAGCTGGGTGACTGCCTTCATCCAGTCTGACCTCCTTGGTCACCCTTCCATTTGGTCTAAGGCTAAGAGATACCTAGACCTTCAGAAAACTTTTATATGACTGAATTCCTCTCAAACTCATGGGAAGTTAATCATTTATTTTACAGACCTGATGTACACACAGGCTGCAGACTGGGCTCTCCCGGGTAGCAGAACACTTTAAGAGATAATGAAGACCTAAACAAAGTGGAGATGGACACAACACAGATGTCTGTCTCTGCTGGGGTTAGGAAAGCTGTTGAGACCTGCACCCACAGGACTGCATCATATCTTCAGTCCCCTTGAAATCAGAAGAGCTGCAGCTTAGACCTTGTACAGATATTGCCGAGCTCTTCAGAGCTGCTGCTGGTGGCCCTTTCTTCAGGTGCCAGCACAGCCCAGCCACCAGCTGAGACAAGTTTCTTCTCCCCTTGCCACCTTCAGACTACTCTTCAGCTTTTCAGAAAAACAATTGAAACTTTGGGGAAGTGTTGTGTTTACCCATAACAGCACAAACTGTTTACCCAAATTTAGTCTGAATAATAGTCTTCAGCAACTGTGGATTGAGTCATATTAATGGCAAAGTCTTGGTCTACTTGTTTTTCATACAGTTCAACACCAACAGGAGAGCACCCCTTACACCCGTCTGCTGCATTTGTGCTGTGGAAAGGAAGCTGCAGGCACAAACCAGGTAAGGCTATAAACAATTACTCATTTGCATGGACATTTATTAGATTTGTAAATGTAAACTTTGCCTGGTGGGCTTTGGAGAAGGGATGGTGTAATTCTAAATCAATAGTGAGATTACCTTATGTTTTGTGGGTTTTTTCTAGATCTCTTTTGTTACATTTTCTCCATGTACATATTAGAGTTTCTATATGTATTTCCAGTCTCTGTGCATTGTTATTTATGTTTACAGGTTGAGGGAGACATTTCTTTCCAATGGAAACTGGAAATATTAGAGCAGGAAATTTAATCTCTTCAGAAATGAAAAGAAACAGTGGAGAAAAAAAGTAATGTGTGAGATTGGTTTTCTTACCTGCCAACCCAGAAGCCTGCAGAACATTTAATTGGGATGAAGGTAGAGGGAGTGACACGGTCAGTTGGTGCAGGGAACAGAACATCTCAGTAATCCCTGGGTCCAGGAAACGTTGGTCAGCTGAGCTTTCTGGTTTTTTGCTAAGTTCATTTCCAGTTTGAGAAGGGTTTAAGCTGAATATTCTACTGTTCAGAGTCCGAACAAGCACAATTAACCACAATTAATTAACCATGGCCCAGCCAGCTAGAAAGCAAGCACGAGTGATTCAACAGAAAAAAAAAAGTAAAATCCTACCACTTGTCTACTCTGAATAAGAGAAATACATCTAATCACAGCAAGACAGGTATGGCTTAGGAAAGCATTCAGATTTAGAGACCACACAGAGGTCCACAGGACTAGACCTAGATCTTGCCACTTCCAAATACATTTGCCTTGTGCATTGGCACAATCCCCCGTGGGCAGAGATATCTGAAGTGAATTCTTATTTTAATTTTGATATTCCAGCTGGTATTTCTCCCAGAGATTTTGGGTTTGCTTGGCTACCAGTACTCATTTCTACTTGCTTCCACAACCAGAACCATGTTCTAATCTAAGCAGAACACAACCTCAGCACAAACTGAAGTGGAAAACCACGTAAGACACAATTTCTACCTCCTTTTTCCTAAGGGTGAAGGAGAAGTAGAGAGGGAAGGAGGGTGAAAGAGAGGGAGCAGATAGTGGGGAAGTTAGGGATGATGGTGGTGGATGAATGAAATCTGTATATCCCAAGGGTCCCTCTCAGAGAATGAAAACTACCAATTATGGGGAAAACAACAAAAATAGTGTGGGTGGAAATTCCCACTTAGTGGCATGATCCTTCCCATTATCTCCTCATTGAGCCACTCTGTCGAGCGCCTGCATCTTCTCTCTGCTTTATTACTACAGGTTTTACTGCAAATTTTTCACAGTTATATATACCTACTAAAAAAAGGGGAAAAAAACCCAAGACTTCCCTCTGTCTCTTGCAGTTGATAACCCTGAATGGGCTTTATACTGAGGAAGCAGTAAACCCGTGGCAGACCCAGCAGCACTGCACGTATGTGGCCCATGCTGCCAGGCGTTTGTTCTGCCCGGGTAAGAAATAGCTTTTCTCATTTCGTTTCTCCTTGCATACCAGGAGCCGGATGCATTAAAGGCAAAAGTACCTTTATTACCTGCTCATCTCTCACTCCCATGTGCATTTGCTTCTTACGCAGGAGAAGATTACCTCTTTCAAGCTGTTCTTTCCCACTTTTGTTCTCTGCTGAGCTCCTGCTTGTCAACACATTTATCCGTTTGCTGCTTTCAGCCAAAGAAGTTAGAAAAAAAACAGGTTAAAAAAGGAGCAGGAGGAGGACAAGCTTCATTTTGGCACTGTATCTGCGCAGCTGAAGAGAGAGAAACATTATCAACTGCCAAGTGATCTGATTCTTCAAATAAAGGGATAAATAAAATAGGAGCGTTTGCATGGATCATCTCTTCATGCTGGGGTGAGGTGAAAGCGAGATGCACATGTAGCCCATTTCCCACCCGCCCTGGCTCCAGCTGGGGGTGGCTGAGCACCCCTTTATAAAGGCAGTGGCTGTTCAAGGTCGAGGTCAGGGTTTGGGAAACCACCAAGATCTTGCATGGCTCAGAGAGAAGAGCCTCCAGCCTCAGGTAGACTCCTCTTCATGCTCCTTACAATTTAAACCTCCCATATCCGTGTGGCATGAGACACCACTGAGACTATGGACAAAATTTGGAATTAGGTTCAAATCCCAAATAGTTTTTATTGGTAGGAAGTTTTGAAGCGTCGCGCTTTGCCTTGAGGTTGTCCAACAGATACAAGGAGTTTTATTCTAGTTTTCAAAAACCTTTGGAAGTCTTGCTGAGTCAGGCTAAGAAACCTCAGCAAAAAACAAACACTCATATTCACTAATTAACAGTAATTTAGCAGTCCCTTGGAATGACATGCTTCTCTCGTAATCTGCAGTCTACACCCGCAGCTCTCCCTTCACTGTCTCCCCCTCTTTGCTCTCTTCCCACACTCAATTCAGTGTTTCTGGTTCTTTTTTCCCATCGCTGCGTGGTACTGACAGGCGCTGGGGATACACTTGAATTTGTTACATTTTAGACAACCTTGTTAAATCAAAACAAATCACTTCCTACATTCAGAGACCCACTTTGCTGAAATAAACAGTGAAGTATTTTCCTGCTATGAATGCTGGTAGCCACAGCACTCTGGATGCTATTATTTGCATCAGAAGAAACATGGAGGAGCAGCCTCTCTCACAGCGCTGATGAGCTTCTGCTGCTCTCTCTACAGGGCACCAAGAAGATGAGATGAAGAAGAGACGTTTTCTAAGTGGTACAAAAAACCAAACCAACAAACAAACCCCACAACTCAATAATTTTTGCAGGGTTGCATTAGGGTTTCTACGACTTCACATTTTTACTTTAGCTTGGTTGGTCTTATTTGATTCCAGCTGATTTGTTAATCTTTAATTAAGACCTCTTGGGCAAAAGGAAGAGACAGAGCAAGAACACACATTTAAATAGATAAGAGAAACTAATACAAAGGCTAGAATATTGATCACCGAAGTTTTAAATAGTTTGATATTGATGGAAATATCACTTGCAGAATTGGTGAGAAACCATTCTTTTCTAGAAGGCTGTTCTGGCCTCCTTTCTGGATGGGAACCATAGACAAGATGAAGGTATAAAGCAAAGGGTACTCCAGCCATGGTAATAACCAAGCAGTGACTTCAGCAGGAGATGGATTGAGCCCTAATTGACGCAACACATGCAGAGAGTGCAGCACATAATTTCAATATTGTCTTGCCAGGCTCCCCAACAGACACTGAGCAGACACCAGCATCATCTTCTTTAATGCAATATTTATCAAGAAGTTGTATTTTTTTCAAAGCAGAGTATTTATTGATGTCTTGTGTCTGGCTGAACCTCAGCACGCAGATGTTGTATATATTTCAAGGAGAATGTCATTATTATGAAATAGTGCAGAATGTTAACTCTCTTTTTAATTAATCTTCAGCTGTTTGCAGTACGCACCGTTCATCATTTCGAGCTGTCACCTCTGAAACTCTTATCACAAGGAGGAGAGTTTCTTTCTCAGCGCTGGATGTATTCACTTTCTACTCCTCTTACTTAGAGTAACTCTGAGCGTGTAGGTCAAAATCCATCCTGAGCAGCAAGCCAGCAAAATGCCTACGCACCACTTACCTTCTCCAAATACAGTGTTTTGAGACATAAATGATGAATAGAGCCTGTAGTGACACTCAGTACCGGGGTGAAATTCACCCGTTATGATGAATTGGCTACCAGGAGCTCCTGGAGAATTTTCTGTGATGGTTATCATCGGCTCTGTTTCCCTTTCTTGTACTTGCTGCATCCCAGCGTGAATCCTGGCATGGTTAAGGGATGAGGTCAAGCAGATTTGAATACTCTCTGGATCTTGATCCCTTTGTTCCTTATTTTTGTTAAAAGTATGGTTACCAGAATAGCTGGTATGAAACTTTCTGTAACCCTGTTTATTGCCAAACAAACTAGGCAGAACATGGAACAAAACCTATTATGAAATTCCTCTCTTTCAGTTGGTTTAATGATACCCAGCTATCTATCCTTCCCAGTGCAGAGCTTCAGAGAAGGTAAGGGATCCCCAGGCAAGTCAATAATAACATTCAGGTGTGGGGCTACTGTGCTAAAGGCACCATCCTGTGCTTGATGCAGACACAGACATGTTATTAACTCTACCAGGAGTTTTGGTTTCATAGCTGGTATGCAAGATTTGACAAAGACCTAGGTAGTGAAATGTAGTAAATCAAAACCTTTCCAATTCATATTCTTTGCCTACATTAATTAACAAATTGTTAATGTGCCAATGTCTATCCTTCCAAGCATGTACTCAAAATGCTAATAATTCACTGTGGTTTTTACTTGATGGATTCCCAAGGGTTTCCTTCCACCTATTGTCTATCTGTTGAAAGAAAGCTCTTCTACTCAGTATTTATGAAACAATACACAGCAGACAAGGGAAACCAAAAGGGACCGGTGAGAAGTTAAATCAGAATGGGTGAAGGGTGTGGGAGCTGTCAGCAGCAAAGTGAAACAATAATTGAATCTTAAAAGCTCAGTGCTACAGTAATAACCGATAATAAAATGTTCTTTTAGTTGTCTCAGTAGTCTAAATTTTAGCTAATCTAGTTTGATTTCAATAGCCTTAAAAATAGAAACTTATAGTAGAGTTCAGAATAAGCAACGTATTAAGCAGTAACATTTATGCATTTGCAAAGATCTGCAGAGGATGATACAGACTGGCATTTAGTCCATAATTTTCAGCCAAAGATCTCAGAGAACAAACCGATTATGTTGGGAACCTCTGAACCTACCACTGAAGTGTAATTGGGTCTCCTCTTCCTGCGCACCCTTGGGTTTACCCTCAAGCTGAAGACACTAAAAAACAACGAACCACTTATCAGCATTCATTGACCACAGGATTTTAGGGAAGATGAGGGCAACTGTGCTTTAGGAGCGCCATGGGGACAACACGTCAGGGGACATGCGCTGCAACACCCATCACCTACCCCTAAAGCACCGGTTAGTCCAGCAGAGAGGGCCCCGTTTCTGCTAATGGGGTGGCGCCTGGCACTTCTTGGACAGAGCGGTCACATCTAATTGAACTGCTTCTTGGGTACACATGAAAAATTTTGCAGGATCGATACCCACGTGCCACGATACGAATGCGTTTCTGGATGTTGCTTAGCAACTCTGTACGTTTGCAGTGTGGACATGCCGCCACTACTAATGGTCACTGTATCTCCTGGCTCCATCGCACAGGGCTGGCTGCTTTGCAGAAGAGTAAACACCGTTTTCATCTCTGACTGGTTTTTCACATATCCATCAAAATTCATGAAAACACACATTTTTATGCGTTGGATTTCACACAGTGGGGGAAGTTTGCAATTCTTTGACTCCAGTGTGGGAAAAAGGAAGATGCAATACACCACCTCTAAAAGGGTAGTGCAGGTCTGAGGCATTGCTCTAAAGATAACACCAAGCACTATCGCATATTTACTGTCTTTCAAATATTTCATGGCAAACCCTTATGAAACACCCGCAACCTGAGCAGCCTGCAACCTCAGCCCGGAATTTAAAAATACGGCTCGGTTATTCTTGGCTTTCAGCTCATTCCCAGGGAGAGAGATGCGGTAGGTGAAATCCCACCCTCACCGACATCAGCAGGGCACTAATGGGGTTACTCAGGCCTAATCCTGACCAAAATCTGCCCCTGCAATGGCAACATAAGGATTTTTTGTCATCTCTATCCACTCAGTTGGAATTCAACAATATCTGTTGCAGAAACAGGTTAAGAAAATGCTGTTCATATGCTGAGCGCTTTCTAAAATTGCATTTTAAAGTTCATTACATTAATCAAAACAAACAGAAAAAAGCTCTGCAAACTGCCTTTGTTAAGGATTTTAGGCACCACACCATCACAGCTTCTTCTCCAGCCCCACTGGCCTCTGCCATTCCCATAAACTACCTCAGAAGTCTCCTCCTCAAAGGCATTTTTTCCCAGAATGAGACAAGTCAGGGACTGTGCATCACAGTCAGTCTTTGCCAGACAATATCCACCAGGAGATAACTTCCCTCACATTCCACTCCAAGTTGGATGTCTACCACTGGAGCAAAAACCCAGCATTAAAGGCTACAACACCACATGTACCAATCAGGAAAGCCCATCCGCTGAGAGAGAGAAATGTGCCTGCTTGAATTAAGGTTCACTTCAGAGCCAGGTCCTGTTTCATTTTATTACAAAGGCTCAAAACCAGGCACAGAATAAAATATTTCAGTAAGTGCAATTTCTGTCCTCAAAGTGCTAAGATACTTCTGGTATTTTATAGAATATAATTTTATGCATAAAATAAAAAGTAGCAGCAATTAATTCAAAGGTTTATTTAAATATTATTGGGGGGGTGGGGTGTATATTTTAATGACTTGAGCTAGATAACAAAAAGTTAATATACAACACCCCATCAAACTTTTTGGAAGAGGCTACTGGTTTCTAGTTATGATTTGAAGCATAGTCCCTCTCCTAAAATCATTCTGTGAGAACAAATGCAGAGCAGGAAAGAAGAAATAAAAAAAAATTTTTTTAAAAAGATCCTGGGGCTTTGTTTCTGCTCTCTTCACTCGTTAACTGCAACAGCTGAATAGGAACATAACCCCAAATCACAGTCCCTCTCTTCCACGCTGGCAGGTTGGGTATCAGTTACAAGGGACACTTTGAATACCAATCACACGTGAAAACCAAGCAGCAGTTGCTGATCCAATTAAAATACCAACAACAAAACCAATTAATTATAATACCAATTAAAAATTATGAAACAAGTTATTATTAGATTACCAATTCCAAGTAGACCACCATTTAAATTCTCTCAGAGCAATAACTTGGAATTCCAGGTAAAACAAAAATATGTATTACTAAAACAAAATCAAAATGAAAATTAGAATCATAGAATGGTTAGAGTTGGAAGGGACCTTAAAGATCATCGAGTTCCAACCCCCCTGCCATGGGCAGGGACACCTCCACTAGAGCAGGTTGCTCAAAGCCCCATCCAGCCTGGCCTTAAACACTTCCAGGGATGGGGCATCCACAGCTTCCCTGGGCAACCTGTTCCAGTGCCTCACCACCCTCACAGTCAAGAACTTCTTCCTAATATCTAATCTAAATCTCCCCTCTTCCAATTTAAAACCATTACCCCTTGTCCTGTCACTACACTTTCTGACAGAGAGTCCCTCTCCGGCTCTCCTGTAGGCTCCCTTCAGATATTGGAAGGCTGCTATGAGGTCTCCCCGGAGCCTTCTCTTCTCCAGGCTGAACAACCCCAGCTCTCTCAGCCTGTCTTCACAGGGGAGGTGCTCCAGTCCTCTGATCATCTTCGTGGCCCTCCGCTGGCCCCGCTCTAAAATTAAACATTTTAACTTCATTGACAAAAAATACTTTCATTGCATGCAAATATTTTTTCAATTATATTTGCAATTTCCAATTTTTCATTGAAATTTGAAATGTCAGTCCTCCACAGAACAGGAATGCTAAATTTCAGATAGTTCTAATGAATAAGAACCCACTGTACATAGACATTCCAGTGTTAAGACCGACAGTTGTTTTTTACTAGAAGGCTTACTGTTCTGCTACTCTTGATTTTTCATATTTCTTTTGAGCGAAGATTTATATTCATAGCATCCTGCATCTCTGCAGCACGGAAAATACAGATAACACTGGACCAACAAACAATTCTTCATAGCCAAGCCCCCGGATCCAAAAGGTCACCTTTCCAGACACGAGCTGAAACCTCCTGTATCAGTTAGAACCTATTTAGCTCGTGTCCTTAGTCCCTTGCAGGAGACATGAATAGAAATGTTCAATGAGCCAGATCATGACATCGGTGTACATGACCCCTGCTCTCACTCCCCCACCATTTTGGCAGGCACAGGAATAATTTTCCTCCAGTTCCAGGCCACTGGATGGCTCAGAGGCCTGTGAAGTAGGACAGTGGCACTTTTCCATTTTCGTAACACACTCCATCACCTGTTTCCATAAGTCCATGAATACCAGGAAGCCCATTTTTGGAGCCTGATCACAATATACACTCACAGGCAGAGATTGCCAAGGCCTCCTTAGTACCCCACTGTTAGTCCTAGCAATTAGTAGTGGTCTTAATAGTTCATTCTATGCTGGCCAAGAGTGCCTTTGATGTCCTTGTCCCTGCCATACCTGCTTTCCCAGCCCTTCTGAATTCCCAGCCATGCAGTTGTCCACCAGATACCCCACCGCTTCTCACCTTGAGCAGTCAGTGCAGCCCCAGGCAGTTGGTGTTCAGAGATTTCATAAGTGTGATAAATCGATACTGTTGTAAGGACGAGAAAATGTCCTGGTTTGAGCGACACAGGAATAATTTCTCTTCTAATGCTTGGGAAAACTGCACTTTTAGAAGACTCTGGTGTCTGAATTGGTGAAAATATTTACTTTACAGCCAGCTCTGGGGTGTGGGTTTCAAGGTCTTGGTATTTTCGAGCTCACCAGGTGCGGGGATGAGGAGGAGCAAGACCCGGGCACTTGACCCAAGCTACCAGCAGGATTATTTCACACCACGAACATCACAATCGATATAAATTAGAAAGTTTGCTGAGAATTTCTCTCTCTCTCCCTTAATGGCTGCCATCCTGAGAACTCCTTGCCCTGGTGCCAGAGCCCTGAGCTCTTCCCTTCCTCCCAAAGCCGCGGCACTCGCGGTGTCCCACCTTGGCTGGGAGTGCCCATCTTCCTGCGATAGAACGGGCTGAGCATAATCCTTGTGTATTTTATATTGGTTTTGGGATCAATATCAGTTCTTCGGTATTATTAATGTTAATTATCTAGTCTTATTCTATTAAATCTGTTTACATTCCAACCGTCAGATTTCTTTATTTTTTTCCAATTCCCCTTCCAGGGTGGGGAGGGGTCATCGGGCGAGAGAATAATTGTCTAAACGACAATAAATTGTTGTGAGTTTCTCCAACCGTAACAGAAAACTAAGGTTGTTTATTCTTTTTTGTCTTCATGTGCAGGCGAACAGGCAACTCCAGGTACACGCAAGTCTGAGGGCAGGTGAGCAGAGGCTTTGGCAAACCCAGGAGGAGTCCTGGGTGATGGAGAAACCTCGGCACCCGCCTGCCCGTTCCCTCTGCCAAGCCCTGGGAGGAGCTGAAGGTGATGAACCCTGAGGTGCTTCAGGTCCCAGCCTGCAGCAGGTGAAAAATCCCTGGCAGGGGGGTCATTTAACAATCCGGGAGTTTTATTGGAGGAAAACAGTGAAACTAAGTGTATCCCGGAAAATGACAACCCCTTTTTCTTCATTCAATTTGCCAGAGCTACAGAAGCATAGCAAGCACATGGAAGCGCTTACACACACTGGTGTAACGTAATGTTCACTATCTCAGAATGGAACATGCTCTCGCTGGACTGCCCGTGATTAAATAACCAATTTTTTTCTTTGTTTTCCTATGCCATAAAAAAAAAAAAAACCACCTTAATAAAATGAAAAAAGATCTAAGTTCTCTGTGCTGAGCAGGGAGTGACAGCCGTACAAAGCATCTGAAGGTGAAATAGTTGTCTTTCATAAGTTGAAAATTGTATTGATCTCTATTGACAGGTTCTGCTCATTATGCACTTGGGAATATTCTCTGCTCATCCCAACGCAGAGCTAAATACATGCATTTAAGCAGACTCTATTATACTGACAGAAAAATCACATCCCTAACCTTAGATCCCCAGAGGTACAATTATTAACCTCCGTGACAACTTTTAAAGAGCAGTTCAATGGATAGAAAATAGCAGCTTTTGGCCTGTAATGCAGAGCTGAACAGAAAATTATATCCTTGTGTTGGAATCGGATAGAATGGGCCGAGCCCCCACCCCAGTGAACGGATCAGCTTCTCCATGGAGTTCAGTGAGGGCTTAAAAGGAATTTCTGTGATACCCTATTGGATTGCCGCAGGCCCCACTGCTTCAGACCTTTTTAGACATCCTAAGCCATTTCCATTAGGCTAATAAAGCCCTTCTTAGCACATATGCAAGGTCTGCATTTATCCAAATGCACTAGAGATGGGAGATTTTTTCAGGCAAAATGATCGTTCCCTATTAGATTTGCATCTTCTGATTTCTTTCCCGTGGAGATTAAACCCTAATGTTGTCTTCCCTTTTGGAAATAAACCTTATCCAGGATGTGCAGGACTTCTGCTCATCCAGCTGTTGTAGGAAAGGACAGGAGACCTAAAACTTTCTTCCTTGAGCCTGGGGTCCAAAGGCTTAGAGGAAAAGCAGCCCATATTGCCCCAGGCTAGGGTGGTCCAGAATAAAAATCGGTTTAATAAAGGGAACAGTGGATTTTTTTAAAGCTTTTTTATGTGAAATGATTCAAGGAGATGTTCCCTGGCTGCACAAGCACAGGGGGCAGCAGGAGGGATTTCTCCTCGCCTGGCAGGTATCGGGGGAAAACTTCATATAGTTGAAAAAATTCCTTCCTTAATATTTTTGGCTTTTATTGATTTCATCATCCTGGAGGTTGAGACCTATGCAAGCCCCTCCTTTGTCAGGCACATAGAATCATAGAATGGTTGGAGTTGGAAGGGACCTTAAAGACCATTGAGTTCCAACATGCTGGGGGGCTGGGGGGAAGGAATGGATTTATTTTCCTCCTGACGTCATTAAAATTCCTGATGAATATATTCATTCTTTAAGGTTTCCCTTAATGTATGGGAGGACGGGCCAGGGACTGGTGGAAGAGGACTTGCTGGGAGCTGATCCTGTGCGCAAGAACCGTGGGCTGGCGGGAGGACAGAGGGGCACCAGTGTTGCCGGTCCCAGCAGCCCAGCGAGGCCAGGAGAGATGCCTTACCCCAGCTGTGATACACGTAGCTACAGCATCACAGCCACAGCTCCCAAAGGTACCTGCCCTATCATCACCAAATATGTCACATACAGTGGATTATCACCAGCCCAAGGGCAGGAATACAGCTATATTGAAGCGACATGAATTCCCAGTTCTTCTAGTCTGGTACTTTCAGCCCAACCCTTCAGCGAGTGCAGCTCTGATGCTGCCACAGCATCCTCCTTTGCCTCATGGATTTCCCCCTCTCTCTTTTTTTCTTTCTTTTTAACGTTCTCCCCCCTCCTTCCTTCTCTCACTTTCCCCAGTGCCAATTCCAGGACAGGCTTGGCTGGTGTGTGGCAGGGGCTGCACCCATGAAATCCATTAAATCTCTCCCAGCTTCCCCTCTCAGAGTGCCCCAGCGCCCTGGTGCTTCTCTCCACACTGTGACATACAAAAAAAAATATACAAGCTTAACAATATACAAGATTAACAATAGCCAAACAATACCAGCACCGTCCTCCTCAAACCACTAGGTTCCTCTCTACTTATTAGAGAGAGAGGGGATTGGAGTCTTGTTTTAGTTGCTAAACCATCCAAAAATAAATCTGAATATTGTTTTAACACATTTTTAGATGATTGCTCCTCTCTTTAAACATAAACCTAGTCCAATGATAAATACATTAACATCCACATTAAAATTGCACACTGCAATTTTCTCATTATACGTGGCAAACATAATTCATACAATGATTGAAGACTAACTATTAAAGGAAATTATTTATTTAATTCTAAGTAGCAGAGCTGCAAGTAAAAGGAGGCCCCATTCACTAAATAACAGGGGAACATAACTACTTCAAACACATCCCATGGGACCTATTTCATCATCCTTTCTTGACCTCAGAGGAAAAAATGTAAAGAAAATGGCCCATGTGTTTTCCCACAGAAATACAGCCATCCATTTTCTTTCCACTTTCCTTCACCTAATTCCACTGAGGAAAGTGCTCAAATTGCTCAAGATACTGAATAATAATCCAACAAAATGCCACCTTATCCTGCCTTATTTCTTACTGGAGCTGATGGATAAAATCATTTGAATCCTTAAGGATGAATCTTGGTGGGGAACCCTAGTTACTGAGCACTAACGTAGTGGGAATAGCTTGGCCAAAACAGGTATTAGTGGCTGCAACAGTTCGGGGTTCGTAATAAGTGTCACACACACACAGAGTGTAAAATGCAACAATAAAGACTGTTTCTACCCATGCACAGAGAGGAAAACCAGACAACAAGGACCAGGTCAGCAACCAAGCACCCAAAGGGAAACCTGCACACTGCACATCAAAAAGAACAATTATTTTAAAAGCAGCTGTGAAAATCTGGGCAGAGAACCTTTTCTTTACGGAAGTGTCAATAATTCCCTTCTTCTCTGAGATCTGAGATCACCAAGTCTGACCTCAGAGAAAAAAAGTTTCTGCAATGTCTTCAATATTTTTCAGTAGTATCTGTGTGTGCATAAGTCAAAATGTAGGGAATTGTGCAATATTACATCAGCAGTGGCTTTGGCTTTCTCATTGGAAATCCTTTTTGTCTCAAAGCTGCCCTGAAGCTAAGAAATTAGTTCCACATCCTCAATGGACTTCAGACAAGACTAAAGACCATCTTATTCCTCCTGGTCCCTGCTTTGGAGCATCCCACTTCTGTGCTGGGGTGCGGAACGGCTGACAAAAGCTCCTGTTGGTCTTCCACCTGAAAATCATGTTCTTTTGAGAGTATCTGGACAAGAATAATCCCCACCATTGACCTGGGAGGAATGCAAGAGCCACTCAGGGTTTGCAGAGGCCATATAAAGTGCATATAAAGTGGATAAACACACACGGGTGCCTCACACCTCACTAACAGACCCACACCGGTGCCAACATCCACGGCTGCACGAGTTACCCCAAGAAACTATGGATTTTTTTTTTGCTACATCTGCCAGTGAACTTCCAAAGGAAACTTCTGCTTCAAGGATTTCGCTGCTCTGCAGCACTGGCTGCCTTTGACAACTTCACAAATCTCCAGGTTTGATCCCGCAAGGCTGGGAGATATTTTTAGCTGCCTTTGGAGGGTAGAACCTGCAGAGCAGCTCACCACCTGGCAAATGACACAACATCGGCTGTACTTGTACAGGAGAAGAGACAAATGGGATTAATCACATAGTAAAACCCAAATTCTGATCACCTGTACATTAGCACAGTGATGTTTCACCTCACAACACTGGTGGTATTGGGGAACAGGGTTCCTTTGACCAACCTGAAGGCACAGAACTGTTGGAGCTCAGTGGTTCCGCAACCTGATGTCATGGAGCAATCTGGCTCTCCTTCATCAACTTGGTTGTTTCCCGTTTATCGGATTAATTAAAGACAGAAATTTGATTCTAATTTCAATTTCATGTTTTAATTTTCAAGAACTATCAGATTTCCCTTATGTTCAGAGCATAAAATATGATTCTTTATTCATTCAGTCCTGTTTTAATCAAGGACAAATAAGGAATATACAGGAATCTGTTCTCGCTTTTAAATTTAAAAGACCGGAAAAGCAGTAAGCATGTGGGCAAAGCAAAAACTCAAGCAAGGGGGAAGATTAGGAGGGAAATGAGTTTATATGCCCTAATCTAGTGACTAGGTGAGGAGATTTTCGATACAAGGACACACAAAGGGGAGTTATACGCTAAATATCTTGTTGAAAAGAAATCCTACACTTGTGCTCTAAGTAGAAAAGCTAGCGAGAAGGAAACTGAGCATTATTGCTCATTTTAAAAGATACCAAGGGGCATTTCCAGTGTGGGAAACCTAAAGCTTTGGTCTGTGTCTGGGTAGTCAGGACAAATTACGTGTAAATGGAGATGGCTGTCCTCATCTCATCACACAAACAATTCAGGTTCAGCAGCAAGCGTGGGAGAGGGGGAGCGGGGTGAAAGTCTTACAGCTGGAAGCCCAGATGTTAAGGGACCTCGGCGTGAGATGCTCAGCATAAAAACCAGAGAGAAAAGCTAAACTATGCTGCACCAAACTGAGCGCTTCAGGATGACATTGCAAATGTTGATGGTGAAACTATAGAAAGCAACTCCAGCACCTCAAAAGTGGCAGGAGAAAATACAGATATGTAGGTAAGACTTATGCTTTGCTTTTAGACGAATCAAGGTCCAATTTCAGCTCTGCTATAGTTTTCTACTCTATTTTCAGTTAAGGCATCACTTCACTCCGTGCCTCAGTTCTTCCTCTGTAAAATGGAGCAAATAATATTTTTTTTTTTCTCCCAGGCGGTGCCTGTCTTACCTGGGTGTCAGTGCAAGGTCGTGCCATACTATCCACCTACACAATAGAGACCCTGCTTTCAGAGTAACAGGTACATGAAATAAGGCACTGGCTAAAGAGGTATAACTTCAAATACTAAAAATTGGAATTATTTTTTTCCACAGACAATGCCCAGCTGTCAGCAACATCCCCACTGGGGCCAGCTGGAACCACCGTTTGTTTGTGCCTGGAAAATCTCCATCAGAAGATAAGGCCTGAAAAATGTGATGGTTTATATGTTGAAGTAGAAGTATTCTCAGATGGAAATCCAGCCTTTAAACTCCTCTATCTCAGAGCACAATGTTTTCAAAGGGGCTTCAACTCAGCTCCTTCATGTGCACGTACAAAACTGCTCATTTGTGCAGATTAAACTGGATTTGGATGTAGTATTTGCTATTTGCAGGGCAGGATTTTGAGTTTACATTGGAAGACTTCAGTTTAAAAAAGAAGTAAGATAAGCAGGAAAGAAACCAAGGAATAGGATTTTTTCAATGCATTAGTGCCTGCAGCAGTTTTTGTTTCAATACGAAAAAAAAAAAAAAAAAAATCAAACTAGCACAGCTCATTGATGCAGAAGTGTACAGGTAAATGTCAGCGCAAATACAATACAAATCTCTCCTAACATCATTCGATGTGGAAAAAAAATACTGATTTTTCTGGCTTTTAACTTCATACAGGTCTGTGATTTTGTGCTGATGTTTGACTCATGAAATTGAGAGAGAAGATAGCTGCATTTAGAGGGGGTTAATAGACTCACCATAGATAATGCAGAGAGATACTTCCGAAACCGTAATAGATGCAGATCATTTAAAATTTGATAAGATCACTTAAGACCAAAGACAATACATGCCAAAGACAGCTCAATGTTTGCCAAGTAAACAAAATAATGATAGATTGGGCATGTCAGCATAACCCAGGTGGAAAAGTGGTTTAAGGGACGCGATGACAGCTCTCTGTTCTAAGAAGCAACTGTTTTCTTTAGAGGTTTCCTTTTGTGATGGGCAGTTTTAAAAAATGCACTGAGCAGGTAAAGGCAAAAGGACATGGAGAGGGGAAAGAAAGAGCTGTGGGTGGGAGTTTCAGGATGAGCTCACAAAGGTGGACCAGCTGACAACGTACTGGAGGGTCTTGCAGGTGCTACCAGAAGACCACACTTACAACATTAAGGTTCTCCTGCCTTCCAACAAATGGCTTCTTTCCAAAATTACAGATCCTACCAAAATCACCCAAAAAATGAGGAGGAAGATTGCAATTATCATCAGATTCTTCAGGAAACATCGCTAGAATAACAAACCACAAGAAAGCATTGGGTTTCCAGTGAAAGCACCACCCTGCTCTTGAACTAAGTCCCTGCGTACAACATACAACAAAAATGTTATTTGGTGAATTTGTGTCTTGATTTACATGTTGTGCAAGTCACTTTTTCTTACAGTTCAATAATCATTGAGTTAAAAGCAAGATCAGCCCCATCCCCAGGCACACACCAGATCTACTCTGCAAAGCCTGCAGAGCACTTTGATAACACCCCTCTCTCCAGAGGCTGGGAAATTCTCCCAGTATTTGCCTTCTTTTTTTTCCCTTTCTTTTTTTTTTTTTAACACCTTTTCACTTGCGGAAGAGCCTCCTCACCTCACAGATGGGCATGTCCTAATAGGGTTTGTCTCCATCCAAATTACTCCAGCAATTAGTTTCACACCTAAGCAGCTTGGCTAAGAACAAGTTGTTCCCAGCCCCACTGAGACTCATCTCCAGGTTTGTGTCCTTCACTGAACCACATGCAGATGTCCTGGGGGTCACAGCTGCCATAAACCTGACTGAAGCCAGGAGGCCACGGTTCCAGAGGCAGCAGTGAACACCCACATCGGGGCCAAGCCACTTATATTTTCCATACAGCCTTTTTATCCACGTTCTAAATGATGGAGAGTGAAAAAGCACCTTCCATGAGCATGACCTTTAGTACAACTTCGCTCTTCAGAACCTTTCAAACCAGTATGAGCTTCTCAAGGAAGATCCTCTGAGTTAACTAAAGGACAACATAAGAATGGGTGAATTAAACAGCATTACAACTCTAGATAGACAGTTTCTTTCAGAATTAAGTCAGTCTGTCTAATTAAGCTTAACTCGCTTCCAAAGAAAATATTTTTCCAGAGAGATATGGCTGATACAAAATACAAGTCTCCATCAAAGAGCAAATGTAATTATTCAGTATAAGGAGAAAAGAAAGCAATACCAGCTTTTAATGTCACTGCTCTTCAATCAAACCTGAAAGTTTGACAAACTTTAGAAAAATGCAACAATATAATAATAAATATTTAAATTGTGTTATCTATTAAGAGTCATACTCTCGGGTACTGCATTTATTTCAGATGTTTTGTCACATCTATATGATTGTTGTTTTTACATAAACATTTCCAAGTAAGAATTTACTGTGTAATTTTTCTATTTGCCCCTCATACAATCAAAACTTCCCTTCCAGGAGGCAGGACACGGAGAAGAGAAACCATTCTCGCCACTTTTCAGATGTACAAATAGCTGAAATTCCCATGTATTACTCTGCTCCAAACTGAATACTCTAACGAGAGCAAAATCTGAATTTGCCATGGAAAATCATCCCGGGCTCTCACAGCAGTTTCCCTCGGGGTGAAATTCTGGCCACACTGGAGGTAACGGCAAAGCTGCCTTTAACTTCAGCACAGCACGAATTTCAGCCTCTATATCCAAACCTGAAGCTCTAAACTATATAGAATGACCTGGGCTTATGAAACTTGAATTATTGTTATTTATTTTTAATGTTTATAACTTCAGTCATTTCTTCAATGTATCTTGATTCAAAACCTGAAATTTCTAACTAATGGCCTACTTACCCTCTATGTTTATTTATGTAAACATAAATCCTGTTTTTCCATTCAAAGACTGCACTTATTTTTGCAGTAACAGTTTCTCCTCTATCTTTTTGTGAAAACAACAATCCAGTAAAGAGAAAACAGGAAAATATTATTCTGAAAATAACTTCCATCTCTCAATAGAAAATTTAAATCAATTTGATGCTTCACCTGGAGTAAAGTCGGAAATCTCATTTTGTGACATATGGCAAAGCGCCTCCAACGCAGCTGGGAGCACCCGTTCTCACTTGACAAATCTGCATAACAGGCTCTGAAAGAGAGCAAACACGTGTCTAAGTGAGGGAAATCACAGCTCCTGACCTCAAAGAAGGCACACAGCTCCATAAACTCAATAACCCCTGCAGATATCCTCTGCTCTCGGGGAAAAACCTGGGCCTGTCGGAGACATTCATGGGCTCCAGGGACAACTTCTCACCCAAGTCCAAGCAAGTCCCATGCAAGAAAAAGCAGCCTGATCTGAATGAAACAGAGGGCCCGGGGTGACCAGGCTCGTGAGATGAGCGTGGTCTTTGATGGCCAGCAGAAAATCTGGTTTTTTAGTAGATAATCAGATATATCTATCAATTCTCCCCACATTTAGTAACAAACAACATCCAGCATACTTTTTTGCATTCACACCATCCACCATTCCCCATCTAAAGATTTCACAGCAAGATATGAGCACCACTTAGACCTCTTAATGTAAAGTCACGTTATTTTCAATTTATAGACAAACTGAGGCATGAAAGTACAGGCCATGGCTTGCCAAGATGTTGCTGTTTTCAAAGGCATTACACACCCCATGATTTAATTCCAATAATTAGGTTTTTTCTCCTCCAGCCACAAATTGCAGCTCTGCCCCGTGTTGCTTTGCCGAAAGGAGACATCCCCGTCCAGCTGGGGGGACAGTGGCCACAGGGGTGCGGACACGATCCCCCTCCACAGAGATGCCTCTTTGGACCACGCAGCCTTTATGGCACTTACTGCGACTACATCATTTTGTATTTTGTTTAAGGGCATAATTGCGTTTGTTCGGGAGAAAAGATCACGTCATGAGAGCCACGGGGCAAGGCAATGTGCACGGTTAAGATTTCCTTTAATTCTTGTAAACCGAATCCACATAAAGCCAAATCTAATAACCTTGCAAGAAAACCTGATCCTTGCCATTTTACCTGAAGTAGGAATCTTGAAGATAAAAAGGCTACCATTTTCTAATTTCCCTGTAAATAAAAAATGTGGTAAGTAGAAGCTTTGGCTTTAGGGTTGTTTTTGTTTTTTTTTAAAATCTGTCCTATATATAAACTGCTATGAATACATAAATGTAGAACAAGAACAAATATTTCAAACATAATACTGAAATCATAAACATGTCCATGCTCTGAGTCTGTTTTCATTAAATTAGTGCAGTCCTAATTTTCCTTTCAAGGTATGCTGACTTCTGCTAAAGCAATAGCCATGGCCAAACCCAGCTCCACAAATAATCATCTTTCTAAGCAAGATAATTCCCATAATCATGTCAGCTTAAACACAGGGAAAGTCCTATCAGAAATACTAGTCTCAAATTCCGCCCTTACTTATAAATACAGAAAATATCCCTTCCAAAAAAATACCAAAAGGCAATTGGAATTTGCCTAAAGCAGCCAAAGTAAAAACTGAGTGAGGACCTCGGGGTTTGAACTGCTGGCAGGCACTTTAATTTGAAGAGAGTGTAAAACATGCAGGGGAGCCAGGATTCAACCCACAGGAGAATATTAAAAAGTTTCCCTTTTATTATTATGCCTGTCTGTATTGTGGTTTAAAATCCACACAGGGATTGCCAGAGCTTGTTAGCTGGCTTTAATAGTTGCATTAATAAATCCTATAAACTAATTGTGCAGTGACTAAGTTAATTACATTCAAATGAGATAGTATATTTCTCTACAAATACGATAAAGAATTTATAAAGAGATATGCTCCTGTCTGGGAGCCCAAAGATAATATCCAGCCGGCAACCCAAATCCAGCTGTAGTATGTGATTAAATTGATGGCTATGGGGATAAGCGAACCGCAGCAAAGGCAAGAGATCACGAGAAAATATTAAACTGAATTATTTACACAACAAAATAATGAATGAAAGCAGAGCACAGAGCTTTCCACATGGCCAGCAGTTTAACTTCCAGCCAAAGGTGGAAATTTGGTCCTAAACCTCCATTATTTTTTTTAACGGGCAAGGACAACTATATGACCCTATGTAATAAGAACCATTTTTTCCATTGGTCTTATAAGCAGACCATGAACTTTAGCTCCCATCAAACAGAGGTGATGCTTTGTGTGCCGAGCAAAGAAAGCCACTTTGGAGCTGAAGGTAACTTATGGGTCCCATCCTGCCCTGCAGGCGCCTGCTGAACCCAGAATCACCCTCCTGGGCCTCCTTCTCTGCTAGAACGTATTATTTCTGCCAGACAGCGAGTCCCAAGCAATCCTCCTCTCCCAGATGAAAGTTTTGGGTTATTTTGGGCCAGTGGTTGCGTTAAAAGACCTCAGCTAACAAGCCAGCAGCAAGCAAAGGCACAAAGTAGTTCCAGGGCACAAGGGTGTTTTACCTCCTCTTTACCAAATCCAATCACCTCGCTCTAAATTTAACAGAGAAGCTGGTCCTGGCAGAGCTGTTGTCATCACCAAAGTCTTGCTCCGGTCCCTACTAAAGGCAATACAAAAATTCACAGTCGTTTTGGTGAGGTGAGGCTCAGTCTATTTTGGGCAGGGGGGCAGGAAACAACAGCCCCTTGCTCCGCCCAGTATCCCTGGGGAAGGGTAGAAGCAACCTCGGAGCTGCTAACTCAAGGGTGAAGCTGCAAATGTTTGCTGCAGGTGGGATGAATCTCTCAACCACACGCTCAGCACGGTGGGAAAACCAAATTTTAAAATACAGGCATGACAAGACTGGGGTGTTGGAAAGAGAAACCTGAACTTGAGCTCTTAAATCTGTAATTCTGCTCATAAATAAGTTGATTTCAAGACTTCAAGAGTATCCAACTAATAGGAGCTAGCTGGGGCTTAGCATTGAGAAAATCAGGTCTTCTACTTAAGAACTGGGCTACAGACTGAGGAAATCGATTTTGCCTTCTATTTTCGAAAAATATTGGCTGAGGAGGCTTTCATGTCATGCTCTACTTGCCTATTCATAAAATAAATGCCAAAATTCAAGGTTTTAAACTCTGTCCTCCAATACTCCTGCAAGCACACCTATGGATACAAGAGACAGATGGAGCAGCAACTGAGATGGTTGTGATTTTGTGGAGCATGGGCGACCTTGCCCTGGGTACCGACACTGGCAACAGCAGTTGTGACCCTCAGGCAGCATTTGCCCTTCTGCAACTCTCCCCCCCAAAAAAAAAGTGTTGTCTAAGGTAATTGCTCATTAGCCTTCCCTTTTTGGACACGCAGAAAAATAATTTTCAATAAAAAATAGTTACAAAAAAACCACTCAGCTATTTGGGATGTGAGCAAAGCCTGCTTCCGAGCACACATCTGGTAAATCGAGTTTGAGTTCAGCCATCTGAGTGGATAAAACCCCAGGAAAATACATGAAACGAAAATGCTGACAAACCTCTTGCTCCAGCAGTATGAATGGGGCTGCTATAATGATAGAAAACTATTGATTGGCAGCTACTGTCTCGTTCAATTGATCAGGTCCTGCAAATCTCAGATAACACTCGTGTCATTAGAGGCCAGCATTGTGCTCTCGGTGGCTATGACTGATTGCCACGCTATCAGAGCTTTGATTGTCTGATAGTACAAGTGTTGGGGAGCCTTGCTATTGATTTGTAGATAAAAATGTTCTGGTACCTTCAGACCTGTCAGTGAAATCCTTTGGATGGAAAATTGCATTGGAATTTAATGGTAGGACATTTGCTAATTAAGTTAATTCACAAAGAACTTTTTTGGGGCAAGAGCTGTTACAAGCACCTACTGGTTTGCCCCTAGGCAGGTGGCAAGACCTACTGAAGGACCAGGTCAACGTGCTCTACCTGAGCTAACAGCTCCTTGAACAGACCTGCGTATTTCTAACTTTAAGGTTAAATTTACTCTTAGCTGAGCAGTGTATGGAAATCACTATAAAATTCAGACTAATGATGTAGGTACTTCTCAAGAAGAGACCTACAGCTGTAAGGTCAGATCTCTATAGCTTCTATAAAGAAGCTTTACAGCGCTCTACATTGCTGTGCACCTTCCTCTCAGGCCCTTCCTATGCCTGACCCCTTGTGGGACTTCACTGTTTATACATTAACCATTTCGTCAAAAAGTGCTGTCAAATCTACATCCCAAAGCCCGTAAATCCAATTATTTTCTTATTCAGGTTCCGTTGGCTTTGCTTAAAAACAGTTCTCCTCTGCAGGCCACTGACAGCGTTAGTCTAATTATACTGCTTATTCATCTCCAGCACTCAAGGATGATGAAATTAGGCCTTATTAGCTGGTAACATTTTCATTTAGTTTTTCATCAGGTGATTGGCACATTGAAATTACAGCCCTGCCTGGGATGCGTTCAATCCAGCTGCAGCTCTACGTGGCAGAAACATACAAGGTCAATAGCTGGGTGTGAAGTCTCCCAACAGAAGCCCCAAATCACAGTTGCGACCTTTTCTGTTACATTGCAGTTGTAACACAAACTGGGATTATTTTCATCTTTTTATGATAAACTGTGGAATATATCCTGCTTTAGAAATAATTTTCATTTAACCTACCTGTGGAATACTCTACTGCTGCTAAGGTGTCTAGAGTTCACATTCACAGACTAAAAGCTCAAAAATTCCCAAACTTACCACATGAACGAACTTGTATGTCCAAGGAGACTTTATCTAAGACTTTAAACCAATCTGAAGATAATCTTTTTCATTCTCTAGCAGCCAAACTAAAAGACCCAATAAACAAGTTTCTAAAGCATGAAAACATATTTCAGCATCATTATTGTACTAGAGAATTTGAGGTTTTAAAAGAATAGCTGGCGCATGTAGGTGACCTTTGTCAGATTGCCAAAAATGTCTTTTTGGAAAAATAGACTTTTATGTTACAACATGGGTTTCTTTATGTGAAAAATGCACTTTATATACAATGAGATGTAAGGCCAGAGCATACAGAGGAGGTCAAAGCAAAGGACTTCTAGTGACCTGAGAAAGGGCTCTCTCCAGGAGAGGACGTGTTCAGGGGTACTCTGTGTCCCTGGGTCTGGATGTCCTCCCCCCCAGTGCAGATCAAATAAACTATTTTTAAGCCGTGCATGCCAAAGCATGCATCCTTTCCCTGAACTGAAAGCAAAGACCTGAAGAGCTGTGATGAAGCTTGGCTTCATTAACAGCTGAGAGCATCTCTCTCTGGCCCGCCTTGAGCGATTTTCTTCATAGAGAAGAACCATCTCCTGTCATCCCACTTTGGCAACAGAAAATTCAGGTCATGTGGGGCAGCTCTTGCTACTCCATTTAAATTAGAAGAATAAAGACAGCAAAATTGTACTTTCCTGTGGACACATCGCTTTTAGCTTTCCCAGCTTATGGCAGCTTTTGAGCACAGGTTTGTTTATAGAAAACACAATATGGTCAGGGTGTGGGGAAATTCAGTAGCATACATTAGTTCCTGGGTTTGTTGATTATAACCCATGAAAACTTCTGATATTTCTGAGCAAATATGCCACACTAGGGAAAGCAAAAAGTATTTCTCAGTGACATGTTTTTCATGGAAAAGATGAAGTCTGGCACCACATTTATACAGCTTCTCTTAAAAAAAAGTCAATAACAAAGACTGTAAATTTTCAAAAGAAGTTCTCTCAGTTTCCAAATTATTTTATACTTCTGTACTGAACTTTTTTTTTTTCAGTTAAAGCTTGATAATATTTGTGCCTATTTTTATCTTTATTTGAGGTGAATTACTTCAGTTTCACTTCTTCCCCTCCTCTGGAGAGGAGTTTTGCCATGAACAGGTGACTTTTGGACTCATACTTTGTAAAAGTGTTTTCAGGATCCCGGAGGATGTTTTAGATGGTAAAACAAAAGCGATGCTTCAAAAAGGAAAGCCCTCAAATATAGGAGGCCTCACCATTCATTATTTCAAAGTCTTGAACCTTTAAAAGCAAAAAGAGCATTTAATTCAAAGACCCTATGGGGCTTTTACTTTTTTTAATATTGCTGAAGTGGTCTTCTACCTTTAGCAATAAAAAAAAATAAATTCAGAATATAAAAGCAGTTAAAAACCCCATTCTGTTAGAAAAATCCACAAAAATTGCCTTAACTGTGGGTTGCTGCTTTTAATGTAAAAAGATACATTTCTCTGCAGGCACCCCCCACCCGGTCACTTACACGACCTTTGCAAAAGTTTAAAACAAATTACAAGAAATTGAGAGCTTAAGGATACTCCTTTGCTTCTCTCAAGTTAGGAATATTGACTCAAACTGAAGGGTAAGTTCTTTTTCCATTCTTTCAGAGAAGTTAGAAAAAATTAATACTTAGTTGTGGTGCTTCTGACAAATGTTTGTGCCAAGTTTATTCCTAGAGTAAGTGTGGAAGGAATGCTACACAGAAACCTAAAGCAAAGATGTCAAATTTTGCTTAATTTAGGCATTTACTGCATTTTCTTAGACTTTGGCAGAGAACTACTGAAGTCCAGAGGATGGGTTAAATACACATTGTTGGGAGACCAGAGCCACATCTTCATCGGTCGGGAAGATCACTTCTAGCTACGAACTAGCAAGAGGTAAGAAATCCTTATGAAAGACGGACACCAACAGACTGGGGAATGCTCTGCCTTCAGATCATGTTCTCTTCAAAGAGCTACAGCCATATCCACTCGCTGACCCTAGAGCAAAACCCGGGACTTTTTCCTAAGGAAAGGCAAGACTCACGTCCCAGCACTGCTGCAAGAAGACCCCAGATCGTGAAAACATTTCTGGCAAAATTGTCTGCGCTTACAGCGTGCACACGTAAGGGAAATTATATACAGGGAAACAGAAAAGCTTTGCTATTTATTTCCAGTAAGTTGGGATTCAAGTACATTCCCCATAAGAAGTTCTTTTCCATAAAGCCCTTCAGAGTTTAACCTGGTACGCTCTGTGATATTCCAGCTGTCAAACCAGATCTCCGTCAACTTTTTCTTCTTTACTCTTGACCTGAGCTTCTCTAAGAACGCTGTTTTAAATTAGATCCCATGAGAAACATGACAGTAAATTCCTAGTTTCATGATGGTTATAGAAGTTGCCATTGTTTTCCCATCATTATAGTGGTGTTTGAGGCATGGAAGGAGAGGAATCATTTGTTATTTCTCTTGTTGTCTGCTTTCCGCTCACAAAAGGAAATATAGGTGGAAATTTATTGGCACCCTTGACAAATAGCGTGCTGATTTCTTTTGCAAGAATTAATTTCTCCTATTACACTAAGATATCATCACACATTTGGACTCTGACTCCATGCCCGTTTGCACCGATTTTGTGCCACAGAAATATCACTTCCCCCGTGTCATGGAGGAAAGAAGTGGTGCTCAGCATTTCTTTCATAGAGGATATCCTTCTATATCATAATTCTGAGGACATGTCATTAGCTTTTGTCATGTAGGAAGAAAATGAGGGAGGAGGAAGCTTTTGTTCCATAATGCTGTATTTCAGTCATTTTGTCTTATTGGTTTTGTGCAGCAAGGAATGAAAGATGTAACTTCAGGCTTGCTATTGCTAGTGCTCAGGATATATAGGCACTAAGGAAGAAATGAGAGCAGAAAAACCACAAACCTGCAGTAGTAGAAGGACAATCTACATATTTAAGGCTCCAAAATAGGCGGACGCGTACTCAGAGGCGCCCAGGACTAATTCCAAATTTTTGTTTCTCCCTTTGACCCAGACAGAATGTTATTAAATGGAAATCTCTCCCTCCCCCCTTCCCACATCCATTATTCTCAACTGTAGGATTTTCCATGCAAAAAATTATGTGTCCTTAAATATCTTCTTTCTAACATTCTTCTCCACTCCACTTATGGCCTACGATAGTCAGTTGCTGAGTTTTGTGCTAATACAGAGATATTTTTACATGTTTTACAGTGTCTGGCACAAAGAGGAAGAAAATATTTGGATGCAGCCCTGATGCAGGACAGTGGGGACTGACCTTTGTTGAAGTCATTTTGCCCATTTCGTCACTGCCCAAGACTCACCCTCTCTGTAAAGCCATGACTCGGGGTAATTTCACCCAGTCTGCAGACCCTTCACTGTTACTGGGACACATAACTCCTGGCTAGATAACTGTTCCAGTCAAGCATAACACTATGAGCGTGTTTTTTTCAGTAATAAAAACCCCACTGAAGATCCAGTTATCCCAGCAAGAGACTCTTTACAGAGCTGATATAAATAATAACAGTGCCCAAAGCACTCTTTGGTTGACATTAACTGTGGCTACAGCAGGAGCTTGTCACAACTGAACAAAAGAGATGCGTCTTTTTAGCCTAAAAATACCCAGTGCACAGACTCCAGCAAGAGCAAACCCCTTCAGTTTTACGACAAATAAACTAGCCGTTAGTCAAGGCACTGCAATTAATGCATTAACGATTTTTGTGTTGGCATCATCCATATATATTATTTTATATTAAATATTCATTTGCAGGATGAAAAAATGTACCTGTTTTTAGCAGTGAAGATAAACTCTTGTTTATTCCAGCTATTTTGGCAAAGCTCTCCAGTACGCCCAGAATATCCTACAGCTGGTGCTTAGGATTTCCACGTATCAGAGGGTTTTCTACCTGCAGAGGAATCTCTTAAAAGGCTTTGAATTCTAAAGCAAGATTCAGAACAATGCAGCCAGCAGGCATCATAATATTTTGTCAGTAATAAAGCATACAATACTGCTTTTGATACAAAACTCTTCCCAGTGGTTTTCTCCACTGGTATTTTGGGCATTAGGGATTGCCTTTTGCAGAGACTTCATACTGGATATAGCCAAACAAGATATATTTCTTATTGTTGACAAGGAAAAAGTGGCTTTGATCCCTTAAGATGACCAATCCCACCAGCATAATAAACCTACCAGCATAAATAAGGCTGCACATTAAGCAAGACACACTCCCTGCAGGCAGGGAGTGAGGTGTGAGTAAGGGGAAGGGAAATACTTCCTCCAATAACCTGAAAACCGTTTAAATTTTGAGAGGGTCAGAAAGGGTCAGTGGTACTTTACATTAGTTTTCCGCTTTGCTTTTTGAGATGGCTATTTCAACGTGGTGTTGACCATTGACTAAAAACAATTTGAACAACACGGGAGTGGGAGTGCTCCGTACAAGTGAATGTAATAGCTTTGCCTCATCATTATGCGAGAGCATTTATAGTCAAAGACAATGGCACTAATAGATTCATTCATTCATTCAGAAGCAACCCCAGACCTTCCAAGCATGCAATTAAAATCTCTGTCACTTTATATGGAGCAAAGAGCTAGTGTTTTACTGTCTAGTCACCAAGGTGTAGCACATCTTATTTGACTGATTACGATACTGAAATCCACAAAACAATCAGGATTCATGAATATTTTCGTGGCTATTGAGCAGATATCTGCATTGAATTACGTTGCAAACAGTGACAAAGTCATCCAAATAATAAGTGAAGTACTTATTACTTGATCAAGTGTAAGAGAAGAAAAAAAAAAAAGTCAGAAACCTGAGACTGGAAGGACTCTCCTGGGTCTCTTTGTCCCCTGTGGGGCAGGTAACAACATCACTTGGGTCAAACATCATCTTAAATGACTTTTCTCTTTTACCCTGCCAGGTCATGCTCTCAGGACCATGCTGCCCCCAGCTCCTGTTAATTTATGGCTCATCTACACTCATTTGCTCTCACCACAGTATAATCTCCTAGGTTAAAAAGTTCTTCCCTTACTCTTTCCCTATAGAGAGCAACCTTCAAAGGTTGCATTTTTTCTGGGCCAAATAAGCTATGGATTTGGCTCTTTTCATTTTATCCCATATGATACTTTTTCACATATAATTACCAAACTCTCTACATTTTGCTGTACATTTTTTTCAGCTTGGATCCATCTATTTTGACTATGAGGGATCGGTGCCGTATTCAGTATCCTTTACTGATAATTTCCACAGAGACATTAATGCCTCTGTATAAATGGAGGAAACACTTCAGCTGTTTAATCTTACAGTACATTTGGTTTTTATGCAGCCATACTGTTTTAGTGCTTCATAATCACCCTGTGATCAAACACCACACCAGAACCTTTCTCCTCATTAGACATTTCTAGCTGATGAGTTTCTGCCTTATAGCGCTGATCCTCGCTGAAAGTCTCTAAGCCCGTAATCAGTCTCACTTTTCCTTCCCTGTTGAGTTTCCTACATATCCATAGAAAAGGCAAGAACATCTGCAGGCCACGTGTACAGTTGGTTTTCATGCAGGGGAGGGATGCCAGTGGCAGGAAGGTTTTATACCTCTGGCACAGAGATGCTTCAAGCCCTTCTCATGAGCTACTCTCTCCAGCAGACTACCTTCTCAGGTTTGCCTTTCTAAAGTAAAATATTAGGTAAAGATTTTATCTTCCTGATTATTCCTTTTAATTTAAATGGAGGTATTCATGTCATTTGGTTAAAGCTTATTTTCTCCAAGAAATTTACAAAAGCAGGTGTAGGAACACTCTTCTTCCTGCAGGTTCAAAGAATGTTGGATAAGAAATCCATGAGCTATTACATCAAGGAATAATTAGGTTCCACTATGTATTACCTCTAGATGTTCTTCTGACATTATTCACAAAGTTGTCCACATCACAACATCATTCCTAATAACAATCATTATTAACAATCATATTCCCATTTCCAAGATTTTTTAAAGAAATGCCTGTGAAGACAGGGTTTTTTCACCATGTCAGTAACAGCTGCCAATTATCAATACAGACTATGGAAACAGATAAGATTTACCATCTGAAGGGTCAAATTTCTTCCAGTGACATTAAGGTGCTTAACCACACAAATATATATTTTTGAAAAACCCACTCTTGTATAAACTGATTAGATGCTTGAGTCTTATTAAAACAAAGAGGAGCTAAAATCTAACCAACCTACTTGTGTGCTTTTGGAAGACTCATATGGCAGCAACCTACAAAATAAAATAGTCTTTGAAAATCTAGTCTGAAATACAGTTCAGCACATGGGAATGTGAGAAGTTGGGGAAGGGGAGAAGAGATATTTCAGAGGCTTTACAGTGTGACTTTCATTGATCCAGCTCCAAATTATCATGGATTTACTTGCTACTCATAACCTTGACTTCTGTCTTCCCAAAAGAGCATTTTGTCATCCTGGGGAAGGACTCACTCTATTGCTGCCGGTAGAGGGGCACCTGCTGTAGGGCTTTTATTTCGCTAAATCCTCAATTTATGTCATCCAAAAACCACATAAGTCAACCAAATCCCCATGTTGTCTCCTATTATAAGCTACTTCTTCCCTGCACACCTCCTTTATGGGACAGTGTGGTGGAACTGGAGCCATTACGGTGAGCACTGCATTCCATGGAGGAACCTCTGGGTCTATCACCATCAGCCACTGCTGGTTCCATCTTCCAGTGGGGTCATCCCTCTGCCCTGCCCATAATCCAGTGCAAAGCACGAAACAGGCACTCAGAGCCCCTGCATCAAACCCAACTCTGATGAGTATAGCGTGACAAAGGAATTCTGGTCACTGGCAGGATCACATTAATGTTCAGGCTATTGAAGAGTAGTCAGAAAAACAAAGATAAATAGCCAGATGCACACCCACAGGCGCACAAAGACATGTCGAGTCACGTGTCGAGTTCGGTACTCCAGAACATATATGATAGTTATTGCATTAAATACAAGGAACACAGCACCACTGACAGCTTTTCTTAAGTATTGTGAGTGAATTTACTGGGTTCGATTCAGGCAAATGCTTTTAAACACAGGCATTCACTCAAGCAGCAGAAAGGGAACAGAGGAACAAACCGTGCCTTGATCTGCTCTTGTAGTAGTGTAGCAAAGCAACAATTCAGCCTGAAAATGTATCTTTTTGTCAATAGAAAAAAACACAAAAACAGAGGGCTCCAGGTTAGCAGGTGGGGATTTTTTTTTTAAGGTAGAAAGAGAAGACCCGGGGGGGAGATAATTTTGGCAGCAAAAAGTGAGGAAAGGCAGATTTTGTGCTTATCTTCATATGACACTGATGGTTAGCGTGGGTGAGGGTGTGAATCATTGGGTATGCAAGTTGAACATACATCAGGACACCATTCTCTCCAGTTTCCTGTACAGTTAGTGGATGCAAAGTGTCTCTTGCTCTCCACCTTCTGCATAGCTCTCTCCTTCTGACTGCATGGGAAGGTGGACTCGCAAGCCTTGATTTGGGGCAAGATGAACTTGATTTGTGGCTGGTCATGACAGCTTTAGTGGAGTCTTGCTTTTGCCAAGGCTGCCAAAGAGATGTCTTTGTGTCAAGGGAAGAAAACAAAGGGAATTTCAGGAAAAGAGAGGCCTCTGCATGTTGAACAGATGCATGTTAAATAAATCTAGTCCAAATATCGTGTTTAATTAACTCCCTTTTTCTTAACAAAAAAACAAACAACAACAGTGCACGATACAAAGGAGGAGAAAGAGCCCAGCTTGAGCAGCAGACAATGCAACTTACTTGAGATGCTGACAAGTTAATAAAAAATAACAAGTTCCTAATATAAGGAAAACCTTAATTTTACAAAACACAAGGTCCCCTGGCTGCTCTAGCAACCAGCCTGACCGTGCCACCAACCATTTAGCAAGTTTAACAAGGAGGGATGGTAATTTTGGTTTCTCCATATAAAGAAGCCTGTCCAACACATCTTCTGTGACGTCTTAGAGTTTTATGAGTCTAAGAAAACATAAGTATCTTTGGTCCCAGCCCAAAGTCTTCAGGACCTCATCCCAGATTGCATCTCACACACCACCACCTGGACTGGGGTGCCACATACTCTGACATGTGAGCATCCATATTAGAGAACCTGCCTTCCATCCACCAGATATCAGGAAGTATTGCCAGTATGACGATTGCCACCTCATTCAAGACAAAACATCTATAATGGGTTTCTGCACTCAATACTATTGTCTTTTTCTTCCACAACACAACTAAGCACAGCTCATCTAACAACAGACATATAGGAGAATGGAAAAGGGCAGCAAGACATTTAAGAACCGTACCTGCTCCCTGATAAGAGCAGCAAACCTTCCCTGTTCCTGCAGCATTTATGAGTGCACTTAAACATATGGATCAGGGACCTTTGGTAGCAGCTGAAAAGCCTGTTAGGATCACTGCATCATTTATGAGTGCAACTGAGAATATTAGCTTATTAGCACAGGGCCTTTCTCATCAGACAAGGCAGAGGCTGGACTGTCTGTCAAAGCCAATTAGCCTGTACATGTCTGTAGGAAAAGAATAAAATCTCCGGATAAATGGATCTAAAAGGTTTCCATGTGGTGTGGGCTTCCAACCTTTCAGCTCCAGGAAACAAAGAGGGAGAGAGAAAGAATATCCCAATAACACTCCTCCATTGGTAACATCCGAAAAGTCTCATAGGACATTTTCAAGGTGACTTATCTATTATAAAATTATTGTTCTTTGCACCAAAGAAGGCAAATTTAAAAGCCCAACCGTAAACACTCTTTCAACTCCTTTGTCTCTCATTTACCTGAGTAGCCCCGAGCCCGAATGCCTGAAGTGATTTTACCTGCGGAAGAAGATGGAGCCTTTTGTGAAGTAAAATCTCAGTCCATCGGCAGCTATATCACCAAAAACTAATACCTCAACCCTGCAACATGGATGTATCTGGTTTCTGTGAAGCCATGCTGATATATTCATGGCTGGATTTACTTATAAATGAAAGCTATCAGGGATAGGGACATTATTTTACGGTCTGTTTTGCACTGACCGTAAAGGCTTCCTAATAGATGTCTGGAGCTGCTGGGTATTACTGCAATATAAATAATAAATAATAATATATCATTTTAAATGTAAACAGAGGCATTCTGCATTCAAGTACCTTTTCAAGTCTGTTTGAGATGCAGCTGTATTATAGTTCACACTTGAGTAGCCTACCCTTGAGGTAACAGAGACATAGATATGAGCTGTGACATTTAAATTAGCAAGAAACATCAAACATAAATAAAAAAGTCATCTTTGGTTGTTTCTGGAAGCTGATCACCCAGCAGCGCTTGAGCACTAGGCTTTATGTTCTGAGTAAACTTATGTGATTTAGTGCAGAGACACTATAATAATTAACATGTTAATGCCTGGTTTTAAAGTTGCTTTACTTAGACCATTTCCTATACTACTGAATTGTTATCATAGAGAAAAATTGCCCAAAACTGGGGTAAGTTCCTCTTTTTATGAGCTGCTGTATACATCAGGAGCATGTCCTTTCGTGCCAATCTTGACAACACTGACAATTTTGTCAAACATGCTTGAAAGCTCATATTTTTACCTCCGGAAGACAAGGCCAAACAGGGCTGAAGCAAAACTCGTTATTCAAGGGTTTGATGGAGAGAGGTTACGACCGCAGAACAATTAAGAGACATTTCACTTTTAAAGCTTCATTTGATTTTCTCTGGTATTTCCTCTTGTGTCAAGTGTCGTTGTGGAAATACTGGCTCCATTCCCAGGCATTTAAGTGGTCAGTAGGTTGCATCTCAAAGCATCACCTCGCTGGCTGGACCGAACCGGCAGGTAGCCAGGGCAATTCCCACGCCTCCTACCTACTACCCTGCCTCCTCGCTGCCACTTGCAGGTCACACTCACTCTGGGACCTTAGTGGCCTTGTCTAGCAAAAGAGAGGGGTAAAGGGAGAAAAAAGGGAGCGAGACCCCAGCCTCTCATTGGGTGACAACATTATTTTTTTCTATAGAGAGAAAAGAGCAAGTGCCATCTTCACTTGTCCCCAGTGACAATCCCCATCTTCCTGGGCAAACCCCTCTGGTGTCCAACAGCTTTGCTCTTCTGATTTGTTGTTTCTTTTTTGTTTGGTTTTTGAGGGGTTTTTTCCTTACTTATCCATCCTGATTTTTCCTTATTTCAATTTAAGCCTATTCTTTCCAGTCCTATCCACATGAAGACGTTTTGGTTGGAAGGTCGCTTCCAACTGAAATATTCTACTCTATTCTAAAACCACATTGTTCAGGTTTTGCTCATAACAGGCTTTTTTGTGCACAAAACCTGTCCTCTTGGCCCTCCCCTCATCCGCTCCCCTCTGTGTGGCGCAGGACACACTTGCAGGCTTTATTCTAGTGCTGGAGTACAATTTTCCAGCCAGTTCTGTACTTAGCCTGTAAACGTTTGCTTATCATAATGTCATGTGAAACTGGCTCGCTACCCACAAGGTTTGTTGCTGCTATGAATGAAAACTGAATAGGTTTGACATGAACTCTTGTTAATTATTTTTCCTTTTGTTATCTTCTATATGCTTACAAATACACTGCTCAATTGCTGCACTGCAGGCAGCGAGTGAAACACACTGGGTGAAATAAAATTTAACAATAGCAGGGATAATTGAACAACATAGATATAAGACCCATATAAATATGTAAAAACTATGTCACGTACATGCATGTACACTCATACAGGCGTAGTACTTGCATGAGCTTAAGCCTAGTAGAATTGCCTCGCACTGTCTCGTCAGGTATTTGTGGTATTGAATTTAATTTAATATACAGATCATGTCAGCCTAGGCCAGCTGGAAATGTCTTGTCTCTGGAAGAGTGTGGTCCAGCCTTATTCTGTCAGCTCAGCCTACTCAATCTGCTAGAAGTCCTGTAACTCTGGTAGGAAATTCAACTTAGGGCTCGAAGAGCAGATTCCTCTTGATCTCTTCTTCACTGCAAAATGCAGATCTAAACCGAAATGCTCAGCTGAGGCCTCCATTAGTGCCAAAGCAATGTTGTGAACTTTATTATTAAGACCAGGAAAAAGTCATGGAAGCATTTCTGGGAAGTGGGCGGATGTGGCCATCCAGTCTTAGCCCCAGAAGCTGTGGCAGTGGCTTGGAAGCAAACTCCATCTCAGCTCCCAAGGGCCAGCCTTCGGAAGGGATGGCTCAATGGGGAAAGAAACCAGACAGGTTGTCCCAGTCTTTCTACAGCAACATGAATTTGTTTATCATGGACCCAAGAACACTGCTCTGGAGACCAGTCACAGCCAATTAAATGTGAAATACGTGAAAGAGGTGAACCAGGAAACATTAAGGTATGTTTGCTTACCAGCTCAACATCCTATTTATTTCTCAGTGTGCTTTTGGTAGCGCACGCCCAAGCTTCCTGGGAAGCCTTGAAGGGCTCGGCACGGATGGTGACATTCATGATCAATCCTTAACTCCCAGCTAAGCCTACATCTCCTGCTGCCATCAAAACGATAAACACAAGGAAGCTTTAACTTTCTTTTTTTTCCCACTGCATTAATCAGGAACATTTTTCTTGCTCGTATCAGTTTGCAAGTTTTCTTTCAACTGCTCTCCCTATGCATCATTTTAAAACTCCTGGTTAGAGATACACACAACTTATCATTGTCAGCTGTGCACGCTTATAGCAGCTCTGACATTTCCACAGATTTTAAAAAATTTGAGTCAGGACAAAATTTGGCAGGTCCACTAATAAGTAATATTGTTTTTCTTTGAAAAGACCAAATTCTAATCAACCCACGGCAATGTAGTGATTTTTAGCATCCATTTGTCCTTGGAAAAAGCCTCCTTTTTCTAGAAGTAAATTTCATCAGCTTCACTGAGAGAATGAAGGTGCTTTTCAACATTTAGTCCTTCCTTTCTGGCCACTTGTATTCTAGCCTTACAGTCTTAACGGGGAGGAAAAAAACCCTATAATAATTAACGTGGAACAAGAGTGAGGGTTTTGCTCATGGTTAACCGTTTAGGAAAGGTCACCTTCTGACCCAAAAGAGTGTCTGCTCTCCTTCTGCCGTGTTCCACTTTAACCTGGCCCAGAGGTGGTGGTGTCCACCTCTCACATGACAGGGTTTTGTTCCTGTTGTCTGTGGGATCTGGAGCTGACACAAGAAATTTGTATCAGAAGATCATCAGATAAAAGGAGTCATGTGAGACTCGCTGGGTATGTCAGCAGGACACAGTGCTTCATAAGAGCCTGGACTTACCTTCATAGTGAATGTTGTCTATAAGATTGATAAATGCGCGACAGGCTGGAAGGAGAAGAGAGGACAAAGTTGTTGTACTGAAAAACTAGGCCTGCCAACAATAAAAACCCTATAAAATAGTTAAAAACCTAATAGCTCACTAGAGCTTTTTGCCAGAGCAAGTCCTCTCTGTCCAATAGCTCTCTAAAGGCATTAGAAAATGAAAGGAGTTTTAATGCACCCCTACATTTCTTTTCTTTCTAGTTTTACAAGGGGCTATGTGGCAGTCTAATTATATTGTGTGGTGAACTGGTATTACGTCCTGCAAGCAGAGGTAAGAAGCCTTTTTTATCGTTCCATTATGCAATTGGTGCTACTTTTTACACTTGTTTCAGCTTTGGTGCAATAACTCTGTGTTGCAGCCTATGTTAAATTTTTTTCTTTTTTTCTTTTAACCGTTCATTGTTTCACAGTAATAAAACACGCTCCCTTAATGTCTTAATGTTAAGAAAAACAAAAGGTTATATAGCTGATAACAGTAGTCTCCACCTGAACTAAGCATACCAACAGCCCTAGGAACTACCCAGGCAAATATGGACAGATGAAGGAAGCCACCACTCGAGTCCTATTCTTTTTAAGTAAAACCCTCACCCTTTGTCCTTTTCAATTATGTATGGTCATGTTCTTACAATAGCTTCTGCTGTCACTATGATTTAAAGATCAGGTTTATTTTAAAAGATCTTTTTTTTCCAGTGCCGACACAGCTAGTCTAACCAGATAAATAAGTACACAGTTTTGAGACACCCTCCCCCCCCGGATTTCTTTCCTCCTTCCCCAGAGCCTGACACCTGAATCTCTTGCTAATCATTTCAAGGCTACGCGGAAGGTAGTCCTTGCATAATTTTTAGCTTAGCATAAAAAACTGCCTAATTGTTATTCATTTGGCTTGGCAGCTATTATACACCGAAGTGACCTCTGCTTCTCCGTTAATTATAAATAGTTTTGTCTATTGGATAAATTGAAGCGAATTAGCTCAGTTTTAAGCTCTTATCAATAATTTAGATAGCCATTTAAAACAAATAAAATAGGGGGGAAAAAAGACCAAAAAAACCCAAAAAAAGAACTAATCTCATGCAGAAAAAGCCAACTTCCGAATGTAAAGCACCAACAATTTGTTGATGTGGTAGCGAAGGCAGAATTTAATAATAATGCTAAGTGCAGAACAGGTTTTATTTCTCCCTGCACTCAGGCCCGTACATTTGCTGTGGAGCAGAAAGAGTTTTGAGGTCTGGTCCCTGCCCAGCGCAGCAGCCCATTAACCGCAGCTGTCGGAGACATCTGCCCAACCCGATTACCATCAAAGCCAAGCGGCAACAGCGGCGCCGTCAGCCCCCTCGCAACACCCCTTCATTCCACGCTCAACTGCCGCCGAGCGATTGGGCTTCTGCTGGGCCACGCTTAAAACAGAGCTCAGAAATGGCTTTATTCTTAAGCAAGGTCATGCTTGGGTGAAACGTGTATACAAGGTTGATGGTATCATCAAGCCTTGAAGAAACAACATCTCTTTCTTTCTGCTAGGAAACATCAAGCCAGAATTTCTTTCCGGTGCAAGGTAGGCAACCATGCCTGATAAGATAAGCTCTAGTCATAAAAAATACATACCGCATAAGGTCAGGTTTCATTTTGTTCTGTGATTCATTTTAAGCCTCTGGAGAGGCCATCCAACGTGAAGACTTCACAGAGAAAATTGCAGGCAGCTACAGCAAAGGGAAGGAGCTGAGCACTGATTTATGTATGCAATTCTATTACAGGCAAAAAGAAAGCTCTTTTATTTACAAATAACTTGTAAAGTGAGCAGCAACAAGAGAAGATTTGCTGTAATAGATAAGACCACTCATCTTATGAAGCCCTAGTGAAAGCTCCACCAATTTACTGTCCAACGTTGGATGTTAGATGAAATGATGGGTTGGAGCATCGCCTGCTTTCATCCTTTGCCTTCATAGAATCACAGAATGTTTTGGGTTGGAAGGCACCTTAAAGATCACCGAGTTCCAACCCCCCTGCCATGGATAGAGATAGCTCCCACCAGAACAGGTTGCTCAAAACCCCATCCAGCCTGGTCTTGACCATCCAAGCCTGGTCTCCAGCTCTTCCCTATAGCACAGGGAAGTCTTCTCTCCCCTGGTCCCTCTGACACATCCAGGTTTTATCTCAATCTTTAGTTTTGTTTGGGTTTAATTGCTAATACAGCTTAATGAAAGCATAAGCTGGCAACATACGGATCCACCCACCTGCCTTGGATGAGGGTATGCACCAAATGTGACACGAACATGTCCAAGGTCAGTCCCACCTCTGAGAGCTACTATTGATTCACAACAGCCAACATCACCAACTCTAAGGTCAAAACATATTGAAAGCATTAGTACTTGTTGCTGTCAAGTATCCTCTCTTTCCTCTCTGATACCCTCCGACCCTGGACAATGCCAGCAGAAGTGTGCTGTATTCCCAAATCCCCCATAGTGTCATTCTTCAAAAACTCTTCAGGGTTTCCTGAAAAGTCTAGAATATTTACTCACAGCTATGACACTTTCCTTATCTCACTGAGCAAACAGTTGGACACAAAATGCCAAGAAAAGCTGTGAAAGACAGAAAAGACATAACAGAAATATGTAATGACTGGTGGTAATGCCACTGGTTGCGTTCAAAGCAATTTGTAAGCAGGAGAAAGCTATTTCTGGCCAGAAAATAACAGGTTTGCAGAACCTTGAGCAAGCATTACATTTCTTTTCATATATACTTAATATATCTTTCATTCACAAAAATACCTTTTTCCTCCTAACATTTGTCATCCTTGAAGAATATGAAATTAATTTAAAATGCAACAAAGCAGAGCTGGTACAAATGCCTCTTTACTATTTTGGGCAAAATTTCACCTAATATGATAATGCACATAAAGCAAACCTCGACTTCCAAAGCGCAAAGGAGCCTTTTTTTCTGCTGTATGAGGAAGGACAGAGCAATGGCAGATGGAGCCTTAGCAATCATAAAGTGTTGCCTTTTAAACGTAAACTAAAAGCAGCAGTTACAAAACTTAATGTGTGAGATATTAAACAGCCAAGAAATATCTAATATATTAGAAATGCAACAAAAGCAATACTGTGAAAGTGTCTAAGTTTTGCTCACACACAATGAGGCTTGGAAAACAAGGAGGACACCCCACGTGTCCCCTCAAGGAGTTGTCACAAGCCCCAGCCTCAGCACTGCAAACAACCGAGTCTATCAGAAGATAAAGATCTTCCAAATGTATTTGTTCTCCACATTTAATATTAATCAAAGAGCATTATATATTTCATACATCACTTAATTGTCTCAGCTGTAGGGGAAGAAATGCTGGCTTGATAGAAGTAATGCAAAACAACATACATAAATGTGTAAACCAATAATAAAATAAAAAAAAGAGTAATGAGTTGATTAAACAAAGGGGTTTTTGAAGCTGAGACTCAGTTTGCATCAGCACAGAAGGAGTTAGACTACCAGAAAAAACAAACAAACATCAAGATAGATGGTCTGATCCCAAGTGGAAATCCTTGAACTTCTCTTCACTAGTTATTTTCATCCCAGAGTTTGGTAGCAGCTTCCCAAACCATTGGCTACATCAAAGGCTACCAGCCCATGGGCTGGGCTTGGGACTGGGAGCTCCTACCATGCTCCCAGCTTCACCCCTGAGATACCTGAGATTCTGGGGGGGGATTCACCCCACAAAAGTGACCATAGGTATCATTCACATACATAGAGCGTTTGGAGACCTAAAGAGAAAAAGCTTAATGTAAGGGCAATGTGCTCATAAGAACACTATTAAGGAAAAATTGAATAAATGTCTCATAGTACTTCAACCTAGACATACACAGCCCTACATCGACTCTCTGCAGAGGCACAAACGTGTGGGACAGGAAACCAGAAGCCCTGGTCCACTGGAAGAGCTGCTTGCTCTTGTCCCAGCACAAGAGCCAACAAGGCACCCTTATCCTTGGGAACCTGCTCATTGCTGGTGCCAGGAGATGGGACACAGCATCCTTCTGCAAAGACCGGGAGGTGAAATAAGCAGGTAGGTGAAAGAATGGGTGCTAGAAATGATAGCAATGCTCAATACCTGACCTGCATGCGGGGGTGGTGGCCCCACAGCTCCAGCACCACAACCTGCCACTCCCTGCCACCAGGGATTCGCTGCTGTTCATAATGTTGATAATTTATACTTTACTTTCTTTTTTTTTTTTTTTAAATGTTGCTGTTTTCAGCTATTTTCTGTTGTTTCACATTACGACAAAGAAAATGGAATGCATCTAGGCTGCAAACACTTCTCCGTCACAATCATTGAGAGCAAATTATACTACTTCTAGGTACTGAGATGACTAATCTCCGCTGCACATATCTCCTTGCATGCTGGGTTTAGAAAACATTTAGTAATGCTAAAATAAAAATAAAAGAGCTGCTAATTCTATCACCATAAATGTATTTTAGGACTGAGATCCAGCTGAAGGAGGACCGCTTCATTTGTTTCTAACTTTTTATTAATATTGTGTGTTTTGTTTATCGAAGCTTCAGAACTTAATTTTGAGATTGGCCAAACCCAGAGTTTCCCGGGGCTTACACTGCAACACAAGGTATTAAACAGCAGCAACACATGGGAAAACACTTGGCTTGCCAAGCTAAACACTTCTTGTATGATTTTTGTAACTGGCTTTCCTAGATAAGACCTTGTGGTGGTTATTTTTAGATTATACACCAAGTGAGTACACAAAGTGCACTATATTAAGCCAACTCCACTCAATTTGCCCAAGTGTCCTGGAGCACTTTGGGGAATGTTAATATGGGGTGGGGGTGTTACTTGCCTTTTTTTTTTTTTTTCTTCTTTCTTCTTATTATTTTGGTTTAGTTTTTCCCAAGTCTGCTCATCCGGTGGCCTCACGCATCCATGTTATTGCTGTAAAGACACAGCAGCTCATTTCTATCTCACCGAGAAGATGAGAGACTGCCCCCGAAAGCCGCGCTGGCGTAATCGTGCTCCACCTGGCACTTGTTTATAGCAGGGTTTATGCTCACGTATATACCATGCACCCCGAGGGGAACCTTTCGGACAAGGGCAGTGTAATTCATTTTGAGAAACATCTTCCTCCTGTTTAAGAGTTAGTATAAATTGAAACACCTCAAGGGAACCAGGCATGATATTTATGATATTTTTCATTTTCTCGGAATCCATGAGGTTTATTGTTAAGATTTATTCCTTTATTATTATTGATTATATAAGGGCTGAAGATGGGGCTGAGTGGGAATCTAAACTTTTTTTTTATTTTTAAGAGCAGGTTACATGTCAGCGCTATTGATTTTCAAAATAAAACAGGTGCTGAAGGCTGAATTTTTCAAACAGATTTTGGAGTCAAGAATGCGGTGCTTATTCACCTGGGTAACACCTGAACCATAATTCTTTTTTATTCAATTCCACCGACTTTCTGTTTGGGATTCCAGTTTATCTCCCTGCTCCTGCTTGGTTAAACACCATCTAGTGCCATAGCCAAGAATCGCATCTTACATTACCAAAAAAAACCCCAAAAAATAACCAAAACAAACTAACCCTCAAACAACACATGAACACACACACACCCACCCCCCAAAAACAGAAAATAACCACACACAAAACCAAAACCCCCCAGCCTTTCTTATATCAGCAATAACTGAGAATTCTGAAATATCCTTTAATTTAACCCTCACAGTGCCACCCCAGTTAAGAACTGAAACAGAAGATATTGCCTGAATGGGGGAAAAAGTTAATTTTAAAAGAATCACAAAACAGAAGGAAACTGAATGAAATTCACTGCAAACTGGAGTATGTCTTCACCATCCTCCAGCTCCTGCTTTTAATCACCTTCAGCCAGCCAAGGCCAGGACAGATTATTTGTAAATACACAATAATATTCTCATCCATAGAGGCAGCATTTGATGGGGAGTAAGAGGGCACAGCCCGTGGCAATTCCCATCCATCCGCAGAGCAGAAACACCCCTGTCAGCATCGCCACCACCCCTCCTGCAGACCCCATGCCCGGGGTGATGCTCTTGTCACTGAGGCTGCAGAGGCAGCTTGACCTGCACTGATGTTGCCCTTGGTTTTGGAAAATAAATCGGGACCCCTCATTTCTGGCTTTTTTTTTTTTTTTTTTTTTTTTCTTTCTTTCTTTAATTTTTCTCAAAGCTGTCTTATCTGTTAACTTTGCAGTACGTTGCTTTGGGACAGATTATAGCGTGACACAAACACAGGAATTCAGAAAGAAGGAAGTTCTCCTCCTCCCCTGATGACAGAGGAGAATAAGATGTAGCATGCTTAAAATCAAGCTGATTCTCCAACAATTACAGCCCTTTAATATTCCTCCAGCTTAACTCTGGGTATAAATCATCATTATCGACATTCGATACTTGGCATCATAAGAGACCAGAGACATTTTTCGTGCTTACACTGGCGGATTGTGGCACGTGGTCCCTGGCACGCAGCGGTTTCCCACCTCATGTGCACAGGGTCCAAACTCAGGTTTTGAAGGAGCAGGAGACAACCACGGTGCAGCTTTCAGTGACTGAGTGAATCACATCACCTTGCTGACTGATCTCTTCGTCACTACACTAAGAACAGCCAAGTCGCAGGCTTTGAATTTCACTCGTCACCTCAACAGTTCTATTTTTTCTCCTGTTAGTAATATTTTAGCTATTTCATCCCTGGGCAATAACAGAAAGCTCCCACACGCCAGCTCTGCACCCTTAGGACTGAGCATCTTCTAACACGTGACTGTCACCACTGGATATTCATCACTAATTTCACTTTAAACGAATTTACATCAGATGAGAAAGTGGCCATCAGGTTTATTAAATGAAAGTATTTGGGAAACCTTCCCTTAAAAGCGCACCGGAGCAGACAGAACTTTGTCTGGGATCAGCCAGATGCTGCAGCAGTTATGGCATTCATTAAGTCATTGAATATTAATGACAAATCAACACAAACTATAAACGAGAAGCGAATTTTCACCTTCAGACTCTCTTAATGAATTCCGTTGTACATATTTTCAAGCCAGCAGTAAACTGACAGACAATATTTTTCAAATATTTCATTTACTCCATTACTAGCTATTTTTTTCCTTCCCAACAGCTAAGAGCCCATTGATTCCACCTTTAATTACTGTTCACAGCCACATCTGTTCCAGATAGTCAAACAGAAAAATCAGATAAACACTACAAAGTAATTTCATATTTACTGTTTAAATCATTAAGCAACCATCTTTCCCTGCATACCAGCTTTAAACAGTCCTACAACCCAGAGGAAGGGGGAAAAACAAAGAAAAACTGCTTCTGATTTTGGAAAGTCAGGAAACAAATTCAGTCCGGATTCCTGTTCCTGCTTCTGCTCCTCCTGACTTCCATCAATCACTTCAGAAATAATTGTACTGGGTTTCTAACCTGGAGTTGTGTTGCTCAATAAAGCACAGGCAAGTGAGGGCTGGCGGAGGGAGGGGACATTTCAATACCAGGTGTCCACGTGGGTGTGCCTCTGTGTTCCTGTTTTCCTCGCAACAAATGCTGTTATAATTTCTTCAAGGAATCAATAACGACCATTGCCGGAGCACTGCGCTGCTTGAGATGCAGATTGCATAGGGAGACTGAAAATTTATTGCATTGTAAATGTAGGCAGAAGGTGGTAGGTAAGCTGTAATTAAAGTTTTGCTGATAATAAAAAATGGGGGAAATAAGCAGACTCCGTAGTCAGTAAATGTTAGTATTGCTGCACAATCGCACCACTTTGCAGAGAAAACTGCAGCACTAGGCTCTTTTTCTGCACAATTAGCCTAAGGAAGCGTGGTTTACATTCCGAACCCCCCAAAACGCTGGCATCCCCCGTGCCCTTCCTCAACGCTTAACATCTCCAGAGCCTCTCCAAACTTCAACTCCCAGCTTTTAAATCTCATTCTAATTCTTTGAAAATCATGCCCTTCCATTTATTATTCTTGATATGTGCTTTTATCTGGGAAGCTAAAATTAAGTAAGACCTTCACCATTGCACAACTGATGCATTTATTTTTCTTTATTCTCGTTTGGAACAGACCTGGCTGTGCACAAGCTGGGGGGGGGAAGGGGGAGAAATTTTTAATGAAAAATAAGCAAACCCCCATCCTTCCTCCTCACGTCTGTCTCTGGAGTGAGAAGCTGCCCTCCCGCCTGCTCCAGCAAAGTTTTCCTTTGTGGCTGACTATGTAAAACGATAGAAAGCAAAAAAAAAAAAGCCCCAAACCTGCTACTTATTTTCTCCTTCTTTCACCTCCTTTCATGACTTCCTTGATTTTCAGATTTCTGTCCTTGTCCCAGGGTTGGGATTGCTCACTACTAATTATCCAATAAAAATAGAGTTGAAGTATTAAATCTATCCCTAGTTAACCCAATGTCTTTAATAATAAAAGAGATTTTGCACAAGGGATAAATACCGTATCTCATTTTCCCACTCTTACAAGTCTCCTGTCACTCCACACTTATTAATCCTGCGACTAATATACTGTTCCCAGTTAGCCACTAAAATAGTTTGGTTATTCCTATTAATTCACCAATAAAATGTGGCCTCACAATGCAATAAAAAAGGCCTTGTTGCTTTGGGGGTTTACGGGCAGCATCTATTTGCCCAGTTTGTCAAGAGGTTTTCCCCAGTTTTCTGGCAAAACCACTCCAATGTGGAAATACGATAAGAAAGCAGTATCTGATCCCGTGCCAGATGTCACCAGCTTCTCCCTGGGTATCTAGTATTGGCTGATGGCACAGACAAGTGTCCATCCCTCCAGGTTAAGGGTGAGTGGATGTTGCAAGAAGCTTCTCCCAGAAGGAAAACCGGCTATTTTCTGGTTAAAATTCAGAACCCTTCACTTTTCGGGAGAGACAAGCAGCATCTCACCAGCAGGATTCACCTGCGCTCCTGAAAGGTGTGAAACCCCAACACAAGGGGCAGAGGCCACAGTCACAAACACATAATTTAGCTCCTAAACTAGCAATCTAGTACTAATCTATTAACTTCTCATTCCATTCTATGGAAGCAAGAGCTGGAGAAGAGCTTTCCCTTCCAAATACTGTCCTTGGCAATCACACACAGCCTTTCAATGGGTGTTTGAATCAGAAGAGCCCATTGAAAGTCTTCATTATACCTCCCTGGACAAAGATGCAAAACACTTTCCTACAATTTATAACATTTCTAAGACTTTAATGAAGAGAACAGTCAATATGCCCCAGAAGAAGAGAAAAGGGAGGATGCTTGAGGTCTTTTTCCAAGAATTTTTTAGGCAAAATACTCAGATGGTCCAAAGGAATGGACCGTGATCCATGCCAGCAGGGAACATCATGAATTCAGCCCAGGGAACCTCAAGGAACTTAATGACCATTTAACCTGAGCTCTCAGCAGGCTTTGCTGTCTGTGAACCTTGCCTAACACCCTGCCTGTGGGGGTACAGGTATGTACCCCTGCCCAGTCACATGCAGCGATTTGAACAGCATCATCTCCACTGATGCCCTTTCCTTTCAATTTGGTCTTCTTCCTTGTCAGACAGTGACATTTGATGGGACTCACCAAAAAAGGCAAAGAAACAGCACTGGGCAGAGATGCCAGAAAGCCCAATACAGCACAGTTCCCACTGTGGGGAAGGCTTGGGGTCAAACATGGCAACAGCAGGAATTTCAAAAAGAAGACACCTAAACCCATGAAGGAATTGGACCAGGATTTTTCAACTGGATAATTTTATAACTTTGGATTATGAATCTTAATTAATAAGCAGCCTGTGTGACTGTGCAACACTGTCCTCTATTGGAAACAGCTCACCAGACCACCTGAAGCACTGCTAGACGTCCTCTGCCTTAGCTCCTAGGAAAAAAAAAAAGCCCAGTTATTTGTTAGGTCTTAACATCTCATGTGATTTGGCTGATGTTGTCTGCTGTCTGGCTTCCTCCACATTATGCATCACCCACGAGTTGTTCCAAAATATCGTTGTGCTTTGACTTTGCTTTGTGTTTACTCGGTACTGGTAGCAGTAAAAAGGCTTTGCACAGGAGAGCCATTGAATTAATACCAGCAGATTTATTGCGCAGGCTTTATAATCTTTCCTCGCACACCAAGCTCAAAAATCTCAAACGCATATATTAGGAGAAAGGACCCTGACAGAAAAGCTGTGAGATGCCCCGTAAATATGCTGGTGCCTCCGTAGATGGGGAACCCAGTGACCTCCTGGAAGGGGTGCAATTTGTAACTCCTCCTACTTGCAGAGACAGAACCCCGGATAAGGCATCATTTTTAGAGCTACCATCTCTGGAGACTTCTAGGAATAGAAAAGCTAATTCACAGGTGCTACAGAAGAAGGATGATGACTGGTGGCTTGCTGGGAGGAGGGTAATAGCACGGTACAGTGTCTGGCAGCCGTGTAGCTCTTGCACCATCTTACCTCCCCCTCTGAAAAGCTGGGCAACACATGGGGGGCTGCTGCAGCAGGGAGGAGCAAAGCTCCACCTTAAAGAAAACAGGATTCAGCAGCACAAATGATGTTTATCTGCTGCCGTCTCCTCCAGACCTGCACGCACTTTCCTCTTTCCTCCTCTCCCTCAAGGAAAGACAATGTTTCCTGACTTTTCCACATGGTTTGCCATCCTTCCTCCCATCTATAAAATGGCATTTTCCTGTTTTCAATCTCTAATTTCTTGTCTTCAAGAGCATCATTCTATTATAATGGGGGGGAGACAGGAATACTTTCCTCGAACCCAGGCTGGGTTTACCTTTCCAATGGATGTTGTTTGGGGAGGCTAGAAAGAGTCACACATCTGTCTACTGCAATATCCACAGCCCCTTTTCCAAATGGCAATTGGCCCAGTGACACCACCCAGGGGTGTGAGATGGGGGAAAAGGACGCGACCTCTTTCAGGATCTGACCTTAAGCAAAGGGACATCTTCCTGCTGATGTGTGACCTGGGTTCAGGTGTTTTCTGTCTGAAGAAGGCAGATGTTGTTTGTCACTAGCGCTCTGTCATCCCTGCCCACTCGATGCCAGCACTGGTGACAACTGTCCTCAGCAAGACTGGCTGCAGCAGGAAGAGTTCACACCTACTATTGTGAGCAACCTTGCAGTCATTAGTCTCCAAAATTGCTTTCTGTGGCGTACAAGAGACATAACAAATGGCTAATTTAATAAAATTGTGTCGGTTCTTTCAGCCAGAGAAGCAAGGATAATAGCAGCCGATTCTGGAAAAAAATTGGAAGTCATTCGGATGTCGTGGGTCTGGACTTCTCATAATGGGAGCGGTGGCACCCCAGTTTCAGCTGGCCCCTGCTTAATCCTCTCCACCACAGTGAAGAGGGAGGAAACACACAGCAGCACAGCCCCAGGATGGAGAGGAGGCAGCACAGCTAAGCAGCAGATTGCAATAGGGATATTAAACTCTTCACAAGTTCCTATCATCAGGAATTCCCCTGTCCTAATACCATTAAATTAAAAGCATCCACAGCTTGGAATCAATCCCAGCCATCACCAATTCTTGCACCCAATGTCCAACCTCTGCTTTCTCCGCTCTCCCTGCTATAGAGGTGCTGGTCCTAATGTTATATGGGACAAAATCCCCCTCTCCAGTTCTGCTCCAGCTCTTCATTCCACCAGTGAAAGCTTTGCTGCCATTTTTCATGCACACAAGAACAGGTCCAGATCCACCGTGGGGGAAATGACACAGGACTCCCAAAGCAGAGACCTGAAACGCCTCTGGCTGCAGGAAAGACCCTGAGAAGAGGCAGATCTGGCAGCAGGAACCACGAGAAGCCCCTGCATGGGTTGGCTGTGCTTTGGATAGGACACAAATGCACCAACATGTTGAAGGAAGCAACACATTACACAAGGCAACACCAGCAGCAGAACAGATTGAATTTTTTCATTGGACATTATGGATACGTAGTCATCATTGTCACCACCGCAATAGCAATCAAAGTTGAATCATCAGTTTCCACATTACCTTAAAGGTGAAATGAAATGTTAAAATAAAAGTCATTGAAAAAGGCCTCTTCCTCCTCCTTTTACCTAGGAATAAATCTGAATAACTCGGAGAATCCTGCTACTGAATAAGCAAGCAATTTGATTGCATAGCCTTGCTGATGCAAGATCTTTGATAGATTGTTTTAAAAGTCCTTACCCAGTGACCTTTAAACAAGTTGTAGTTATCATGCATAGATCCATTATTTCCTAAAATATTTTATAATTAACTTGAATGCACTCCTTACATTCAACCTAGATTCAGAATGAAACCGAGGGGTGGTTTTGCCTATACTGAAGGAAACTGCGGATGGAGAAGTTCTCGCTTTATCATATTTGGCTGTTTGAGACGGTAGCGTTTTCTCCAGGTGCCTGTAGCTGCCAAGAAGCTTCCTACCGCCTGCAGCCCTCCTGCCTCTGCAAGGGCAGAGCACGGCCCCTCCTGGCTGAACAAGGCTTTCCCTCCGTCCCAACACGCTCCCAGCTGTGCTGAAGGCACAACCGCTGGGCAAAACATCTGCACGAGCGTTCACCCCTCGGTGAGAAAATGTGTTCCAGGAAGAACAAAAGTTTACGATGTCTGATATTTTGTGGCACTTTTTTTGTATGGATTTTCTGGGATTTTTTAAGTCTCCTTCTTTCAGCCCACAGTTTCTTCTGACAAATTTTTCTGGGGATTTTGAGCCCTCCCGGTCCCTGTCAGAATGCACTTGGAAAAAGGCTCAAAAGTTGGTGGGGAAGTGGAGGCAGACTACCAGGTAGGAGTCTGAGCGTGCTTTTCTTGTCCTCCCTTTCCTGGGGGCTTTTTGGGGGTCCAAAGGCCATCTGGATTCCCAGGAGAGCCAGCTGAAAGTCCCATTTCAGCTGCCCAGAGCACCATTTCCATTCATAAGCCGTTCCCATGCCCAGACCTGTCCCTAGAGTAGGTGTTTGAGTTACGATCAAGCTCATGGGATGTCATGAAAACCTGCTGCTCCTCCTGCATGGATTCCTTCCTGCTCCCCTTGGATGCTCCCTGCATCATGCTAGGGGTCCCCTCTCCTCCCTGACACCCTCTCCCTTCCCTGATGCCTTCTCCACCACATCAGGGACCTTGATAAATCTCTGGGGAGCAGTTGAGCTGAAGTCCTTCCTTCCTGAACACTGCATGCTTTTTTAAAGGAATGCAACACCCAAACCGAGAGCAAAGACCCCAGACAGGCCCCATCCATCACTGTCAACACCAGCAAAACTCAAGCTGGAGCTGTGGGAGACACACACCAACCTGAGGGGCTCCTTTTTATCGCCTGATGGCTTTGCAAGAAGGGGCTTGTCATGCACCTGATAAGGCACACATAGAAATAATGAAGGAAAAAAAACTCCAACCAAATAAAATCCGCTATGTCTGAATACCTGCAACTTCTAAGCAAAACAGTCTCAAGTCTTCCCAGCTCCCCGCCAAGCCCTCGGCAGCTGAACACCTGCAGGCTCCATCTGTCCCTACCTTCGCAGATCACCTCCTACTTCAATCACCTGCCACCAACCTGTCCCTTTATTGTGTTCCTCTGGATTACTTCCCTCTCCAGACCTGATGGGACCAAAGCCCTCCAAGCCTGCAGCGTTTGACTTCCCACGCTGTCTGCCACCGAGTATAACCTTGAAAAAAAAAAACCAAAGAACTCACCAGAAAACTGCTCGTCCATGTTCTTCATGGGTTTGCTTAACTACAAAAGTTTGTTTTGCCATTGGCTTGGTATTTGGGATAAAAATTAAAAGCTCCAACCCTTGTAGAAGTTAAAAAAAAGGTTAGGGAAGAGGCACCATCAGTTGTGCCCCTGTAATTCAATGCTTATTAAAAAATACAAGGGTTTGGGAGGTCTAGACAGGGACAAGAAGAATTGGGCATAGATGGAAAATGTAACCTTTGATGAGTGACAAGTGAGGTTATACGAATGAATACTAATGAGAAAGCTTTGAATAATTCATACTCGGGGTTCAAGGTAAAACAGTTTAACCTGATACCTTCGCAGTTGTGCAGCCTTGCTGGCCTCAGGAATATTATCCCAAAGAACAAGATCTGAACATAACCCAGGTTTTAGATGTTAATTTCTCCAGGGGTATTTAAAAATCAAAGCTTGCTCACGGTTGTCTAAAACTTGCAGTGCAAGCACTGTAGGTTGGATGGCTTTCCTTCAACCCCAGCCCTCCAACCTTGCCCCGTGCCCACCAGCGCTTGCACCAGCATAACTTTTTGACCTTACGCTTCAGAGAAAACCAGGACCAGAAGTTCTCACAAAGGTTGAAATAACAATTCAGAGGAGTTTTCATCACAATTCTCCAAATCCCAAAGGAAAAGGCATTTCTTAGGGGAAGGTTATTTATCTTAGCAAGCTCGGGAAGCACCCAGTTTAGAAACTGGGCACAGTTTCAAAATTTAGGATTGCATTTTATCCTGTTTCATCTTCTGCCTTGCTGAGTCCTTCACAGCCCTCATTTTAAATCTTGAGATAAACTTATACCTTTAGACAGAGTCCCAATTAACCAGTCCTCCGAGAGAAAGCCCTCTGTTCCTCCAGCGAACGGGAAGAAACCTGGACAACCACCAAAGTTATTTTTAACTGCACTGTAACATGTTGGTACAAATTCCACTTTCACACATAACCTTTCAAGTGATATAAAAAATGACAACAAGTGATATAAACTGGGAAGCAGCAGCCATTGAGGGCATCAGAAAAAAAACTCTCTCTCTCTTGCCAGGCAGGAGATAAATCCAACATCACAAATTAGCACCATAAATATTACACACATTTGCAGTGATTTATACACTTATTTTATCTAAGCCAGGCATTTCCTGCTTTCTAAGGAGGGAGAAGGATGGCGAGAGGATACCCATCCGTCCCAGCCCCTGTTGCCTGCACCGGGGACTTTCTGCTCGCCCGTTTCAATAACGCCACGCAGCTCTCCAGGGGGTTTTTATCTGTAGATCACCACATGCTTATACAAATGTAAATAAATTGGAAGTTTATCCTAAGGGCACATTTGTCTCATTCAGCCTGGTGTTTCAGTGCTTCTGCTGCACTTGTATATAGCAGAATTGCAATGCAGCTGTTATACCAAAAAGCTGTAAAACCCAGACACATTTAACTATGGTTTCTTTTTTTTTTTCCCCCCTTCCTTCCCTTCCTCTCTTGTGAACTTCACATCACCTTTCATACTTTACCATTGTGCTGCATAATCTCTGCAGAATTGCTGCGTTCACTACAGTGCCTAATACAAAATATAAAATATTGCACTGTGCACCCATGCAAAAGGCCAATTTTCATTAATCAAATATTCAGAAGAGTCAGTGCTCGATTATAATAGAAGCTCAGAAACCAGAGTGTGAGGAAAAACACATAAGATGGAATTTCACTACGTGACATGCTGAAAATCTCAGCGCTTCATTTCAGAACAACCATCAACCAGCTCCTGCTGCTGGGGGATGCTCTGCACCTTTATCACAAATAAAGTGCAATAAGAATGAATATATCCCTCTCTCTAGTAAAATGCATCCTGTCCTTACTCCTTCACCTGCTGGCAGCAGGAACTCTAAAATATTGCCCAGGAAGTGTTGCAGTATGCTTAGCAGTGCACGATGCAATACCAATCCATATGAGGATGAAGAGAAGTAGCTTAGAGATGTAGCAAATGATGCTTTTGGGTTTGTAAACACGATTTTATCCCACCTTGCAACAGCCAAGAGGGTGAGAAGTAGCTACAAACACTTCCAGGTCTCCGAAAGCACCAAGCCCATCAGGAGAGGGCCTGGCGCATCCCCCAGCTGCCAGCCTGGAGGAACCAAGTCATACCAACGTCTGCTCTTGCGTTAACAACTGGGTATTTATTAAACATGCCCACGCCACGTGGTTTGTGCTTTTTAATTTCCGAAGCTTTCAGTTTGGCAGCAGAGGACAGTCAGGACACAAGGACAGAGGAATCACAAGTTCACGTTTAGCAGGCGGACAGCAGGACGACCCAAGAAGTTCCCTTGAATTGTTCATATTTTAAAGGTGGGTTTTCCACCCCCTGCCACATCGCCGAGTTTCTGCTTACAATATTATACACCAGACTCCAGCTGGATAATCCTGCTAGCCCAGGATTATACCAGCACCCTTCCCATAAAAGCCTTCCTGCAAAAAAAAAAAAAAAAAACACTCCACTCACACGTAAACCTGGAGGTTCTCCTCTTCCCACACCCTCTGCGATGCTCTGGGCAGCTTTTCAGTGTAATCACACAGCACATACCCCCACTTCAGCAGCTCCCTGTGACATCTGAGCCCCAACAAATGCTGGATCTTTGGGAAAGGCACCCAAAAACCCACCAGACCAAACACTCACCTCAGGCGGCCACGTGCCCCAGAGCACACTGCCAGCCAAGGGCTGCCACTCCTCCATGTCATTGCTGTCTGCTTCCCAAAAAAAAGAAAAAAAAAAATAAAAATAGAAGTGATTTCCCAAAATAAGTCATTTCCCAAAGTGAAGGCTGTAACCGAATTCTAAATTTTAATTCTATTTTACGCAGTGCTGCAGAAAAGTGGACACTGAAAAATTATCTGACTGGGAGCTTAGCAATAGAAAACCATAAATCATCCTGGCAGTTATATAGTTTTCTTGTGAGGTGGTGCTTATGGGAGTAGCTGTTAACTAACGGAGGCGCGCGACTGGACACCGTCGCCTGTTCGAATCTCCACTCAGTAGGTGCAGGGACTATCGATCCGACTGCAGTGTCCCTTGTCTGTATTTACAGCCTTTTCCCAAGCGATGGGGAAGCAGACGTGACGATCTGTCCCTCCTGAAGGTCATTTTGGGACCCAGTGAAGGATTTAGGGGGTGGGATCCTTTGTCAGAAAAATAAAAATCATTAAAAAAAAAACAAAAACCCAAAACCAGAAGTAACAGGCAGCGAGAATACAAAGAAATTACTTATTGTTAATTAAATCTGCAGTGAGCACAATGACAAGGAAAAAATAGGAAATTAATTCATTGTCTATATAGCAAATGAAACTAATGGATGTTTGGGGAGTTTTCGACAGCAAAGAAAAAATAATAAACCAGAAAACCTGTGTGAAGCAGGAAATTAGACAACTTTTCCAGACTCTACAAGGCCCCATTAGGCAGAACAATTAGCAAAGCTTTCAACAGATAAAAATAGAAGAGCTTGTGGTCACACTGCCAGATTTTACCTCAAAAAACCCACTCAGCTGCATTAATTGAGTCTTATGTAGGATTTTGCTAAACGTGTCAGCTATGTTCCCAACTGGAATAAACTGATGGAGCTCAATGGAACCGGGACAATTTATTCTCGCTCATCTTTAATGATAAAAACAATATTTGTTTTTGAATAGATCCCTTGTGTTAAAAGCTGGCTTCAAATTTTTGAAAGATTTTAAGTCTCCTTCAGTGGTGAATCAGGAAGCGCAAGAAGGAGAACTTTCCGCAAAGGTACCAAAGCCCGATTTAAAACTGGGAGAACCGAGACACCCGAGTCTCAATTTAAGAAGTTACTTCCTGAAATAATTATTTTCCCAACAAATCAATAGCTACAAAGCCACAAATCCAAATGGATAAAACTAGAGAGGAAAAATTAGTTTGCTTTAGAGCCACTAGAATACTTGAGTGGCGCCACTTAGATTTAATCCACAAGCATTAAATGCAAGCAGAAATATATCAATACTGAAATATCTCACAACTATCATCATCTAAAACACTGGCTGTGTTTGTCAAGTTAACGTGCCAGCTAATTACCTACTTTAAAAAAAAAAAAGCACATGTAGGTGCAGAAACACTTCAAGAGGGAGCTGGAGAAAAAGTTATTTGAGCGTTTTGCATATTAATACTGTTCTTACTGTTCCGACTGCTCTTACATTTAATTGCCGTGGTTTCAACCACATCAGGATAATCAATCATCACTTTAAAACGTAATTAACTCCTGCAAGAAACTGTTCATGAAATGAATTAAGAAATTTACTGTCTGGAGCTAAATTTGGGGTTACTTAAAGATTTCTTCTACTTGTGGAAATATTCTAACACTAGGACATTATCTTCCAGCTCTGCAAGTGTTGCTCAGGTGGTGTTTCTGCTGAGGATGGGGAGAACTGGACCTTAGCAGGATACGCAGGACAGAAGAAAGGACATTTTGGGGTTTTTTTTTTGTTTTTCTAGGGTTGGGTGGGATTTTCTTGGGAGACAGAGGCAGGGTGAAGGCAGATTTTCTTTATTCTCTGAAGCTTTTAATGATTATATCCTACGTATATGTCCCCAGTATATATCCTACGATGATCCTCTAAAAAGGCAAAGAAGGGGATAAACTTAACTCAGTAATGAAGCTGCTCATGAAGAGGCAGACTTTATCTTTGCTGAATACAGCAGCCTGTTTTCTGGCTCGGACCTTGCACGTTCTACCCACCAAGCCCTGACTGACACAGCCTTTGCCCCTGTCACCTTTTTGCTGCACAGCAGCTTCCAGTCGGAGAACTGGGAGTTGTTGCCCATCCACGGGGATGAAACCAGGAGAAACACCAAGCTGGCTAATCCATTTGCACTAAATATCATCTTTTCACCTGCAGATGGACCGCAAACTTCATTCTTCATCAAATTCAAAATGCACAGCTTCCTAAACCCAACTTGGAGGCCCAGTTCAGGTTTTTGTTTTGGGTTTTTTTGTTTGTTTGTTTGGGGTTTTTTTGTTGTTTGGTTTGTTTTTTTTTTTTCCCAGAAAAATAAAACCCACGACAAATCAAGGACATAAATCATAACAAGAAGTTCTTCTCCACCATTTCTTCTCCACCAGACAGCATCCTCATCAGCTTCCGTTATGCTCTGACATATGATTTAGAAGGGAGTTAAAAGAAAAACATTCAGCAGTTATTTGATTATATTAAAGAAATTTTAAAAATACCCTGGATACACACTTCGAATGAGGCTGTTGCTTTGCAGCTCCCTGAACTCTGGCATTTACCACGCAAAGAACAATAAAAACAAGGGAGAGAACCAGCAAAGGGATGGCAAATAACATTGCTGCCTTCTAGCTTTCTCTGAACCAGAGGTAGACTAAGCATTAAAGAAAAAAAAATTAAAAATAGCTTTGCCTTAAAGAGTTTCTGTCAAAGCAGCAGCTCACTGAAAGCTTTTCTTGCTCCCATTCGCACACAGAGCCATGCCATGATATGGTTGGACCAGTGAGGACGATGCCCCTGAGAAGAAGTTTCAGGCAAGGAGCAGCAGCTCTGGTTTCAGCCACACACAACAGCCAAAGGCTGGGAAAAAACTCCCAACAGGGAGGGTCTTGGTACCTTCTTCTACAAAACCCCCCAGCCTCCCCATTTTCCTTGTTAGCTCACAAACAGCCGTGCCGCTTACACAGAGATGTTTTAACAGATGGAGCAAGCAGCTGGAAGTTAGATACTACTTTCCCTGTAGCTGGACACATACAGAGCTCTATTAAATTTTAAATTTTAATCAGAGAATGTCAAGTTCAAAATTAGACTTAAGCCTCCAATTTTAAGGTTTGGTGGATGAAATATATTATCAGCCATAAATGCCCTTTATTGGAAGGGGAGGGAGCGTCACTCCTGTTTTAAAAAGCAGGCACATAGGCAAGTCGTTTCCCCTCTGTCCCTGACAAAGCACAGGAGTTTTCATGCAGAATATCACACAGAATATCGTTTCCCCTCTGTCCCTCACAAAGCACAGGAGTTTTCATGCGGAATATCACACAGCCAGGCCAACTCAATGACTTTTTCAAAAATAAAAATAAAAAAGCCACCATACCTAAGGTTTTTATGTGCAAAACCTTAACAATAACAAGCGTAACTCAAAACAATTTCTCTGCTGCTGCTAAGTTTTTACTGTAAATGCCAACGCGCCCTCATATAATGCAAGACCAGAGAAACACCCTACGACAACCCCCACTCCATGAGACTCACTGGGCATCCAGTGCCTCCCCCATTTCATGTGAGCCTTTACCTTCCAATTACTGCAACATAATTACAGGCCACCCATCACGGTTGAGATAAGAGCACAGGGCAGATGTTGAGTTAAACGCAGCTTGTCCCGGGGAAGGGGTGATTTTGAGGGGTTGCAGTTAAAGCCATGAGACTAAAACCTCTCCTGATGTCCTCACACACCTTTCCCACACTTTGGGAAGATGAGGATGGCGACTTCAAACATGTTGTGCCTTCCTCTGGACACAAGGGCTTGTTTTATCAGTATCATTAGCCGTTGCTGCCCTAGGTGGGATTTTGCCACCTGGTTTTACTACGTAGGATAATGGGATTTCAAGAATTCTGAGACAATGATTTTCATATTTGTGAAAGAAATGTATGACCGTCTGTAATTGAACATATAGGCAGAACATGGATATTGAAATCAGAATAACCTTCACTTCAGAAAGTGAAAGTTTTTGGAAAACCCAGGAAAGGAAAATACTTTCACAGGGGTATGCGGTGCGAGCTTCCCCGGCTGAATTCAGCTCCTCTTGCAGGGGCTGACGACCCGTGAGATGCACAGCATTAAACGATTTGAAAGTGCAAGGCAAGAAGTCCTCAAATGTTCATTTCTGCATAGCCATGCTAAGATCCAGCCATACATAAGGAGTACCTTGATTCCACTTGAAAACCTAGGCATTTTTTTATCTCCGTACTAATCTGAGGCAAGGATTAACCCAAAGTAGTAATTAAAGCCCACTGTCCGTCACCTGTTACTGGAGCACAGTCTGACGATCCAGTGGACTGAATCAGTAACAAAGTCTGCACTCTTTTGGGAAGATGATACCTAGAGTGACTTATTTTGACACACTCAGTGTAAATAAAGAGAAACACCTTTGTCTTTCTGCTTTCTAGCTTAAATAACCCTGACAGCCTAAGCAAAAGGAGGGATAAATAGCAAATATCTCCATATAGAGAAGCAACCAGTAATCTCCACAGACCCCAAGTAAACCTTTCCAACAGGCGAGGGCTATTCAGTGGTGAGGGACTGGTGTGGGACATTATTCCACCCACGACAGACTATGTTTTCTCTACTAAAACCAGAAGAGTTACAGTCCGAGTGAGATTTTTTGGTAGGCTCCACTTAACACATACAGAATCTGCGGGGCATACACAGGGAGCATTAAGCACGTAAGAAACATCACTGTGGGCATTGCACAGACATAGCTTTTATAGATAAAATAACTACATCTCGCCACACAACATAGATTCTGATAGGCACAACCAGGAAACCCTATGGAGACTAAAGAAACTCTCAAAAATCCCACTCTGAGCCCAGACACAGCTCTACTACACTCTGCCAAGTCTCTCCAGTCTGTTTTTCCAGAATTTGGCAAAAGGACAACATAGATGTGTCCATCCAACAGGCCACGTGCTCCGATAATGAACTTATCGGCCATGAAACAATCAGAGGCTGTTTTGTACAACACAAATGCGGCTGTGTTTGTATTACATGGGTAACTAGATTGAGACAGGATCCACCTCAATGCTTATTTATCGTTTTATCATAAAAGTTAACAGTGAATACTGCTCTAAATTTACATGGTCTGTCTTCCCATTTATCGGTGAAGGGCAGGGATGCAATTTATAATTACTTGTACTACATTTATCACTAATAAAGCAGATAGATCTTTTTTTTATTCTCATATGGCACTTAGAGAAGGCTTTGATGATTGAAAAAAATCGTTTATAACAGCCTGTCATTTAACCTCAAAATACGCATTCTTCATATCTTGAAAATAAATAAATAAATAAGAAAAAGAGAATGAGGTTACGTTGTCATCGCTCCCTACCCTCCACACCATTAAACAAGCAGACAGACAGACTAAGGTCACTCCACCTCTTAGCAGCTCTTTTGTCCTCCCTCTATTTGGTCTACCATAGTTCTCCTCCAGCACTTGAGCCGAGGGTGGCCAAGGTTTATTTGAGCACAGCACGCGTGCCGGTCGGCTCTCCTATTCATCATGCTCTGGCATGAAATCTCCTGATAGTTTCTGTTCATTTGTCCATAGACTCAAAAAAAACATGGAAAGCCTGAAAGGGAGATCGGGAAAGGTTAATTGGTTTCGTTGACCATCTGTTTGTGCTGTGAATAAACACTGAGAATAATGTGTAACAAATGGCATCTACAAGGATTAAATAAATCAATTCTGGGGATTAGAAATAACCTATGGACTGTGTTAATGGAGCAGGAGTCCGTGTAACAAAATCAGCCCTACTGAGCTGTAGCGTTTGTGACCTGTAGGGGATAGAGAACCAAGGTTTCCCAGGAAGCCTGAGATGAAATAGGAAAATATAACAATTAGATGGCCAAATAAAACTTGAGCAAGTGCCTAGAGAAGTACAAATGGAGGACAGACACTGGTCCACCTGATTCCAAAAAGTAGTAATGAACCTGAAATCTCTTTTGGCTTTTTATTTTGTCCCACCCCCTATTGAAGCAGTACTTTAGGAACTCTTATACTGATAAAGTTCATGTTTTTAGGTTTTAATACTACTTTTTCCCCTCTTTTTTATTCTTTCTTTTCAGTTCTAGAATGCACCTCACTGATTATGACTTCATCCCACTGCAGACCATGATCCTTGTAAATAAGGATCACCCAGACATTTCTTGAAACAAAACTTTGATTTGATAACCCATGAGGTATTTGAACTACTGAACAACAGAAATAACTCAAAATGGTAAGCGCTCCCCTTCAAACACATCAACCGCTCAGGAACGGTCATAAAGACTTTCGGGGAATTTTGGTTCTCTTTATCTGTAGATACCCACCAGCAGTGGTAGACAACACACAATTGAAAAAAAAACAAAACAAAACATAACAAAACAAACAAAACAAACCCAACCAACCAAACAAAAAAAAAAAACCACACAAAACAACATAAATCTGAAATGTACCTAAACCTCGTATCTTAAAATCCATTGAAAAAAAAAAAAAAAAAAAAAATGTATCTCAGTGCCAGAAAAAGAGGAATGCATGATAAACAGGAGACCAGGAAAGCTGTAGCATTTTCCAAAACGTGGAGAACAAAGATGGCTCTTTGACTGAAAGGCCATTTTTAAACATCTCTGAGATACCTTATATGTTTAAGCCAGTTTTGCACAATCAATACATTTTATTTCCTCTATAACACCGGTGGAAAGCGTCCCAAACCCAGAAAACTACAGAGAAATCAACTGAAATAATTTAACTTTCTTCCAGTGAAATTTCCAGACTGTTGGTTGTGGCTACTTTGTGTATAGATCTTTCTTGCCATGAGCAAGATCAACCTTTACTTACTTAAGCATTCTGCAGGTGTTGCTTTAACAATACCATAAAGACATGCTTGAATTCTTGTTTAATTAGCAGAATAGGGACATGCACCATCAGCCCTCTTGATGTGCAGGCATGGAAACTGCTCAAGAAGAGATCCCCAATAGAAAATCCTCTGCAGCGAGTTGCTAATTTTAAATTTCGCCTCAAAAGCCTGTTGAAGCTAAGTCAAATTTCACACCAAAATGAGTGGAAAGAAGGTCTAGGCTCTGCTAGTCGTGTTCCAGGTTAACTTTCTAGTGAGTACCATAAAAATCTCTTAGTAACAGAGGTATTAAAGGCCCTCCTACTCTAACTACATGACGATACCACATAGACAGCTGTAATCAGCCCCAGTAGACATGACACAAACGTAACAGGAGAAAATTAAGTAAAGTGGAATGTATCTTCAGACAACGGCGTTTCTTTTCTCTTGAGCTTCCTCTCAATTTACAGTCAGTATGAACGGCTGCGGTCTTAGCGTTTAAAGTTATTCACATAGAAGGAATCTTATAAAATTAAGAAGAGGAAATAATTCAAATATATTAGAAAAATCTCAAGGAAAACCAATAAGCAAAAATCCTAAGTGGAGAGAGAAGAACTTTTATACGGACAGGATTCATATTAGAGAGCTTTCAAGCCAGTATTGTAGCCAAACTCCCGTTGCTAACGCAGATAGAGGAGAAAACTCAGCAGAGACGGATGTTCTGTCAGAGCCACAGCTGAGTTACAACAGGTCTTAAAATATGTCCTGTTTCCTTGTAACGGACTGTCTGTTCCTGTCCCCAAAAACCACTCTGAGTCACAGCACTGGGGTGGGGAACAGAAGAGTCATAACTGCTCCCCTCCAAATTTCATTTTCAAAATCATAAATATTACTCAAAAGGAATAATATTTTTATCTGAATCAGGTAGAATGAGTCACATAAATTGAACTTTTTCCATCAGAAGATTTCATCAGGTGAGTTCAAGCGCAGTGGGAACATCTTGCTAAAAAAACACACACAGTAGTGTACGTCCAAGAAGCTGTATGTCCTAAACGTCCTTGAGAGGGAAAAGAAGAACTGTAACAAGGAAGAATGGGCCATTGCTTTCAAATGAAAGAAATGTTGGATTTTCGATCTTTGCCCAAACTTTTTAATGGTATTCAAAAAAAAAAAAAAAAAAAACCTAATCTCAAAAAGGTTTCGGTAAAATGCCTGGATGAAAGCTGTGACCTTCAGCGCTGTATGTGTACACAACAATAATTTAAAAAAAAAAAAAAAAAAAAAAAAAAAAAAAAGAGAAGTAGTATTTTATTCTAGGGACGTTCCTGCAGAATGGACCACACTTGGTATGAAGTGATTGTACCAGTTTTGGTAGTTTGGTAGAGCTGCAGCACTACAAGGGACTGTGGGATGGGTTTCCTCACCAAGAAGGATGCAAGAGCATTTGAAAAGCAACATCCCTATAGAAACCTGGTGACATGGTCTAAGTACATTGTCAGATTCAGTTCAGCAGGTTTTGTTTAAAAAAAAAAAAAAAATGAAAATTTTTTGCTCAATATTTTCACAGACAATTGCAGACCAGTCCTTGAAGACGCTAACATGAAAAGATGAATTTAATAAAGGGCACTTTACAAGTTTAAGTGACAAGGTTAGATCTCCAATACAACTGTATCAAGAACCATTAGTTAGAAATATGTACAAATGCACAGTGAACACATTCTGAACACAGACAATGATTGATGATCAATGATGAGTTTATTAGATGTGACGGTAGCTAATGCAGTGTCTCTAACTCACACATTGCTCAAAATGTTGCAATTCCGCTGTAAATTCATGGAAAAATAACTGCATGTTGCCTGGTTTGATGGTTTTGCCCTTGAGAGTGCTCCACTTGCAGGGCATCTCGACAGCCTTACAGGTCCCAGCAGGGACCAGCGGCCCCTGGGAAAGCTTTGCTCTACCAGGCCACCTCCATCATTTTGTCTACAGAATTTCCTACCCACAACACAACGGCAGCCCCTCTGGCAAACCACCCACACACTACAGGTGGCTGAGAGCACTTATTTCCCACAAGCAACAAAATGAACCTTCCCCCTCATTGCTTGGAGCTCATAATTAAGGAGACACCTGTAGCAGTAGCTTCAGAGTAACCTTGGTACAAGCACACCACCTTCTCCCGCAAATCCAGAGGTCAGTCACATCCTGCTCGTGCACAGAAACCTCTGCTCCAGCGTGGCAGAAAGTTGAGGTTTACTTATTCCTTGTACCAGAACTATCAATCCCAGGAGCTGCTGTAACCTTTGGAAACTCTATTTCTCAATAGCGCTCGGCAAAGAGAGGGAACAGGATCTCAAAGAGCCAGAGGCCTGAGAAATCCAGCATGAAGGTAGAGTCTATTTTTAAGTGTGTATAGAAATGCATTGCCTTTAAAACTAATGACATCTTTTTACCCCAGCCCTCCCAACGAATCAGTGGAAACTTAACCTCTGGAAACAGAGCTCGGCCCTGACTTTCTGGTGTTTCAAGAGTTCCTTGACCCACCTACCTGAAGACCAGTCTCCCATTTTTAACAAAAAATAAGAATAAATGGTGTATTTTAAACCCAGAAAGTTAAATGAGACAGTTCCACAATAGACACTGGGAAACCTTCTAGTTGTGCTTGACACTACACACAGCTTGCTGAAAACACGCTGTCACTGCAGGTCCACGTTTGAGCTGCAATAAGATGATGAAATAAAACTACGTAACCAAAAGCGATGGGATTTTCCTTAGGAGTGAATTGAGAGAAATAAACTCTGATAGAAAACCACTGTATCTTAGATCCCTTTAAAAGAGATTCCCTGGGATTTATTATTTATTTGTGTTAAGAATGGAACAGCTTAGAAAGAAATACCACGTTTGATTTCAGTAAGCTGCAATTTGCCAAGAAAGATCAGGCCTGATTAGTCCCCTCTCGTAATTCACACCAACAGTTTACCGGAAATGGGATCATCTTTTGCACTTATCTGGAGAACTTAATCATCGGATGTTAACTGTGCTGATGTTTGATGGGACCTCGCAAAGCAGCACACATCTGCCTCGATCCCGCACTCCAGTTAACTCATTAACTGGCATCACGTTAACTGGTCTGTCCCCACTTCTGCAGCTGCAGAGTAATGCTTGCCAGAATTATTCAGTGGCCTCTTAATGCAAAGATAAACCACCAGTGTTAAATATTTGCACCAGATGATGCAGCAAAACCTCCAAGGATCCCCATTTTAGCACATTTCCTCTCTGATTTAATCTTATTTACACACTAGTTTAAACCTCTTTGCCCTCATCGAGTTGGTTTTGCTGATACTTAAGGATGTCCTGCAGGAAGCCTCAAGGCACATGGCCATCTCTGAAAGCAAAGACTTATTTTTGGTCTGGGTATTTATACTCTGAGGGTTTGAATAATCATCACACTTGTATTTATCCTAACCGGAATCAGCAGCATTATATGCCACAAACTCATTATCGCCCACCTATTTCTAAGCCTCCTTGGCATACCCAGATCACCCAGAACTAGATTGGGTTGACATCTCCCAACTTCATCCTTTGTCAGTACAAAGGCTGCGACCACCACAGCAATACAGGAATAAAACAAATTTCCTAATTCCCCTGAATGTCAATGGAAGTCAAAGGCCTTCTTTCCATTTATGCTTTTGAATTATTCCCTCCTCCCCCCCGTCCTTTGGAAACATGAGCACTCAACCAGAAAATTGCAGAGAAATTATCCACAAGGTTTGAATTAACAAATTGATGTTCCTGGGGTTCAAAGTTGGGCTCCCAAACATTCAGATTTTGCAACAAGAGGAAATAAACTGCTTCTGGAGCATGGAAATTGCCAGCCCAGTCTTTCCCAGGAGGAGTCATTCCAAAAGATCTCTTCAGAAATTCATTTTTCTCTCTTGGCAATTACACGGCTCCTCTATATTTGACCTACAATTTATCAAAGTTAAATAAAGACATATTTTGCATCTGTTGCCTGTATACAGAACTAGTTACATGTCACTATCACGCCATCTGAGTTATTTTAAAACAAAGCCTATACCTCTAAGCCATTCCCCAGTGGCACTGCATATCCAAAATAAGCCTTTCTTCCCTGCCAGATCCTAACAAAATAAGTTTAGAGCACAAATGGGGCTTCCCAAGTTCCTCGTATTCCTGAAGGGAGAAATGCGTCTCGTTGGATATGGATATGGAAGGTAACATAGTGACAAAGGATGAGGAGAAGGCTGAGGTACTGAATGCCTTCTTTGCCTCGGTCTTTAGCAGTGGAGTAGGGTGTCCCCCGAGTACCCAGACCCCTGAGCTAGCAGTTAGGGGCGGGGAGCAGGACGAAGCCCCCGTAATTCTAAGGGAGATGGTGAGGGACTTGCTCCATAACCTCGACATAAACAAGTCTATGGGCCCAGATGGGATTCACCCGAGGGTTCTGAGGGAGCTGGCAGAAGTGCTTGCAGAGCCACTTTCCATCATCTACCAACAGTCGTGGCAAACTGGGGAGGTCCCAGCCGACTGGCGCCTAGCAAATGTGACGCCCATCCACAAGAAGGGTCGGAAGGATGATCCAGGGAACTACAGGCCTGTCAGTCTGACCTCGGTGCCTGGGAAGGTGATGGAACAGATCATCCTGAGTGCCATTATGCAACACATGAAGGATGCCCAGGTGATCAGGCCCAGCCAGCATGGGTTCACAAGGGGCAGGTCCTGCTTGACAAACCTGATCTCCTTCTATGACAAAGTGACTCGCTTGGTGGATGAAGGAAAGGCTGTGGATGTTATCTACCTAGACTTTAGCAAGGCCTTTGATACAGTGTCCCACAGTATCCTGCTGGAGAAACTGGATGCTCATGGCTTAGATGGGTATACTCTCCACTGGGTTAAAAACTGGCTGGAGGGCCGGGCCCAGAGAGTGGTGGTGAATGGAATGAAGTCCAGTTGGCGACCGGTCACGAGTGGTGTCCCACAGGGCTCGGTACTGGGGCCGGTTCTCTTCAACATCTTTATCAATGATCTGGACGAGGGGATCGAAAGCACCCTCAGCAAATTTGCAGACGACACCAAGCTGGGTGGCAGTGTTGATCTGCTGGAGGGTAGAGAGGCTTTGCAGAGGGATCTAGACAGGCTGGATCGATGGGCTGAGACCAACGGGATGAGGTTCAATAAGGCCAAGTGCCGGGTCCTGCACTTGGGTCACAGCAACCCCAGGCAGCGCTACAGGCTTGGGGAAGAATGGCTGGAGAGCTGCCTGGCAGAAAAGGACCTGGGGGTGTTGGTCGACAGCAGGCTGAACATGAGCCAGCAGTGTGCCCAGGTGGCCAAAAAGGCCAACAGCATCCTGGCCTGTATCAAGAACAGTGTAGTGAGTAGGACCCGAGAGGTGATCGTCCCCCTGTACTCGGCACTGGTGAGACCCCACCTCGAGTACTGCGTCCAGCTTTGGGCCCCCTACCACAGGAAAGACATTGAGGTGCTGGAGCAGGTCCAGAGAAGGGCAACGAAGCTGGTGAGGGGTCTGGAGCACAAGTCTTACGAAGAGAGGCTGAGGGAGCTGGGGTTGTTCAGTCTGGGGAAGAGGAGACTGAGGGGAGACCTTATTGCTCTCTACAAGTACCTGAAAGGAGGCTGTAGAGAGGCGGGGGTCGGTCTCTTCTCCCAAGTTACAGATGAAAGGACAAGAGGCAATGGCCTCAAGTTGCGCCAGGGGAAGTTCAGGTTAGATATTAGGAAATATTTCTTTACTGAAAGGGTTGTCAGGCATTGGAATGGGCTGCCCAGGGAGGTGGTTGAGGCACCATCCCTGGAGGTATTCAAGAGAGGAGTTGACATAGTGCTTGGGAATATGGATTAGTGTTGGGTGGTGTGGTGGTGTGTGTGTGGGTTGCGTGTGTGGTGGTTTTTGTTTTTGTTTTTGTTTTTTTGAGTTGTGTTTGTTTGTTTTGTGTGTTTTTTGTTTTTTTGGTTTTTTTTTTTTTTTTTTTTTTTCATTGGTTGGACTAGATGATCTTAAAAGGTCCCTTCCAACCTCTGTGATTCTGTGATTCTGTTTGGCAGACTTCAGTATTCAAATCTGCCAGGTAAAGTCTCCTTTCTAACAACCATGAAGGACAACCCATTTTAGAAATCCCTTTCAACAGGAATTCTTGGTTTTCAGTCTGCTCGTACACCGGCCTTTGGGATTTGGAGCATACTGTGTGCAAGAGCAGGCTGGCATTTTATTTAGAGAAAGAAAACCTGATTTAGTCAGAGGATCTGCGCACTTTGAACCCCCCCACAGAGTCACAGATGCGAGCCGTGAGCTTGCCACCTGTGTTTGGTTTCAGGCTTGTGGTTTTGCTTTAGAATCCACTTTTTTTTTTTAATATATACACACATTTTCTTAATCTCATCTCCTTTAATTCCTCTAAGCCCATGGAGGAACACTTCGGGCAGTAGCATCAGCTGTGAGCCCACAACAGTAAGATCTATTTGGTGTCTTTATTTCCTGGACGTAATTTTCCTTTACTCCATTTCACTAGATGAGCTCTTTTATTTGCACCTTACCTTGTTCCCAAACACAATGCTTCTTTGGTCAGACTCAAGAAATGACCTGCCTTTGGTAAACTGTGGGGAAAAAAAAAAAAAAAAAAAAAAAAAAAAGACAAAAAAACCCCAAAAACCAGTTCTTGATGGTTTTGCAAATTTTTAAAGGACACTAAAGAGCAAAAATAAGTTGAGTTATACTTAGAATTGTTACTTAAGCTGTATCAAACCAAATTATCTGAGAAAGGAATAAATACAGAAGCTGAGAAACATATTTCAACCTCCATCAAGTCAAGGCTGAGGGACTTGGGTCTTTTTAGTCTGCAGAAGAGAAGGCTGAGGGGGATCTGATCAACGCCTATAAATACTTAAAGGGAGGGCATCAAGAGGATGTAGCCAGTCTTTTTTCGGTGGTGCCCAGGGATAGGACAAGAGGAAATGGGCTCAGACTTGAACACAAGAAGTTCCACCTAAACATGAGGAGGAACTTCTTTCCTGTGAGGGTGGCAGAGCCCTGGAACAGGCTGCCCAGAGAGGTGGTGGAGTCTCCTTCTCTGGAGACACTCAAACCCCACCTGGACACATTCCTGTGCAACCTGCTCTGGGTGGACCTGCTTTGGCAGGGGGGTTGGACTAGATGATCTCCGGAGGTCCCTTCCAACCCCATGTGATTCTGTGAAGATGTAACAAGAGGCTGAAACAGCCCACCACAATCCAGAGCAGCAGGTACATACCTGCAGAGACTCGTCCCCTCGCTGGGATACCCAAATGCAGGACCTGAGTTTAAGTTTGCAAAAGAAACCAGGGCCCAGGGCAGGGTAGCAGGAGGGAGATGGCATTGCAGAGAGCTGAGCAGGTCCAAAACTCAGATTATGGAGCCTGGGGATAGCAATAAACTCATATTCCTTAAAAAACCATAGCTGAGGCAATTGGTCCCTACAGAGGGGTGGAGAGGAGTGGGAGGGATTAAAAATAGCTACTTTCAATTTTCAGGGTTTCTGTAAAACTTCTAGTCAAAGGTCCAAGGCTAAACTGCATGTCCTGAAGAGACCTCTCAGGGATGGCATTCACAGGATTAATCAAGTCATGTTTAAGTAGCAGTATTTGCTTAAACCCAAGTTTCCAAAGTAATTTCTTTTAATGAAACTTCAATCCATGTAAAACAGATTTAAATATTCTGCCTACAGATGACATCGTGCAACAAAAACCACATTTATCTTGCATAATAAAGCTTTTTTTAAAAAAAATAAATCTATTTCTATCTCCCATTGAGAAGAGATTTCATACATCCTTTCCACATATGTCAAAAATTGTGAAAAGATGGGGATTTTTTTTATCCTGTGTATTATTAAACATAATAGTCAGCCACCTTCTAGAACCCATCATTGATTGAGATAAATGAAGCTATTTAAAAAAAAAAAAAGCCTAATGAAGTCTTTTTGGTGCCTCTGAAACTCGGCAGTAAAGATAAATGAGAAACAATTTCTTGATATCCATTATTTTAAATTACAGATATCAGCCAGCCCTGATGCTGTTCTCAAGGTTTATTGAATTTTCATAGAATATCATCAACTTCTACATTCCACACGTGTAATTGAAACCCCAGACCAACATCTTTTTCCTCTGGTGTCAGGTTTAAAACACGGAGAAGATCACCTCTGCCACACCTGGACCATCGATTGCCACCCCAGCCAATGCGACACCGCAGCTGAACCGCGTGGAAGGGACATCAAACTGGAGAACTTCACCTCTGTTCTCAATCTATTTGCCAGCCCAAGTAACTGGCAATTCTCATTGCAGATTTAGCTTTGTCACAATCTTTCTCCAGAGCATTAGTTTGTGTTTAGCCCAGCATTGGTTTAAGTAGCCAATATTGCCAATTTTTTTGGACTTATGGGGAAGGAAAAAAATAAAAAATAAAAAGTTGTACAATTCAGGGCTTGAAAATGATATTACTAGCTTAAAATTCAATTTATTTTTTTTCTCCTTGGTCTGCAATTTACCTGGTGCTCTTTCTGCTCTCCTCAAAAGAATATAAACACAAAGCACAGGCTGTTCTGCTCAAACACAGGATGTGCACATCAAACCAAAGCCAAAGGGCTCACTATTTCCAGCTGGCCGGGCTCTGCCCACGAAGGCCATTGATTCTGAGCATGTCCCAGTGATGGGCTTCCTGCTCACTGGCCCCCCATGAGATGGGCACTGCCATCCTACGCCTCTTCCCATGCCCAAAGCTCCCACTCAGGCTTTGAAGAACAAGCCAGTGTATAATTCAAAATATAGACCCTAATCAAATACAGACATAACCCAGAGTCATATCAGGTGACCTTTCCTTTTTAATTGCCAAGGATTGTGTGAAAAAGCCAGCAAGCAGCAGGCAAGATGGGGGTCCCTGCCTCGCACCCACTGGGGTCTGGTTTGGGGACAACACAGACATAGTTAAATCTTTACCTCGCGACTTCCCCGCTTCTCCCCAAGAGGGACAACCCACGACATCTCCTGCTACTGCCCTCAGCCTAAAAACATCTTTGGTTTTCCTCCTCTGTATTGTAGACACAGAGGAAGACGTGCAAATATCTCAGCAATTGGGAGAAAGTTAATGACACAGCAGGAGGATGCTGTTGGATTCATCTCTTACGGTTTTAGTATTTGCTTTATTACATTGGTATGGGGGTAGCAGAGCTGCTACTGGGTAATTTAAATTTAATCATTTATTTTGACACTTTCAACTAGAATGCCAAAAATACCTGAAACTGAGAAGCAGCGCTTTATTGTGTGCTGCCATAAATCTACATTACAAAAAACACTCTTCTTTAGTCTACTTTGATTTATCTTCGAGTGAGAGCCATCCAGAATTGCATAACAAAACATAATACTGCTTAGATTTAATATGGCATTTTATCTATAAACTGGAAAAGGATCTAAACCTCATTATTATAATCTCTAAAAGACGTTGAATTCTTAACTTCACAGCATTTTATAAGAACTTGAGAAATAAGAACTTAATCAGGGCAAGGCTAAGGTTCAGGACTCTGCCATAAGGAATCTTTTGGATCTAAAAGCTTCTACATGGTAGAAAATAAAATGCTGTTCTATTAGATGTAACCCACTCCTTAATATCATCTGTTATTTTGCCAGGTCTGCCCAAAACCCTTAAAGTGATAGTTGCAATGCCCTTAACTTTTTTCCTTTTTAATCCTTGCACACTCAGCTGGGTGTCTGCTTCTTCTTGCATAACCTTCCCAAAGCTCATCTCATTTTGGAAGTTAAACCCTGGATAGAGGTTTCTTTAGTTCCTTAAGCTCAAAAGTGCCTTGACAAAAGGCTGGTGCTCTGAACTGCTGACAGCTGTTTCATCTTCTGCCTTTTTTAATTGCAGAGACTACTTCCAGATCTCAAATGAGATGAAGCAAAGTAGCACCTTCCGGAGCAATTCCTCCTACAACAGCTAATAGAAGCAGCCCACCATGACCACGGCAATTCCTAGGGTAGACCTGACACCCAGGGGCCCTGGGTAAATGCTGTCATGGCTGTAGCAACTTCTAGGACAGAAAACTCTGGCATCCAGCACATCCAGCCCACATACAACCCTAATTTTAATGCTTAAGTGTAATAGCAGAGTCTATCTGGGGAGGGACAGTGAGAGAACAGAGAAATATTGTCAGTTCATTTTGGGTGTTTGCTCAAGGTCCATTTCTAGCAGGAACCTTGAGATGGAATTAGCCATTAATGCATTTTATAATAAACTAATCCCTTTGGCACAGATCTTCAACCTCCCTTTTTAACGGGTGACACAAGTTACTCTTCCACTTCTGCCCTGTGCTGGGCTGAAAGCTCTTGCTGGGTGTGTGCACTTGGACATGGTGCATCATGCCCAGCTTCCCAGGAAAGCTTCATACAACCACCCACCCTACAGCACACACAGCTCTTCAAAACTAAGTCCCTTTACACTGGACTATTCTCTAGTAGCTTAATCCCAAAGCACCTAAAGTGATCTTGAAAATCAGTGTGTTTATATACACTACATTAGGTAGTCTTTAAACACCTCAAGAGTAAAAACAAAAACAAATCCTAAAAAAAAAAAACCCACCCCAAAACCAAACCCCACACACGTTACATGCAACCTGCAGGGCTACTTTCATAAAAACTGTCATGGTACAGCAGTGTTCCATATTACAAAGATTTTTCATAGTGAAAGAGCAGGATTTTTATTAATCTGGCAGTTTTATGGTGATGGAAGAAAGCTAAATTGTCTGTATTTCAGTGATAATCTCGTGTCAGCGAACTGGTTAATGCAGTAAGGAAAAGAAATCACTAAATGAGAGTTGGTAACCTCCTGCCTGATCAGGAGGAGCCGGCTGTTAAAGATGCATCTGCTGGAGATGCACAAGGGGGGAAGCACTGAACCAGCTCAACATTTAAGCCGAGGAGCTCTCACCCCGCCGCAGGAAATTCAAGTGCTTCCAGCACTGGAGGGACACATTGACTTTACCCTGTGGGTTGCCTGTACTTATAAGCACTTTATCAAGAGACTTACTTTATTCCCTTCCCCCCTTTTTTTGTTATTAAAGAGCTGTGTGGGTTTTTTTCCTGAGTCCATTGATGTAATTAGGAAAAATCAGCGCTGAAGAGAGGTGATGAGGCTACGCTATACATCACCCAGGAGTGCTCCAGCACATGCTCAACCCGAGAGGAGGCAGGAGCACCAGGAAAATCACCGGCACCGATTAGAGATCCCAGGAGGCTGCCATTCCCTCCTAACTCAGAGGGGTGTTGGGGTGACCACCCTGCAAATCCCCCACTGATAGGAATAGAGATGCTCAGGGTTTCACAGCCTGTCCCCTGCCACCTCAAGGTTATTCCCGCCTTACAGATGAAGCATCCCAATGTAAAACAAAAAGACCATTAACACACACTGGGGAAGGAAGGGAAAACCCTGTATTTTTAACTGCAGTTTGCAAGTTTGAGATCCCCAAGCTCCCCGGAGCATGGGTTGGTGAGGTCCACCCCACTGGGCACTGGTTCTCGGCAACCTCTGGACATCACCATGAGCAGCAAACGTGCTACTGAGACATCCAAGATCTATCAAAAGCTTCCTGTCAGCTTCAGCAATCTTCAATTAAACATATATGAAAATACAAAAACCCTGCCCCCAAGGATCTTGAGACTTTACCAGACATAAAAATAAAATAAGATAAAGCTGTATTTTAAGGAAGAACAGAAAAATGAAGCAATGAATTAATGAATAATGATTGGTCTATTAAATACTGTTATCAGATTATGAAACGTTAATCCATGTTACAGTATCTTCGGAATCCCAGCTGTTTGAAACTATGTCATGAATAGAAATTAATACAAATAAATCCAAACCCAGCAATCAACAGCTGACTTTCCTTCCTGGACTATTTAGAATTAAGTAATTAGGAGAGAGACACAACTTAGAGCAAATGGAGAAGGATCTTGAAATATCTGTCCCCATTAAGAGATTTTGTATTTGCATCCCAGAAACAAAATACATCAGGCCATGTCCTTAGCTGGTATAATGCGATGCTGTCTCATTGATTTCAATAAAGTACAGCAGCTTAAAGACTCTGGGCCCTTTGGCATAATCCTTTCATTTAAACTCAGTAAATCAAAATAAACTCCACTGATTTCTGCGGAGTTGCTGATCTGCCTTTGGGTAAGCCAGAGGAAAGCCAGGAACTCTCTTTCAGAGGGATTATCACTGCCTCGTAATTCATACTAAGTTATCCCCAGGATGGAGTTGTGCAACTCTGGGCTCCCCGGTTCAAGAAGGACAGGGAACTGCTGGAGAGGGTACAGCAGGGGGCTACAAAGATGATGAGGGGCCTGGAGCATCTCTCTTGTGAGGAGAGGCTGAGGGACTTGGGTCTTTTTAGTCTGCAGAAGAGAAGGCTGAGGGGGGATCTGATCAACGTCTATAAATAATTAAAGGTTGGGTGTCAAGAAGATGGGGCTGGTCTTTTTTCAGTGGTGCCCAGTGACAGGACAAGAGGAAATGGGCTCAGACTTGAACATAAGAAGTTCCACCTAAACATGAGGAGGAACTTCTTTCCTGTGAGGGTGGCAGAGCCCCGGAAGAGGCTGCCCAGAGAGGTGGTGGAGTCTCTGTCTCTGGAGACATTCAAACCCCACCTGGACACGTTCCTGTGCCAACCTGCTCTGGGTGGACCTGCTTTGGCAGGGGGGGTTGGACTACATAATCTCCAGAGGTCCCTTCCAACCCCATGTGATTCTATGGAGATTTTTAGCGTGATCTACAGAGAATGGGAATCTCTTCCCCTCTCCAGTTCTTCCTTTCCCTGCTTGCTGCTGACCCTGGCATCCAGCAAACCCTTCTCTTTCTTTCCATGGAGCTCCATCTCCCCTACCTTCACTGCCAGTGTCTTCCCCAGAGCACAGCCTCATGAAGGAGTCAAATTTTTGACATTTTTTTCTGGATCTGTGTTTCCTTAGATCCTCACTCATGATATATCACTGCTAATCAAGCCGCTGCCTGCCTCCTATGGCTCTTCTGAGAAGTTATTACCCTTCCCATTCATCACTGAGTCGAGCTAATTCAGGCAATCTTCCTGATCCATGGCCTTGCACACTCAATTGCGATATTTCAGGTGATATGATATTTCTCTATAATAATAGTTTCACCCTTTGAAGATTCAGATAAAGGACACCACGACATTTTCAGTAATTAGTGCTACAGCGAGATTCAACGTCCCTTCTCAGTAGCCGGGAGGAGAAGAGCTACTCCAGCAACCCCATCTTTGACACGCGGTGATTGAAGGGGCAGGCAGAGGGGAAACAAATCAGAATTTCTATTTGGGTTCTCTCTTTTTCCAAGTGTTTTGAACCTGAGCTATAAACATGTTGACTGTTTTGTTTTCCAGAAATATTGCCTGCAATGAAGAGAAGGTTGGGAAGCCTCTGCAGGAATCTAATCCAGCTTTCTGTGCCGCCTGGGGAAGGTCAGCTCACCCCATACATCCTTTGATTTCTCCATGGGTAGGGTGGGGGAGTGAGGAGGGAGAGCTGCCTTTTTTTTCCCCACTTGGAAAAATAATTTTTAAAAAAAGCAGAACTCAAGCACTGTTGATACTCAACTCTTTTTAAAGCAACCAAAAAATTGTCTGTTTCAGAAGGTACATACAGCTCTCTAACATTGGGATTAAAATGCATTTAGGAGGAAAAATAACTAATATTCAAATGCATTTGAAAGAAGTTAATGGAAGGAAATGTAGGCTCCTTGATCTGCCTAGGAAAAGAGATGGTCTCCAAATCCATTTGCAGTGATGCAAAATTTTCCACTGCTAACAGTAATGCAGAACACCAATGTTTTAAGTCTTATGGAAATTTGAACATGCTAAGGAACTGCATCTGGAAAAAAAACCTTGGAGATGTTTTCAAAAGCAGGTGAGTGACTTGAGAGTATGAGACGCAGTCTTCTAATAAGCATGTACTCACTTGAATTTTAAAAAGAATCAAAACAGATCCTTTAGCAAAAGTCTAGAAATATCTGAGTTTCTGAAAATCATACATCAAAATGAACAGCTGCTGATGGGATGCCTTCAGGAAACACCTTGATGCTCACCATTCTGCCCTAACACCTTTAAGCTTAAATACACATCGGAGACTACAGGGAATGAAGTTACATGGTCATTCTGAAAATTATACGCAAAGGAATTGGAAGAAGAGGTCACATTTGGGAAAAAACTTCAATTAACCCACAGCAACAGGTAAGAGGAGAATAACTGGGAAGAATCAGAGATAAATCGCATGCCCATTTACGCAGTTTCCCACTCTCTGCCCACCCCCAGCACTTCTTCGTTCCTCAAATATCGTCAGTTTGCCTCTGCAGGGCTGGAGAAAGAGAGAGAGAGGCCACTGAAAACAGATTTATCTCTGAGCCAGCAAATAAACCAGACTCTCTGGCACAAGCTGGAACTGCAAGATCTCGCCCCGGCTTGACTATTTGCAGACACCGGCTCCGTTAAAAGAGTGATGCTGATGGAGGCAACGCAGGAAATCGCCTCCCACATCCCAGCGTGAGGCATTACTTTTGTAAATTACCAAAGGACACAGTGGCTAATAGGATCAGGACCCGGAGTGCAATGGAAGAAGAGAAAGGACAAATGAGTGATGTCTAATATAAAGTGCAGCTTTGTTTGCTCTTCACCACCTGAAGGCAGGGAGCTGCTTCACAATATTGCCTGCATTTATAAGGTCACAGGGTTCTTTCCTAACACGGTTACAAGAGTGCAATCGCCATTAATTTCAATAGAAGTTTCAAACATGCAGCAGCAGCAAAATAAGGTCTTAAAATTCCACCTGTCCTGCAAGATATTTATTGTTCTAGAGGGTGAAATCCACTGCAACACGCAGTTATTGTTAAAAGCCAAGAGAGAAAAAGAGATTCTGCTTTATCTAGCAAAATAGGTAGAAATGTAGGCTTTCCTATAGTACTGAATATGCTGTTTAGAGAAGGTGAGTATTACACAGTGCTGAAATGAACTGACCTGACCTAAAAATCACATTTTCTTTAGACTACATTTACCATCGCTCCCTCTGGACTGTTATCCAGAGCAGCTTCCTTCCCAGTGTCATTGTCTGGGTACATACAATCTCCTGATGCAGCTGCATCAGCCAAAAATAATAATAATTTAAAAAAATAAAGTAGATGGACTATATCTACCACTAATAAAAAGCTAGCTAAGCCACAGCTACATATAGTCAAATACCAAGACACCACCTGCAGCACTGAAAATGGAGTTGCTGTTGGTGGTGACATCCAAGCATCTGGATTTGGGGACCTCCACTTCAGAGGAGGAGAGAAAGGGGCTGCTCTGTGCCAACCACACAGCCACAGCCCAGAACAACTGCGGCATTTAGACTCCTCCAAGTGCAGCTCCTACTAACACTACTCTGATATTTAAGATTAGGACAACAGTGAAAAACACCTCTCAACTAGCATTTTGTCCCAGGAAATTCACTTACTTTCTTTTACTATTTTCTCTCTTTTCCCCATGAAACAGCATTGCAGTGAAAAACACAACTAACTTAGCCACCAGATATACAACAGCCCATTTAATTGGCGACAAAAGAAGAGGAATGAGTTTATTTCCTGCCACATCTCCAAATGTGTTCGCTCTCAGAGACTGCGGTGAGCAACAGCAGTAATGGAATAAACCACCTCCGTGGCAGGTTGACTTTATCCATATTAAAGGTTTCGTCTACCAACTGTGGCTTTATTGGTACAACATACAAGTACAACCCAAGCCCATCTACACGCCAAAGGAGAAGGACAGCCGGAGAAGGCATAAAAGATCTTGCTGATTTTATAGTGGTGTTGAGGCTGCACAAACCTTGGTGGGGATAAATGGGTACCTGTGCACTGGGGAGCACTGGGAGGACTCACGGTGCTGAACCCTGGGCTCCCGCAGCATCCTTGGCACTCAGGATGTGGCTGTGGAGATCCAGCTTAACTCCAGGCAACGCACCCTCAGCCGAGGCATCACACTGTGCTATTGTTATGGTTTGAGAAACCCATAAAAATTTATTGTCGTTTAGACAGTTATTCTCTCACCTGATGACCCCTCCCCACCTGAGAAGGGGAACTGGGGAAAACAAAACACAAGGGTTGAAATGTAAACAAATTTAGTAGGATAAGACTAAATGATTAACAATAATACTAAAGAATCAGCATTGATACTAATATAAAATACACAAGGACTATCCCCAGCCCATTCCATCACAAGGAGCCGTGCACTCCCAGCAGGGAGAGCCAGTGTGGGACCCTGAGAGCACCACGGCTTCAGGAGGAAGGGAAGAGCTCAGGGCTCCAGCACCAGGGCAAGGAGTTCTCAGGATGGCAGCCATCAAGGGAGGGAGAGAGAAATCCTCAGCAAACTTTCTAGGTGGACCTGCTTTGGCAGAGGGGTAGGACTAGATGGTCTTCAGAGGTCCCTTCCAACCCCATGTGATTCTGTGATTCTAATTTATATTGAATGTGATGTTCATGGTATGAAATAATTCTGTTGGCAGCTTGGGTCAAGTGCCCAGGTCTCACTCCTCCTCATCCCTGTATCCCTGTATCTCCCTCATCCCTGTATCATCCCTGTATCCCCTGTAAACCCGCACACGATAGCTGGCTATAAAGTAAATATTTTCACAAATTCAGACACCAGAGTCTTCTAGAAATGCAGTTTTCCCAAGTATTAGAAAATAAGTTAGTCCTGTGTGGCTCAAGCCAGGACAGTTATTCAGCAGTGGCAGCAGGTAAATCCATCGACACACCCCAAAGCAATGGATTTACTGCTGCCAGTTATGCCTAACACAGCTGAATCGACCAGAGGTACTGCCTTTGGGAATCAGATGGGATATCTCCATGCAGAGGGTCATACAAACAGCAGAAGCACTGTTGTTTATTCCCAGCTTGCTCCCCGTGAATATCAGCAGAAGAGTTCCCAGCCATCAATACCGAGGTTTAGAACAGGGCCAGCTGGAACTGGGATGACGCAGGGCGCTGGGAAATCCCAGCCCAGCCAAACCAAACCCCAGATGAAGGGCTCGTTATTGCCCATGGGGCCTTACAAAGGCTGTCAGAGACAATGAAAACACACAATTCAAATAAACTGCCTGTTTCCCCATACACACGACAATCACTCCAGTTCCATTATTAATGCACTTGGGCTCATTTGTCAAGACTTTCACAAAAAAAAGGAGTTGAGAACCAAGAAAACCTCCAGCATTTTTATGATAATGCTGGTAGATCTGTGGGATGGCAGATTAGGCTGCACACTGTGCTTCTTCCCAGCAAATCCCTCCCCATCATTTTAGATTATTTTAAATCAAAATGAGGAGAAAAATGAGCTGTTTAAAGCATCAGTAAACAAACAAAGGCCTCTTACTAGTAGGCCTTTATCCCCAATTTATGCTGCTTTTATCTTTTGTTTTATATGAAAATGTAGTGCCTTTAGCCCTCCAACTCTGCTACTGCTGCTTTTAACACTTTTACCCATTCAAAAAATCATTTATTTACCATTTCTATTTTTGTTTTCAATTCAAGATGAATGTATTCTTTTATCAGTTATTTATTTAGGATTTCAGGAAATTGATTTTTCCCTTATATGTGCACTGCACAGCTAAAACATTAAAATAGATGAATCCCATTCTGCTCATTTATGTGATTTTTCTCTCCCCGCTCATCTGAGTGTCTCAATTCTCCCTCTGCACCTGGAACCTCTTCTGTAGCACCTCTCTGTGTACCGGGGTGTGCACAGTGCCCATGCAACGCCAATCCAATCTTTTAGGTGCTATTCTAATGGCAATAAGTTGTAGCAACAGAGGAGATAAGTAGACTTAAGCCTGCACATAACAGCGCCAATATTATGGCTCTAGCAACCCTGGCGTGTCCAGAGCATTCAAACAGCCCCATGTCCCCAGCTGGATGCCCAGTCCAGTTCTTCCACTTTGGTTTGAGCCTGCCCCAAAAACTGAAAGGTCCAAAAGCTGTGAAGGATTCTCCCCAAGACCCACAAAATCTGTTCTTTGTCAGCCTGCGGGAAAATAACAAAGTGCTACTTTTCAGCCTTTTTCCCTACCATTACAGATGCAAGCACAAATGTGCTCATCTCTCTATTTTCATCTCCCGAAGCCTGGCACGTACCCAAGGGACCATGAGAAGAGGGACTTGCATGCCATGCTGGAGGGGAAAAAAATAAGTGCATTAAGGAAAGGATGTAATAAATCGACACCTGTCAGGGAAAGGCGCCCACAGAAACAGACCCCACGTGAGCAGAGCATTTCAGTCAGTTTTACAGAACTCAGCCCAAAGTGATAGGAAATGAGGAGATGGGCAAATCACGGATCAAAAACTGGAATGCAAATGTCCTGACACAGTAGTTCTCCCAAATTCTCCTATATATGTTCTCTACAGCCTCAGAAGAGCTTGAGGAAAGGGCTGCTGCTTTCTTTTCCTTTTTTCATCTCATACATTGGGTCAAGCAGAGAAGTTTCCATGATTCACAGCCTGTAGGGACTTACTGAATGCAGCAGAGATCTAATGGAAGCTGATGGGATCCAGGTGACAGGTTAAGAGAGTTGGGAGGGTTCAGCCTGGAGAAGAGAAGGCTCCAGGGAGACCTTATAACGGCCTTCCAGTACCTGAAGGGGGCCTACAAGAAAGCTGGAGAGATTTTTTTTTTTTTTTTTTTTTTTTTTTTTTAACAAGGGTACATAGCGATAGGATGAGGGGTAATGGCTTCAAACTGGAAGAGCAGAGATTTAGATGAGATCTCAGGAAGAAATTCTTTGCTGTGAGGTGGTGAGACCCTGGCCCAGGTTGGCCAGAGAAGCTGTGGCTGCCCCATTCTGGAGGGGTTCAAGGCCAGGTTGGATGGGGCTTTGAGCAACCTGGTCTGGTGGGAGGTGTCCCTTCCCAGGGCAGGGGGGTTGGAACTAGATCATCTTTAAGGTCCCTTCCAACCTAAACCATTCTATGATTCCATGATCCCTAGCCAAAACAACAGTTCTTAAACTTATATTTCATTATGGCTAAGTTGAAAACCAAAGAAGAACCTGCATGGCACACACACGCTGCACCAAGAAGAGGTGGCCTTCACGCTGCTCATCTCTCCGCCACAATGGAGGGTTTAAGTGAATGTCCATCCCTTGGTCAAAGCACCACATCCCTCACAGAGCTCAGTGCCCAGGAAGCCAACAGCACGTCATGCGATGGCAAAACTGTTAAGTCATGGCAAAAATCCCCTTCGTAATTTTCCCCATTGAAGAGCTTAAGCCTCTTCGTTCTGTTTTAATGGAGTAATTTATCACCCGATTCCTTTTAAAAGTAACTAATATAGATAGATTAGATAGTAAGACATGATACATAAAGAATAATAGTCCATTATTAATAATAAGTTTCCAATATATTATAATTTTGTGTGATTGATTAGAAAGTCCGTTGTTTTACTCTAACATCTTTTTAAAGACTTCTCAATATCAGTTCAAGATTAAAAAGTTAAAGGAAGCTTAATCATCAGTTCTAAATGTAACTTGGAAGAGTACTGGATTCAGGAGCACTTGAAATTGTCATTTGGCTTCTTGAACATCAAAGCGGGGAGCATTTTATTCCCCCCTTGTTTCAGTATCACCGAGTCCCAATTGTTTACTCAATAAAAAAAAAGGTCTTTCCCGAAGAACAGGAGAAAGAATCAGTTTATGAGTTAAACAGGTAGGACTTACCCAGCTGCTCATGAAATTACAATTTCTTCATTACTCTTTAGTGAGCAGCATCTCTCCTACAGCCATTAACTTCAGTGGAAGACACGCTCTTACAGATAGCCGAGAATTTAGCTTATAGATATTTTGAAAGGATAAATTCACATCTAAGGATGCAAGTATCTAACGCAGTACCCAAGTAGCATTCCAGCACAGAAACATGTGTTCATCCATGCACCACAGTAATGAAACATGCAAAAAAATGGCAAGTCCGTCCAGGAAAAAAAAAAAAAATGTAGGAAAGAGGGGTAAAAAAGGAAAAGAATCTATTACTAGGTTGATTTGTCCACAACACAGCTACAGTCCAAAGTCACAGTTTCCCAGGGTCTTACAGAAAGTTACTTACTCACTCTACTGCAATAAATCAGTTAACCCCTGTGACAGGTCAGCCCGGGTATCCGGCACTCGTGTGAAGAGCCTTGCAGCAGCCTCTGCTTCCAGACACAGAAATTATGAATAAACTCAGCCCTGGTGTAGTGCTAATGGCCTTGATTAAACCTGAAGGAAATTGGCCTGCCAGCGAAACTAAACGTGTATTACAAGAAATAATTTTTAACCTCTATTCTAATTCAGGCACTTTGAAATTTCAGCCTGAAAACCATCTCCCATCTCTTTCACGAATGATAATTCAGTGGGATAACAGTGCAAAAACAATCCTGTACCTGGGTGAAATTATCTCTCTGAAAAGGGCATTTCAACCAACAACTGGCAATAAAAATCTGAGCTGTCAATCACAGAGTAGTCAGTAGCTTAAGGTCAGAAACTTTGAATAAATGGTTTATATGCTAAGGAGCAGGAGTCTGACTGCAGACACCTCCCGCCCTCTCTGATGTGGGACCCTGGTGCAGGGAGCTGCACCCCCCCCAACCTGGCTGCCCAGGGACCAAGGATGCTCTCCAGCCAAAATGCCAATGAGAAAAATCACTCGGTTGTCTTCCCTCCTCTGCAGGGGCGAGGAATTGATCTTCCCAAGTGCCTGGTACCTGCGCACACGCTCACAGAGCCACCACCCAGGGCAACGGCAGAAAATGAGTTCATGTTTCAAACGATGAAATTAATAGGCTGGCAATAGAATATGCAATTTCCTTGTTTATTGCCTTTCAAGTCAATCCCATCGCCAGAGGTTGTCGTTTTAACAACAGGGAGAAAATTAATTTGACAGAAATTTCAAGCAGCCCTGTTAAGTCACAAGGAGCTCTCTGCTGCTCTGCTGTATCCCAGAAAAGGACGACCCCCCTTCTTTTCCATCCTTTCCATCCTCTCTCCAGCTGTAACACCTTCCCCTGGACATTCAGGAAACAGGGACCAAGTAGAGCTGTGGCAAAAGTGGGCTTTCAGGCAGGAAAACCCTAACGTGATTGAAAGAATATTTGTTTTTCATCCTCGTGATCTACCAGATTTCTCTCCTGTCAAAGAACAAATAAAAATGTTGTTTGCAGTCAGAAAGTCTCTTAGTTCCTCTGATTTAAAAGAGAAGTCTCTATACTGACTAACTTTGCTCTCAAATCGTACTTTTTGAGCCAAAAGAGAGAAACACTTTGTTTTGGAAATGTCAAAATGAGATGTATATTATTACCGTGAGACATATATTATAAATTATATAGTTAATATTTCAATACCACCCACCCACACACACTTTGGCATTAATTCATAATTTCATCCAAGACTAAACTTCACTCTGGAAGAGCACAGCAGAGATCTATACAACCTGTCTGCACAGACAGATCAGTGTCACAGCACCTCTTTCAATATTAAAACCCCTTTCAATCAACTCAAAAATGTGCTCATTAACAACAAACAAATCCAACCCACTGCTCAGCTGCCGCCAAGGCCCTGTGTCCTCCCCAGCAGCTGGGGGGAGGAGGACACAGCTGGACAAGAGTCTTGAATCGATGGGTAGATAAAGAAGTGGCCTTTCTTTTCTCATAGGGGCAGGGATTACATTTCCCACCATTATAATCAGCAAGGAGATAAGAAAAAGGAGCATTTGGACAACAAACGCCTGCTGAGGAACAGGATGGGCTTAATCAATAGCCAAGCGCAAAATTGTCTCAGCAGATTTCAGCTCATTTCTATAGAAAATGCAGATTCTGAAAAAAAAAAAAAAAAAAACCACCAAAAAAAAACACCCCACAAGTAAATAAATAAAGCAAACTCATCGCCAGCCCAGTGGGGAGAGGGGTCTGGACCACCTGGTTTGCTGCCCCGACACGGGCAGGCTCTGCTCGGGCTCGCAATCTGACATCAAAGCTGCTGGGAAGTAAATAAATAAATAAGTCGCACAACACAACCAACACGAGATGAAAGCTTCATTTTGAAGAAAACATCCCGCAACCTTTCTAGCCCGAATTGAGCAGATCACATCTGGGCTTTATTCTGCTCTCAGTCACACGCGTGGCAATTTAGAGCCATTTGGCCAACTCATCAGCCGTCTGCTAAGCAGGACTTCTCCTCCCGCTGCCTTCTTTCAAGTTGTCTCGATAGATACCGGTTCAGCCCTGTTTATGACTTTTTTTTCCCTTTTTCTAAACCACTGTAGTTTGCTTTAATGTCATTTCCCCCTACACGCTACACAATCCTGTTCAACATTTAATATTATTTCCCTATAGCTAAAATAGAAAATATAAGTGTTTCACAACCTCTGTGTGATCATTGTTGATAACAAAGATGAGGGAGGTTTTCTAGAAACAGCCAGTGAGTGGAAATTCATCATTAGGGATAACGAATTTCCTGGTTTCTGCACACAACACACTGGTAGAGACCACGAACAGCAGCGATGCCCATCCTTTGCTCCCTGCAGTCGCAGACACCACCCCAGCCTGGCTACAAATGTTTGGTCCTGGATCTACATCCAGACAGACCTCGAGCTTCTCTTCCTTCTTACTTGGGTCCTATTCAGGAACCAAGACCTGAATGCATCCACATTCAGACCAGAAAACTCCATCTCGCACAAAACTTGGGATACAGGGCAGTATTTTTCCTGCTGGTGGTCATGTTCAACGTGCACTTGTGCCAATCTATTTCTCCTCATTACAAAAACAATAAAAACCAAACACTGAGGGAGGCAAGAGCAGGGGCTTGCAGCTCCTTATCAAAAGTTGAATTTGGCCATAATGTTATTCATATGAAATGTGATATGAAACCTCCCAGGTGTCTTATGTTCTTTATATTACAGTAAGTTCAATACATTAAGGATGCAGAAGAATCTCATTTGGGACTGCAAAGCAGCCGAGAGTCCTCGCAGATTCCCCGGGAGCCAGGAGAACAGCAAATCACAGCAGCTCTCCCAAGTGGTGCAGAAGGAAAACAATCCCGTGTACCAGCGCCAGCATCCATCTGAGGCAGAACAGAGTGCTTTACAAACTTTAATAAGTGTAAACCTTACAAATCTCTCTTGTTTTACAGCTGGTTTATCGTTGCCGTTCCTCACGGAGGAAGAGCAAGGCTCTGGATGCAGCAAGGCTCTGGATGCAGCATCGCCCCACTCCAGCCACGCCACCCTCTGCAGGGATGCAGGAGCACAGCCAGGGCGAGGGGACATGGACTAAGACAGCTCCTAAAAAGCTAAAAAGTCAAAGAGAAATGTGGCCAACTCTCGCTGTGTTCTGAAACGTCAAAACTTGTATTTTACATGCTATTTCAATTAATTTCATTTCAAATTTTATATCATGCTGAAATATTAACTTTGTTCCACATATATGTTTAATATGCTAGAATGTGCTTTGAGGTAATTGAAAGAAAATATTTTATCATACTAAAACTTCACCACTATAGGAAGGCAATAATTTGGTCTTACGGAAAAAATAAAAAAGTTGTGAATAATTCAAATACTTTTCTTTCTTCACATAATTTTATCTTTTCATTCCAATTCCAGGTGAAAAGCCTTGAAACAACAGAAATTCCCACCGAAAGAAAATTTCAGCTCCTAACTGGTTCCAGTCCTGGCTTTTACTCAAGCTTTTGCATTAGTCATTAACGAGGCCCTTCTCATATCAGGTGGTTTTGCTTATTTTGGTGTTAAAAACCTACAGTTTGCAAGGGGGAAACAATTTCTGCAGCACAAATCAAAGCAGGAGCCTCTGAATTATACCTTTCTTACAAAAAAAAAAAAAAAAAGAAATTTAGAATTAATGATAAAACATAATTCAGATAATTTTTGCTATGTTGATTAACAGGACAAGTCCCAACCCAGTGGCAAAGGGAAACATGTGGGAACAGTGGCAGAGAATGGAGCTGAGATAAAAAGCAGTTCCCACACGGGGAGGATGCAAAGGAGAGTTCAATATTCCTTCCGTGCTCTGTGTCCTTCTTCTGAAGCACACCCCTTACCTCACAGCTATAGGGTGCCCTGCCAAGGACATCAGCTCCATCAAGGTTTGATGAGCGATGATCCACCTTGCAAAGTCCAGCCCTGGAAAGCCAGCGGCACGCACTTCCTTGCCTTTCTCCCATCCTCAGAATTATAGTGAAAGTCCAGAAAAATATATATTAAAGATATATAAAAAAAATATAAAGAGGTTATAAAATTTTATACAAAATGAATCACCTGAGGGATTTTACATTGCATTATCTAGGAATTAGAAGTGAAACTGAGGAATTCCTTTTGCCTGGTCTTGTTACACATTGTAAGGGAATCGATCCTCTCCAGGAACAAGTCAATAAAGGCCTAACTTCACCAGGATTGGGGCAAACAAGATCCCATCCAAGTAGTTCCCAAGGCAAGAGCCGCATCAGACCGATGCCAACCCCTCACTTGCTACATTCTAGATTTCTTATTTTATTAATATGTTTTTGCCTTTATCACTAAAGGAGCCTCACCTAGAAGCAAGGCACGTACCCAGGAGCACCCACCACAGGTCAGCTCCGCTGCAAAACCAACAAGCTGGAAAGCGAATACGTTAATGACCTAATGTATTACAAAGCTTGCCATGTAATAATGCCATGTATAAATAACAGGCTGCAAAGGTCATTAAAGCAAATCAAAAGTATAGATTAGCCCATAAAACCCCTTTAATGTCTCCAATATTCTGATATGTGGAAAGAGTAACCCCAGTAAGCAAGTAGATGCAGGCACTCGGCAGCACCATTGGGGTTTCAGCATTGCAGAACGGAGGTTTGTTTTCACCTTTTGTGTTATTGGTGCCATTTTTTCCACGGTAGTCCTCCAAAAGAGAGGTGTAGCTGCCAGCTGAAGCTGTATTTCCACAGTAGGCTCCCAAAAAGGCCCGATCCAGCACAGCTGCTCTGCCAATTCCCATCTCAGAACCTGAGTCCCTGTTTGTGACTCCATGAGTTCAACCTGGCACCACCATGAGGCCATCTCCCACCCCTTCTGGGGTGTGTATGCAACAGGCAATGGTTACAGACACACAGCCCTCTCCAGTGGCTCCAAGTCACTTGGAGATATAGAAGCAAAGTTTTCACAATAAAGCATCCCTTCAGCAAAAAAAAAAATCTTTGTCAACTGGAGGGAAAAGCAGCTGCTTCTCATGTTGTCCCCAACAGCCATCTGTGTTCCTAAATGGCTATTCCTGCTTCAGCAACCATCATCCCTGGAAGCGTTCAAGACCAGGCTGGATGGGGCTCTGAGCAACCTGGTCTAGTGGGAAGTGTCCCTGCCCAGGTTGGAACTTGATGATCTTCAAGGTTCCTTCCAACTCTAACCATTCTGTGATTCCATGCACTGAGATCACATTTACACAGTTTTTGCTTTCTAAGCGCTTCACCTTATCTACCATGTCTGGTATTTCTATTTACATATTTCCTAATTAAATTTTATTTACTTAAGTTTACCTGCAAAAATGTAATTACGTTTTTCCTTTAACTGGATGCGTTTTCCATGCCAACATGACATTACACATGCAAGAAAGATAGATGGGAGAACAGGTGAGGAATAACTCACCTACGTTAATATTTTGCAAATTATCTCCTACCTCCACAAAGCCAGCCAATATTAACAGATATAGTTCCTGCTCAAAGACAGACACCAAGTCCTGACCCAAAGGGGATGGTTGTGATCTGACTTCCCATTTCACAGCAGAGCAATCTTTAGAGCCCAGCAAACTATTTTCTGCCCTCGTGTATTCTCTAGATGAAGAACAGGGCTGACTTGTCTACCACCTTTTTAAAAGGGATGTCCTACCAAGGAGGGTAAAACGAGAATCTCCCAGGAAAGGCTTCATGTTTTACCTTGCAGAAGATCAGATAATTTAAGTCATGTTGCACGTGTTAATAAAAGCAATTCCTTAAGTTACTCTTTAGTATAAGAAGTGTCTGGTATAGCAAGTGAATTCAGCAATTAATATTAGCCATAAGCTTGCTGCAACAATTTTTCTAAAACAATTTTTTTTAAGAACTACAACTTGTGCTGAAAGCACATTTACATTTTATTACCCTTAAATGCTTAACTACCATAACTAATGTTTAATTAATAAATATCTATCTACTGCTGCTACTTTAAATCTCGCAATTTATATGCAATTCTGTCTTGCCATTGAGTATTGCTCCTTCTTAAGCAGTAACGTAGGAAGAAAAGGATCAAAATCAGGACAAACAGGTTTAATTCACGGCGTCTCGTAAGCCACAGTTTATTGTTCCAGCCAAGATCATTATATGCTGGCTAAAGCTATAAAGTTTATAGGTCTTATTTAATAGTGAAATTAGGGGACAAAAATCTTAGTTTATTCATTTGGCCAATCTTCTAGATTGCAAATCTCTGCTGGGCACATCCATTTCCGAGACTTCTTCAAGGCAGCAGAAAATTCTCAGTGCTATTTGGGAATCCTCATCCCAGCCCACCTAGAATCAACCTCTAAACGACAGGGAGGTTTAAAGGGCTGGGTTCCCTTGTTGTTGTTGTGCTTTGATTGGGTTTGAATTTTGGGGGGAGTTTAGGGAGGTTTTTTTATGGGTTTGTTTGTCAGGTTTTGATTTTTGAACACTCAGACACTATTATTCCCTTTTTTATTATTTATTTATTGAATGTGCCAGTAACTCGCTGAGTTTATAGCTATCGAAGCATGAAGGCTTTTGGACTAATTTGAATTAAAATGAAACATTGTGGATAATATTTGTTTGCTCCCAGGCCTTCACAATGGAGCCTTCAGGAAAAAAAAAAAAAAAAAAAAAAAAAAGAAAAATTGCAGAAGAAAATATGAATTAGACTTCAAAGTGGTTATAAACAGACTCTGGCTAAAGGCCTTACCTGGAGTTGCTGTTTTTTCAAATGCAAATATCTAAGACATTTAACTATGCATGAAGCAGACCTCAAGTGCTTTCTATTGCTTCAAACGCTCTCTCCCCAAATCCCATTTCCTAAATGCTTGTGCCTTTCAGGTGGCAGCTGATTTAGCTCGCTTTTCTTGGAGATAAGTGATGCTCAGGCTGGGAGCTGTGGCACTGCTCCCAAGAACCAGCCCTGTTTGTTCTTCACCTTCCCACTGGTGGTGGCCCACAAAGCCCAAGGAGGTAAATCATCTTCCCTGGCCCTGATCCCGCACGCTCTGCCAGATATCAAATTAATAAATGCGGCTTCTAATTACAATCACATCAACAGAGCTACATTGCTGGGACTGATAACACAATAGTGGAAACCCAATAAGAGGCAGAATAAGAAATCTTCCCGTTTGGCTGCTTTTAAAAGGAAAGTAGCGCAGCCAATGGACATCTCAAAATGCAGCCGAAAGGAGGAAAGCAGAACTGACAGCTAAGAATCAACTCTTGGTCTGTTGGTTTTTTTTCCAAGATGTCAGCAAAGGTTACAACCTGCTGTACGGTAACTGTGGACACAGCTGTCATTTCGGATTTGATTTCCCAATATCTGCTTTTGAATTAGGCAGACTTCAAAACTGATTAGGAACAGGCTTTTCTTCTGCAAATGCTTATACCAAGAAATGCTTTCTCACAAGTCATACAGCCTCATAACCCCTTTGGCTAGCTCTAGAGATACATCAAAAAAATCCAACCCCGTAATCATAGCCTTTTTATCTTGGCAGGTCCTACCCAAGTGCTCAGTACTCTGAATTTTCCACTGCTATCAATAGTGTTAACAACTAATACTCGGTAATTTTTCAGAACTCCTTCCAAGCCTTTCAGGAGCTTACTTGTATGAAATATTAACAGGAAAAACGTTGTGAAGTACTAATAAATTTGTCTCTCTCCAGCCTCTAACAGAGACGAAGAGCTGTACAGCAAGTTTTCAAGTTCTCTTTCAGTCCTGTGGGTCTTTGGGATGTCGGTTGGCAACAGCATCCCATGAGCCAGTGGCCAAGGGCACCGACCCACTGCAAGCAACAGTCCTTCAGCCACAGACGTTCTCCATCCCAGTATCCAGAGGTATCCTAGCTTTGTGCTGAAGCAGTCAGCCACTTCTCAGAGATGAGCAGTCAGGTTGATAAATGTGTTTAGCTGCCTAAAGATGCAGAAAAGCACCCAGGGAGAGCTGCTGAAATCCTTTAAGTGAGTAACTCCAATTTACTCTCTCATCGGCACATATAAGCTTCCCATGAATCCTGCACATCTGGCAGCAGAATTGGTCCAAAACAGAGAAAAAAAAAAAAAAGAACATTTCTGTGTGTGCAAGTGCTACCTTTCTACCACAGGGCACCTTTTTCTCAAGGTTAAAAAGGCAGCCGGCAGCTCCATGTGCAGGGAATGCACCCTTCAGTCATCAGCATGCAATAATAGAGACCATCCATTTTCCATAGACAAGAGCGCAAAGCTAAGGTGTCTGCACATTTAATTGAGATTATGGTGGGAATTAATTATAAGATTAACAATCTCCTGAAGTGATATGACAGAGCAATACCCATAACTGCAGTACAGGTTTGATAGGACTATGAGGTCATAAAAAAATCGCCGTTGAAGTACATGTGACTGAAAAGAAAATGACACATGACACTCCTGGAACAAGACGGTCATCAAGTATGTTTGTATGGCCCAAAAATTTAAGTTCTAAAATGTAAGAGATATTTTAAAATGTGTCAAAAAAAAAAACAAAAAAAAAACCACACACCAGAGAGATTAATCCCAGGTAGGCAGAACCAAGGAAAGGGCAGGACTCAGCAGGTGTGTGAAAAGCTAATCCTACAGGAGCAGCAACAGAAGGATGTAAAATTAACAAGTCCAATTGCTCATCGTTTGTATAGGTTGCCTGTTGTAATTCAGTATGAGTTATTACATTACAAAATTTGAGGGGACAAAAATCCATTACAGCTATTCTGTATACCCTATTCTGAGGGTTCTTTGTCTAAAAGAACCCTATTTTAATCTATTTGCCAAATGTTTTCAATACAGTCCTTTTAATTCGACATTGTGTTGAGAATTTCAGACTAAAAGGGATGTTTGGTGCATTATTTCTATTGTTCACTTCTTCAGCTCTTACCCCTCTACAGATGAAACGACATGGCAAGGGAAGATAGCCCTTCCATATGAGGTGTTAATAAACTTTTAATAATAAAATGTTTCTCCAGGCATCAAATCCTGCCCCTACTGAGGACACTGGAGTTTTACCATTAACTTCAGTGGGACTGAGACACAGCCCCTGGCTATATATTTCGTATAAATTACATTGCTATTAGACTTGACTCCCAACAGAAATTACATTCATACAAGCTCCAATCCAATACTCATGACCTCCAAAACACTTCCAAATATTTTCTTCTTGCTTCCACTCACATGCACAGAGGTGGTTTTTTTTTTTTCCTCTTTAAGTACTAAAGCAATTAAGACAAATTATTGAGATTAATTTTTCCTCTTTCAGGCTTACATCAGAAGTTGCATACAACAAGTCTATTTTAAAAATCAAAGTTTCGATCTCTCCAGGCTTCAGATGGAGAGGTCAGGGTCAGCCTAGAGCCTCCCTCCTTGGAAGCAGCCAAGCACATCATCAACTGGCTTGATATCAAGTGGAGATAGCTCCTGCTTCAGGAGAAGCACTAAACAGTGTAGTTTGTGGGCAGAACTGAAACCCATAATAAATCATACTTCAGTTCTGCCTTCAGGCCAGGAAGACCAGATTTCCCCTCCCCAACCTGGTGACTTGGCTGTGCCCCACTCACAGGCAGTGTGGGGAAGCCAGATCTCCAGCAAACATCGGTTCTGAAGTCTCCTATAAATCAGTGCGAACTTCTGCATCAAACAAAGCACACAAGTTCACCCATGTTGAACAGAGCAGCCAGGACTTTTCCAAGGCAATGGCCATATACTTTTGGTCTAAACCACCATCCAACACATCTCAACTTCAGCATAAGGAACCTCTTAGACATCTGGCAACTCTGTTGAAACCAACCACACACAGGCTTTGGGAGACTAAGGAACATGTCTAGCCTCTCCTGACTGAGCTTCAAAGCTAAAAGACATTTTTAAATATTTTAAATTGGATGGAATAATAGCTCTATCCAACAGGGGAAGGCAGGAACCATGACCAGGATCTGCCAGGATTGTCTCCATCTCTCTGATGCTGCCTGGTGAAGTACCAACCCATCCAGCTCATAGTAGGGAGCAAGCAGTTTGGGGCAAGTTATTTCTTTAAACTGAGCTTTCCTCATGAATTGTTACTTGTAGGTGAAATCCTAGCCCCCTGCCCTCTTTCTACAATAAAACAAACCCCTGGTTTGTTATTCTGAGTTTATATCCAACTCATTCTAAGAAAATTAGATCTAGAAAAGAATCAAAATCAGCTGCCCAGCAATGCAAAATTCAGCTCTCTGCATATGAAATTAAGTTTTATTTTGCATTCCTAAATCCCACCCTTCCTCAACCTCCATTCTCCCAAAGTCAGCCAAGACCACGTTCCAGGTACCTCCAACGTTGAATGGTTATTCATCAAGCAACCCAGGGAAAGAAGTGAGTCAGCACCGTATCTATATTGCAGGATGGTGTAGTTACCCAAAGCAGCTTTAAGCAAGATACCAAGTGCTAAAAACGGTGAATTAATCTATGTTAGGCTCCTTGCTTTACCAGCTAGACAGGTCATTTAAAGCTATTGCGAGTATCTTTACGCTGCACTGCAGACAGCAGTGGAGACATTTTCACAATTCATCCTGTAAAACATGTACGTTCTAATTACTATTTGCTTTGTCTCTGTTTAGGGCTTTACCCATTAACTGGTGGAAAATCAAAAAGATACACACAGTAGTTATTCTTTCGTCTTCACTGCTATTAAATTGCTTCTCTAGCTTACGTCAATGTGTAAGTGATTGTGCCAACATGTAAGTATTTATGTGCTTAACTAAGAAGAACATTAAAACAAAGAAACGACGCTAGTTGTTTAGATGCCAACTAGAGACATTGTGGTCTGCAGATATTTTCCTGTCATTTACAAGCAAAGAGGCACCTCATTTCTTCTGTTTTTTAGATAAACTGCCCCCCTTAACGATTCCCTGCATCCCCACAGCTGACAGTCCCTTGGTGCTACGACTTCTTGAAGGTTTTCTATCCCTCAACAAATTCACCTTTACTCTGTGTCATCGCTGGGTTATGCTATCGTGCACGCAAGCAAACTGCAGATGGATCTAGATTATCAGAATGGTCTTTTCCCCCCTCCTTCTCTTGACTCTTGCAGTTGCAATGTTGGCGTTGAAGCACTCGGTGGGACCTGGGGACAAGCAGGACATCTCCTTTGCTGTCACAACGCCCGGGGTACACACAGGGCAAACAAGAAAACAAATGGGCTGGGGAAGTTTCTTGCCTACGCAGCTCAGCTCAAAGGCACCAACTGGGACAACCTGCAGACTCAAACAAAAGCCGAATCCTTGTTTCCCCTCCTGAGGCCGCTTTGCTCTCTCATGCGGGACACACCTTTTTTGCGCAATGTGCCCCTGGGGGCCGCGATGATGGGTTAGCCAATTATACCGGGAGAAGAGGAATTTGATGAATGGATCATTTTTGGTGCACTCTGCACTTTTGACTCATAAATTCCACGGAAAACAAGGTAAATGGAGCATAACTTATTAATGAACAGAGCCCTAAATATCAAATGATCTGCTGTGAATCATCAGCTGGAATTGTAGAGCCTTCATATCACGCTAGTTATAGCATCCTGCAGTGGTTCAGCAACGCACAAACTCCGCAGCCCACTGGAAAGTCTTACAAGATAATCTAGGAAATAACACCCTGCTTTATTTAAAGCACAGCACAGCGAGGAGCTTGCCAGACCTTCAAACTGTGACCTCTGGAGAGGGTGATCTTGCAAGCCTCACCTTGCATCGCAAGCCTGAAAGCACCATTAAGCCCATGATGGATCGTGAGCCTTGCAAGAGGTGCATGTACCCTAAATCTCACCAGGAAGCCAGTGGAAACTCAGACAGCTCCAAAGAGGGACTCCAATGAAATCTCTGTGCAGTGAGGAAGTTGGGGAGCAAGAGCTTTTCACACCGCATCACTTCTGCCCCTTCACTGATGAGTCAAAATGGACAATCCTACCTGGTTTGGAAGTCTACAGAGATCCAGATTAAGCCTGAAGCCCCACATTGATTATTCTGATTATTACCTTGCACCTCAGAGCAAGGTAAAGAACGTGAAGGACCTTCTTTTCCAACTTTCTAAAAGGTTTGGGGTTTATTTTTTAGTTGAAAAAGTGTGGAAGAAAATGAAAGAACAAGGAAAGAATGAAAGAACAAGGGAAAACCATGCACCCAGCTACTTCTCAGATTACACAAGGATCACACATACATAGATGAGTGTGAGCACACAGATGCCCACACACTCACTATTTACTAGTCATGAAGAAATACCTGGTCTGGGAATTCTTCTCATCATTGTTCTGGTTTTGAAGTAACCAGCTTGTTTCTATGCTGCTGCTTTCACAATACGATCTATTAGCATCTCTGGAACCTCTCTTTTCTGCTCTTTTCCAGTTTTCTTTCCTGCCTAATCTTTTCTTAAGTGTTCTCAAGCCTTTGGCTGCAACTCTACCTTCTGGTACTGGGCTTCAGTTACCTGTGTGCTGTGGAAATATCTTTAAAAAAAGTTTTTCTTTCACCTGTTTTGACAGAAGTAATAATAATAACAATAAAGAGTGCCCACTTACCTTCTAAATGCCTTTTCTTCCTGTAGGTGTAGGAATAGGTTATCTATCAACTGTCATCCCTCTAAATGGGCTTGAGGTGAGTTTCTCCTGCACCTTTTCTTGCAGCAACCCCTCTCTGTATTCTCTTTTCTTTCCTACCCTTGTGCACATCATCTTGTTCAAGTAAACTGTCTGCCAAAATTTCAACCAGCAGATAGCAATTAGAACACAAAAGCAAAATAAACTACCACTGCTTGATGCTCTGCCATAGGCAGAAAAGTCAACAGAAAGTTACTTTAGCTGAAATTGATATTTAAAATATATTTCTATAAGACCATTTTTGCTGAAGGCTCCGAGACCACCTTCTTATTGACCACCCATAAGGCTTTAGCTGCACCTGACAGGTAGAGCAAGTTTCTAGAGGCTATTAAGTAAAGCAAAAATGACTAGACAAATTATTGCAATCTGCCTGAAAATCCAACAAACTGGGAAAAAAAAAACCAAACAAACAAACATAAATTGACCACTGAAGTCAACAGAAAGAATAACTTTCTACCAGCAAGATGTGAACTCCTCTCAAAGGGAGCTGGGAAGCATCTTCCTAAATCAACATGGGAGCACAGTTACTCAGGCAAACCTGAGTATTTCTCCCTTACTGATATAAGGGCATATTAGTAAATAATAATTAAAAAAGCAAAAGACAGACCAGCACAAGAAATTCAGAGATTAACAACAATTCCATTTAAAGGAAACCCTTTCCTGCCTGACTTGGGTATCTTTATACAAACACTGACTTCATGTAGATCTTCCTGGAGATACTGTCACCGCTAACAGGAAAAAGGTCTTACTCATTTTGTCATCTTCAAGTGAGTTTTTCATAGGTGGCCTGAGATAATACATGGTGTTTACTTAGGTAACATATGACAGGTAAGCAAGATTTGCTGCTAATTCCCCAATATTGATGTGCTGAAAGTGTTTTCTGCTGGAAACATAGGGGAGGAGCGTAAGGCTAAAGTTACCCATCTACTTGACTAATGGGAGCTGTTTACCTTGGTATCCCCTTCCACAGCTAGCCCTGCCTTCGCCAGCATCACCCTGACAGAGAGGAAACCAGTGTTAATGCATTAAATTGAACAGCGAGATTACATGGGCTGCCTCTCTGAGACAAAACATATTAACTACTGATAAATTCCACTTCTCTTCAAAATTAGAATTAAAAAGTCACAGCTAATACCTGCAGAAAACAAATTGCATCCCCAGAGCTATCCAGTACCTGTGCTTCGTCCACAGATGCCATTGAGAACCAAAGCCACAAGCAAGAAAGTAGATGGTATGAGCAGCTCTTTGACTTAGGGAGGGGAAGCAGGGACTCAGGGAGACAAAGTACTCCCAACGCCAGCCAAGGAACCTTTTCACATCACCTGTTTCCCTCAAATCCATCCCTCTTCTCACACCTAAAGGAGAAGTATACTCCTTCAGTGTAAATAGGGAGACAGAAAATCAAGAAGGAAAAAGAAAACCCAGACAAAACCAAAGCCCCAAAACGCAACTGATCTTATCACAAGCAATCAATCATCTTAAAGATCTCTTTGGGGGTGCTAAATTATCAGAGACAGCACCAGGGACAATCTACCATTTCTCCTCATGAATATTTTGGTGATTTCAGGAGTGGTCAGGTGTGCCAAGATCTGTCTTTCTGATCCGCTCCAAGGACTGCCCTCATTCTTCATTTGCTAGATCACATCTAAAACAGAAAAAATGCAGATTTCCATGGCAGCAGCAGGTGCTACCTGGATAGATCCGGGCTGGTGAGAGCACTCCTAATGTGGGAACACAGTGTTACACACACACACCCCCCCATTTCCCTCCAATATCATCAAAGCCTTTGCACAGCACCACTCGACACCACTGTGCTGGTGCAAACACAAAAAAACCACACTTTGAAAAAGCAAAATTATTTTTCTTCCCCTTTTTGTGTTTAGAATAATGGCTTTTCAACAAGCCAAATAGGAACCCGTGTTAATGTGTTTCCACGGGCAAAGCTTGAGAACACTGTAAATTGCCTTGCTTAATGGACTCGGGAATTCAGTTATCCATTCGGAAATTTCGGTCCTTTAAGCGAGACCAAATCAAATGGTTTAGTCCTCAGGAAGCACACAGACAGAGTTTCACAGCTCTGTGGGTATCATTATTTATGTCTGTTGAATTTGATGGAGCAAACACCTTTTGGAATGCAGGATCCGTCCCTCCGGCAGAAAGGCACCACCAACCCTCAGTACCCCAAGGGACTCTGCAGGCTCCCCATCCTTCAGGGCTCCACATAATTTTGATCAGCACAGAAAAACTAGTAAAGGACCAGCGGGCATCTGCATCTGGCTCTAAATGTAATGACCAACAGCTTGAGTGTGTTTTTAAGATATTCTAAAGAAATTCAATTCATTAGACTGTTTTCCCTTCCACAGGCAGGGAGTGGAGGAAGGATGGAGCTGGCCATTTCACACCACCACCCTGGGGACAGCCTGGTCCCCAGCTCAGACTGGCAGAGGGACACAGCCCCAGCCATCATCGCCCCCTGCCCAGGGCAGGATCCATCACCCCCCTGTGATGATGCTCATATGAGCCAGGGGTGAAAAAACTCAGTCTGCTGTGTCTGCCCTTGTGTTCAGAGCAAAACAGGGTCCAAAGGTGATGTTCATCTCTCTATTACATTTTTATATTTTATATCTATTTTTGAACCCATTAATTAAAATGGGAGCACAGACGTGGTCATTCTGGATGGGACCGGCTGCTGGCTCGGGTTTGGATTTTCTCAGCTCTGGGGATATTAGAAGATGATAGTATGAACTGGTGCCTGGGGAGGAGGGGGCTTCTTCCCAACCCCCTTGACTCATTGCTTTAATTGCTGAGACATAAGAGGAGATTTAACATCACATACTACCTCCAGCACACGGCGGGGCAGCTAGACACGTGCCAGCCCTGACTCCCAGCCCACCGCATCCCAACCGTGATTGTGCAAATAAATACATCTGAGATGCACAGAACCTGCCTGGTACCGAACACCACCCCAACCCTGCTCTCACCGAGGCTTTGGGATCCCACAGAACAAGGACATTTTGTTCTGCGTGCATGAATCTTATGAAGGAAGGAGTATAAATTAAGGAAAAAAAAAAATAAATAGGTAAACTAACATCCTTTGCAATTCATATAAAGTATAAAAGTTGCAAGAGAGCGCAGGTTCCAGGTCTGATTGCTGCTAATTTACAGAAATGTGCAAACATGGGCATATACATCCCCTTATGCCAGTAATAAAACATACATACCCACAGCTGGGACCTAAAGAAAAACTAAAACATACTGAAAATACTTAATTTTTTTTCCCCTCCTGTGTACCTTAACTGCTCAGAGGGATTTTTTTTTCCCCACTCAAAATTGAAATGAGAAGAAAAAATAAAAATCCCTTCTAGGATTAGATCCTGAAAGCCAGATTCCAGCTGGGAGCTCAGGCACCTGCAGAGCTGTATTTATAAATGAAAGCACTGACATGACTTTAAATACAGTGTCGTCAGAAACTTAATTATACAGCAGCAAGTCTCTAATTGGAAGTCACAGAGTAATATATTGGCTTTGTCATGTGATTTGACACTCTCCAAACTGCTTTCCCAGGGTTGTTTGTGTTATCTGTCCGGGGTTTGAACAGTGGTGTTTGTTTGCAGGCTGCAGTGGGATTAGCCCTATTTATCTTCACGGGCTTTGTTTTTCTTGAACACAGTCTCGATTTGCAGGGATTTGTTTCAGTGTGCCAGGAAAAGCCTCTGCTTTGCTTCACCCGGCCCAAGAAGGGTACCTCGGGTCCCCCCCCCCCCCAAAAAAAACCCACCGCATTCAAGCTGGCACAGGTATGTCCCACCAGCAAGATGAGCTCAGAAACACCGGCTTTGCCCCAAAAAACCCTTCAATGCTCCAACCCCTCCAAGCTTCATGGCATGGGGTTCCTCTTACCTCTGCAAACATGGGCTGAATAAGCATTGCCAGAGATCGGGAAGAAGAAGAAAAAAAACCAAAAAAAACCCCACAAAACACAGGCTGAAGAGAAATGGGCTGTTTAATATCCGCTTTACAGGGCCTGGGGAGCTAATTTCTTCCCCTCAATTACATTTTTGTGCCCCACACCCCGTATTGCGTGTTTTCATTCTACTTTATTAAACATGTTCTTCAGTAGCTTCTCCACTTTGCCTACCCTGGGGCTGCAGGATCCTCACCCGAGAGATCCTACAGCACTTCTGCAAAAACCAAGACTGAGAAAGGGGAGGGGGGCAAAAAAAATGAGATTTTCCTTGTTCAGATTTACCACCCAGTTCCTGATGGACTGAAAAAAACCACTTGTGCTCTGAGTCTGCCATCCTCAGTGTGGTACCCTTCACGTTTTAGCTTGGAGGTTGTCTCCTCCTCTTGTTTCCTACCAGTTGCACCACACAGCAGCCCTTGTCCTTGCCCTTGCACCCTTCAGCCACGTGGACTTCTTTAAAAACATTTTCATAGCTATTTATTGTGGGAGATTGTGTCTAAAGAAAGGTAGCCTAAAATTGTTTGGACACTTGTGGACACTTGGAATCGTGTTTCACCTTTAGTTTTTGGGAACCCACCCAGCGAGCAGGAGGTGGGATGGAGGAGAGGTGTGGGTGTGAGCGTGAAAGAAATGTCTAGAGGGAAGGAAACTCATGTTTAGAGGAAACACGTACCCAAGATAAATCAATTAGAAAGTTTTAAAAGCAGCATCATTTCACACTGAAACATTAAATTATTTCCAGAAATTAAAGTATTCTGTGAAAATTTGAAAGGTTATTTCAAACTTTAAGAAAGTAGTAAATGTTTCTAGAGAACAGCTCTGAAGAAAATACTTTAAGAATTAAAGGTACATCCTCAGTGACCCTTGTTTTCCACCTAGTCATGTTTTTATTTGGCTGAACTTCTGCAGATATAGCAACGTAACTTCCCTTTCCTCCTTGGGACGCTCTCTTGGCTGCTGAAATATTCTGTCTTAAAATACAGACACCAGCTTGCGAGCAGTTATTTCACTTTCCAAATCCCATTCTTTCTTTAAACTGAACGTGTATGATTTAAACAGCAGTTGGGTTCCCCTGGCTTGTGTTTTCTTAATCCAGGTATCCTTTTGGCATCACTGATATGTAGATACAAATATTCTAGTTGGGTCTCTCGCATTTGAAAATTATTTAATGCATCCCTCAGTCACACTGTACATCTCCAAGACTTCCCAATTAATTGAAAGAAAATCAAAATAATGCTAATCGCCCTTGTGTTATGCTCACATTTCATCCTCTAGTTGCTCAGCTTGACATACCTCCTGCCTGAGATGTCCTCCCCATGTCCCTCTCCCATTTGCCCTTCCTTTCCCCTCCTGTCCGGCTCCTCCAGCTGTGGAAGAGCCATAGGATCTCTCTGATCCAGCTGTGCTCCTGCTATTCCCCTAAGGCCCAGAGGCTGGTATCTGCGATGCCAAGTTTTGAAGCAGGAGATTACAGAACTGCAATTACTCGAGCTGGATGCTTCCAGCCTGACTGATTTGTTCTGTCATTAAAAAAAAAAAAAAAAAAAAAACCTCCTTGTTTCCAAACACAGTTGGGAGAGATATAAACACACAGCCCCTTGGCAGGGCTCCAGCCAGCATCAACGGCACTGTGCCGCACGCAGCATCGCAAGAGAGACTTTCCATGGCTCAAAAAAAAAACTATAACAATGAAATTGATATTACATCTAAAACCGGGGGTCATGAAAAGCCGAGACAATAAATCCACTCAACTTCATATAGCCTGAAGAAACGTGACCTTTTCCCTACCATTTATAACCCAGAAGACTGAAATGAGCACCCAATCCAATTACGTTTTAATTTTATTTACCTAATCTACCAGCAGATGGCCTTTAAATTTTCCTAATTTTGGAGATCTGCTCAGGCAGAACTGGCAGCACGACTCACGTCCCCCCGTAGGGAAGGGTTTGACGACAGCCCCACTCGAGCCGTCACTTGGTTATTGCCTTCCCAGGCCCTGGCTCATCAGACCCTTCCCTTATAATTAGATACATATATTTTCTTTGTCTCCCTATTGGATTATGAGGTATTTAAGGCAGGTATCATCTTTTTGAGCTATGACTGTACAGTATCTAACATAAGCAGAGTCTAACCCTTGGTTGGAGCTCCTAATCACCACGGTAATGAAAATATTTCATTTTCAGTAGAAATTGAAGAGTCAGTTCTTAATTAACTGGGGTACCCAAAGTATAAATACCTAAAGTATAGCAAAAATATGGTTAAAAAATGCATGGAATTTAAACGGAACACAATATGATTTTATAGTTTATGTATAAAATTTAATTATTGAATGAAGCCACGCTCCCTTTGTTGTGCCAGCTCCATCAACCACACGCTTACGGAAAGGCTCAAGCTCATGGATCCAACTGGAAACTTTTCCTTTTGTTTCCTTTTTTCCAGTTCTTTATGAACATTTTTGGATGGGATCCCTTGCCCCATTCCAAGAGGAAACACTCACTATAGCCAAGGGTAGGTCAGAAACACCCCCTGTGCCAGCTGCAGCATCTTGAGCAGCCTAAACCACCCACAACCTCATAGCATGCACTAACAACCCACTTAGCACTGGGCAGAAAATACTAAGTACCCAGAAGGAAACATGGCATCAACATTTGCTCACAATCCACTGGTTATTCTAGGCTTCATTTTCTTAACTGGGTATAGAGCAGAAGTGCCTCTCGAGGCCAAGGATGCACTTTTTTGATGCTTAATTGTTGAACTCACAAACTCTTTGCGGGCTTGAATCCCACTGATCTGGTTGTACCTGAACACCATGACTCAGTACTGAATTATTCCCAACCTGTCTCCGTTTCCTTGCAACTTCATCTCTTTAGTAAACTCTCTCGCAAAGTGCATTTGAAAGAGGGAAAACCACATAATTCATGGACAGATGGTGGCATAGGAGAATTGCATCTTCCTCCCCAATGCACTGATTTCCTTCCCCGGTCCTTGCTGCACAGAAGGCGGCAAAGCGCTCATAAAACAAGCAGCCAGGTGACAGCCCAAGGAATTGGGAATGAGCAACACAACTGGAAGAGCAACACAGCCCAGGGAAACACCAGGAGAGGGAGCCAAGCCTCCAAAACCTGTTGGCTTGGGGGGCTTGGGTTTTCTCTGCCCATTTAGCTGGTGTCAGATAGAAACAGGTAGGATTCAGGGAAGTTTATCCAAAACTAACACATTTTGTCTTGCACCGCAGCAAACACAGGTTGTTCTGGTACCACCCAAATGGAAGACATTTTGGGGTGGAGCCCAAGGGTCCCACTCCCATAAAAACCTTGTCTTGGTCCCTACTCGAGTCTGAGCCTTCCCCGTGTCCCTTTTTACCCATCAACTGCATCTATTGCCGAGGCCACACTCCCAGATTATTGCATGATGTGCCACAACACACCAAAGCCTGAGCACTCCAACCCCAGTGCATGGAGTTTCTCCTGAGGAAGGTGGGCTTCCTCATCATCGATGTAAAGCCCATACCCTCAGGGTAGAGGATGGTTCTCCTCTTTTCAGGAAACGCAAGAGCAGGGACAGTCAGGCACAGCCGCACACCAGCCTGCCCCACTGTTCAGACATTACTGCAATTTTCTGAAACACTGTGATTTTGTGGGAGGATAAGAGCATTGGCATCACCAGAAACTGAAAAGCTTCATCAGCCACCGCTGTTGGCAACGCTGCGTTTCCTCCTGTGGCTCAAAGCCATCTCATCGGCATGAGCCCACGGCTGGCTCTTTCAGCCCTTGACAGCAGGGCTCGTGGTAGCCTGCAACTATTGAAACTCAGTGAATAGCAGGATGTAAATTTTGGATTATTTATCGAATTCAAATCGGAACTTAGCTTCACAAATAAAGGCTACAGGATTTGGCTCTGTAGCAAATTTGGGAGTGCTCCTGAAAGATCCCCTTCCCATAGGAACAGCAAATAAAAGAAAAAATAATAGTTTATGTCAGCTGCTTAAAAAAAAAAAAAAGAAAAAAGGGAAAAAAAACCAAAACACAAAGCCACACACAAGGACCTTGAACTGCTAGCTGACAAGAGAGAATAAGAAACCAAGAAAACCCAAAAAAAAAAACCCCATCTTATTTGGTTGTTTATATGCAAACATGAAGATGAATTCATGTCTGTTCAGGACTAGACACCATCAGGAATATAATTTCTAAGTGATTTTATCCTTACCATTCGCCTCAGTTAATTTACATTGCTGTAGCAGCTAGAGAAAGGTTCACCATGCAAATAAGTTGGTACCTGTGTAGGATTGTAACATCCACCCTGAAATGACCTAGGAGTGCAGCTGAACTGTGTGGGGAGATGGGCCACACCACTAACAACACAGAATTACCCTTCCTTTTCCTGGAAATTACCCAGTGACTCCTGCACAGCATCCTATTTTCACAGCTGAGGTGTCACCTCCTGAGCATCAGCTTCCCAAGGCGGTGGGGTAAAGAAGTGCCCTCTCCACATTAAGTCTTTAAGTCTCCTTCCATCTTCAGAAACAAACCCCAGAAGCCTTTAAGCAACTTTAGAAGCTCATTTATTGCAAGAAAATTTGATCTGTAACTGAGCCACGAGGTACCAAAGGTGTGGGCCATCCTCATCTTTCGATGCTTTGACGAGCTTCTTCTCATCCCCACAGAAATGGGTTCCCAACATGTCCGAGTGTCCTCTTCCAGACAGCTCTCCCCTACCTGAGGAAGCCCAAATGCCTGTTGTGAGCACAGCCTGGCTGTGACAGTCATTGTCGGGGGGACACATCCACCCCACGACCAGGTCCACACAAGGCCATCTCCAGGGGCTGTTCAGCTGCACCGCAGAGGATGAGCAAATTCATCATCTTCCCCCCCCTCCTCTGCCCAACAGAGCCCGAGTGAAATGAAGTACCGTTACAAGTAAAATACACACACTTCAACAAATCCATATTTGCATAAACCTGTGTTTTTGCTCACTACAAAATGGAATATAGATTACTTGAAGACACTTTCCCCTTTTCCTTGCCTTTTAGCAGAGCAAAATATGATTTACATTCTGTTTGCAGGCAAATCAAGTGAAATGTTTAATTATAAATAGCACTTGTAAATGTAATCCTTTCAGCTGGAATATTTGTATAGTGGAAGTGAGAGAGACCTTAATAATGATTTCAGTTACAAAACTTAATTAGACCTGTTTCTCATTCCGGCTCAGGTCCCGTGCAATGCTCTGGTGTAAATTTGCACTTACTCAATGGGGCCATGAAACACCCAGAAACAAACCCTCGGTAGGTGAGAGGCACCAAAACTCCTCCAGCTCCAGCGACACTGTGAAAACTCACACCAGCTGAGGATCTATCCCCAAACAGATATAAGTGGTCCCTGGCAAAAATTAAAATTAGGCCCATTATTTTTATTTATGGAGAGCTGAAATACACACTTTCCAAAGCCAAGTCTGCATTCAGCAGATGAAATATTTGTATAACTTGCCACCAAGGTTACGGAAAGGTGGAGGAGAACGTATATCAATGTTGATAGAATTTTTTTCCCCCCCGCAGATATATTTACTGGGATAGTTCATCTTCTACAGTTAATAGAGTACAAGATATTATTTTTATGCTTGGTCTAATTGCTCAGACATCATGAGGTGCCACCAAGTTGGAAAGCGCCAACTCTGACCAATCAAGCTGCAGCCTCAAGGCCACCAAAAACTGCCAGATGATACAAAACTGGAATTAGAGATTAAAGATGACATTTAAGAGGCAAGAAAACTCCATGATAAAAAGCCGAAAACATTTCAATCAGGAGAGGTGGTTTTTTTACTCCACCTACTGTGCCAGGGCTTGGCCATCCAAGGGAATTTGAAGTGCAAACAACAAAAGAGAAAAGAAAAAACATTGTTTTGTACAGCTAGCTCTTTTTTTAAATTAACTTTTGAGGTTTGATCCATTTTTGAGAGTTCATTCCTCCTCTTTGCTCTTCGGGTGAAGCCCTCTGCCATCACAGCTCGATTATGGTAATGAATACGATATCATACACAGAATTATTCTGACATCAGGCTGAGAATAAATAGAAGCAGTGTTTGCATTAATTCTCTTTAAAAATAAGAGGCTCTTGTTTTTATGACACTGTCCCTTGTCAACAAGAACAAAAAAAGATGCTAAAAAAGAAAACAAATCTGAGTAAAAGCCAAACTGAATCCTTGCAGATCATTACAGGCTCCAGACATGAGCTGTGGGAGAGCCCGACTGCTTTGACTCATACATACACAAAAACTTCACCTGGGCAAGTAACTCCTGTGAGGTCCCACCTTGGTCTTTAAAGCGTGTCGTGAAAATTCACAAAGGGTAGGTGAATGGAAACTGCACAAAGATTTTTTTTTTAATTTGTTTTTTAAAGCCTAGTAATTCAAATTGAAATCAACATTGAACCTGGTTATTTCCAGAGAGGCTCAAGCACTCCTGAAAATCCAACTAGGCAAGTATCTTCACCTGGGACCACCCAGGTACTTCAGAAGTTCAAACCTTAATCCTCTTCCCTAATAAACCATTAGTGATGGAAGGCAGAGCAAGAGGCAAAACACCTCAGGCACTGGGGAAATCCAAATGGCCTGGGATTACAGACAGGTTTGTACCCGCCTGGGCAACAAACACTGTCCTAATCTTACCAAGTCCATGTGTCAGGGAGCAGTAGCACCCTAAGGCTCCTCTCCATCTCCTCTGAAGCGCCAGAGCTGTACGTGGCTTAACTATGAGCAGAAGGGAGATCCCCAGCCCTGACAGCATTCGTAGCCTAAAGGATAAACCCCACCATGAGCAACGCCTTGGGAACCTCTTCCTTGATTTTTAAGGGGAGGTATTTTAGACTCATACCTAAAGGCTTGAGATGTACAGATGTTTGCATTGTGCTAAAGCTATATTATACTAAAGAGCACGTGAAAGAGTAATAAGGATACACTGAATCAGAGGTACCTCATGATTTCACGAGATCTAAGACAACTTAAACCAAGGATGCCAAAACACCACCAACAGATTAATGTTACAAGTTAACTGAGGTCAGCTGCAGGTTCAGGTGCACCAACGCAACCACCTCATCAATGAGGGGTTTGCCCTGAAAAGCAGCCAACAAACACCTATGCACAGATCGTACCCCCAGCCCTTGGTCAAACAGAGGAGTAACGTCCTTAAGCCAACTGCCAACACATACCTCATGAAGGACAAAAGATATCAGGGCTTCGAAGCTTTGTTGAAGAAGGGACTAATACCTGTCAGCTTGGACAGGATTTAAACACCTCACAAAAGCACCCAACAGCTTCAGATACACATTTTTACTTTAACAAATGGAAAGCACAGGAGACAAGTACTACAAAAATAAAAAAAAAATAATAAAAATAATAAAAAAATATTGTTATTGTCCATTAGCCCAATGTATTTGTTAAGGAACCAGATGAGGACAGTAAAAGTAAACAGAGAGACATTTTAACATGCTGATTTGTAAATTAGGAAAAAATCTACCACACAGCAATTACACATTTGGTTAACTTTGGGGAGAAACTTCATCTTTTTATTAAGAAAAAGGAATGCAATTTTAACTTTGGCATGAAACAATTTATCCTGTACTTGGTATTTTTTTCTCTTTGTCAGTTTAATGCCTCAAAATTATTTATCTTATTATTTATCTCTCTGTTTGTTTTTGAAGGACATCTTTTTGTGCCTTCGAGCCACTTTATTCATTAGTTCTCTGGAGTTCATGTCCTATTTCATTATGTTTTAATCTTTACAGTTGTTAATTTGCATTTCATTTCCTGTTGTAGCAAAAAAAAAAAATTACTAACAAAAAAGTTATTGTAAATATTAATACAAGTCAACTGATAATCATCCAAGGAAGCATTTTTCAGCAATAACAATTACCTGTGTCTAAGGCAGAAAATAGCAATTCAAGCGGCTACAAAGACAAAACACTTTGAGTTGAGCACACAGTACCTTCTCAGAAGTGCAGACTGGGCCACCAGAAAACAGCACTTACAATTAACAATGACTTGAAAGAGAAACTGCCTGGAGAAAGAGCAAGACCCATTTGGTAACCAGATACCTAAAGCCCATCAGAAGTTGGGCTATTTTAGCCTCCCTGCAGCATCTAGTAAGTACGAGCAACTGCTTAACTAATACCATGACCACAACAACAACCTACAGAAACTTGGAAAAACCAAACCAAAAAAAAAAAAATAATCCTACGCTAGAAAAACCAACAGACCAGGCAGGTCAGGCTTCCGCAGCCACCCACTGCCTTTGCCACCAGCTCCACAGCTCCTGGAATTACACTACAGTAAGTTCAGCTTTTATTTTGGGTGGAACATGCTCAACTCAGCTTAAACAAAGAAAATCCTTTCAACTTACTCAGATCTGGACCACGATCATCCTGCAGGCTCTGAACTTTGCTTTGGTCACCCCAGGCTGCTCTGCAAGGATAGGTTTAAAAAAAAAAAAAAAAAAAAAAAAAGAAAAAAAAAAAAAAACACCACCCAACAGCAAATCCTCTCTCTCCCCCCACCTCAAAGACAGCTGCCTTGGCTCAAATAGATCATGTCATTTTGGAGGTGGGTAATTATCCTCGTTAGATAAATACAAGGCAGGCTTGTAAAAGGGTGTTAGTTTTAATAGAAGCAAGCACTTAGTGACTCAAAACGTGTGAGTAGAGAGCCCCAGCTTTGCCTGGCTCCCTAATTAACCTCCTGCAGGCACACAACGGGCTGCGGAGGAGTTACAGGGGAAGAGGACTGCAGGGGCTGCTCGTTACAAAACCTCCACGAAAGAGGAAAAGGAAGCTTGGGGACTGGGGTTTGAACTTGCCCTTTTGTCACTTGGCTCGTTGGCCTCCCTCAGACAAAGCCCCCGTTTTATCCCCCAGAGAACCCTACAAACCATGTTTCTTGGCTTGGTTATCATTACGTGTCCCCGGCACGTGGCTGCGGTACCAGTAAGGAAACGGTCACCGTGGAGCGGCGATAGCTGGGTTTTGAGCAGAGCCTATAAAAGCTGTGTCCAGACACTCAGCTCCCTGGTGTTTGCAAGAAGATTGCCTCTAACTCCTCTCACTTGTGCCTTCGTAAAAGCTCCAGTGACTTGCACCATCCTAAAGCCACTTCTCTGAGCAGTTATAGCTCCTGCCCATCTATCACAGCAACCTGCTCTCCTGACGTGCTGCACGCAGGTGAAGCCAGACAGCTGTATGGGCTTAACACTCATAAAAAAATAGATGAGGCTCTTTCCTTTATTGTTTTCCTCTCCAGTTCCTCAGCTCTTTAGTGTTTCCACAATTGTTTTGATAGGGACCAGCCCTCCACCACCCACCCAGCCCTGGGGGACCCTTTGCAGGTGATTTTCATTGGCAGCAGCCGACCAAAGGAGCTGTCGTTAGGGCAAAATGCCCTAATGAAACTTCTGAGGATCCTACAGGAGTGATCCTTGCAATAAAAAAATTAAGAGCTTCAACCTGGAAAATAGAGATGATGAGATCCTTGATGATAGAGCTGAGAGAATTTATTTTCATCATTAACTTAGAAAAGCCTTGGAGCTGACCTTTCAGATGTCCTCATGAAGCTCCTCCTTGCAGGAACAGGAGTCTGTTTCACAGGGTTTTCAACATTAAAATCCTCCTATGAATTTTTCCCCCATGTCTGGAAGGAAGAGAGAGGGAGGAGGTGAGCAACTTTAAAGGAGGAATGGTTGTCAACCCCACAGGGAAAACTGGTGCTGATGAATTCAAATAACGAAGCACCCAGGAATTAACTGGAATTTTGCAGCTGCAGATCTCCTGCTGAGCACAGTCTCAAATCTGCCACCTCCCTACAGACAATATTCCCCTCCCCCCCCCCAAAAAAAGGACATCTAGTTGTGCTGGATTCCCCCAGGGCTCATTATTTAGTGCTACAGCCTGCACCAAGGGCCGTCACCCAGCTCCATTTCCACCAGCCTTGTCCTGGGGGAGGCCATGTGGGCAGAATCTCAGCAGCTTGAGTGAGTTTTCACATCCCCTGAAGCAAATCCTCTGCTTCCCTCCTGTCCGGAGGAAGAGGCCAAATTCTGCTCCGGCTGGGTAAAGTCTGTAGCAACCTCTTTACAGTCACTTGAGTTTTGCTGGGTTTTAGAGTGATGTAGCTGGAAGCAGGGAGGCTTTAGCTGACGGATAAAAAAAAAGTTTGGCAGAGCCATCCCAGATTCTGCAGCAGCTGCCCTGATTCACAGGTGAGAAAAACACACAAGAAAAGTTGAACCAAAAATCGAAATGTATCGAACAAGATGAAGCAAGAACGAAAATAACAGGAGCCCCCATCCAAAGGTCAGGCAGCAGACAACGGCCTCAGCCCTGCTTTATGATCTCTAATCCAAGATGAGTTAATTCCTCTTCTCCCTCTTCCCAAGACCATTCAAGAAAAATTGGCACGAGGGATGATTTCGTAGCGTCATGCCCAGACACAGCACTGAGCAGGACGCCAAGGCCCCTGCTCCGACCAGCTTAAGTGTTAATCAAATGCACAACAACCGCCTTAATCACCCTCAGTTTTGCTTTCTTCCTGCCTTCCTTTCTTTTTTCCTCCCCATCAAATCTATTTCCATGGATCCTGAAAACCTTGGAAACAGCTTAGGTTTTTAAGCTGTTGAGACTACTCCCAATCCTTCTTACCCCCATCCATTTTCTTTCCTGCTGCCAAAATCCGTCCCTGCCTGGCTGCTGCCACTTCTCTTGTTGTTCACAGCAGGCTTTCCAAAGCGACTTTCCTAGGCTTGTACTGGGCTTAGTGGAGACCTGGATCATGACCAGTGCTCTGAAACACTACGGGAATCTCAACTCCAATAGATGTCTCCAACCATAACTTTGGTCACAAACAGCACCTATTTTATAATCATCATTAAATTCTCCTTTTTACTCTTCACTGCCATGACGCTCTCACAGTGCACAATTATAGCTAATCAGTAGCCTGTTCTTCTCAGGGTTAAACTTTAAGTGGTGCAGAAAAATGAATTCCCTTTGAACCAGGGCTTTTGACAGGCTGAGAGAGCTGGGGTTGTTCAGCCTAGAGAAGCGAAGGCTCCCAGGAGACCTTATAGCAGCCTTCCAGTACCTGAAGGGCGCCTAGAGGAGAGATGGGGTTGGACTCTTTATCAAGGAGTGGAGTGATAGACGAGGGGTAATGGTTTTAAACTGAAAGAGGGGAGATTTAGATATTAGGAAGGAATTCTTTCCTGTGTGGGTGGTGAGACACTGGAACAGGTTGCCCAGAGAAGCTGTGGCTGCCCCATCCCTGGAGGGGTTCAAGGCCAGGTTGGAGGGGGCTTTGAGCAACCTGGTCTGGTGGGAGGTGTCCCTGCCCAGGGCAGGGGGTAGGACTGGATGATCTTTAAGGTCCCTTCCAACCCAAACCATTCCATGGTTCTGTGATTCTAACCATCATCCCTTGAAGCTGGTGGAACAGTGTCCACGATCTTCAGCAGATGACGTGCTCACCGAGGTGGTAGGAAGTGGCTGCAGTTCCCTCCCCATCAATAACACATGGCTCGACTTTGGCTCGTGAAACCATCATTAGTAATGAGACATCAGAAAGTTTTTGATGAGTGAATGATAAAAGTAAACAGGACACAGTAATAATCAGGCTTTATTTATAGCCAGGTAAAACACCGCTGTTGTCGATTTTACAAAGTGACTTTGAGGGAACTTTTTAAAGGGGATATGGAGAACATTTCCCCCCCTCCCACTTGCAAACAACCGTAACCATTATTGATAGCATTTCTAAAATGGCAGGTACAGAGAAACAGAGACTGTTATTTTGTGTCAAAATTGTTTTATGGTGCCATATTTTTCCCTTGTTTAAGGCAGCACCACTCATTTACAGCATTAAACAATGTGATTTATGTACTTTAGCAGAGCTTACTACATTTAAATGTTTTAGGCATTTCATTTTTACAACATACCTTGTTCCAATACAATCAATGCGCTTTTTTCTTGGGCTGTGATAGGAATGCAGTTTGTGTTTTATAGCAAAATCAATGGAAGAATTAATGGGTGACGAACAAAGTAAATTGTAAAAAGTACAGAGGGGTTGTGAGATCTCTTTTGCTGTATCGATTCCATTAGCATTAGGTTGCCCGCTTGGACACAGTTTCGTATTTGACGTGCGACCAGCAGACTTCATACTCTGCTGAAGACAAAAACGGGTGAAGTTCAGCCCTGAAACAACTGTGCCAAAGTCATTGAGGTTAAAGCAAGAATGGACGCGAGCCAAGGCGGACGCCGAAACACAATGCACTTCGGAAGCAGCAGCCGTAAACATCAGATGGTCACAAACGAACGGTGCCACCCTGACTTTTATTAAAGGCTGTGAAACTTGAGAGATGACATTCTTGGCTTTTTTATACTGCTAGGTTATACGTTTTCTAATTAATTCGGAAAAATGACGAGAAGAGAACACTACTCCCAAGTTTTCTTGCTCACAGATGAAAAGCAACATTTTTTTTAAAATGCATGCAACCTAGATTTCTTGTTAGAGACATAAACAGGGAGGAGCTCGAGCAAGGTACAAGCAATGTAATCTGGAAAACATTTTTTTTTCTTTCCTTTGCTGTCTTTTCTTTCTTGAATTTTACTCTTCCTCTTGACAGGGGTACATGTGCTAGTGCCTGGAAATGCACCACCTCAAAAATTTCTGGAGTCTCTTTCCCCATCAGAGGCTCCTGGCAAAGTTAATGCAATGTCTACCTGTGAGCAGACGGCGAGACACCTCCTGCCCAACATAAGGTCACAGAATCACAGAATAATAGGGGTTGGAAGGGACCTCTGAGATCATCTAGTCCATTCCACCTGCCAGAGCAGGTTGCATAGGAACGTGTCCAGGTGGGGTCTGAATGTCTCCAGAGAAGGAGACTCCACCACCTCTCTGGGCAGCCTCTTCCAGGGCTCTGCCACCCTCAAAGGAAAGAAGTTCCTCCTCATGTTTAGGTGGAACTTCTTACATTCAAGTTTGTGCCCGTTACCTCTTCTCCTGTCACAGGGCACCACTGGAAAAAGACTGGCCCCATCTTCCTGACACCCATCCTTTGAGTATTTATAAGCATTGAAGGTCCTCATCCATGAGCCAGCACCCACTGCACGAGCGACACCAAGCAAGGGATGAGTTCACAGCTCCTGAGCTCTTCTTGGGTTCTCTTCTGTCTTTGCATCACTTCATCACCAGCAGCACATCCTACAGCCTCGTCCACGGCTTCCACGTCTGCAAAATTCAAGCTGCTCTCTGCAAAACTCAGCTTTACGGAAAACTAACAGATTTGCAGAAAACTAACAGCTTTGGATCAAACATGTTTGCAGACACCTTTCCAAGTGTCCTGCTAACTCTAATTATTACTTAGCACGCTGACTTATATTTCTGTTTCACAGCCTGTATCAACAAATTGTAATGATGACCTTCCACACTTAGAATTATCTATGATCTTTCTTATTCTGAATAACAGATTAGATGCATCTGTTCATTTTGCTGCATTACTTTTCAAAGCTATGACCCAATAAAGCAATTACTGTTCAAATCAGGCTCTAGATATCTTTCATAGCCAACAGTAAAGCATTCTGGGGTGCTGTAGCATCTGTTACTATTCTCATCTTCTCCCCTTCCTTTGGGAACATCCTTTTCATTTCCATAACTGTCAACAGGTTTTAATAGATCCCGGCAAAAAGGTCCAAGAATAGTAGTCTTGACACACATTTTCTGCAAGAATATTATCCTCCAAATGTTCAAAATCATCTTTACATGGCAACTTTTGTTCACTCTTTGTTATTTGAAGTCTGAAAGTTTATTGCTCTTCGAGATGTACTTGGAGCAAAAGAATTTAATTATACTCTATTTCAAAACAAATTGTTGATACAGACTCGAAGTGTCAGTAATTAGATAATTTCACAGTGCACATTCCATTATCACTGTCATACTTAATGACTATTTATTTGAAGAGTCCTTCTAGCATTGCAGCTACCCCAGTACTAAATATAATAATAGATGGTGTGATTGGTAAGGTTCACCCATTGCTCTCATATTTAAAGTAACGAGCTCTAGAGAAATTTCTACTCAAATGCGGAGATTTAGATGGCAACGATTAAAATGCTGGCCTTAATGAAATTGGTAATAAAATACTCATTGACTTCCCAGGGTTTAAATGTAATCAGTCCCTTGCAAGTTAAGATGATTAGTGACATAAACCAAGTATTAAATAAACAATTATTATGAGCTGTAGCCTGACTTAGAGTACCAAAAGGGCTAATGTAGAAAGACCCTGTTTATTCACTCATGGACCCCTTAAACCTGATTAAAAGAGCCTGCTACATACACTAAATCTGCATAAAGCACTCAGCAGAAAGCTTACAACCAGCAGCCCCTGACCTCTGCAGGTCCTGCCCATCTCCATATGCCTGGAGAAGGGGATGGGGTCCCCCAGCCATAGCGGGGAGGACACGGGGTGGGAGCAGAAGTCTTCCACCACATCCACCACGTCTTCCACCAGTTCCAGCACTGGGAGGGAAAGGGCAAACCCTGCCACGTCCCTGGGAAGGGTGCTGGTACACCAAAGTGAGCTTCTGCTGGACCGTGCCAGAGGGGCTGGGCAAGGGGCCAGATTTCCCCTCCCTGCTCCTGAGCTTCCCGCCCACTGCAGTCCTAACAGCACTAGGATTTTGGGTCATTATGCCATCAACTTCCAGTGGGTCATTTCTGGAGGAAAGCACAAAAAATTCCTCATTGCTTTCTAATTTAACCGAGGTAGGATTTTTAAAATTTTTCATTTTTCTGTCTTTTTTTTTTTTTAAGAGAGCAAGATATGCAGATAATATAATGAATTTTTTATGATTCTATTAAAATACTGCATAATTATCCATCTATATTTTTGTCATAATGGATTTTGATTCCTTTTTAAGTTGTTGACGATTTTAGATGCACAGACTACTGCTTAAACCACGCACCACCAGGCATAGTGATTGCCAATCTCATAGCACAGGATTTTATGATTGTGGTGTTATTCAGTAAGGCATGGGCTAAATTTAAGCTTGCTTAGTGAGGCTGCTTTGAGGAATCACCCACTGAAGTATCCATCAATATGCAGTGAGCTCAGCCTCTACCAGCTGGAGCACTCAAAGGAAAGCGCAAGCATCGTTACGGGGTAGATATTAAAGATGGTTAACTTTCAACACACTTAGTTTAGCAAAGTGTTGGGTAAATACAATTTTCTGCTAAGGAAAAAATACTGCTTTATTGGTGAAATGGCACGCTACATCTGGAAATTAGAGGGAGCTCCATAAAAAAGCTTTAATTTTGGCCCACTTACCGGGATGGAGGAAGAGTCAAGGTCTTTGTCCTAAAGAGACTGATTGAAGGAATATGTTGTTATTTATTAATAGTGAGATGCCTTTAACAACCACCAAGAAACACAGACAAGGAAAACACCCCCTACATTTTCAGATGTAACTCTTCAAAATGTATTAGGAGATGCTTTTGCCCAACGTGCCAAGAACTATCCTTTTTATTTGAAATTAGATATTAATTTGAGAAAAAGAGCTAATTTGCTTATATTTCTGGCCAATGGAAAATATAATGCCAAAATGTAGTAACATGGGGGATGGAGGCTCAACTCCTTAATACAGAGACAAGAGTTCTCCCAATAGCACCATAACATGTTCAGAAATTCACATTTTCAGTGGCTTTTGGCTTTGTTTTGGCTCATTGCATGGTCAAGAGCACGTGCTGCATCCAGTCCATCTCAGATGCCAGCTAATAACCCACACGATATCAGCAAAAATGTGTAATAACCAACTTCTCTCTGGTTTTACCTGAGCAACATCTTTGCTTCACCACTGATTCGTGCGGCACTTGCAGAGGGTCAATATCACTGAGCCTTCATCTCGTGATCCAGTTCAGTTGAGGCTGGTCAAGGGATTCAAAAGTGGCCAGGCAGGAGGTGAGGAAGGAAGGCAAAAAGTACAAGCTCATAACCCTTATTCCCTTTAAAAAATTAGGCCTGGAGGGAGAAAAAAAAAAAAAATTAAAATATAAAATACCCAAAGGAACATTACAATATCAGGTATCTGAATATGCAGAATGTCATCTGAAACCTCTTTTCCCTTAAGTAAAGAAACTGTCAGATAATGGCCAAATAAATCAGTCAGCGTTATCAGCCCCGGCTGCTGCCCGCGCCGGTGAAGTGCAGCGTAAGCTCTGCTCCAAGACTTATGAAGCACTCCCAAATTCAGATTGTTCTCCACGAGGCATGCTGAGATCTGGATATCATATTTCACTTTTTAATTAAAATATATTTCTCACTCCCGATCTACAGAAGGAAAAACAACATAAAAGTAATTGAGACTTCACGTTTCACATGTCAAATCATGATAGCTTTTCTTATTCACTGGCATGCCAAATAAGTACTTATAACAAGATTCACCATCAAAAGCAAGCTGCCTCCTTTCCAAGGATGACGGAATCAGGCTTAGATAAAATAGGAACCAGCTCATGCTCAAAATGAGTCTGGGTGTCAGGCTGCTGCACCTTTGCAAAGTCCTTCATCTCTCTAAAACCCGCCATACTTCATTATGGTATATGGTGAAATGCACCAGCCTCTCCAGGCATTTCACAAAAATCACCTACTAAAGCAGACAGTATTCAGAAATTAATGCCTTTAGTACCCAGGAGCACAACTGAGCCATATATTGCAGGCTGGAGTTTCAAGGTCTCATTCATCCTTCCCTGGTATCAAGTGTTTTGTTGTAGCCTTTTTGTTGTGGAGAGCTTTTATTTCTATGGGCTTCTCTGCCACTAATACACCGTTAAGAGGAAAGGCATAAAAAAAAAAGCCAACAAAGAGAAGAAAATTAAGTATTTTTGCTCTTGGAAGACGCTGCCGGTTGGGAGGGACACAAAACCACGGTGATGGGGAGTCTGCCTGATGTGCCTGATGGTGGAGGGTTGTGGTCCTCAGAGGGATGGACCTCATGGGGACCTGGCCAGAAAAAAAAAGGTTTAAATTTCCCTTTTATACAAACACATAAAAAAACATTAAAAATGAAGCTTCAACACATGGTTTTATTCTTATGGGGATTTTAACACCACTTCTAGTGCTGGGGGGGGGGGGGGGGGGGGGGGGGGCAGGATCTCTGCCGCCCTGGGATGATCTTTTCTTTTAAAACAGATAGCGCAAAACTTACTGCAATTTAAAATCTATCTGCCTCTGCCATGATGCCTCGTCAGCTGCAGAGGCAATTTGGCAATATATGCTGTATAAACTTAGAAAATACAGGACTGAATGGTGCAGAAATAATGATTACTGTAGAAAGATTTGGAAGAAACCTGGGATCAGCGTTGAGGAATGCCAAATTTGCCCATTACCTCAGCTTAATGGAGCACTTTCAAGTCTAAACAATTAATTTTCTGCAGATTTTCTATAGCTTCCTGAAGATCAGAGCACAAGCACGACCTCCCAACACCAACCCAATTTCCTTTTCATCATAGCTTTTCAATTAGTCTAGGTAGAGCAGGTACAGAAAATACAACACTTGCATCAATCCATATACCTTTGCAAAACTTTTCAAAAGCAAATAACTGGTCTCAAGGCTGGATAAATAGTAAAGGAGTGTTATTGTACCGCAGCTAAGACATTTGAAACCTTTTCAATTACTGTCATTAAATTTCCTTATTATTTTCATTTGTTAGTTCCACCTCGTTTTGGATCCATTCTTTTATTTCTACATTAAATCTGATTAGTTCAGAGCCACGACCTGAGCATGCCATGCCTCAAGCCCATGGGTAGCTGGGACATCAGACACAAAAGAGAAGTGGTTAGAAACCCCACGCTTAGAATGCTCTGTCTTGTATCAACCGAGAGGTTGTTACCGTAAATGCAAAACCAATGTGGCCTGACACTGGTGAAAGTTAGAAGACTAGGAGACATAAAACGCATGAGTTATTTTTTACATTAGGTAGCAAACTGAGTTCTCCTTTAACCACTTAATTACCTTTGGCTGACAGGAAAAAACATTGCTGTGAAAATTAGTATTATCTTTATTATGGATGTGTCCCTGAAGATGCTGATGCACTGACTTATATATCCACGTACGGGGCCTGGAAGCAATGAAATAATTCTACCTTGTGAGCAGATGCAAAGGTTTTGTACCATCGCCAAGGATTTATTACGTAGTTTAACGGTCATTACTTAGCATCATCTGCTCTCTTTATATATTCTCTATCACCGTACCCATTTTCCTCTTTCAGCCTTATTATCTTATGTATATGAACAAAGAATATAAAAGGGTGACGGGCAGTGGAAATATAAACCAGCCCTAACTGGCCACAGGCGAGCCAAGCTCAGCTCCCCTGAGCTCAGAACAGCCTCAGCGTAGGGCGTTTTGGGTATATGACACAATTTTGCTTAAAACAAAGCAGGATCTGCCTTGCCTTCCCTCTTTGATGGCACGTTCAGACACCTACATGCTTTTTTCCAGTGCCTCAGTTCCCCACCCATGAACCAAGGACAATATCCCTGCTGTTCTGCCAAGACCAAGCTCAGAGTTTCTGCAACTTTCTTTTTTTTCTATTATAAAGCAGACGTTACTGATGTTAGTGGCTGTCGTCCAGGCAAAGCATCCGTATTTTCACACGCTGGTCCTGGAGCACAGCTGGACATAAACACTGTGCACGTCCCCCCCCTTTCTTGGGAGGCTCCTTATACTCCAGAACTGATGTTGCCGGACAGGAGCGTGAGGCGAAAAAAAACCTCCTTCTTGCTGCTGAGATTGCAGGTCCCTGTGCGGAGAGCTGTGCCCAGCAGAGGAAATAGCAGCGAGCAGGATGTCTGCCCAGAGCAGGCTCTTTGCTCCAGCACTGGGATAAAGAAACGATCAGAACTATCTCCGGTAGCATCTGCTGCCACTGTACATAGAATAAATCATTAATATTTCAGAGGAGCAGGCTAGGTATTGCAGTGTTAGCAGTTACCTGCACATACACAAAATATCCTCTTCCAATATGCACTTTTCCAGCATCCCATCCATCCAAACACTGCAGTTAGTTTTAAAAGATGTGTTGCTCCCTCCCATTTTCAAAAACTATATGGCATTTCTATTGCTTTTAGACATATTAACAAAAACTTTAAACATTCCAGGACTCATAACTCATTTAGATACTGATTTCTGTATTTTTTTCAATGCAGCCTTCTCACAGCTATCCATAGACCTTCAGAATCTTTACTCCACTCTGGTGAGAGCCCCCTGCAGTGCTGCCTCCAGGTCTGGGGCCCCCAACATAAGGAGGACATGCACCTGTTGGAGAGGGACCAGAGGAGGCCATGGAGATGATCAAAGGGCTGGAGCACCTACAGGAAAGATGGGGACAGACTTTTTAGCAGGGCCTGTTGCGATAGGACATGGGGTAATGGTTTTAAACTAAAAGAGGGGAGATTTAGACTAGATAGGAGGAAGAAAATGTTTACTCTGAGGGTGGTGGAACACTGGCCCAGGTTGCCCAGAGAGGTGGTAGATGCTCCGTCCCTAGACACATTCAAGGCCAGGTTGGACGGGGCTTTGAGCAACCTGGTCTGGTAGAAGGTGTCCCTGCGCAGGGCAGGGGGGTTGGACTAGGTGATCTTTAAAGGTCCTTTCCAACCCAAACCATTCTATGATTCTATGAAAATATATCAGAAATAACTGTTCTGAAAATAGGTGGCCTTTTTGAACATCTCTACTCCAAACAGGTTGCACTGGCAAGAGCAAAAATTACATGGAAGTTTTCGGCTTCACTGTGGTGGCAGGGGGGGCTGTTCTTCACCATTATGGAGTTCCTGGCAGATACAAATACAACAGGATGACCAGTGAAACATACGTCTATTTGGGGCTGCATGTCCATTTTCTTGTATGCTCCAAAATCTACCTGGTCTATAATTCATAAAATTCAACAGGAATCATGCAGGAAAATTCCCAAAAATTTAACTATGCAAAAATACTGAAACAAACAAATAAGAAGAGCCTTTGACTTCCTCTGCCCAAGTAACATAGCTCAAAAGCTACTGACTGGCTACTTCCAGTGATTAAATTCCACAGTGCATTGACATTTGAGCACTTGGGTTACTTTCAGTTTAACCCACTTAGTTTCCTTCTAAAAATAAATCCTTAAATTGAGGCCATGCCCTAAGAGAAACCTGCATTAGGCTATAATCATAGTAATGTTAAAACCTACTTTCAGAAAGGTAGACTTCCCAGCACTGGGGACATACAGTCTAATTTACACTGCACCGATCAACAGGGAGTCTGAATTGAGATGTTTAATAAAATAAAATAAAAAAAAACCCCAAACCAGTATTGGTGGGAGAGATATTCACTGAACTGACCACAGAGGCGCCACTAATCCTGGACACAAAGGTTTTCCCAGGCTGTGCTGCCAGAAATGCATCCCTACGGCCACGTGAAGTCAAGTCAAAGCCACCAGCAGGCGGCCAGGTGGGAAGGATGAGCCACGCAAAGCCGACTGCAAAGTTGGGATCTGAAATTACTGATGGAATTTTTCACCCAAAGCCCATTATGGTAGGGTTAAAGAATATAAAATGTAATTTCTTTCACACATTTAAGCATGTAACCATGTGCTATCACTATAATCCCACTGTAATTTAAAAGTCAAATGTGTGGAAATGCTGCCTCAAAAACAAGCATCTTGGAGTGACCGACTAGGAAATGGCAGGAACGACATGGGAACCTCATCAAAAATTAGGTGTCAGATACATCCTTCTCAAAGCAGGCTTTTCAGGAAGCAGCAAGGTACCTCCCATCTCCCACCACTGAGCTGGAGCAGTGATCTTTGTACATTTACATTTTACCAGCTCTTATTTTTCAGTGAATTTCCAGGCCCTGCTCCAGAAGGACTAAAACCTTTCCTGGGTGTAGGATGTTCACAAGCACAAGGAACAGTCAGACTGAATTTTTAAAAAAAAACCTTTGAGATTTGGGGCAGCAGAAATAAAGACTCCTTGTGAATTCTGCATTATATCAACATGAGTGATAAAATACAAAGAGCTGTTGGGCAGAGAGCCCTCCACTCTTCTGCAGGCACCTCCATCCCACGTGCATGGGAGACCTTCCTCTGCCTTTCAGGGCCAGTCTGCCAGAGCTTCAAGCTAGACCAAGAGAGCTGTTTATTCTATGTGAGAAAACACATATAAATTTAATATAATAGATATAGTTTCACTGGAAAAAAAATAATTTGGAGCCTGATGCTCCTTTTTTCTGCTTGTCATTTCACTTCCTGAAAAATTAGCCGTTGTCAGTCTTAAGTATGTATCCCTGAGTGACATTTTCTTGCTAACATTGAGAGGCCATATGTGAGGGTGGGTGTGGAGTTACAAGATTTCCTTCCCCAGATGAATTCATTCAATGCAACTTTGCTGAAATGTCACTGGAACAACACTAAAAACAGGCTCAGGGTTCTTCTCCTGGTCTGCATAGTATTGAGCATTTCCATGTCTACAGGGGAAAGTCTTTTGCTGAACAAAAGGCTTTGAAATTCAGCTTGCAAGGACCATTTGACCAAAGAGTCTCTGCAGGCCCATGAAGGTGAGGTGATAGCTTTGTGAAGAAGCAAACACCACCATCTCCTGAACCTGTCACCTGTGGGACATCTACAACTTCTCTGGGCAACCTGTGCCAGTGTCTCACCACCCTCACAGTAAAGAATTTCTTCCTAATATCTAAAGATTTTAAACAGCACAGGTCCCAGCACCGATCCCTGAGGAACGCCACTCATCACTGGTCTCCACTTGGACATCGACCATCCAGCCAATTTTCTTACCCACCAAGGGGTCCATCCATCAAGGCATCTCCCCAGTTTGGAGACAAGGATGTCATGCGGGAGAGTGTTAAATGCTTTGCACAAGTCCAGGAGGGTTGAGTTGCTCAAGAGCCCTTATATTACCCTTCCTCTAAAAAACATCTGGTGAGGAGCAGGACACTTCTTCCTTTTGCAATTCATTTGGATTTTTTAATTTGATGCTGCTGTGGAAAGGTAAATGCAGCCTCAGTTACCTGTTGTGCTGTTCTCCCATTGCTTGTAGGATCTCTGCAACCATGGACTTTGGTCATCACCAGGCACTGGTGTGCCCATGAGCTGGTTGTTCCCCTGGCTCTGCCAGGTGTCCTTCTCTCCAAAACCTGCAGAAACAGTCGCGGCTGAAGTTCAGCCTGTGACAGCAAGTTCTCACACGGTGACCTGGGTCACTGTTGAGCCTATTGCATTAGAACTGAAATTAAAAGGGGAAAAAAACAGAGATTAGTCTGAAATAAAAGCATAACTAAATGGTGTGTGGAAACTAAATTGCCGTATCACAGCTTAGTGCCCAGCCCAGATCTGGGTATTATCAGCACTTATGATACAACAAGCCATTGACTCATCAGTGGCATGACAGTTAACGGCTCTGCTGACAAGCATAAATCTATTCCACCACTATTTTGTATTATTAATTAGGAGAGGGGGGGAACTGCATTTGCAGCACATACAAGTGGCTCATCTCCTGCCTAATGTGAAAGGTTTTATTTGGCTTGAAAAATCATCTCTTTAAACTGTGCATCAAGGTCATAACACATGGGCAGTTTCATTCACCGTGGCATTTTGATGGTGGCTGCGCAAGTTGTGGGCTTACATGCCGTGTCGTTATTTCCCACACATCAGCCAGAGAAGCAAATAAACTTTTGATTCATAATGGGAATACAATGGCAGCAAGCTGAAAGCCTGCCCTGAACAGCTCTAATTAAAGGTATTAGGAGTTAAGGTACAAGCCTGCAGACGGATAGCAATATAAATCTACACGGTCTCTACAGAAATATTTATCACTATCCCCCAATATTGCTACCCATGTATGTATTTGATCAATATTCAGCATTGCCTCCACTTTGCCCGAAGTCCATGCAATATGCTAAATTAGCTTTTTCTATTACCGTACCAAAGGTATGTTTGAAATTGAACATCACAATAATTTAGCTGAAATTACAGGCAGACCAGGTCTGTCTTGATCAGTTTGCAAACCCCTCTACATTAATCATATTAAAGACATTACAGATGAACAAATCAGCAACGCAGGCAGAAAACTGGCTGCCTTGGAGAAAAGTCCTCACGTGCTCCTGACGCTGGAGACGCAGGGATGCTGCTGCAGATGGCCATGCTACCACATCACCCACCATACTCGTCCCCTTCCCCAGCCTCCCACCACCCAGAGGTGTTTCACCATCACCAACAATGTTCACCATCACCAAATCATCACCCAGATGCTGAGGGCTGGTCGCAGTGACACCCACACTAGGTGTTTTGGCTTGATTTGGAAACACCAGGATTTCCCCCCAGATCATGCACCAATTAATTTTCCAGATATCTGTCAACAGTGAAAATGTGTGGCATTGTGCAGATGGCTTGAGATGTGCAGCAGGACTGGTTAGCTCAGACTCCACGTGCCAGTACACCAAACAACATGGACATGGGTCACTGGAAGTGCCGGCAGCAGAAGCTTCCATGCAACCAGCTGAACTTAGGCACCCACAAAGGATGGGGTAGACCCATCCAATGCCATTCCTGACCCCAACAGGTGTTTGGCTCCTGATTTTGTTCTTTGCTAAGAATGGAGCTCTTGTCTTTGTCTTCTCTGGCTCTTCCACCCTTTGCTGCCCACCAGCCCCTCCTCGTTGACCTCAGACATTTATTGTTCAGTAGCAATTTCTCCTTTTCTTTCGGAGACTTCTTTTTGCTTGGGATCTTTCTTTCTGATTTTGACAATTTTTAAATTATGTCCTTAAAATAAACCTTACAATCAGCAATATATAAATTATAATTTCCTTCTCCACATGCTTCAACTATTATCTTAATCAAGCAATCATATCACTTCACATATAGCCCCTCATTATCCAAGTCGTGCCCTGTTTGTATTATACCATCCTTATCTGATGGCACACCAAAACCATCTGGCAAATACTCAGAGATAACGTGATCCCAAGCCCTCAAATATCTTCCAGCTCTTTGGTGCTGCAAGAACTGATTTCTATGTAAAGCATTAGATCTCCAGGTGATAAGATGGCTTTCTTTTCATGTCTACCACATTATCTGACTTTTTAAACAAGATCCACAAAAAGGGAAGTATCACTCTGCTAAATGCCAGGTGACCCAGGGTACCACTTCATCTTCAAAAGGAAACTCTCTGGAATCAAAAGGTCTTCGCTGGGAACACTTGAAAAGTGAAGTTGGCAACATTTGGACTGTTGTCGGAGACATTTCTAAAAGTATAAATTCCCCATGGAATGGCCATGCGTCTGCCTGGGACATGGTCCTTCAGCTCAGAAGTACCTTTAGCAGCAAGCACAGAATGGAATACCTGACCCATGCAACACAGACTCCTCCCTCTGCAATCCCACCCAACCCCTCAGCCAGCAGCGGAGCTGGTGAGACTTTTCCACCCAACCACCACCCAGGAAGAACATTTTTAACATGGAAACACCCCATTTGTATGCTTGGAGCCAGCCCACCCGCTCACCCAACACCCGGCCTCCCTCTATGCATTATTAATGAACAACATCAGTCTCCAGTTTGCAGTCAGCTAATTTGTTCCCACAATCATGATTCCAAATATCACATGAATAATTCAGCAAGTTATTTTAACTGTAGTTAGATAAGCCCGGTAGCCATTATAAATTTAAATAAATTATTCTTTTCTCACACATGAAGGTGCAAAGGCAGAGCACCTTGTCAGGTGAGATACACCTCTCTGCATCTCAGGTAACACATATGGTACTCGGTGACTCAAAGCCACATGAAAGTGTGCCCTGAAGAGCCCCTCTCTGGTCTGAGGGAGGGAAAGGGGGAGCCAGCCCTGGCCACCAGCCCTGCCCCATGCCAGGGGGCATTTGAGTCACCATGAGTGTCTCAGACGTGTGGCAGCGAGATTTCAGTGTCACGAATGTCCCGAGTTGAATGATGAGGAGAGGCTTGGCTTGGTCCTACCCCTCAGGAGCTATTGGTTTTCGCTCAGACACCTTATTTCCTTTACAGAAGCCAAACACCTTCATCTCTCACTCACTCCACTCCTTTGAAAGAGCAATTTTGCAGTAACTCAAGACTTCAGGTGTATCTGCTCCCTTGGGCTTCTCATCACAGGGTCCCTTTGGGGGCTTTGAAATTCTTCCTTCTCCCGCATCTTGGAGAAACAACAAGGCGCGCTGTTGCCAGCACCCCAGGACTACAAAAGGAGAGGAATGGCCAGGAGGTCTTCTGTCGCCGTCACTGCTCGCTTTGGTCATGGGGACTCACCTTGCTCTAGGGAAGAGGAATAGAATCATAGAACAGTTAGAGTTGGAAGGGACCTTAAAAATCATCCAGTGCCACCCCCTGCCCTGGGCAGGGACACCTCCCACCAGACCAGGTTGCGCCAAGCCCCATTAAACTTGGCCTTGAACCCCTCCAGGGATGGGCCAGCCACAGCTTCTCTGGGCAATAGCTCCATGTGACCCCAAATTTCTTCATTCCTATGAGGCTTAGCCTCCCCCACCAGAAACCAACAGAAGAGGATGAGATACTGCAAAAAAAAAAAAACAAAAAAAAACCACCCCAATGCACAAACAGCCCACGTGAAGCAGCTGTTATAAGCACCGATTTTGTAAAAGTAACCTCAGTGGAAAGTGACAGTCCGCGGACGTAAATCGTTCCTGACTTTCGACATGCTGCGTGAGGAACACCCTTGTGCTGACACACAGAGTCGTGTGAGGGGATGTCACGGCACGCTGGCAACTGGTTTTTGCAGCAAAGCCACAAAGCTGTTGTCTTCATCACAGCAGGATGACAGTAAACAACTGTAAATAATATATAGGAAATCTAATTTTAGGAGGCGGAGAAAAGAAATTACAGTACCAGTTTTAGTTTAAATTGCTGGTATGAGAATTTTTTTCAAGGAATGCAGCTGAAGGTGCAGGATGTTACTGAACAGTAGAGTGAGGTTTATAATTAACAACAGGAGAAAAATTGCAAGAATATCAAACCTTGCATTTTCCGGGATTAAGGCAGTCGCAGACTATTAGGGATTAGGATCAGATACTGGGAGGCAGAAGTAGATGATCTCAAATCTGCCTGTGATGTGGCTCTTCCAGCATCTGGTATCCACCACCGTATGAAACACAGGAATCAGACTCCACGAGGGCTGGAGCGCAGTCACTCAGGCGATTTTTAACATCCTTCCCTCTGCACGGATGCCACTACCTATGGGTGAAAGATGTATAGCTCCTTAATATCACAGATCTAAAGAAGGAGTTTAAAATTAAATTGGTACAAGTACAGAAGGAGTTTACTTTCAAATATTGCTTAGGAGGCATAAAGAATAAAAAGGTATTTTTCAGTCTAGTTTTCCAATCTGTTTTTTTTTAATAAAAAAAGCAACAAAGGATATGAAATCTCTGTGAAAGGGAGGCAGCCTGTGGGCTGGGATTATTCTGATTTCTGAAGCAAATACAGAATTTGAGCTGCCTCCTATCTGTGGGCTACACAGACAGATTCAATAACCTGAAAAATGATGGACTTTTCCTTTCATGTTCCTTGCTACATGCAATACGTGGCAGATACACACTCACATCAATCACGGCAGTAATTTTCCTTAACATATCTTTTCAAGTGGACAGTGTAGGGCTCTGCCTTCTCAGTGAGGGGCATTTCTAGGGTCAATACATCACTCTGCAAGGAGGTCCCAGTGCCAGACCGGTATGGCCCCCAGTGCTGGGTGATCTCAGTCGGCTTCAAATGGAATTAAGAGCCAACACCATACATATCCGAGCTGGAAAAAACACTTATGCCTCTGTAAAAACAGGAAATGTGCAAGGGAATGAATCAGTCACAGCCATCCTACAGACAGAGGGGCACATGAACACTTATAGATGTTTTCTGATCCTTCCTGGAAACTCTCATTTTCCCAGCCCTTTATTTTTGTCCTTCTTCAAATGCCTTTTTCCTGCCACTGTCACCTTCCAGCTCCCATCTTTGTGATTCTTTTCTCACCTAGGTATGCCCTTCCCTAAATTCCCCTCCCTCCTTTCCTGCCCCTCCTTATCCATAACTTTCTCTCCCAAGATACTTCGGTTCCCTACGCCTGCCCCAGGAGAGCTGAGAAGTGGGACATCATTTTTGACCTTGTTCTCTACTTCAGCACCCATTTTATCCTTCCCCTGTCCCTGCCTCAACTCACAACTGTATTTAATATTGCTGAGCTCCCTCATCTTCACTTTCTTGAGGCACTGGATCCAAAATTTTCCCTTCCTTCCTGCAGTGTTGAAGACAGAGGTACCCCAAAGTGCAAGGCGCTCTGTTAGCAAACCCCATAGCACCCTAGGGATAGAAATGGGGGTGAGGAATTCAAAACAGGGTGCCTGTGTCCCCACAGGACAGTAGGCAGAAGCAGGAGCTGAGGTTTTACCTGAATCCTGCCAGGGACTCACTGCGCAGAGCGAATCCCTTGGATCGAAAATGAATCTCAGACCCCGGCAGACTATTGCAAGACTCAGTTAATAAATATTAGTGAAACGCAGAGATCCCTGGATGAAAACTGTAGTGGAGGTGTAGACTGCCACGTTTCATTAATTTCTTATTATCTTATAAGGGCTTCACTGGAGCCTGGAGGACTGCATGAATAGTGCATGAATCTGAAGAGCTTGCTGTCATCCTCACCTTCAACTTGAAAATGTGGCTTCTGGGAATCCGGACTTGAAGGGTCCTTTGGCTGAGGATGGCAAACATGCCCAGGAGCTGACCCCATGTGTTAAGAGGGGGCTGGCCTCTCACGCTCTTTTGGAGTTCAGCAAAATGTAAATAAATCACATTTCATTAAGAGGAAAACCCTTCCCGAAGGTGGAGCGAGCGTGTTGGAGTGATGCAGGGAAGTGATGGACTGTGGAGGTAAAGCAGGAATGGACACGAACAAGGTAGGAGGTGGCAGGAGAGAAAGGATGCTGCTTTTCAGAGGATACTCCAGTAGGCAGCGAAGCAGACAGTGTCCAGCACCTCCAGGCTCTCCAGCACCCATGAAAGATTTCTTCTCTCTTCTCACTGAGAAAGAAAGGCTCCCAGCTACCAGAGGAACTCACTAAGATTGGGGTTTTCCTCTTATAGGAAACATGCTTAGCCTATGGATCGGATGGGATCTGGTAGGAAACACAACGCTGACACAATTGGTGATGCAGCAGTGAGCAATTAAGTGATCTCTGTTACTGCTTTGCAGGGGCTTTCAAACTACTCCTCTAATCAGTGCAAGGGAACTCTTAATCTGTTTGTAAGCACTTTCACCACGTTATTTTACAGGAAAATTATATCTCTTTTGTTTAGCTCAGCAGTTTGAAAGTTCATATGGCTGAAACATAGCAACATCTCTCACCCAGAGAGATAGTAGCAACCAGGTTCTGAAAACAACATTTTAAATCACCATGGCATTTATTTTCTAAGGATAATAGTACTGGTATCAGCTAATTTGCTATGGAACACAGTGCTATTGTGCCATTTGCGTGGAGAGTGTGAGGAGACCCATGTGTCAGCCATTTAACCTCACATTCCCGCCAGCTCCAGCGTAGTTCTGGTACCCAAACCCACACCTACACACATTGAGCACCTTGTGTGCTTTACAGGTGAAGCCCAACTACCTGGAGGATGTGGGTCTTCAGCTGACCCAAACAAGAATTCTGGGCAGTGGGTGAAAAACACCAAATCACAGATTCTGGCTTTGGCCATTCTTGGCACTGAACGTTTTCTTACCTATAATTTAAAAATTTATCATGTCAGAGATACTCTGCTGCTTATTCCTAAATACAATCTGATTCTTACCCCTCTCTGTTCTCAACTGGTGATCTGAGCAGACGGGCAAGACTTTAGAAACCATCATGAAAATGCCAGCTGCTATCCCAGAAATGGAACTTGTAATTGTTGGGCATCCCTTATCTCAATCCCCCAGTGCAGTTAACCAAACTAGTCAATGCTGTGGCTCTTGAAGAAATACTATTATGGAAGCAAAACTGTTTGGTATGTCAGGCTGATGGTCTCTGACGTTCAGACAGCAGACCCTGAGCAGCTCCCACCAGTGAGAAGGCCATGAGAGCAACAGTTTGCTATAGCAAAGGGATGCTATAGCTCTGCTGTGCTCATTCCAGCCAGAAACATGTGTACATCCCACTACATAAGGCCCTTTCAGATGTTAATGACTCAAAAATCACAGAGCTGGTCTTGGTTAAAAGCCTTTTGGTGTTGCCCTCCCTCACTTCACTGCCTGCTGCTGCTCAGCCTCGGGTGTTGTTTTGGCACTAATGTTGGCCTTGTACTGCAGGACAAAGATTTAGGGGTTTAATAAATCCGGGGGCTCCTGTACAGACATTGATGAAGTTCACATTAGCAACAAGGACGAAACTTTCATTTTCCTCCAAAACCATAGGTTCTCACGACCCTAAAAGAAGATCTACTGGGTGCCAGGAAAGAGCACCCACCCCAAGAGAAAGCACCGCCCGATGGCATCCACCAGCCAGGCTACAGTGCCAGCCAGAGCCCTCAACTCTGCCCCAGTGACTTTACATCGACTTTGGCACACACGGGATGAACTTGGTGCCGTTTGCTTTCCCCGCCGACATTGAAATAACTTTGCTGTAAGCAACCCACAGAACCCCCCGTGCTCCATTTACCTCCCCCGGAACAGAAAGACTGCACAAAGCACTTTTCTCCATCCAAACATATCATGGAGATGCAGTAAGCATCTTTGCTTCCTAATTGAAATCATACATCACTTACTTAAGTGATACTAAATCAGACGCAAACAGCACCGGCAATTCAAGCATTAATAACCAGTTCCCCACTCCAGAGACAACAGGTCCTCTGCCAGCATAAACCTCCTGGCTTCCCATGAAGCCAGCCCCAACCCTGCTCCTGCCACCCTGTCCCAATGGGCACATCGGTCCCACAGGCAAATCTTTGCTTCGGTTGTCATATGTATCTTAATTTTAAACCCATTTAAATTTTTTAAACGGGTCGCTGTAACAGGGAGGTTGAATTTTGCAGCAGTGGCACCCATGTTGGAGAAGACCCAGCACCCATCCTTAGTCTCCCCAACCACATTTTGCCCCACCTCTCTACCTCAGCCAGTGGAAGGTGCTGGGAGATGGCTGGAGCTGAGCCGTGCCTCCTGTGGGACCAGAAGAATGGGGCAAGGGCACATAGAATTGATTCATAAAATTATCTAGGTTGGAAGGGACCTTTCAGATAATTGACTCCAAACATCTCCGCTTGCTTTTCCCCAGAGCCAGGGACTGCACAACCCCCTCCCACCAGCCCCAGGGCAGAGCAGACCAAGGCCACCTCGATCGAACATCTTGTGAAGGCAAACTACAGCCCACCCCAGCAACCTCCTGCCCAGGGGACAGAGCTGTCCCAGCTCCCTGTCCCATGTTAACCCCAGCCCCGCAAGTCACATCACCTCTGAGGCAACTGTGACTTGCAGGAGCCATTCAAGATATTTTTATCCGGGCCAATGATCTGACCCATAGCTCTTGGAAGCAACAACTGACTTCATTTCATTGCTAAAAAAAAAAAAAAAAAATTATTACAATGGATTTTTAACTCTGCTTGTGGTAAAAATACTCTTTTGTGGGAATCAGAAATAAGCTCTAACTCAGCTTTCAATGTGCCGCTTTTGACAGATACATGTTCCTGCTCTGCACAAAAGCTCCATAGCTTTAAACATGAAGAAAAAAATCATCTCAGTCCCATAAAAAGCTTTTGCATTACTTTCCCCATTAATTCAACATCTTATACCCCAGCAAAAAGGGGAGCCCTGCACGTGGTTGTGAACGTAGCTGAGCTAATATGCAGAAAGCAGTTAATTTAACAAACTTTTCCTCTTCAAAGAGGCCATCTTGGACCTCGGCTGATGCTGCTGGAAGAGCTGCCAGTGGGAAATGGAGAGTTAACACCACTGAGCTCTCTCCTCTCTCTCCCTATTAAGCTCTGCTAATAAAGATGCCTTTTTAGTTTACCTGTCCTGCGTGGCTCTCCTCTGCTCAAGCCCCATGTCAATAATAATAATAATTATGCATAATCTCTGTCAATTAACTAATTCACAAGACTATTCAAATGGCCTTACGAGCTGAAACGCAATTTTCTCATTACCGAACCCACTCGACTGTCCTCCTCCTATGCCAGAGGAAAACCCACTGCCTAACTTCATCTCCACTTCCGAAACAAGGTGGTTTTTCCCTTACTTTGATTTTCATTTCCCATTCAGCTATTAGAAGAAACCCATTCATCAAAGCTATAGGTTTTCCCTCTGAAAACCTTCAGCGTTTAAAAGCTTTTGACTGAAATATAACATATTAATGGAAGCCGTGATTGCACAGCCCTCTGCTGACCTTCCATAGGCTGAAATTGCTTATTTTGCTAAATTTATTTGCCACCCATTTATCAATCTAAATCTAAGGTGGTTTTAAAGGTCATAAACCAAACAGCCACTGAAATATGATTAAAGAATATGGAAATAAATTACAAACTCATAATGTTATCCCTTCCTGTGACTTAGTGGCGGGAGCTTGGATGAAGTATGGGAACTTGTTTAACATCTTATGTATTTGGGGATTCATCCACCTCCGGAGGGTTGCTCGAGCTCCGTTAATTCAGAGTGTGCTGCTTTGTGCCTGCTGAAAGGAGGATTATAGGAAGCAAACTCTGGGTCAGAAGCAGACAAAGAAAAGGCTTTAAGTTTCCTTGGAGGGAGAAGTCTCTCCTTGGTGACCAGACAGCATTTATTAACAGGGGTTAACATTGTGCCGAGAAGTTCCTTCCCATTGAATAAGCAGCGCAGTCGTTAACATGCACCATTCCCAGACCGCCTCCAAAATAATTAATCGAGCATTAAACTGCCTTAACACTGCAGGATTAGCACCGAACCCACTGAAGGTTATAGGAAAACCGAGCAAATCTCTATATTTTCTGTCCGGAGGACAGAAGGTGAATCTTAGCGTGAAGTTTTGAGGCATGTAGAGTGAATTTGGGTACGGTAAAATAAGGGGGTATGGAAAGAATTCAGTGGTGAACACCAGGGAGGTGGAGTTTGTGCACAGCTGAAGCTGGGGAGAAGAAGCCTCACCAAACGAGCTGCTTGAGGAGCATCGGAGGCAGCGTTGGGTCTTAGCGCTTGTTGGGGAGGAATTAGATATAATCACAACAGCAGTGGCCACACTCTTCTCCAGCTGCTACCCAGCCCCTATCCATCAGATGCTCCTACCACCAGCTATGGAAACCAAGGGATAGCACAGGCATCTCTGCCCAGGTCCTGCCCTGGCTTCTTCACACCGAGTCAGACCAAGGAACACACACAGAGCCAAAATCTCCCTCTCCAAGATGTATGAAAAATTAACCAGCAAATTATATTGGCCGTAAAAACAAGCTGCCTGCTCAGAATTAGGCATTAATACCTACATGTCATCGCAACAATTTTGACTTTATTACCAGAAGCTTCAGTGAAATGACTGCGCAGCCACTGGTGAATTTTAATTCTTGATGAACCTGTAACTGCTTTGCCCAGCAGACCCTGGGAAGCGCACAGGGCGAATGTCTGCTTCCCTGCAAAAATCAAACACTGGCTCCAGAAACACGGTGCCATTTTTGCTCAATATCAATTGATCTCCCAGGGAACATTTTTCCACGTAACAAAAAAAGAACACTTTCATATTTTAATTTTTTTTTTTCCCCAAAGCAGATTTACAAAGAAAGACCTCCAGATATCTCTGGCAGGAGCATTGCAGGTAGCGCTGGAGAATGATGCAGCCTGAGGTGCAAAATATGCACGGCGCAGTTCCCGAGCTGTGATCACTTCTAGCTGTTGGTTTTGGTGCCTTTTTTTCTCCAGTCTAAATTGGTTAATGAATTATTAATAAAAGAGAGACGTGCATAGCAGAGAGAGGCTGTTTTATAAAGACCTCTTTAGAGACAACAGGATGAAGATAAAAATAAGCAAGGCAGTAAAAAGGCAAGATGAAAGCAACCAGCAGCCTTGTGAGTGTATTAGAAGTAACAATAAACCCAGCAGAGGAAGAGGAAGGCTGACACAGCCCCTGCAAGGGTGCTGCATAGATGGGTTGTTGGAAAAAAAAAAAAAAAAAAATGTATGTACCCAATACACTCTTGCAGCCAGAAATACAACCTTGCACATCAGAGCAATGATATTAAAAATGTGCACACATGCAATCTTCGGGTTGTTTTATCTCTGGGTTTACTCCAAGGCAAAGAATCCAAAGATAAAATAAAGGGTGTGAAAGGTGGCTAATAGCAATTAAGAAAAACAACAGGGTTTGTGGCTCGGTTAAAAAAACCTATCTTTTCTCCTCCTTCTCATCTAAACAAGCAGCTCTGCCAGAGCCAGCGTGGCTCCTGTTTGCCTTCCAAAGCCCCAGCTTTGGGGAAGCTTTTTGCTCACCTGCAGCATCCCTGTGAGCTGATCCCTCTCCTCTGCAGATTCCCTGGCGCTTAGCGAGGAGCTGAGGTAACGCTCCAGCCTTTCCCGTACTCTAAAGCTCTGAAAAGGATTTTCTCTGCTGTCTGTCTGTCACCACTAAATTTGTTGGAATATTGAAATAGTTGAACAACTATTGGAAAACAGGGTTAAAATGTGTGAACAGCCTCAAAAGTTGCAAGAGGAAAGGATACACCCTCCTGTAAGCATCTTCGCTGGCAGCCTGATAACATAAGTGTCATTTCTTACAGAAATCAACCTAAAAAAATAAATTGGTCCATGCTGTGACCTGTATCACTTATGTCAACCATTAGCCAGTTTTTAATTCTGTGCTGTGTAAATCCAAGCGATACGGAGGCTATTCTGGGTTTAAGGGATTGGAAAGGGACAAGGTGTCAGGCAATTGATTGTACTGACACAGATCCAGAGGATGCTTCGGTGGATCAGACCCAACATTCAAAAGATATTTCAGCAATTTCTCCAAGTCCAATTAGCGACTGATGTGTGATGCATTGAGGAAGCCTGCAGTTAAAGAGTGATTTCCTATTAACACTCATTACCTGCAGAGTTTGACATCTTTTCAGCTTAAAATGGATTGCAAAAACCTATGTTTTAAATCAGGGTCAAGAGAATGAATGAATAGGCATAAACAGCATTTTACAACTATCTGTAATAGAGACTCAGCAATAAAAAGTAAGTGACTTAGAAAGAATACACAGCAATTCTGAATTATATGATCACAAAATTATATCTTGATTGACCCTTTGCTTTAATGCTTGCATTGGCTGGCACAGCTGGATCACAGAATTTCCTTTGAATATATTAACATTTATTAAAAAAATAATCAATTTTCAAGTTATGAAATGCCTCCCTAATTTACTACAGTGCAATTTACTGCTAGGGAGCCAACCGCTTTTCCACACAGACACCCTGGGAGTTCATTCCGGCATGTCATTTCTTTCAAGAAAATTATTTGTTTGAGTTTTATAGTAATGCTTCTGGGAGGGAGCTGGGGGAGATGGTAGAACTTAGGCAGAAAGATCGTAGTGCCTGTAAGGACTGCACTGTTTCTTAACCCCAGCTCTATAATTAAAATAAAAACAGATTATTCCCCTGTGAAAGCTGCATACAAGAAAGAAATCTGAGAGCAATAATTTTAAGTCATTTTTGAGACTGTTACACTCAGGCGGTCGGAAACTAGGAGCTGATCCTGACCTCATAGACATACGTGGGGAAGACATCCACAATAAGAATGTTTTCTTGCTGCCAAGCACCTGTAACACTCATGAGCTGAACTGGACACACATGTGGAACACGTTGTGCCTCCAAGTCGTGTCCACCTTCTCCAAAATAAAATAAGAAACCCATAAATCTCCACCCTACCAGCCACCTGGTCCTCCTCCTACCATCAAGGGAACGAAGATCCTGACTCCCATCCAAAACACCATGGAATGAATGATGCCTCTCACCAACTAGCCCATAACGGTCCAGGAACAATGATTTCCATCCCCTGTGATACTGATGGACATGAATTAAGCATCACCACTGTGAGCAGATGGAGACCCAGCTCTCCCATCTCCACATGCACTTCAGGCAATAGTTTCACTCCAGCACCAGAAGAAACTCCAGTTTGAGGAAGTTGCACCCAAAACTCATCCCAGGGGTGTCCAACCCAGCTCTTCTCAGCCAAAAGCCTGTGCACGGGCAGGGATCTGGTCTGCAAAGAAACAGACCTCAAAACGTGTTTGAGGCTCAGCTACATGAATGACGGCTGTAGGTCAAGATTCCCATGGGACATGTCTCTTTTGATCTGTGCAAGACTGGAATTACAGGAATTCATAAGGCCAAAGCAGCAGATCAGGTGTTTATTTGATAATGCACCTTTCTTCAACTGAAATAATAGCCACATCATTAAATACACACCTTCAGAAAATACAGGTTTCCAGGACAAAAGATCTTCCACCTCACTGCTGAGATTTTCCAGGCTGCCAGGGATTTGATTGCCAAGATCTCGGTAGGAACTGAAAAAAAATCAATTATTGACGCTAGGAAGCAGTGCTTACAGCCAAGCTGTTCACCTCGCGGGAGAGCTAGCAGCAAGAGAAAGCGCTCCACGGCTCTGAGAAACATCTGGATGGGGAACCCGGCTCCGATCCAGCAGCTGCTGCCCCGAGAGGCACTTCCCAGCCAACGCGGTGTGGGAGGCACTGGGCAGAGAGAGGTCTGGCTCTCCAAACCAGTTTAATAACAGTAAGCAATTTGCAACACATTTGGCCCCCCATCGCATCTATCCCCGTTGTCTCGTTAAACGTTTTGTGTAGGTTTGGAGATTCAGCTTTAGTGTGTGTTACTGCTAATTGCCTCACTCCTCAGCTGTGCCACAACAAACCGCCCTGAAACGCAGTTTTCCATTAGCACCAGACAGGGATTAACTAATTAGTCAAAAAATAAGATTTTTCTTGAGATAACATTACGTAGGTAATTAAAACTGAAAAGCTACATCCAAGAAGGACAACCTTTTTCTTAGCTAAGCTCCAGCTTTGGCTTGGTTATTCCCATCACACTTTTCCTTTCCCTCTGCCATGCCTAAGGCATAACAAACACCAATTAGTTGCTAAGTGCTCGCACAGTGGGATACGGTGGCATTTCTGTCCCTTTTGGTTTAACCAACAAACTCAGCGTGCAAACAGGCTCTGAAGCAAAGGAGCAGAGGGGAAAGAGCATCTGGGAGAGCCTCCATAGTTCGCTGAACAGTAAGTCCACAGTTCAATAACTCAGAGAGAGAGGTGAGAATTGGAAAAGGGAAAAAGAAAAAAAGGGGAAAGGGAAAAAAGGAAAAAGAAAAAAGGAAAAGGGAAAGGGAAAAAGGAACAAAAAGAAAAATAAATAAGAAAAAGAAAAAAAGGAGAAAGGAAAAAGGAGAAAGGAAAAAGGTGCAGATACTTCGAAAGGAAGTAAAGGAAGAGAAAAGCAGCAGGAGAAGTGTTTAAATCATCTCTGAAGCTATCGTGCTACCAACTTAGGAACTTCTTATGGGTCTAAGAGAGTCATCTTGCACAGCTGGAATTTCTACAGCCACACTCGATACGGGCAGTGTGGCAGAGCGAGGTTGCAAAAAGGGTTTGATGAAAACGTTGTTGGTACCAGCAAGGCAAGAACTTCTGTTAGATCCCGGCATCTAACAAAGCCTCTCCTGGAGCAAAGCTACAGATGGAGGCATTATAACCACCAGCAACCATCACCACTGCCTGCAGCCACACGACCTTCCCTGTGAACGAGGCTGGGAGTTAAATACACAATCCTTCTTGCTATTCTAGCAATGAACTTGGGTTGCAACAGCAATAGAACATGCTTACTTATTTTTTACAAAGCATTAAGTAATAGGAGAATCTCTGTAACTGCAAGCAGGAGCAGAAAGAAGTCAGGAGATGATGAGACTGGCTGTGGCCATCTCCTCCACACTGGTCATGGTGTGGTCTGGACAGGCACATGCCATGGAGGAGGTAGCAATCCTGCCCTGGGAGAGAGAGGGATCACAGAATCACAGAATCTTCTTGGTTGGAAGGGACCTTTGAGATCATCGAGTCCAACTCTCACAAAAAAAAAAAAAGGCATCTGTCCAAAGTCGGGAGTAAAAGGAGCAATTAAAAGCCAGAGTTATGGTCTAACCTAACAGGGATTACTCAGAAGTGAATGAGGAAAAGATTGAGTTGGACCACTACTAAGCATCAGTGAGTCAGTCTGTCTGACCACAGAGCCTGAAATCCACAAGTGACCCTTCTTGGACCTCCAGAGCGTTTGGGATTAGGCACAGCCTCTTCATGCATTCGCTCACACTGTGGAGCCGTGAATCCGATTTCACAGACCCCCACTAACCCTTCAAAAGGAACTTGTCCGTATTTTCTTTCCACCAGCTTCTGCGCTGATCCATTTGCAACAGCTCTCATTTTGTTTCCCAGCTTCATGAGCTTCAGAATTTGGAGCTCAGGAAACATGTTAACCCGATTCAAATGGACCAAGAAATGCCTTCCCAGATCACAGATTAATATCTATTTCCATCATGGAAATTACCAGCGCACGTCCACATGTCCACAGACATGTCTGAGCATCAGGCTTCCTTCAAAGGAATGCAATCAAAAAGTTCTCCTGACTCCTTCCCTGTATTTGATAATACTCGTTCTTTATGCACAGGCAGGAGAAGGGGAAAGAAAAGTATTATCTCATTACTGACACTGATCACAGTTCAGGCACTAAATCCTGCCTCAGAGAACATGCATCAAAATATTCATAACTTGACTGCATGAGAAGAAACTATTATCAGTCTGCAGCATCGAGAAGCATTGTCCTATGACATTCAGGAGAAGAAGACCAGAGCATGCCCTTCAAGTTTTATGACTGAGACCAAAATTCACCAGCATTTCATTATGATCTTATTAACATTATGAGATCAGGGGAAGAGTGTGGCAACAGGCAGAATAGAATTTTTTTATTATTATTATTATTATTTCAGCTATGTACCCATAACAAATCAGCTCTATTATGTCCCAGGGCTTTCTCTTTGGCTTTCCTAATCTCATTGCCACTACATAACCTCCAGCCGGCTTTAAATCTGACTGCCATGTGCCACTTTCCTATTTAAATTTCCTTGCTTTTTATCAGCTTCATTTTTTAAGTATATAATTCACATTTGGTTCCCAGTGGCTATAATAAAATGTCCAAGTGAGTCATTCTCATTGTCTTGCCACAACATGAGGAAATCCCAAATGATGTGATTTCCTCTTCCCTCAGCCTTGAGTTACAAGGGACAGTACAAGCCAACTTATCCCGGTTCCATCAGGACTTTGGGCACTTGAGACTACTTTGTTCTAAGTAGATCGGGGACTGTGGATTATCACGGGTTTGTGTCTGTTCAGATCACAGATATTGGACATTTTTCCACTAGAACAAGGCACATATTTCTAGCCCATCCTCTTGGCTGCTGCCCCACTGGGGTGACGTGTTGCCCCAAACCATGGCCAAAACTTCTGACCTGTCCATGCTTGAACATTGGTACCAACATCTCCTAATCCCTGGCTGTGAGCGAGTGACTAATCCTTCTCCTTCACTTTCTCTCTGGGTAAAAAAGGAGCAACAACTCTCCTGGTATAAACCACTGTTGGCAAATTATATCTCTTTTCCAGCAATTATGGGATAAGACAGATTCATTCAGTAAATCCAAACACTTTCTACCTAGATCCCCACGCTGCAGGTCTTCAGCTGAGAACCACCACTGCAGAGCAGGGACCTGCCATGGCAGTTTCCCGCTGCCCTTCCAGAGGGGCCCAATTTGGGAAGCAAACAAGGCCAACGTGCCCCACACTTGACTGACCAGGACCAAGAGAGGTCAGAAAACGTTGGTTCTGCACAACTCTTGGGGAGCTCCAGGCAAAAGTCTTTCATGGAGGATGTTAAAGGACCCACGAACTGTGTCACCAAGGAGGAAGATGCTGCAATTTACTCTCTGTCCTCCTTGATGTGAATCCTCCTCTCAGGTGCAAGAAAAGATGCCCAACCTAGAGCCCCAGAAACGGCAGAACAGGTAAAGCTGCCTCGACAGGCAGGTTCCTTCCCTGAACAATCTTTTCAGAGCACTATTCCTAACAGACTCCGTGAAATCTCTGGCACATCTTGAGCACAAGCTCCATGATTTCACATGGGAAAGGGGTGCTGAGATGTCATTCATCCAGGAGAAAGACATTTGAAAACATCAGTCATGCCCCCTGGCTCCCCAGGTGGACCCTGTCATTTGTTTCAGAAGAGGTTTCTGAAGACGACGTGCTCACGGTTTCTATCACACGGCAAGTCTCGTCTAGCCCAGATTTAGATTAGCACAAGTACACGCTTGAGTCCTGGTCTTTAGGGAACAACATCAAACCAGTAACATACACTCAGCTGTGAACTGGAACCAGCAGAACTGCAGCAACCTCTGTGGGGCAGAGCATTCCTGAACTTCCTACTTTTTTGGAAATCTGATAGTTTGGGGTGGGTTTTTTTTTCCCTTAGGATTTAATTCTTCGTTGCCCTGTGAAGCCCTGCAGCCGTTTACATACGTATCAAACACGTGCAAGACAGACGTGAGGACTTGATGCTGCGGCTGCAAAGCCCCATGACGAATCCAACCATTTAAAAGTTCCCTTGAGCGCTTGCTAATACTCAAATATCTACCTAACACCTGGCTTTTGTTAAGTTTTCTGGTAGCGTGGCTTTTGAAACCCTATTACTACATGCTGGGGTATGATTAAGGTGTTTGGCTTTCCATGGTAACATTACTCATCTATAATCTTGTTCCTTAGTGAGATCTGAGACAACGGTACTAGTAATTTTCTTTAATAATAAGTCTTCAGGAATAACTCTGCCCTTTAAACCTGGAATCTGAGGGAACACGTGATTGACAGATATCACGGCTTTCAGCTAATAGAATATGCTGAATGCTCAGCCGTGGGAGAGTTTTTAAAGGAAATAATTATAGGTGTCGGACTCCCTGTAGCAGTTCTGCCATCACCCAAAGGTCGCACAGCCCCGGGATGACTCTGGGGAGCAGCGGAGCCGCTCTCCTCCTCTACAGAGGGGGCTCACCAGGCTCCCCCCCATCTCACTGGAGGGAAATGGAACTCCACCCTCAATTGCACAAAGCAATTAAGCATGCTGTGTTAATTAGTTACAGCAACGATGATCTTCTAGACAAGGAATGTGCTATTCCTTGTAAATGGTGCTGCCACCAAAGTGTTAATTTCCTTTTAAGATTAAGCTGCGTGGGTATAAATCAGTGCTGCAACCACCCCAAAATACAAATTGCCGTGCAAAGATCAGTCAGAGGCAGGGAGATCGAAGTGCTGGAATATTTTGCACAGACTAGACAGCCTTGCAATGCTTGTGAGAAAGTCACAGAGATGCACTGGGTTGTATCAGCTTAATTTCTTTTTTTTTTTAATTTCTTTTTTATGGTGTGAAAGCACGTTCAGTACATCACAGCTCTGAGCTGGGCTCAGGCCCTCAGACGTAATAACATTATTTACAGGGAATTACAGAACTGCAAAAGGAAAGGCACATTGCCACTTTGCAAGTGTCATAGAAGCTGAGCTCTTCTGCAATTTGTCACAAGTTCAGCCCCACCGCTGCGGTGGCTGCTCTCCGGGAGACAGCCCGTGCGGCAGGAAAGGCATTTGAAAGCCCACCTCCAGCAGAGATGATTTGTTATGATAAATCTCAACCAAATCCAGCGTTTTGCCAACAGCACTTGGAAGGCATCCATGTTTCTCTTGCGCGCACACTGTACACATCCCATCGCTACCGTTGTAATAAACGTATTCATAGCTCCTACCAGTTCCCTGCCTCAGATTCAGACCGTGTTACAGCCAGGGAAGACACCTGTGTGGACTGGAAAACACATACCTAATTTAACAGCCTCTCTCCCCCTCTGTAATCCAGAATAAATCAGGTGTTAGGCACGATTTTGCTGCAGAGCATCTCATCTGCTCTAGGGCCTCCAGGTCGGCCGTAACCCGGGATCTCCCAGGGCTCTGTAAATCCATGGGCTGGGCTTTGAACAACAGGCTCCCCGGAAAGAGAAAAAAAGCCAAAGGGGGAGAAAAAAGGGGCAAAAGGTTCATTCTTGGGGAAAAAACAAAAACAACAACAACAAAAAAAAACCACAAACACCAAAAAAAGATTGACAATGTTTGCAAAACTAAACCCGTTCACTTGGCAACTGAGCCTCAGGAAAGTTTTAGCCACTCAGTGCAGAAGGAAGTATTTCCATCTTTTAGCCAGAGGATGCAGGTGGGGATATTCTAGAGAAGATTACAAACAGATTGTCGGCATCTTGCAATTTTATCGCTGTGTTATTGTCAGTAGATCTAGGTACACGACAGCACACCCGAGCCCAGATGGCCGTCATTAGGCACAGAAATTGGAAATAACCCCATTGCTGCCAGGCCAGGGCCGTGGTCCCAGCCCTTGGACCCACATTCCCTGCAGGGTTAAGATCCTGCTGCTGAACGAGGATGCGCGGATCAGAAGCGCAGACAAGGAAAGGCTTGTCTTTCAGTTCAGCCTCAAATAAAAAAAAAGTGTCGCATCTTGCTGCTTATGAAGATGAGCATCACTGGCAGGGCCACCGCATAATTTAGCGCCACAAATACCGTCTTTCTCCGGCGTCTTCATAATTCTCTTATCTTTATTTATAAAGCGTTAAGCTGCGTAAAAAAGGGGAAAGACAAAATTTCATGTGCAAGCCCTAAAATATGATAAAATAACAGAAACTGTTACTGGAGAGGAAATGATTCGACTATATGTTTTTGCAACTTTCAAATGCCACATGTTCCTGAAATTCTGAGTTTTGTGGCAGTTGTACTCAGCACGTGGGGGTCTCCCTCCAGAAGAGGAGGAAGAGGCTCTGCTGTTAGACTGCAGTTGAGCCACGCTTCAGCCGTGATTGGTTAAAGCCAAGTGCTGTGTTGCCCCACTCTTTGGGTCACTTTGTAGCATTAAAGGCTCAAAAATCTCTTTGGGCTTATAAATTCAGCGAGGTAAGGGTTCTTATTTTTCTGTGTGACACCCATGTACTTCCACACACAACTGTAGTATCTGAGTATTTATAGAAACTACAATAACTTTGAAAACTGTTGGCTCTTGCACTTTTTTGGGGGGCTAAAACTGTGCTAGAAGCAATGGGCTTTTGTGTATTTTCAATTGAGGAAAATATTTGAGTGTTTGGGTTTTTCTTTTCTTGCCTTTTTTTTTTTAAGAGGTTTGATGGTAGTAGGTGGTACATTACAGATACCATTTTTGTAGTGAAGACCTCTATTGGACCACTGATTTCCAGAACAACTGGTAAATTCTTGTATAAAAATCTGTAAATATCCCACTCGCCAAACGGAAGAAATTGTGACATTCACATATTCTCACCCAAAAGCAAAAAGACAATCTTTAGCAGACCAGAAATGAAACAAGCAGATTATATCTCCAGAGATAGGAGAATATGTTCAGAAAAGCTTTTAAGCATCTCAAGAGCAAAAGGGTTATTTGAAAACCAACATGTCAGTCAGACATTTTGACATGAACATGCTGGTTCCATCAACACCTCTATGGTAAATATTTCAAGATAATCTTGTCCTGAAATAGAAAGACTCGCTGCTTTATTCAAATGCCTTCATCGCTGTTGTGTTCCTAATGGCAAACTAGGGCTCAGCATGACCAGGGTGTATAATCCTGGGGCTGGGGGAGAACACAACCGGGTTTAGGAGAGGTACGCCAGGCTGAGGAAGGTTTGCTGCATAAGAACAGCATAAGAACTCTCAACCCCAGCTGCGTGTTGAATGCTTACTCAAGAGGTACCTGCCCATCTCCTGCCCTGACCACTGATGTGGCTCCACCTCTCCAAAAAGACTTCCCTCATCTGAAGGCAACCGCAGCCAACCCCTTCCCTGAGCCAACAGGGCATTTTGAGACACGCTTGGCAGCAAGCACCACGAGTTGAAGAGAAAAGATTGTCAACTTTTAGAGAACCACAGAATTGTAGGGGTTGGAAGCAACCTTCAGAGACCATCTAGTCCAACTCCCCTGCCAAAGCAGGGTCACCACAGAATCTAGAACAGGCTGGACAAGAACGCATCCAGGTGGGGTTTGAATGTCTCCAGAGACGGAGATTCCACCACCTCTCTGGGCAGCCTGTTCCAGAGCTCTGCCACCCTCAGAGAAGTTCCTCCTCATGTTTACATGGAACTTCTTATGTTCAAGTTTGTGCCCGTTACCTCTTGTCCTGTCACTGGGCACCGCTGAGAAGAGCCTGACCCCATCCTCTAGATATTTATAAGCATTGATGAAGTCCCCTCTCAGTCTTCTCTTCTCCAGGCTAAATAGACCCAAGTCTCTCAGCCTTTAAGAAGAATTAACATCTTTTTCCTCCTTTCATAGTCCCACCACAGCAGCTCCCACCCGTGCCCCCAACAGCATCCCTCCCCTTGGCGAGGCATCAGCAAAGCTGCAGCCACGAGCCCCAGAGAGAAGGGAGGAAATCGGATTCTCCCTGCTCTCAAACCGGGGCCAAGCAGCCAAACCACCCCCTGACTCTCTGTATTTTCTTTTCTTTCTCACACAGACAGGATGTTTCTGCTTTGCTCCTTGCCCTCAGTGGAGCCTCCTGCAGAAACCGCTGACTTTAATCCCAGAAGCGATTCAGAGAGTGGGGGAAAGAGTGCTGTAAACCCAAACAAGAACGAGACCACCTGGCAAGAAGAAGGAAAGCCTGCTAAAAGCCCACTTTGTCCTTCCTGCACCTCCAGCACAAGCTGTCAGTGGCATCTCATAGGAACAAGTTCCTTTAACAGTGCTGCACACAGTGCTCAGTTTAATTTAGCCTGCTTTTTTTTTTTCCCCCCTCAATATTGTTTGGTTTATTGTACCAAAGCTGGTGGGATTGCTTATGAAGTAAGGCATAATCCAGCATCAGAGCCTGGACCGTCATTTCTAAAGCCTCAGCTCTCAATTACCCAAGCATCTGTTTGCAATTCAGCATAGAGACAGAATTAAACAACGCTCAATGCAACAAGAAACTGGACAGAAATATGTAGACTCATTCATTCTTGCTGTGTTAAGGCACCAAACCCTTCCTGCAATAGTCACACTCTTGTCCTGCCTTTTGACATCTTGGGTAAGTTGTTGGCACCGCCACTAGATCAGCAGAGAGCTTTGGTAGGGTCCTTACTCATTACCACTACTAATATCAGGACCTAAGAAGCTTTACACAACTTAGAATCATAGAATATCTCAAGTTGGAAGGGACCACTAAGGATTATCGAGTCCAACTCCCTGCTCCTCACAGGACTACCTAAAACATCACCAACCTCACCATGAGGAAGAACCACCATGTGGGTCACTCCTACATCCATCACTGGATGGAAATCAGAGGGGCCTAAAGGAGCTACAGTGCTTTTATTAAATGAATAATATAAAAGAATTAAATGAATTCAGCTCAGTGCAAAACTTCTAAGGATATTCCGCTTATGCAGAGCGGCTTCAAATATTTAAGACAAGCAGTAGAAATAATCATGAGCCGCCATCCAATATCACGCTGCTGCTGCACCACCACTTCTTAAACATTGTGTCATCTCCAAACTATCCCAAAGTCTCACTGACGTATTCTTAATCAGAAACCATCTCTGCTGCTGCTATTTTCCCCTCTGGGTCCTGCTCTGTGTTCTGGGACTGGCATGTTACAAAGGAATTAAGTGGGAAGTCAACCAGGAGGCCTGGTAGGTGCCACAATGGTCATTTTCCTTTTCTTTTAATAGTTCTGATTAACCTTCATTAGGAAATCAGTCACCTTAATCTTGGGAAAAGAGGCGTGTTAATGACTGCACCAATTTAGTGAGTGTTTTAAGCTTTAAATTGAATTTTATTTTTTGCATGGAGCATAAAGAGGAATAGCATCAAGGACTGACGTGCTTCAGAGATACATCAGAGACCTGCAAGCATTAACAGAGCTCTGCTCTGAGGGTTCCCTGTTGGGAGTACAGTCGGTTTTAAGAGAAGTTAATTGCTGCTGTAAACATGAAAATGAATCTCCAGTACAGGGTTGGCTTTAGTCGCTCTGGGACTGGGATTCTGAGGACAGGGGATGGGAGACCCTCTCCTGCTCTTGGCTGTTATACCCTGAATATGGCACCTGTGCACCTTCTACAGCCCTCAGAAGGGTTGGCATGGCCTTTGATGGGTCAATAGCCATTGGAGGACCCATACGGAGCATGTCAAGACTTGAAGAAGAAAGGATGATACATGGATACTGCAGGAGATGTACAAATCCCACAGTGATGCTCACTGATCTGGGGTTATTTTCAGTGCTGACCACTTCAGCCGTTTCCTTTAGCACTGGGGAAGGAAGGAGAACTTAACTGGAGATCACCCAAGCCCAAGCAGCTGTGAGCTGGGGAACTTCTATGTCTTTCTCAAGTGGAGAATGTTTCTCCCCTATTCTGAGCCTCTCCCACCTCTTCTAAGACACGTTCTTGCCCAACGCTGCAGCTCCACAGGCATTAGCGATTCCCACATGATGGCTGTACACGCACGTAATTGGAAGGAGAAATGGCTAAGCAAGTAATTAGGCAAGAAAACTATTTACAGATATAAAATAAGCACTTTTCAGACACCAAGTTCAACAAAGAAATGGGTATTAGCAGCATGCATGTAATTAATCTATTAACGAGTGTTTTGGTGATGTATTTCTAAATCTGTATTTACTCAAGCACGTAGCAATCATTTGTATATTGCTCTGGAAAAGGTTAGATGCCGTCAGGTAAAATTCATCATATTATAATCCCATAATTAGCAACATTTTTTCTTTTTATATATTTCTGTTACCGCGCAGTAACATTTAGGGAGATTGGTGGTCTTTGTTTTCCAATGTTTTCCTCTTGCACAATAACAGAAACGTACGTTGGGTTGAGGAAACAGATTTATTTTCCGCAGGGTCAGAGAAAATCTCTGTGATTTCAACGTTGGAGGTTATTTTGCTGAGCCCCACAAGACTGAAGACTATTTTTATTCTTATAAACATATTATTACAGCTCAGATGGATTAATATATATCTATTAATATAGAAGAGCTCATGATGTTGGAGACCCATACTCAAAGGAAAACAACTCAATTTCTTGAGGTTTTTTTAAAATTAAATTAAAAAGGGTAGGTAAACACCCCTCAGCATCTCCGTCACCTCGGTGAAGGAACTGTGGAGGACCCACTACGGGCCAGTACCCCAGGTCACCCTGTACTTAACACCTGGAGAGCCTCCTGGAGCCCCTCCAGCCTCATCCCACCACCGCATCAGCATGGATCCAGCATCCGCCGGGACAACCAGAGCCTGCTGGAACAGACACCCAGTTGCAGGCTGTGGGACAGCCCCATCCCTCCTGGTTCCCCAAGCCAGCAGCCGAAAACGAAGACGTGCGCTTTAGGGGATCGCGCCGTGTGTCTCCACCGGGTCAGCTTTTGTCTGAAAAGATCCCAACGCTCATTTCTGAACTTATTTTGCACTTCTCCAGCTTCTGGCAGGCTGGGAGGCTGCCTTGCATGGCGCAGTCACACTCCCCCCTGCTGGCTGCTCCTCCAAAAGCAGGGGAGCAGCAGGAAAAGCAGGAGAAAAAGAAATTATTTTAATACATAAATTGATTTTTTTTTTTTTTTCTGGGTATTACTTCGTGAAAAGTTGTCCTCAGCAGTGAGGGTTTCACGGCACCGTCAAGGTAAGCTTGATTGCCAGTTAAAATACCTTCCTCTGCCTCAACATTGAATTTTTTCTGAAATACAACTTTTATTGAATGCTTTATCTGCTCTCCCAGCGGCCGAGTCCCAGGCAGGGAGCAGGCAGCGCTCCGGGCAAGCGCCACGGAAGACACAGCAGGATCCTCTTGTTCTCGCAGCCACCACCCGCCCAGCAGCAGAACTCAGCTCATTTGTACTGCGATCCCATGATATTCACACCGAAATGAGAAGGGACGAGTCCAGCGCTTTTCTGGGGTGGGGAGATAAAGAAACTGCCCGCTCCTGGGTTTCTTTTAAAAACAAGCTCCTGCAAATCAGCCCCACGCAGACTCAGGGCAATGCAGAAAGATCAAACGTGTTTTTGAGGTTAACATCTGCCTCCACAGGTCACCAAAGGTGAAGGCACACTTCCCAGTGTCACCTCCCCACACAGGGCTCAGGTGCCTGGGACACACACACCCCCCCCCAACCTGGATGGGCAGGAAACTTCCTGAATCAGCAAAACCCCCTTAAACCCATCACACCATCACGCGACTGCTGAGGATGAGGGAAGAGGGAGAGTCTGGCAAGTTCATCCAACCTCCTGCAACTTCTTGATCTCCGGAGGGAGAAATCAGGCCCGGAGCTGGCAAAAGGAGCAAGTCAGGACTCTCCTAATGTCACGTTCAAGACAATTGGCCCAGGTTGCCAAGAGAAACTGTGGCTGCCCCATCCCTGGAGGGGTTCAAGGCCAGGTTGGACAGGGCTTTGAGCAACCTGGTCTGGTGGGACGTGTCCCTGCCCAGGGCAGGGGTGGGACTGGATGGTCTCTGAGGTCCCTTGCAACCCAAACCATTCTATGACTCAATGAAGGTTGCACATTCATCTCTGACACAGTGCAGAAGAGCCTGTCCCGCAGGTTTCAGCCACGACCAGTCAGAACATGCAGTATATAAAGCACAGACAGCTCCTCCAGGGCTTTCCACCACGCTCTCAAGAGCCAGGAGGATATTGAGACTCTCAAATATTTACATCTTGTTACTCTCTGGAAGGACCACCTTCATTTGGCTCCAGGTAGGAGAGGAGATCCCAGGCAGGCACATCTGTCCAGCCTGTTCCTGCTGGTGAGCTCGCAGCAAGCTCTTTGGTCCAAGCCAAAACCACCATCTCAACACCTTCTCACAAACCACACAGCCACAGGAAAGTCCTTCAGATGCCACCACTTCCCCCAGAGTCACCGAACTGCTATATGTGAGCACCCCACAGCCACCACTGTATAAAATTATACATTTTAAATTAAGCTACACGCAACAATGAAGAGCCCCAAAGAAGCTTGTCTCTCAAACTGCCCCAATATCACTAAGATAACGTGTCACAGAGCCTTTTTATCATTTTGTGGCACAATCCAGCCCAAACCCTCTGTACTCGGAGAGGATCAAGGACACTTTTCCTTCTCTAGGGAGCTCCTATTCAAATGCAGAGAATCTTCCCCATAAATGATACTGAAAACGTAACATCACTTCTTGGGAGACTGCGGGTTAATTTCTGCACTTTATGTCCTTTACTTCCACCTCCTTCCCCTCCTCAAACGACATGGAATATAATTCTCCTTTTCTGAACATCTGGCATTCCAGCTGCTGGGATTCCCAGTCAGCACGCATTAGAAATTAAAACCTCTTCTAGATTAACTGGGAGAATTTGTCAGCTAATACTGAAAGGGCGATTTTTAGATGTTGAAAACATATGAAGTATGATCAGGTGTTCCTTGCCCCAGTGGAAGATGAAAGGCAGCAAGGTGCTAACAAAAATATACAATATAATTCCACTACCTCGCAGACCCAGCCGATAACAAGTATCAGCTTTGTGATCAACAAATACAAGAGTCTCCTAATTAACATAAACTGAATTCAAAATATTTCAGCATCCTTGGTACATCCATGAACCTGAACTTCAGCTCTTCTTAACCCCACCAGCTTCCTTAAATAGCTTCATTGCATCCATTTCAACACTGTTTACAGAATAGTACAAAGTGATTAAATCTGGTTTCACTTAATCTTTAATAAAGCCTCAATGAGGGCACCTCAATAAGGATAATGAGACCTTCGTATTTTCTTTTTAATAAAGATAGGAAATTGCCAAGATTAGTGATTTTCAGTGTTAATAACTTAACAAGGCAATAGACCTTGTAATTAAAAATAAGTTTAAGGAGGCTGATAAATTATTTTGATAATGATTTAAGGACCAATTAGAGAAAAGATCTCATTCTTCCCTTTCTAATTAGATATATTGGAAACAGTGAAGCTGAGAAGTTCTGATATTAACCATTTTTTATTACAGTGAGGACATTCTTATGCTCTGTATCAGAAAAGCTTTTAAAAAAAATAGTCTAGGGACAACTCCTCCTTGAAGGACACTTGGTTGTAGAAGAAAAGAATGGTGATATTAGTTCTGCTGCTTTGTGGGATATATGGCCTCAAAGATCACTGCTCTATCAGCCTTACACTGAGGATTTAGCACCCCCATAAAGCTGCTCAGCCTTACGGGAGCACCAAACACAGCTCCAGTTTGGATTTGGGACAGGAAAGGGGAGTTGATGGCCAAGTGGCTGCAGTGGCCTCAGGGGACCACACACACACCATCACGAATAAGTGGCAGCACCATCCCTTAAAGCCTCCCCAGCTCGGGGATGTCCCTCTGAGAAAAAAACCACAAAAACCAACCCAAATCAAAAGAAAGCTCAAATCCTCAGGCCGGCCTGGCTTCTCAGCAACAAAAAACCAACATTATTCCGAGACTGCAGGGACCAGTCGCTCACCTGGACTCTACAATGTAAAATGCTCTTCTTTCGACTAGGTTTTAGGAGATGGCTTAATTACAGCTTTACGAGAAACCAAATTAACAGTTTGCTGCTACAGAACGGGGAACACTCCAACCTCTGCCCTAAACACTCCCATTGCTTGCCTTGACCCAGCTCTGGCACAGCCCTGGCTGTAAGGTCAACCAGCTCAGTGCCCCAAAATGACTGAAAATCAAGCCAGGAAGAACAAAAAAAGATGAAAAACAGAAAGAGGATTTGTTTTGCTGGGTTAGGAACCCCCTTACCTTCCCAAGCCGGGGAGCGTGGTGTGGCAAGAAGCCAGAGCCTCCTCTTGGGGTGTCAGGAGCTCTCAGAAACCCAACCCCACTGATAGAGACACCCTCAGGACCATCCCACCACCACCTGCAACCTCCACCCTCCTGATGGCATCTCAGCCTAGGAGGACCGGCTCCTCCCCTTGGAAGCAGGAATGAAGCTTCTCCTTCCCAGGTGAACACCTCCCTGTTCAGGAACCAAGCAAAGATTTCCCCAACCCTGAGTTGCAGCTGTAAGAGCATCCCCTTTCTCCTTCTAATATTAGCAGAAGTCTGCGCTAGAGCCACAGAAATACCCCTTTTCCCTATTATTGTAGCATTTAAATTCACTTAAGAGTTATCATGTTTTTCATCTCCTTGTTGTAAATTAATTTCCCGTAACTCAAACCACCCTGCTCAGATGAAGCTTTCTCTGTTCACTCTGTATACAACCGAGCAGCAGCCAAAGACAGACTTAGCTGAATAATACGCACCGGTGCTAAATGAAAATTAAACTATAAATATTTTAAAATACCTGATTTCCTGGATAGTCGAAGTGAAATGTATCATTTGTTTAAACTATCCTATTCACTCTTTCTTTCTTCATTTCATAAAAGCCAACCACTGACGAGAACCTACATAAATAGAGCTTCAACTTTCATCTTGAGAAGTTTAATCAGAAAGCTCTTCAGGAATATTTTATTCCTTTTATCAGAATACTGATGGAAACCATAATTCACCTTAATGTGAGAAAGTTTCCTTTCGTCAGTAAAGAAATTCATCAAGACATTTCTTGTTGGTCAGATCTGACATAAATCTGCTTGCTTGTTCCTCTATTTGATCTCAGCACTTTATGAATTCTTGATTGCCTGCTCTTAATTTCCCACAAGCGAATTCAATTAAAGGAATTAAAAAACAGTAGTTCACTCCTGATGACCTCATCAGCAAATGGCTCTTTTATTGCACAACGGATGACATATGCCCCACTCTCCCGGTGCTGGTGGAGCCCTTATAAAACCAGATCACGAGAAACCTTTCCCTTTTTATTGGCTCTATTAGGAAACAGCGTTATCAACTACCCAGCTCAATTCAGCAATGGCATTTCCCCTGTTCGGGCAACAATCCAAAGGCTACTGCGGATGAAAAAATTTCCTTGGGGGGGAAAAAAAAAAAAAAAATCAACCTGATGGGGCAAGATTCGCCCCAAGTACTTAAAATACATTTCCATCCTGGAAGTGAATCCGTTTGGACAATTCTCCAAATGAAACAAGCTGTTTAAAGAACTTCAAGGATCTCAAATTCAAATTTTCAAATTCAAGAGGCTTATTAAAAATTATTTGTGGAAGTATTTAATTTTTTTCTTACTTGTGAGATAAAGAAGGATGTGCACAACAGCAAAGAATAACTGCTCATCTTAAGCGCTCGGAGTGAGGCAAAGCCACGCTCTGCTAGAGAAGACACGTGGGCAAGCCATGATTCCATGACCTGAAATACCAGTCCCTCAACTCAATATATTTCCCTACCGATACGAGTATCGAGAGCAAAACGCTCGGGATATGATCTTTCTCCTCTAAGGCAACCTCATGCAAGAGCATCTTCAGAGCAGACAGCTAAATGGACGTTTCGGAAGAGAATTTATTCACATTTGCAGTGCAGCCAAAGCGAGTTGCAGTCCATTAGGCCTAAATACTCTTAGGTGCACCTAATGAATACTAAATCTGGGGGACAAGTATTGTCACGGAACAGCTAAACAGAAGAGCATTTTAAAACGCCACGACTGCCAAATAAGCTGCAGAGACGCAGGTTCAATAATTGAGTCGATGTTAGACCTTTGACAGTTTTCCCTAAAAAGCTCACAAAAAGAAATCTCGCCATTAGCTGTGCGCGTTCCTCCTCCAGCAGAAGTTACAGGGTTTTAAAAGAGTGGGTTTGTTGGGAGGAACAGCTCAGGAGCTGGAAAGCTAATAAATTTCTCTCCCTACAGAGAGTCTTTTCAGAAGGAGAAACAATTTGAGAGAGGGAGGGCAAGGAAATGCAAGATTTTTCCACCAATATATTAATGTATGGTCTTAAAGAGGAGATTGTTATTAGTTCAGAAAGAAAAAAAGAAAAACATTTGGATTGGATTGACTCAGCCAGAGCTCAGAGCTTTGGAGAACATCCAAGATGGAATAAAGTAACACATCCATGAACTCTGGAAATCAACAAAACACGCCTTATTTCTACTAATTTAGGTTGATGTGAATTTCCTGTATTTTTTAAACAGTATTCTAGCTGTTACAGTCAGTGCAGTGGCTGAAAATGTAACATTTGCCTCCATGGACTCATTCACTGGATGTGCTGAAGAGAAAATAACCTTTGAAATGAAACTTTTAACATGGATATCATTGTACCTCTGTGCTGGCGGGCACTTCAGTCCCTCTCTCAGGGGTCTGCATAAGGTACCAAGCTGAAAGGAAACACAAGTTCTGCCAAGTCTGAACATACTACCCTCTACTGCCCAAATCACTGCACTTTATGGATGCTATTTAAGGAGAAAGTTACAGAACTTCTTGGAGGGAAAAACATCAGCCACCTCCTCCAATTCCAACATTTAAACATCCCAAAGGAGCTTTGCAAAGTAACCTTTCCCCTTGGATCCCGATCACAGCAGTGTAATGCTTTAATGTGGGTACATTCGGGTAAGAGTTTCAAGTATCTTCCATAAGAACTATTAATTAGACAAGTTAAAAAAATTACTTGTTAAAGAACTTATTAATTGCTACAGATGAAAAGATTTCATTTAAGCCTTGCTAACTACCCTACATACCATTTAACAGATGCATAAAACAAAACTCCATACCCCCTATAAATAGTGAATTTAATCAGGAAGAGAAAAGATGGTTTTTAACTGATTATCCAATCCCAAGCATAAGCAAGCTCTTTATCGTCAGATTCGGCATAAAAGCAGTGAAACAGTTAAGATAAAAAACACAAGCTTATTATTGTCATTTATTTTAAAAACCTTATTCAAAATATTAAGTGATACAAGTCCAAATACGATAAAAATTACTGCAAGAAAAGAGGTTTGGGATATTTTGTTTGTGCTTTACTGTGTGTGGTTATGCAAAGAATGCATTTAACAGTAGGATTTAGAACTTTTAGCACTTCATTCTTAAGATAGTACCATGCCTTCAAACTCCTCATGCCAGCAGCTGTAAAGTTGATTTTTTTCAAAATGTTATGCAACTACTTGAATGCCAAGTCATTAATTATGGGGTTCTGATCCACCATTATTTACACATTTACCAGTTTGAAAACTAAATCACAAACAGAATGTACAGAAAACTAAGATTTTATATTTTACAACTCATGAAAACATAAATAATGAAAGTACAAAAGACAAGGTAAAAAAAAAAAAAAACCAAACAACAAACCCAAAACCCTACTGTACCAGTAACTTGATTTACACTAATGCGTAAATGTTTGTCAAAAATGAAGAGTACTCTGCCCGCAGACCGGCAGCCCCACACACCATCACCTTCATCTGCCTGTTACCCGGCTCAGAATAACAGCAAAATAAATTATTCTTACATTTTCAGGCCTCTCCCAATAATATAGCAAACCACATAACTGTTTCCCAACTGTCTTAAAATTCAACCGAAAGCTTTGATGTACTGAAAGCCTGTCAACTATCTATATTTTAGTAAGATTATTCAACAAGGCTTGTTTTCCATTCATTAATTACAAAGATTATGAAAGTCATAAATGCCATTAGAAAAAAAAAACCTGGACAGTCAAGAAGCTGCATACCTTCCCAAAGATCTTGAACATTTTAAAGAAATATATGGTATATAATTTGTGAAATAAAATGGGTTAGACATAATTATTTTTAAATTATTTACTGCATGAACACATGCGGACATTATGAAGTTGCCATGCCAGCTATTCTGCCTAAAAAAGGATCAAATTATACAACAAGAAAACAGAATCAAAAAAAAAAAAAAAAAAAACCAAGATGAAAGATTTCCGGCATCAGGATTTAAGCATAGAAAAAAGTAATTATATTTTAAGTTTGCAATATAGTGGGATTTATGAGCCATATAAGTGATTAGCAAAGAGATCATTAATTTGATTTAGTGATGCCAAAGTCATTAATTTATTAGACCTAAAATATTTTATGCTTATTTTTTGTATTACCACTATTAAGACTGCTCCAGACAGACGAGATGATGTTTAATGAATGGAAAGAGCACTAATTATTAAACTCTGTACCTTTATAGTTGATATAAAACCTGACCAAAGTAGCAAACAGATGTATCATGCCCTTGATCTTCCATGAGATTTAATCTCAAAAACATTCATGTCAAAGAGAGAACATCTCATTTCGGTACAAGCAGCATATTTAGAATACCTGAATATCATTACATGACTATGCAGGCAAAGAGTGATAAGTTCAGCAAACTCAAATCACAGTGCTTTCAAAATACGTAGTCATTAGTTATTTTCAAGGAAGGCATTGCTTCGTTAACATTTTGATCTAAACGATGATATTCTACTGTCCTAGAGCACAGGCCATCCCTCCATCTTCGGCTCTGGACCAATAAGAAGATCTGAAAGAAAAAAACAGCTAGATTACTTAATGCTATGGAGAAATATTTTGGTTTTGATAGAAAGTTTAACAGTTTTAGTGATATCAGAGCTCTACCCCTCCACCCTGCCGTTACTGTGGCTACAAAGTAGTCAGCCATTTCCATACTGTCCTTGCCACCAAGTCACTTAGTGGCAACCTAAGCTGCAGTTTGGCAAAAAACCCGGCGTCCAACCCATAGCTCTTTCAGCAAAGATACGTGTGCGGCTTCAGAGCTATGGCACATACAGGCTATTAAACTGTCCCCAGGCAGTGACATTTGCTGGTTTATTTATCTTACCTATTCCGGCATTTCACCCTTGTTAAAAATAATTGTATTACTGGTGCTGAAACAAAAGCAACAGAAGCAGCAATGGTGTAATTTGATAAATTGTTTCTGCATTACAGCTCAGTGCCCCCTTCAGCAGTATCAGCAGAGCAGTTAAAGAGGCTACATGATAAATCAAAGCACTCCAGTGATCAGGTTTTTAAATGTCTATTATCTTCACCCTATTTAGCCTTGTTTCTTACAGACATCATCTAAGAATTCACTTTACTAGACAGGGCAACTCTACTGGCAGTATACCGACTCTGGCTGGGGTAATTTTCAATGCTAGCAATATATTTTGAAATAACACTTATAAGGCTACTTTTGAGATATAGAGAATTAGTTAGTACTGAAGAAACAGTTACCTGAAAACACTTTGAGCTTCTCTATGTAAAACTGGAAAGAGTTTTAAACAATTTTCTAAAAGTTTGTAGTTAAGCCCTCAGAATATCTATGATATAAAGACCACCTTAAAGTGAATACTTATTACAAGGATTATCAGAGTTACAACAAGAACATTCCCACGCCATTTGGGATTAAACCTTTCTTAATTTGCTGGTTATAATCCTGTGCAGAGACAAAATTAGTTAATCAATCCCCTTCACTCGACTTGGCTCAGGTCTCATTTATAGAACTCGTCGTACACTGCCAGTGTCCGTTACTGAACTGATTGATTACTGATGTTATCAATTAACTGATTTTCTACTAGAAAATGTTTGATTCAACTTCATTTTGACTGTGCAGATAAAAATTACAGTAATGAGCTGCATATCAGTATCACAACATGACTAACTGTTCAAAAATTTCATTCTCCAAAAAGTTCCTCTTATTAAGAAAGAGCATACAAGAAAACACAACTGCATTTTAACTACTAAAGCTGTTTTTCTCAACCATTCACAGCTCACCCACCTTCCTCTTATTGTGATAGGTGACATAAACAACAGCTACTAAGAAGGCAACTACAACCAGATGAAAAAAGAAATGGCTGTCTTCCTCTTCTTCTTCCAACCCTGTGACAGAAACATCTTTTATCTTCTCATCAAGGGTCTTAATCTCCTCGTTGTAATTACTAATGGTATCAGAGTCATCATCTTCTGGCATCTCGAGGTCTGGGTTGTATCTGGAATTCGATGTCATTTCATAAGGACCATAGTCATCTCCTCCGTCTGAGTCCATAGTTTCTTTTATGAGGGGTGGTGAACTATTTAGTGTGTCCTTCAAACCTGTTAGAAGATCCTCTTCCTCAATTTTAGTATCTTCAGAAGCATCAACATCCATTTGAGATACTGGACTAGCTGTCACCGCAGGAGAGAGAACGTCCTGTGGAGAATCACCTTTTGCTATAGATGGTTTTACTGCAGTCACCGAACTGATTTTAGCTGTTGTTGGGAATGCCTCTTTTTTTGTTGGGGTTATACTCTGCGAGATTTCTGTCAAATTTTGGGATCTACTTAGTGTTTCATTCTCACTTTTAGAAGAAATATTTTTCTGAAGCATTTCCACTCTCATGGAATCTGAGAAAAGGATAAGAAACAGTCAATACTAAGCACTAGGCACTAACTTCTGTTGTGACACTTTAGCAGTAAATGAAAATTATTGCAAGGCATTTACTTCATAGACAAGAAATCATATGATGAACAGGGCATATTTCACACGACAGACTTTGTAGAATTCATAAGCAGAAATACACACTCCTGTACTTTCGCAACTTCAAAAGAGAACTCTTGAGTGGGACAGGAATTAAAGCTTGAAAGCACATGATTTCTAGATTAGCACACTAAAGTGTCCCTGAAAAATTCAGCATGAGTATTTTCCAGACTTAGAACTTCAGAGAGACACCCTCTCTCCCTCTGTGGATTTATCATGTCTTGTAGAATCATACGTGATTAGTATTTTCTCCATCATCAAACTCTTTCTCCCACAGAATTTGCTGAGGTCTACAGAGGAAGAAGTTCTCAGTAAGGCTTTTCCTGCAGTTAAAAGTTTTTAATCTTTCACCATTGCATATTTTGCCAACAAAAAATAAGAACATGCTGTGATGTCTCCTTTAGTCAGGACACAAGGTCCTAGCATCTCTTCCCAGGCACTTATTTTTATTGAATTCGGAGACACAGAAGAAGATTTCCAACTTTATGTTAACTCGAATGAAACTACGGAGCCACATCTTAAAAAACAAAGCTGAAGAAAGGACAATCTGACTGCATGTGCTCCTGTAGGAAAGCAAATTGTCGGCAGGAAATTATTATAACGAAGTAAGTCAGCCACAGCACTACGTAACAGACCACCCTCAGGCAAATTCATAATCTCTCCAGTGCTAGGATGGCTTTGCAGAACTACATAAAAAACAAGGTGAGCACTAAAATCACATGCAGGGCCCATCATCCCTCTTCTCTATCCAAAGGAAGGTAAAAAAAGATGCAGAGGGAGTTTATAAATAGCCAATGGGGTTTTAAACGTAAAAAAAAAAAATAGCAAAGAGCAAACTGTTCGTGTTTGGCACCTTAAAAATGAAGAACACATTTTAGATTTTCAGTACGCATCACCATTTAAATAGGGGAACCATACTTGCCTTGTATTTTGGCATGCCACACTATTTCTTAGTTTTTTATTTTAAAAAAGTAACAATACTTTCATTAAGCGCTCCCACGGAGCTCCCTGGTTCACTGGAAAGTTACAGATGGTAGAAATGAAGCATTCAACCAACTGCTTGTGTCAAATTACTCATAAGTAAAATATTACACAGGGGACACTGAATCATGTTATTCATGAGACGTATATTTACAGAGGATCAGTTACAACAGACTTCTCCTTGTTGACAGGGTACACTTTTCCTGCATGAATCGCTCTTTAACCAGCTAAAACAGAGAAGACTCAACTAAGCCCATATGAACTAGATGTTACAGTGCCTTCTCTGGCGAAGTTTCAAGTCAACCACTTTACATTTAACATGCTTATCACTGCTGAAGACATTATTAGCCTGAATTACCGTATCAACAATAACTTGTGCAGTTCTTGTACAGGACAAGTTTAGGGAATTCTTATCTCCCCTCAGGAGTCAGCCCAGCTAATTGCATACGTGGAGATAAATGGGGAAAGGCAAGATAGTTTCACATTTATATGAGTTGGCACGTTATGAGTGAGATAGTTAGACCTTACTGCTACCCTCACCAAATCGACAAAAAGGATTAGAGAGTAATAGTGAAATTGTTTGAAATACAAACAAGCATAATTTTCCTATAGAGCTACACTGCATGTACTCTCACATTTCAAATTATTCTTAAACTCATTTTGACATAAAAAGTTTAGAACCATTTATGCTTAAATGCAAGGGACTTCCACCAGCTAACGCTGCAGCTTCAGAATGAGAAAGAGTAATTTCCTATTATTCCTAAAACAAATACTAGTAACTTCTTTTAATAGGAGTAGCAAGCTTAGCAACTACACCACAATTGATTTATGATGTCCACCTAAAACTATTTGGCATTATAAACGGTGGTTGCACTGTTTACAGTTACACAACACTGTCAGATGATGTTAGACGTAGTGCCTGGACTCCAGAGATGCCCCAGCTTCAGAAATAGATGTTAACGTTCAATCGCAGTGACAAAACCAGCATCAGTCCTCTGAGCAAGCACTATACATAAAAACATCTGATGAGGTCAAAATTCACTACCAGTAAAAACTTACTTTTTAGAAAGCAAGTTGTTCTTTGATTTTTTAAGTTAATAACTCGTGGTTTCCTACTGGCTTCTGTCCCACATCCTGAACCTCTGCCTTCATTACTGCCTGCCCATTAGACCAGCTAAAAGACAACACAAATAGAGCTGGTTCGGATACACCAACTGACAAGCAGAAAGGAACTGCCAGCTCAAAACAGCTTCATTTCCTTCAATAATTCCCTTTTTCTTCACTGCCCGGCCAACACTCCATGTAAAACAAAGGCGAGCCCCGCCGGCGGCCCCAGAGACCTTTAGGCCCGAAAGCGCTGAAGACGAGCCCGCTGAAAAGACGCCAGCCCCCCGCCCCTGCCAGCCACGGGGGCCCGGCCCGCCCCCCGCCGTGCTCACCGGAGCCCTCCTGTCCGCGGGCCGTCAGGGCCCAGCCGCAGAGCAGCAGGAGGCAGAGAGCGCGGCCCACCGGGACACCCCTCACGCCGGCCGCCGCCATCTTCCCGGACGCCCCCCCCGCCCGGCACGACGTGGCGATGGCACCGCCCCCCGGCGCGCGCGGGGCGGGGACGGGCACGGCGCCTGTGCGGAAACCCTCCGCGCCGCCGGTGAAGCGGCCGCGCATGCGCATGGGCGGGAAGGCGAGGGGGCAGTGAATCGGCTTTGAGGGGAGCGCGAGGGAAGTGAGGGGGCATTGTGGCTGCCAGGGCCCGAGAAAGCAGGGTCTAGGGAGCTGGAAGCACCTCCAGCCCCCTGACAGAAAATGGGGGTATTCCTTTTTCCTTCAGAGGTTGACGTTGGGTTCGTGCCCTCCACACAGAGCCACAGCCCTGGGATGGTGTTCATCAGTGATAAGTGCGTGACTGGACTTTGCGCTGCACCTCTCACAAATGCTTTTTGCAAAATTTGATAGATCTATGGGAAAAAAAACCTGCTTTCCTGTTCTCACCCTCTGTAAGGTGATGCAAGCCCTGAGAGAAGCCTTGAAGCTGATCACAGGAGAACAAATTCCAAAACACAGATGCCTTGAGCATGACAAATACCAAGAACAAGGAGCCCAAAGGCCTAACGGGGACATAGAACACAAACCCTGCATGGCGTACAGCAACATACATTAATTTCGAGCCTCTGCCAAGTTACTGTGAGCTGGTTGCATGCGGTTTGCTCGGTGAAATCTAGACGAGGACTGCTTGCCCCAGGAGCGTTAAGTTAAATATTTGAGATAAAACATACCAGGAAATAACCAGGAATAAGCTGTGGTAAGAGGGAGGGCAGCCGACGTTGTGTAATTTGCAGGCTGTGGCTGAGGCAGATCTACCCGTCTCGCCACGTCGTTAACGCCGTCACCTCATCAGGCACGTCCTCCTTGTGCCACAGCCTCTCGCCATCTGTGCGCCACCCACGCCCATGCTTACACAGGGAAAAAAAAAAAAAAAAACAAAATAGCAAGTTTTAATGAAAAGCTACTGAAGTCTTGTCCTGGTTTGAAGTAAAACAGAACCAACTTTCTGTTCAGTAATTTTACATCTTAGCCAGGCCTCTTCTAACTCTCTGAAATTAACAGCATATTGTGGAGAAAACTGCTCATTCTCAGAGTGATAAGACCAATGTTTGTACTTCATGCCAAGGAACGGTATGCAGAGAGGCTCTTGCTTATACTCATTGCTGTAACAACCAAAGTCCTAATTTCGTTATTTGCCCCATTGGAGGGTCGGAAATGGAAAAAGCGTAGAGGGGTCCCACCTGTGGGGAGGAGGGGACAGGAGAGGTGACCCAAACCTGACCAACTGGGGTGTTCCATCCCATCTGCACCATGCTCAGTATAAAAGCTGAGGGATCACAGGGTCAGCCCTTTCTCTTCAATGGCCGATGTCCGAAGAGGACTCTGTTCATCTGCCTTTGATCCCAATCCATATGTCCCTGACTCCAGAGCTGGAACCCAGTTCCCATCCGTAGCTGAGTTCAGTCTGGGACTTCCCCAGTGCCTGCTGGTGGCGTCATCCTGGGAGCTTGATGCGGTTTTGTATATATTGTATTTATTTCCTCACTTCATTAAAGTAGTTTAGTTCAGTCTAAACTCGTAAATCTCCTTCTCTCTTCCTCTCCTCTCTTTGGCGGGGGGGGAGGGCCAGCTGTCATTCGGATTGGCCAATTTGGCACAAACCACAACAAGTTTATTCGACATACAACTGTTCCTTGCTCCCACCTATTTGCTTATGGAAAGGTAATTCAACTTCGTGAATTCTGCAACGAAAGAAAGATAAACAAGTCACCTTACCTTGTTTTCTCCACGAGCTAAACACGTGCATGTGTGCAGTCACCAGAGCCTTAGCGAGCCATGTCTGGAACTTAAATGCACTGAGTATTTTTTGTTTGTGTGGTACAAAATATGCACTAAGATGTTGCCAGTCTGCTTCTGGAGCCACAATTAATATAGAATCATAGAATGGTCAAGGTTGGAAGGGACCTTTAAGATCATCTAGTCCAACCATCAACCTAACTCTGATAAAACCCATCACTAACCCATGTCACTAAGCACTATGTCAACCCATCTTTTAAATACCCCAGGGATGGTGCCTCAACCACTTCTCTGGGCAGCCCATTCCAAGGCTTAATAACCCTTTCCGTGTCAAAATTTTTCCTAATATCCAATCTGAACCTCCCCTGGCGCAACTTGAGGCCGTTATCTCTTGTCCCACCGCCTGTTCCTTGGGTGAAGAGACCGACCCAATATGAAATTGTTTTCACAATTAAGATAAAGACAAACTAAAAGGTGACATTTCAATATTTTATTCAAGTTGGGTTTGAGTTCTTTGTATCCATTTTTAGTAGTGTCAAGTACAGCATTTTGGGGTCTAGTTCCACACAAAATGGAAGACTCTCTAAAAATGTACCCATTGAGTTGCTAAAAAAAAGTGGTCATAAAACAAAAGTCCATTTTAAATTCAGTGATGCAACTATGTGATCGCAGTTACAAAGACTCTTCCCTGATTATGGCCCTGTCTTACAAGCTTTCCAGTCAGTGCGAGGGAAAGGAACCACAACACGGGACAGGTAGAATTGGCTGAGTCACATCGAACCTCCTCTGCAACGGACTTACACAAGGTGGACAACCTAAAGCATCCTGGAGACAGCTGAAGGTGTAAGTTAACCAAAAAAAAAAAAAAAGAAAAACCATTCATGAAATGCCTATCTAAAAAAAAAAAAAAAAAAAAAAAAAAATCCCTTTTTCAGACAAGTTTGCACATTCCATTGTGACTTGAAACCTTAAGCGTCGGAGCGTTTTGCTTGCGGAATTCACAGTGCGATAGAGTGGTCAGCGATTCTTAACGTCTCAGGTTTTATAGCACATTAAGATAATCCTTGTGCAGTCAATATGTCAGTGAAGGTAATCAATATCTTCCTACTTCCTATCACGTGGCAGCTGACAGATGTGATGGGCAATAACATTCCAAAAAAAAAAAAAAAAAAAAAAAAAAAAAGAAGCCTGGAATTAGGAAAATTTTTTTATGCTTTTGTCTCCACTTCTTTAACATCATCATTTTTAAAGCTTAGCTGTCTTTAACCAGGACTAGCAGGACTGATACTTAGCAATACTTGCATCCCGGACATAAAACATTGAAAGGTACACTATACTCTGAAGGTAGCTATGCTGTATTTTCCAATTCGTGATTGCAGAATCACTCCTTACGCTTCAAATTCCAATCCTAGACCAAGTTTGTGACCACCTGCGTTGACATTCTTGCCATCCAACAAAGCTGACAACGTCAGTTTGATACCTGCGAGAGAGAGAAGAGTGAGAGAAAAGACAACTGTTAAAACTGGGATGAGCTTTACGTTCACTAAGTGCAGAGTCTGTGTTGCTGCTTTAATTTATTGGGTAGCGAGGTTAAGGTAATTTGGCGGCTAGCCTTGTAAGGACTGGGCATTTTAAAACAATTTGCAGGTATGAAATCTTTCTGAATTATGAAAGTTCTAATAAACGACGGTGACAGATTCTGCTTTTTATCACTCCAAGTAATTAAAGCTCTGAGTCAGGTCACTGCTGCTGGTCTGCTGATTAATCTAATTTTAGAGTCCAGGATTATGAAAAATGGGGACCTTGATACATACCCACCTTTCCAAACCACTTTAAAATCTAGGTATGAAAAGGCCCAAGCCCTGTCGACTGTAATATCTCATGTCAATCTGCTTGGTATTCTGGCAGCAGATTTATTAGACTACATTAAAACCAATTTCACAGCAGTAAGATTGTCCCAGGGGACCTTGAGAAAGTCACATTTTCAAGCAAAATAAACTCAGTAATAGGAAGCCTCTGAAAGGCTGAAAAAAACCCCATTTACTTATCTGCAAAATGCCTAATTGTAGATGTAGTTTCTATCAACGTTAAAAAGTGTCTGACTGGTCAGTGGATGGTGGTCTCTAATAATTCTGCTTCCGATGGACATCCACACTTAACAGAGCAGTCCCTGCAGAAGTTGTGGCCTCACCTGCACTGGTGAGGCCACAACTGGAGTATTGCATCCAGTTCTGGGCTCCCCAATTCAAGAGGGATAGGGAACTACTGGAAAGAGTCCAGCGAAGGGCAACAAAGATGATTGAGGGATTGGAGCATCTCCCTTATGAAGAAAGGCTGAGAGAGCTGGGACTCTTTAGTCTGGAGAAGAGAAGGCTGAGGGGAGACCTTATCAATGCCTATAAGTATCTCAAGGGTGGGTTGAAGGAGGAGGGAGCCAGACTCTTTTCAGTGGTTCCCAGTGACAGGACGAGGGGCAACGGGCACAAGTTGGAACATAAGAGGTTCCACTCGAATATGAGAAAGAATTTCTTCACGGTGAGGGTGCCAGAGCCCTGGAACAGGCTGCCCAGGGAGGGTGTGGAGTCCCCTTCTTTGGAGATTTTCAAGACCCGCCTGGATGCAGTCCTGAGTAGCATTCTCTAAGCAATCCTGCTTCAGCAGGGGAGTTGGACTAGATGATCTATACGGTCCCTTCCAACTCTAAAAAAATTTCAGTGAAATTCAGTGAAATTCAGTAAATCCAGTGAAGTTCATCCCTGGGCCGCCACGCAGAACCAGCACCATTACAAAACATTTCATGTTTTGTCACAAAAAAAAAAAAACCACCTCTGATATTTCCAGACTAAAATATCACTTATTTGATGTCTGACTTTCCCCTGCATAGACTTACCTGGCTTTAAAGTCTGAGTGTATCCTAATCCGATCAGACTGGAGTTGTTCACTTTAGCCTTAAAGGGAAAAAAATACCGTATGTAAATAATTTGGTGTCTTTCTTCAAGGTTTTCTTCTTCTTCAAGTGCTTCCCACTTGAAAATTAAATAATGCCTTTTAAGCAGGTAAAGGATTTCATCTTTTAAATAAATAATCTAGAATTAATTTTGCCTCAAAATTAAAATCTCAAAACAGTGCCCAATAATAGGGTAAAACATTCTGTGTCGCTTTTAAGGGAAATCCAATAGTTGTGTTTTCATGAGGCCAAACCCAAGACAAATACAGATATATGTGCCAGTGATACACCACAAAACTGCATCAAACCCGCTCTTTGCTGATGTAAAAGTTGCTTCGTGTTTCCGTTCCAGGAGCCTATTTTCAAATGCGTACGAATGCAGATGCGCAGCACTCACGGAAAAAGAGGCGTCTGGGTCAATCTGGTACTTGGCAGCGATTCCGAAGCGGGTGTTGCTGTTACCGGCTGTCCAGGCAAGGTTCACGGCAGTTTCCAGTTTATCGTTCACCTTCTGGTAAATGGAGCCTCCAAATTCTGTTCCATCATTCCTGGAAAGAACACATTAGTTTTAAACTGCACCCCAAAACAATCATCTTGGGGTTTTTTTCCAGTAATATTTGCAGAACATTTGCTTACACCTCATTTAATATCCCTGTAACAACTAAGAGAGAGACATTAGGCCAGATTGGTTATGAACTTGTTTTTAAATGCTCTAATTCATTGACGGTTACTATATTTCAACAAACAACTTAGGAAACTGAAAAAAACCAGCCATGAAAAACTATCAAAAATAGACTAATGATGACAGCTTCCCATCTTCCCTTCTCTCTAGATGGGAGTATTGTGTAGTAAAGAGATTTATTCTCATCTGCATGTCTCTGAAATAGTTATTTTCCCAGGCACAGGTCTCCCTAGTGCCCCCAAAGGGCTGTACCCCCATCATCGAGCCTGAGCACCGCCTCAGCAGCAGGCTTTTACCAGGCGCAGATGAACTCCATCAGAAGGGAAGATGCCAATTTAATGTCCAAGTCTATCGGCTTTTGCAAATAAATACCATTTGCAATAGTCGTTATGGTACAGCTGTACCTTTAGTGATTAAAAAAAGGGGCAGATTTAGACTCTTTCTGCTTTTACCCCTTTGCCCGGCCATTCTTTTGTTCATACCAGTTGCACAAACAGTAGCGAAATGCCTATTTAGAAATTCAAGCAATAGCAGCAGCCTTTGAAACGGTTAGAGCAATTCTTCCAGAAAACAAAAAAACAAAAAACCCACAACCAACCCACTACAATACTTACTTCAGCCAAGCCTGAAGCTCACACAGAGCTGCGTGTGCTTGGCTCTCAAGAAAAGGGGGGGATTAAAGAGGAGTGAGGAGAGCTGGTTACACAGGCAGGTTCTGTGCAAGGTTCCCACACAGCTCTCTCTTGACCTCCAACATTGGGGGGGGGGGGGCGGATCTGAGCTATGCTTAAAAAATGAGGAAAAGTCATATTTAAAATTAGAATCCAGCCCTACCTCCCTGTAGTTATTAGTCATTATTAGAAAATAATGATTAAGAAGTCAAACGTTCTTTTAATTCCAGTAGTAATAATAGCACTTTTCAGATGTAGTTAAAAAAAAAAAAAAAAAAATCAGAAAAAAAAAATAATCAGATGTAGATTAAAAAAAAAAACATTAATGAAAATTAATATATTAAGGCACTATTAAGGAAAATAACTTGCTAAAGTCCCCAGCTGCTCTCTCCAATGCCAGGAAGAAAAGGCGACGCTTCAAGCCCCACCTCCTGAAATTATCAGCTCTGTCCCAGCGTCCCTGGGCTACACTGAACTCTCTAGATACAGCCACCGAGCCATGGGAGTCCCCCACTCTGTGTCTGGGATTATAGAAAAATTCTTACACGTTTCAAAGCTAAAACACGTCAATACCTAACTCGTCTGTTAATGCCAATAAAGATTTCTATTCGTATCACACATTTATGGGTTTGCCTGTCAATTGGTAGAATATGACTATTAAATAAACAAACCAGGCGTCCTCCTGAAGATGATTTATCATCCACATACAGTGATGGCAACCTGAGAATCCTCTGGATTTCAAGAAACAGTACAGATTTGAGCCCCTGCTGCTCTTAGAAAGTTATTTTCTGCTGTTGCTTTAATTAAGAGTAATAATAATTACAGCATTTCATAGCAAAGCCAATAATGCAATGTTTCGAACTGCTATAATATACCAAGTTGAAAGTCATTGTGCTTGAAGGAATAACTCCTGGCGAGGGAGCGGAGGGGGACCCCGTGGGTCGTTTTGATGAGAGTTTTCTGGACATATTTTGGGGCTTTGGGAATCCTTCAAACGCACTCTGGGCTGGGGAGGTTCAACAGTTTGAGCTTCCTAAACCAGATCTCTGCGAAACAGCAAGAAACGGGAGAAAAGCTTTGAAGAGGCAGCTCCAGGAGAGCAGAACAGTTGTTCATCCCCCAGATGGGAACAGCCTGCAATAGCCCTGCCACATGCAAAATATCCAATTACCCACGGGAATGGGGAGTTGGGGGAGGGATTAGGGATTGTCTAATCTTAAAAATCTGCCTTCCCCAAAGGCATAAATTGCTTTTTTAAGAGGAACAGCAGACAGAGAAATTAGGGTTTTCGTGGAATTTGGTCCTGGCTTCCCACTGTTCATGCATTCAGAAAGGAAAACTGCTTGTGTAAAGAGATTATTAGGAGTTTAAAAAATAAAACAAACTTTTATACCCTATCCCTTCCAGGACTAAACCAAACCCAGTCTGCATCTCTTCCACTGTCTTTTCTTCTTCATACTCGGATTAACTCTTTCACCTACAGATCAAACCACCACTTTGTATGATTTTGACACATGCAAAAGGAAGGCATTGCTTTTATTTCAACTTTTCACAAAGAATATGTTTATTGAAGGATATGTTTATTGAAGGATAGACACTGGATGCTGGGGTGCTCAGTGAGATCCAGTTCCTTCCGTCACGCACTCCCTCACCCACCTAATTCTAAGAAAAGTGAATCGAGCTTAAAAAAAAAAAATAAATTCAGTTTGCCATCTAGAATAAATAATTTCAAATATTATTTGCCTCTTTCAGCATGAAGTGCTGAAACTTCATCCCTTTAATTGTTCCAGTAAGCAGCAAAATCCTTTCAAATGCCTTTTTTAATGCCTGTCTGCCAATACTTACACATTAGTATGAAGCTGGAATTCATCGGTCTTGTAGCCAACAGCAAAGTTGCTCTGGGTTACTCTAGACTTCGCTGTCTCAAAAGTCATTTGGTAGCCCGCCAGCCACCCATCGTAGCCAAGCACCAGGGCTCCACGTATCGAAGGGCCGGCGATATCAAAATCCATGTCGCAGCCAAGGTTGATGTGGTCCCTTTTGTAGCCTGTCTTAACTTTAGCGCTCTTCTTCCTGAGGAGAAAAGGAAAGAATCTCGTCTCTTTGAAACGCTCGTAGGTGGCAATTCAATCAAAGCAGTTACTTTAACTCAGTGTAATAGTCCTTGAAAACAAAGTGTTCATACCTGGAAAGCCACATGAAATGTCACCTTCTTGCCTTTCACATTCACAAAACCCTTGATTCCTCTACAGTTGACCAAGTTGGATGGGGCTTGGAGCAACCTGGTCTAGTGGGAGGTGTCGCTGCCCAGGGCAGGGGCTTGGAACTGGATGATCTTTAAGGTCTCTTCCAACCTGAACCATTCTGTGCTTCTATGATACAGTGAATTCTTTGCAATCAAGCAATAAACTGCAGTGCGGTGCCCCACCGAGCGCTTGTGGGCTGTGTTCTGGAAAGCAGCAGCACCACAAGCCAGACTGGAGGTGACAAAACCAAATCCTCATCTCCGACTGATCTGATGGGTTGGGAAGTTTGGGAGATGCAGGCAAGGAATCGAAACTGTGGCAGTTTACAGGTTTGCCACAGAAGGTCAATAGTAGTTGGCCTGTCCCAAACAATTTTTAGACAATTCTAGTGAACTGGGTAATTTCATTTACTGCAACAGATGTCAAGAAATCACTGCTTTGCCTCCAGCTTCCTGAGGGAATGTCTCTGCTCTAAGGAAGTTGGCTGCTCCAGTGGCTCTTGACACCCTGCTTTCTCCTTAGGACGCTTTATGAAGTTTAATGATTGCAGCCGCTGGAAAGCTGCCAGGTTAACACCGAAATACACTTCCTTAAGTCACTTGTTTCTTTTTATACTATTGGCTAGAACAGTGTTTTCTCATGTGTCATTAGGTGGGTTTACACCCAGGGTGCAGACCCTCACAAGGCAACAGAGTTACATCTACTACATTCAGCTACTCTTATTTAAAAGTTTTTTTTCTTCTCGCTTTACCTTCCAAGTGTCGTCTGTCTCTGACCAAATCTGTTACTGAAATCTTTTTGTAAAAATCAGGCTAATTTGAGATTTCAAATCACTTCAGCTAGCAAAAACAGTCTCCAAGAACTCTTTCAATGCTGTATCAGACCCACATAGAGATTGGTCTCTTTTTTTATTATTATTTCAGGCTCAGGAATTTCTTGTGTTATGCAAAATCAGGAACAAAGAGCAGGAGTGCCAAAAGCACTCAGCATTAGCTCGTCTGCAGCTTCTGTAAAAGTCAGCGGTACCTCTCCCACCGATGTCGACAGGGATAAAGGAAAGTTAACACCAAGTGCTCCTAAAAATGACTTTTCCTGATGAAAGAGGCATCACAGCCTTAAGTAGGAAGGAAGGGGGCGAAGGTGTCTCGTATTCAGACATGATGCCTCCCTGTCAACCTAAACCAGGTCACACCAGCACTGAATTTCACTCCGTTTCTTCCCATTATAATAGTCCTCCCACAAGGCAATCACTGTATCTCCCTGTCATGGTTTGAGGAACCCACAACAATTTATTGTCATTTAGACAATTATTCTATCACCCAATGACCCCTCCCTAGCTGGGAAGGGGAACTGGGAAAAACAAGGAAACCCAAGGGTTGAAATATAAACAGATTTAATGGAATAAGACAAGATAATTAACATCACTGAAGAACCAATACTGATCCCAATAACAATATAAAATACACAAGGATTATCCCCAGCCCATTCCATCCCAGGAAGCCGTGCACTCCCAGCAGGGAGAGCCAATGTGGGACCCCGCGAGCGCTGTGGCTTCGGGAGGAAGGGAAGGGCTCAGGGCTCCAGCACCAGGGTAAGGAGTTCTCAGGATGGCAGCAATCAAGGGGGAGAGAGAGAACTCCCCAGCAAACTTCCTAATTTATATTGAGTGTGATGTTCATGGTATGAACTAACCCTGGTGGCAGCTTGGGTCAAGCGCCCAGGTCTTGCTCCTCCTCATCCTCACACCTGGGGAGCTTGAAAACACTGAGACCTTGAAACCCACACCCCAGAGCTGGCTGTAAAGTAAATATTTTCACAAATTCTTACACTAGAGTCTTCTAAAAGTGCAGTTTTCCCAAGCATTAGAAGAGAAATTATTCCTGTGTCACTCAAACCAGGACACTTAGATACTACAGTGTCTGTGAAGCACCTAAGAAATAGCTACAGAGCTGTAACTTGTCATTCTCCTACAATTTTTTTTTTCTTTTTTATTTCTTTAAAAATCCTACCAGTTAGGAAATAAGCATCAAACACCACTAGAAATTATTCTGGTTAACAAATACAAAAATATCTAGTTAATTTAGAATTAGGAGTGGATTGGAAGCAGTTGACAATGCAGGACATTAATCTAAAAGCCAAGGTGAAACCTCCGCGGGGACTATAACCCAGTGCAGGGTGCTGCTCTGGGAACCTGATGTGCAGGATATTTTGACTCACTGGCAGCACTGCTTACAAAAAAGATAATCGAGGGGAAAAAAAATAAACCAACATTTAGACCTACAGCTGCTGCTTAATCCCTCTGGCCCACATAAAACGTGGCATCCAATCGCCGTGGCAGAAATACTCCTCCTCCGCCACCACGGCACGCTGTGGCCAGCAAGAATTCCGATGATAAATTCAGCTCGGGAAAAAAGCCCAATTACTCTGTCAACCAATTAGAGCCGTGGCCAACTGGCTCCTGGAGCTTGTTAAGCTTTGCATTACAGCTGACTTGTTTAGTGCTTTTATTCAGACAGTAGCTCATCCTCTGACATGGCCAGAAATAAGCAACAGGAGTGCAAATAAACCCTTTTCTTCCCACCCTAATTCTGACTCTAATTTCCAAGTTGCCATGTTTAAAAGTTTGCTTCCTGTAGTTTAGGATTAAAAAAAGGGATTGGTAATACTAAGATTTAAATCAGATGTACACGATTTCATCATACACAGGCTGATTATTAACTGTCTCGATGTCTTAGGACAGAAGGGGTAAAGAAGCAAGACAGTATTTTGGAAAACTTAAAAAAAAAATGCCTTTTTTGTCACTTAAGCTTACTCACTTCTTACCCAGTGTTAGGAGAGAAGGAGGAGTCAAAGGTCAGCTTCAGGCCACGTGCAAGCTGAACAGAAAAGAAATTCACGGGTTGGATTTATCATTAGAGATTGTCAGAAGTTAATTTGCAAACTTCATCTTTTGAGCCAAAAATTACCTGATCTTCGAGAGTAATCTCGGTGCCTAGCGTGTTGTCGGTGTTCCACTTCTCTGTGAACATCAAGCCGTATTCCACCCATTTGTACTTTGTTTCCAAACTACCACTAACTTTGCTGGTTTCTGAGTTTGCTGAACCTGAGCTTGTAAATTCCTAAAAGGGGGGAAAAATTATATATATACACATTATATATATATATATTTTTTTTTTTTGCATGCAGGCAAATACTTATACTTTTAGAACATATTAGTCATTATAATTTGGGATATTATTCAACACTGCAGAGTTCTCAGAAGAGTCTCATACACTACACAAAAATGACAAGTGCAAAATAACTTGCCAGGCAGTAATATATCTGAAAAATGGTAAGGGCAGAGTAAGGGATTCTACTTTTAAAAAGAAATATACAGTAACCACAAGAACACTGCGATGTTTTGGATTCCAATGTCTTTCCAAACTCACCAGTCCATTTTCAGACTTTGTTTTCAAATCAAGTTTTATTAACCCAAAACCTAGAAGATGAGTAAAAAAAAAAAAATTAAGAATTATATATATGTTAGTTTGAAAAGCATTTCTGATTATTTCTTAGACTTCCTTCTAAATCTCCTGAGAACTATTGAAATATAAACCAAGGGTGCAGTTATCAAGCCATGGGTTTTTACGAAGCAGATGACGCAGCTCGTACTCACTTCAGATAGCACCGGACTGCTTAATCCTCCTGACCCCAGCAATAGAATTGGGACCAAATGAGGTAATAATGTCGTTATTCGCACTGAGCAGCATTTGGTTCATAAGCAAACTACTGACATCAGTGATCCTATTTATTCAGGATACAAGGAAACAGTCAAAAATACATCACCATTTTCTTTCAAAATAGGCAACAGTCCTTCGGGGAACAGGAAGAATTTTGTCCAAAAAAAAAAAAAAAACCCTAAGTTACTCTCCCTTTCCAGACAACAAGGGCAACGTGAAGCTATAGTAGGAATTCTCTGGATTCTAAGGGAAATTACTGGAATATTTCTTAGAGAAAAGTAATAAAATCCTAGCGTTTTCAGGAATCGGGTAGACAGCAATAGATCACATTTATTTTGGCTTTATTTACCGTATCCCTTGGTGAAAATATCTCTGGCAGACTTGCCCAAATCGGCATAAGAAGGTGGAACAGCCATTTTCTGGAGAAAAAAAAAAAAAGAGGGGGGGAAATTACAGTGTTTAAAAACTTACTTAATTCATTTACGCAACAAGAAACTTAAGCCCATTTCAGCCAGTTTAATTTTCTATCCACCACCTATCAATTAAATACAGCCAGAAGAAAGCAGCTGGAGCAAACAGTGTGATTTCATTTTGCTCATTAGCCAATGGCAGCAATTACCATCCATTTGCCATCAAGGATGAGAAACAGGTTGCAGAACAGATATATATTTTAAAAAAATAAATAAATAAACTGTCTGTGCCTTTCGAAAGAGTGAACTGTTGTTCTCTTATCAGTATGAATCATGCATGAATGAACAACTTCTTCTAAAACCATTTCTCGGAAACATTTCTTCTGTTTCTGGTAATGGATCCGGGCACTGGGACACAAAGAAATAGGGCCCCAATCTCCCACTGAGGAACTCTAACTGGGAGAGGAACACCATCAGGAGCATCTCTCCCCCCTCACTCACAGCAGCAAATGGGTAACATTTATGTCAGCAAAAGCGATAAATGGTTGTTTTTCACCGACAGATTTCTAAGACTTTTTCTGTTCATCAACTGGGAAAAAAAATAAAAATCATAGAACCATAGAACAGTTGGGGTTGGAAGGGACCTTAAAGGCCATCCAGTGCCACCCCCTGCCCTGGGCAGGGACACCTCCCACCAGACCAGGTTGCTCCAAGCCCCCTCCAACCTGGCCTTGAACCCCTCCAGGGATGGGGCAGCCACAGCTTCTCTGGGCAACCTGGGCCAGGCTCTCACCACCCTCACAGCAAAGTTCTTCCTAATCTCTAACCTAAATCTCCCCTCTTTCAGTGTCAAACCCTTCCCCTTCGTCCTATGGCTCCCCTCCCGGATGAATAGTCCCTCCCCAGCTTTCCTCATCGGATACGGAGGAGAAAATAGGATCCTGAGAGGAACAACCCAAGCACACCTACTTTCTTAACCAAGTGCAGTAACTTGTTCTAGGGAAGCAAAGTCAAACAATCTGACGTGGTGTACACCTTCATAGACAAGATTTCATAGTTTCATAAAGGCCACGGAGATAAATCATACTTATAAAGCTGGTCCTCTCAATACCCAATGTTGCACTAAAATTCCATATTCCCAAACTTTTTGGTTACGCAAAAGCAATAAGCGGTTTATTACACAAGCGTGCAAATGCTTAAAAAAAATTGCCTGCTAATCCTCACTCCAAATTATTCAACATTAGCAGAAAATTCCTTCTTTACACCCCAAAGGAAACACGAGGGATGCTCTTAAGAGTCCTCCTGGCTGTGGACTCGGCTGCCGGTCTCGGGACGAGCCAACACCAGCAGGAACATCAGAGAGGGAGCTCCAGCAGTCAGTCACTCACCGCCTCCAGCACTCCACCCAACAAGCTGCTGCCTGTTCCAGCAGGATATTGCTGTTGCATAAATGAAGAATCCCTGTCCTAGAGGGGCCAAAACAGATCTGGAGGTGAAATAAAAGCCAAGAGTTTTTTCTCGGAACGTAAATAAAGTAGGATGCAAGGGGGCGTGCTGTGATGTAGCTTCAGTTGCAAAGACTACCTGGATGCATGTCATCTCTTCCCAGTTATAATTTGGTAATGAGATGCAGCCCCAAACACACAAGCAGCTAATCAGTTAAATTAAAAGTAAATATTAAAAAAAAAAAAAAAAAGTATTCCATACTCCAAAGCAGTTTTAACTGCTTATATTAGACCTAAACGTCTCTTTGTGTTTTGTGTGAACACAAAAGCAGGGATTTAATGTTTATATACAAAAACAACCTTTAAAAAAAAAAAAAGAAAAACATATGCACAAAAACCCCTAAAAATCAAGTATTAACATATTTCTTTAAGTAACTCCTCTGCTCCTTATTAAAGTCCCTGGAAGCAGAGTGGAATGTCCTGCCCGGAGATCACAGCCTAAAGCCCGGGCTGAGGCAGTGCTCGGGGAGGGATGGGGGATCCCCCAAGGGCTGTGTGTGTGTGTGTGTGTGTGTGTCCAGGAGATGCTTCTCCCCTGCCCGGCCTCGTGAGAGCCCTCTGATGGGTATTTCCATTTAGCATCATCAAAAATTAAAAACGCTAAAAATCCCTATGTTTGGAAATCAAATAAGCATTGCGTTGAAAGATAACGCAGCGCTCGGCCAAACGCATTTTTGGAATCCACCAGGTACGTTTTATCAACAGCCCCTTTGAGTGACTTCATCAAATCAAAATATTTTCTTGAAAATGGAGTGGTTTGTGCTTTTGGTTTGGGGTTTGTAGGTTACGTTTTGCCCTCATCCAAGCCCGGGAAGCCAAGCTTTGCTCCCAGTGACGTTCGTGTGTCTCCGTCGCGTGTCTGGTGGGGCGGCCCCCGGGCTGGGGCTGTAGGACAGCGGGAGAGGGCGAGATCTCCGCTTAGGCAATTACTATAATTAAGGGACAAAATGGAAAGCCAAATCCCTGCCGGTTGTAAGGCAAATCACGCAACGCGCACAGAGCAAGGTGTGTAAAACTGCTGAGTGCGGGAAGCCCCACGAGCTGCGTACCTGGTGGTTGACCTTGCCGTTGTCAGCAAGAACCGAAACAATTATTATTTCTCTTTGCTCGGGCTAATCAGAAGCCTCTTGTTTAACAGATGGAAACCAAAACTGATTACATCCCGGGCGAGTGCAGGTTGTAAGACAAGCATGCTTAACGGGGATTCAAACTCTTAAAGGATCAAGGAATGGCCGTGGCCGAGTGCCCTTGCTTTTCACCAGTGGGATCCCAGCACATTAACTCAGATTAGGGGTTAGGGCTGAAACGAATTCATCGCTTTTATCCTCGTCCAACCGTGCACATAGCTCCGAGTGACTGCGCACCCCGACTCCCGCACGGAGCAGGCCAAGCACAATATATAGAACGTGCTCCAAGTAGGAAAATACGTTGATTTTTCTTGAGTAGGAAATACTGTAGCGCACACGAGCCACGGCTGAAGAAAACCTGAACTCCATGAATTCATAGCTGCTACGGGGAGAAAATGGGACACTTCCTTCCCACCCAGGAGCCAGCCCTAGTGAAGATTTCATTAAAGACGAAGTGCTTCCAGCAGGCCAAATTTGAATATTTTCCAGTGTCACAGATGGCAAACTTTTCACCCTAGGATGCCGTTCTGGGCAATTAAATCAAGATCAGCCCAACAGGCAGCAAAGCCCCAGGGTGCTCTTGGCAAATGTAAGGACTGGCTGCAACCAAAGGAAAACTCATCTCTGCTTCACAACCCTCTTACACGTCTGGGTTAAACTCGCCTTACACATTTATCAACTTTATGGTATTTACATGAGGGGAAGGAGCAACCTGAAAATTTAAGATAAGAATAACATCCATGATAAGAATAAAATTCCCATGAAGTCTATCAGATCCAAGGCTAAGAAAATAAAAAGCTTGGATTTAACCTTACTCTAGCTGCATTTTTTCCTAATAAATTTGGACTCGTGTACCATTTTTTGATGGTACCAGTAGTTCTGAACATTTCAGCTCCCCATCTCCATGAGAGATGGTAACTGCAGAGCTGCCGGGGACACGTCCCACCAGCCTTTCTGGACCCCCAGCCCGGGCAGTGACATCTCCCAACCAAGAGATATTGTATCAATAGAATCATAGAATGGTTAGAGTTGGAAGAGACCTTAAAGATCATTGAGTTCCAACCCCTCTGCCCTGGGCAGGGACACCTCTCACTAGAGCAGGTTGCTCCTTAGGTTACCCTAAGTAGACCCTGAAGGACGGTGCTTTTGCCCTTGCAGAACAGGGCCCAGCTCCCTCCGTGTGCTCCAGGCTGGCTGGAGTCACCAGCTCTGCACGGCACCACTGTCCCTGTCCCACCCTCCACATCCCAGCCTGCCAGGTGGGCACGGGGCTCCACAGTTTGGTTTTTATGGTCCAGATCCCAAATCCATTCAAGTCATGACTACAGCCTGCTTTCAGTCAGGTTCAGAAGCCTAGATCTGCAGAGACTTAAAACATGCTTAACCATAAATACATGAATAGTCTCCCTGAGGTCAAACATCATGGAACCACAGAATGGTTTGGGTAGAAAGGGTCCTTAAAAATCACCCAGTGATTCACCTTGTCCCTGGGCAGGGACACCTCCCACCAGACCAGGTTGCTCAAAGCCCCCTCCAACCTGGCCTTGAACCCTTCCAGGGATGGGGCAGCCACAGCTTCTCTGGGCAACCTGGGCCAGGCTCTCACCACCCTCACAGCAAACCATTTCTTCTTGATACATCAGTTTTGGCACACTCACAAGACTTTGGTGAAGCCAGTATAAGCACGCGATTTGTAAATACTCTGCATTATGGGACGCAAAACCCAACAACCCTTTTTGCCCCAACTTGCTACGGTGCCGACGCCATGTAATCCGTGCGCCATTATGAGTCAAAATTTAAGACTTTGGAGTCCACAGTTTCTTTCACGTGGGTATTTGTGAACCCTCTGAGACTCGCGGGACCACAGCCCTCCGACCGCAGCTTTGCTTTTGAATCACGTACACGATGGAGTTTAGGTTTTTTTAAGATTGTTTTTTCAGATTTGTTTCTTGCAGTGTCTTTGTAGCCCAAGACACACAGGAGCACAGAGACGATAAACCCCTTAAAAGCTGTAAATATTATGGTTCAGTCTATACCAATATTTATGGAATTAAAGAAAGAGCTTGCTCTTAATTGTATGGGTATACATTAAGAACGACAACGTTGTACGGCAACCCCTTATTAAGGTATCATATATAAGTATCAATTAAACGAAGCTGGGGGATATTGCAGCCTGCCGTAGCTACTGTACTTACTAAAACTGTGAGGGAAGAACAAAGAACCCCATACCCGGTACGTTAAATTAAAAACGCAGGTTAACTACCTGTCTTCTTCCAGATCTCGGCAGAGGAGGTGAGCAGCGCGGCTCTCCCACCCCGTGCCACCCGCATGGCGCAGGGGCACGGGCTGGCGCAGGCCCCGGCACGGCACTCAAGAAGGGACACATCCCTCGCTCCGGGAACACCCAGCGCCAGATCAATGGGGATGACTAATTAAAACAGCATCTCGTCTTCCAGCGCCGTTGGGCAGCTTGATGCTCTCCTGCGGAAAAGGAGCATCCACCCCACCGGAGCCGGTGGAGGGGGTTTTTTTCCCATCCTCTACCTGCAGCAGATGCCAAACGCGGGAAGGGCTGCGCTTCCCAGCTTCATCCCACCGGGAGCTGGGGATGGGGACATCGCTCCTGTGGCTACGGCGACCACCGGGGATGTCCCACACACCATCACACACACACCCACCTCAACACCACCCAAAACATGGGCAGGAAAAAAAGGGGATCAGCATCAACCTTCAACGGAGTAGTGCTCGGGGAGGGATTAACCTGGGATGTCTTTTTAACAGCGCAAAAGCAATTTTTTGGAGGAATTCCGACAAAATTTCGCAGGTGGAAAGCCGCGAGACAGGTGACTACTCAACCAAATAAACCAAACTGCAAACCAAACTGCGCTTCCGATCCGCGCTCGACCGTCGGAGAGAGGAGATGGGATCCCTTTCAGCCGGCATCGCTATAAATATTCCCCAGGGACACAACCCAGCCTCGGTCAGTCAGGATGAGTCAGCTCCGCTTCGTTTTCAGAAAAATATGTTACTTTTTTGTTGTTGTGGTGGTTTTTTTGTCGTTTTTTGTTGGTTTTTCTTTCCTCCCCCCCCACAAATGCCCAAAGACTGAATGAGCCTTTCACCCTCCGGCAAGAGTTGTTCCCAGCGAGGGCTGTGACGAGGCGGAATGGAGGCGACGGCACTGCTGCTGGGGTTGGGGGGGGGTGTGTGTGTGGAAAAACGAGCCCTTGGGATTTTCAAACTGATTTTTTTAACCCCACTCCACCCCACCCCCAGTAAAGAGCTAGGTTTTGAGAATAAGCTGAATAAAATGAAACAAGAGTCAGTTGGGCTGCTTGGGGTGGGCTTTGGGGTTTGGGTGCGTGTGGGGATGAATTTGCCAACCTGCATGCAAGAGGGGATCCCAGGGGCACGGAGAGGCGAGGTGGAAGGGATGCCAGCCCCAAAACGGGGCTAAATCCGAGCAAGTATGGCCACCCACGACCTTTGCTCCCCGGGAAGGTGAAAGAACGATCCCCGCTTGCGGAAGCGTTCGTGGAGGAACCTGCCGGCACCTCGGTGGCCGATCGACCTTTAAATCCCTATCACGGGGCCGGCGGCTGGACCCATCCGGGCGGATCAGCACCATCGTCATTCCCCGTCCCCATCATCATCATCCCCACCACCAGGACCATCCACAGCCGATGGCATCCCGCCTGGCCAACGCCCCACGCCACCCGCCTCCCCACATGCCATGGCCTCGCCACCCTCCGATGTCACAATCTCCCCCCCCCCCCCCCCCACGCACCCCCCCCGGCCGCCACCGGAGCGGGCCCTGATGTCGTCATGCCCGGTATTACGTAAGAAACCAGTAATTCCCATTCCGGCGTGTCCGCGGGTGGCGAAAACCATCCCCCGGGCTCGCTGCGCGTCTCCCCCCGCGACCGCTCACCGCCGACCCCCGGCTCGCAGCGGGGGACGATGCCCCCGGCGTCCCCTCCCCGCCGTACCTGCCCCCGCCGCGGCGGCAGCAGCAGCTTCCCCGCTCCCGCCTCGGCCTCCTCCGGCGGCGGCTGCCCCTGCCCGGCGCCTCCCCGGGCTCTGCGGCGGCGGCGGCGGCTGCGTGATGGCGGGCGGGGACGGGGCGGGAGGGGAGGGACGGGGCGGGAGGGGGCGGGCGGTGGGGCGGGACCTGCCGCCGCACCGGGCCCGGGACCCGCCCGGCCACCCGGGCAAAACGGACCGGCAGGTGCTCCCGGTCCGGCACGGCGTCCCCCGGGTGCACCGGAGCCAGCCAGGGCACCGGCAACCCCAGCTCTGGTGGGAGCTCCCCGTTTAGAGTTAGTTAAATTAGAACGACCTAGAATTAGAATCCTAGAATGGTTTGGGTGGGAAGGGACCTTAAAGCCCACCCAGTGCCACCCCCCTGCCCTGGGCAGGGACACCTCCCACCAGACCAGGTTGCTCCAAGCCCCCTCCAACCTGGCCTTGAACCCCTCCAGGGATGGGGCAGCCACAGCTTCTCTGGGCAACCTGGGCCAGGCTCTCACCACCCTCACAGCAAAGAATTTCTTTCTAGTATCTAATCTAAATCTCCCTTCTTTCAGTTTAAAACCATTCCCCCCTCCTCCTATGGCTCCCCTCCCTGATCAAGAGTCCCTTCCCACCTCTCCTGGAGCCCCTTTAGGGACTGGAAGGGGCTCTGAGGTCTCCCCAGAGCCTTCTCTTCTCCAGGCTGAACAACCCCATCTCGCCACCTACATCCAACACACCATTTATCGGTTTCTGTCCCGGATAAAGTCCCTTGCAAGGTTTATTTAGTTTGAACTCTGATTCAAAGTTCACAAGTGCTGTGTGCATGTGCTCCAGTGGTGTTCCTGAGCAGGAAGACTCCCGGGATGTGCTGGGGCACGGAGCAGTCGCCTGCCCTGGGCACAGCCCTGCGACGGCCGTGGGAGCGGTGCCTTTCTGGGGAGATGCTGCTGGGGAACCAAAGGGATGGGCCAGGAGAGAGCACAAGCAGGGAAACCATCTCTCACCACCCCTTCCCACTGTGCAAGGGAGAAACAGCAGGAATTCATTCATTGTAAAAAAAAATAATAATAAAGGTACCTAAGAGTTCACGTGGGTGGGAAGTGAACTCTTAGCAACAATTTTGTTTTCTAACAAAAAATCTCCCCCGGGTGCTGGGGGGCAGAAGGGTGGCTATCAAGACCACCAGGAGTTTCCTGGGTGGGATGGTTCTCTTGCTTATCTCGTGGGTGATGCTCTGAGCTCTCCAGGAGCCTCCAGCAGTGAAGGACTAGTTTTATATCTCATCCTGAAAGCGGCACAGCTTCAGCCTCCGTTCCTCTCCGATAGCAGAGCGCTCCCCGCCTGACCTTCTGTCACCGGGAAAATTTCATTCCGGACTCAGCCCCAGCTTCCCTGTGTGAGCCGTGAGGGCTGGGTCATGTGTCCGAGTGGCAGTTAGGAAACATGTCACACTCCCTAATTCACTGGGGCATCTCTGTGCCCCACGGCTGGTCCCCGCTGGCTGCCTCACGGCCACCCCATCCCTCCAACAGCTCCTTCGGACACTCACCACCACACAAGGCTTCACCTGCTCAGAAACTCTCTCCTAAACTCTCCCTTCCTCCTCTCTCACCACTCCTGGCTCCACACGAATATCAGGAACGGGAATTTTAACTAGGTGGGGAGTTAGTCGTTTTGTTGGTCCGGCTTCCAAGGCAAGCCCACGAGCGGGGGTTTCGTAACCAGAGCACGGGGTTGAAATCGAGGTGAAGTGTCGGCTCTGGCCGGCCTCTCGGCTCTCCCGCTGGCAGCAGCCCCTGCCTTCCCTCTTCCCCCACACTCTGGAGCTTGTCAGAGCCTGCCCTGGGCCGCCTTCGTCCGCTGGCCCATGAAATGGGGTTTTCAGCCCAGCAAAAAGGCTGGGCAGCTTTCTGCTTGGGTGCAGGGAACCCCACCACCCAGGGGTGAGAGGAGGGAGGGAAGAGAGGGGGCTGCCGGCATGGAGACAGGACCCTGGTGGGGAGCAGGGGCATGGGACATCCCCCCTCATCCCTTCGGCTCAGCCACAGGGGCATTTTCACCCTGAGCAGCAGTTCCTTAACCCGTCCCTTGCCAGAGTGCAGCCCCCAGCCCTTCGCCCTCTGCAAAAGGAAATTGCACACCGAGTGTGACTTAAAGAGCAGGGCTTCCCTGCCTTGCTCCCTCCCCTAGCATCATCCCTCTCCCACCCCACCTTCTCAAATATATTCCTTTATTACCTCCAGGCATAAAAAAAATTCTTTTATTCCCTGCCAGCCTGCTGTCTGCCCATCCCTGTCGCGGGTACTGATGGCGGTGGGGGACCAGAGGGTTCACCAGAGGGATGTCCCCTCTGCTCTGGGCACAGGGAGACAGTTGGGACCTGCAGCAGCAGCAACAAGGCAGCAGACCAGCCCTCACCACATTATTTCGAAAATCCACTTTGCACGCACACCGTTTGCTCCGCTTTTCACTTCTCTGGTTTTTCCCCAGCGTTCACATTCCTCCTTCTGGGCTCTCACCCTCCGCTGGCTCTGCCTGAGCCTTTCCCCTTCACCAGCAAGACCGAGCAGAGACCACCCAGACCCCCTGCCCCACACCCAGCCCCATAGGCACGCTCGGGGTCTCCTTGGGTTCTTCTTGGGGGTATCAATTGTTTATATTAATTTTCACAGGCTGCCTCTGGAGCAGGGGTTGAGGGGATGCCGCAGGTGGGCGAAGAATGAGTAGAGGGAGAAGATGTAGGACAAGAGGAAATGGCCTCAAGTTGCACCAGGGGAGATTAAGATTAGATATTAGGAAAAAAAATTTACACTGAAAGGGTTATCAAGCATTGGAGCAGGTTGCCCAGGGCAGTGGTGGAGCCGCCATCCCTGGAGGCATTTAAAAGATGGGGAGACGTGGTGCTGAGGGACGTGGGTCAGTGGCGGTTTTGTCAGTGGTGGTTTTGTCAGTGTTGGGTGGATGGTTGCACTCAATGATCTGAAAGGTCCCTTCCAACCAAGGCAATTCTATGATTCCATGCTTAGTATCTGTGCAGAGATAATTTTTCATTACTTTCTGGAACAGGCATCTACCAAAAGATGGCAGCAGATCTCCTCGTATGGAGCTGGGCAGCGGTGTCATCTGCTCGGTTGGGCTCTTACTTTTCATACAGGCCATGAGCTGTAGATTATCCTGGTGAGTGCCAGATGAACTAAAGGATTACACTAGATGTTCTCAAGGGAGAAAATCTGTGCTTCTGACTTCGGTTAAAATTTTAGACACACCTTCAACAGCATAAAAAAAAAATCACTACAATGCTCTAAATATCAGTCCCTTCTTTTATTCCCGCAACCTGTGGTTTGGGTGATGCCCCATCTTAATTTATTTTACCAGGTGAGAATGGAATAAAAGGGAATCCATAATAATGGATTTGACAAATAATGATGCCACAAATAATTCAGATACAAGGTCCATCTGAATGTTCCTGGCTTTAGGTCTGGGGCGCTCAGAAAGGCCTGTTTCACTGAATTTCACTGAATTTCACTGAATTTTTTTTAGAGTTGGAAGGGACCATATAGATCATCTAGTCCAACTCCCCTGCTGAAGCAGGATTGCTTAGAGAATGCTACTCAGGACTGCATCCAGGCGGGTCTTGAAAATCTCCAAAGAAGGGGACTCCACAACCTCCCTGGGCAGCCTGTTCCAGGGCTCTGGCACCCTCACCGTGAAGAAATTCTTTCTCATATTCGAGTGGAACCTCCTATGTTCCAACTTGTGCCCGTTGCCCCTCGTCCTGTCACTGGGAACCACTGAAAAGAGTCTGGCTAAAAAAAAAAAGAGTCTGTTTAACACCAGTTTGCTGGGAAATCTGGAACTGACCCACCCGTTGTTACATAAATCTGCGTCTCAGACAAAGGATTAATTTTAAGCTCTGTCCTGTGGCACTGATGGACGTTGCTGTGACCCTGGTTCTGATGGTATTTCATACCCAACGAGCTGGGGATAAACTGAAGTCAGTGGAGATTCACGGTGGGTACCAACATCACCAGGTTGCGGTTCTGGGGCTGGGCTCCCCCCGGGTTCCTTCTGATGGGGCACGGCTGTATACTGGTTTTGTACAGCAGCTGATGGGGAGAAGGTGGGAGGCATGGGAGGACCAGCCCTTCTGCATTTCAAAGTGTGTTTCTGATGCAGTTCCTTCGTAAAATGGGATCAGTAAATACTATTTTCGTTAAGCACATATTTATAGCTAAACTATGCACAACTCTCATCTTTCCTTCTGCCTCCCAAAAGAATTCAGCTGCCTGAAATGAAGCTGTGAGAAAAACACAAATCGCCCTGCTGCTCATTTGCAGCTTGTGAATTTTCTATGAACAGCCAGGTTCATATAAAGCAGTTTGCGCCGCTTCATTCATATCACACATCGTGTTTGAACAGCTGAAAAACTCATTAGCCGTAGATGCAAGACATATTCGCTCGGTAGGGTTTGATTTGGCCCTCTTTAATAACCAGAATGTTTTCAGCTTGATAACTCGCAAGGAATCCATTCACAAGCAGTCAAGAACACGCTGATGGGATGATAAAACAAGGGAGGCTGCCTCGCCATTTGATAGCGCGCTATCTAAACACATCTTCGTGCCTCTCACGCTTACAAACTCAAAAGGCAGTTCTGCTGCTCAGAGGCAAGCCCTTAGTGCCTGCCGTTCCCGTGTCAGAGGCCGGGTTGTTTCCACCGCAAAAAAATGCTGTATCGGGGATGCTCACACAGCTCCAGGGCTCCGTGGGGCATCCGTAGGTCATAATAAACCTGTCTCGTACCCCTACGTGTCACTGCTCCCTCCTTCCCTGCTCTCTCAAGGTGATCTGAATCTCTTTCAGAGGGGAGGGTTTGACACTGAAAGAGGGGAGATTGAGATGAGAGATTGGGAAGAAATTCTTTGCTGTGAGAGTGGTGGAGACCCTGGCCCAGGTTGCCCAGTTGGTGCCCCATCCCTGGAGGGGTTCAAGGCCAAGTTGAACAGGGCTTTGAGCAACCTGGTCTGGTGGGAGGTGTCCCTGCCCAGGGCAGGGGCTTGGAACTGGATGGTCTTCAAGATCCCTTCCAAGCCAAACCATTCTATGGTTCTAAGAAAGCCTTATTTTAGCATTTCTACTAAAGGAGCTCCCAGCGGTGGCCATCCCTGGTCGATGTGTTACACCAGCGCTGTGCACACAGCCTGCCGTGGGCTTGGGGCTAGCAGCGGTGGGGGGCACAGGGCCATTACAAGCCCAGAGAGGGGTGTATTGATTTTTAAGGAAGAAAGCCAAAAAGCAGCAAACAAAAGGGGAAGGCAATAAAAGCTAAACTCCCTCAGTTTCTTTTGATCTTGGAGAATAACAAAGAGATTGACCTGACATTATTGCGCCCCTCGCTCACTCCCTTTGGGTTATGTTTTTATTTCCTGTAACCAGCAATGATCAAAGCCAAGAGCTTCTCCGTCACTGTATATTTTCCTTTTCACTCCAAACACAAGTTGCAAAGGCCACAGCCCTTTCTCTTGGTCCTCTCCTGGACCAGTGCTCTGCTTCAAACAGGGCTGTTTGCAGGAGCAGGAGCTCCAATTGTCCTGGGAAGCCCATCTTCACGCTGCAGAGGCGAAGGTGAGGAAGGTGACAGGCACCCTCAGCCTTGGGTGGGGGCTGTCAAAACAGATGTCATGGCTTTTACAACTTGAATTGTTGGGGGAGAGTCAGAAATTTAATATATCAGGTGATGCTGGCTGGAGTGGTTGTCTCTTTGAGGACAAAGTGTGGAGGAGATCAGTGACCACGGGGAAGCGGTGAGTGACACGGAGGCATCGACCTTGGCATCGTCACCAGGAGCTGTGACTGCAGGTACCAAAGAGACCTTCAGAGAAGAAAAGAGGAAAGTAGCTGAAGGTGTTGAAGGACACGACAGCCTTCCCTGCTTCTCGGGAAAAGGAAAAATCAAAACCAAAGTTTTCACAAGTCTCAGTATTTTCTAAATAGACTTGATTATCTTGTCTCGGAAGCAATGTTAGAGAAGCAGTGAAGATATGGTATGCGAGATAAATAGGTGATAAATACATGCCAAGCCAAACATTATTTATAGGCTCTTTAAATTCAGGAAGCATTGATATTAATTTGGCAGATAAGTCTTTCAGATTGTGGTTACGGAGCTGCAAACATGATTATTAGCAATAGTGTATAACACTCTTCTTACTTGCCCAGGATTAGATGTTGGATAGAACTGGAACGAACCTTTTCATCAAATAGGGTACAAGCAGTGGGGATGGCAGAAGCTGGCCTCCAGGTGAGAGAGTTTCCTGGCCACCAAACACAGCTTGCTCTTCTCTGCCGGGGGTTCCCAGGAGAGGACAAGGTCAGAAAAGGAAGATATCCAGTATTTCACATTGACAGGTGGTTCCAGAGAGCTCAGCCCTCGCAAAACAGATTAGTTTAGGTATGAAAAGTGCAATCGTGGCTCATTCTCAGCACATTTTCCAGGGAGCTGCAGTGATGGATGAGAGATTCAGGGAAGGAAGAGGCTGCCAGGGCTCGCCCCTGATCTCCAGAGTTGGCACAGCAGCAGGTTTCATGGCCATCTAAAGGATTTTCCAAGAAAAACCTCACCCTGGCAAACAAGAATTGCTGGAGCTAAAAGGATGCTTGTTTTTGTCGTCTTCACAAATGAAGTTTAAGCACTGGAACACTGCTGGAAGCAAACGGGTTTGGCAGCAAAATGTTCACATTGGATTGATATTTTCCAAAAAAAATTAAAAAAAAAAAAAATTGCAAGTGGTTCAGCTCTATTTAAGTGATTATTTAATCAAGTCATATTTAGGCTGCCTGATTGAATAATCCTGCAAATACAGACAAAACATAACTTTGTTTTTAAAAAAAACCAACCAAACAAACAAAAAACCCCACTGAGAACATCTGTTCATCAGCTGCAGCGTTTATTCTGTGCAGTTAAACCAAATGCATGAGAGCAAATCTGAGATGTGTGCACATCCCCAGCCCCAAACGCAGCTGCAGCACCCAATATAAAGCAGGACACGTAGGTTTAGACTACAGGTCTCTCGGTTCCTCCAGAGCAAAGCGAGCGTACAACCCGAGATCTTCCATCTCTCTAAGCCTTGTCACAAACCATTTCTGCTGCTGTTGAGTGGATGCGACTGTGATTAGCACTGAAGGAGATGGTGGGAACTACCATCAGACTAGGACAGAAGAATAATTTTACCTATTTAGTGCAATAAATAACATTCATTAAATTATTGGATGTCCTAAAGACAAATACTCCCATACAGAAGGGCGTACACAGAGCGCATATTATCTTATATACAGCTTTTCCATTTGAGCTGCTTCTTCCCACAGCAGAAAGGGATATCTCTGGTCCAGCCCACACCAACGAGCTGTATTTTTTAAGTTTCCTGCCCACAGAATGCTGCAGGGAAGCCAAGCATCCACGGAGAGGACCAGAGGTGGCAAGTGGGTCTGTCCCACCTCTCTGTGGGTTTAGACCCGTCCTTAGTGTTATATGGGAATAACCAGAGTTCTCCTTTCAATTCCACAACACATGGGTTTTCCTCTTCAAAAAACTCAAAATATTAGGACTGGCCAATGACCACCCCGCAAGAATAGTAGGGATGTGATACCAGAAACTGGAGAGTAAGGATTCCACGGTCGGGAGCCTGCAAGAGAAAAGACCTTTCACAGCCCTTTGAGCAAGTCCTGGCATCAGATTAAAGCCAGGGTATGGAGTGCACTGGTAATCCCATCCCTCCCAGGAACGGGAGGATTGAATCAGCACAAGACAAATTGCCGTTTGTAATCAAAGCCAGGGGGCTGCTCTGGAAAAATGGTTGTTTTTTTCCCCTGGAAGATGAAAGAAGGGGTATTCCTCAGAGGGCACGGATGCTGCTGTCAGGGGAGCAGCCTGTGCCACGCTGCTGAGAAAGTCTGTCACCACATCTGCTCCAGGCTCCTTTACGGTCCCTACAATTCACACTTCCCAGCCAAGGCTCTCATGCAAAATGCTGGCTGGGAGCTTTCCTTTCATTTATAGAAACACCACAAAAAAAAAAAAAAAAAAAAAAAAAAGATTTATTCCTAAAAAAAAAAGTTTTCTAGAGCTGGTGATGAGCGTTGCTGGTTGCCTTGGGGTCACACCGCCGAGACTTGTAGGGAGGATTGGTACGTGGTTCGAGCTAAGAATCCTTAAAATTTCTGGTTTGCTGTTTAAACCAAAATAAAGGTGGGTGAAAATGCTGCAAAACGATGGCGCAAAAGATTTTGCAAATTAAATCCATGTGGGAGAGGTGGGGAGGGCTTCCCTTCCACGATGGAGGGAAGGTCAGAGCAAAACCTCCCCCTGCTTGCTCAGGCACAGGTGAAAAAAATAGTTCAGAAGCTTCCCTGCGCTAAGCCGAGCTCGGGGCAGCATTTCCATGGATCCCAAGGGGGTTTGGAGCACGCATCATTTCCCAAGCACAAGCCAAAGCATCACCCGGCAGCTGGCAGTTCTGCTGCGGCTGGGAGCAGCCCATCTCCCGGGGATGCTGGCCCTCGAGAGCTCAGCAGAGATTTGTTTTCCTGCCTGCATCCAGCCTGGATGAAGTCCAGCGAGCAGGAGAGCAACAGCAGCTTGCAGAGCATCCTGTGAGGACGTGGGTTTTCCTCTTTAGGAAGAAATTCTGCTCTTTGATCTACTCCACCTTAGAGAAGGAAAAGGCAATTTTCCTCTCAGCTCTGAGAAACTTCGGTCACAGCGTGGAAATACAAAATACAGGTAAATTATTATAAGAAAGAATAAGGCAGAAGTTGACAATAAACACTGACTCCCTACACATACATCACCAGCCCCTTAATTTCATTGATTATAATTAGCGCTACCAATTTCTATTCTCTTTTGATCAAAGTGTTCCATTTCTCTCTGTCCAAAAGCCTCTTTTTGATCTTTGGTCTTCAACTTTGATTGAAAGCTTTAGTGAAGGAAATTCCTCCGCGAGTTCAGCACTTGGCACCCCAAGCCCTGAACCAGGCACCTCGTAAACAGAATAATTCCTCTTAGTGGACGTGACAAAGGTCCCATTAAGCAGCAGATGTTAACACCAGCCCAGGGGCAGTTTAGGAGCACCTTTGACACTTGGTTTCAGATGCTTCAGACCATAAGTTAGGTGGGTGTCACCCCCATAGTGACAGCGGAGGGGACAGACATCCCAGAGGAAGGGCACCAGCTGCCCATGGCCACACGGTGGGACAGGCACCACCCAGCCCCCTGCCAGCACAGACCATTAGACCACTGTTACTCTGCATTTTCAGGCTTTGATTGCCAACATTTTTGCAGGCAGTTATTCATAAAAAGACAGAATTCATAAAATATTATAAAAAACAATTATTTATGCAAAGACGGAATTCATAAAATACGATAAAATGCAATCTTTATAAAGCTAAAGCTTTTTTTTTTATTATTATTATAGGGTATTTCTTGGGCTTATATTTAGTGCTTGCGAAGGATGGCAGAGTAACAGCTCTGTCCCGGTCCATCCCTGGGGCGGAGGAAGAGGGTGGTGGCAGAGACCCACTGGATTGCAGGATGGTATTTAATGGGGCTGTAGGGCAGGTTTGGATGTGTTCTATGGATCCTGCCGGCAGAAGCAGCCACAAAAGCATGAAAAAATAATGTTGAAGGAAGAAACTCCACTGCCTGGCTTGTCCTGCGCTAGTCAGACAAGAATGGCTCACATGTGCCATCTAGTGATGCTGATATTTCATATATCAGGAGTTCTCCGAGCAGGACCAAAAATACTAAGGGAGGTTTGAGGGTCTGTAGCCACGACGATGGCCACCGGCGAGGCTGGGCAGGCACAAGGCACTGACAGCCCCCAGCTTGGGCTTAGGGGTGATATGAACCCAACCCCCCCCAAAAAAACTCAAAACCAAATTTCCCAAATAAAAGAGCAAGGCTTGAGTTCAAATCCATATTCTTTCATGCAAGCGTACAAAAATACACTTGGCAAAACTAGAATAACTAAATAAAGAACTAAATAATATAACTATTCCATAACTAGAATAACTAAAGACTAGAGAGCACAGAAGGCACCAATGCTTAAATCTGAAGGAAAAAATAAGATTTAAAAAAAAAAAAAAAATGTTAATGGGAGATGGTCTGGGCCCATTATCCAGGGGCAGGACGTACAGGCAGATCAAAGCCTGTGTAGGATTTATAAGGGCAAAGTAACAAAAGGCGGCAAACGAATGGCAGACACTGGGATTACCATCTTAATTACTGGAAGCGGTTTGGAAGGGCACAGAGTGGAGGAGGATGTGGGAATAACCATTAAAGGAAAAAAATGGAAATGACTTGTGCCAATACCCTTAACTGCTGCCTTTGTCCCTTGGATGCAGAACGAGTTTGGGCTGGGGAGAAGATGGGCAGGGAGACACCATGGAGCCAACAGCCTTCTCCTGCGCTGATGGGCTCCAGACCATTGGATGCGGTGGCAGCGAGGCTGTAGAACCACAGGAGTCCTTGCTAAATGCTGACAAAGAAGTTCTTCCTCGAGAGCTTATTAAAAATCCATGGGGTGAGCAGCAAGCTCCAGAGTGGCTAACAGCAGAGAAAACAAGCCAAGAATTATAGAACCATAGAATGGTTTGGCTTGGAACGGACCTTAAAGCCCATCCAGTCCCACCACCTGCCCTGGGCAGGGACACCTCCCACCAGACCAGGTTGCTCCAAGCCCCCTCCAGCCTGGCCTTGAACCCCTCCAGGGATGGGGCAGCCACAGCTTCTCTGGGCAACCTGGGCCAGGCTCTCACCACCCTCACAGCAAAGAAGTTCTTCCCCACATCTCATCTCCATCTCCCCTCTTTCAGTGTCAAACCCTTCCCCCTCCTCCTATGGCTCCCCTCCCCAATCAAGAGTCCCTCCCCAGCTTTCCTGAAGCCTCTTTAGGGACTAGAAGGGGCTCGAAGTTCTCCCCAGAGCCTCCTCTTCTCTAGGTTGAAACCCCCCAACTCTTTCAGCCTGTCCTCACAACAGAGGTAAAGAAAATCAGGGCAGAGAGTTACTTCTGATGCATTTTTGGGTAGATATTAAAGGGGTGCACATCCATCTGCCACCTCTGGAGGTTTGGTCCAACCTGAATCCATGGCCACACTGGGTTCTGCCACTCAGGACAGTAAAGCTGTGCCAGTGGGGAGAGTGCCAGAGAGGGCACAGGGACCAGGCTGCAGCCCAGGGCTCCTCTAATCCCCAAAACTCATTAAAGCCGTGACACAAGCACTTTGTCTGGGTCAGATCTGTCCAAACAAGTTTCCATATTTACCTGTAACTGCTCTTTCATGCTCCCATTTACCCTCCTTTACTGCAGGATATTTTCATCCCGCACAATTACACCTCTCTCAGGATTGTTGGAGCCCACCTACTATTCCAAGAAATATCTTCTCAAGGCACATGGGAAGAACAGGTCAACACTTTCCTTCCCAAAGACTTTCACTGCAGTGGAATTTTTGCCTCTGAAGGAGGAAAGCTGCTCTCTCGCGAGTGTTCTCAGCCACCTCGAGGGGCTGGCTCTCGGGGACGTGACCTGACTTTTCCCTTGGCTGCTTGGAATTCTGCAGACCTTCCACAGGACCTGGAAGACACCCCTAGATTCTTCTTAAGCCATTTAACCCCCTGCTTCTTCAATAAAAAGATGAATAGTTCGACTCACTTTCAACCCCCAAATGATTGCCCTTTTCCCTGAAACAACTGAAGATGTTATCTCTCATTTCCCTACACACCTACTCCCCTATTTCTTTAGGTTTATCCCTGAAAGCCCTGAATTCTTCTTGCTCGCTTTCCATGGCCTGCAGCTTTTCTTTTAACATCATTAAGAGCATTGTTTCTGGCAAGACATTAAGGTGCTCATCACTTGCCAACCTGAAAGGCGTAAACACCCCATTTGCATTTGTATTTTGATAGTCCCTCCATCTCTGCTGCCACGGTGTCTCACGCCCCTCTGAAAAGCCTGGCTGTCTCCGTCCTCTTGGCCCAGGTTGGGCTCCTTCACCCAGGCTGGGATCACACCTTTCCTCTTTCCTCCTGAGGTTACTCCAGCTGTGACGGTCACCCACTCAGTGTAGCAACGGGGGACATTGCTTGGCTCAGACATCAGCTCTCTTCTGGCCCAGGTGTCTTCTCCTGCAAAAATCTCTTCTCCTGGTGGAAAGCTTGGAGTTCCCATAAAATTACAAGTTTGGGGAGGCCTTGGCAGGCTTCTCACAAGCTCAGAGGTAGTTTCTCTTTCATTTTGTGCATTCCGATGAAATCACGTTGCTCGTTTCCAGCAGTGGCTGGTGTTCCTCTAAGAGCTGTGCTGCAGGGTACCTTCAGCATCACTGAGTTAACTGCATGGTTTTAAATACATCGAACACCGTCGTTACAACCTGGCATGGCCTGACCGACTCCACATCCACAAACACCCACCGCTCGTCGAGTGAAGCATTGCTTGAATCTCCTCAACCACAGGCCACGTTTCTACAGGGATTTAGCGCCAGTGGAGCTGTTTCCCGGTCCCTTTTTCCTCCACTGAGTGCTGAGCTGCCCTCTGCACCTCCAGCGGTCCCCTCCCTGGCCTCCACCACAGCAGAGACAAAAATCTTAGTCTGCCTTTATCGCCGAGTTAGAGAAAATGCTTCAATTTGGACAAAACCAGACCTCCCCTGGAGTGTGAAATGGGACAAAGTGAGAATGGCTCCCAGAACTTGTGATATTTTTAGGTCACCAGATTTTATTGGGTCTTGTCCCCTTTTACATCAATTTCAGGACTTCAACAAGAAGATTTGAACTGTGAAATGCAGGAATGTGATTAAGAGCAGCCAGAAAACATGAGCACAGCTCTCAAAAAAGTTATGGCCAGTGCTATATATCCTGCCAATTAAAAGCTTCTTACACTCCGGGGAGAAAATATCACTTGGTTTTAGCTTTGCTGCATCCCTTGGGGAGATGGGTTGTCATAGCTCTCCTTCAACGAGTTCTCGGTAGATGGAGGCATGAGTTAAAGAAATTAGTTCATTCCCATTTTAGGGCTGGTCAGATTGGCACTGCCAGCAGCCCACATTTGATGGGTATCCCTGTAGCTGCTCCGAGTTCAACCTCGCAATTCAGAGATGACAAGTCAGAAATTTCCCCAATGAACAAAACTCACGGCCACCACTTTCAAAGCCATGGATGGCATTTCCCAGGCTGCAAACCCTCCCTTGCCCGAGTCGGCAGCGCGCAGGGGAGCCAGGGAGGAGAGAGATTACATTCACTTTTCTTTTTTTCTTACTATTACTGTGCAAAAGGCACCTTCTGAGGCTGGTTTTAGAGCCTTCCTGGAAGGTGCCCTGTTCACAGGCTCTCGCAGATCATCTGCAGCAGCGACTCAGCCGTGAACATGTACAGTGCACATACGTTACGCTTTGAACCCCAGAGTGGAAATGGGTTGTGAACTTTCCCAGCGCAGATCACACACAAGGCATTAACGTTTGGGTCTTCTTTGAAGCCAAGTTTGACCTAGTTTATGTCTTCCTTTCTCTTTCTTTTAGTTCCCTGGGCCTAAACAAGCTCTTGTGGAGCAGCTTGGCGATTTGGAGGTCACCCTCTTCCTCCCATCCCACCGTCCTTTCCATCTAGCTCAAAGCCTCGAGCCATGGGGCTGGCTCTGCTTCATCTCCTGCCCTGACTCTTCAAAGCTCTGCCTGCGCTCAGCGGTCTCTAAGCCAGAGCCTACGCCATGAACACAGCCGAGGCTGAGACCAAGCAGCTGAGGGACTGGCAAAAACCACCCCAAAATGCCCCAAAACCTCTACAAGCTGCACGATCAGCAGAGCATCAAAGCGAAGGTGCAGAGCGCTGCTGCGCGTGGAGCATCTCGGGCCCAAGTAGGTCACAGGAGAAATAACACAAGTTTTTCCCCTTCTCAAAAGGAGAATCTTGCGCTTTTTATGTGGGCAAGGAACGCAGGATGGAAGCTGCTATTGCAGCGCCTTGTGTCCTGTGACAGGCTTGTGCAAAAGTCATATTCATAACCGTTTTCAGGAACAGTGTCATATTAAAACAGATAAAAGCTTTTATGGCAAGGGGTTGGGGTTTCTTGGTTTGGCTTTTTTTTTTTTTTAAGCCAGACTAAGCAAAAATAATTCATTTTAATGATGGCTGTTGAGGGGGTTTCTTCAGTGTTCCCTCGCGAACATCAGGTCTCTCCAGCCCCCAAATAAAAGTGTTGCATTGGTGAATGGAGATGTTTTTTTTTCCTGAGTTGGTCTGATGGTTCCACAATGGTTCCTTTTAAAGGCCCTTTCATTCAGCCTCTCAGGCAAAAAAATGACTTAGTGGCAGATTTTGCCCAGCCTTCCAAGTTTCCCCAGTCTCATACAGACTCACAAACATCCTTTAGTACCTCTGAAATCAGGGAGAAATCAATCATAAAATCCTACTCCTTCACCATGTTAAAAAGGAAGACTTAAAAGAGTCTCCTTCCAACTCTTTGCTGGCCTCGACGATTGGTCGAGCCGAGCTGTGACAGGGACAGCCCAGGCTACAAGTGTGACACCTTACAGAGGGTGGCTACTGAACAGGGACACCAGCAAGCTGTAGCAAGATGCCCACATATTGCCCACCAGCAGGACCACCAGTGTTAATTATTTGCTTGCCTTTTTTTTTTTTTTTTTTTTTTAAATTTTCTTCTAAATAGGAGCAAAATGAATTCCATACCAACAGCTGAAGCACATGCAGCTACTTCTGACACTGGTAAAAACCAATCTTGCGGTTCTTTGAACATTTGCCTGGCATTTTCCTGAAGCACTTGACCTACATCTTCCTCCTACTCTTCCTTTTTCTTCTGTAAATTCAAATTAACTGCTTAAAGGAGTTACCTGGTTTTCTGTGCTGAACGATCATCCAGTCGCTAATGATATGGAGAAAAGCCTCGCAGATCAATCATGTTTTCAGTCTGTGACATCTACTACATACCTTATTTATGTAGCAAATCCCCTTCTCCCTTTAAACTAGCTCATGATTTGATGAGGCCCTTTTATACTACTTTAGTCAGATTGAAGATTTTAACTGAAGCTTAACTGGTACATGGCTTTTGCAGGCTGTAGGAGCTAATGAGCAGTTTCCACTCGATTTGATCAAGAAATATTCAAGCAGAGCTGGACACCACCGCAGTCTTTGCAGAAGTGTGGCTGTGTACCAGGTTACAGCTCCTTCACCTTACTCAAAACACATGTCTAACAGGAAGACACGTAGGTCCCGTCGCCCTTTCCTGGAGCATCATGTGCCTTGTAACAGATGTTGAGAGCTACCAGCTCATGGCACGACTTCTGGTGAGCCATTTACCTTATTTCTACAGGCGGGACCTACCAACGGGGCACTTCCAAGGGCCAGGTGGTTCAGTTCCTCAGCACGTGTGGCAGTCTCAGACAGGAAGAGGTACAGAGCGAAAGACCAGCCACCACTACAAAGCGACTTGCATCGTTTTGATCTTTGCAGCGTTCATCAATGGGAGAAGAACAACCCTTTTTCATCAGGTCTTTACCCTGGACAAAGCGCCATGGTTTGTGTCCAAGGGTGGCACCAAGTACCAATCCCCTCACCACCTTCCAGGCTGCCCCTTCACCCCTCAATCCCAAACATGCCCACGACGGCCAGGGAGGAGCAAGGCTTTGAGCTCTGAGCAGTAGACATGAGTCTCCGATACCCTTCCCAGCAGCAGCATCATGAGATGCTGTCTGGTGTGGTCATCTACCACTGACAACCACTGGGCATCATTAAAATATGCAGTGGCACCATTGCAAAACCTACTTCCCACATGTACTGTGCAGAGACCGACCTTTTACAGCCTCCCAAAGCAGGAGTCTACTGGCGTGACCGCTGTGGTCTGTCCGATGCTTGTTTACCCCGTTACAAGTAGGCGGTTTGCATTAATGGTGTGCATGGCCTTGAATACCCATATGTGTTACAGAAGCACTTGGGCTAATTAGTAAAATCCACATCAGAAAGTGCAAGTTCCTGCCGCCCCTCCCGTTTCATTATGAATACAAGATCAAGAGGTTAAAGACCAGCCTTTCAAAGGTGACCAACACTTAAATGCCTTGGCAGCCTGGCCTCGAGCAGCCAGCGTGAGGCTGTGCCGTGCCTGTGTCAGAGCCAGGATCCTCTTAGGAAGACATCTGTTGCAAATACTGTTGTTTTTTTCCCTTACAGACACAAAGCCGTAAGCCCCGTTTGCTGATACACAGAGAGGTAACCTTAGGAAGGAGCAGAACAAGTCACAGAGTCTATGAAAATCAGATTTGATCTTCTGAATATACCTGAGAAACACAATCCATTTCCACTACTCGAATAGTCTTACTCAAAGCTCAGCCAGGGCCAGAGGAGGGTACTCGGAACAAGAAGGGTATGGTCTTTTTAAGGTGTTTGTACCGAGATACTTCCACAGGATGGAAACACGTGACACCACAAAAGCCATGAGGTGCCCTTATTTACAGTGGAAGAACTATTCCCATGAGAAGACCGTAGGTGTGCCCATTGCTCAGCCCAGGCATGTCCTCTAGGTAAGCAGTGGGTGTCGTTCCCTGTCCAGTAAAGGAATCCTGTGTTCACACCAGCCTTTAACTGGCAATTCTGCCTGTCCCATCAACTGACCACCTACGAAGAGAAATTAAAGCTTTATCAACAGCAGAGTGACACTTTTGGATCCTAGTCTCACATACACAGGCGGCAGAGAATTTTGTGCAGCTCTGTTTTTGCAGACAGAAGTAGGAGGCTGGATTTAGCCAAGCAAGCCCGTTGCTCCTCTACAAGAGGATTTTCATGTGAAGTTGGTCATGTTGGTTTAAACTCAAAGTACAGTGCAGTTATGCTGGTGCGGTGACGATCTCCTTGCCAGGTTACTGGGCATTCAAGATCTTGGAGAAGGGAGCAAAGCTACCCACTATTTCCGAAAGAAAAAAAAATAAAAATGTAAAGGGTCATTTAATTTTGATATTTAAATATTTGGTTTCAAAAGATATGCATTTGGACTCCTAGAGAATTGGTTTTAAACAGTGCAGTTTGGCCCATCTGTGAGAGGGCTTTGGATCTGTTGCCCAGCAGGACAGATGAGCTGTGTTCTCTGCATCCTGATCACCTCGCCAGAGCCCGGGAGCTCCCATGGACACCGGTGCAGAATCGGCATCCCATGGTGGGTTCTTCCAGAGACCCTGATATTTCAAACATTCAGTGGCCAGACAACTAGGTTGATCTTCATCTGTGTGTTCATTAAAGCTTGCAAGTACAGCTGGACACTGGATAGAGCACAGGAGCGGACATGACTTTTTAAGTTATTTTCCTTATGAGGGATTTTCACAAGTATCCTTAAAAATTACATTTAGGTAATTTTCAATAAGACCTCTATAAATTCCCTGATTATTTGCTCTTTGCTGACTTTCTCACTGCCAATAATTATCGTGGTTTGCCCGTCTCCCGGCAGAACCTTTCTTACTTTCCTAATTAAAATTCCTTTGTGGCCATCATCTAAGAAATCGTAATCCCCAAAAAACTCAAGCCATTGCACAAACCAGATCCAACTCATACCTAATGTTAGCCCATTGCAACAGAGTCAACAGTTACGCCCAAAACCAAAGAACCAAAGCCTGTGAAGAGCTCCTGGGCTCCTCCAGCCTGCCTTTCTCCCACTGGGATCGCTCTCTACCAAACCTCCCTCCAATTTGTAGCAATGTAGTTTTCAAGGGACTGACCTGGTCTTTAAAGATCTCATTTCCAAGGGCACATCCTGATATTTCATCTGCATTTTGCTTCTCCCCACCCTTAACTGCAGCTCCACACACCGCAGTAATGAACGGTGGCATGTCCCCGGTGCTGAACCCCTTCAGCATCACAAGCCGTGACCACCTTAAGCATCACTTGGCTAAGCTTGCCCTATTTTGCTGGTTTAACCTTTCTTCTCCAACACCCCACATATTTTTGCCCTTCTCACAATGCTTAATTAGCTGAGGGGAAAAAAAAACACACACACACCAAACCCCAGTGATGCCCAAACCTGAACACAGCCACTGGTGAGGAATATGTAACATCATGTGGTAGTGGGTAATACCATGAAAATGCCCATTTGTCTGGATAACCGAGATTCATTCCAAAAATCACTCCTAACATGGAAACTAACACACCACCCTAATGCCAATTATTAGCTTCAAAGGCAGCAGCACAGACTAATGCTGCAGACAGATAATATCAGACATCCCTTATATTAAAGCAAACACGAATGGTTTAATTTCATTTCGGATTCACCTGGAAAATTCTGGCTCTCCCATTCGTTGTGCTGGTCCCCGTGTGTCATGGGAATGGCATCAGCCCTGTTCACCCATCCTGCCCCCGTCCCAGGTGCCACCGGTGCCTGTTTCCACCACCCCTTGGCTAACAGTCCAGTCCGTTCAACACAGAATATTCTAATGGCAGTTACTGCCTATATTAAGGTAAAAATAAGACCCTTGAGGAAGAGTTAATCATTAACTTTGGGTGTTTAAAAAGCCAAACCAGTCTCTCATTCCAAGTTACAATGGGGTTCTCATCTCATTGGCACTAATACAATGAGCATCAAAGAAGTTTAAAGTGATTTGGGCTGTGCAGAAAAGTTGCAAGATGCCTTCCGATTCAATCCATTTTTAACGGGGCATTTTATTTTTCAGTTTAGTGCCATTTTAGTAGCCCTCAGGAAGTTCTAACTGGCTTGTTCCATGGAATAACTTGTTGCACCACATACTGGTTGCCCGGTGGATGACAGGCCATCTACACTGACTAATCCATGCGGGTCCTGTTGGAGAAACAGGTCAACGGGAATTGTCCGAACCAACACCAGCTGTTTGTCCAAGCTTTTCTGTTGACCTGGCTCATTTCAGGAATTAACTCACATTTGCTCTACCTACTGTCTGAAGACCTGCTCTTCTCACAACTGCTGGTGTTCCTGGATCTTTCCGTTCTGTGAAGAAAACGGGGAACCATCCCCAGCCCTAATCCCAACCAATGTCCCATGATGAGTTACACGCGCTGAAAGAAGGCTGATGAGGAACAGACAGACCATGCAGGAGTCCTGCCCCGCACAGATTGTGTAGAAGTGCAAGGAATGACTCTAGTGCAGTTAAAAAAGAATATCTGCATAATGCGTATTTACCTTTAATTGCCAAGAAGAAATTCCATGAATGTTTTGTGTGCCTTTTCCAAGGCTCCTGGCTGGAGTTCTTTACAAAGTGACTGTGGGTCTTTCAGCACAATCTTGCGCATCTGGTTTCATTCATTAAACAGCTTGTTCCCTCATACGATAACAACAAACCTGGCAGTTGACATATCTGGGCAGAGCAAGAGCAAAGCCAAGCCATCGGCAAAGCTACTGCAGTTTGATGTTGGGTCTAGACCCGACAAAGTATTCCACGGGCTTTTCTCCTTTCTCGGGTAGGAATTCATCGCCCTGTGCGACAGCAGCCATTGCAACGTCTCCAGCATCCGAGATCTGATGAGCGGCTGCAAATTCACGGGCAACTCCAAGGGAATGCGGACAGAGGGGCAATAACTCCATAAATTCACGCACCGGCCGTTTGGCTCCTCGCTGCCAGAACACTGGCTGCAAGAAACTCTTCTGCAGTGGCGATGAAAGCAGCGCAGAGCTATAAAAACATTATAAGGCTTTATATAAAAAGTGCTGCAAAAACATAGAGTCTTGTTTATATTCTCTCCCAATGCATCCCATAGAATTCTACAGGACTGAATAATCCGTATTCATGTGATGGTTATAAAGCCAGCAGAAACTTTGTAGTCATAATAAATTCCACAATTCCCTCCAACATTTGGATGTCAGAGGGACTCTCGGGGGTTTGAGCTGTACATTAGGAGTAGCCAAAGTCTCTGGGTGCCTCTTTTGATGTGATATAAATCTTTAGCTACAAGGGCTCTCTAGCAATTCCCTCTGCTCACTTGGAGAGACGTTTGCTGTTGTATGGAGTCAGCACAAGGTCTGCACTTCACTTAAATCCCCCTTAAACTGTGTGAATGAAAGGGTATCGCTCAGGACTTTGGCAAAGCGGCAAATTTTGTTCTTACAGATACAAGCCGCTAACTGCTCAGGCACATCCAAGGCATCGCCCCTGGAATAACCAGTGATTGTTCCCCCTCATCTCCCAAACTGTGAATTGCTATTTCCATCACTAACCCAATTTCTTTCCGTCAGTTCCACAGCCATTTGCGCTGGCTTAATCCAACTATTTTGGCTGGAGTCTTTAGAGGACCCTCAAGGAATTACTCGGCCTTATCCCTTGGACTCGTTCTAGGCGGGATGCGCAAGGGGAGCATTTCCATTATGGGGAACTCACTCCATTAAGTCCCTATGAAATACTAAGCCTAGAATTATAAATCCACCACTGGGAATAATCACGGAGACAGCAAATTGTAATCCTGAATTTCAGGGTATGAGCGAAACACACGTTTTCAGCTCATCGCACTGAAATTTATATCAGATGCTGAAACTGAGAAATACCTATTCAAGAGGGAGCAGAAGTGCATCATGCAAAACGTACATCCAGTGGGAAACAACGTGGATTTACAACCTGAAGGCGCCCATAAATTGCTCAGAAAGGCACAGAAATACATCATTCATAGAACCGATTTAGCAGACACTGTGAAATAAGGAATATCTCACAGAAAATTGTCAGGACCTGAATTACCTGCCCATTTTTGGGCACCTTGGATGTCCGGCAGAGACATGCCCCAGCACAACGAAGCCCTGCCTGGTCTCGCAGTGGCCCAGGCGGTGATCCCATCCAGGACTGCTGCTGCCCAAGCACCCCACTTTCTCTCCTCCCTCCTCCCTTGTTTAGTTTCCCAGTAAATTGTGAGAAGTCTCCATTAAAGCAGATCAAGTCCATGCAGATTATTTTTAAAGAAATATTTTGGCAAAAAGCTGGACGGCAGCTTAACTGATGAGCAGGGATTTGCTTGGTATGAAAACCTCTGTCTCCAAGGTTGCAGGATGATGGAGGGGTTGGGTTTTTTCCCCCCCTTTCACAAGTGCTGTGGCAAGAAAACTCTCTAAAATATGACAGTAAAAAAATAAGGAAAATCAATCAAAACTTCTTTGAGTTTTCAGAGATCAGTGGAGAGAGTGGATTGGGGTTTTTTCCCCCTTCTGAGTTTTCAGAGATCAATGGGGAGAGCAGATTGGGGTTTTCACCCGCTTTTGGTTTTTTCCCCTGGTTCTGACTGATGCACAGTGTTTAGGATGATCCAAACTGACAAGTCATATTTCTGTCACCCAGTCACAGAAGGCAGCCCCCTGAACTCCCAGCCGAAAGCAGGTCACAGCGAAACGCATCTCTTCGCACAGCTTTTGACAGAAAGGTTTGCTACACGAGCTCCGAAGCACATTAAAACGTTTTGCCTTCACCGATCTCAGCAGCAGTTGCCCTGTTTTTGTTTTCCCATCATAAAATTCCACCAATTATTTTTAAAACAGAAAATGAGCCCAATTAGGAGAATGAGAAAGGAGGAACCCAAGGACTGACCCGCGCTGTCAGAACTCAAATATGAGTTTGACCCGCGCTGTCAGAACTTGCACAAATGGGTAATGGACCTAAACCCATCAAATGCAAGTCCTAACCGAGCCCTCTGTGCTCCAGCTCTCCAGGAGACGTACCACGGCTCTGCGGTAATGAGATGTCAACTGAAACGAAGCCAAAGCCCCAAACTTCCTTTCACAAAAGATATAAGAAAAAAAAAACAACGGATTCTACAGAACACCTGTGTAAAAATATGATACCCCCTTCCCTTTGCTTTTCTCACGGGGAGGGAAGGTGAAATTTAAGTCCTTGTTTCTCTATAGATGAACTTAAAACACAGCAGCAAGAAGAATCAGAAAGTTGGAAGCAGGTATCAGAGTAGGTGTCCAATTCCTCTTTTGGACAAAGTCAGCAGAAAAGGTAAGTGGATTTTTCCCCATGCACTAACCATGGTTTATTATGCTGGGCGTAAAGGATTGCTACAGAGGGAGATCAAAGCCTGACGCGTTATACAGAGGCAGCAGCTGAAGGTTTACTGTACCTGCCACGAGCTGCAAAACCAAGTTCCTGTGGTCAGTGGAGACCTCATGACCTCTCACAAGAGTTTACCGCAGCATCCTGGTCAAATACCAATAAGTTAATTACATTTTGGCTTTAAGCATCCTCTGCTGTGTGAACGGACTAAGGGAACCTCTCCTGCCAGGTCCAGAGAGCCCCACCAACCCTTGTCGGCACTTGCCTTTCAGTGGGGAGGCATCTGATTTTTAGCTGATGAGGAGCTATTTAGGTGTTTTAAGGTAACCTCTAAATACCTTTAGGTAGATTTGGACTTTAGAGGAACAGAGCTGCTGTTGAGGATCAATTCTCTTCAACTACTTGGTGAGCACGATTTCCCCTTCCATGCCCCGATACCCACAGCACCGAGGATTGTACCTGTAGATAAACTGACCTCCATGTATTGCCTCTTAATCAGAGCTGAGCTTGCTAAATATTTTAATTGGCAATACCCCAAAAGCAGGTTTCCCGAATACAGCCGCTTTCTTTTTTTTTTTATAGTGCATCAATAAAGGGAAAATGAACGGCAAGTTCTTCCTTTGAAGCCGATATTTGAAAGTGAATAAATACGAATGTGCTATCAGTGCTGTTAAGACATGCATTCCTCCCAAATACCATGGCAATGGAACAAAAAAAAGGGCCTCCTCCATTCTCAAGGTCCACATCTCGTCCCCTCCCCGTGCTGATGCGCAGAACCTTTCCCAGGGGGAGGACAGGAGGTGACCCTGGTGAAGCCAACACCTTCACGACCGATTTCCATGGGGTTTTAATTCCACCAACGTGCTGCAAAGCCTCAGTGCTGACAGCACGACGTAAAGTCAGTTGAGGCCAAACGTTTTCTTTTATTGGCATACATCCCACCCTGGCTGGAGAGAAATTCCATGTCTATCCTGGGGAAAAGAACTGGCATTTAGTCTTTTGGGCCATTCTTAAGACACTCCCAACTACTTACCCAAACTGGGCTCCAGGGAGACACCAGTTACACTCCCATATGAAAGATCTTTACAGAATCATTTACCTTCCTCGGTAACAATTTTATCACTTTCTTTCCTTTTTCCCCACCATTAAAGATATCCCGGTGCCATAAACATAAGGCTGCTCCATAGCGAGCTGTATGCTACTATAATGACATTTAATTAAAAAAATAAATAAATCACAGGTTCCAGCTCTCTGTCCTATAAGTCATATATACAATATAGCACAAAATTCATAATAGCTCAGCTCTTACAACGTAATTCAAATTTTGACCAGAAGTCATACAATTCTTTGAGTAGTTCCTATCAAATTTTCCTAGGAGTTAGTAGGTATCTCAAGGGAACTAACTGCCATTTCACTTTGCTTCATTAGCTCCAAGTCAGGAGTAATAATAACTTTACAAAATGTAAGAAAAACACAAAAAACCCCAACAGTTAGTTTAATTGGTCTAAAAGCAGTCATTTTCATTTTCTGTTCTTTGTGAGGGTTATGTTCTTGTTTTTTCAGATGTGGTTACCTTCATTTTTCTTAGAACAGCTCCTTGTTTGCTCTGTCTCCCGTGCTCACGGGAGCGGCAGATGGATAGAGGAAGGTATCTTTTAAATTTAAAAATAGGAAGCTGAAAAAAAAAAACACATGAAGCTTTCAGTCTTATGGATGAGACACGAGCAGTGGTGTTATTTGGGGTGGAAAGGCTGTTTTAAGCCGGACCAGGGCAGCAGAGGGGTCCCTTGATGGCATTTCATGCAGGGATGAGGCTCTCCAGGAGGAGGTGACCTCACCTCATCGCTTTTTCCCTGCCTGGAGCTGAGACCTTCCAGTCCTTCAGCTGCACAGGCAGACGTAGGAGAAGTTACAGAGCAAAGCCCAAGTACTTTCCCATTTTCTGAAGGTCTCTCCCACACCGAGCTTTGCACCCAAGGGTGCACAGCCAACGCTGAGGCAGCACAAGGGTGGCTGCAGGAGGTCCCACAGGGACCTCAGCAGGACCTGAGGCTGCCAACTAACATGGACCATATTGGAGAGTCCCATTGCACCTTTTTTCTCTCTGTTCTTTTATGACTCTGTCCTCTCTTAAGCAAAGAAGAGAGGACCTTGCAAGCAGCTGGGTTCCCCGGTGTCCGTGGGAAAGGCCGAGGGAGCTGGATTGACCAGACCAGGCTTTGCTTTTACAACAGAGCTGATGGCCCTGTTCCCTGTTGATGCACACGCTGGGGGCCACCAGTGACTCACAAGCCAAGAAAACACAAACCAAAGCTGCACATGGGGAAGAAACACCCAAAAGTTGCATTATTATATAAAGCAAGTGGGATCTATAGGGCTGAAAAATCATTTCTGAGAAACCCACAATACCAGGCGGAGTGCCACAACCCTCGTCCTGCTTATTGTCCCTTCTCAGCCCTGGCAAGCGGAAATTACTGCTTTAATTTATGGGTCCATTGCTTGCTTTCCCATGTGGAACCAAAAAACCCTGTAAAATCGAGGCACTGTGCTGTCACCCTCCAGCTCCTGCACGGGAGCAGCTGTGAACACACCACCCACCCGTGGGACATCACAGAAACCCACCAAGGGCTGTCAAAAATACGGTAAGAAGAGGGAAAAAAATCCAGGATAAACACACAGCATTGCTCATCCCAAATTTCTGAGCATTAGACAGGAAAGTGAGAGTTGGGCTTTGATCATGAGAAGTGAATGTTTCACGCCGGAGGGGATGGCACGGAGACCTGAGCAGTAAACCAGGGGTGTCTCGGCTCTACGTTTCCTTCATGAGCTGAAGCAAACCACTAAATAACATAATCACAGCAGTATGATTAACACACACACCCATCCCCACTGCGCTATTGCCAGAGATTATTTTAACTGGTCGCAACTCTCTGCATTCCCACTTCGCAATAGCCTGAGCGTCCCAGAGCACAAAACTCTCCCACAAGCTTTTCCTCCCGCACTCAAACACCTTTAAACACAACCCTCCGCGCTTCCAGAGACACCTTACCATGGAAATTCTTCTCCTTTGACCAGGCTGAGTTGCTCCCTAGCAAGGGAAGAGGGGGACAATCTACCAGATAAAGCTGCCATCACACCTGCGGGCTCTTAAATTGCAAATTGGCAAGGCCTGTACTGATAAATTGGAGAAATGAGGGACCACGGGGCAAATCCCACGGGAGGGTAATGCAGGACCTGCCCCTGCAAACCAGGAGCCAGATGCCACTAGATGGTGACAGTGCCCACAGAAATTAAACCATCCAGGGGACAATCCCAGCTCCAGGACAAGGCCACCCTGAAATGAAAACTTTTTTGTTTGTTTGTTTGTTTGTTTGTTTTTTAAACAAATGGTTGGTGCTTCTTGTTTGTAAAGACTGAGAATTAATCCAGACAGCGTAACGGTCAGGAGCACCAGGAGGCGGCGGTTTGGTGATAAGTAGAAAAGTGAGTGAATTCAGCTGCTTGGTGTAAGTGCGGAATGAGCTATTTCTGTACGGCCCCACGTCAGGAGTAGATAAACTCCATTCGTCTCCGTTCCTCTGCGCCTCCGGTACCCACAGGCTGGGATCGAGCATCCTCTGGGCTGTGGGACTCACCCGTTGTTCCTGAATGGAGCTGATAACCTCCTGTGGGGCAACTTAGACTGCTCTGCCCCGTGTCCCCAGCACGGGGGGAGCCCACATCTAGAGAACTACTGCTGTCGACCTGCCTGGGTACTGCCCATGGGCTGCTTTTGCAACCCACGTTTATGTTTCAAAGTAACATTTCAGCAATATTCTGGCAGTCCATTAAATAATGCCAAATTCAGTAAAAACGGGTGGTCGCAAGTAATCCGCTAAATCTCTTCGCACCGGTGCTGATAAGCAGGAATTTATTCCTAACTGGTTTCCTTGGTTTGCTTCCTGTGCAGACACTTGTGTGAAGGGAGGTTTTTTGCTGGAGAAAGGCTCATTCTCCACTTTCCTGAAGTGAGAGCTGTGTGAGAACGAGGAGGTTCACTTACCTCTTTCATCAACATTATAAGATACTGGATTTGTCTGTCGGTTTGTGTTAATCACCTAAATGACGCATTCGAGAAAATGCAAGGCTTTTAAATAAACGAGTAGCAGAGGAGAAACTTTTTCCTGGCGTTTAACAATCTTTGTCATCCCTGATCAAATAAAATTGAGGGCTCATTTACATTTGGCTGGTTATCTCGTTACTGCGGCGCTCTCATCCAAAACACCAGCTAAAACACGAGAAGGAGCCCAACTTGAAACAAAAAACAACCCTACAATTCCCAGATTCTTAAAAAAAAAATCCGTATGCATGTTGGGACCTGCTGTTTATTAGACTTGTGCTGGCTCTCGGCTTGCTGCACTGCAACACCGAGCAAAGCCAAAGTGATCACCATAATTACCCCGGAGCAGGCGGCAAAATTAAGTTAAATAAGAAGTGAAATAAAGCCGCAGCCCGTGATGGGAAGGGGGGAATGGCTGGGAAGGAGGGAGAGCTTGCAGAAACAGTGATGAGATTTGCAAAAGTACAGGAAAGATGATATTCTTTCAAAGGTGGAAAGATAAAACCAACTTGTGGGTAATTCTGAAAAATAACTATTAACACATAATTAATATCTGACTTTGGGCTTTGTTTAGCTCCTCCTGGAGGCAGCAGGAACGTTCTCCTCTCTCTCAAAACAGCCCCATCGATCAGACTGGGGGGGGGCTGGGGATTGAGAGTCACATATCGAAGAGCAAACAGAGGGGAGGGGTCGTCCAGCCTAAGTATCAGCACAAATCATGAGCAAATCGGATCGTTTGGACCATTAATGTAAACCACGCTCGTTTACTAATCCATGGGATGCTGAGGATGCGTGGCCAGCGCTCCCATAGAGAGCGATGGAGTATTTCTGCTGCCCAGCTGCTCAAAGAAAAGAAAGATTTGTAAAAACACCGTTTTTCTCCTCCCACTTGGCAAACAAGTGTCTGAGGAGCATCTTCAGCTGCCCTTTTCGGGTGATGCTGCAAACGCCGCTGCCCGGCTCCGGTTTTCTGGTCCGTCAAGCAGAGTTCTCACGTAGGAATGGGCACACGTATGTCACTGAGCAAACCGAGACATTCCCATCGCAAATCCCCTTTGCTTAAAGACAGGAGAAATTTTACTCATTTCTAAACAAAGCCTCATCTCCTTATTCGAAAATAAGTCATTTCTAAATGGAAAAAAAGAAACTACAGTGAATTTTTTAACAAAAAAAAAAAAAAATCGGGTTTCGTTTTTACAGTGAGTGTGAAATACCTAATTCTGATGGTTTTCACTTTTATTATACATTGCATTTATTTGCACAGCTCTTCTCCTACCCAGGCCGGTGGCTGGAAAGTCAGGTTTTTACCTCTTCCATGACCATACAACCTCTGAGAGCAGAAGCTGCCAATGCCCCTGGTTAGCACTGGGGTTCCCTCCCTGGCGATAACTGGGAGCCCCAGACCTCTCCCAGTGGATGTGGGGGCCCCGTGCAGGGATGGAGAGAGCCCCCGACGGTGGAGGGTGTCCCTGACTGCCAACGTTTCCTTTGCTGGAACCATGGGTCCGGCCATGGACAGCACAGCGACGGAAAAAATGCCATGTTAGAAGGTACAGATTAAAAAATCTCTCTTCTCAAAGTGATGCTCCAGCTTTTTCCTGGCTGTACGGGTATTTTTGTGAAAAATGGAGGCCAAAATTCTGCTCATGTATGCAACCACCATGCTCTCGCCTTGGAAACAAAGGAGGTAAAGAAATTCAGACAGAAAAGAAAATTGTTTTGTGTTCCCACCACGGGGCCTCGGCGGGGGCAGGAGGGTGTTTCTCTGCTGTAATATTTCTTTTGTGTGGTGGGGCCGTGGGGCTGGGAGCTGGGTGAGGGACACACATCCACACCGGGCTTTCCTGGGCAGAGCTCTCCAGATCTACGAGCTTCTGCAGCTCATAGACCCCAACACGTGGTCTGATCACAAGAGGTGACACCTCAGCTTGCCACTGTCCCCACCAAACCTCACAGTGGCTTTAAAAACCAGATGGGAAAACATCATACCAATTTACAGATGGGTAATTAGTGCTTGGGGTCAATGCTTTGTGGTCCTTCTTGGAGAAGGTTGGTGAGCATGGTATCAGCCAAGCTTGGGGCCAAGCAGACACCTCATGGAGGCAACCAGAGATTTGGGGAAAATACCCTCAGTCTTTCAAGATTAAAGGCAGGTTTTCAGGAAGAGCAGGCAGGCGCTCTCAGCACCTACAGCTCCTCAGCCCAGCTCCACACCGAGCCAGGCAGGAGATGGTGGAGATGGTTCCTCAGCCAGGGCTGAGCTCCCGGCCCCGGAGCCCCACGGAACGTTGGGGTGTAGGATGGGGAAGCGGCGATGGGAGGTACGGGGTGATGCAGCCTATTCCTACCGCAGCGCAATAACCGAAGAGCTTAAAAACAAACTGCCTGTGGTTAGTTCAATGGAAAATACGCAAGATTGTTCCCTTCCCCGGTATGTGCTCGCCCTGAACCTGGCCCCACGGCCGAGCTGCTCCCATGGCCTGCATCCTCGCAGCGCCTCCCCATCACCCTTCTGTGGGCACCCCCAGGGACCGTGTGAACAACGAGGTCTTGTGATTTTATCCCAACCGATAATCCCCATCGCTCGCATCGTGGTGGCTCCAAAGTTCCCTCGGGGACCACCTCGGTGCTGAGCAGCCTCAGCAGAATCCTTGTCCCCGCATCAGTTCAACTGAGTGACAACGCTTCTCTATTTTGGAGAAAACTGCTTTCCGTAGCGGCCCAAGCTCACCCATGATAACAGGAGGGCTTCGTTATTGTAACCCGCCCCACCAAGATGACAATTATTTTTCCAGCCTTATGAAAAACAAAAAAGTTTCAAACATTGCAGCATCTAAACAACCTGATTCCCAAGCATGGGCTCACTTATTCCATCCCAAACCAGATGTGCAGTGGAAGATGACAAAGCAAAGGAAAGGGACCACCAAACAAATGTTTTCTACCAGCAGAGAATTTATCTAGGTTTCATTGAAATAATCTGCTGTTTCCCAGCAGCGAGCGCTGCAAACTGTCAATGAGTTCCATGTTCCCCCGACCTTCTGGCACGCACATGGAAATACGTTGTTATAAAACATAAGCAACCATTTCAGACTAATTAAAGGGATTTTATCTGCTTAAAATCGTATCTTGTTTTGGTTTTGTTTTTTTTTTTTTTAAAGAAAAGAGACACGTCCTTGCCCGTGTGTTCTAAACGGCATCTTAGATTATTAAAGCAGAAAGCAGTTTTACAAAGCTGATTTACATCACGCTGTTTGTCGTCGTCTTTTCATTTTTGCATGTCTCCCAGCGCAGTCTAGTCGGTCCCACCTCTCCTCGCCAGCGCTTTCTAATCAATGGCACTTTCGGGCTCTCTCGCCCCAAAGCAGGAGACGGGATGGCTCAGCGGTTAGGGCACCAGACAGAAATACAGCTCCCTGCTGCCAACATCCCGTGGGATCCCGGGCAAGGCCCTCTCCCGCTCCTTGTCTCTACTCCCCAGCTGTATAAAAACACACCATTTTCCTAACGCGCAGGGCTGTCCCCAAGCGCAGAGTGTTTTATTGGAGCTGGGTAATGAGGCGCAGACACAGTTTGTGGATGCCTCTGTGCATGCCACCACTATTTATCAAAAAAAAAATAAAAAAAAATAAAAAGCTACAAAAATGATTGATGGGAGCCGTACGCTGTAATTGCAGGCAGTAATGAAGCGGTAGGTGAGGCATATGACTTTGAAGAGAGGAGACACATGAAAGTGTGCAAGGGAGCTTCAGTCCCTGGGGTGGAATGTAAATACCGCCTTTCCAGGCAAAACACCCTGCTCCAAAATTGGAGTAACTTTATTCAGGCATAAACGCTCTGCTTTAAATAGCACGGCAATGCCTTATCTTCCTGTCTCCACTATTAAGGAACCCTTTGTTTCTCAGCAGACTGCCACTGGCCTGAGTGTTGATCTTGGGGCATGTGACTGCTGTGGCTGAAATCAGCTGAAATCAGCCGAAATCAGCACAAGCAGCACAGGATGCTCGTTTTTCTCCAGTGAAATCCTTGCCCGCTGCAGGCAGCTCGTCCAGGTGTGGCTGGAGCTGCATGGGTGAATGTGTAGGAGCAGAAAAGGAATCATAGGATGGTTTGGGTTGGAAGGGACCTCAAAGACCATCCAGTGCCACCCCCTGCCCTGGGCAGGGACACCTCCCACCAGACCAGGTTGCTCCAAGCCCCCTCCAGCCTGGCCTTGAACCCCTCCAGGGATGGGGCAGCCACAGCTTCTCTGGGCAACCTGGGCCAGGCTCTCACCACCCTCACAGCAAAGAAGTTCTTCCCCACATCTCATCTCCATCTCCCCTCTTTCAGGGTCAAACCCTTCCCCTCATCCTATGGCTCCCCTCCCTGATCCGGAGTCCCTCCCCAGCTTTCCTGGAGCCCCTTTAGGGACTGGAAGGGGCTCTAAGGTCTCCCTGGAGCCTCCTCTTCTCCAGGCTGAACCCCCCCAACTCTCTCAGCCTGTCCTCACAGCAGAGGGGCTCCAGCCCTCGAAGCATCTCTGTGGTCTCCTCTGGCCCCACTCAAACAGGTTCATGTCCTTCTGATGTTGGGGGCCTCAGAGTGGGACACAGCACTCCAGGTGAGGTCTCATGAGAGGGGAGTAGGAAGGCAGGACCATCTTCTCCCCCACCACATGCCACCTTGACATCTTAGATCGAGGTTATGGACTTGAAGACATGAGGCAGCTCTGCAGCCTCCAAAAAGTACATCCCAATGCAGCTGACAGGTTCTGCTTTCCCACCGGTATCTCTCTGCCCTGTAAAGCCAGCAGGTACCCCTGCATGGCAAAGGCAGATCCTTCCCCACATGAGGGCACACACCCCGTGCTGTGTCAAAATCCAGGGTCTGTCACCTGGGCAAAATGAAAAACTCAAGCACATAAGAGCAGGCAGCACCAAAATCACTGTGGGTGGAATCCCCAGAGGAGCTTAAGAGCTCTCCCTCCTGAGGGAACCCACCTGATGCCACCAGCCCCGGTCCCTCGCTGAGTTCCTTCGGGGGCTTAGGGGTCCCCAGCAAATCGCCTTGTGTTACCCTGCCGAGCCTGAGCAGAATCTGGAAAACATCTGGTTTAATTCAAGCAGCTGGTCTTTTTGCCTTCTCTACCATAAAATACTACAGGTAGCTAAAGAAAGGATATTGGTTTAGAGTTTTCCATTTCAAACAGATAAAATCCAGCCCAGAGTCCAAAAGAATTGCCATCTATGTGCATCTATGTGCCAGACCTCCTGGGACTCACCTGTGAGACCACCACCCAGGCAGGGTGGCAATTTACACTTAAAATGACCCCAGTAAAAGCACTATGCATACTTACCAACAGTCAGTTTTTACAGTAACTGAATTCCCAGAGCTTGCCCGCGCTGGTGGGAGCTGAATTTCGGTGGCGTTCAAAGCCCGGGACACGCTCCCTGCACATCGCAGGGGTGACCAAGCTGTGCTGCTCTTTGGGGTGAGGTGTTACGTTCTCCAGAGGCGTGTTCAATCAGTTTGAAACCCTCCATAAATCCAAACCACAGCTGCTACGGATGCTGCGTTACATGAGCATATGCTCCCAACGCACGTGCTACTCTCCAGCAAGGTGAGCCCATTTGTTTTCTAAATATTATGGAGTGATCAGTTCTGCTTTTTCATGGGCAGAACCCATGAAAAAGCAACAAAAGAATCTGTTTTTTCCCTGATATACAGGCCAGTAACAATAATCTATCATTCAATTACTACTAAGCTTTCATAACCATAAAAATACACACCGCTGCATGCATACTGGTAACAGTAATACCTACAATTACTAGGTAAAGCTCAGTTTGCCCTAAAACAGTAGTTGATTGTAATTACTTAGATTTACTTAGATCATCACACCCCTGACTAAGCGGGGATCAGCAGCACTTTCATGAAGACACCTCTGAACGCGGTGGTGCACACGGAGCATTTAGTTGCCTTTGGGGAATGTGAGCACCAAGAACGAATCCATTAATCAGTACCCAGATGAGGCCAGCCGGCTCCCAGGGTCAGCCTGTCTCTTGCCACCCTGCAGCGAGGGAAGCCCAGCCAGGCACGTCTTCAGAACCCATGTTCATGCAACAGCATCCTCAGAGTCAGGCTCAGCCCCTTAGGAGCCACGGTCAGTGATTGAAGATCCTGTGGAGAACATGGGGTGTCAACCCAATGGACACCAGCAGCTATTTTTAAAACAGAAGGCAAATAATTCAGAGCTTCTAAATGGTCTGTAAATTCTCATCCAGCTCTGGGGCCCCCAACATCAGAAGGACATGGACCTGTTGGAGCGTGGTCAGAAGAGGCCACGGAGATGCTGGGAGGGCTGGAGCCCCTCTGCTGGGAGGACAGGCTGAGAGAGTTGGGGGAGTTCAGTCTGGAGAAGAGGAGGCTCCAGGGAGACCTTAGAGCCCCTTCCAGTCCCTAAAGGGGCTCCAGGAAAGCTGGGGAAGGACTCGTGATCAGGGAGGGGAGCCATAGGAGGAGGGGGAAGGGTTTGACCCTGAAAGAGGGGAGATTGAGATGAGATGTGGGGAAGAACTTCTTTGGTGTGAGGGTGGTGAGAGCCTGGCCCAGGTTGCCCAGAGAAGCTGTGGCTGCCCCATCCCTGGAGGAATTCAAGGCCAGGTTGGACAGGGCTTGGAGCAACCTGATCTAGTTGAAGCTGAACACCAGCACCAAGTCACACGAACAGCACAAGTGACGTTTTCCGAGAGCCTTTATACGCCAGCTTTTAAGTAACTTGCTTGGCTCCTGAAACAGCTACTGGAAAAAAATGCAATGAAATCAAAATAACTTAACCATTTGGGCAGAAACCCCACTGGAAATATAGAAATAAAAGAGCAAACAAAGCACTTTACCGCAAGGGCCTGTTTGATTTCGAGGGTGACTCAAAAAGGCTGTTTTACCAGCTCAGAGGTACCTCCTGTCGCCTGCTCCTCTGCCCCAGCTCAAGAAACTCCATGACCTTTCTCTCCCTTTCCATCGTGTGGGTCCGTAGCCATCGTTTCAGCATGTATCACTCACAGCAAGTATTATTACAAGTCATAATATTATCCAGCTGGTGGTTGTTGTTAAAGAAAAAAAAAAAAAAAGACAGCGACGACGACAACAATCATATTTAACTTTATGGACATTTTGCTGTAACCAGACTTCACCAGATGTTCTGCCCCTTGATTGTGCGTGCCACAAAAGCATGTTTTATAATGACATAAATACAAAGCAAGATGAAAGTCATGGAAATGCCTGTGTGTTCTTTTCTTAAGGCAGCTGTATTCGAGATGGTTTTCGCATCTGTCAAGCGTAAATCAAACGGGGGAAAACAATCCTCAGAACCAGCCCGTTCCTTGATAGTCGAGAGTTTTCCGTCACACACATTAGTCGATGTCAAGAATTATTCTCCGTTATAAACTTCCACAGCTCACGTCCGTGGGGAGGTGAAGCTAGATGTTAGCATTTCCAATCCTGGAGGGAGTTTCAGGTTTGACTACATTTATCGATCAGCGTTGTGAAAAATAAGTAATGAGTACTGCTCAAGGGGGATGTATGTCAGCTATAATTCCTAATTCCTATTCCCAGCGGCGCCCAAACATACATAAGTGGCTACAGCCAAATCTCTGACCTGGGCACGAGGCTTTGTTCATGCTCTTTGGGGACATGTTAATTAATGAATAGTTGAGATGCTCAGATAATGTAATTAACATTGGCCTGGTGGACAATAGGATGACCATGAGCCAACAATGTGCCCTTGTGGCCAAGAAGGCCAGTGGCATCCTGGGGTGCATCAGGAAGAGCGTGACCAGCAGGTGGAGGGAGGTCATCCTCCCCCTCTGCTCTGCCCTGGGGAGGCCCCATCTGGAGCACCGGGATCAGTTCTGGGCTCCCCAGTTCAAGAAGGACAGGGAACTGCTGGAGAGGGTACAGCAGAGGGCTACAAAGATGATGAGGGGCCTGGAGCATCTCTCTTGTGAGGAAAGGCTGAGGGACTTGGATCTTTTTAGTCTGGAGAAGAGAAGGCTGAGGGGGGATTTGATCAACGCCTATAAATACTTAAAGGGTGGGTGTCAGGAGGACGGGACCAGTCTTTTTTCAGTGGTGCCCAGTGACAGGACAAGAGGAAATGGGCACAAGCTTGAACATAAGAAGTTCCACCTAAACATGAGGAGGAACTTCTTTCCCGTGAGGGTGGCAGAGCCCTGGAAGAGGCTGCCCAGAGAGGTGGTGGAGTCTCCTTCTCTGGAGACATTCAAACCCCACCTGGACACGTTCCTGTGCAACCTGCTCTGGGTGGACCTGCTTTGGCAGGGGGTTGGACGAGATGATCTCCAGAGGTCCCTTCCAACCCCATGCAATTCTGTGATTCTGTAAATACGAATATTTATTCTGTTTAAACTTTTCATATGACCCGGCTGGGACACGGTCAAGCAGGATATCACATAAATGACAAACAGGCTGAAGCGATAAAAAGTGTTACCATGTAAGCACAAAATACAGCGGCACCGGGAGAAAGAGAACCCTCTTTTTTTTTTTTTTTCTGACCTTTCCAAAGCAAAGCACTATTTGCGGCGAGCCCTCGGCTGCGCGTTACCTATATCCTGTATGAATGAATTCCTTTCTTGTGTGATTGTTCAAAGCCAATATGTCCGTTTCTATAGAAGCACCCACAGGATCACCGAAAACCACATATTCAGCTCTTGTTAATGTCAGCAATGACGTACCAGAGCAAGTACTTGTTTGTCCTGAAGAAATACAGGACTTCCACCGCTCAGCATGAGCCTGCTGCCGAACGCCTGTTCAGACACAAAAAAAAAAAAAGAAAAAGAAAGAAGAAAAAAAGAAGAAGAAAAAAAAAGTTGTTGACATGAGAGGAAAAACCAGGTTTCCTGTTTGAACTCTGACAGGTACTGGAAGATATGAGTAACATCAAATCTTGGTCTGCTCTAAAGGCAGTCTGTGGTCAGGGGGTTCTCACATTTGTTTGTGTGGAACAGCTTTGAATTGTTTGCAGATACCGCGCAGAAGAAACTCAGAGATCCTTATCGGGGCGCAGGGCCTGTTATGAAATACATGCATTTGTGAACAGGTTACAGGAGATCAAAACGGCTCCAGATGACATGCCTCACATGCTGTAAAATGTGGTAGATGCTCCCGAGATACCTCCGAAAATATCACATGTCGCAGCGTTGTCGAGTACAGGCAGTGGCCACCTTTATTTCCATTTCTCGCTGCGTGGCAGGCGAAAGGACTTTGGGGGATTTTTTTTCCAGATCATTCTTCTTTTTTTTTTTTTTTTTGGTGTGTGTGTGCACCTGTCTGTTTGACTGTTCAAATTAAAACTTTCCTTCATTATGATTCGTGCTAACAGAACTACCCAAACAATTGCAAAAGAAACTTAGATGCTGGAGAAAATGGCTTTAAGACGTTCTGGGTTTGCCCCGGCTGCCTTCCACGCTCTCCCCTGCGGGTGACATCACCCAGGGGACAACGCCAACATGCCCTCTTGCCGGCTCCTCCGAGCTGCAAACCTCCAACCTGCAGCGAGGAGAGCCGGGAGGGATCCTGCCTGAGCCATATGGATGGGTTTGCAGCAGAAATAAACCAATTTGGGTGGGAACGCTGCAGGCAGAACCCTCAGTGACCTAAGGGGACAGGGACCAGACACGGACACCCAATTCCCACTCTGGTGAGAATTGTCCTGTTCGTAAGGGGCTTCCCAAAGTGCTCGGCCAAAGCGATCAACCAAAATCTCAGCTGGAAGCCCATCTCCCTGGCCCCACAGCCTGCCACCCAACGGTACGCCACTTCCTCACGCCTCCAAGATCAACCCCTACAAACTTCTCTTCACTCATAACTTGGGACAAAGTCTAACCAGTTGACCAAACACCTTCCAAGGAGCCCAGCTGTGCGTGGACCAGCAGCTCACCCTCTAGCCCAGGTCTCCAGGTGTGAAGTGAAGAGCTCAAAGGGCCCTGCTCAGTCCCTTCCAGATCTCCAGCTCCAGCATCGCACGTTTGCAATGCCTTCTCCTCTCAACCACCCCTAATGCCTCGTTACATTGCCTTTGTGTACACAAACCAGCATGATTTCCCTTACAGTCTAACCCAAACCATCTTTTTCAAAAACTCTCCTAAGAAGAGACCTCCCAGAGCTCTGCTTAACCCAAGTCATATCAGGGGATGCAGCTGGTTCATAGCTCCGTGTTACAATTCAATAAGTGAATAACTTAGAGGTGCTTCGGCTCATCATTGAGGCAAAACTCTCCTCAAAACTGTGGATCCCAAATTCATGCCATCAGCTCTCTCACAGCCCAGGCTGAGGCCACTCTGGTTTCCACTGAAACCAGAGGCAGTTCTGCAGACACACCAATGAAGGAGACCCGGTCCTTCAGGAGGAACACTCTCCTCGGAGAACATCAACACCTTCATCCATCACCATGAAACCACCACGCTAAGACACTACCAGGAGATGATTTGAACTTCTCTCCTTGGCTGTGTCCTGCATACCGATGAGGGTCCCCAGCTGATGGGGGAGAGTGTGCAACACCACACAGGGTCAGAACATTCAAAAATATCAATTTTAGGGATACCCGCACCTCACAAAACTCAAACTTGCAGCTGATGAGACGGTGGCAGTGAGCTCCTCTCAAAAACCCACGGCACCTCCAAGATAAACGGATTCCCCTCCTTACAGGCTGCAAACCCAAGCACAGGAATGCGTCATGGCTACAGGTGTTGGATTCTGCCTGTTCTCGTGGATTTTTGTCTTATTTTTCTTAGCTTTATCGTTCCAACTGATGTGCGTGAACCTCTTCTACTACAGTGAACACTCCCAGAAAGTAAGTTCTCAGTTTTCATGCTGTAAGCAAATTGGAAATTAAAACCATTCAGTTGAGGAAAAGAACAATTCCCCACAACAGGGCTAGCCAGTTGCAGTTAAATAACAACTGGGATTTCAGATCTTGGCCAGTCATAAACTCACTTAGCTTGCAAAAGCCTTCCTCGAGCTACTGGTAATAACTAGTGAGTTTGAAGCAGAAAAAAAAGAAAAGGAGCTGCATGTTCCTTAGACACCTGATGGAAGGCTCAACCCCTCGGAGCACGGCTGGAAGAGCAGAAACTCAGCAGATAATTATCCCCTTAAAACACTGGGTATTGTGTCTTCATTTCTGAGCTAGAACCCTTTCCAATAAATTCATTATTTTCTATATTAATTTTTGTAAATTTAGTGAATTATTATTTTTTTTCCCCCGCAAGACTGGATGGATTTTGCTGGTTTCTAACTGGTTGCTCTGGTGCAGCTCACAAATGCTACATATGCAATATCTTCCAAATGGTCTGGTACCAAAATTCCCCTGAAATCACTGGGTTTATTTAATACCTGTGCTTAAGAGCTTTCCTGAATCAGGGCTATAAATCCCAAGAGAAAGCTGGAGGAATCCTCCTGTCCCCAAAATCATTGCCCAGTCATTTATTTGAGGCTTAATCAAAATTAAGCCATTAGCTTTTTTGTTGTAATTCATACCAATGTCATTAGAAATGGGCTTATTTGATTAAAAAGTGCATAAAATAAAACCTAACAGCATCAGTGACAAAAAACCCAGTAGATTCATAACTAGAAATAATATCGAATTAATTCAGTATTACATGACAGCAGTGAAACAAAAAATTAAATGGGAACACTGGTTGTTCACATACAGCACTAGAGCATCCTAATTTTACAAGAGTGAAGGGTTTGTTTTAACTGAATACAAACCTATGGCCGATTTTTGAATAATTTTCAAAGTGAAACTGCTTAAAATAACATATTACAGGTCTTTGTTCCTTTGAGTCTTCAAGTGCCGATGTGAATTATTACATTCAAAGTGCTGTCCCTGTTGATTCAGCCTTGTTTTAGCAAATAATAAGGCCAGGTGTGCTCATACTCTTTGTAGTTTTTGAATATTAATGGACAATCGGGAAGAAAATCAAACTTCACCAAGAGATAAGAAAGTCAGATTAATTCAATTGCTAAGTATGATTTCTGCTTGTTGTGCTTATTCAGTACAATTTCACTAAAGAATTTTCCCTTTTTATTTAACTCTTCATGCTTAAGTGCTTCTAGTAAATGTTTTGATTTTTATTTGAAGAAAATAATTACAAGGAATAGTCCTCTTCATCTTATTTAAATTTTTTCTTTTCAACTTCTCCTTTTAGTTTGGATTTTGAGACAGTTAATGAGATGCAACAGGGCTCTGTGTGCTCCGAGCAAAAGCTTCGTTCATTACATCCAGACTTTCCCGGTAACAGACAGGGAATCCAGCCCGGCTCTGTCAACCCCACCGTACGGCTCTTGAATTCCAGCCATCAGGTGCCACACCGTGTACGTGACCCCGGCTCTGAATTACTATTTATCAGCAATATTACCCAATTTTATGTTACCAAAGAGGCTGAGAATCAAAATAATCTGGTGGTTTATTAAAAAGAAAAAAAAAAAAAAAAAGGCATTTTTAACAAAGCAAGTACTTTTCAAAGTGTCTAAATCTTTTTGCCTTTTTCTCTTTTCTTTTTTTATTTTAATTCTATACTTTCAGAATATCTAACCACAAGCATTTGAGCAAACTAGAGAAAAGAAACTGTTGGTAATTTTCTGTAAGTTTCAAAAGGCAGCAGGATATAGGTGCCGTTTTATGTTTCTATCTATAGAGACCTGCAGGCAAACGTACAGTGGAACAAAGATAGACATCTAGATATATTTGTACCTGCCGTTCGTGTGCCTGTATGGAGATAGATTCTTAATTAGATAAGTAAACAATGGAAAGTTTTAAAATTCGTAGTTTGAGTGTACTGAACTCTTTCTCTCTCTTACTTCTTTAGTCAGAATTTTTTATCCGCTTTCCACGCGTTACAGCTGATCACAACGCATCCAGCAGCGCCGTGGGCTTCTGGAGCTAGCTTTGACCTGCACCGAAGCACAATCAAATATATAAAAGTGAAATAACCACCTTTGATTCACACACTTCCTTGGCATTTAGCACCAGATTTTTTTCTCGCACAAGAATAATTTCTGACCTGCTGAGTGAGGCGATTGCAATGCGGAAGATCTTAAGCAGAACTGAAGCAGCAAGAGAAAGTTAGAGAAATATGGGTTTGTAATTTAATGGCCAGGGTCTTTATGGGACCTTCGGTCAGGGCTGGAGCTCCCTGAGAAGCACTGCTCTCCGTTCCCCCCTTCTCCCTGCTCTCGGGTGAATATTCAGCAATGTCAGGATCATTCTCCAACTAATTCTAGATGAGAAGAGTCATTTTCTGATCTGGAGAAAACAGATACCTCCCAGATTACAAACCAGACCAGTCCTCCTCTTGCTCTTTTTGCCTCTCCTTGTCTTTCATTACCAAGCTGCTGCTGTGATCCAGCCCCAGGCTCGTTGCCAGCAGCAGCCGTTGCTGCTGCAAGATGCTTTGATACAGGACTCGGCTTCTACACCCTGAAACCAGCGGCCACAGTTGGGTTGGATGGTGTTACCCATAGTTTGGGGTCCATGAGAACCAAACTCTGGTGACCGTGCCCTTGGACAGGTGGGGTTTCTACCAAACCCCAGAGCTCAGGTTAAGCCTGCAGTGAAGATGCTCCTTTAACACACCTAATGTCTCGGTTTATAAAAAAAAACTTAGCACTCGTTTTGGGAAAAAAAGCTACATCATGAGGTATTGGGGACCAGTAAATCTCTGGTGAGTTCAGCAGGACCATGACAACCCACACAAGGCTCAGTTTCAGACCACAGGGCGTGATTCAGAAGCCCATGAGATCCATGCACTGGTTTCCCAGCACTGCTGGAAGAGCCATACGACTGTCCACAGAAATCAATCACTTCTAACAAACTGAAAAGCAATTTTCTTATTTTTATTAAGCTTTCTTCCCCCCTATACTGGCAAGGCTTTAAGGAAGTAAAGATATAAAACAGAAATATTTAAGAGAACATTCATTAATTTGTAATAGTTACAACATTGTATGTTTCAAAACCCCATCTCTCTGGGAATCACGTGTTAAATATTCATCCCGATACTTAGGCAATTCCAAAGAGGATATATATTTCTTTGCAACCAAATGTTAAAAATTAATGAAGTGAAATAAATAAATCCAATAAAATCCAGATGATGATTCTGACTCACTTTGCTTTCTTAAAGAAACCTGATGGCTTCAAGAGCCTTCTCCTTCCCTCATGGTCAACAGAGTTCAGTTTTAATTATAGTTGACAGTTTCTTGGTCTTTATAACGAAGGATTAAAAAGCACAACTTTGATAATAAAATTTGTCTGTTACCTTACTTAGTGATAAGCAAAGTCCAATGACAATCATAGAATGGTTTGGTTTGGAAGAGACCTTTAAAGGTCCAGTCCAACTCCCCCACCATGAGCAGGGACATCTTCAACTAGATCTGGTTGCTCAGACCCCCATCCAACTTGGCCTTGAAAATGCTAAAATGCCATCCAGCACTCTGGAACGATGAGATTATTCTGGTACAGAAAGTTTATAACCCCTTCATCAAAGCCTTTCCGGAGGCTTGAAGCAGTACTCCAAAACCTCGGTACTTCTTGGACATCTAAAACAGCCTCCGAGGGCAGGACAATCTGCCACACAGCCAGGTACACAAGTAACAAGGTCAGATCCTTTAATATAAAATATAGTTGTGTTTCATTTAATGCAAAATACAAATTTTGAGTGTTCACAAGAAGTGAAAGTTAGCACTCGGATGAGGCCAGCTCAGTATCTCCTGTTTACGTCTTTCTTCAAACTTCACAAGAGCTATAAAAGCTGTAAAGATTTTGTGACAATCCCTCACTTCATTTTATATTGTCCCTCCAGCCTGGAATAAAGCAAAAAGCAGAAAAATAAAGCAAAAAGGATTAATAAAAAAAAATAATCCTTGCTCTTAAAAGCAAAAGGTTACTCTTAAGCTGCAAATGTCACTTCTCAGTTGATGAATTTCTCATTCCTAGCAAACGTTTCTCTGATTTTCACTTTCAGGGTCTGTGTTGTGTAAATATTTTATTTTTGGCCACAATAGAGGCTGTTCATAACCCCTTGATGTGTTCCTGGAGCTCCTATTGATGCGATTTCAGGATTCTCTACAGCAACACATTACTCGCTAATTTTATCACTATCAGTTTTATCCAGCCTATTGTAAAATTGAAAGCAGCACCTGAAATCCAATGCCAGGAAATCACCGTGGAATTTTACCTCCAGATTTCAACACTAGCTCTTCGGTAGCTGGAAATCCAGGCTAAAAGCAATAATTCTGTTCCTGCAATACAACAGAAGCGTGTAAGTGGTTGTAAGTACCGCTATTTTTAGCCAGTACAAAGCTTCCGCTTCCCCAAACCAAAAAAAAGGCAGAAATGAATGAGAATCGTCTGCAAAGTCTGGGCATCTACAATCCTCCAAGGGTGTTTGCTCTAAGTGCTTCTTGAGAGTCGGGTTGATTCCAGTTTTCTGGTTAAAATCCATATCAGTTTCATACACCAGGGTGTTAAAACGTCACTTTTTTAGCTTTCTGGCTACAACCCAGCTCCCAGCCACACTAAATCAGGATTGACCTTGACTTTCTGCTCCTAATGCCGGTCCTCACCTGGCCACGACCACCGAACCGAGTGCCCAAACCCAAATCGTGCCTTCCCCATAAACTGCCGTCTACCGCACAGGATTTCCCAGACAGTATTGTGCAAATGCATATGTGCGTTGTAAAATAAAATTTAAAAAAGCCTACTCTGAATGCAAACTTTCCTAAAGCCTTTGATGACAGCAATAGAAAGTGGGACTGCAAGTGCTGATGCGCTGCTGCTTACTTGCATTTCTCATTATTGTAACGAGTCTACAGGCTCCAGAAGCCAAACAGCAGCCAGGGACTAATTCTCCTCCAATTGCTACCCTGCTGCTGATAAAATGGTATATGGCATAAACAAATTCTGCCTTCAGACTTTTATATAAACACACGTACAGGCCCACAAAGGGCACCGACGGCACCACTTTTAATAGCAATTAGCAGGACAAGACGGGAGTCAGAGCATTTCTCTGTCTGAGGAAAATGCTGCACCAAACCCTCAACATCACAGCGCCTTTATTTGACTGGAAGCAGAAGGCACAAGTAAAGGGGAGAACGGGAAAGAAGCTGCACGGCATTGGGTCCCAAAGACACCCAGAGCCCATGGCTCCATCATCCCCTGCCCACAGCTCCTGCCATTCCCCCCGTGGCACTGTCGGTGTGATCACTGCCCAGACAGGAGAAAGTACAATTTCAAAACAGAAACTCTAAAACGTGGGAAGGCTGGCACATCACAACTAGCATTTCAGAAAGACAGCCGTTTGTTTGGTTTAATTTTTCTAAATTTGCTGTATTTCTGTTTTGGTTTTATTCTGCTCCACCTCCTCTCTGTCTCTCTCTCTCTCTCTCTTTCAGGTCCTGTCTTATCATTGTTACTTAACTGGAAAGGGTTTTCTCTAAACATTTCCAAGCAGCCTTTGGAAGGATCTCTTTCCACAGCCCTCAAAGTTTCTACAGAAATCTAGTTTCCTCTCCTATCTTGACAATCTTTTTGCTTCAGCAGTGTATATTTTCTTTCTCTGCCCTTCTCTTTTAGCAGCCCTCCACATGGCCACGAGCTACCAGGCAGAGAGTTTCCATTGACTTCGCTGCGCTTTGGTTCACACTTTACATTCAAAAGTTTTCTACCCCTTCTCATCTTCAGATCCCTCTACCGCAGTGCTTCCTACCCACACAGGCGCTCGTTTGCACGAGCTGGAAATCTCGTGAGACTGGGGCTCTCGGGTTGTTTCCAGTTCCCAAAGGCAGCAATGGTTTTGCCCTCAAAGGGTGTTTCAGTAAATCCCGTTCTTAACCAGCTACAAACACAATTTTTCAGGCATAAAAGAGCCTCAGATTTGGTCAGATTGAGATAGAGCAGATGAGGGTACTTGGTCACTTTTAGCCCTATTGATTTCATAAGGTTTAAGTGATTCTTCATCATGGGTTATCCATTCCCAAGTAGCCATTCCCAGGCTGGGTATCCAGCTATACCCAGAGGGAGAACATTGACAACTCATCATCAAGTCGATTCATCAGAGTTCTGCCGGAAACTGTCTCAGATCCAATTCTGTTCAACGTTTTCCCTAAAATCAGGGATGATAAAACAGAAAGGGCACGTTTAGATTTGCAGATGATGTGAATGGGGAAGCCATTACAAACAAATCAGAGAGCAAGACGGGAGTTCGACATGATCTTTACAGTAGAAATAAAAACAGATGAAGTCGAGTATGGACAAGTATCATAAATGAAAGGAGTAAGCACTAATACCCACCTGCAGATGCACCTTGTGAAAGGGTTATAGGGAATAGGAGACAATAATTGCATGCTCTTTCAAAAAAAAAATGAATAGGCAGTATTTCCTGTAGGATACACAATGAAATACATCGGCTGTGCTCAGCATCAGTGTGATCTCAGCTGTACCAACCAGCCACTTTGGGCTTCAACTTCAAGATATGGAGCAGTTGGTGAGAGTGCAAAAGAAAGAGAGGAATTATCAGGCAACCTGAAAAATATGGCCCATAGAAGAGGACTGAGAAAATTGAGGTTTCTGAGCTCGGCTCGACACTGAGCCCCTGCTCACCAGCAAGGGAACACCACAGTCGTAGAAGGCATCCAAACAACCAGAAAATAGTTTACTTGGCACATCCATAGATGGTATAATGAGGAGGACAGGCAAAGTTTGGCAAAAAAAGATTTAGGTTAGACTTCAAGAAAACCCTTTTGGGAGACAGAAGCACTGGAACAGGCTGATTGGAGAAGCTGCAGAGCTCCCATCATGGGAAGTCTTTAAGAAGAGATTAAACAGTTTTTCACTAGAACGACAAAGGTAGTTTTTCCTGTAGTGGTTCAGGGGATGGGTCAGAAAACTTGAGAAGTCTTTTCCTCGCTTATTAAACAGCCAGCTATGGTTAGGTTCTCTGGGAAGATCAAAGCAAACACTTAACCAAGCACAATGCAACTGCAGAATCATGGATGTTGTAATGATACAATTTTCTGGATTTTTAAACCCTCAACAACAGTTAGTGGCCAACCTTGCCCAGAAGGTCCACAGAAATGACGCAATACCACTCTGCTGACAGAGATCTATGGTGGGAACAGGGAAGATTGCTTGCACCTTGATTGCTTTTCACTTCCAAACCCACAGAGTCCTGAAGGAACTGGCTTGGCTTGAGCCAGAAGGATGGAGCTCCACTGACAAAGTACTTCTCCACAGAAGGATCTCCATGGCATGCTTGAGCTCATATTTTCTTAGTCTTTGTCTAGCAACAACAAAAAAGCATTGACAGATCTCCCAGATCTCATGTCACCCTTTTTCCACTCCCACCCGCCATCTGGCTGTCCCTTACCCCCTCCCACCACCTTCAGAGCTCCTCCGTCAATACAACATCTGAGCATTGACAAGAACATGAAGATTTTGTCCATTATAGAAAGGTCACTTCTGAGATCAGCCTTTCCAAGCACTAAGAGAAAAGAATAAATTAAGTAGCGAAAAGATGAGTTACCATAACTGCCAAAGAGGCAGGAGAATTCCATGTTCTTTGAGCAAAGCAACTGCTGTCCCAGGAGCTCCCGCCTTCCACCCGTATCCTTCCCTGATTCTTCTCAGCATGGGTCAAGGCAAAGGCAAACAACCACCAGAACATCCTGCACTTCAACCAGGAGCAAGACATTGTAATCCTAAACCCTGGGCCAAATCCCTCACATTTTATGCCAATGATTTATCCCAAAGGAGGGTCTGGTCACCCGTTTCAGTCACCGCCTGGCTTATTGTTCACACATGCTGTGTGCCTGAGGTTCACTCAGGTTTTGCTCCCTTAACTAGCTTGATATTTACTTACACAATTCTTTCACGTAGACTTATTGTTCAGGCCTTTTCTTTTGTTCTTGTAAAAATTAACTTTCTAGAAAGACGCTCAGCTGGAAAAACATTTTGAAATATAATTCTCTGGTGGTCTATTTTCAGCAATGAAATACTTGGTGGTCACTAGATTTCCCTACTAGCACTTAGTGGTTTTAAAAGTTGTTTTCTGTTCTACATATTAACATAATTTGTTTACTATAAAAAGACTCCTAACCATATATTTCTCCACTCTTCCTTGTCCATTACAGAATGAGATCTGAACGTTATATCAAAGAGACTAAGGCAAAGTCAAGTCCCAAAATGCTCTTACCCCAAACCAACTTCACTTGCAGATTCTAACTGCTTATTTTCCAGATAAGCCTAAAAGCCCTTAAAAACACCACTGCAGGCACGAACACCCCACCCCATCTGAAATGCATCACATTCCGTTATTGTCGCAAGAAATACCATGATAACAAGAATCCCAGCACGTAGGAGGCAGAGATGCTGAAAGCACAGACTCCGGTCTTCTGCAGAAAAAAATTGATGAAGAATAAACAGTGATTTAAAAAGCAATTTATATGGCTTAGAGCTGTGTGTCAGCAACTGCTCCTGCTCACGAAAGAACCAGGCAAGCAAAGATCTCACACACTAGAGGAGACTTCAGAAGAGGATTTTTAAGTGATAGGGAAAAACTGTCCTCTTCCCTCATCGGTCATGTTTGCCACTAAATGTTTTATTCTGGGTAAATATTTAGCTGCAAGTACTATTTGAGACGCCACACTCCTGTTTGCAGAGTTTACATGGTGGGACAGGGTATTCTCTGGTCGTGAAGGAGGGGGTAGATCAGCAAGGTCTGCACCCAAAACACGACCTCTGTGGGTTGCGTGTACGTGGGCAGGGGAGAGAATAACACCAGGAAGGCAGCATGAGCAGTCCCAAAATCATCATAAAATAGTATTGATAAAGGGGAAGCAGCTCAGAGCAGGGCTAGCAAAATAATGAGGAGCCTGAGGGAAGGGATGGCGGAGGGAAGATTAGAGGAATTGCATATGTATATCTTTGACCAAAGGAAAGAGTCAGGGGATATCTGGCAGGTATCAGCTTCACAGAGGGGAGGGAAGCAGCGTTCAGGCTGGGATAGGATGGATAACTGGGAGCAATTATAGGAAAGTGAATAAAAAGAAATTTAGGCTCAATATGAGGAAAGAAAATTAAAGAAAAAAATTAGAATATGAAATCGTTGGAGGGGGCAAAAGGGTCATTTGTAGAAACTCCTTCACAGGAGAATTCAAAAGGAGGCACGATAAAGCCCTATTAAATATGCGGCGAGGAGAATCTTCCTTTGTGAAGCAGGGAAGTTGTCTGGGTGACCCACTAGCGCTTTGCCAGCTCTAAAATCCAGTGCTCTATTTATACCTGACCACACCACGGGATACAGTGCAGTGAAATCTAACACACTTGCTTTCAGGGGAGCCTTTTCTTGATATCTGTGCTTCCACGTGGCCAGTCTTTGCCGCAGCTCCACAGACCGGGGCTTTTGTTGTGCTCCAGGAGGTTTGACCGCTACCCCTCGCGGCGGCCGGAGCCAAGTATAAGCAGCGTTACCCTGAATAGCAACCAAAGAGCAGGGAGAGCTGCCAGATGCTGCCCTCTCCCTGGAAGGGAGCAAGGAACGCCACTGGGTTGCTTCTCCTTTTGCCAGAGTTTACATCTACGGCACAAACAACACAATAGTCTCGCCCTGACATTTATTTCAATAAACACCGGGAGAGCTTCCAAAAGCCTGTTGCAAACAGTTATGAAAACTAACCGAGCCATTGAACTATTATATAAATGATCTTCCAGGCCTTCATTATTATGGTTACTCTTGGACAATAACAAGGCTTTGAGGGGCTTCCACAATAGCAAAGTCTTGTTTGTGATCCCAGAGGCTTCTGGCTCGGTCTCTTCTATTCAAGCACAGCAGATCTAGTCCCCGCTCGGGCTGAATTGCAAGACACTCTAGGGTTAAAACCAAGCATTGCATCGAGATTAAATACATCTGTTATGAAAATCTTCTCTGTTTTGCATACATGATTCAATAAAGAGTCTTAGCAGGATAATTGTTTTGCCCAGGTTATTAACCAGAATTTTCTTTACTTTTTTTTTTTATTATTATTATTATTATTATTACTCTTTAAGGTAAACAACTCATAATTGTGCAAGAATTGCATTAAGTGGAATGCTCTATCCTGAGTGTCCATTCCCGGATATTGTGTTCTATTACTAAAAGTCACCCTTGCATTAGGAAGTTAATTTTATATTTCAAGAAGCTAAAGCAGACGGTGCGTGTGTACGAAACATAAAAAAAAAAGCACCATTAGGTTTGTACAAGGCCAGAACTCATTGAAGGTGTCATCAGAAGGAACCGAGGAGATTTGTGCTTTGTCCCCTGATCACTGGAAGCTGGCACAGCTCCTGCACCCCACCCCGAGCAGAGCTCCCACGCTGCCAGCGGTGTCCCCGAGGCGGGGGGAACCCCGAGCCCTGTCACACGCTTGTCCTAAACACCAGCTACGGGGAACAGGCGGTAGGATCACCCCGAAAGGAAGCCACGACCACCTATGTCACCCCAGGGTCCTTTAGCCCCATGGCCCAGCTGGGAAAGAGCCCGGCGGCGGGCGGGAGGCAGCGCTCGCCACCGGCCGCCAGGGGGCGCCGCAGCGCCCGCCCGCAGCCGCGCAGCCTCCGCGCCCGGGGCCGGGGGCGAGGGGACGGGGCCGGGGGCGACACCTGTAAAGGCAATTAGCGACCAAGCCCTGGCATGCAGGGGGTCACTGCGGCGGTGCCAGCCCGCGGACCGGCCCCAGCGTGGTCTGTCACAGCGTTCTCCTTCGGTTTCTGTATTAAGAGGAATCATATTTAGGCTCTTAAATAAATAGCTGTATTTTGAGATAATGGCATGGGTGGGCTCAGGGGGAGCAGGGTGGAAAAGGGGTTTCAGGACACTCAGATGAACTTTATTCCCACTGCATCAGGCTCTCAAATAGCTGGCACCAGCCTGTCAAGGAGCACATCCATCCATCCACAAGCACACACACACACACACATATATATATATATTATATATACACACAGAGGCATATATACACATACACAAGATATACATAGCACCTGCACACACACAGAGTAATTTGTGACATTTTCTGGGTGAATAAAGAAAACAAACCAAAAAAAAAGAACAGACTTCTTCCCAGGTGATACAGAAGATGTAAAATGCTTGAGAGAAAGAAAAGCCTGAAAATTCCAAAGAAGGAACAAGATGCATAAAGGAGGGCTAATGTAGACTTTAAAACCCAACACCCAAAATAATAATGCTTAAAATTCTCATCCGTTTGCAGATGATAGAATACCCAAAGTCCCTCTGTCTAGGCCAAAAGCATCTCAGAATCTCGCTCAGATCTGAGCCCTCAAAAGCCTCATGACACCGATTGTTGCTATTTTTCCTGGAAGTGTGGAACATTTCCAGGCTGATCGAACCGGAGAAAAGGACTGTGTAGCTCTGGGATAAGACTTATTCCTGCTTATTCATCTTGGAGCTTTAAAGATCATTTCTCCCAACGGAGAATTGCTGCGAAGTGATTTAACCCCTGAACCACTCTGAACTGAAGGGCTCCCGCGCCCTGTCCCGTGTTCAGGGAAAACTACAAGTTTGCAAAAATCCCCATCCATGGCAAGCGCTGCTGGAGAAGCCCTACAAGGTTCAGCCCTTCCGCACAGACCTGCGGAACTTTGCCTACTCGGCAAATCCTGCCGGAGCAGAGGTGTTAAATAACTACCCGAAACCCCGGTGTCGCAACACTCCCCGTCCTTGCTCAATTCCCGCCTGACCTTAGAGACTTCTGGAGCCAGCTGATGCCTTTCTTGTCAAATTTAACTTGCCCCAGAACTGGAATGACACAAGGAAGGTGTCCTGCCATGCTCCAGAGAGACCCACTTCCACACCATGATTTGTTAAGATTAATTAGCTGAGTAGCCGTAGGGATTGGAGAGATAACTGGGAATGCCACAGTGGAAGCTGAGAGTGACCACTCGTCAGCATCGCAGGCTTCCGACAGAAAACACGTTGTTTTCTGCTATGTGGACAAACAGGTTGGACTAATTACCAAGTATAATCATTATTATTTATGCTCTTCAGACACCAGAGTTTTGTCTTTAAATGAATTTATAGAGGGGGGAGAAAAAAAAAAAAAATCACAAAGCTGAATAATCCCTTTAATTATACGCTTAAAAATCCTGAATGGAAGAAATTAGGGGACACAAAGAAACAAACATAGACTAATTATTCCTTGTTTTGCAGCTAACATATTTCTATGGTAACCACTACGGTCTTCGAAGAAATTAAATGATTATTTTATTTTTTCTTTTTTAAATCAGTTCATCAGGAAAGTCACCCAGTAAAAGCCACAAGACAGAAATCTTCCAAATAAGTTGAGAGATGAAGGAGAAAAGCCTGCATTTTCCCAGCTGTTGGTCATTAGAGCTACGAAACTCCATTTTCATTAAAACCACCAAGTAGATTGTCTTTTACGCGCTGTGTGGGGAGCTCGGTGGGTATGTGCACGGGCACGTGGGCACATATAGAGAGAGAAAAAAAAAAGGAGAGAGACGACTTTTACTTCTGTATAGCATATGTCACTATGGCAAAGTTGCACTTTCTGCTCACACGCTCTTTTTTTTTTTTTTGGAGATTGAAAGCTTCCAACCTAACTCTTACACAACCTCAGTTTTCCTGTGCCACTTCGAGTAGATCGTTAAGTATTGATTTAACGTGGAGTGTCCCAGCTCTGTCCCTCCAGTATGTGGAAAAGCACGCCAGGTAGGCAAAAAAAGGTGTACAATTTTGGTAGGTCGACACCACGTGGAAAGTGGTGGAGTGTTCAGTAAAGAACCAAGTTTACACATTTTTTTTTGCCCTTGAAATGTGGCGAATTAATCAAAACCACGCACTTAAAACCTAAACCAGCCCGTCACCAGCTTTACATTATTAAACTTGAGCTCAGGGGGGTGCATTGCCAGAGGAATAATTCAAGCAGAATGGTCCACGAAGGAGGCAGATTCTGGCTCTGTGGGAGGTTCAGTTCTTCAGGCTGTGCAGAGCTCGGGAGCCAAAAAAGACAGTTCATGCAAACATGCCTTACTCTTCATTTGACCACACCACCAAAACCAATGGTTTCCCCTATCGCATCTGTGGCCATGCTGGCAGCTACAGATAAAGAATTTAACTGAAAAGGTTCGTATGAAGGGATCCTCAGGTTTCGGTTAGGAGGAAAGTCCCTCCAGTTGAAGCTGAGGAACACAGTTCAAGCTTTTTCACAGAATTCAGAATTTTTTTCCTCCCTTTGGGCCCTGCGTGGCGCTTTTACCGTCATGCTCTCGATGTCTACCTTCCTTCATTGCTGCGATTAAAACAGGAACTTTACTGCAGAAAACTGGCAATGGAATGCTGTCCGCGATCCGCCTCTCTGTGCTGGGATGAGTTGTCACAAGCAGGAGAAATACCAAGAAAATTGAGTGCTGGCAGGGCTGCCCAGCTCCCTGCTCTATGGCTTTCAACCCAACAGCCAGCTTCAGCCCTACCATTTCTCCTGGATGGTTTTTGCCACCACTTCGTAAGGACATAAAGACGGGTCACACATCCCAGACACAGTCCAGCAAAAGATTCATTACTGCCTTTGGTTAACATAAGATTATTAATAATCTTAATAATAGCAATAACAGCTGCTATTAAGACATCCTGCCGGCTTCAGAGAACAGGTTTCTATTTTCCTCGGGTTCTAATTTTAGAAGCTTCTGGGGACTATGTAAACATGTGAGCTAGCAACAGAAAAAGAGAATTATTTAGATTATATGCTGAAAGCATAGGGTGGGTGATCAGATCCCAATATCCTACAAGGCTGAAGTCACTGCCCTGGACTCTCACGGACCTGCTTGCTCCCATCTGATGTGAGGCTCCTCAGCTTTCTGTGGCCCCATTCGGCATCTGCTCTGCCAAACCGTGCCCACTGCTATGTTTAGAAAAAAAAAAAAAAAAAAAACAAACCTGTGGTGGCGAAACATTCATTTTGCATTTGTAGTAACAGTTTTCTTCAAAAGATAAAGCAGCTTTTCACACACTGAAATATATCTCTAAAGTCAAGCCCATGCATACCCCATTTGTCTTTTTCATTTATCCAGCAAAAATACCAAAAACTAACAGACAAAAAGAGCTTAAAAAAGCTCCATGAGATTTTTTTTGGCTCTTGATTCTACAAAGCACTTAAGCAGAAGCTTAATTTACTGCAGGTAAGTAGTATGTGGCTCCAGTGGGACTACGTATCTGATTAAAGAATAAATGTAATTGTCTCTATAGATCAATGCCAGAATTTATTCCTCCTTGAGTATCAGATGGATCCTTATGGTTTCTTCAATAAACTCATGCAGTGCAAAACGTTAAGTGACCCAACCTATGAAACCACACACACAGAGTACTGGAAATCTATACCCAGATACATATTACCATCACTGCTCAAGTATTCCATTTCTATTACTTTTCCTAGTTAAATAAACTCCGTGCTTTTTTCAGAAATCTGTAAAAAGAGCTCATAAAAGCAACCCCTCTCCTTTTCCAACAACATCTTGACATATTCCAGACCAAAAGAAAAACCACTTATCAGGTTAGATCCCTCAACAAGTTTGAGACCCTGGAAAAATAACTTATTTAGAAGAATACAAGAATTTTGTAGAGCAGCTACAGAGCATAAAATCAGATACTGGAGTTGCTTTTGTCGAGAGCTGCTGCTTTGGACACGTGTTTCTTTATCTGCACTTCAGAGACCCTTATTCACTGGAGTCTGAAAGTTAGCGCATCCATCAGAGGTATGATTTAATGGCCTTCACGGCAAACAGTGGCCCTACAGGAAGAATAAATGAGTACGTGTTGTTAGCTGAAGGCGAAGGCATGTTTTGCACACATGATGTCACTCTTGCAACTCAGGAAGAACTAATTGCTCAGCTTGTTGTAAAGTCTCCTGCTCCTTGGGTTCACTTGCAAATTATAGTCGTCTGGAGAGCTACAGCATGTCATCAGCACACAACAATGTTGTCTGAAGCGTAATTAATATCTGTCTTTCTTTTCAAGTTCCTTATTTACCCTCTTTCCCCCATGACAAATATGTTAATGACCTCTCCAAAACCCACAAGTTGTCATTTTCAAAGAGCCCCCGTCTTTCTGCCTTGAGCTGAACACTTGAGAGTAAATCACGGTGAGCCTGTTCTCGCCCCCATTAAAGCTGCTGAGGGTTTTGTGACTTCAGTGTAAGCAAACTCTCACAGGCCATAATGGGAGCGGGACCACAGACCTATTTTGCTTCACACCTTCAGCCAAGGGGAGGAAAAAACCCACCCAACACGCTAAACAAACAATTGTCTAACGATTTTGCAGGATTTTGAGTTGAATCAGGTGCCCAGAGCAACAAGAGGATCATCAAACCACCCAGTCTTATGGGCTGCCAGGTTGGTGTTGGGCGACGGGGTCTTAAAAGGCGGCTACTTGTGCCTTTGGTTTTGATTTTGAGAGTGGGGGTTTATATCTTTATTTTCAGCAATATTATCTGCTTACCTGATTCTCTTTTAAGTACTTATCTGCAAAGGGTAAAATACTACCCGGACTTTAATATAGTTGCATGTGAAAATAAACATAGAGAACACGTATATCAGTGACAGCAATAACTGTACTGGTGGCCCAGCTCATTACTGGGGAACTTTTTGATACCAGCTTGTGAAGTACTGCTCGCACTCATACAAGGACTTGGATAATTCTGAATGTATACCCATTTTTTTATGTATCTTTACAAATGACTCAGGTTTACACATAATAAATGCCTTTACGCTAAAAGCAGAAATAGGATCGCCTATATTTAATTACCCACATCTGTGTTCTACTTTTCCTTTTTTATTAAAAAAAAAAAATCCCCTGATTAAATCATCTGCCATGCAGCAGAAATCTCTGTACAACAACAAAAACAAAAAAAGTACTATTTCCACTACTACATAGCTGTTACTTTCAGATGTGAATAAAGCGTGTCCCTTTCCAAGATTTAAACACATGGCAAGTCCCCATGCTGTATTTATCAAGTTTTCACATGTTTGCACCCTTCCACAATTAGCAAGGTAGAATTCTGGAATTCTATGTCTGGAATTCTTACTATATTACTAATATGAATGTACTTGCAGGTAAGAAAGTACAAGGTATGTTATAAATTTCTTCTTTCGTACATAGTGCTGTAAAATAGACATTAAGACACCCATTCTTTTTCCCCCGATTTCAGTGCTAGCTCATACTTGGTGCGCTTCTTGCAGACCCACTCGGGGGTGGTGACTGCGAGAAGATATTCATATCTAATTCCAACTCTGCCTCGTTAGCATCACGGCCACATCGGTAGCGGTGCGTTTGAGGGTGAACAGGATACCTGAGGGGCACCGCAAGGTCTGGGTACCGCTGTGGTCTCAGCTAAGTGGGGGTAAATTTTACCTTGACTGGAGCACCTTTTTCCAAGTAGCACCTTAGAAGGAGGTCCTGCTTGGAAAAAGGAGGAAAACACACCTTTTTCCTCCTTTTCTCCAGTCAGGAGCATTATAGCATCCTGTGAGGTTTCCAGTGAGAGCACTGGGACCAGTCTTCCAACAGGGATCTGCAAACCCAGACTATCCTGTAAGCATAAGACAGACACATCTACCCCTTACACTGAAGACTATGATACAGGGTCTCCATCCTGCTCTCCAGTGGTGGAAGGAAGCCCATGGTCTGCGAGCACTAAGGTAGTATCCTACAAACCACCTGCCATTTACATTTTTGAAAGGCTTTTATGTTACAGAGGTAGAGTAGCATAAAGGGGAGTACAGAATATAAACACTGCAGAATAACATGAAAAATCCTTTCCAGCAGTGTTTCTTTTTTTAATGACTTCTATTGATTCTCATTCCGCCATGGTTTAGATGCGTTTCTTCAGCATCGCGTTAAAACCCTCCTACATTCATCATTTAACAAAAGATAACCCCTCTGCATTTAAAATTATTTATAAGCTTCTAAAGTCTGCCAGACTCAATAGCAAACCCAGTGGGTTCCAATGATCTTCTCTTCTAACAATAAATGGACAGCTCTTAGAATAGGGGCTGTGATTCAGGATTCTTGGGTTCTGGTCTTTGTTTTGCAATACCATCGCTGCCAAGCTGCGTTTGACACCTCTGTGCCTCAGCTTGCCTAGTTCATAAATGGGCCCAGCAACACTCTGTCACATGGTGTTAAAAGGTTTAGTTAATTGCTGCTCATAAATCATATTGAGAGCCTTGAAAATGAGAAATATATATATATATGCAAAGTAGTTTTGATGTTGTAATAGAATTGCATTGCTGTCAGATGCAGAGTTTAAAATTAAATTCTTAGGAGATTCATATTTCTTGTATCATTTTGCTAACTGTGACCATTAGGGATTACTTCCAGAATATTCAAAAGCCAGGTACAACTTTTGTGCAGTTCAAGAAGATGCTACTCATGACACTCACGGGAGAAGGCACCGGAATAGGAACAACTTTCCCTATCCATCTCCCATTTAAGTGCGGTGAGTTTTACATTCGTTTCAAGGGCTGTGGAACCCAAATCTATTCGCCACTCCTAATCAGCCTTGAAAAGCAACACTGCCACTTTATAAGACACGAATCCTACATTTAACAGCTCAGTTACAAACAAACGCTTCTCCTCCCTCCTCTTAACCAGCACATTGGCTGGCTGAAGGATTTAAAATTAGGCACCTTCACTTAGTGAAGTGTTTTGAGATCTGCCAAGTACAAAGTAGAGCGTTAAGATTACCGTTTTCACTTTGATTATTTTTTTTTTACCCCCATGAATTACTTGCTATCAAGTACAGCAGCTTTGTGGACAAGAAGCAGATAAGGGGTTTAGGAATGAATGCTGTACCTTTCAGAGTATCACATGCACAAATGTAGTTTGCAGTAGCATAAATAGGATCAAGCTGTGGAGTTTGGATTAGATGAGAAATTCCTTATTTAGACTTCAATGATTTTCAAAGCCTCAGTTTTCCTTCTGCCCACTGGAAAGACAAGGGAACATTACAAACTTTCAATACATGGCCAGAATTCAACAGAATCCAGTAAAGCTGCCTTTACTCGGGCTTTTGGCTCAATTTCAACTCTACGATAGAACCAAAGTAGACAATTTCTGCGACTCTTCCATGTTGCAGTGAAGTGGCAAGAAAAGCAGTAAAGATTCACCGATGGAGGCGCCTATAGCGAGATGACTCCATTCCTACACGTTTCTCCCACTGCTCCCGCAGGTTGAACACTCCCTGTGCCCCGGGCAAACGGCATACGCGACCACAAGTGGACCTTCGGAGGAGAGAGGACTTGAATCCCTGCTGAGCTGTTCCATCCTGGTGCGATTTCTAACCACATAACTACGACAAAATCCCAGACGATGAGACCTTTTGAGACTCATCCCTCACCCCTACCCGGGGCATCGGGGAACACGAGCTCCATTCCCAGAGCAGCTTACTCAGCCCATCCTACAACTCACATCAAACAGGCAGGTGAAAAATTAGTCTTTTATTTAACCATTTCACATTGAACTATTTTTTGGTTCTTTCACAGACCGGGTGTGCTTCGCCAAGGAAATCTGAGATTTTCTATGGTGATTTTTTTTTTTCCCTTAAATCTTACAAGTGGGAAAATAAAAAAAAAAAAATAATTTACTAACAAGCTGGAAATATTTAGTATTCTTCACAAAATGAACCTGGTATCTTAGTGATAGCACTGCAACTTGCCTTTGGTGCTAAATTTGAACTTAACAGAAAAAGGCAAACAAGGGTATCTTAACCTTTTAGTAGCCACTACCACCATATGAACAAATCAAGCTACAAGAATAGGACTTTATCTCTTGCTTGAAACAATGACCTGGATTGTCCAATTTCTGACCTGAACCTGAAGCAACTGGGTTCTACAAGAAGGGGCCTGGACACTGAACAGAGCCATCTATGTGCTTGAGAACGTAAATGGGGAGACAGGTAACACAAATAATACATGACTGCAGGATCCGGCCCTCATTTGGGGGCAGAACACTGAAACTATAATTGCTCTTGCAATGAATAGCTGATGAATGAAAACAATTAGTCATTTTATTTAAGCTGTTGTTAGTTCTGCCAACACAAGTTTACAGAAGTCATTAGTCAGACTGCACACAGAAAGGAAAAAAAAAAAAATAGAGAGATTTGATTAAAAAAAAAAGCGATTAAAAAAAGGCCCAAAACTGATAGAGATGTTTAGGCTTTCTCTTCCTTTCTGGTTGAAACATCAGGGTACTTTTTTCCAAGCTTTTCTTTGGAGTCATGAGAACTAGAATTTTTAGTATGTTTTTTTTTTTTTTTAAAAAAGACAGAAAGCAAGTCAAGCCTTGGGACTGCAGGAACGAGGACTTTATAGATTCCACCGAGACTGAGGATAAGTTTTGGAGGGCAGGAGCCAAACAGGACTGGGCACAGGCCACAGGGGAGTGAGGTGCTGTGTCGGCAGAGTCATGGCCTCCTCCATGGAGGCGGAAGAAGGCCAAGATGAGCACCATGGGGGCAGGAGGAGGGGAAAAGGCTGGCTCAGCTCATCCCACAGCAGGGCAGAGGGACACAGCTGTCTCCGAGCCACCTCCTCAGCCAGCCCTGCAGGGACAGGTGGCTCCTCAGCAAGTGCTGGCCCTCCCATTGAGCACCCACAGGCCTGCCAGCCAACCCCACAGCACCAAAACCAGCAAGAAACACTTGACTTTTCTGCATTTAACCTTCTCTGGTTTGAAGGTTTGGAGAAACAGGGCTGCCGGGAGTCTGTATATTCTCAGTCTTCCTCCCGCCTGGCCGTCAGCCATTTTGTCTGCCCGCTCAGGGAGTGGCAGGAAGCAGGCCGGAGGGGAAGGGCGGCCATTTTGCTGGCCTCAGCCCCAAGCACAGCCCTGTGAGGAAGGCATCGGCCACCCAAGCTGGATGCAGATGGCTGCGGGCAGCCTGTCCGAGGCAGGTTAACCACAGATGCCATTGCCCGGCACCGCCGGGTACTCAAGCCCCACCACAAGACCTGTCTGGAAATGGCAGAGCGCTGCTGCCACAGCACAGCTACCACCAGCGCAAGGCTCGCCCCAGGCCCAGGAGTCTCTTACTTCATTAAGATACAAACACTGACTGCAAACAGACATTTTATGCCCCAAACACTGTGTCTGAGGAGGTGGGCGAGAGCGGCTTAGCAAGGGAACAGGACAGCCGCGGCTCTGGGGCAGCATGGCTCTTGGCATACTGACTGCCTCCCCATTGCAGAGGGGCTTTCAGCATCAGGAATGAGAATCAGGCAGAAACCTTGTGCTTTCCAATGCCTAAAAACAAAAGCATTTAAGAGACTTTTTCCTTTTCCTGGGGACACAAGGTAACGGCTCCAGTTTACCTCACAGCTATTCATCGTATCAAAAGCATGTTCTCAAGCCCATCCTGAGCTACAGCATAACACCAGCTGAAGAAGAGCATGTGCTGCTTTTATTATTACTTCTAAAAAAAGCCCAAACTATACCAACCCAGACATTTTGAATTGCTGGAGTGCCACTGACATAAAGATGGGAAACAAAGTGCATGACCAGATTCTGGTGGAGGTTCAAAGGGACCACATCCCAAACGCCATCTGGATACAGTCATGCATTAGTTTAACCACGAGGAAGGAAAAATGTTTTCTAACGGAAATTTGTGTTTCATAGACAAGATGATCTTCATGTAGTCTCTAGATGGTCACCTCTACGTGATCCATCGTCTGTATTGCCCTAGGTGTTCCAGTCTCCTTTCTTTTCACCTCTGTATTCAGTATTTGAGAGCCATGTGCTCCTATTTTCCTAAAGAACGTGGTGTCTTGCTACAAAATACAGCATCATGACCCAAAAAGACCTGTGCAGAACATGAGGACATCTTGCTCCTCTTCAACAAGGATGCAGCACAACTACAGGGGAGGCACACAATGGTTATGGCTGCCGTACTACTTCTGTAGCTTCTCTTTGGATAAATGGGATGTACGTGCCTCAAGGGAAAACAGCCACAGCTTTTACAAGGGCTAAATTTATATGCATAAAAAAATCTTTGACAAATTTCTCTCTAAATTATCACAGAGATTGTGATAATTCTCTTCTCTTTCTTGGCTTACAGCAGTTCATCCTAAGAGAACCGCCACAGCGCGTGGTCACACTCTACGCAAGAAACCACCAAAATCCTGCTGTTTTACACCCACCGTCACAGACGGAGCCCAGTGAAACAGTTAAACAGGGGCATAGCAAAACCGCACCTGTGAGCATTTGAGCTCTGTAGAGCAGATACGTGTTTGAATGTGACAGATGCCAAGCAGAAATGGGACTCACCTGTTTAGCAGATTACAAATTGGACTGATAAGAAACAGACACACATCAATAATCTGAAAACAAAATGGCCTTTTAAAGGGGAGAATTTAACCCAAGTTTAGCCCTGTCTTCCTTCAGTTCACAAGTTAGAATTTTATTGCACTTCAAATGCTGCTTCACATGAACAAAATATGTTGTACAGAATCCAGGAAGGTTCACGTTGGGCTGAGGAAATACTGTGCTATTAGAAATGGGCAAACTCAGCTTCCCCTTGCCCCCTTTGTAGTGGTGTGCTCCAATATCAGTATTAGAAGAGAGGCTGAGAAACTCGGTTTCTGACTAACTTTGAACAAACAACATCTAAGTTTCACTTTTCCAATACGTAAAATGAAAGTACTTACATACCGTCAGTGCAAAGTAGCTACAGAGCAGTAGGTGTAAAGAGCTGGAATAGACCTTCACATCATGGATGTGCAATCAAGGAGAAAACCCCAAGAGTTAGACTGAAGCTGTCTGCACCACCTAGGAATGTGGGGACGATCATGTAGTTCATTATAAGAGAGAAAACTGAGATCCGTTGTTCATTCAGCAATTAAAACTGCTGCTAAGGAAGAGGTATTTCTCCATGTCCAGTAAGAATTACAGCCTGGTTACACTTTGTGTTCGGCGTGTTATGAGGTATCCATGATCTCCTCAGTCCCCATGCACACATTATTTTTGTGCTTTTATTCAATGTGCTTCAAACCCTCATAACCTATATTTATTTATATTTTTTAAGCAAAAGTTACAGTTAAGCCAAGATTAATAGATTGGAAAGTTTAATGTGTTCAATGGCCATAAAGAGAAGTCTTTGATAGAGTCTAAACAAGACTAATAGGTAAATGCAACTACTCATTCTTTGCTTCAGCCAGACCATCTCAGATACCACAACAAATATGTTCTTTAAAGATGCTTCAGATCATCCCATTGGCTTTCTAAATGTTACATACTGCTCAAGAAAGTCACTTTATAGGCTATTCCCCTGGCTGTATTTTCATACGCTTAGAGGGAGAAGGAGCCTTTCTGCAGTCCTTCTGTTTGAGTGAATCCCTCTGAATCTCTTTTGTCTGCCCAGATCTCCAGGAAGCAGCTCTGAATCTCCTCAGCAGTGTTTGAATTGGCACCACGAGAACATGCTGTCATCACTCCCCTTCATTTTCTAATGTATCTTTCCAAAATCACAATGCCTACTTCTCTAATTATTTTATTTGGCAACCTGGAAATAAGGGTAATTGCAACATTCGCTATTAGCTTTTAAGAGGGACAGATGATCAGATCATTTGGAGGAAAGAAGAATCAGAGCAGTAGGTCCTGGTTTTACTCAAATAGGAGTCTCCAGAGGAAACGCGTGGTTGTCCGTGAAGTATTGCTGGCAACTTTAAGAGCAGTTTCCCTTCAGGCTGATGCTGAATCAATACTCCACCATGACAGCAGAGGCACGGTAACTCAGGATATGCTCTATCCCCAGACGAGATGTTGAACAAATGTCTTTACCACATGTGGTCATTAAAGATTTGATGTCGAGATGAAAGGTGCTAACCTTGGAAACCTGGCGAGGCTCCAGCGTGGGTAATTACATTCTGCCTCCCTCAGCAGTTCTCTGCAGAGTTTCAGCTGGACATTTCAGATCTTAAACCGTTATGTAGCCTCGCCGTGAGTGGCTTAAGAGAAGGACTTTGTTTGATCACTCTGACAACTCACTGATATTCTGCATCAACAACTCATAGTACGGAGCTGCAAACCTTAGAGTGGTAACAAATCACATCACGGGAAAACTATTCCGGTTACTGTGTGCTGCTGCAGCCCTTTCACACAGGAGCAGCCCTTGGAATGCAGTGAAACCTACTGTGCAGATAACTCTTGTAGGATGGACCTTTGGAAAAGGGAAATAAAATAAAAAAAGAGATTGTATTTTCACTCAACAGTGTCTGCCTTGGAAGAAATTCACAGGTACAGGCCAGGGTTGCTGTTTTACTGCAGTTAAGTGTTAACATTTGCATCCTGTAGCAGTTTCTCTGAGAAGCAGAACTGCTTGGATCTGCGAGTGATGGAAAAATTTTGCGGAATCTTGTAACACCATTCCCAAGCATCAGCATTGCATTTGGAGCCTGGCACACATTGAGCACCGTGGCACCGAGACCTGCTCTGCCAGTGGAGCATTTACAGCACCAGATGCTCTTTTAAAAGAAGGTTCCCTGGGAGGCAGCATCCACCTTGTCGGGAAGATGCTCTCTGCAATACACCCTGCAATCCTCATCCCTACGTACACACACTGGGCCCACACCAGGCCATGCCTGTGGGTGGGAGATGAGCTGCATGGTGAGAGGTCCCCAGTTGGTACCATCTGGGGACCAGGTCAGAAATGAGCTTCAGCTGCTGATACTTCAGCCTGCACTCAGAGGGTAAGGAGAAACCAGCACTGAGAATATTTTGCACAAGTTTTCCAAGATTCTTCTTGTCATTACCACCCTCGTTATAACTGTACACATCTTTTCCTTACAAAATGGGATCATATTTTAGCTAAAGTAGACAATTCCTGTGAGTCCCACACCAAACAACGTCAAGTCCGTGCAAAACACTGCTGTGGAGGTTCACTGATCTAAATGCAGGTGACTTCAAGGACTGCAAACTCAGGCACAGCATGGGAAACTGCTGTAAAACGTGTTGATCACCTCATGAATGTAAGAGTAGAAATAAGTCGTAGAATCACAGAATGGTTTGGGTTGGAAGGGATCTTAAAGATCATCCAGTTCCAACCCCCTGCCATGGGCAGGGACACCTCCCACTAGACCAGGTTGCTCATAAATCCTCATTTATGCAAGAAATCTTGAGCCTACCTGATCCTATATTGATTGCCATGCTATCATGGAGATACTAATTTCAGAAGACCCTGAATAATACTATGCAATAACCAGAGCCAGTGATGATCCCTTTTCAACATTAAGTTTCTGACACAGCAAAGAACGTGGATCATTTTCAGAATTTTTCCCAGTGCTCAACACAACTTATCAACTTCCCTTCAAGCGTTCATCACGCCCACGCAAATAATTTATTCTTCCCCACAGAAGCTTTGTGTTTGATCACAATGACAACTTACTGCTGCTGCTGCTCTGTATCAAATACGTCCTGGAGCTTCAAACCTCAGAGCAAGAGCTAAGTCACATCGAGGAAAACTCGTGAGATGAAGGTCTGTTCCTGCAGCCCTCGCGTACAATTACCCCTCATGAACTCTGTGAGATTTAGTTATGCCAATGAGGTCTGCAGAATCCAGACCACACTTTGGAAAAACGAGTTGTTAATCCCGAAAAGGATTAACACATTGGAAGATAAGCAAATACCTCGCTCAAGATTCTGGTTAGAAGAAAGGCACTTTGATTACAAACTACATTTTTATCGTTTAGAAGTCACCTGTCCTGCAAATACACATGCACTAATTTGTCTATGAAATCCCCGGGAAACCACAAACAGGTTTTAGAATCTGCTGATCAGTGTAAGTAGTCTGTCAGAGTAGCTTTAGCAAATAAAAGAAATGCAAAATACTGAAACGTACCTAGAGGACAGAGTCTCCTGGCTGAGAAGGATTGCAGGCTGAGACCCAAATAGCTGGTAATTTGGGACGGAACGGCTTCTACAAATCAATCAGTGCAGAAAGCCAACATCACACAAGCTATGCATTTACCAGGCAGTGTTTGACAGCAAGAAACAAGCTAAGGCACAGAAAATTTCTGTGTATTTTAAGCCTCCATCCCAAACTGACTCCTCGTACAATTCATCTGCAGGCTGTAATTTACTAAATCCATCTGTTGTTCCTGCAGTTTGCTTTCTGGAAATGCTGCATTTCAAGGGTCTGCTTGTTAGAGGAGGTCAAAGAGTAAAGCAGGCCCTTTCATTTTAAGTGACTTGAAAGAAAAGGAAAGGAAATTTATATTTAGAAATAGCAATGATTAAGTAGGGGAAATATATTAGAGTATTAAAATAAATGACGTAGAATAGCTCTTACTTCCAATTAGGCTGACTTTACTTCAAGAAAAATATTTATACACAAATATAAAAAACTGGAGAATGCTAACCTATAGTAAGATGAAAGCATCTTGTAACATAATTCATGGTTAGCCATTAAAATCGATATCACATTTGTATGTAGTTTTTCTTCCTGTCCTTATAAAGTCTCTGCTTCTGTGCTTTCTTCTCTAGTCATCAAAGCCTTCAGCAACTTCTAGTTGTCTGTTACCAGGCTGCCTATTGCAACTGCACACCTTCCACATCTCCATAGCCTTCGGAAACGCATCATCTGCTGCTACTGCATCATCCCTGGATCCGTACACATCAAGCAGACAAGTCACAGATTCACCACAGGATTAAGGACACAAACTCCCATAACACACTAGTCCAAAACTGAGGGTCTGAAGAGGTGAAGTCTGGACTGGGATCCACCAAGATGCACCCTGGACTCCTGACTGTATTCAGGGCTTGTTACCAGCCCACTCATTGGACAAGACAAAGAACACCAAAGCCAGTTAAGAAAACCAGAAGAGAGCCATGGGTGACTCCTGAGCATATCCCATGACCAGTGGGGTGCTGGTGGTGCGGTGCACAGCACAGGTCAGCCCAGGAACCCAAAGGTGTACCTACAAAAGCTTGGTTGAAATGAGAGAGCTCATGTACCTCTAGTACTGCAGCCATCATCGGGGGGAAAAGAAAGGAGGAAGCCCTGAGATCTCTGCCTAAATACTGAGCAGCTGATGTGGCAGTTGCCCAGGTGTGATAGTTGCTTCCAACTAATTAGTTAAAGGTGCATCACAACCAGCTACTGGGCTTCATACTTCAGGGTCGTGGTATAGACCATGGTCACAGCCTTAAAGGGGGCAATAACTGACACCATACAAAGCAGTTACGGAGGGAAAACACAACTAATACAGCTGGACTTTGACCAGGAGACTGGAATCACCATCTGTATGAGTGCAAAAGTCTCCTGGGACCCTCACTGGCACGAGTGGTCAGGCTTTCGGTCTAAAGAACATCCTAAGCTCGGGTGTGCTCTCGTCATCCAAGAGCACTGCTTCAGTCCTGACTCAGAAGAAACCGTGTCACCTCCTGAGTCACCAAAACAATCCCTCGCAGCATGGGTTTCCCTGGAGTCCCCTTTGTGAGCCCTGCTTAGGCCTGGCCCTGGTTTGCCTGTAAGATTTAACGTGATGGAAGTCAAAAGTCCTATGATGCCACGAGCCGCCCAGTTTGTTTGCTTTCTTAGGGGCTCTCCGACTGCAACCCCACCAAAAGGCCTTTGTCTGAGGAGGAGAATAAGGAGCGTAACAGAGTGTTTGCCTTTACTTATGGAAGAGCTACTCCAGCAACTCCTCTCAAGCCTCTGAAGTCAGCTCCAGAACAGTTACTTGGCCTAAGTTCATCTGAACTAAATGGGCTGACTTGGTTCAAATATATTGCACAACCAAATGATAAAATTTGGGAGGGGGGGGAGGAGAAGGAGAAGGGGGAATGACTAGTGATGACACATGTATTTAACACTGCATGTCTCCTCTTTCCAGATTAGGAGGAGCTGGCAAGCTTCAGTCTGTACACATGCCAACAGCGGATGTCGGCACATATACAACACTTTTCAGAACAACATACTGTTGAAACATGTAGTTCAACTCCAAGGCACCCCTTCTGTTCAGCTGGCCCAGCACAACCATGAGAATTGTCCTGCTTAATATGGTAGCATTTGTTGCACAGCTTTTAATGCCGCTTTAATCTGCTTTCTTTATACTCACTTGAGAAGCGCAGGAGCAACCGTGCTGTGCTCCGCACAAGGTCCCCCCCATCCATTTGAACCAGGGGAAGTGATGAAACTGTTGGCAAAAAGAGAGGAATTGCAAGGATAAGGGGGATGGCATAAACGATGCAGGAATAGAAGCCTTCCTTCCGCATTTTACCTTTCCTCACTTTTCTTTCATTTTTCAGTCTGAAGTACAGAGAAGCCTGACGCTGACAAGCTCGCCCTGGCTTGTTGTCAGTGTGTCTCGAGAAAGTCATCAGGAAAGATCTGAAAGAAGTAACATCTGCAAAATAAATAAGAGTATCTTCCAAGTAGTAAATGAAGTGTTCTGCATTCATTAGCAAAAAAGCTCTGCCTCGCTGAATTCAGATTTCTAAATATGTTCGGTTCTTTCCTCCTTTTCCTTTCAGTAATTCTGGTGTGAACATTTATAAATTCAGCGTTCTCCCCCTAATCCCGTGTTCTTTTCCCTGCTTCATTATCCCCCTCAGCTCTTCAATTATTTTTATTTCTTTCCCACTGCAGGCAACAATCATAGACTAAAAACAACATGGAAAAAAACCCTAATAAGTGCAGAGAAAGCCACCTTTTGCTGTAGGAGCGGTGCTGGCAGCGATGGATCAGAAGTGATCGATACACCCCACATAACGTGGGTGGCTTTTAGACATTGGAATCATTTTTCGTTGGCTTCCGACCTGGCCACCCTATCCCACCACCATTACCCTGACAATTCCCTTTTAGTCTCACTTCCTACCAGCTGTTTCCATTTCTTTCCCCTTTTCTTTCTGCGTGGCTGAGGCACTGGGAAGGAGGTTGATCAGGGAGGGCTTCCTGCCACGGGACTCGACCGCCTGTTGGTGGAAGGCAGGAGACTGCCAGAGCCTCCAGCTCCACTCCACGGGAGTTTGATGTGCTAATGTGGGGATCACAGAAAGAGCTGCAGCCAAGGTTGTCATAATAATCCTCAACCCTTTTCACTTTTCCCCAGCAGCTCCAGGTACCCCTCGGCAAAGAAGCCTCTGGTTTGGGTCTTACTCCTTTCGGTGACCTCCCTGAGCGTTCAGCGACAGCTGTTCTCCAGGCAGATGTCCCAGGTCACAGCTAAAATGAAGATAGCAGATCCCTGTCTGCCACTCAATTCAGCAGTTTATTGCCCAGGTTTTTTGAAATTCGTCTTTTCGTCTTTTAGAAACGGGCTCATTCGGTCAGAAGCAGGTTGGGAAGTGCCTATGTGTGAAATTCCAGTGCCCTGTCTGGTGGAGCACAGTCACCTTCAGCGGGAGATGTGCAAGAAGGGAAGAAGCAGTTGACTCTGGATAACCACCTCTCAACCAGACTCCGCTGCAGCCTGGATAGTGTGTCTGACCAGAGCCTGAGCTAAAAGAACAATATTTGGATTTCTCCTGTACTTTGTTCCGTCCGATGTACAAACAGGAATCCCAGGACAAAGTGTACTTTAAGTCTATTGTACCAAATGCACAGCAAGGGGCTGCTTCTATCCACTTGCAAGGATTTTGTTAAAATCTAACGGACACCATCAGAGAAAAAGGAACCCAGTACTTTGGTTTGGTAAAAATAAGGTTTTGTAGACCCCAGAATCAACATACTTTTCCCTATGGTTTGGGGAAAAACGGTTGTGGAAGCAATGAGTGTGATTCTGCAAATCCCTCTTCATGGGTCCTTTTAATTTAGAGGCATGACTCATCGGAGCAGGGACTACTCGGATGATTGTATGACCACAGGATGCAGGCCTGGAAAAGTGTTTTTGTAAACAAATAAACATGCTCCTTCCTGTTTGAAACTCAGATCTTTCAGCATCGGGCAAGCGCCTGAGAACCTGACAGTGAAAGTAATAAGAAACATTAAACACGATGCCAGTTGCTTGGTCCGGTTCAACAGCAAGAGGTGAACAAAACACACCCGAGTGAAAAATACATGAGTCTTCTAAAGTCCTTTAATAATCTGAAGTGTTGTTTGTATCAGGAACAAAGAAAAGACTTTTTAAGTGAAAATTGCCCCAAGAGATGGTCTTACAACCTGACGAAATCGAAACAAGAGGGTATCTTAACTTCTAAATGAAGGAGAACCCAAAATCTGCGCTGGGGGATTTGACGATGGCTTGGGCCATGTTGTGCCGAACACGCAGGGAGTTGCCCCAAGATCGCAGTCTCCAAACTGGATTTCACACTATGGCTTTTGACATCTGATAAAGTCTTTGGAGGGAGATTATCCGCTTTTCCTGGAGAAAGCAGGATGCTGGCCCCAGCCGGCAGACTGCAGTGCTGTCGTTATTTGCCTCCCAAGGGGGAAAAAAGGAGTCTCCAGCCTGAAAAGCTGGAAACATTTCCAGAAAATCATGTAGACGTTCGAAAGCAACCTAAATATTGCAACGTCAGGGAGTCAATTTTCTCTTGGTAATTTAAAAGCCATCTTTTGGCAGCTGCCAGTGAAGCCTTTAAGTACGTTCAGATCAATGCATGAAGTCAAATAAACACTTAAAATCGTGCAAGATTAAGATGGGCTGAGTGAATCAAGGGCCGAGTGACTGCTTGGCCCCTTTTGGTCGCAAACCAATGAAACTGGAGGATGTTCCAAACCAAGACAAAATCCCACGGTACCCGGGCACACGTGAGCAAAGGAAAGGCAGAGGGGAAAGAAGAACAGGAGATTTTCTGCTTGCCTCAGCTGGGTCGAGCTGTTTCAGTTGCAAACGATAGATCTATTTTACCTATTAGAGCTTGTCTAGACTAAGGAAATGTTCCTGCTATGACTGTGCTGAGGTAATTACACCAGTGTAAACCCCTTTGGGCAAAACAGAGCTTTCAGTGGCCTGATTTACGCTGGTCACTTGCCAGGATGAGTTCAGCTGGTACCAGCCTGTCCTCCCGCGGCTCCTGTGCCCAGCTGGAACCTCGCGCAGGGGTTTGGATCCCTCGCATCCCAACCCGCCGCGCTGCCAACCCATCAATCCAGCCGTCCTTATGGGACGACCCTGCAAATGCCTCTCCAAAAGAACGGTAAATATTTAGAAGGTTCCTCTGCTCGTAGAGAATTGGTTAATCAGCTATGAAAAAAAAAAACAAAACAAAACACAAAAAAAAAAACCAAACCAGGCTGAAATAAATCTGTTTTAAAATTAAAACACACTTTGGTTTGTGTACACGTATCAGGGAAACATATTAGAATGAAAGAGGAAGGCGAATGTAGGATGTTCAACCTGCCAGGGACGGATGTGTCCCTTACCCACATTAAAGAAACTTGTGTGAGAGGATAAAATGTGTCCAAAAAAGAGTAAAATGGGAGCTACTCCAAACTGATTCTATTAAATAAACAAAAAAAAAGAGAAAAAAAGTTAAGTAAATCCAAGTCCTTCACTCTGAAGCCCCTTTTAAAGAACAGAAGGTGAAGCCCCGGCCTAAGAGAGATGAGTGGCAACATTTACGTTGACTTTAAAGTCCTTTAAAAGGACGTTTAAAGGCCTCACTGACTGCAATGTGTGTGGTGAAGCCACGTAACGCCCCTGTGCGTAGCACGGGGCGAAAATACATGTGCTGAGTTTCACACACAGCATTGGGAGAAGGCGCCGATAAAGGCAGGGTGAGGAACAGACAGACTGACAGACAGGCGGCCAGGGTTATAATTTAATCTGCTTTAGTGTTCTCCGCAGGTGTCGCAGTTAAAATGTCCTAAAAAGTTGTTATACACCTTTAATTCTAAACAGTTACCGGTAGGACAGTTAGAAAACTCTTAATTGTGAAGCAAACATGCTCCTTTAAAAGTCTCCTTATTAAATAATAAATAAAAAAAAAAAGGAGGGGGGAAACAAAGTATGTCTGGAGCACCAAGATGACATCAGAAAAGTTCCTCAATTCACAGATGGCTGCACCTTTCAAAAAAAATTAAAATGGGAACCCTAGATTGATTTAATCACCCATACAAGCGAAAAAACGTAATGAAGATACTTAGTGCCAAATTGGTTTCTTGGGACCTTTTCCATGTAAATAATACAAATCAAACCTTGAAGTTGAGCGCAGATATGATCTGACAAGTAAGCCAGGCTTTTTGTTTCGCTTTGATCCAGCTCCAGAAATATTTTATCCAAGGTAAAGTTGTTTTCAAGTGTTTTCCATTTCAGTTTTTAATTTTGGATATTCATCCTATAGGAAACTGGCTTATAATGCTTAAAACATCAGGTCTGGCTGAACTGACTCATGGCACCAAATATAAAGATTTCCTTATATTTGAGTGAAAACGTAAAGAGTTCTTGATGTGACGGGGATCGATTTCAACTCGCTCTCTTATTTTTCATGGTACAATGAATGGGGAACAAGCGCAGTTGAATATTCCCAAGCATCCATTCCAATATTTTTAGCACCGTTTCACGTCTCAGAGGTGTGTCGGTGGATAATACTTTTGGAAATATTAAGATAGATTGGCCTTTGCTTTCTAAGTGATTCCCCAAATTCCCCATGCCGGATGCCATGCGGGAGCAACAGTGCCTTCGCTTGGAAGAAAATCTCCACGTTAGGCTTATTCTGCTTTTTTTTTTTGGTATTTCACTTTTATACTTCTGTTTGTTAAAAATTTAAAATGTAAAAAAAAAAAATAAATCTCTTTTGTCTACTCCATTCGAAAACCGGGATGAAGTTTCTGCAGTCCAGAAAACTACGTATTTGTAAAAACAACCCCAATTTGTTGCAAATTTTCAGTGGTGTGGGCCTAAATAGGGATTTGGGCACCTTGCTGTAGGCAGGCAGCTATCAAAAATTCAGCTCTTGTGAATAATGTACGATCCTCTGGATTCTCTCACTTCCACAAATTGCTATGTGGTATATTTAGAATTAACAGGGCCCCTCTTCCCTTTTGCGCTCCGATCTGCGGTGTAAGGTTCACGAAAATAAGACGGATCTTTTATTTTGGGTCTTAAATATAGTATTATTAAATGTGCCCACCAGAAATGTAGGATAAAATATTTGCTCGGCTTGAAGATTATGCGATATTTGTATTCTAAGCCTCACCACAGTGGGTTTCTTTAAATAGAAGCTATACTTTACTCCCTAAATTGCTTAAGGCAAAGGAAGCAGAGATGATGTTTTTATGAATGTTTAAATGCAAATGGCACTGCGAGTGAATGCTATGCTAGCTAACATCAAAGGCTCACCAAAGTCTCTGCATTAATGAGGCTCTTTGTTTCCTGGATCACAGATTACAACAGGTTTCCAACTCATTGCCAAGGCTTTATCTCCATTTGGGAGGGCTGTAAATCTCAGACGATTTTTTTTTTTTTTTTTTTTTTTTTTTTCACATGCAAAACAAGAGGATCATCTGAAAGGGGGGGGAAAAAAAAAAAAATTAAATAAAATAAATCTTAAAGTAGCAAATATTTCATTCAAATGATTATTACTCAAAGTGGCTGCAGCTCATTTGATTTTTGCGATGTTTAAAAGAATGGAAATTTGCAGAGGGAGTTTCCTATGGGGTACCCCGCTCCTTCCAAAGGATGGGAGAGCTGGGGGGGGGGGGGGGGAAGCCAAGAGCATCCTTTCCCTCTCCCGTCTCCTTTAGCCCAGCGCTAACTGCGTCCCCCCCAAAACCAGACCGAGAGTTCTATGTCATGCAAAATCAGCAATTAGCAGAAAGAGGGATTTCGCTTCATTTAAATATCTTCGGGACTTTTCAAAGTGGCTCCAACTAGTTCTTCTCCTCCCCCAAAAGTAATGAGATTATATCCCTAGTAATAATACCCTAATTAACAAGAAAAATAGGGACCGAGATTTTTAGCTTCCTATTCAAGGGCTGAATGTGACAATATGTTGCATATTGGGTCATAAAAAACAATTTACATGGCGTCATTACAGTCTGTAGAAAAGTCTCCAGGACCCAGGGCTATCTTATGCAATCTTAATTAAGGAAAATAAATATCGGTGTGTTGTTTTAAGCTACCGGAGACATGCACAGAACCTGTCGTGTGTGATCAGAAGAGATGGGGAGTTTCCTTTTCCATGGGAACTGCTTGGAAAAAAAAAAAAAAAAAAAGAAAAAACTCCGACGCCGACACAGAAGTGTCTGCTGCCTTCGAAACCGCCTGCGAAGACCTTCATTTCGTGTTTCCTGACCCTCGGGGCCAGGCAGGAAAAGTAATAATTTTCTGGGATGCGACGTCCCGTCTGCGCCTGCGAAGGGGCCGGGGCTGCGGGAGCGATGGCGGGAGCTGCGGGGATGGCATCGCCCCGGGCCCCGCCACCGGCACCCACGCCTGCCCCCCTGCACCCACGGGCACCCAGCTCTGCCTGCGCACACGTGTGTGTGTGCGCGCGCATGGGTGTACCCATGTGTCTCTGGGTGCACACGTATATGTGCTGATGTATCTCCACACGCGCACAGACGTGTTCTGATGTGTGCCTGTGTGCACATACACAAATGCTGATGTGTGCCTGTGTGCACACATACATGTATTAATATGTCTCAGTGTGTGCACACATATGTGCTGTGTGCCCATGTGCACACATGTACGTCCTGATGTGCCTCTCTGTGTGCACATGTACACGTCCTGATGTGTCTCTGTGTGCACACACATATATGTGCTGATGTGTCTCTGTGTGTGCATATACATGTTTTTACGTGTGCCTGTGTGACCACATACATATACTAATGTCTCAGTGTGCACACATACATATCCTGATGTGTCTCTCTGTGTGCACATATACACGTCCTGATGTGTCTGTGTGCACACATATGTGCTGATGTGTGTGTGCGTATACATGTTCTTACGTGTGCCTGTGTGCACACATACATGTACTAATATGTCTCAGTGTGTGCACACATACATATCCTGATGTGTCTCTCTGTGTGCACACACATGTATGTGCTGATGTGTGCCTGTGTGTGGACACTTATTTGTGTTGACATATCTCTGTGTGCGCAGATATACATGCTGATGTGTGCCTGTGTGTGCACAAGTACACGTCCTGGTGTGTCTCTGTGTGTGCACATGTACACGTCCTGATGTGTCTCTGTGTGTGCACACACATACATGTGCTGATGTGTGCCTGTGTGTGCACTTGCACACGTCCTGATGTGTCTCTCTATGTGCACACATACGCACTGATGCGTCTCTGTGTGTGCACATGTATGTCCTGATGTGTCTCTGTCTGTGCACACATGTATGTGCTGATGTATCTCTGTGTGGACACTTACACGTGTTGATGTGTCTCTGCGTGCACAAGTACACATCCTGATGTGTGTCTGTGTGCACATATGCACATGCTGATGTGTGTACACAGAGGTGTGTGCAGTCACGCCTGTGTACATGTGCATGCACAGATGTGTATACAGAGATGTGTGTGCAGTCACACACACGTACACACATGTGCACAGGTGTGTGTACACAGTTGTATGTGCAGTCACGCCTGTGTACAGTGTGTGCACAGATGTGTGTGCAGTCACGCCTGTGTACATGTGTGTACACAGATGTGTGTACACAGATGTGTGTGCGGCCACACACACGTACACGTGTGCACAGGTGTGTGTACACAGTTGTATGTGCAGTCACACCTGTGTACACGTACGTGCACAGATGTGTGTGCAGTCACGCCTGTGTACATGTGTGTACACAGATGTGTGTACACAGATGTATGTGCAGTCACGCCTGTGTACACGTACGTGCACAGATGTGTGTACACAGATGTGTGTGCAGTCACACACATGTACACACATGTGCACAGGTGTGTGTACACAGAGGTATGTGCAGTCACGCCTCTGTACACACGTGTGCACAGGTGTGTGCACAGCCGTGTGAGCACACATGTGTGTGTGTACAGATGCGCACACGCGTGTTTGTACGTACAGATGTGTGCAGGTCGCCGGGGGCCGCACGGAGCCCCCAGACCCGCCCACCATCGGGCCACCCCGCACCCCCAAACCCCCCCTCGGGGCGCCGGGCCGGCGGGGTGCGGGTGCCGCACCGGGAGTGGGGGGGGGGGGGTGCGGGGGGGTTGTCACCCCGCTATAGCGCGGCGGGGCGGGCTGTCGGTCCCTTTAAGGCAAGCACGGAGCGTGTGTGCGGTGTGTGCATGTGTGTGTATGTGTATGTATGTGTATGTGTGTGTGTGTGCATGTGTGCGTGTGTGCCTGTGCCCGCCCCCGGCCCCTCCCCGGAGCTGCCAATCACCCGGCGGCCGCTTTGATGTCGGCAGCCCTTGGCCGCCGCGCCGCCGCGATCGCACACAGGCACCGGGCGCTCCGTGCCTTTGGCTGCCGCCGGCGCCCGCTGCTCCCAGCGAAACTTCCCGGGGCTCGGGACGGGGCGGGGGGGCACGGGGGGCGGGCGGGGGGGTGGGTGGGTGGGCTGTGGAGCCCCGGCATCCCGCGACGCCTGCCCGCAGCCTGCCGAGCCCCCCGCCAGCCGCCGGGAGAAGGGAGGGAGGGAGGGAGGGGGGGGGAAGGAAAAGATTTAAGAAGGGGAAAAAAAAAAAAAAACCCCAAACCAATTATAATTCTTTTTTTTTTTTTTTTTTGAAAGACAGGGAATTTGAAAAGGGGCAGCAAAGTTGGAGGAAAGAAAAAGTTTAAAAGTTGGAAAGGGGTGAAAAAAAAAAAAAAAACTTTAAAAAGAAGAATTCCAAGAGGGAGCGAGATTTTTTTTTTTTCGATTTTTTTTTTTTTTTTTTCAAGAGGGGAAAAAAAAAATTGAGAGAGGAAAAAAAAAAAAGAAATAATAATTGCGAAGGGCTTGATCCGGGCGGCGGAGAACAATACTCGCCGGGAAAGTTGCTGCGCGGCTCGGGAGGGAGCGGCGGGAGGAAAATGCCGCAGCTGGGCAGCGGCGGCGGGGACGACCTGGGGGCCACCGACGAGATGCTGGCCTTCAAGGACGAGGGCGAGCAGGAGGAGAAGATCCCGGAGAACGCCTTCACCGAGCGGGACCTGGCCGACCTCAAGTCCTCGCTGGTGAACGAGTCGGAGGGCAGCGGGAGCCCGGCCGCCGCCGCCGCCGCCGCCGACCCCGAGGTGAGCCCCCCCCACCCCCCCCCCCGTCTTCGCCGCCCCCGCCCGGTCCCGAGCCCCCCGCCCCGCCACCCCCCGCTCTGCCTCTCTCTCTCCTCCCCATGCAGGCCATCAGGCGTGTGCAGGATCCGCAGAGGGTTTATCAGGAGAAGCTCCCGGACCACATGGATGATGGTTAGTCCGCGGCGACCCCCGCCTCTGTGTGTGTGAAACCCCCCTCCCCGTCCCCTGTCCCCCCAGTCGCCTCCCCCGGATCGCCCCGTCCAGCCAAGCGCTCGCCATCCCCGGGGTGGGTGAACCCCCTGGTCCCCTGGCCCGCTACCCTACAACCCCCCCCAGAGTAAGGGATGCCAGCTTGGCCACCACAAATCCCCCTGGGGAAAGCTGCTCCCGACAGCAGCGAGGCTTCCCGATGCACCCCCTGCGGGACACGGCACCCCCAGGGGACCCCAGCAACCCCCCCCAACACCCTCCCCGAGGAGTACAGTGCAAAAAGACTCTCCAAATGCGCTGTAACCCCCCCAGCAGCAAGGCAGAGGAATCGCCCGTCGTCAGGCGAATCCTGACGGGGAACTTTAATTTCAGCAGGTATGAAGCATCAGGACCCAGGGATGTATAAAGGATCTGCGTATTCTGGCTACCCCTTCCTCATGCTCTCAGACCCGTATCTGCCCAATGGATCTATGTCACCTCTGGTGAGTTCATCCTCTCCTCACGGAGGAGTTTTGTGGCCTCTCTCACTGCTGAAGTCTGTTGCAGGTATCGTGCAGGCACCTACACGTGCTTTTTTTTTTTTTTTTTCTTCTCCTTTCCTGACAAATTACATCCCCGTCTCTAAAATGCTTGTTCTGTCCCAGCGGAAGGGAGAAGGAGCGGGAAGGGGGGGAAAAGATGCTCGGCAGCGAGCGCCTGCTTGGCTGCGAATTTGCTGGAGGAGCTTCTTTTCCAACCTCCCCATCCTCTTTCCTTTCTTCCTCCAGCCGTCAGAGCCTAAAATCTCATGTAAGAGTGGCTCTGCCTTTTTGTGGGTCACAGGCTTTGGAGACGAGCAGCGTCGGGTGTTTGTGTTCAGGGATACATCCCACAGCTTAACTGGAGTTTGACGTTATCTGCTTGTGAAACGGCCAGGTTTGGGCCTGCCTTCGGTTGGGGCTCTGTTGTGGCTGGTGGCCCAGAAAGTGGCTTTTACGCTTCTAAAATGGCCCTAGAGGTTTTTAGGAAAAGGCTCGATGCTGCTGGAGGACTGTTCCTGTCTTCTTGCTGTAAAGTTGTTTTTTTTTTCCCCTCTCGGGTCAAATCAGCTTTAGTAATTTTGGATATTCTAATGTTTATAAGTTTTGCTACTGGAATAAGTAAACGAAAGCTTTACTCTCCAAAAGCTGTCGTTTCCCATCACCGTCCCTGTCAGAACTTCAGAAAATAATGTCACGGTGTTGGCGGTGGATGATCAGTGCTCGCGTCGCTCCCGAGGAGCCGGCGTTGCCGCGCTCCTTTCAGAGGATATCCTGCAGTTCCAGTCGGTGAACGAGAACAGAACTTCATTGGGTTTATTTCAGCCTTAGTTTTAAACCTGTAAAGGGACAGGTTTTAGAAGAACACATAGCGCGCTCCTTAATTTCACCCCTTTGTCACTAGAGGGGCAGGTTGTTACTGGCGCTGTGAAAAATTGATGGATCGTGGGGTATGAAGCTCCAGTTAAAGTGGGATAAAACACCGTTTGCTGGAATCCCTGCGTGTCTTCCCGCCCGACCCTGGGTGGCAGGAGGGGACGGGTCCCTCCCTGAGCCTGTCCGTCTCCCAGCACAGCCCTTCTCGGTTGCTCTGGGGACCTGAATTTTTCCCACTGCAGCCTGTTGTACCCTTGCCGAAGTCACTGTGCAGATATTGCGGGTCTGTCCCTAAATTTTGAAGGCTTCCTTCAGTGTACAGCAGGAAAAGAGATGTGTTTGCGAGGCAGGGCCGGTGTGTGTGCGTTGTCATCCAAATAAGCGTTTCTTCTGTTGCTTCCCACCTCATGTCCCTTCCTCCAGGTACCAGGTATCCCCCTCGACCCTCTAAAATACTAAGTTCCTCTCTTCTTGATACATTTTAAACGATGACATTAAATTTGTCTTATTTAAATGCATTTAGTTTGCTCCCTGGTATAGGATCTGTGTAAATTCAGAGTTACGTTAGCCCAGCAGCTATTTGCTGTAGTAGAATATTCCTTTTAATCTTAAACCCTCGCTTAGATGGGCAACAAAGCGCAATAGCCTATTTACTAGCAATTAAGCAGAAAAAAGTAGATTGTGGTTTGTGAATCTCCTTTCCCCTTGATAATATACTAAAAACCCCCAGAGGTTACCGTCGGAGTAGCAGAGGGGAGTGAGTAGAGTGTGCAGAACTGGAAGGGGAGAAAACCGAGTAGCAGAGAGCCCTGTCCCCTCGAGAGCCACAGACAACCACCCGCTGCCCCCGCCAGCTTTCCTTCGGCCTGGTCACATCCTGCGGTGTTTTTTGTGTGGCGTGATTTAAAAAAAGCCGATTTGATTTATTTTTTCTCAGCTAAAAAAAAAAAAAAAAAAAAAAAAAAATCTGTTACCTAACAGGCAGGGGAAGATTTGTTCCTCAGATCAAATCTGGCTGGTCTTTTGGTTATTCGCTATTCCGATGTATCTTCCTGGGCAATTCCGTCTTGTATTTATATTGACTGTGCAAAGGTTATCGTAGTAAATGATGTATTGCTCTCATATAGATTTATTGCTGCTCTGGGTGTTATATGAAGTGCGGGCTATAATCTGGTGGCTGCTTGCGATAATTGAGGAGGTCAGATCTGTGACCGAAGATTGCAGATACTTAACCATCCATAAAAGTGTGTTTTAATTAACGCTTTAGCACGAGTAGAGTCGGGGAGGAGGGCTGTGCAAGTGAATGGGATTACGTATCACAGTCATGCGTGCGCACGGTAGTGGAGATTATATTTGGGTTAATGGGGCTTCCTGGAAACGGTTGTTTGCAGCTAGGATTAATTTCAGAACCTGCAAAAAAAAAAAAATCAAAATTAAAAAAAAATACAAAATAACCCAGGAGTGCTTTTGCAAACTTGCAGGGCTTCACATTTCACTGATTGAAAAATATATATACAGCTCCCTGAAAGTGGAAGGGCGGCCGGCACTGAGGCTGCGGGCTGAACCCCCGCCCTGCGACACACCGTAAAACCACATTTATTTTTTTTTCTGCGGGCTCCTTCCGAACCCCGGCAGGGGCTGCCAGCGGCGCCGGAGCCGGCCCGGAGCACCCGCCTGGGTGGGTGTGTTGTTACCGGCGTTACCGGTGTGCTGCTTTTCCTTTTTTTTTTTTTTTTTTTTTTCTCTCTCTTATTTTTCTCAGCAGCATCACTTCTGCTTTGTTCCCCTCGAGGTGGTTGGGAACCCGCTAACTGTTACGCTGCGCACCCCAGCATCCTGCCCGCATCTCCCCAGCCCAAATTGTCTCTTCTTTTTTTTTTTTTTTCACCCAAACACACCCACTTGTGTTATTTACATGCTCTGGTGTCGCTCCAGAGTGATGCGCAGAATGTGTTCGGGTGACAACTGACCTGACATCAGCAGCAACGCCGAGCCCAGCCGATGTCCCCAGCGAGGTGGCAAGAGCCACCCTGTAGCCATCAGCTGGGTGGGCCACCTCGGCTGCGGGTGGCAAATGCCAGTTTGGGGCAGCTCAGCCGGAGTGATGCTGGTTTGAGCACGCACAAGGAGCCTGGGCTGGCAGGAGAGCTGTCAGAGATAGAAAGGAGGATGGGGGTTGGCCAGGGTGTGCAGGTGAAGGTGCTCCTGGAGCTGGGGACAAGGCTGAGCCTGGGTATCCCCCGTTTTGGGAGCATTCTGTGAACTCCCGTCGGCTGGGGAGGGCGTGTTCTGGGTAAAGTGTGTTAAGACACAGGCTGTGTGCATCTGAAATCTCGGAATTTTGCAAGGCACTAGGAGAACCATTTCTCGCCTGGTGTCGCATCCACGGTGGTTCCTGGTTCTCCTGACTCTTGCCAAGCCCAGCTTTTCCCAGACTGCAATATGTAGGATTTGCCGGTTGAAAATCTGCAAGAAACTTCCGAAGAATATTAACAAGTTGAGGAACTGTTTTTCTAAATGAAATATAAAAATCATAAAACTATATCCTTTTCTAAATAGTACAAATGACTTTAAATCAAATTAAGGTACATCCTTAGTAAGAACATCAGCCTTTTAGGTGGTTACAAACATTAGAGGTCAGACATGGTCAAACATGTTAACACTTTGATCAGATTAAAATATTTTTCTTGCTACAGTTGTATAATTGAGTTTAGACCCGAGGGGGTTTTCTGAACATTGTTATATCTTGTACCATGTGGTAGTTAAATGGTAGAAGGAGCACTTACAAGTTTCTTTAAGTTCCTTTTGTAAAGAGGCTTATAAAATAGGTGAACGAGCTGTTCTGTCCCGTATGTAGGGCACAAACTCTCCCCGCTCCAGTCGGTGGGAGAGCTTCTGCGGGGGGCTCTTCACGCCGTCTGTGCACCTCTGTTGTGTGTAATGAGTGTGTGAGGTGTGTGAAGGCAGAATTAAAATGTCTTATATATAAATCTGAGGCACTGGACTTTCTGTCTGTGTGAGAAACGGAGGTCCAAGAGCCTCTATTTCTTTGGAAAACAGACACTACCTAATTTTCTTAATGATTAAGTTGTCTAACCAGAGCTTTTTGTAGGAGCAGAGGGGTGGTGGGGCCTTCCCGAGCTCTGCACATCTAAAGTCCCCAGAGGAGATGGCAGGCCTGGGAAATCGTGCCGATGCTCAGAGCTGGCTCCCTGTGGTCCCCCGGGCTCCCGGAGCATGGTTCCCGTGCGGTGGGTTTGAAATGTCCCCTTGGGCAGGGCAAGATGAAAGTGCAGTTACTGCTGGCCTGGGGCCACAGGTCCCAAACCTCCAGCATGAGGTCAAAAAGCACGGAGCTGAAAAGTCTCCTGCTGCCCTTGGCCGGAGAGAAGCTCAAGGAGCATCAGCTGAGCCCTGGGATGCAGCTACTTCTGCTGCAGCCCCTTCCCCTGGGGCTGCTCCATCCCTCGGCGGGAGGAGGCTCTTGCCCCCCCAGCAGTTGGCGGAAGGAAATCTGCAGCTCAGCTGCTTCTGTGGAGAAGCCTTTCTGTCCCAGCTTGCGCTGTCGGGGCAATGGTTTATTTAGTATGGCTTTTTTCCCGTGTCGGGTTCTGATCCTGTTGAAACCAGTGGGAAAACTCCCCGGAGTCGCCTTGTGATGGGGATCTGTGGCTGCCGCGTCCCTCTCCAGATGTTGTGCGTGGCTCACAGCAGCTCCACGCGTTCCCGGCAGCGCCTGCTGCTGCGGGAGGGCAGTATCACCAGCGGCATCCCAGCCAGGTTCCCTAAAAGCAGGGCTTGTGCCGCGGGACCTCGCCGGGACACTACTCTGTCCCCGTAAATTGCTATATTCCCGGCAGAAAGCGCTAGGAGCGCGGTGGCTGTTGATGGACGTCCTGGCAGACAGACAGATGAGTAATTTGTTCCCTCCTGACCAGAGCGAATCCAATTCTTCCAGCTCTTCTACCTGGCTAGGAATAGGATAATAGTGAAAATAATTTTTTATATGAAAGCATAATGTCGGATAGGTGGATGTACCAAGGCACAGGGCTTCCGAGGTCATTTATTGCATGTCTGATTCAGCCTCCGTTCCCCCCAAGGAAAATTCTTGTGTTAATTTCTTGAGTTCATATCACACCCTCAATTTTGAAGCCGAACTTCCCTTTGAAATAAATTAGAGAGTTCTGCCTAAGAAGCAGTGACATGATACAGCACTGCCTGTGTGTGGTCTAATATAACCTTATTTTTAAAATTGTTTGGAACGAAAAAAAGAGAAAGAAAAATGTCACAGGGAAACAAAAGCAAGCTTTATGTAAATCCCTGCATGTGAATAAGCGCGCACGTGATTCAGATGGTTCCACAATATCTGCTCTCCCGCTGGGATTCCTTCGCAGGCTACCCTGGAACTGGCTTCCCGGGCACGGGATGCTTTGTCGGTGGGGAGTTGCTATGAGATTCCGTACAGTCAAGGCACCGTTCCTGCAAGCTTCCAGCTGTTGCTGTTTGCGAAGTGTTAGTAGCTCAACCAGTTGAGTATTTGGAGAGAAAAGCAAAAAAAAAAAAAAACCTACCATCAACCCAAGCTCCCAGAGCTCATCCATGTTAATGATTAATACTTCTGAAATTTTAACTGTGAAGAACAAAGTGATTTGGGGGTTAGCGGCGCACGACGTGTCCAAGATGAAAGAACGGAGCTGGTCTGGCATCCGAAGCTTTCAGCGAGGGACGGGGGTGGGGAGCGGCGGGAGAGGGGGGCCAGGAGCTCTGCAACGTGTGTCACCTCGCAGCTTGCGGTCCCTCTCCTGCCATCAGTCTACAGGCACCATCCAGTTCCTGCATTTGGGTGGAAACTCTGACAAATGGGGTGTGCTGGGTACCTCTTTTTTAGGTACTAGCTCAAGTAACCACGCGTGTGTTCCTGTGACTGAACAGACACTGCCGACTCCCTAGGGATGACTCTCTTGACTGCTCTCATAGATCATCTGTGGAGGGCCAGATCCTAATCGCAGGCTGAATCCCTCTCTATCTCTAGCGTGATCTGCAGGTGAAGCAGGTTTTCAGGATGCGGGTGGTGTGAGCTGCACACCTAAGATCGCAATCTGGTCCGGACTGTGTGTGTCTGGGTGTAGATGACAGGATGGTTATTGGTAGAGCACAGTCAAGCGCTGAGAAATATCAACGGTTTTGAGGAAACATCTACGGCTTGCCATTAATTTCACACCTACAGTTCTTTGACTGCCCTTTGGCCGTGAGTGATTCGGCAAGACCGAGTTTAGTCTTCGTTTCATATGGGTTGGCCTTTGAGCCCCCCTCGCTAGTCCACTGTAGAGAAGGTGAAGGAAGGACCCATCCATCTCTGAGCATCATGTACATTCATGGGGAAGGTGTGCTGGACCTGGCCAGGGTGGGTTTGGGTCAACAACAGTCGAGTATGTGCTGCCGTTCAGTTACTACTATCTTCTGCACCATACGCAAGTCACAAGTTCCCCAAGGAACCCTCAAGGATTGTCTTCTCCCATCTGTTGCATTCATTTGAAGAGGGACTAGATGCCAGACGCCCCCAGCGCTGTCCTCTTGGAGAGGACATTGCCACTGCGGGAGCTTCTCTCCATCCCACCCCTCTGAGGCTCTGGGCTGTCCGCAGCCATCATGTAACACCTCTCCTTTCGTTTGCTCCTCATGTCCTGGGGTTCCCAGGCCTTTGCTGCTCCAGCTCACCCCTCCTGGTGCCAGGAGATGGCTCACGTCAGCATCTCTCCCAGCCTGATGTATATATGCTCTTACCTCATCATTTACCAGTGGTGGGTGGAGGGCACAGAAAGAGGAGAGGAAGTACAAGTTGCTTCCCCGGCTCTTTGCAGAGCCACTGGGGCAGGGAAAACTTCTCAGCCTGACCCAATCCCAGGCTGATGCCAAGCTGGGACATGTGAGTCCCCCCGACAGGCTCTTTCATGTGCAATTCTTCCAAATCTCTCTTTAAAAAAAAAAAAACAAACTATAACATGATCCTTGCTCGTTAATCTCGGTGTCTGGAGGATGAAACAAAAGTTTGGTAGGAGGACGGGGTGACTCACAGAGTTGGTAACAGGATACAGAGCTGGTCATCTCCTGGTTTCCAGGTTTAGTCCAACTGAATCAGTAAAGACCGATCTCCTGTTCTTCTGGCTTGTCCGTCGGTCTGTCTGGGGGGGGGCACAGCTCCCTCCAGCCCTGGGGCAGGGCCAGCAATTCGCGGTGTGAGTGATGAGGTGGTCCTGGGAACCTGCAACGTCTGTACCAAGCCCTCCACGAATGTCAGCCAAGGTCTCCATCCTCGCCGTGGGGCTGGTGGTTCAGCAGATGCTGCTGGCTCTCAAACCCACCTACTTCATTTCTTAAAGGAAGCCATTGCAACATCACACACCTCCGAGTTGTGAGCATCTTTTTCTCAGTCCCCTCCCAATGACCTTGGACAAAGAGCTCTCACCTTCACCTTCTTCCAGAGCAACTTATCGCTGCTCTGTCCTGTGGCCCTTTCTCTGTTTTTTGCCTTTGGGTCTTTAATTTATGACCATTCCCAAAGTTATGAAGGGCTGTTCCACCACCACTGCCTCTGTGAGGTCGTTTCATGGAGCAAGTGGGACATTTGGTCAATGCTGAGGATGAGGAGGGTTGGCAGGAGGAGCGGCACCCATCCAGAGCATCCCGCTGGCTGCAGGCACCGGGCGAGAGGTCACCAAAGTGGCTTTAAACCACTGCTCCTCTCCCGTCTGCCGCTTCTGTGCTAAACACAGCGCAGCTGCAACGCAAAGAATCTGCTTCATTGTGTTTCACGGGGTCCCAAAATTAGTATTTTGTGAAAGAAAACAATAAACTCAACAATGCTGTGGTAAGTTTTCGAAACCAAAGTAAAGCTGGATACTAGAATCTAGAGCGCTTTTCCCCTCCGGATATAACAACTTTACATTTGATTAAATGATAGGCAAAAAAACATCTCAACAGTATCTCCTTTGTTCCATGGAGAATCTGGAACTATAAAAGTACACGTCTGCCTTGAAGAGCTATGCAGTAATCATGGACTGACCAAAAAAAGACCTTTTTTTGTTTTTTAAGTGATTCAACTTGTACGCTGTATGGCGAATTTGTTTTCTGCTGTGGTTTGCTCTGAGGAATAGCACACGCGAGCGTAAACAGAGGTTCTCATCTGATGGAACTCAGACAAAAAGCAAAATGTTGAAAGCCCAGCATCGTAAAGTATGTTTGACTCAGCACCAGGGGGGTTGCAGTTATGCACATGCTTGTGGAAGAAGTGCTGGGAAGATTCTCTTCCCAGCAAAATGCTCGGAAAGGATCAGAAATGTGGAATTTTTATTCCCAGGCCGAGGAGGTGGCACGGTGGAGCTTGCTTTCGTGTTTAGGAAATAAACCATCGGTAAGATCCACCACATGAAAATGCGTTGTTCTTAGCGTGGAGAGGCCGATGAGTTGTTTCTCGTTACGTGCCCCTGCCCTGGAATTCCTGGCGCGGGAGCGGAGATAACGAGGAGGAGTCGTCGTCTTCGACAAACCTCGCTTTGTACGGTTTTGCCCTAAAAGAAGAAAGGCGGATTCTAATGTGGGAGACCGCGTACAACCCCTGACAAGCCGAGGTCGAAAGTTGGCCTTTGAGCTTTGGCTTCCTGCTGCGGTGAACCCCGTGTGGCATCGCCAGCTTTGAAATCCCACCGTCCAAAGGGACGCGCGGATTCCCAAATCCAGGTGGCGTTTTGCGCGATCGCATCGTGCTATGCTGAGCATTCCTTTGGGATAGCCAGTGCTGTCACATAGGATAAATTAAAATATGCATGTAAGCCCTAAATCCAAAACAGGAGCAGCAGTATAAAATAAGAAATAAAATTCCAAAAAAAAAAACAAAAAAAACCCAACAACTCCGAAACAACCCACCCAAACCTTTTTGTTTAACTTTCTCTGATACAAAGCAATTTCTCCCGGACTGTGCACCATATGAAACACATTATAAATGCTCTTGTAAAATCCACATCATTATACCACATGAAAGGCTGGGGCCTAAAAATAGCCATTCGGAGAGGATGCAGGCTAGTAGCAATTTCGGTGATCGTGAAATAGTTGTGTTGACATCTCTGTGCGTGCACACCCACAGAAAGCTTTGACTTTTGAATATTCTTAGCAACGTTGGCGCTTTATGGAATTTTCCACGTTCGGGTCCCATGAATAGTCTCTTAACCCGGGCTGTCCCTTTCTGATCTTATCCCTGTGTTTCTGAGCCTGATTTTGTTGAGAAAATGGCTAATTTTTGTTTCATTTATTTTACATGGGATTCTCTTCGTGCTGTCAGTTTGACGGCGATTGATGGTATCAGTTATATTTCCCTTTTTCCTATCAATGGAAATAGGTTTTTTCCCTTCAATAGACACACCCCACCCCTGATATTTGTGGGATTAACCGTCAAAACGTAAACCTGGAGCGTTAGATGATGATACGAGGAGCTGCCACGGCCTTTGTGTCTGCCGTAGGATTCAGAGGCACGTAAATGAAATCTGCAGTAATTACACAGTAATGTAGCCACAACAAAAATTTGCTTCCTCGTCCCGGCGATCAGAAACTTCTGTTGTGAAATATGAAAGGCTGCAGCCGCCTTGGCTGGGGCGGGTTTTGCAGCAAAGGATATTTTTCGTCGGGGATATAAACTGCCATAGCTCTGGGACAGGCAACACAGCCCTGCCAACTGATAGCGCCGCAGAGCTTTTTGAAGAGCTCATCGTCAGCTTTTCGTTTCATTGCCGGTGTGTTTCGGTTCGCGCTCCTTATTTGTTTGAAAGCATTACTGGAGGGATGGTTTTCTGCAAAAACAAAAAACAAACAAACAAACAAAAAAACAAACCCCAAACCCAAACGTTTGAATCTTCAGTGCTGATCTCGCCATCGCATTTTTCTTTTATAAGCAGAGATGGGGATGTGGAGACCTACACCTTCAAACACCAGGATGTCTAAAGGTTGGGGTTTAAGCCCATCCAGGCTTTTAAGTGTGTTTAAGGTGTTCAACCTCTAAAGCCGGTTGGAAACGGTCTGTTTCCTCAAAATAAGTTTGCTTTTGGAACTGGAGGAAAATCGTTGGCGATAGCAGATGAAATAACAGGGTGTTGAAGAAAACGACACTGCTTCTTAAATAGCTGGCATGAAAATCATTACGGCTGGAGTTTCATTCAAATCAGATGTCGCTGTGGTTGTAATGGGGCAGGACACAAACTCTTCCAAGCGATTCAACCCGGAGTGATTCACCGCCGGAATCCCAGGCGCTCTCTGGGTCGTTTTAACTGAAGGAGCAGTTCCTGTCCCTTGTCCAGCTCTGGAGTCCTTTTCCAATGGAAAGGGGGCTCTCAGGTTTTCAGGTCGATCGGTTGGGTTCTTGCAGGCTGTTGGCAACTCTGAAGAATCAAATGCTGTAAAATGGCATCACAGAAATGCGTTTGCTATCGCTAATTTAGCTCCCCAAAACAGCTGCATGGGGGGACACGGGAACACCTTGACAAGATAATTTTATCTAAACCTCATCGAGCTTAAATGTATTTCATTCATTTCTAAACAGAGCAGGAATTTAAGGGTGTTATTTCCCACCAAGTGCTAAGAACTGGTATATATTCTCTGTATAATGCAGCAGATAGCGATGCTTCAAAAAAGCCCAAAAGTTTTTGAGCACTTCTGGCTCGAGGTTAACGTCACGCCAAAGTCCTTTTGGGTTTTCCATAATTGATCTGATGGCTGAAACCAGGGCTATATCTAGCAATGTAAGTTTTTTACTGGTCTGGTGAACTCTTTTCCTGCTAGGAGCAGAATTCAGGTTAAAACACTAAATGTGTGCTGGCTGGGACTTCTGACAGCGCTCAAATACAAGAGTTGTTGTAAAGAAAATTTAATGTCTTCACTCAAGGGGACAGAAAACTACCTAACATGTCAGTGCCAGTTGCGTGGTGATTGGCATTTACTGGAAATAGTACAGAATTACATGCGTACATTTAAACTTTTCAAAATGAAATGTTTTAAAATTGTGATATACTATTTGTACTGATGTAGTACGTGGACCTGCATATAAACGCATAGTGAGGAATGAGGCGGGCTGCAGTGAATCGCTGAAGGATCAACTCCTGTATCCAAAAGCATCGCTCTTCATCCAAATTCTCTTTTAAAAACCAGTGTGGTGGTAGAAGTCTGTCTCCGGGGGGGTGTGCATGGATATTTGCTGTGGGTGGGAGCTGCCTCCCTCCAGCCTGCACCCCAGGAGGGCGTTTGATACGGATCCCCTTCCCCGAGAACACCAGGTGCCGTGTCAGACGCACGTAAGTGGCCAAATAAACAGACATCAGTAACACCAGTTGTTTATGTGTTAACACAGGATGTTCTCAAAATCAGGTAAGAAGTGAGGCATGTTACCAAGTTTTATAGCAGAGGAACCGGATAGTCTTGTAACTGCCGCGCAGGGCTGCGGCGGAGGAAGCGCGGTTTTATCCCAGCTTCTGCCCCCAGTCCCCCAGGAGCTTGTTTTTCCGTGACTCAGTTTCCCCCAGGAGTGTTCTGAAGCTCTATCGTTTCGTGTGTAAGCGATGTTTGGAGAGCACTGCAGGGAGGGCCATGTCGATACAGAAAAAAATGCATAAAATCCAGCACAGGCTGCTGCAAGAGGGAATGTTTCAGAAACGATCAGAGAAGGACTAGCCAAAAAAATTCAGCTCTGCTGCTTATTAGACCGTTTACTTCAAGATATTAAACAAATTGCAATTTCATAATCTTTTAGCAAGTTGCAGGTGGCCCTAAAACCACAACTCCTTCGAGGCGGTTGGCATCTTTTCTTGCTTTAAAAGCAAATGGCTTTTTCAGCCTAAACGGTAATTTCGTAGAGTGGCGTTAGCGGGATGGGAACGATGGCTGGATGGTCCAGCACGTTGTCTCAAACACACACACCCCGTACAAATCCGCGCTATTAAACCCAGGACAAAATGTCGTTCCTTATTTACCCGCTTGTAATATGCTGATGAGAGCAACCTCCAGGATTGCACGGCGTAGTTTTTGGACACACGTAGCAAACCCCTGGATGCATAATTCAAATTCCTTGTCATGAAGAATGAGTCTATTTATCTTGGAACCTTTTTCACTTAAACAGTAATCTCTAGGAAATCATTTGTTAACAGGAGCTAGCTGCCAGTTTGTCAGTTAATGGCTTGAGGCAAAGTCAGAAGCGAATGAAATCTTTTCCAGGGAGATGCTGCTGTCGCATGTGGTGCAGAAAGGTTTATAACAGAAAGCATTAGAGGAGGCGGTCAGATGAGTTCAGTCCAACTTTTAGAAACGCTGGCGAAACTCAGCAGAGCAGGGCAGAGACAGCCGTTTTGCTAGCGCATCCATTTGTGAAATATTAAAGCCATCAATCGTGCCCGTGTCAACTTCTAAGCCTGAATTTTCCTTACTGGAGGCTCCAGTTGTGAGCATGTGGAGGCCAAAACCACACGTGTTCGCGGTGGCTGGGGCTCTGCCTTGCATCCCGGGCATCTCTGCATCCCAGGTATCTCTCCATCCCAGGTATCTCTGCATCATGGGCATCCTGGGCGTCCCCGCATTCCAGGCATCCCAGGCATCTCTGCACCCTGGGCATCTCTGTGTCCCAGGCATTTCTGTATCTTGGGCACTCCAGGTATCTCTGCACCCTGGGCATCTTTGCACCCTGGGCATCTCTGCATCCTGTGCACCCCAGGCTTCTCCACATCCCAGGCATCTCTGCACCCTGGGCATCTCTGCGTCCCAGGCATCTCTGTATCTTGGGCACTCCAGGTATCTCTGCACCCTGGGCATCTTTGCACCCTGGGCATCTCTGCATCCTGTGCATCTTTGCACCCTGGGCATCTCTGCATCCTGTGCACCCCAGGCATCTCTGCACCCTGGGCATCTCTGCATCTTGGGCATCTCTGTATCCTGGGCATCTCTGTATCCTGTGCACCCCAGGCTTCTCCACATCCCAGGCATCTCTGCACCCTGGGCATCTCTGCATCCCGGGCATCTCTGTATCCTGGGCACCCTGGGCATCTTTGCACCCTGGGCATCTCTGCGTCCCGAGCATCTCCACATCCCAGGCACAGGGGCAGCCAGGCGGGAAAGCCGGGGTGCAGCCCCCCCAGCTCAGCCAAGGTGCCGTGGGGTGTCTGCCAGGGCAGCAGAGTCCTCCCGCTCTCAGACGTTATCGTTTCTCTATAAAAGTCTAGCAGCGAGTTTCAGTTAGGTAATGAGAGTTATCTGATTTCTCTTTAATCTGAGCAGCATCGCTCCCGCGTGATAACCTCGAATCACTGTTTGTTCCACGCTCGCTGCTGCCGGGAGAAAAGTGGCGAGAACGGGTGAAAATTCACTGGAAAAGGAGCTGAGACAAGTCGTCCCGGCCTACCCCAAATCCCTCTTTCTTGCAGCGGGAGCGGGTGAGAAATGACTGCCCCGAGTAGAAGCTCTCCCATGAAGCCGCAGAATCCAGCCGAAGTAAATACCACTTCCCTGCAGCATTATCTCCCACTCTGTGCTGTCTGCCCACAGAGGATGGTAGGGTGTAGGAACTGGCAGGGGATTAATGGCAGCCTGGTTCATAAAAAAACTCCGCTGCCAGAAGGACGTGGGACCCAGACAGAAGTAAAGAGGGGCTGGTTCTCTCTGCAGATGCCCCCAAGTGCTATTTGTCTGAGAGCAGATTTTCCCACAGATCTTTGGCCTTCATATTATTTGAAGAACCCCCTCTGCAGCTGCAATCCTTCCCTCCCCCGAGGGAAAAACAGGGTGGTAACTTTGTGAACTGAATGGTGTGGAGGTTTAGGAGTACTGCCATGGGAGGGGAAGATTTGGCTCATTAGTGTGGAACATTGTGTTGCCAGGAACAGAGTTTTGGGGCAGAACTAATAACATGGAAGCAGATGCAGTCAGCTTTTATTAAACTGGTTTGTAGATGACTTTAAATAGGCAGAAGTTGTATCTGGAGCTCTCCTTGGGAGAGGGAGCACGGCAGACCCCAGCGGCAGAGCCTGGCTTAGGTGCTGGCTAACAAGTCCGGAGAAGCCAACCAAATCTGGATTTAAGGAAAAATTTCTCCCAAATGTATTTAACCAAAAAAAAACCAAGAAAAGACTTTGTGGTTCTGTTATATTCTTTAAAATCTTACAGTCCACACAACTCACTTGGAGCAAGGAACAGATGTAGAGTCATAGATTTTACAGTCTGAAGGACCCAACATTATATCACCTCCTCTTTGCCATGGTGTGTCATCTCCTCCTGAATGTCACTGTTACCCCAATAGCTGATGTACCATTAACTGCTTGACAGTGCGTTACAGGTAGGGATGGATAAATTAATCTCCAAGCCGAGTTTTGAAGCACTTCCCCCATGAACCACCCTTTCTGTCGTGCTAATTAACTCCGTAACGCTTATCTGCATCGGTGATGGTCGGGTGCCATTTCCTGACACATGGCATTCCATGGCCACCAGTAACGATGGGTTGAACCCGCTCTGTAAGTGCCTTACCCAAGTAGACAGGTTGGAGTGACCATCAGCCAAATACAAACCGCCCTTCTCAACCAGATACCAGAATTGAGCAAGGCCATTGATACCTCCGAGAAGTCACCACAGAGACCATCCATCCCTCTGCCAGACCCAGCAATTATTGCTGTGCATCCTTACAATGTCCTTCTGGTCCTTCACCACCTCCCTGCAGCCTGGACAAACGGTCCAGCTTTCATGAAGGTGCCAGGAATGATCAGCCCGTGTCAGTGCAGTTTAGCCTCAAAATCTCTGTAGAGATGCCCATTGGATTCCTGACTTAGAATCATTGAATGGTTTGGGTGGGAAAGGACCTTGGAGACCATCTTGTTCCACCCCCTTGCTATGGGCAGGGACACCTCCCACCAGACCAGGTTGCTCAAAGCTCCATCCAACCTGGCCTTGAACCCCTCCAGGGATGGGGCAGTCACAGCTTCTCTGGGCAACCTGGGCCAGGCTCTCACCACCCTCACAGCAAAGAAGTTCTTCCCCACATCTCATCTCAATCTCCCCTCTTTCAGTGTCAAACCCTTCCCCTTCCTCCTATGGCTCCCCTCCCTGATCAAGAGTCCCTCCCCAGCTTTCCTGGCGCCCCTTTAGGGACTGGAAGGGGCTCTAAGGTCTCCCCGGAGCCTTCTCTTCTCCAGGCTGAACCCCCCAACTCTCTCAGCCTGAGAGACTTCTCTGTAGATGTCCATTGACTGTCGCCTCCTTCCACACCAACTCCAGCCACCATTTCACAGACCAAAGAACCCCATCCAAACTCCTTGCTCCGCTCTGTGCATCCGGGAGCATCCTGGCATCCGCACCAGCTCCTCATTGATGTTCTCCTCGCAGCCTCGTCATCCCGGGCTGGCTGAGTGAGGCACGGAGAAGCCCATTTGAATGCTGTGCTCCAGCCTACCTTTGTTGTGCAATACCTTTTTTTCTCAGGCAGTTTCTGATCTAGAGATTTTCTGGGATCTGTTCGTGGCATGAAGGGAAGTCTCCTCATCACCTCGGGTTCTGTCTTTCAGTACCAAGTGTTTAAGACATAATTCTAGGCGTCCAGGGCTTGCTTTCTCTTTGTGTCTCCTTTTGCTGTTGCTTTCATTTACTAACATGTTGAACTTCAAAGTCTATTCTTTCTCCTTCCTAATTTTTATGGAAAAAATGGTCTGAACCCCATTTGCATTTCCTCCCCGAGGATACTGGCAATCCTTAATCCTATATATTAAAGAATCTCAGTTTTCCCAGCAGCCTTTTATTCTGGGACTACTCTTTCACTCGCTTTTCTCCTTGAAATTCTCTCCTGTGGTTCAAAATTGCTCTTCACGCTGCCCCTGACCACTGTCGCTTTCTGTTATGAGCTGTTTGCACGGACGTTTGATCACTTTTAACTCCTTCTCCCTTCCCATCTTGTCTGTTGAAGGTAATTTGTCGAGGTTTCGTACCCGTGGCCGTAGGTGCGTGTTGGCCCTTGGTGGTTGTAGCATGGGGCCATGTGCTCCACGGCCCACCAGTCTCCTGCTGGAATAACTATTTTTAGAGCTAAGAGATAGACGAAAGCCCATATAACCGGGTGCTAATTTATTAGGGTGATTTTAATTTCGCACCGATGGGGTCCTTATGCTGGCCAAGGACTTGCCTCCCGTTGACCTGCTTGAGAGGCGATTGCCGTCCTCCCCGGGCCGTGCTGCGGGGTGGCACCGGGGACACCCTGCCTGCCTGTCCCCTCTCCCTCTCCCTGCTTCCAATCTCCTTGATTCCCCCTCTCTCTGGGAAGTAGCCAGGGTGCCGGCTGGGCTGACCGTGTGGATCCAGGGGTTTAGATCCCGCAAAACCCAGTATTCTCTCCTACAAGTCATTCTCAGCTATGTGCTCGGGTAATTAGCGTGTGCATAAACACTTTGTAATCTTGTGATCATGGCTTGCAGATTAGCTCTTTTGCCAGCTTTGCGATTTCTTTGCCAGTTTTAGTTTTAATTGCAAATCCATTACTGCCAGCTCCCTTGCATATTGTAGCAATAGGCAAATTAAAGCACTTGGACACAGTTGGGCGGGTTTCAGTTAAGAAATTAATTGTTACTGCCAACCAGTGCTTTTTAATGCGAGGGTGGCATTCGAGCTTGTTTTTGAGGGCATAATCTCCGAGACTTTCTTTTTTCCCTCCTCCTCCTCCCTCCTCCCCCCCTCCCCAGACTGCGTTGCCCTGTTGAGCGGCTCCGCAGATGGCACGAAGCGAGCGCTCGCCTCTTTGATCTCCTAGTCAAGAAATTTGGAAGTCGTTCTGAATTTATGAGAATCCCGTCTGAAAGAAATCTGTCTGCGCGCGGGGCCACACTAAGTCAACCCGGAGCTGCAGGCAGGGCTCACCTGAACCTCCCGGGGAAGCGCAGGATTACACCCCACGAGAGCATCGTGTGATGCTCCGGCGATAAAGGGAAACTTCATGCATATTGTTGAACATGAAAAAGTCTAGACAATCTACAATTTACCAGTCGGGGTAATTGGCTAAAGGCTTAATCCGCCCTGATAATCCAGTAATGGTATTGTTGGCAGGACATTGATGTAAATATCACTCAGCAGCGCTGGCAGCCGCTGTCTCCTGTGATTGCTGCCGGTCCCGATTCCCTTTCCATAGTCGTTAGGGCTGACAGGGACTTCTCAAGAGTTCTGCAAACTTCTCATCTTTGGTATTTTTCAAAGCCTGCCCCTGCTGGGTTGACGTTGTTTTTCAACATTGAATAGGTAACATTTTTCACCGGCTCAGAATTTTCACAAAAACACTCATTAAGAATATCTTTTTTTTTTTTTCCTGATTAATTTTTTTCCCCTGATGTATTTTTCACATCGCTCTTTCCAGCCTCCCGGTGCCCTTGAATACAAAGAGCATCTGGTTTTGCAGTGGCCTTAAGCTGCCTGCCACCTCGCGTGTCACCTCCAGACCTGGTGGCATTCGCTCAGCCTTCGGTGGCATCGCTCTGCGTGGGCCCCCACGTGCCACCAGCGTGGCTGGAGCTGCCAACGCTGGTGTGGCTCTTCTGAGGCTGATGTTTTGAATATACACACAAACACCCCATTTTGCAGGGGTGTTTTTAAAGGCATGTCCGTTTGCCCCGTGGGGACAAAGCCGGGGAGCTGGGGTAGAGGCAGATGCAGGGAAGGATGGATGGAAGAGTCCCCCCTCTGAACGTGCATCTCCCACCACTGCAGCGTTTCATCCCCACCTGCTGCCTTGGGTGGCCTGTTGGTGTTTGAACACAAGCTGCCTAAAATTATTATTCAAGACCAGGTTGGACGGGAGCTTTGAGCAACCTGGTGTGGTGGGAGGTGTCCCTGCCCAGGGCAGCGGGTTGGAACTGGATGATCTTTAAGGTCCCTTCCAACCCAAACCATTCTGTGATTCTATGAGTATCTAATTGTGCATGAAGTCAGTTGGTAGAGTCACCTCTCCCATTCCTCTTACTTTATTTTCTTTAACTTATTCCCTCCGTTTACCTCGGTTAAAGGGGTTGTATTCAGCTGGCTTTAGAGCTGAGAGTCTTTGGTCCTCTAAGCCCGTTCAGCGCCAAGCACAAATGAACCCCGCCAGATACTGGAGTCTCCAGGACTTAATTCATAATAGAGTCATACTTGCTCACTGAAAAGCTGCTCTCTTGTTTCTGATTTCTGCCCTTGCACGTTTAGGCCAGGGACTAAGAGCCAAGTTTTTTTCTTTCAGTGCATCCCCACCAAATCACACCCTGAGAATTGTCCGTAATTGATTGGCACTCGGCAAACAACTCCCCTAATAATGATCGAAGCAGAAACACCCTGGGAATTACTTTCCTGCAGCAGGGCTGACTCTGTGCTGCCAGCAAAAGTGTTAAAAAACCCATCTATAATAATATATATAAACTTATTTTGGTCAGTGAAGCCAGCTGAGGTGGCTGTGAATCCTTCACACCGTTTTTAAGGCAGCCTGTAATGGCTTTTTTTTGAACGTTGTTGTTGTGGGGGTTTTTTTTCTGCTGGGAAAACAATGGAAGAAGCCCAGTTCCGCTGCAAACAAAACCTGAACGTGCTCTAACTTACATGCGAAATATCAAAGAGCGCTTATTCAGTACACATTACCACCCTTCCGCTTGACAGCAAGCACCTCGTCACGGCCGAGAGACTTTGGGAAAACTAAATATAGTGTATTGGGGCCGAATGTCACCCTTGTAATTATCACCTAGCTCTGGCTCGGCGATGTTGTGGCGAACAAATCCCACTTTAATTGTTCGTGATCTCTATCGGAGGAGACATCGGGTTTGAGTTCAGCCGGTACAGAGTCGGGAGGAATAAACAGGGACCTACAGTAAGATCAAAGCAGCGGAGAGGTGCGCATGTGCTAATAATAATAGCTTATGAAAGCTCATATTTTCCTTCAACAACATCCTGTCATTTGTGTATTAGCTTTGAAAAGGGTAAAAAAAAAAAAAAAAAAAAAAAGAAAGAAATTCAGTGTAATTTACTTCAGCAAAAAAAAAAAAAATAAAAATGAGATAAGGCAGATACTTGATTGCAGCAGCTCGTGTGTGGTTTGCTGCGAGGGCTGTACATGCAGCGGGTGCGTGTGTGCATCGAGTGTGCAGGGGCTGAGCTGGCTGTGACCGAAGTACCATTGTTATCTGATTTATTTTTTTTTCTACGTACACATACATATACAGTCTGTGACAATGTGATGCAGAGAAGGAGGATGAGGTAAACAGTCGCCAAGTCTGGTAACCGCATCCACACCTGGTGCACCTCGATAAAATGTCTGTAAACAGTTTGTGTAGAGGGAGGTTACGGGGAGGCTGGGGACGGCTAACGGCTCCCGGCCACCCGGGCGAGCAGAAGGCTGGGGATGGCACTTCAGTCGGGATGGAATCGCTCTGGGGCGGGATTAAAATTGGGATTTTGCCCTCCAGCGGGTGTACGCCCGTGGGTGGCCCGCAGGATGAGAGTGGTCAGGGTGGCCGTGCCCGGGGAGGCGCTTTGGGACAACTTTGGGTCAGTCGACAGTGATTTCTCCTCCGCATGACACGACCTACTTAGGAAGCCCTGGTCAGCCCTCGAGACCGGGCACAGGGCTGACCATTTCCTCTCTCCTCCGACTTCAGATTTTCACTATCGCCTTTTTTAATCTAGTGCAGCGGCTTCAACCTCCGGCGGGGGTTTTGTCCTGCCTGGTACCGGGGTGGCCGGCGGGCTACGGGGGATCGGGACCCGAGAAACCGCAGGAGGAGAGCCCCGACGGGTGATGGTGGCCACCGGGAAGGAGACGGGGTGTGTTTTGAATTCGTCTTTCACGTTGCACGCTGTGGTTGTTGACATTCGGTTGTGCCTGTAGTTCTCTCTGCGAGCAGGAAAGGGTTTGGGGTTTTTGGTGAAGGGGAGGAAGGCTGACAATAAAAGGTGACAAAGTGGCTCACTAAGTACCGAAAAGGGGCTGGTTGAGGAAGGAGAAGGTTGTTGAGAAAGCAAAACGCGGGGAAGAGGACAAACAGTCGCAAACTTTCTGTTCTTTCTGCACAGGCGCTGCTGTGGCTGTAGGTACCGCCGGCTCCCTGGGCAAGGTGTGACGGTGGCCGTAGGGTGACAAGGTGATGACAACAGCCGGCCGTCGCTGTGCCGGGAAGGTCTTTGTGAGGGTTGCGAGGCTGAGCGAGAGTCTCTCCAAATTCTCTCAGCGGCTGAAGCGCAGCAAACAGGGACTCGTTAAGAAAGTGGAGCAAATAATAATGATCCGTCTGTTTAATGCAGCTGAAAGGCGTACTTCAAAGATAGTGTTATCCTAAAAAAGCCCAAGTATAGAGGGGAATAGACTTGATCGCGGCTTCCAAGTTCTGATGGTAGCGTTGTAAGTAGGTCAGCAAACGGTAATATTTAAATTAACTCCTCTTTCTGGCAACTAGATGGGAATGTAGGTCTGGAAATGGGTAGATGTAGATTCTCTTCCCAGCTCCGCCACTCTGACAAGTCACTTCATCTCCTCCTGCCTGAGGGGAGAATACACCTTTGGGCTCTGCCCAGTAATCATCAGCCAAATGCTTCCCCACCTATCTAAAGCGTTTTAGAATATGTGATTGAAAAGTGCAAAGTGTTATTAACATTGAATTAATGTCTGCCATTACAATATGTAATGGAGTATTTCTGCACACACCCCATTTCCTCCTGCTCGAGTGTTTTGTCAGACGAGTCCAAGTGTTTACCAGCTTTTATGCCTGGCCCAAAAAGTTCCAGCGAGCTGTGGAGCTCGTTTGCCGGATGGGATATTTCGGGGGCAGAGCCGAGCCACCGGCATGCAGCCGTTGCCCTGATTTTGGGTGGCGAGTTGGGGCTGCCCCACGGCCAGATGCCCCGTGGCTACCGGGCGCATCTGGTATGAAGCCTGCACGCCGGTAGCACCCTACCGGAAGGCAAGGTGCCTTCTCGCCGGGGTGCACGGTGGGGTGCAGATGTGCCACGCTTCCTGCCGGAGGAGGAGGGGAAAGGACCCGGCTGGTCGGAAATCAGGGGGGGGATACGCTGCCGGAGCACCTCCCTTCGCCTCTTCTCCGGGAGCCGAGACTCGCAGCCCTCCCACCGCCCGCGCATCCTCGGCGGCGTCCGCGCAACAACACCCTGCGCTAATTGCTTTAATTCCTACCTCCTCTAAACGCATCGATTTGCTGGCTGCAAACAACAAGCTGCCTGTTTCTTGACCCACCAGCGGTATTTAAGGATGTAAAACCCGGACCTTTCCAGGCAGCGTTCCTCGTTTTCGGTCATCCGCTCATCCCGTCAGACACAAATTCACACACGAGCCCTCGGCGGCTCTTCCTCGCTTCTCATCATCGCACCCTGCGCAGACGTTTCACTCCTTTTCCAAAATATCTTAGCCCATGGTGTGGGTTTGCTGTCTAGACTGCATCGCTTGAACCAAGTGTCTTCACTAATCCAGTATATTATTAGAGCTCGCTAAAAAGTCACAAACAAAGTACGTTTCTTTGTTCACTCCTTAATTGTTTGTTCATTAGCTTGCTTGCTGATTCATAAAATATGAAAACCTCCAATAGGGTATCTAGTCACTAGTGCAAATTAGCTAGTTTCTAATGTACATAAATAAATTACAACCCTTGCATTTACAATTTGCCTTTAGTACAAGCGCTGCGCAGAAGGGCTTTATCTCATCAGGAAAGGGTTGGATCTGCCGCTCTACGCACAAAGTGACAAGGAAAGGCTGGGAGTGCTGTATCCTACCCTTGCAAAACGTGTTAGTGGCAAAAAATTATCTCTTTGCTGGTGGGTAATTTGTTTTCTTTAGCTTCGAAGCTGGAGTGATGTCCCCGGGTACCGCCCCGGGTCGGATGTTCAGCTGCCATCCATTGACGTGGGCACGGTCCATGTACTGTAGGCAGCTGGGAAGGCCCCAAAGCTTTCGTTATCCCGTGGCTCCGTGTTTTCCCCTGGTTTATATGATCCACGTTTGCTCTTCTCCAGCAGCACCTCTTTCTACTTTTTGGCTATTCTTGTTGCTTGTGAATTACTCTCGAATGGAGCCGTGTCCTCAGATTTCCTAAGAAACCCACTTCCAGGTAGGATGTGCCCATGTACAAGACTCCCAGAGGATCTAAGATCATTTTTTATGGTGCTTTTTCCTATCCTACAGATTTCTGTGGCGGGGAGTGTAATTCTCTAGTAGAAATGTAATTCTTCACTCCCTTCCATGCCACGGTTAACATGCTCATCACAAAGGGTATCATTCTTTAAAAATAGTGTAGGTTTTCAGATAAAATTCTGAAGGCGGCTGTTTAACGTCTGCGTATGATCGGTTTAATCCCTTTTCAGTTTTGTAATTCTCTCAGATAATGAATAGAGACTATCTGGGATGAGCTGGTGGTACAAGTTGTGGCTTACACTGGACAACCTGTCTAAAGAGAGATTTGAACCGGGGCAGCTTCACCATCAGTGGGTCGGGGTCCCACAGAGAAAGCACCGAAGCCCAAGCACCACAACCTATAAGTGAGTTATTAAAAACTCAGGTTTTGCCTGATTTGTGTGGACATTAAAGATTTATGGCCGTAAATGCCTTGTGTTGCTAAATCGCCGGTTCCTGCCTCTTCCACGGGCAACATTCCCAAAGTCTTCGCTCTGTGTAAGGCTCGGACCTGCAGATGCTCACGTAGGTGAAAGATTTCACATCTACGGATGGTCTTGTCGAAACCAGCCTGGCAATTTGTGCATAAAATTAGTTGTATCTATCTGTATTTGCAAGTCTTGGATTTAGACATGCGAGATCAAGGACTTGAGTCTGTGAACTTTTTTGGTTTGCTACATAAAAGCTTTATTGAGTGGGTACTCGGAGGTCTCCGCTGCGTAAGTCCTGTTGAATCTCAACAGCAACCACTCATACGTCTTTCTTGAGCACACCTAAGTATTCCTAAAATTTTAAAATTTACGATAAACTGAAGGATATTCCAGCAGGTCAGCTCCCCGGAGGATGCAACATTTCAAATGATGTGTTGCCAGAAGTCTAGACTCAGAAAGCGTGTATTTCTGACAGAATGAGGTATGCACTTTCTTTCTCAGCCTCTTTCAACGCAATTGATTAAACAGAGATTAGGCTGACGTGGGGTTTGTATCTTCGGTTATTTTACCTCAGTCCTATACCATGACTTTAACTGACTTTACCTCAAAGCCCGTCAAACTTCCTTTTCTTTGCTAAATTAGCTCGTGACTTCTCCATTTGCTCACATGCCCAACACCTCCACCTCTGACAGATGTGGAAAAAAACCTGCCCCGGGTACCATCATTGTTTTCTTCATCATTTTGTGTCCGAAACGTTCCCAGGTGATAACCCTGGTGCTCCTCATCGCTGCGAGGGGCCAAGGCTCCTCCAGATATTGCAAACTGGGACTTGGAGGGGGGGGGGGGCACACTTCATCCACAGACAGAGTAGTGAAAGCAAATTCCCAGTCCCGAAGACATTTTAGGACCTCAGTGGTATCAAAAGGGATCGTTTTTCTTGCCTGTTTTGAATTGGAAAATCCTAAGGCATGATTCATGCGGTTCTGGGAGCTGGCAGGGCTCGCGGTGCGCTCTCCAGATTCACCAGGAGCCTGCAATCTGCTGTGCACTCAGTGTAGGGCACTTGGATCGTCGGATTAAGTGAAATCTTGCTTGGGAAATTCGGGGGCGCCTTTGCCCCCCACTTTGACTCTGTCCACCTTTCAAACGGGTCTTTTTCTTGCTGGATCGATCACGGATTTTTGTCATTTTATCAGCATTGTGCTTCAGCAAGAAAAGAGAATTAGTTCTAGTTAATTAACTCGCAAAGCTATAATCTCTAGTTTGTGAAGGAAAAATACAGAAGTGGTGAAATCTCGTGTCCTGGGTGTCGGAGCCAACCAGTACGTGATGCTGCGAAGGCCTGGCAAAGCGACTCCCAACGGCGTCATTCAGAAATTCTCTTTCATCTTCATCTCCTTCTGCTTGAATTTCTTCATTTAATTGTTGAAATCATTGGCTGCGCTTGGGTTCTTGTATTTTTGGTTTCCCGTGTGTGTAGTGTTCTCCAGGTCTCTTTGCAGATGACCAGATTAGGTGAAAGAAAATGAATTATGCTTATTTCTGTGCTTTAGGTGTTTTTTCATGTGTACTGCCCTATGCAAAGCAAGGAATATGATTCTTTAATGTTTTCTTTAGATCCTAACTCTAATCCAGCCTCCCCAGCTCCACCTGAGTTACATATGTGCGTAGATGTTTTCCTCTACAATTTTTCTACGTTGTTGAAGGTAAAGGTTCTTGCTAAAGAGGCAGAAAGCTCTAGATCAACGTCTCTTCTTTTAGGTTTTACTGTGCATTCAGTTCTCCGCCTCCCTCTTGGTGGTAGGAGTAATTGTGGTGCTGAGTTTTACTGTTGGCCGAGGCTTTGTGACCATCAGAAATTGGTTTCAAAGGCCACCCCACAGCTCCCTGAAGAAGACATCTTCCATTCACCACTGGTCCTGTCTGGTTTCAGGACAACAACTGTGAGGCAAAGTCTTTTACTGCAGATACCAAGAGTTTTAAAGTCCTCAAGCAAGCGTGCATTTAAAAGGAAGAGTTGCTAAATTCAACGTACATAATTGACATATAATTTGAAATAATAGCTTTACAGGAGTGTCTGCGCAGAATTTGACCTATATATTCCATAGAATTGGTGACCGTGTGGAGGAAGGAGAGAGCTTGACCCAGCTTGACATTCAGATCCCAGAGGAAGGTTGCATGACTAACATTAAAAAAACAAGTATTTAATTTCAGTCTTGGAGTTGCATCATGAAATCGCAAGGTGACAGTCATGGAACCCAATATGGGCACTTTTTGGAGCCGTTTACTGATGCTTATCCACCTGAATTAAGAACAAAGAGTTAACTACTTTCTTTTGGAAAGCAACTGTGACTTTATCTCCTTTTAACTGCTCCACTTTGTTAAGAGCAGCTCTTCTGCAGCTGAAGAGGATTTCAGGTGTACCTTTGACTCACGCTATTGCCAGGTGGTGGTGATCCTGCTTTTCCAAAATACCTCTACAGAAAATTATCCCAATCCCACAAACCACTCTGGATTATTCCATTGATGTTCCGCTGGCAGAGAGGCCTCTAAGGTTTTAGAGACTCCAATGGAGGCAGGTGCTTCTTCTGTCCTCCAGCCTTCCCAGAAAACCTAGTGATGCTGTGGGATTTCCCCAGTCCTCAGAGGAATTCCCCCCTTGGGGGAAGACACAGGTCAGGGTGGCGGTGGGGGGTATTTATTTGCATCTTCCTGGGGCAGAGGACTGTCTCCAGTGCATCCTTCTCCCGTATCCCCGTGCTAAGCCCTCACTCCCTGGGTCTGTCCCCAGGCCACTCTGTCCTCTCCTGTCTCCCATTCCTGGCACGGTGACAGCAGGTAAATCACACACGAAGGGAGGAGGTGCAGCAGCACAGCGGTGCTTACGAAACAGGGAATTAAGCCAGTGACACCAGTATCCCGGGTACCAAACTCCCAGGGGAGCACACGAGGTCGGTGTCTATGGACAGGAGCATCCTCGGGTACCACGCTGGGCTTCAGCTCTTTCCGCACCCCGTTGCCCTGCGTTGTAGCGTGGCGTGTTCTCCATCAGCTTTATGGAAAGGACTGTTTCATATCAGCTGTTCCGATCTCTCGTGTTTCATACGTGTGGAATGTCCCGACTTCCATAGGCAGCAGAAATGGCCGTCAGGTTGGTCCCTTCGGCTGTAGGACGTGGTGTGCTGGTTGGGGTGATTCACCAGGCTGCATCGCGCTGCCTGTTGGTGCCGCTCGGTTAAGACACAACACGTTCCCTGAGTGTCGGATCAGGGGAGAGCAGAAAAGGAGCAAAATGTTGCTCCTCTGATGTATTTTTTAAAACCCTGCTTCTTAAGTGGTGAGCAGAGCATGCCGAGAGCTGCTGGATGCTGCTCCCCGCTCTCCTGCTCCCTTAAACAACGGGTTCACAGAGGTGTGGAGATCCAAACTACTGCTGGGTCGCCCAAAAACATGCCCGGAGAGAGGGAGGGGAGAAGCTTGAGCTGCTGTAATCACAGGCAGGAGTGGAAATGCCTGGAAACGATCCATCAGCGAGCGAGCGGTGGGCCACTCCTTGGAAAAGCTGGGAATAACTCCTGCGCCATTCCCGGCGAACATGTGCTAACGTGGCCTTGCTCAGTGCTTTCCTTTCCAGCCTTTCGAGCTAATAGTCTCAGCACCGTGCTTAGGTAGATATTTATATTAAAAAAAAAAAAAATAAATCTCTTTATATGTTTCATTTCCAAGCCACCACGCCGGGATTGACTCGTGAGTAATGGGTGAGTCGGCAGGGCATGATGCTCATTACTCACAGGGAGCACGCGGGGAGGTACTTGGAGCCCTGGCCAGGGCCGGGGTGGATCCCAAATTCATCCCATCCCCAAACGCTGGGCATCGCCGCAGCGCTGATGCCGCAGGAGCTGGGATGAGGAATTCAGCTCATTTGTCCCCATTTTTTAGTTCACTTCTGTCATGGTAAACTGAGCCTCTACCGTGTCGTAGAGTCCAAGCCAACGCTAAAGTCTTAATTTCTGCATCTTTTGCCTTCCACTGCTGTTTGTGGAAGGGAGGTAACAAGTGACGTTGGGTAGCCACAAACTCTCTTTTAAATGAGGATTACATTACCTACAAAGAATGTCGGCAGGCCAGATGCAGTGGTGCAACTTTCTGAAGCAAAGACTAGCAGCCAGCACTAATGAGAGCATCTGGTCATTCACAAATGGCTTAATCTCCTTTTCCCCCAGTCGACTGTTTCTCTTTAAAGCACCTGCTAAAAAGAGAGCAATATAATGAAGTGTCTGGGTGGTAAAGAGTATTTTTAGAGCCCTGGGTTTGTTTCCCATTCTTTAGCCGACGTATAGAGCAAAGAAAAGGCTTCCACAGCATGGGAAGCCAGGAGCAGAGGTGGGGAATTAGGATCTGGGCCCTAGAGCCTGAAATACCCAGCCTCCAAAATCATCTCATGCTGTGGGTTGGGTGGAAAATGAGAGCCATAATTGAAGGAGAGAGACTGAATTTAGGAACAGAGCCGAACAAATTAATGTGTGGTCCTGGAGGGTGATTATTCCTGCTCCTGGGCCTGAGAACGCCCGGGCTCATCCCATATCACAGCGATGCGCAGGGAGGAGGGAGGTGAAGGATTAGCTTCTCCTCCTGCTCAGAATACAGTCTAGACCAACCCTGGCCAGACCAGAAAGACAACATGGCATGGAAATCAAAACACAGGCTCCTATTTCGCTAATGGTACACAGGATACAGTGGGGCCAGTGTGAGGTTTTTTTCGCTTGTGGTCGAGAATTTAACTTTCTTTTTTCTGAAGGCGCTGTAACGTAAGACACTTCTGGGGGGGGGAGTGGGGGGTGAGGGTTTCAAATGAAACAGGATTCTGTGCATGCAGCAGTTGCTTGTTTGCAAATACAGTGATGTGAATTTAAACCCCTTGTGGTTTACCATGGAAAATACAGACAGGGTGTTTTTCACCTGAACTCCGCTACACACGGACTGGAGGCAGAGGAGAACCGTGTAGCTCGAGCAGTGAAGAATTTCAGGCGTGAAACTAAAATTAACTTCCTTGGTGTGTGCACGGACAAGTGCAGATAAACACACACACACACACGCGCGCGTGCGCTGCTGGAGGGTGATTTCCTCGTGCCATTTTTGTCAGCAGAACGGTCTGGTTGGTAGTGAGCAGCAGCCTGTGGCCACCTCGGAGCCGTGGAGAGCAGAGCTCTGACCTCCCCAGCCATGGAGGGAAGGTTTTGCATGGTGGGAGCTCGCGGAGGCAGTCAACGCTCACGGGGATTACCTTAGACATCTTCTCTACAAACCCGGATGGACAGTTAGACTCTATGAATCTTTGTAGGCAAGTTCGAGTCATAGAATTATAGAATCATAGAATGGTTTGGGTTGGAAGGGACCTTAAAGATCATCCAGTCCCATACCCTGCCCTGGGCAGGGACACCTCCCACCAGACCAGGTTGCTCCAAGCTCCATCCAACCTGGCCTTGAACCCCTCCAGGGATGGGGCAGCCACAGCTTCTCTGGGCAACCTGGGCCAGGCTCTCACCACCCTCACAGCAAAGAAGTTCTTCCTAATCTCTAATCTAAATCTCCCCTAGTTTAAAACCGTTCCCCCTCATCCTATGGCTCCCCTCCCTGATCAAGAGTCCCTTCCCATCTCTCCTGTAGCCCCTTTAGGGACTGGAAGGGGCTCTAAGGTCTCCCCGGAGCCTTCTCTTCTCCAGGCTGAACAACCCCAACTCTTTCAGCCTGTCAAGTCTTTGTAAGCAAGTCTTTATAAGTCTTTAATTTATAAGTGCTTTCCCAGAAATCGGGCATTAAAATCTTCCTTGCTTTTGCTCATACACTTCAGCGTCCCACATGATGACAGTATCTTCCCAGCTTGGGCATGGCAAGGAAAAGGCAGGGTATGGCCCTTCTGCGGGAGCTAAGAGAGCCGGGAAGGGTTACTTGTGCACAGGATTCATCTCGGCTGCCTCTGCTCCACTTCCAAACATGCTGAGGATCCGGATCCAGAGAGTAAAGCCCAAAAATACAAGGAGGGCGAGGAGTCTTTCCGTGTCTTCGCCCTCAGCAGCACTTTACAGCTGCTGCCTGTTTTCCAGTGACTTGTGCCTGTGAAAGGAAGAGCAGGGTGCGAGTTCAGTGGTGGTATTTGTTGCTCAGGGAATCGGGAGAAAAGTATGGTTGACCAGATCTACAGTGCATCACCTGAAATGGAAAGTTTTGACTTTGGGACTGGGGGGAAAAAAGAAAGATATCTCCCAGTATAGACTCTACGCAAAGGACGCTTGGACGTATTTATCATTGTGCATTGGTGGGGTGGGTGGGAGAACTGCCTTCCACATTCGTAATTGCTTTTACTTTTGATTCCTCCCGCGGTGTTGAAGGTTTGCAGTCTGTAACTCAACACGTGTGGGTTTCACAGGTCAGTCAAGCTGCCCTGGAGGAAGCAGATTTCTTGTGTAGTGTCTCATTCCGCTTTACTCTTTGTATTCTTCATTGGTGCAGAGCCCCGCAAGGAGCTGAGTATGGAACATCAGCTGCAGTTGGGAGAGCCAAGACATGATCATTTTTTCATATGGCAACAATTTTGTGAGGATTTGGCTTGAACGTACAATTTAGCCAAAAAAGTAAAATCTGGTTTTGGGTTAGGATACGACATGTGTTAGGGTTAAGGTTTGGGCTGGTGGAGACCTGTGAATTAAATGAGCACAAGCTACAGCTGGAAGTGAGCCTGGGGACCTGGGGGTTAGGGCTTCTGGGAGACACTGGGTTGGAGAGGAAAATCTTAGGATTGAGATTTGACTGAGAAAAACCACGAGGCAGTGTAGCTGCTTCTGAATTCCCGTGATACACTATTTAGTTGGCGCTTTCCTACTACCTTGAGCCTTGGTCATCAGTGCCTTGCTGGCTGTGGTTGGAAGCGTGGCCCGGGGACACTCAGCAGTTCTCAGATTGCTTTGGTGACCTCCTCTGTAGTGCAATCTCAGTGGTTTCTCCAGGGTGCAAACCCTAATCCTACACTCATTGTCAGCCCAGCCCTAGGAACGTCTCCCTGTTCCCAAACTAAATATACTCTGAGATTAAGAATGGCTCCAGATGTGGCAGCTCATTCAGAGTCCACCATATAATCTGCTGGACTCAAACTCTAACCCCGACCTCAACCTCAGCCCTTTCACTGCTCCAGTGACTCCTGGTGACCCCAGATGTCAAAGGAACCACAGATTCACTCAACAGGAGCTTTCGATTTTGGTGCTGTCTCCCCCAAATCCCTTTATTATCCTAGCCCATCAGTTTCTTCTGATAAAACTGTAATTCCGGTCCTTCCCAAGCTCATGCAGCCATCACCAGTCCTGGAACAAAATGGTGTCAGAGTTCCACGTCCTCTCCCATTAGTTTGTTCATCAGCCTCCACTGAATCTTCTCATGACCTGACTTCATCTCTTCATCCTGGATTATAATCCTAATGCCTATTCCAACCTCAACACCATTGTTTTCCCCTTGTCAAATACTAACCCTAACTAAAATTCTCACCGGAGCCATAAAAATGCAAGTTATGTTCAACCTGCCTTAAACAGGATCCAGGTGGAGCTTCTAGAATGCTTTTTTTGGTAGAAACGACGCTAAGATCTAGGATCCCATGAGCTGGGACTGGGATTGGGTCTGGGGTTAATAATATTCTCCAAATTAAGTTTAGGGTTTAGTTTAGGCTCATGTTTCCCAGGAGCCAGGAAAAAACAGGAGTGTGCTGACGGCGTGGCGTGTCTCTGGTCACGGGTGCTACTTTCCCGAGTGGGTCGGGAGTGTCCTGTCCCGGATTTCCCTGCCTGCTGTCACCTGGATGAAATAAAAATTGGTACCGTAGGTGCACAGTCTGACAAAAGCCTTCCTTGGAAAAAAAACAGGCTTCAAGGAAGTGTACCTGATGTCGTCACTGTGGGATGACTGGGCTGGAACAGTTTCCTTAATTAACCTCCTGTAAATAATGTGCTTTGATGGATTGGAGCTCAGCAGTGGCACAAGGATCTATTTCTGAGGAAACCCTTCTGAATTCCAGAAGAGATAAAGATGCTTTGACAGAGAGAAGGTACTGTATCCAATAATAGCTCTAAAGTTTGCAAATAAGTCTTTGATCTCTTCCGTTTCATGACTCCACATCGCTTTTGAAAGACGGCTGAATCTTCAAACCCCACAGAAAAATTCAGCTTTCTCTTTTTTTCTTACCCTGCTTACAACAACCGCAGGCAGGTGACATGTCCTGGTGGCGTGAGGGAATGACCTTCCCTTCTTTACAGCTTGGTGACAAATGCTCAAGAAATAGGGATGGAATAGAATAGAATAGAATAGAATAGAATAGAATAGAATAGAATAGAATAGAACAGAACTAGACTATTTGAGTTGGAAGGAGTATGACAGCTACTCCTGTTTTACATATAAAAAGAGGGTTTGGGATTTATGTAATCAACAGTTCAAAAACCATCAGAAGAAGAGCAGCTCCAGGCTGTTTGCATGCTTGCTTGGAACTGACTGCAAAGAAACCGGAGGCCAAAGTCCACCCCAAACCACATGCCCCCGGTGTTGGAGACCATCAAAGCTGCCTGAGGATGAGCTGCTCCATTCCCAAGCCCGTGTTTGGGGTGGTACCGGGGAGGATGGCCATCTGCACACCTTTCCCGGGAGGTGCACACATCTGTGAGCACATCCTTTCTGGTTTGATGCTGTACATATGGAAGGAGGAGGCTCCTCTTCAAACCCGTCCCCACTGTGCCCCGTGGCCACGGGAGAATAAAGCCACCGCGCGCCCAGAAGTGAGTTCAGAGAAGCAGTCACCGTTTTTTCCATTGATTTCCATTCAGACTTCCAAAGGTGCTTTTTCTTTTCTCTGTGTTTTATGAAAGTGCTGCATACACCTACTTTCAGCTATAAATAAAAAATAATCATGTGCATTTAACACTTATTAAAATTCTTTTTAAATTTATATGCAAACGAGGAGCAGCCACAGGCTCCTGGCAGGTTGCCTATAAAGCCCTTTGTTCTGCAAAGATTGTACACCACTGATGAGGCAGATAAATTTGTCTTCAGTGCCATAGTCTTGTCTTTGCTCTGAATCTTTTTTATAACTACTGGAAGGTGTAGGTTGAGAAATGCTGGTTTGATTAGCTGGGCTTGTGGTTGGTCCCTTTTCATGCCAAAATCATTTAAGTGTTCCAGACATGGCATACACCCATGGAATCTACAAATATATCTCTCCCCAGTGCGTCATAATTCCTGGGGTAGTAAGTGATGAATCATCAGGATCTAATGTGAAGATAAGCTAATTAGCATTAATCAGAGCTCCTGCCCGAGGTGGGAAAATGCTAGGTGAGCAGTCTGTTGGCTGCCATCTGAGTTATTTAATTATTTTATTTTCATTTCTTTCGATTTTACAAATCGGTCTCTTCAAAGCTCCCAAGCTCCTAGACTGCCGTCTTCAGTGCCATGCAAAAATTAACCACCCTTTCGCTTCCCTCACCCATGGTCTCCCTTCTTGCATCTCCTGCAAGTCCATGGCCGGGTCACGTCACAGCACAGGGTGGCTGCTGGATTTAAAAGTTTCTCCTTGCAAGAAATCTTCCTGCAGCCCCCTGCCATGAAAATCATTAAGTGACTGTCTCCAGGATTTCAATTACCCTTAACTTATTGCAGTATCACGGAAAAGAGAGGTCCCATCACGTGTAGTAAGCGGTGATGAGAAGTATTTCCCTTATGTAGAGCAGCAGTGGTATCATCCCTTCTCTCTGCTCTGGGGACTAGCTTTTTGTATAGATTTATAAAGTCCCATTACAGTGGTTTTCTTCTAGTAATGTACCTTCTAGCAAAAAATCCCAGGCAACAGGGATGACTCTAAATACTTCCTGACACGTCCTGCCTGGGTGCCAGCTCTTCTTACCCTGGTCGGGGCCGGGGTGTTGCAATCTGCATTCAGGTCTGTGGTGCAGAAGCATGAGGAATCCAGTCTCAGCAAAAAGACGCCATCAAACACCACCCTCCTTGACTGCTGACCAATATGAAGGATTGTTTATGACAAATTCCTTTACGTATTGGCATCTGCAATGTGTCTCCGGATTTTGAAATGCATTGGCTTTGGTGGTGTGTCTCCTCCTCCGCACTCCCTCCGCGCCTCAGGTTTGGTAGCAGGAACCCTGCTGCAAAGGGAGCCAGGGTTGACTTGTCATAGAATGGTTTGGGTTGGAAGGGACCTTAAAGCCCATCCAGTCCCACCCCCTGCCCTGAGCAGGGACATCTCCCACCAGACCAGGTTGCTCAAAGCCTTGTCTAACGTGGCCTTGAACCCTTCCAGGAATAGGGCAGCCACAGCTTCTTTGGGCAACCTGGGCCAGGCTCTCACCACCCTCACAGCAAAGAATTTCTTCCTCAGATCTCATCTCAATCTCCTCTCTTTCCGTTTGAAGCCATTACTACTCATCCTATCACTACATGCCCTTATAAAAAGTCCCTCCCCAACTTTCTTGTAGGCCCCCTTCAGATACTGGAAGGCTGCTTATGCTCGGCCATTAGCATAAAGATCATTAACTTTCTCTGAGACACAAACCCTAGGAGGCAATTTTTTTAACAATGTTTGGGCACCCGATGCACAGTGTGGTACCACAGGGAGCTCTCAGCATTGCGGGCGCCCCACCAGCACCCCGGTACCGATGGGCAGCTGAGACTGTCCTGGTGGCCCATAGCCTTGGTGGCACATGTACTGGCCAGGGGCACCCCGCACGGCACAGCCTTGCCCCGTGGGGAGCATCTTCTGGGTTCCTTGGGTGCTCCAGGGCTTTGGGAAGCAACATGCCCAGTGGCAGTGGGGTTCCTCCAGCCTCACTGGGGGTCGGGGATGTGCTTTAGCAGACCCCCAGAGCAAGGAAAAGGAAAATGTTTTCTAGTCCTACAAAACTCAAGTCCGTGTGTTCCTTTGCCATTGTGTTCAACGCACGTCTTTGCCACCCAGAGACAGAGCTGAGGTTATCTTTCCTTGAAACTGCTGGAGATCTGCCACTGGAAATGCCTTTCTTTGCTCTGGATTTTGCCGTGATCCCGTAACTTGTAATTACCCCGACTCTTCCATTAGGGTGAAACCCGCCCTTCCTTTTTTAACCATGGCACTTGGGCTTTTTAAAGAAACCACCGAGAAGTTCCAGAGCAGCGCTGGTGGGTCAGTGAATTTTACCTCTTGAGCTTCTTCAGATAGAGCAAAATTCTTCATCTTCACATAAGTACCGTTCCATAGCTCTGCAATGAGCCGGGAAAAAAAAAAAACCCAAGCAACAAAAAACCCCAAAAGTGCAGGAGCATGTAGCTATTTCTCTTAAATACAAAAGTTCCTGGACCGGCTGAGAAGGTTTGTAGCCACCAGCAGATGTCATTGCAGCCGGCGCAGCTTAGGGCACGTTGGGCGAGAAGGGAGGCACTGCAGGTATCCAGATAATAATACCCGATGGAAAATGAAAATAAAAAAAATAACTCATGTGATCTCTGATTGCCAGGTAGCTCGTTCTTAAATCACTGGTAGCGAGTTTGTAGTAGATAGAGTAGATATGAGGGATTAAATTCCACACTACAATTTGTTTTCTGCTGAATAATTATGATTTATTAGTCCCCAGCACAAATTATAGTAATTTAAAATATTAATACTTTTTTTAAAAAAAAAAAAAAAAAAGGAGCAGGCAAGTGGATTGTGTTTAATGGGGAGAGCTGGGTCCTGATAACCTAACGAGCCTGAGGATTAATGAGGAGGGCTGGGGGGGGACTCCCCCTGTGCTTTGCGGTACCGTCGTGTGTAGTTTGGGGCGGGGGGGGCTGATGGGGTGACATGGGGGTGCCCAGCAGCCTGTTGGGGGGTGCAGGGCACCTCTTCATCCCTTCCCAATGGCAGCTCACGGGATGTTTGCAGGTCCCACTCTCTGCCTGATGCTCCGCTGCTCCCTCCCAGGAGATGGGGGGGGGGCTCGGGGCTGGGGTGTTGATTAGAGGAGTGACTCCATGCCAGAACGTGTTCTCTTGGCTTCCCTCCTTTGTTTTCTCCGTGGGGTCCCCAGGACCTGGCAGTCTCCACGTCGCCGTTGTGTTGCTGTTGGTGAAGCCTCAGCAGGAATTTGGTCTCATGGCCAAATCACCATCCCCAGAGCCTGGGGGGGCGGGGAGGGCGGTGTCCCCATCGCCGTCACCCACAATCCGCCCGGCCAACGACGTGCCATCCTTCCCATCAATATATCAATCAATATATCCGTGCTGTGCCATCGAGACCTTGTCTTTGTGTCACCTCCCGGCACGGGGTCGGGGTGAGCCTTGTACTGGGGTTGTGCAGCCGGGGGGGTGTCACCGTGCCGTGTCCGTAAGCCCCCAGGTGACTTATTGCCACTGGCGTGCGTGGGGTGCGCAGGACAGCCCTGACGTGTGTGTGCACACCTCTTTATGCTCTTTTCTACCCGATTTCTAATCCTCGTAAAGCTTTGCGCTAATGGCTGTAGGGTGCAGGACGATGCCCCCGTTGAAATCGGTGGCAAAATTCACTCTCATAAAGATAAAATAAGGAAAAACGCTCGTTAGCCTCAACTCCTTGGTAATTTCTCCGCTCTTCTCTCTCTGGGGTCAGCAAACAGAGAAATGCCAAGCGAGGGCTTGGTCAATAACTGGTAGTTATTCTTACGCTGTTGTATAAAACGTATAGAAATATTTTACATAAAATCTCCTGTTCTGAGCAATATTTACTGTTTGCGTGGTGAAGATCACAACCAGAAGCCAGTCTGCTGAGCTCGATCTTGTTCCGATGCAGGAGATAACGGGTCTCCGCCCTAAAAAAAAATAAAAAAACACTTTACAGTTAAAAAATGCAATTGCTGTTAAACTCTTGGTCTGAATATAGCCCCGTACGAGTACGAAACAGCCGGAGAGATGTGAAGATAAGAGAGATCGACTCAAGGCAGCGTTGCACGGGCCGTGTCACCGCTCTCCCCCTAACACAACAAACAAGTATTTATCTTGCGGGGAGCTTGGGGTGGCTCTGGCAGGAACCCCGAGCCCCGGAGATAACGGGAGATGGAGCGAGGTGGCCTTTGCTGAGCCCACAGCCCTCCCTCCCCGCACCCGCCCCCCCCCCCCGGTCCCCGAAACCCAGTGCCTTTGATGTGGTGGGGCTGGGAACCGGGATCGGGGCGGCTCCGCTGCCGAGCCGGAGCCGGGAACGTTGGTCGGAGCGCCCGCGGGTGCCTCCCCGCACCCCGAGTGCGGCGGGTTTCTGAAATGAGTACATTCGAGTCGGAGCAGAGGTGCTAAAACGCTCCACGGAGCTCAACAGCAGCCTGAAATTTCCTGCTGTTGTTAAACTCGCAGTTTGAGAGCGATTTTTCTGCTTCTCTCTCTGCCGTGCTTCTGGCGCGGCAGCATCCGTCTGCCTGAGAAGTGACAAGCCCCTCGCCTTCTTTATGCACGTTTGCAGAAAGAAAACGCAGAGGGTAAAACACCTGGAATCTCCCAAGTATAGCGTTTCCCAATTTTACAGCCTCTCAAAACCTGAACGAACACCTGAAAGCGCTGGAGGTAACGGCAGGTCTTTGGCCTTGGGTGGGATAAATCAGCGGGAAAACCCTCCCTGACTTTGGCGTGGATTGAATCTTATTTTCTGTCCTATAAATCTAACATCTCAGCTGTTAGGCTTCTGCTAAAAGCCGTTTGGAGCTGCAGCCTGAGCCTATGGGCAGGTTGTTCTGCCCCCGGGAGCATCACCCCAAACACTTCAGCTGGGAATTTACGGACTCCCCTGTTCTGGGATGGAATTTCCTTCTAAATCCTCTTCGGCTGGCTCTTGGCTGCGTTTGGGGATTTATTTCTTCAGAAAGTCCCAGGCTGCTTTACATCCTGAAAGAGTGGAGAGAGCCAGCCAAAAAAAAAATTAAAGGGAAGATATTACATTAAGCATGTGTTTTAAGAAGAAATTGCTTTCTCTGTGTAGCGCCTCAGTTAAAACTGAGAGAGGTGTGAAAAAGCGTAATCCTTTATAATCTATATGGTTTTTACCTTTTGCATTCAAAGGGGCTTAGATGACGGCCATAAGATAGACGGGTTTATTTTTTTAATTGCAAACTTTATGGACAAAATGTAAATCCTAACCCAATGGAAATAGTGTTTTAATTGGATTTTTGAAAAAGTGTACAATCCACTGGTTCTGAAGAGCACTTTTACTTTAAAAAATGAAATACTGGTATAGGATTTGATCATGCAGTCATGTCCTGAAGCGAGGATTATTTTTTTTTTGCCTGTGGATGATTGTCCTGATAGCAAGAGGAGTTTTTTCATTCCCAGGCTTCCAGAAAGCAGATGTGGGACAGACAGACAGACTTCCAGCTCAGGCCCTAAATAATACCTAAGCTAAAAAAAACCTGCACTGTAGGCATCTGGGGGTTGTGTGCGTGTAGGTGTGGTAGATATAGATATTTTTTTTAGGATAATTGATGTTCTGTGTAACCTCAATCTCATCATTCAGCAACTACTGCTGTCAATTACTGTAATAGAACAGAGGGCATTACAAAGTTAAGTTAAAAAAAAAAAAAAAAAAAAAAGGCCTTTGTTGCAAAATGACCTACAGTTAAAATAGCTGATCCCTGGTAGTGGGTTAAATTAGCTAATTATCTGGTTAGGAAAAAAGTCTGTGCCAGAAGCTTGATATACAGATGGTACCCTGGATTATCGTCTGTTCTTCTTTCTTCTTGAATTCTGCTTTTCATCTGGATGGGTGTAAACGCTGCGGCGGTTGTGGTCAATCAGTTTGTATTTCCTGGCAACAGCAGGCACAGAATAGGACCCAAATCAGCAAGTTCAGCAAACGTCTCCATGGAATCCCTGAGGATTTTCTTGTATCAAAGAAGGCTGAAGCCCGTGGTGACCCCCAGCAGGAGTTAAGAAACCACCCTCCACCTGGCAAATCCCCCAAAATGAGCTGCCGAAACAAAAACAGTCACCTTGGGGACGCTTCTGGCGGCACCAGGGTCCTGGTGGCATCTCTAGGGTGTCATGGTCCAGCACGGGCAGAGGTAGACCTTGCAGAGAGCTGAGCACCAGCCGTGTACGGGGATGCTCTGGGACACAGGCGCTGCCTGCACTTCGGCAGCCCCGGTCGCTGCCTGGCGTGGGACCGGCTGCACAAACAACCCTTCTGTTTGCTCAGTTCTGCTTTGTTTAACATTTCTGGAAAACTTTTTTTCCACGGAGTTCCGTGTCGCAGCTGACCGCGGGGCAGGGCGAGCTGGTTTGGAAAACAAGTCTGACCTCAGCCAGAAAAGTTGGTATTTTAACTTTTTTCCCTTTCACCGCTGGGGTGAAATTGTGATATCTCAAATTGGTGGTGATGAGAACGGACACACACCACCAGCCACCAGGCTCGGGCTGCCCTCCCCGGTCAGGGTCGGGCCACCGGGACCCTCTTTGTGGTTGGCCGGCGTGGGTCACGTAAAGCATCACGGTCCGGTAGAAGATTGCTGTTGCAATCTGATAGAGCATGAAAATTAAATGAAAGATTCAGGCTGATCAGGGCTTGTCTCTGGGTCTTCTGCTTCTCGGGAGGGGGAGTGCATCGACCAGGAGGTGGCTCAAAACTCTGTCCTGGACCTAAACCTTCCCCAACAAAACTTTGGTGAAGGTGCACCCTGCGAAGAGGTGCGGTTTCCATGGCTTGGTTTTTCTGAGAAAAATAAATAACATTGCTTAAAATTCCAGACCCCGTGCGGTCCTGGAGCAGGTGGCAAGCTCCCGTAGTAAGAACTCGATTATTAAAACTGTACTAAGATTTCAATCCTTGCGGCTTTGTGCCCGTTGCTTCTTGTATTCAGAGGAGCCCCAAACTCAAAGCAAAACCAAGTTGAAAGAGCAAAGTTTCATCAATTATTTTTTTCATCAAAACCATATGAAAATTGTGACTTTCTCATTTTTTTTTTTTTTTTTTCAACCTGGAGCCTTTGATCAGTCCTGCCTTGTGAACTTTTGATCGGCCTGGGTTAAAATGAAATCCAAGACCAGGAACATTTTATATGGTCTCTGGTTTCGAAGTGAAGGTTTTTTCGGGTCTGTACTAACCAGGTTATTCCCGGGCTGTCACTCACAGTCACTGTGAATTCTCATAAAGCTGTAGCCAAAAACTTACTGGAGCTCTTGGAAGAAATGAATCCTACCAGAATTCATTTATTATTTATTACTTAGCATAAAGTTTGCTGTGTTTCATTGCTAGTCCAAGCTATAATCCCCCGTTACAGCACCTCCTTGCACTGTATTTAGCTGTATATTTAGGAAATGAGACTTGCAGCCAAATCTGAGTTTTGGAAACCAGCTCTCTCCAAACTGCTTTCCATACCGAGACTCAAAGATGAAAATGATCTCATGACCATCCACTCTCGTAGTAAAATCTTATGCAATTAAATCTGTGAATCTCAATACCTGAAAAACAGGATTTGATGACACATGACGAGAGCCGAGTTAAAATATGTATATGACTTAATACCAGCAGGGGAGGTAATCTTTAGCATCACAAGTGGAGAGAAGATGAAATCAAGGCATGGGGGATGACACAGAGATGGAGTCTCCTCCTTTATTCCCATCCCGTACCTTGAGTCCCATCCTGAAGACGAGCCTAATACTTATTGCTAAGTAGGCTATTTAGACAATACTGAACAAAAAAAAAACCTGATAAAAGAACTGCAAAGATGCCTGTATGGAGGCAGGGATTGCCGTGGTACTTGGTGCATCCCATCTCTCTTGGTTTGCGATCTCGTTACCTGGTTCGTCGTGGAGAATTAGGAAATTTAGGCAGCAGAGCTGCCTGTTCCCCTTCAGTCTGGGTCCAGCTCACGTGCCAGGATCAGGCCACTCAGTCCCAAATCTGGTGGCCCTTGGCCGGGTGCCACCCATGGCCACGGCAGCCCCCCACCGCTGTGGGCAGGGATTAACTGATGAGCCTTTAAACTGTTCCTTGTTTTGCATTTCATTGGAGGTAACATTTAAGGAACTTCTAGAAGTCAAGTGGCAGGACAAGATTAATTAGGATTCCTTTCTAATCCTAATTACAATGAAATTTGCTTCCCACAATAGGAGGCATTCATTATCATATGTATAAGTTTGTTTCTTTAGTCTGTCTGCTTCCATCCCCCCAACAAAAAAAGGTTAAATAATATTGAATACATTTTTACAGTCATTTAAAAAAATCAACTCTTTTTAATCTGGTAAAAACATCAGATGGGCAGAGGAGAAAACCATTCAATTCCCTATTAATTTCCCTTGCTCTCTAATTATATGCAAATCCACCGAGCCCAGGTTTTAATTCAGCCATTCGCATTAGGAGATCAGAGGAAGATTCAAAATGGGAAAGCGGAGTCTGACGTATCGTCGGGGGCTCGTACGAATTCGACTGGAAGATAAAGTCCACGTTTTAATTAAAATGTTTATTCCGCTCCGCACAATAACGCTTGCTTGCGTTCAGAGGCGGGGGGGGGAAAGGGGCTATTAAGCATTAAAGGAACTAATTCCTCCTATCAAGAAAATTAGGATTTCTCCCAGGCAGACACAGGGTATCATCCAGGATTAGCGGCTGTAGCATTCTTTGTAAACATGTCACCCTTGAAAGTGAGCAACAAGGAAAGCTGCTATCGCCTTACAGCTGCAGGGTGTCAATAAAGCATCCCTCCGGCTCCCGGGGGGGGATTATCTTCCCTCCGCGTCCCCCGGAGAACCGTTTATCATGGGAACTGGGAAATAAGAGCGAGCGCAGATTAGGATAATGCAGGGGTGGCTCCGGGCTGGGCAGCGGTGGCTCTTCTGGGGGTCCCCGGTGGGTTTTGGGGAGCCGGGTGGGGAGGGATGCCCCCGGCTCCAGCCCCTTGGGCTTCACAGCTGGTGGGAAGCATCAGTGCTGAGATGGGAGCAACATCCCGAGCCGCAGCCGGGCATCCCTGTGCCCTCCCAGTGCTGCGGAAGGGTCTGGGGGAGACCCCGGAGGAGACTCGGGGCAACCACCATTCATTCCCTCGTGGCCATCCGTGTCGGAAACGTTCTTGGCACCCAAAGGATTTGGCCGTGGCAGGGAAACGCGTACCCAAGAACAACAATAACTACTACAAATGATCATCCCCAGTTGTGTCGTCTTCTCCATTAATTAACCAGTGGCGTGTGCTTGGGCACGGCCACGTCTGAGCGGTTAAAACCTCTTCTCTGGGGGTCACCCGATGCTGTGCGAGTGCTCGCCCTCGGCGATGGGGGAAAGCTCTCGCCAAACAACTCAGCAGCGTTACGGTGTCATTATTATTGTTATTATTATTATTACTGTTATTACTATTATTGTTTCACGGCGCAGTCACGATGTTGGGGGTTTACTTTCAGATGGGGTGAGACACTTATTTGTTGGGGTTTTTTGTCAACCAGTGACGTTCTCGCATGGTGAGGTCCCCCCTGAAGCTGGGCTTTGAGACTAGCAGATAGAACTGGAATGGAATGGAATGGAATGGAATGGAATGGAATGGAATAGAATAGAATAGAATAGAATAGAATAGAATAGAATAGAATAGATTAGAATAGAATAGAATAGAATAGAATAAATAACATAAACCAAAATAAAATAAAGAAATAAAAAAATTGAAATAAAATAAAATAAAATAAAATAGGAAGCATAGTTCCTGCCAGGAGGGGCTGTCAGCCACCCCATCCCAAGCCTAGAGACAGGGATAGATCCTGGGGTGACAGTGGTGACAGCAGCAGGACAGTGTCACCCAGGGTGGCCGTTGCACCCCAGCACTGCTGCAGCACGAAGGGGCAGGTTTCACCCCCTCTGATGTCGGGAGAATCGAAACGCCTTAAAATCACATCAGAGTTTTTGGTGTGTTTTGTGTTGTTGTTAACTCCCCTGCGCTCTTTCAAGTGCATGGGGTTGGTTTTGTTTTTGTTTTAAATGGAAAGAAAAAACCCCGCCGAGCAGCCGGGAGCCTTCTCCTGATGCCCAGGGCATGTGTAAGCAAACATTGATTAGCCTCCAGAAAACGGCACGGCGCTGACACCTGGGGGGTTCCTGTTGGGCTGATCCGCCGGGAAATGCACCCAGAAATCAGAAATCTCATGGGATTTTCCATCCGCTGCTGCAGCGCATCCTCGGCGGGGAGGGATGTGACAACCCGGCATCAAAGCCACCTGGGCTCAGCACCCGGCCAGGGCTGGGGTTTGCAAATAGTTTGGCAAAACCGGTGAAAATCCCCCCGAGATGCCGGTGGCTGAGACAGGGATGCGGCTCTCACAGTGACAACCCTCCCCATGTCCCCAAGCCTTGGCACCCCGAGGTCCGGCCGGTCCCGGTGCCACCCCTCAGCCGGGTGACACCTCCGGTCCTTTTGGAAACGGTGCCTGGAGCCTTACCGAAGGGCAAGCCTGGGCTCTGTGTTATATTTTTATTTGGCTTTCCTCCCTTGCCCTCTTGGACATTTTCCTGATTAATTCCGGGTATCAGACCGACGGCTCGTCTTTGAGAAGCGGAGGGAAATAAAGGAGGTCAGATATTATCAGCCCCCGCAGGTCAAGCGAGTGCCTTCTCACTCGAAGTGTTACCGGTAACTCCAGGGGTTTGCAGCTTTTGATTCAAATTCGCAGAACTGCGTAGCACGAAGTGGGCAGAGATTTTGTTTTCTCCGTAGCCCAGAAGACAAGAGGGGCGATAACCGGGGAGGGGTGTTGCAGAACAGGGGAAAAAGTTTGGGGGGGGGGGGGGGGGGGGGAGGAAGGGGAACGGAGATGCAGCCCCGCCGTTATATTGCCCTGGCATTTGGGAGAAAAGAGCTGGGATTTGGTGTCGCAGTGCAGCCCCCGGGCTTATATTGCCCTGGCGTTTGTTTCCATGAAGCCAAATGTCGCCGTCACCCTTTTGTGGGGTGGGTGGGGGGGATGTTTCTGGCCCCTCTGGAGCAGATGCAGGACGGTGAAGCTGCTTTTAGCATCACAGCAGCAACGTTTCTCCAGCACGGCACGAGGGGACTCTCTGCAGGGCTGAGGAGGCTTCTCTGGGGTGAGGTGGCTTTTCGGCTGTAAACACTGGGCGGTGATGCCAAAACTTGATTTTCCAGGGTATGGGGTGTACCCTCTGCGCTTGGCCCCTGTCACCATAAGAGAGAAACCTCTGGGAGGGACTTTTGATCTTTATTTTTCCATGCCTTTTTTTGTTCTTTTTCTTTTTTCTTTTTTTTTTTTTTTCACAAAGAACCACCTACATCTTTCTCTTAGTAGATAAATACTTGAGAAGTGAAACAGCTCTTCCTGTGCCCGTAAACGGCGAAAAGCTCAGCTATTTCCCCTGCAGAGTTTAACTTAAAAATAATAACCATCATTGCTTAAAAACAGAAAGCAGCAGCAGCACAAAAAGTCACTGGGAACTTTTAAAAAGGTTTTTAAGTTCTTTCCCCGTATTTCACCCCCATTGTGTCCAGAGCTTGGCCACCTCTCTGAATGCTGGGGCATGGAAGGTGTTAAAGGCTGAGGCACTTGTCCCCTGGGAGCCATCGGAGTCCCCTGAGCCGCTGTGATCCGCATCCCAGTGGCGGAGGAGAGTCAGCATCACGGGAGCTGAGTTTTGGCACTGAGGCGAGCGCATCCCCTTCGAGGTGCAAAAAAGAGCAGGACAGCTCAGGTGCCCTGTTAGCATTTTCAAAGCAGAGCCAGGTTTTAAAGAAGCTGAAAGAAATCAGAGGGAAAAAGAAGAGTTGAGGGAATAACGCTCCATTAACCACAAAATGTAGATTTGCGGGGCTAAAAACCTGAGCAAGTACAATATTTGCCTGTATGTGCAATGTGTATAGAATCATAGAATGGTTTGGGTTGGAAGAAACCTTAAAGACCACCCAGTGCCACCCCCTGCCCTGGGCAGGGACACCTCCCACCAGACCAGGTTGCTCCAAGCCCCATCCAACCTGGCCTTGAACCCCTCCAGGGATGGGGCAGCCACAGCTTCTCTGGGCAACCTGGGCCAGGCTCTCACCACCCTCACAGGAAAGGATTCCTTCCCAATCTCTAACCTCAGTCTCCCCTCTTTCAGTGTCAAACCCTTGCCCTTTGTCCTATGGCTCCCCTCCCTGATCAAGAGTCCCTCCCCATCTCTCCTGTAGCCCCTTTAGGGACTGGAAGGGGCTCTAAGGTCTCCCCGGAGCCTTCTCTTCTCCAGGCTGAACCCCCCCAACTCTCTCAGCCTGTCCTCACAGCAGAGGGGCTCCAGCCCTCCCAGCATCTCCGTGGCCTCCTCTGAACCCACTCCAACAGGTCCATGTCCTTCTGATGTTGGTGGCCCCAGAGCCAGAGGCAGCACTGCAGGGGGATCTCCCCAGAGCGGAGCAGAGGGGCAGAATCCCTCCGGCATCCCTTCCCTCCTGCACGTCAAACGCTTCACAAAGCTTGGTGTCATCAGCAAACTTGCTGAGGATGCACTCAATCCCACTGTCCCTGTCACCAACAAAGATGTTAAACAGCACTGGTCCCAGCACCGACCCCCAGGGAACACCACTCATCACTGGTCTCCACATGGACATCAACCTGTTGACCACAACTCTTTGAGTGTGACCATCCAGCCAATTCCTTGTCCACCCAGTGGTCCATCCATCAATTCCGTGTCTCTGGTCCATCCATCAATTCCATGTCTCTCCAACTTAGAGACGAGGACGGCATGCGGGATGGTGTCAGAAGTGTGTATCCTAAACCCATCAGCTCAGCTCCTTGCTGCATTTCATACGCAGAATTGATGCAAGAATTAATAGCTGCTAATTATTACTTTCCCCTTTATTTGACTGCTGCTTGTAAGCACTTCTGGGCCAGCCAGAGGTGGGGTGCATGGGGCGGCAGGGCTCTTGTGATCATGGGAGATGTGGTCTTCTGGTCCCTGGAGGAACCCTTGGTGGTGCTGAGGGTAATGGCCAGATCCAGCCATGCTGGGTGACCTGGGGCTGGGGAGGTGATGCTGCTGCTCCTGCCAAAATTCGGCTTTGCCGGTCGGGATGCACGGCCGGGCGGGGGGAGCGCCCGAGTGTGGGTGGCTTTAACTTTCCCTGTTTCCTTTCCCCCGCGGCAGCGGGCTGGGGCGATGCGACTGCAGCAAAAGTGAGAAAAGAGAAAAAAAAGCGAGCCGAGACGAGAAATGAGTCGACGCTGCCTTCGCCCGCCGGCTGCCGAGGGCTCCGGCCCCGGCGCTTGCAGCCAGCGCCGAAAACGCTCTGCGAGTGGGTATTTGGGGTGATGCTTTTATCGCAGCATCTCCTGGTGCAAGACCGCGGGGAGACGAGGGGGGAAGGTGTCTGCTGACACCCTCTGGGACCCCGAGCTGGGAGATGTTATCAGAACTGGGAGGTGCCATGAAACTGTGCAGGGCCGGGTTTGAGTCACGGGCTGCGGGTCCCCGAGGGCCCCAAGTGGCAGAGCTCCTCTGCCAGCCCTGCAGCGCTGCGGGATGTACCCAGTAACGTCCCTAATAATTCCCTAATTTGGATTGATTGTTGGATAAGGAGCACAAGGCACAGCCCCCCCCGGTAACGGGTCCCTTCCCCAGCAGCGGTGCATGCTCGGTGCAGCCTGACCTTATACCTTTCTTTCTGTGGCGCGATGACTAATTTTGCAGTGAAAAGGAATTAATTCCTCATTGAATCAGCAACAGCAAAACTTGGTAGGTTTTGTTTTTCATAGCCAGCGCGTCGACTCATCTCATCCTCTCTGAGAAGTGACGTCGAAGCGAACACATTTGGGGTGACTCGGGGCCGGAGTGCAGCCCCCCCCAGGGCTTTCAGGCCCCCGAGCATCCTGTCCTGCATCCCTCCCATCCGTCCGCCTGCTCTGAGCCAGGGGGGGATGCTCCCAGCAGCTGGACACAGGGCAAAACTGCAGGGACAGAGTCTCTGGGGCTGCCAAACCCCCTCTGCCGTGACGGTGACAGCCGCCAGCGTGGCACAAGAGCTGCCGTCCCTCGGCCAGGCCCCTCGCCCCACGGCTGGCCACCGCCGGGCTGGCCCATGGCTTTTTTGTTTCGCTATTTTTGGGGCCGGCGATGTGGGAAAATTTGAAAGTGACGTGACTAATCTCACCTCACCGCGGCTCAGCTCCCCGGCGAGGCTGGAAACCACAGCCATCTCCCCGGCTGCTGGCTCCTGGGCCATTCGTGCCACCAGGGCCAGCACAGCCCGGGGTGATGGGGACACCCGGCTCCGGGCATCACAGATGGGTTTGGGGCTTTCTTCTCCCTGAAAACCCCTCTGCATCCATGGAGGGGCTGCCAGGACGGACGGCGGCTCCCACAGCGCAGGGGTTTCCGGCAGGCTCGTCCCTGCTCTGCTTGGTTTTGGGCTGACTTGGAGGGATTTTGGCTGTCTGGGGTGTTGGCCGGTGCTTTTGCACCAGCGGGGTGTGTTGGGTGGCTGGGAGCTGAGGTTCGTGCAAGGCAGGCAGCACCCCGTTATCCTTCACGGGGAGCGCAGCACCCCTTGCGGTCACAGTCCTGACCATCTGCCCCTGTTCCCCAGCCTGCAGGGTCCCCTGTGTGCGGGGGGTCCCCTAAGTGCAGGGGGTCCCCTATGTGCGAGGAGTCCCCTATGTGCAGGTGACTCCTCCTATGTGCATGGGGACCACTATGTGCAAGGGGTCCCCTATGTGCCGGAGGTCCCCTCTGTGCGTGGGGTCCCCTCTGTGTGGGGGGTCTCCTATGTGCAGGGGGTCCCCTATGTTCGGGGGTCCCCTGTGTGTGAGGAGTCCCCTATGTGCAAGGGGTCCCCGCTGTGATTGGGATTCGCTGTGTGCATGGGGTCCCCTCTGCGCGGGGGGTCCCCTATGTGCGGGGGGTCCCCCACTGTGCAAGGAGTCCCCTATGTGCAAGGGTTCCCCTGTGTGTGAGGGGTCCCCTCTGTGGAGGGCACCCCACATGTGCATGAGACCCCCCGTGTTTGTGGCACCCACGATGCCTGCAGCCTCCCATGTGTTTCGAGTGCCTTATGTGCCTAAAGTCCCCTATGCCTGTAGGGTCCCCTATGCCTGTGAGACCCCTTCGGGGTCCCCACCAGCTGGGAACCCCCCACGTCTCCGATGCTGACTCCGCAGAAGTTGGTCTCAGCTGGAGCCCGAAAACCGAAGCCGCTTTCCCCCGAGGAAGCCCCAGCTGGCTCATCCGCAAGCCCACAGCTTCTCGTTTCAGAGTGGCTGTTGAAATATCATGTGAAAAAAAAAAACATACGGAAGTAGCAGGGCAGGATTAAAATGCCCAGAAATCCTGTGGAGGAAACTCGAGCGGAGTTTTTCCCCACTCCGAGTGGAGAGCCGGGTGATGCTGGGAATGATACCCTGGTTTTGCAGGAAGGGGATATGGCACATTCAGACTTGGGGGCTTAGGGCTGACTTTTATAAAGTGAGAGCAATTTCCTAAATTCGTTCTATTATTTCAAACATATGGGAAATCTGTAAAATACAAGTTTCTTTCCTACCAAACAGCATCGTCTATGTGACTTTGCCTTAAAAACAAACCATAAAAAAAGCCAGCTTTTCACTTAGGTTTGGTTTTTTTCAAAATTTGGGGGAAAAAAACCATAAAAACTCTTGAAATAATAGTCATCAAAACTGAGAAGGGGATATTCCTAGGAAGGATGCTTTCTGCCTGTGTGCAGTGGGGCAGATCAAAATCAGCCTTGTATGATGAGCTCCTGTGTTTGGCTGGTGTCATCTGAATTTTGGCAGACGGGTTTACTCTTCTCCTTTAATGCATTAATCAATTCCCACGGTGCAGGTCGGGTGCAAGGACCCATCCTGGGTGCTCGGTGTAGCCCCCCATGACAATTAACAAAACCTTCATCACTAAACTGGGCACCAACTGTTGTCAGGAGCAGTAGAATTAAGCTGCTTGATTTGTCTTCTAGCAGAAAATTAATTAGAAACATTCCCATCCACGGAAGCAGCGGTGCAGCCCCGGCGGGATGCTGGGATCCAGGCAGCTTGGTGTCACCACCGCCGCTTTTAATAGCTGCTTTCAGTGGGAACAAGGAATAGTTTTCACAGGTTACAAAACATTCACTTCTCTCGGGTTTTTTTTTCCACTGAATTTCACTGAATTTTTAGAGTTGGAAGGGACCATAGAGATCATCTAGTCCAACTCCCCTGCTGAAGCAGGATTGCTTAGAGAGTGCTACTCAGGACTGCATCCAGGCGGGTCTTGAAAATCTCCAAAGAAGGGGACTCCACAACCTCCCTGGGCAGCCTGTTCCAGGGCTCTGGCACCCTCACCGGGAAGAAGTTTCTTCTCATATTTGAGTGGAACCTCCTATGTTCCAGCTTGTGCCCGTTGCCCCTCGTCCTCTCACTGGCAACCACTGAAAAGAGTCCGGCTCCCTCCTCCTTCAACCCACCCTTGAGATGCTTATAAGCATTGATAAGGTCTCCCCTCAGCCTTCTCTTCTCCAGGCTAAAGAGTCCCAGCTCTCTCAGCCTTTCCTCATAAGGGAGATGCTCCAATCCTTGAATCATCCTCGTTGCCCTTCGCTGGACTCTTTCCAGTAGTTCCCTATCCCTCTTGAACTGGGGAGCCCAGAACTGGATGCAATACTCCAGTTGTGGCCTCACCAGTGCAGAGTAGAGGGGGAGAATGACTTCCCTCGACCTACTGGCCACACTCTTCCCTACGCAGCCCAGGATTCCGTTGGCCTTCCTGGCCACAGGAGCACACTGCTTGCTCATTGTCATATTTTTTTTTATTTGTTTCTTTTCCTAAACTGGTCAAAGCAGAAAAAAAAAATCTTTACAATTTTTTCCAATATTTTCACCGAGCTGAAAACCCAAAGGGTTTTGCTGGCCAGGGAAATTTTGGGGTTTGATTGTTTCACTCAAATTTTGACTTTTGACCTTCCGTGCTACATTTTGCCAAGATTAGCTTTAGGGGTTAAAAGAAGAATCCTCTGTCAAACCAGCACGGCAAAACTACTCATTTTTAGCGTGGTACGACTGAATAGATCAGTCTTAAAAAAATGAGTCAAAATACTTGCTAACACGAGGTGCTTTCCCGAAAGTGTTTGATTACAATCTCTCGCCATTTTCTAATGAAAAACCCATATTTTGTTTAAAATAATAACCTCCTTTATCGTTCTGAACGCTGGCAAACTTGGATAACCCCTTGCTGGCCACGTGGGATGGGAGCAAAGGTGAAGGATGCTCTGCCCTGATGGGGCACCTGAGAGCCAAGTACCGTTGTGGCTCCTCCGATAGGGAGGGTGATCCTCCTGCGAAAGACCTGCCGGGTTTGTGCTTGCTCAGCAAAAAGGGGGTTTTCTGGCTGGCCTGAAGCTGCTATCGCAATCAGAGTCCCAGGCGGGACCGGTGAGGTCTCCTAATTTTTGCCTTGCCAGCAATTAGACTTTCTTAATAGTGAATGCGACGGTGTTTTCTCTTTGCTCGCCCAATTACCTCTAAGTTACTAAAGTCGCTTCTTCTTGACTTCAGCGTGGGAGCTTCTTCCCTCACAGTCAGGGTTTTTTTTTAATTATTTTCAGCGAGGTTGGTGGGGGCTGATTAACACCGCTGGGGGGTCGGTGCCTGCCCCTGCACCGAGCGGCACCGGCTGCGGCACGAGGCACAGGGGGACCCGAGCGGCCACCGCTCGCCGGGGAGGTGGGCATTTAGAATTCGAATTTAGCAAATTTGAGAGGGGGAAAAAAGGTCCCCCCGAGGCTTTCGAAGCCCAGTCTGCTGCTCCATCCCCTCTGGAAATACCGTTCTGGTGTTGCTGTAAATGCGCCTCTTCATTTCTGTATGAGGTGGTGGCTGCACAGCTCATTCCCCGACCTGCCCTCAAAGGGCTGTGCTGGGAGAGGGGAGACAAAGCTGTCCCCACAGCCCTTTCATGTCCCCCCTGTGGCTGCCGAAGGATGGGAGGTGACTTGGGGTGACTCGGGGTTGGCACCAGCGGCGTTATTTCGGTGGCCAGCAGCTCCATTGCCGCTGCCCTGAGCTGTATCGAAACACGGCTTCGGGGAGGAGATGAAGGAGGATGCTTCACCAAAACCACAGCACGTCCCCGTGATGTCCCCACCAGCACCACCCCGCACCCTCCCAGGGGACCTGCTGAGAGGACACCAGACCAACCGCCTTTGTGTTAAATTAGTCCGCTCGGCAGAAAGCAAGCAGAAAACGTTTACATCAGGTTAATTTTATGGCATAAGACATCGTTAGCTGATAAGTTCTGGCTTTGAAAAGCCTCTTCAGGGTTCACGTACAGCAGCTGATTTCAGAAACTAAATCTAAACCTTGTAAAAAAGAGGAATTGATACCATTTCTCTGGCATATAGATTTCTATAAAGGAGGTATGATTTCACAGCGAAGACACGTGTGGCAGCCACAGCACATCTGGTGAAGACCAGGAGCCGTGGAGATGGCCATGGACCACGAACGTTAGGAGCTGCAGTGTTTAAACCGGGGGATAACACTAAAGGAGTCGTCTCTGTTTCTCCAGATCTTTGTGCAACGTTTCCTTCTTCCCTTGGTTGGTTCCATTTGGGAGGCAGGTTCCTGTAACCCCTCCAAATTGGGGGAAGCGGGAGGGGAACGAATAGCCTCTTGCAGAAATTTTTGTCGTACCTCCCTCCTGGTCCTTCCCCACCAGATCTTTCTGAAGCTGTGGCTGCCCCATCCCTGGAGGGGTTCAAGGCCAGGTTGGACGGGCTTTGAGCAACCTGGTCTGGTGGGAGGTGTCCCTGCCCAGGGCAGGGAGGTGGAACTGGATGATCTTTAAGGTCCCTTCCAACCCAAACCATTCTATGATTCTATGACTTTAAAAAGTAGGAGAGAAGTTTTTCAGCAAGGCAAGTGCAAATGTAGAAGGGACAAATGGGAACAGCCAGCTCTTCTTACTGGTGTAACATCTTGTTTCCCATCTGAACTGATGGAAAATCTAAAGAACTGAGCTGCAGCCTGTTGTACCACCAAGTTCTCATCTCCTGCTTCCATGGGGAGGAAGGGCAGCCCCTGCCTTTGCTGCAGCCACCCGGGCTCAGTGTCTTTCGCTGTTGAGGTGTCCCATGGATCGGCATCGGGACTGTTCACCTGCCTTCGTTGTGGTCTGTGTCCTCTGTCCCCAGCCTTCGGGCAGCGAGGCTGGCTGGTGGCCGATGGCACTGTGTTTTGGGTCAGGGAAGGAGAGATCTGCCCCACTTTGAACAGCAGAAACGCTTGAGTTGACGTTTTCAAAACAGCTCAGCATCGAGCTCCTTCTGCCCCGGTGTCACGTTCAAATGTACACGTAGAACTGCATATCCCAAATTTAGGCTTTCTGGCTCTTAAATAAGCTAAACCGTAGCTAATTTTAGAAATATCGCTGAAAAGCTATTCTTCATCTCATTTCACGGGCAAGAATAGTAAAAGCTCAGCGCTCCCAACGTGTGTTTAACTAAGCGGGAGGCAGCCCAGCCCCGCTCCCGATGGGAAAACCACATAACCCATGGCTGCAGGACTGGAACGCCGGTACCACACCAGCCTGTGCTGGGGAGGGGGGTTGCATTCCCAGTATCCCGCTGCACGCAGTAAATCTACACCTGGTAAGCATCAGGAATTTGGGGTTTCATTCATTCTTAAATGCAAACCCGCGTGCCTCCTGGGTTTTATTTGCATGAGCAAATCTTTGTGGGAAAGGCAGATGTAAAGCGGCGTCTCCGTCAGGCTGTTTTCCTTTCCGCTTCGTGGGTTTCCTCCTCAGAGCAGGGATGCAAAACGCAGGACTTGCCCAAGAGCCTCTCGGGCTGCCGTGGATGCAGCTCGGAGCGGCAGGGACAGGTCCAGGACAGGTTCTCCAGAGCCATCGGCTCCGGCTGTGCCACCTCCACCAAACCCCACTGGTGTTTTGTGCTCGCTCTGCCTGAGCAAAACCATGACCAAAGTGGAAGGCACCAATGAATCAAGTCCAGAGATGGTAAATGACTTGTCAAAAGTCAGGCAGCAAATCATCTGTAGATGTTCTGGTGGGACACAAGAGGTCTGGCTAGCAATTCCGGGCTCGTAGCCCCTGGGGGGCTGCCTTACCTGCTCCGTTCTCATTCTTTCCCCATTTTGGGGTGCTCCCAGTCCTGTTTCTCTTTCTGGATTCGTCTGGGACAAATCCTAACATTCCAACCACCAAGGTGAAGTCGGTTTGGGTTTAAAGGCAACCATGGGCGAAACCGGGCATGTAGGGAGCAGCTCGAGATGCTGGAGGCGAGGAGCTGGCGGGAGGGAGACGGCAGCGTGTGTGTGTGTGTGTGTGTGTGTGTGTGTGTGTGTGTTTTCCTTACAGCCATGCAGCTCTTTTGAACAGTTTCCCCTCTCTCTGCTCCAACACGCACAGCTACTCCCTGTTCCTTCACAAAAAAAGGCGCCTTTTACAAAGATGCTGGGCTCCAATGGCCTCCTCAGAACCAGGAGGAGCTGCAAGAGGAGACACTTTGCTCAGTTTTCCTGGGTTTTTCGCATCCCCAGCACTGTCTCCACTCCCTCCGGTCCTTCTCCCAGCGCTGGAGCTGGGACCGAGGGGGATTTCAGCCCGAGGGCTCGCTGGTGGCCACGTCACGTTCTCAAAGGCATTGCTGTCACCATGGCTCTCCCTGCTCGAGAGCCCGGGGGCAGGAAAGCCCGAGCGTGGCTTTCAGAGTGAATGTGCAGGATGTGAAAGTCCAGATTTAGACCCTGTGGTAGAAAAAAAAACGGCAGAAAACAAGAGCAGTGCCTTGGGTAAGACGCTTGTAGCATTCATCCTGGAATGAAAGATGCTGGAAATGAATGAAAAAATTTTCTTCTGAATTTTGAAACCGTCATGTTGATCTGGGCTATTTTCCACCCACCCGTGCAGTCATCTTCGGCTGTTGTCACTTGCTTAGTTGATGGATTTTTCTTGCAGGATGCTGTAGTGTTTATTTAAGTAGGTAAGGGCATTTTCTGCCTTGCCCTTGAGAGTCACTGGGGATTTTTAGTAATTCCCAGCCTCGCCTGCAATGATGGGACTTGCAAAGGGCATCGCCCCTCCTTGTTCACGGATCCCGATGCCATCTGAGCCCTCTCCTTCCTTGTCTCTTGCAGTCCAACAAAGTTCCCGTCGTGCAGCCGTCCCACGGAGTCCACCCCCTCACCCCGCTCATCCCTTACAGCAACGACCATTTCAGCCACGGCTCCCACTCGCCCCACTTGCCCGCCGACATCAACCAGAAACAAGGTAATGGCACTGCCAGGGAATCGGCGTGGTGGGACGGGGACGGTGCTGGAGACCACTGAGATCAAGGCTGTCACGTCCCTGGTGCCAAATCCATGGGAAGAGTCAACAGCTTTGTTGAACTGGGGCATTGCTGAGCAGTGGGAGTTTATTTAGCTTATTGGCAATGCTTTGTAATCCTGGTTGAGAGGAGTTTGATATCGAAAGTGCCAACCCTGCTGATGAAGGGTGCTCGGTTCTCTCTACAAGCTGTCCTGGAGCTTGAGACCAGACCCGAGGTGATGCGTAAGAGTCAACCAGAAAATGGAAAGTAATCTTTCCTTTGACTCATACCCAAACTATTGTCAGGTTGTCATTATGAGAAAATAAATGCTTGAAACAGGAAATATTTTGACTAAACAGGATCGGGGTCTGACAGCTAACTGGATTGTTATGTGTGTGTGTCCGTAGCCACACGTTATGCGGTTGCCACACGCTTTGGCTCTTTGGGTTCCTGTGTGAGTCCAGGACACGTCAATTAGCTCGTGAGGCTACGGAGGAAAGTACAGTAGGTAGAGGTTAAGCCCTGAGCTGTAAAATATAGGTAGGTGCACAGGAATTCACCCCAGCCCATCGTTCTTCTGGGTTACTGGCAAGCGGAGTGTGAAATCAAACTTTTCTCAACCTTCCGTTAGCACAACAGAATCTTTCAACGTCTGTTCAGATTACCCAGGCCTCTGCACAAACCTGGTCTTGATTTCAATGTGAAAGTGAGCAAATTGAGAGTTTGCGTCACGGCACATTCGGGAAGGGATATGGGGTCCATCAGAGATGAGAAATCAGTGCGAAAAGAGAGGCACAAAATCAACTAGGGTGATTTGGGCAAAGGCCTCCACCCAACAGCGATCCAAACTGCACCCAAGAGCGATCCAAACTGCCCCAGAGACATCAGCTTCGCCAAGTCAACATCATTGCTAAAACGATGGGGTATCGAGGATGCTCTTGGCTGGAGGACGTGCTGAATTATCCCTGCTCTGAACCCAGAGGCCACGTTCTGATCACAGGGATGCTGATGGAGAGGTCTTAGGTCCAGTGTAAGAAATACCCAGGCCCATCCTGGTTTTCTTCCAGCCAGCACATTGCTTGGCAGCCACCAGAGCATGATAAACTCAGCAGAAAAATATGAAGAGTTAACAAAATAAACCCCTTAAAAGCTCAGCTAATGGCAGATTTCCAAATCTCCAGAGGAAGCATGCAGATTTCGAAGTCTCCTGTGAAGGCAACCCGACGCACCTTCCTTCAAGCTGCCTTTGCAGATGCCTTTCGGAGCACAAAGCCCCTCCTGAGCTGCCTCCAGGGTCTCAGCGTGTGCCTGGGAAGCCTTAAGCAACGCAGGAGCAGCTCACCCAAGGGATGAGCTGGTAATATCCCTGTGTGGAGGCCACGGTTGGCACTGGAGTAGTCCCCATGCATCCATCTCTGCGGTGGGCCAGTAATTCTGGGAAGCTGGCTGCACACCCTCTGTGCAAGCAATTCCCAGTCTGCCCTTTCCCGTTTAGCCTGTACATTTACATCGGAGGCAGGGGAGGTCTGTCCATCCCAGAAATCCCCCCAAATCCTATTTGTGGAGGTTTCAGACCATCATCCTCAGCTGGGACCTGCCTCCGTGGTGCAGCCGTGATGAGCTCTGCACGCCCCATCCCTGCTGCTGGGGCCAGGGTTTCCTTCCCCGTTCATTCTGGATGTGTCCCATCTCTGTTTTCATCGCCAAAATACCTCCCATTATCACCGAGCGTAAGCGCTTGAGAGTCACCCCCGTACTCATTCTCACAGCATCCCTTTAAAAGTATTTCTCGGTAGCCCAGGGACACGCAGACAAGGAAATACAAGCAGGATCTTCTGAGTCAGTGGCTGGTGGTGCCCTAACCACCGGGCCAGCGAGAACAACTTGTGCTCGGGCTTTCGCAACTTGTGTTGTTGGAGGTCCAAAGCTCAGGAGATCCTGGCAGCTGCCTCACGCAGGTGCTGGTTTGGTTTGACCTTTCGGGGGGCTGCTGCGTCCCACCTGAGCGCAGCTGTAGGTGAACCTCACGCTGAGTTACGTATCCCATTCAGTTCAGTTATAGTTGTATTTTAGCTGACTCCTAATAAGACGCTTGGAATCTGTTGGTGTCATTCCCAGTTCATCACACCTAGGAGAATTATCCAGACTTTGGAGTTTGCAAACTGCTTGCAACCAACCACCAATTTATCCAATGTGTTTATTGCCTGGGACAGCTGCTGGACAATCTCTGTCTGTGATTTTTTGTCTGGGGCTGGTTAGCAGGCAGCATTACACGATGCTGCAGCAGAGCTCAGCCCCCAATTCCACCCCCCCCACCATTTTTCCAGTCCGGGGGTCAGCCGGGGGCTGCCATTGCTGGCAGTGCTGTGGTTGTCTGAGTCCCACCCGCAGCCCTGTGCTCCACGGGGCTGTTTTCAAGTCCTGGTAGAAGCGGGGAGATGCTGCGGCTGTCTCCTCTGGCTGTGCTGCCCGTGCCAGCGGCTTTGAAGCTCGCGCAGGGATTCCCCGTGCGCAGGGTGAATTCCCAGCTGGCACCATACCCACTTCTGCCATTCCCTGGCACCGACAGAACCCACGAAACCATTGCTTTGAACGGAGACTCAAATTGTTTAAAATGGAGATAGAAGTGATGCCTGCTGGAGCATCCCCACTGGCCGCTCCTGGGGGGTCCTGGGGGTGACTGATGGGAAGGGGGGGCTTTGACCATCATTGTGCACCTGAACAGGGCAGAGGGATGCCCGGAGTCCAACAAATCCTTCCCAAAGCAAGTTGCTGCTTGGCCCCAGGGGTGGCACAGAGCAGGGATGATGCTTGTGCAGGAGCAAACGGCCTTCCCCACCCCAGTACACGAGTGTCTGGGATTCTGCAGGAACGTGGACGACCCACCACATCCCCACAGAGAGAACCACAATAATAAAAAGGGCAATTAAAATCCCCTGCCACTTGCAGACAGCTCTTTCACATCTATTCCCTGCTGCCCGCAAGTGCCCGTCGATGGAGCAGCCCTGGGGGGGGTCAAGAGAGTGGTTCGGGTCCAACTCATCTCCTTCTTCTTTCTCCCAGGAGTGCACCGTCCTTCCCAGACCTCAGACATCCCTGGTTTCTACCCCCTCCCTCCCGGTGGAGTCGGACAGATCACGCCGTCGATGGGATGGTGAGTGTGGAGGGCTCAGCCCCACGTAGCCCCCAGCCCACCGGCTGCCCCCTGCGGGGCACGGTTTATAGAACAAACCGCCGTTCTCCGTAACCTCCATGGTCCAGCTTCATCCTTCCTGCGTGCTGTGTGATGGGGAGGAGGATTCAGCCCTGGTTTAGGGATGGGGAGCAAATCTTCAGAGAGGCTTTGTCCCAGCTGGGGCATCCCTGGAGTGGGGTTACAACCTGCCCAGTTCAAAACTCTCTCCTGCCTGTGCGGGTTGGGAAGCCCAGGGAGAGCTTCCTACTCGCCTCTCCTAATCGCAAGAAAAGCCTCTCTTTTTGAGTAGGAGGTAGTTTTCTCCCTCGCTGGGGTTTTCAGCACAAACAGTGCTTTCCCTGAGTGTGTGTAATCTTAATGGGATGCTCCATCCTCTGGGCCATGGTGCTTCTCGGGGTCTGAACACGCAGGGAGAAATAAGTGGTGGCAGAGTCCTGCCCAGCAAACGACCCTGGTACCCACAGCCTGGCCCTGGCACAGCCAAATCAGTGGCACCCTCTGCCCCCGGGGGGGACGGGAAAGGAGGGACCGTGAGCTGGGGCACTCCCAAAAAGTCCCTCCTGCATGAGCCAGCCCCAAGGAGCATCCCAGAAAGCAGAACCTGTTGGGAAACCTGCCCCGGGGACACGAGTTAAAAACACACTGGTCTGTGCTCTGTGGTCATCGCCGCTGGCTGTTGTCACCGCGATCGTAAGGACACCAAGGGAGCGGTGCCGTGTGGGCACTATCGCTCTTCAGATTGATTTTTAATCCCGGTCGGTGACACGGGGACCTTTCAGAGGCTCACGGGGAGGCTGGTGGCTGCAGGCAGGGGGTCAGGGTGGCCGGGACATGGGGACAGTGTGAGGACTGGTGTTGGGGGATATGGTATAGGGGAGAACTTTGTAGTGTAGGGTAGATGGTTGGACTCGATGATCCCAAGGGTCTCTTCCAACCTGGATGATTCTATGATTCTATGACTGCGATGGCGGGGGCAGGCGGCCAGATCCTCCCTGGTGCCAGCTGATAAAACCCCCCGCAAAGCCCGGCAGAGACCTCCAAGACATACTGCAAAAATTGGGAGAGGCAAAGCGTATTAAGACACAAAGTAAAATAGTAGCTTTTTGTTTTGTTTATGAATTTCACGTTCCAGATATTTAACCACAAGGAAACAGAGGCTGTGGCCTTTGATACAGAGTTTGGCTTCAAAGAGATTACATTTTGCCTTCTGTGCTAAATTTGCTACTCTTGGGCGATGATTTAACTCCTCGTATGATGTGATTCATCCTCAGGAAAAACAAGTACTGGGGTGACTGTGCTGTAACATGAAAGAAATAGTTGGGGGGTGAGAAAGGAGCCTGTTTGCTGAGTGCAAGGTCCACTCTTGGGGTGGTGGGATGCTGTTAAGGGCAGCCCTGGGCGTGCAGAGGGAAAAGAAGTGTGGGTTGGACAGAGGTTTTGTCGGTGGGTGGGTGGCGGAGGGAGTTTGTGCTGCTGAGAGCTGCTCCGGCATCTGCGGGGCTCGGCATCCTCGAGCAACTTCGTCAGATGCCTTCATTAGTGACTAATAGGGCAGATATGGTAAAACAGCAAACAGCCTGATGGAGCAGAGAGCAGCCCCTGGAAGTGTGTGTGTCTAATAGAGCTTCTCCTCATCCAAAATTTACAGGAAGTGCCCCAAAACCTCTCCTGAAGTGCCCAGTCCTCACATGGGTGCAGAAGCGGCAGCGTTGACCCTGTGCTGGAGGCAGCGGGCAGCAGGGGATGCTGGTGTCAGGGATGCTCGTGCCAGGGATGCTCGTGTCAGGGATGCTCGTGTCAGGGATGCTCGTGCCAGGGATGCTCGTGTCAGGGATGGTCGTGCCAGGGATGCTCGTGTCAGGGATGGTCGTGCTGGGGATGCTCGTGTCAGGGATGCTTGTGTCAGGGATGCTCATGTCAGGGATGCTCCTGCCAGGGATGCTCGTGCCAGGGATGCTTATGTCAAGGCTGGTTGTGTCAGGGATGCTCATGCCAGGGATGCTGACACCGGTGCTGCAAAGCCAGGGCAGCCGCGCACAAGAAGGAGCTTTTCCTCCGTGAGCCAACAGGCAGGAGCTGGGCAGAAACGGGCTTTGTTCTCACCGAGCGCTTCGGGAGGAGGAGCTGCCATCACTCTCTCTGTAATTAGCTGGGATTACAGTGGGATAAAAGCCTCTGAGAGTCCAGTCAAGTGAGTTTTGCTCACGGGAGCCTGGCAGCAAACATTGGCCGGGAGCCTGCGAACCGTGTCGCTCCCCGGGCCGAGCACCGGCAGCACCGTGGCACCCCCTCCACGGCTGTCCCCTGCCTTTTTTCCAACCACTTTCCCATCACCCGGGTGCTACGGGCTGTAACTGCGCGTCCCCGACCATCAGGGATCGATTCTGCCGTGGCGTTAACCTGCACATCAGAATCCCTGTGGGTGAAGCTGCCGATGCCCGGCTCCTTTTCCACCCTGGTATCTCAGCCTTTGCGGGAACGCGTGTCGCTTCTGGATTAGCTCCCAGTCTTTTCTCGGCCCTGGGGCAGCCGCCTCCGACTTCAAAGGTTGTTTCGGTTTCCCCGTGCGCGGTAGCACACTTGGCTGTTTGTTGGTGTGTTTATACCCGCCGACATCTAAGGGTGGGAGAGGGCTTCTGCCTGGCAGGGTGTAAACAGCCCCGCCGCCTCGCCCGCCTTTCCGACAGACAGATCCTGCAGATTTCGGTCAAGCCAAGACACAGCAGCTCCCGGAGCGGCAGAAACACAAACCTCCTTCCTCCCCAGCGCGGCTCCGGGGGCCTGACCGTGCTGTCCTTATTCCTCTTCGGGGCAGAAACTGTCTTGAGCCCTGAAAAATCCCTGGCGTCCAGGAGCTTGGTCCTTCGCAGGGCACTGCACTGAATGATAACGGGCTTTTTTTTTACTAATTGGAGCTGAAAATAGCTGGTGCTGGTCTTAGGCACAGCCTGGCCATGGCTTAAACCCATGCAGAGCACGAGCATCTGCATGGGTTTAAGCACCCCATCGCGTCCTCTTCGGGCTTCCCAGTTTCCATGCACAGTTTTAGCATCTTTTGGCAGGTTTGCAGAAGAAGCCAAGGTAGTTTTGAGCGATATCCATATGAAAACGAGGGGGGGGTTTTCCCTGGCTGGGAACGAGGAGGAACTTCCTGCATAGTTATTTTCCTATCTCAAAATGAATTTCCAGCTCCAGGTCTGGTACCTGCCCGGTCTCCAGCGTGAAATAACTTTCCAAAGAAACTTAGGACTGAGCTTTTAGCTTGTTTAAAAATGATGGGCATCTTTTTAGGGATGCGCTGGGGGAACCAGAGCCTTTCTGAAGTGTGTACGAGGGCAGAGTAGGTGCTTTCTCTCTGGATACCGGGAAAGTCCCGTGCTTGGGCATCCTCCCGGTGCAGCCTGTGACTGTGCAGCCTTTTGTGCATCACACAGAGAGAGACTCTGACCAGGCTTTAGTTTTTTGGTCAAACTGTGCTCTTTTAAGCAACTTTTTGTGTGCAATAGCGACGTCTCCTCATTTTTCAGCACACACCCCCCCCAGCATTTTGCGTTTTACCAGGATGAACTCCAAGCTGCAGCGTTACCCAGCACCGGGGATGGAGGGGGGGTCAGAGTTGGATCCAACCGTTGCAGGGAGACCCGGCTTCCCCCAAAATAAAGCCCCAAGTCCCTCACTGCCCCTTGAGCCCCGGGGGACACCCTGAGCATCCCACCAGGCAGAGCTGCGGGGGCATCGGTGTTCTGAGCCCCCTTAGCAAAGGGTATCTTTAGGAAACGCCACGTAGCTGTGGATACTTTATAGACTCTTTCTTCCCGATCCCAGGCAGAGCCAGTCTGTCTATCCGCTCCCGTCATGTGGATTTAGACAGCCGTACTCGTCAGCGCTTTCTCCTGGGGCTTCTTTCTCCAGGTGAGTATGAGCTGTGTGAGACAGGGCAGCAGCTCGGCTGGTCTCGCAGCTTGCAGTCTGTGCAGCAGGAGCTTGCAGCAGGTCACGGCCACCCAGGGACGGCCACCCACCTTCCCCAGGGCCACCGTGGCAAGAGAAGGCTCTTTGAGGCAGTGTCTGGTCCAAAGGGCAGTCAGGGCAATGTCCAGCGTCCCAGGAGGATGCACAACCATTGGGTTCTCATCAGCAGAAGTCAAAACAAAGTCAGAAATCACTCCTTCAGCTCAGCACTGGGAAAAGGGGGTGGAATCTGTTCCTCAGGATTTTGCTCCTTGTCACTAACCCTAATCCTGAATATACCCCTGTGGCCACCACCGCTGAGTTTTGCTCTGCAGACCCATCTGTTCCACTTGGTCTCAGCCTTACAAGCAGGACAGGCAGTGGGCAGGTACTTGCCTTCCCCCCATGGACACAGCTACTTGCTGTCCCCCCATCAGCACAGCTACTTGCTGTCCCCCCATGGACACAGCTACTTGCTGTCCCCCCATGGACACAGCTCAGCCCTCTGAGACATAAGTGTGTAACACAGCCCTGGACCATTTATACTACAAGTTTATGGTCACCCAGGACCAAATTTTGCCTTCTGTAAATACACCCAGACCCCAGTGAAGTCCTGGTGAGAGAAATACATCCCCTGTGGATGGAAAAGGCAGAGCCCAGCTCCTCCGGGTGTGCTGGGGGGCAAAGCCCCCCTGGCTCCAACGAGATGATCATTTGAACAAAATGATCTTTAAGGTCCCTTCCAACCCAAACCGTTCCATGCCTGTGCCCGCTGTGTGTGCTCACGCACCGGCTTTCGCTTCTGCTTTGTCTTGTCCTGAAGAGCCTTCAGCGGAGGTTTCCCACAGGAAAACCATGCAAACCCTTACCCCTGCAAGCCCGTAGCTGGGCAGAAACCTGGACCCATGCACTCCTCCATCCCGTAGCCCTGCAGCAGAGGTCAGCCCTCCTTGCTCACCGAGGCATCACTTTGCCCAGCCTCGAAGGCGAGAAAGGAGCTAACGGTTCCCCGGCGAGGCCCATCAGCCTCCCCGAGCCCGGCACGGGAGCTCCCGCTCACAGGATTTTTTGGGGTGGATTTTGCAGGGTTGCTGCAGCTGAGAAAGTACACCTGGTCAGATAAGGATCAGGCTGTGCCGGTGGATTAAATTAAACAGCTTTTCTTTTCGTGCCAGCATATCTAATGAACAGTTCATCTCCCATGGGCAATTCTGCCATCTCAAGCTGCAGTCATAAAGTGGCAAGCTTGGCAAAGCTGACGGCGCTGGCTTTACCCTCTAAAATTCTCAAGAGAGCTAATGAAGCTTGAAAGCTAGCGAGACCTCTGGTGATCTCAGTCCTGTGTTGGTGGAGAACATTGCTCAGGCAAGGTGCACCTCCTAGAGTTGCAGTTTGGTTCATGTTCAGACTTATGCTATTCCTGTTAAAAGAAAGGTGCGGGGTGGTCCTAATCTCTCCCATCCAAAGCCTTGGGTTGAGTTTGTTGTTCCTTCCTGCAGCGCTAATAAGATATTGCAACAAGAGAGAGCCAAGTAGCTGGAACCGCTGGTTGGAAGAGCCCTGGATCTCGGTCAGGCTGGTTTCCCGCTGCGGGAAACCCAGACCTGGCATCTTGGCCGGCCATGCCATCGCAGCAGGGACAACCCAGGGGGTTTGCTTTCCATGTCCTCCGCTTCCCGTCTGCTTCTGCCACGTCAGAGTGCCACCTCGTGAGACACACCGCTCCGCCTGGCTCCCCAGCGTCATCCTCATCATCCTCATCCTCGGCTCATCCGCTCTCTGTTGCAGGTTCACTCACCCGCTGATGCTGGGCTCCGGCATGCACACCACCGGCATCCCGCACCCCGCCATCGTGCCCCACTCCGGCAAGCAAGAGATGGAGCATTATGACCGAAACATGTAAGTTGGAAGTGCTGGAGGGCTCCTCAGCAGCCTTAGCACCTTAATGCCCATTTCATTTATCCCTATTAATGCTTCCCCGGATGGGGAGGATGGGTGAACACTGAGCTCTGCCTGCATCAGGCAAAGGCATGTGTCCGAGGTGCAGATCCTTCTGGAACAGGTTGCTCAGAGAGGCTGGGAATGCCCCATCCCTGGAGGGGTTCAAGGCCAGGTTGGATGGGGCTTTGAGCAACCTGGTCTAGTGGGAGGTGTCCCTGCGCAGGGCAGGGGAGTTGGAACTGTATGACCTTTAAGGTCCCTTCCAACTCAAACCATTCTATGATTCTGTGATCTCAAGCCCCCCACCGGCTTGTGCCATGGGGTGGGTTTGGCATCGAGTCTTCTGCTGAGCTTGGTGCCACCAGGCAGGTGGGCTGGAGGGTGGCTCTGATGCTGACAGCTCCTCTTTCCATCCCACCAAGGAAACCTCAACCAGAACCAAAGAGGGAGAAGGAAGCCAAGAAGCCCACTATCAAGAAGCCCCTGAATGCTTTCATGTTGTATATGAAAGAAATGAGGGCCAAAGTCATTGCCGAATGCACCCTGAAGGAGAGCGCTGCCATCAACCAGATCTTGGGAAGGAGGGTAAGAGCTTGGGGGGCTCAGTGCCATCGTCCCATCCAGCATCCCCATCCCTTGTGCTGCTCTTAAGCACATAACAAGCATCTGCTTTCAAACCCGGGTGCTCTTATCCCTTAAACACGCAGATTCAGGTGTGGTGGGATGGGCTGGGAGGGGACAGCGGGGGCCACCTCTCACCACCATGCTTGTCCTCGCAGTGGCACGCACTGTCCCGGGAGGAGCAGGCCAAGTACTACGAACTGGCTCGCAAGGAACGGCAGCTCCACATGCAGCTCTACCCTGGCTGGTCTGCCCGAGACAACTACGTGAGTGGCTGGCACGGCTCGGACCCCCTCCCCATGGCACGGCCAGAAACACCAGTTTGTCAACTGGTGTTTGCCAAACATCCCGCCTGTCCCCGGTGATGCCGGTCCTGATGGCACCATAGCTATAGAACTTCACATTTCAGGAGTATTTCGAACATCCTCTTGGCTCGTTGCCTGCCTATAGCATGAAGGTTTTATAGCTCCCCAGCTGCCAGACTGTCTGTCTGTTTATTGTCCGAGTAAATACAAGTAGAAAGGAAGAGGAACTTTTAAGTGATGAGGATGATCTTTGGAAATATCATTTTGTGGAAACTCACTGCTTTGTGCATCTCGGGCAGGAGCTGAGACACCTCCCTAGAGCACGGGGCAGAGATGTGGGAGGAGAAACATGGGGTGGGCTGGCTGGTTGGGGTGGGCTGAACAGGCACCCACAACCTGCTCAGCTCCGTTCCCTTTGTGGTAGCACCTCGTTTATCAGCTTTAAATCATGGGGCTGGGTATCACGGGCTCCGTAGCCCTGGGTACGAGATGCTGAGCCCGGGCACATGCTGCAGGTTTGGGGGGATTTGCCGAATTGTGGGCTGCTGCCTCAGCTCTGGGGGTTTAGAACTAGTGCAGGGTTTCTCATGGGAGCATAATAATAATGGGAAATAATTTTTTAAAAGGCAAAATAGGAAAGTATAAGCTGCTTTTTGTAGTGCAAACCTCAGTCTCGCAGGCTGTTCAGGTCTGATATTGGACTTTCCGTGGGGCTGATCCCAAGCAGCAGCCCCGTGTGTTGCAGGGCATGTCATTGGCAGTGGCAGGATGACAGTCCCAGAGTTTCTGTCTGTTCCTTTGGGGCTTTATCCCACCCCAATCTGTGATGATTATCATTATATACCCCTCTAGCATTATTAGAGGACCCTGACCAAATCAAGCACACCGTGCTCAAAGTACTCGTGTGCAACTTGAGCCAACGCAGACAACAGCTCTGCGAGCTCAACCCAGCTCTTCAGTGAGCCCGTTTCCCAGCCAAGGTTGCTGTTAGGGGAAAAAAAAAAACCCTTTCTAGTTTGAAAAAAAGGAAAAAAAAAAAAATCCCCCAAACCCAGCAGTGGGTGCTGAGTGCAGCAGCTGAGCCACACAGCAAATAGCAATGATTCTCAGCAATAAAAATTAACTAGTGCAGAGGGTCCTAAAACATGCTGAGTGTTGGGATCGTGCATTCCCGGAGCCAGAAGAAATTCCCGCCTTGATCTCCCCCGGTTTGGGCTGCAGCAGTCGATGCCAAACCGATCCCCAAGGTGTGAGCAGAGAAAAACCTGTGCTGTGGATTTTATAGAGACCTGACTTGACTGTACATCGTTGGCCAAAGGGACAAAGCTGCTTCACAGCTCACGGTGGTAGGGCCGACACTTGGGAAGCCTCCGGGCCACTCCATGGAACTTTTAAAGGTTGTTCTTAAAAAAAAAATTCATTTACTCTTAGCTATATTCATCACTTCAGCGGCACCGTGTTAAACGAGGTTGTATAAGTGTAACGGTACCACACTCTGGGTCTTTTCTAGTGGCTTTCTCGGCTGTTTTGGTCTTACATGCTTAACGAGCTCATTAGAAACCTGAAGCAAAGCACACGTAAGTCTTCAGGTTTCCATCCATCCGCGCAAGGGCTCTGCCCTTTGATCTAAGGCTCCGTCATTTCCCTCGCAGCCGCTTTCTTTCCCCTGGGAGCCGCACGGCGAGCACCCATCCAGCCCACCCTGACCACCAGAAAGCCCAAACTGCACCCGGGGTGAGAAAACACCCTCAAAGAGACCGAAAAAGCAAAATAAACAGAGGGCAGAGGTGATGTAGAAGAAGGAGAGGTTATGGGAAGCCCCCAGCCCATGTTTCCCTGCAGCAGCACAGGCATCCCTGCCTCTTTGAAGACTAGGAGCTCAGCATCCATATCCAGCTTTGCAGGATCAGTGCTGGATGCTGCCGCCCTCCGGAGCCCCCCTTGGAGATACCGGGGCAGCACCAAGGTGCTGCCCCGGTATCTCCAAGGGGGGCTCCGGAGGGCGGCAGCGTCCGTGGACACACATCTGGAGAGCATCAACCTCTGGAGAGCAAGGCACCATCTTCCTCCAAGACCCCAGCGCATCATCCATGGAAATCTCAATCCTGTAGCATCCTTCATCTTGGCACGGGCTGGTTCCTTGCTCCGGAAGAGTTTTCCTTCCGTAGCTACTCATCTGCAAAGGTTGACATTGGCTCTTCCAGCAGCTTCGGGTCTTGGGGTCATTGGAAGAGATGCTTTTTCTCTCCGGAGCATGAGGAGGGAGGAGGAAGAGGAGGAGGAGGAGGAGGAGGAATGTAGGTCACTTTTGCAGCACGTGATGCGGATACCGGGCAGGAAATACAGTTGCTCCCACACCGAAGAAAAAGCTTACCGCAGCTCGGAGCCTTCCACCTTCACTCAAACCACAACAAGTCATAGAAAAAGTCACGGGTCAAAGGCAGCCCTGCCAGCCGCCTGCTCCAGGCAGGCCCGATTTTCTCCCACCCCGCTGCGCCCTCGTTAATGATCTCGTTAGGAGGTGAGGGGAGTCGGTGTGTATCGTGAGTCAGAGAGGCAGTTTGGGGACAGAACTGGGTTTTCTTGTTAGTGAGGGAAGAAAATGGAAGAATGAGAGATGGGTCCAGAGCTGCAAAAGCATTGACATAGGGAAGATTATAGATAATAGATATTACTTAAAAATAAATTTCTGTGGGTTTCCCTACAATTTTCTTACCCTCTCGAAATCAGGGATGCTCCGCCTGGTAACATATTGTGGAGCGATTTCTGTGTGGGTATAAGGCACTACCTTCCAACACAGACTGGAAATAGGGAAGGTGCTAAAATGGTCCAAGTGCTTTTTAGAAACATAAAGAAGGAGAAGGAATAAGAATATGCCGGGGGGGAAAGGGGGGTATCAGCTGTTGATCAGACTGCTTCTGTTGCATGCAGTAAATCTTGGTTAATTCCATCGATCTAGTTAAACCTATTAATTAAATTATCAATTAATTAATTAAAGGTGTGAGGGGTGGGATTCCCCGGCGAGACCCATCAGGGTGGGCCGAGGAGGACTGGCAGGAGTTGGTGGGGGTGCTGAGCAGCACTGGCACAGGCAATGCGTTTAGTAGAGTTGTTTTGCATCCTCTTAATGTTTTCTCCTGTGACTTCTCAAGCAGGCTGTGGTGTAAATCGGGGTCTCAGCTGCTTTTGTAGCCTGGTCATGGGCTCCTAAAGCAGAGCCAGGGAGCAGCGTGTTGGGAAGAAGATGGAGCAGATGCTGGGGGTGGTGACAGGGACGCGGTCGCTGTCTCCTTGGAGTTTCTGTTGCTTATCAATACTTAAAGGGTGGGTGGCAAGAGGATGGGGGAGTCTTTTTTCAGTGGTGCCCAGGGACAGGACAAGAGGAAATGGGCACAAACTTGAACATAAGAAGTTCCACCTAAACATGAGAAGGAACTTCTTTCCTGTGAGGGTGGCAGAGCCCTGGAAGAGGCTGCCCAGAGAGGTGGTGGAGTCTCCTTCTCTGGAGACATTCAAACCCTCCTGGACACATTCCTGTGCAACCTGCTCTGGCAGGGCGTTGGAGTGGATGGTCTCCAGAGGTCCCTTCCAACCCCTGTCGTTCTGTGGTTCTCACGTGAATCTCGTGCCGGGTGGTTTTGGTGTGCTGGGGGTGTGTGAAAACGCCTGTGGCGCTGGATCTGGGGGGACTGGGAATGAGGGGCTGTTCCTGAGCGAAGGTGGATGCCCAGAACACATTTGTGCTGTGTCAAAGGCAGCTGTTGGGTGTGCACAAACACAACCGCGGGTGGTCACTTTGAGAATTCCTCCTGGTTTTCTTTTCTGGAGCACTGGACTGGGCGGTTGGGCAGAGGAAAGGGATGTCCATGTAGATAAACCCGTGCGGGTCCCCTTGCAGCGATTCCCAGTTCATCTCGCCCTGGAACGTGCAGAGCCGGTGGCACCGTGGCTGCTCCAGCTGAGGACCTGGCCCCTCACCTGGGCTCCCCCCTCACCCCATCCAGCCCCCCCAGACCCTGCGCAGCCCCCGCGGTCTCCTGAGAACAGGGACTAATAGCCTTTCCTTTGGTTCCCTAGGGGAAAAAGAAGAGACGAACACGGGAAAAGCAGCAAGATTCCAACTCAGGTCAGTGCCTGCGGCTCGGTGGTTGTCCATTTCTGCTCAGAGGGGATAATCCGAAGCAGTTGTCGTGTTTTACCATGTTTTCTTTTATTCTCTTAAGCTTAACTAAAGAAATGCTTTTTTTTTTTTTTTTTTTAAGACGTGGTAAATTAACATTTCTGTGACTTTTTTGTAGACATGTTTGAATTATTACATGGATAGTGTGTGAAAACCAAAAATATTAGGCTTTGGCAAGTGCATAACTTCATATAAACTTAGTCTATTCAAAACATCCCCACAGAATGGCCCCACAGATACTATTAATTAAAGAAATTGCCTCTCAAATGCATCACTATTGCATGTGGGACTAAATGCAGTGAAAGGCTGAAGATCAACCATGAGACTATCCCAGATTTGGCGTTCATTTCAAAGTAACTTAGAGGTCAAGTCATACTACAAACCAACCAGTATCAGTCGCTTCCCTGCACCACCCTGATTATTAGAAAAGGCCCTTTTGCCAGATTTCAGCTGGTGACACACACATTCCCATCATCCAAGGCTATTCCTGTGCTGGCTTCTGAAGTATTTCTGCCATAACAGGAATAAGTAATATCTGTATCATTAAATATTCACGATAAGATATGGAGAGGCTGTCCTTGCCCACTATGGCATCATGTACACATGAAGTTAGACAGCCTGTTTTTCCCAGTATGTCCATTCTGTGGTTGCCTGTGGACTTACAAAGAGCTTTCCCCACTCTCCAGCCTGACGGCTCCTTACTGCTCATTGCTCTTATTTACTTTTGGATGAAATTAAGTCAGCCAGATGATGGGCTATTCGCTTTTTAAGTGACACGCTCGCGCTCTCTCCCTCCAGAAAAGCTCCTTGGGGAGGGTGCCAGGTCAGCCTGTTGCTCTCCTGGCCTTGCAGACCCACGCAAAGACCTGTCACACCTCAGCTGGGGACTCCAAGGTGCACATCTGCTTCAGATGTTGGCCAGGACGTGGGCGTCCAACTCTGGTCTTATTGCTGTGGATTACACATCCACGCGACCAGCACCCCACAGCCTGCATTCATTCATAAAACTCAGGTTGTCTCATTAATTTAATGAATCGCTGCTGGATGAGCTCTTTGAATTGTCCATAAAAAAAGCAATTTCATGACTGGGTCCCAGTAATATCTCCAGTTTAGTTAGAACTGTTGATCTCACCCGGTGCCTAGGCTGGTACAAGCGTTTAAGCTTTTATGTAGCGTATATAGATATTTTTATATATCTATATCTACGCTTTACGTAGTGTATATAGATATCTATATATCCACGTGTGTGATAATTTCACCTGTTACGGGCTGAAAACCAGCTGCTGGTCGTACACAACAGGAGACGCCGGTGGTGGCTGAAAGAGGGAGCGTGAATCCGGCACAGAAAGGTGCTGTTCAAATCCATCGATAGCCCTAGAAAGAAAAAAAAACCATGATGTGCACGAAAGCAAACAGGGCTTCATCCTGAGGAGTCCCGGAATTATACAGCAAAACTCCAACGGTTTTAGGAAAGGCCGGGGAGAGTAGCTTTTCTGTGGACGCTGGAAGGGGAACGGTGGGGAGCAGAGCAGGATAACCCGGGCCTGGGTCTCCTCGGTGCTAACTCTGCTTTCAGCCTCTGCTTCTGCCACGTTTCCTCCTCTTCTTTTCCGTGCGCACTCCCAGCTCGCTGGCAGCCCCGTTTGGTCGCTGCCGGACAGGCAGGGAGCAGGTAAGGATGCAGACGGAGGGGGCAGGCAGCGCCTCTGGGGTTTGGCAGCTTTTCCAAAGCTAAGATAATTCAAAAAACTGTGGATTTCCCCATATTTCCCACAGCTGAGGCCGTTTCCCAAGCCTCCTCCTTCCCCAGCTGCCAGCAGTGATCACTGATATTTGCCTAATGATCACTTTTTTCCAGGAGAGGTGGTGCCAGCGCCGTTGCGGAGGAAAAAAAAAAAAAAAAAAAAAAAACCACAACCCAGAAATGGGATTGTAGTTCTGTTAGTCGTGTGTTCAAGTGGCTGAAATGATGTTGCCTCTTTTCTTCCTCCTGCTCCTCCTCCTCTTTGTGCCTCTGCCTTGCCCGCTCTCCGCCGCGCATGCTTCTGTGTTCAGATCCTGCCTCTCCTAAGAAATGCAGAGCTCGCTTTGGCCTCAACCAACAAACGGACTGGTGCGGCCCGTGCAGGTGTGTATCGGCATCTCCTCGCTGCTGGGGTGCTCCCGGGCCCCCCCTGCCTCGCTGCAGCCCTCCCAGCGCCGGCGGGGGGCTGCTCCGGCCAAACGGGGACGGGGTTTTCTCTGGGGCATCCTCCGGAGCTTCGGTCCCAGCTGCAAGGGTCAGGCTGCACCCTGGGTTTCTTCTCACACCCCCACCCCAGGGCAACGCGGGTGTAACGCTGGGGTTAAAAGCTTATTTCCAGGGTGGAGACCTCTGTCAGCCTGACGTGGGGCTTTCTTCCCCCATTAAAGCTTTCCCGTTGTAGAAATAGCACCCCAGGGCCAGCAGTGAGTGGTTAAGGGGGATTTTTATTTTTTTTTTTCCTATTTATACTAATGTGGGGTGGTTTTTTTTTTTCCCTATTTATACTGGGGCTAACCCTGTATTTAAAGATCCAACTCTTCTTGACCCTACAGTTTGGCAGCACCCAGCGTGGGGTGGGAGAGCATCGAGCAGTGGGACAGTTTGGAAGCCCCTTGGGCTTCTAGGGAACGGAGGTGGCCAGGAGATGTTAAAGCTCAGTGCACGAACCAAGCGTTACCTGGCTCGGGGAAGGGGGGGGCTGAAAATGCAACCAAAGCAGAAGAAGCTCCTGGGGGGGGCTTCCGGACCTGGGCACTGGAGTCTGGAGAGGCTCCAGCCTGGGCAGAGGTTTTCATAGCACTTTTTTTATGCCGATGCATCGAGGATTCTAGAAAAAGCTGGAAGTAATTGCTTAATGCGCTTAGCGCAGCTTAAAGGGACTAAAATCATTTGAGTCTACCCAAATCTGAACCCCACGGTGTCCCAAAGGCCACTGACCTTGCTGGCAGCCCGAGCCCAGGCGCCGGTGGCTGAGCCTAAGGTCCCCTGCCTGTCACCGTGTCCTGCGCCTCGGGGTGCCAGGCTGCAGCGAACCCCCCCAGCTCGCAGCGGGATGTCAGCAGGCACCCGCTTTTAAACTCCTAAGAATCTGGAAACTCATTAATACTTTACTTTGAACGTGCAGAGAGAGGGTTTTTGTCACCCCCGTCACTCGGAGGGCGATGCCACCGAGCTGAGCGCCCCGTACCGCAGCGCAGGGCACGACTCCGGCTCTTCGTTCTTCCTTCTGCCTTTGTTTGAACGCTCTTAATTCAGCTTCTCTGCGCTGCTTCCCAATTAACCTCGGCTGCTGGAGTGCTCGGAGACCTTTAGCATGCTGTTACGTGTTAACCTCTGTCTCTCCAACCCCGGTCCGTCACGGCTCTTCTGCAGTTCCCCGTACTAACGTGCCGCTGCCGGCCCAAGGGCTCCTGTTTTTCGCGCTCTGGTCACCGGCGGAGAGCATCACCGGAGGATTTCCACTCCACCGGAGAGGTTAACTGGTTGAAACTGGGTCTTGCTGCTCTAGAGCTTTACCCTCTCCCCCCTGGCCCTGGGCCGACGGCTCCAGGGTGCCGTAGTTCCTAAAGGGAGAGGAATAAACCCCTCCAGGGCTCCTTAAGGGAGAGGGATAAGCCTGTGGAAGAGCCACATCAGCCCATAGCCCACTAATTGGTTCATTAGCAGCAAGCTGGAGTATCAGATCTGCGGGTTTTTTTCCCCCTGTTATTTCAGGTGGAATCAGTGAATCGATGGCTCGGTTTGTATCGGGTCATTGGGACTCCCCATCCCGCAGCTCTTCCCGAGGTGTCCATGGGAAACCCGGCTCCTCCGCTGTGGGGAAACCCCAACCCCTCTAAAATACTCCCCCCTCTCCGAGTTAAATATTCCGTTAAAGCAGGGCCGTCGTGTTCCGTAGCGCGTTAATTAGATCGCCAGGGCTAACGATGAGACCGGCAGCAGTTAATAGCGCCGCTCTCCTTCCCATCGGGCGCAGGGTCACCTTCAACACCGGCTCGGTTCACGGCGCCTTCTACCACGGGGCTGGTTCTTCGTTAGTGAGCTCAGAGCAAGGTGTGCGCCCACGCCAGCCGGGGCTCCGCTTGCTCCGTTTCGCCCCAAATGAGGCAGCCGAGGCAGGGAGCCGGGAGGAAGGCGTTCCTTTCAGCCGTGAAGTCATTAATACCCTCTCCGGCAGAGGAGTTGGTCCCTCGCTGCTATGAAGGTGACACCTGGAGAGCTCTTCTGTTTAAAAACTGCACTGAGCTGCTCGAGGAGCCGTAGGAGGTGACGGGGAGGGACCTGGCGCACGGAGGGAAGGCAAAGTGGCTCCACACAGAGCACGGAGAGACGCGGGACAGCGCGAGGGACTGGGTCTGAGCGGCCAGGAGGAGTTAAAGTCATCCGGGTGTAGGAGGTGGCACCTGGAACTCAGGGTAGATATTCCTGGGTTTGATACTGAAGAGCAGAACTGTCACGGGATGGGGAGAAATTGTGCCCAAATCCAGTCCCAACAAGGATGGTGGAGGACTTGTTTGTAGGACTTTTAGAGACACACACCCCCCCCCCCCCAAATCATGACATAAGGACAAGTGGGGAACCTGAGTATCTTGGCAAGGGGGGGTTGGAACTGGATGATCTTTAAGGTCCCTTCCAACCCGAACCATTCTGTGATGCTAAGGGAGGCTGGTCCCCGCTCCCCGGGCGCTGCTGTCTTCGGGACCTTCCCAGTCCCAGCGGGCTTCTAACTGGGAAAGTGGGGCTAGGAGCAGAGAGTCACCACCGGGGGGTTACTTTTCTGTAAAAGGAGAAAAAAAAAAAAAAAAACAACAAACCCCCAAAACCCCTTTTTGTGAGTCAGTCTTCCCCAGGTGATGGGCTCTATTTGTCAGGCTCCACAGCGAGGGGGTGTGGAACCCAGTCCTCCCCAGTTCCAGGTCCTCCTTCGGCCTGACCACCCTCCCCAGTGTCTGTCTGGGGGGGTTCCTGGGCTGCGGGCACACGTTGCCAGGGCGTGTTGAGCTTCTCATCAAATGACCTCTTTATTTTGATTTCTATTACTGTTTTGATTTCTATTATTTTGATTTTTTTATTGTTACTTTATTATGGGTTTGATTTTTTTTATTCTTCTTGGATTTATTTTTAATTTATTTATTCTTTTGATATATTTCTTTATTTTATTATTGCATTATTATATTTTATTATTTTTATTTTTATCGTTATTTCCATTTTTATTACTATTTGGGGGGGGGGGGTGGTGTAATTCTTTTTATTTATTCACCTCCTCAGCCGGTGGCCGACCCCCTTGCCATTTGAATTCAACCCACACCGCGCAGTTGCAGCGGGGCGGGCGCGGAGCGGGCACCGCCAGCGCGGGTTTTGCGCGGCCGCGCAGAGCCCCCCCCCCCCATTTCCCCGCGGGGCCGCCGTTATGGCGCCGCCTGGCGGTGGCCGCGGAGCAGCGCAGCGGCCCCGGGCGGGGAGGAGGCAGCGTCCGGGCGGGGGTCGCGGTGACCGGGGGGAGCCCCGCTGGGGGGGTCGCGGTGACTTGGGGGACCCATTTGGGATTCGCAGTGACCTGGGAGGAATCCGGCCGGGGGGGTCATGGTGACTTGGGGGACCCATTTGGGGTTCACGGTGACCTGGGAGACCCAGCAAGGGACCAGGGGGAGCCCAGCCAGGGTTCACGGTGACCGGGGGGACCCCAGCTGGGGGTCGTGGTGACTTGGGGGACCCATTTGGGGTTCACGGTGACCTGGGAGACCCGGCCAGGGAACGGGGGGGCAGTGACCGGGGGGGGGTGAGCCTGGCCAGGGATCATGGTGACCAGGGGGACCCCAGCTGGGGGTCGTGGTGACTTGGGGGACCCATTTGGGGTTCACAGTGACCTGGGAGACCCGGCCAGGAACGAGGGGGAGCCTGGCCAGGGTTCATGGTGATCTGGGGATGCCCAGCCAGGGGTCACGGTGACTTAGGGGACCCATTTGGGGTTCACGGTGACCTGGGAGACCCAGCGAGGGACCGGGGGAGCCCAGCCAGGGGTCGTGGTGACCGGGGGGGACCTGGCTGGGGCTCATGGTGACGTGGGGGACCCATTTGGGGTTCGCAGTGACCTGGGAGACCTGGACAGGGGTTGCAGTCACCGGGGAGCAGCCCGGCCAGGGGTCATGGTGACTTGGGGGACCCATTTGGGGTTCATGGTGACCTGGAGACACAGCGAGGGACCAGGGGGAGCCTGGCTGGGGCTCATGATGACTTGGGGGACCCAGTTGGGGTTCACGGTGACCCAGACAGGGGTTGTAGTCACCGGGGAGCAGCCCGGCCGGGGGTCGTGGTGACATGGGAGACCCATTCGGGGTTCATGGTGACCTGGGAGACCTGGATGGAACCTGGATGGGAACCAGGGGGAGCCTGGCCGGGGTCGCGGTGATCCGGGGATGCCCGGCCAGGGATCACGGTGACTGGGGGGAGCCCAGCCGGGATTTGCAGCGACAGGGGATGCGTGGGGTGGGGGGTCCCCATCTTTGCACACCGGTGTGTGACCGTGCGCTCACCCTTTATTCACAGATAACTCTCTTCACTGTTCCTAGGAGGAAAAAGAAGTGCATTCGGTACTTACAAGGAGAAGGACGCTGTGCCAGCCCAGTTTCTTCCGATGGAAGTGCTATAGACTCCCCTCCCTCCCCTCCGGACGCGCTCCAACGCATCTCCTCTGCTTTTCCTTCAGACAAGCTCGCAGCCCCCGCCGACCCCGCGCCCAGGGAACAGCCCGACCCCTTCCCCGTCTCCGCTCACCTCCAAACCGCCGCCACCTCCTCTTCCTCTTCCTCTTCCTCCTCCTCCAGACCCATCACCAGGTGCTCCTCTGCTCCCGCAGAGTCCCCAACCTTCAGCGTGGCCTCCTCGGGGACATAGTCCCAAGCACCCGGCCGGGACACGGGGCACCGGGGATGCTCTCCCAACCCGGTTTCGCCGGAAAGGACCATCCGAATTTCCCCCCCTCGCTGTAGAACGTGCAAGTTTAGGCAACAAGGATGACTTTAAGGATGCTGGAAAACTCATCTGTTTATTTTTGGGTTTTTTTGTTGTTTTTTTTTTCCCTCTTTTCGGGGGGTGGGGGGTTAAGGATAAGCGATTTCAAAAAAAAAAAAAAAAGAAAGAAAAAAAAAGGAAAAAAAGAAAAAGGTAAAAAATAAGTACTTGCCAAAATTTAAAGTGCTGATGAGTAAACAAGCCTTTTGTCCCTGCCCTGTGCTGCTTTTTTTTGTTTGTTTGGGGTTTTTCCTGTTGTTTTGGTGTTTTTTTTTAACGGGGTGACCTTCGCGCATGGCAGAGCAGAGCCGAGCTCCCCAGCTTTGCTGCAGTAGGTGTAGGTGCTGTCACCCCCACCCCGCTGTCCCCTGTCCCCCTCCCCCAGCTGCACTCACACATCTCCCGGAGCCGTTAGACCACGGAGCTGGAAAAGCTGGAATAAGAGCATTTTTTTATTTTTTTTTTTAAAGAACAAACAAAATTCAATGTAGCGATGGTCTCTCATCTGAGCGAACGACAGAGAAATGAAATATTTAAACCAACGAGGTGAATTTTTTTTTTCCAACTTCTTGTTTGAGAACAGGAAGGGAATTGTTTACAGGTACCGGTCTCGGTGCGGACACGTCCCATCCCGTCCCGTGCAGGGGGGCAGAGGAGAAGGGACCACTAATGGCCCCCGGAGAGGAGCCCGGACCGGCCACCGAAGGTCCCCTTGCTCGGTTTGGGGTCACCCCTGCCATCAGGATTTGTCCCCAGGGGGGCAGGGGACGGCGCTGGCCCGGCAGCAGAACTCACACTACCCTCTGGCCTCCCTCTGTACCCACCCTCAGCAACATCAGAACCCTTTGGGGTTTTTTTTTTCATAATTTGGTGTAAAACCTTTAAAACCCCCTTATTCTGGCTTTTTCTAAAAGATCCCTCCACTCCCAAGGTGATGCCAAACCTCGACGTGTTCTCTCCAGCTTGAAAACATTGACCTGGTATTTTATGTATATTTTCAGCTTGATAAACACCAAAAAAAAAAAAAAAAAAAAACCAAAAAAAAAAACCACCACCGTGGGCAGATTCTGATCTCCCTGAACTGATGTAAATCCCAAATTAATCCCAAATTCTTGATTTACTTCAGTTTTACAGACTCCTCAGAGACCACAGTTTAGTCCAGGGTGGATTTTTTTCCTCCTCGAAAGAAATTTATCCTGTACCGCTGAAGAGAGAAAATAACACACCACGCAGAGGGAGATGGGGGGGGGGTATCTATATTTTTTTCTACTTTACAGAATAGGTTTTAGAGTATGGAATACAAATCCTGTAGTAATGTTATTGTAGAACTGCAAGAAATTTAAGATGACCTTTATAATGTACAAAATATTTTTATATTATTTTCTTTTTCTTAACAAAGGAACTTCTTCACAAACCCTAATTTTTTTACATTGGGTGAAACAGAACTTTTTAAACGAGTTTATGCCTCAAAGATTGAAAATTTAAAAAAAAAAACAAAAAAAAACCCCACAAAACCAAACCTGATTAGTCTGTAGAGCAGCTTTGGGTTTATTTCCCTTTATTTAGGTACTTTTGCTTATAGTAGCGTAGCTTTTTTAATCACCGTTTTAGTTTAGAGCTAAACCTATCGCTTTATTCCTCTCCCGGGTAAATGCAAGTTCAGAAGCACTGAATGAAAACTACGTGCACGAGCCTGAAAAAGTTTGAAAAAATGTCATTTTCCAAGTGTGACAGAGTCATTTTAACCCTTTGGAGAAGGAGCATTACCCGGACCGACTGCCAGCAGGACACTCGGTCGTGTACTTACCCCACTCCGAGGGTTAATTATATAGCACTAGATTAATAGGCAATCGGCTCGGGTTTTAATTATTTTAGCAAACTTAAAACCAACAGCACGTTCCGGCGCTGCACAGAGGAACTCAGCAGCCTTTTCCCAGCTCTGACATAGTCTCTTTTTATCTGTGATTTAGAAAATCACAATATTTTAGAAAATAAAACAAACAAAAAAAATTGCTTAAATAAAAAAATAGCCGTGTCTCAGCCCAGCATTTGTCACTCTGAGACCCTCTGATGTAGAGGTGGCAGCGAGCCTGGGCGCCACAGGTGACAAACGGGTCACGGTGGCCTTCTGTCACTCAACGCTGGCATCGTTTCATACCTGATGGGTATCTCGTGGTTGGATAAAACGTGTAACTGCAGCAAAGCAAAGGCAGGTATAACAGAAAAGGCAGGTACAACAGAAAAGGCAGGTGCGTCTAACGAAGAGCAGAGGAAGTTCAGGGGAGGGCCCTGGGCAGTGTCAAAGGGGGTGTCCCCACCAGAGCAGCCCAAACTCACGTCGGGACTCACCGGGACTCTCACCCCCTCATTTCAGGGCTCCCCTGGTCCCTCCCGCAGCACCAGGGATTCCTGCCTTGGTCCAGGTCACACCGACCAGCAAAAAGGACCATCCCTATCCCAGTTATTCCATCAGATTCCTGCAAAATCTCCCCCCTCGCCCCTTCTCCGGAGCCTTTCCTCGTGCACTCAGGGCACAGCAGCATCTCCATTAACCCACCGGTTTAGAGCCAGACCTTCCCCCCCGGTGCTTCCAGCTTCCGCAGTATAAACTCAGAATAGCCGCTCAGTAAAACCGCAACACCTTCAGTTTATACTGCTGGGACTGAGAAAATTTAACCTTTCTTCTTTTTTTTTTTTTTTCCTTTCCTCTCCCCAAAACACGAGATAAGAGACCTTTAAGCTGCCTGTTTCCAAGACAAAACACTGAGCAATGACCAACTTTCCTTACGTGCCCGATAACTAAATGCCAAAACAAAGTTATTTTTATTAATACCAAAAAAAGTGTCTTTAGAAATGCTATATGAAGTGTTACCATTTTACGTTAATACTCTGGGTTGTTTCTTTTTTTAATAGAAGGAAAACTTCACCCTTAAGCTTTTATCGCCACAAGATTCTTTTTTTTTTTTTTAAAGTTTTTACAGCAATTTCAACTCTTCTTGAAATAAGTCTTTGAATTCCTGAAATCAGTTTGAATGTAGAAGTCATGGAAGTACCACTTCGTTAAAGCAATTAAAACCACTGTATGTATGTAGCAGGGATAAATGTTTCACAGCTGTACTTTCATTTGTCCAATGACTATCCATCATTTGTTGTAATTTTTTTACTTCACTGAGTTTGTATTTTTTTTTTTTTTTTTTTTGGCTTTTATGTTCAAAGTATGTTTATAGCTTTATAAATAAAGAAATTGCCAGACTGGCTATTCAAAATAGGCCACTGGAAGTTATAATCCTATCACACCGTCAAATAACTATTTCTTAGAATTCAAGAGGTTCCTGCCTTTTTTCCCCCCCCCGAGCCATTCATACGCATAAAGAGTTTTTACGATAATTTCTAATAGTTTTCAGTGGGTAAGGCTGAAATAGTAAACCAAGACTAAGAAAAAAAATACCTTCTACCATCACTACTGACCCCTTGCCTTTCCTCTCCCTGCCCCACACGTAACCACTGTAGCCAAGAAGAGCCAGCCCTGAGCATGCCATGACCTTTTTTAAATTAAAAAAAAAAAAGAAAAAAAAATAGGTTAAGGCAGCCTCATACAAGTTAAACAGCAACAGAAAGTTTAACGGCGGGAAATTGGACACTCTCCCCCTTTCAAGAATTTCCTGACTACTAAGAGTACTAAAAATATATTAAAATATAAAAAGCTATATAAATAGCTTTTAAATATATATAAAATTCTATCTGTATAATATAAAAAGCACCCAGACTAGCTCTTTCTTCCACATGCTACAATCTAGACCTCCACACCTGCACCAGTATCAACAGCCAACTGGTACCACCCCAGAGCTTCAGCAGAAGCTCCACCATTAGAGCATCTGACCACCCACAGTTATGCTTTAGGCAAAATGTTCTAATGATTTCTAATAATTAGCAAGGCTCACCACAGGGTCACAGGTGTGTTTTAGGCAGCTGTGACAAAGCAGAAACAAGGTAATGAGGAAGACAAACTCCATGTCTTTGTCTCTTCCTCAGCCACACCTGAGGCAGCGGCTCTAAAACACAGGTCCCAGTCCCATGACAAGCACCTAAAGGAATTTATATATTTATTTTATATTAAACACAATTACAGCACAGCCTTCTCCATTAGCAACACAGCTCTCCAAGGATGAAACTAGTATATCCTGGAACGCCAACTTCACATACAGATGGATTTATTTCTTGGAAGAATGCAGGATAAACTGAATATTAAACTACAGATACAGCCACAGGAAGAACTGTCATCACTAGATTTTCCCTAGTAGCGCTTTTAAACTGCGGTGTGTTGTTTGCAATACAGGATGCTGGAAAGGCTTCCTCATGTCCCAGTCTACTACTAGAGTATTTTATACCCACTGACAATATAATACCTATGTCATGCCCATATAACATACACACCAGCATAAAAACAGGCCCCGCAACCTCGTGGATAAACAGATGTGAGCAGCAGCTGCCTCCAGAGCATGGGGTTGAACAGTGCCTCAGAGCAAATTGGGAATGCTTTCATTAATGGTTACATCAAAAATTACCTAAAAGCTAGTAAGCCATCAAAAAAATACATCCATCTGGATTGCTTACTTCTTAATTTCCAACTTAATTTGAGGCCTTACCCACTGTGTCCGACTAGTGGCTTGCATCAGTCACTTCACAAAATCTTTACATCTGTTTTATTTCAATTAACTGCTGCCTCGGTGCTATTATTTGTACACTCGGTGATAAGTGACAGTGAGATTGTCTAGTTTGAAATAACTAGAACCAGTTGCAAACCAAAGTTTAAAAGCCCTTTATTAATTCAGAAGTGAAACACTGATATTTAAAGTGAGATAAGTATGTTTATTAAGGTTCGTTCTACTCTAAGGTTTATACAGAGAATGGAATGCAATACAAGCTAAGAGCACACCCCAAAGATCTACCACACAACCACCCCCTACTCCCTATAAGGGAACTGTAAAAAAAAAAAAAAAAATAAAAATCAGAAAACCAGTTACTGTTCAACTAGTTGCAAGTGGCTTTGTCCAAAGAAGTTAAGCTTGATATTGCATTAGCTTTGTATGCAATAATTAAGTCTCTACAAGCTGAAGTATCACGTACAGAGGCGTAAGATTTCCCATGGACACACGAAACCATGTTTTAAAGAGCTACAGCACAAGGGTTGTTTAAAATCGCCTAAAAACAAGCCACTAATGGCATGCACAGGTCAATAATATTAACTTTGGTAATGTCAGTCATTTTTTGGTCAAACCTGGATTCCACTTTTAAAAGTAACATATAAAAACACACCCATCCTGTGCATAAAGCAACACACTTTTGCTACCAACTAGAGGCAGGTCTTCAAGACATGGTTGAACTATTCAAATTTAACTGGCAGGAGCTTGCTTAGTTCTAGATCACATCTTCCACCAGTCTAGAAAGCAAGACTATCAAGACAAGAAAGTGGTCAAATATTTTTTCCTTTTTTTTTTTTTTTTAATGCAGGACAAAAGCCATCTTGGAAGTTATATACCTTTAAGTAACACTAAATTTTCCCCACAATGTATTTGGAAGAAATCCAGTAACTTTTTTCGCACTTTACCTAGTTCCCCAAGACACATTCTAGTTTGTCTTTCTTTCTGAAGCTACCAAATACCCTGTAAACTCAAAGTGTCTTGTTCTTCTTGAGGAAGAAGTCACAGGTGGTTTTATTTACAATGGAGTCAATCCTTAGCATTGTAACTGGACTCAAATGGTTTAAAAGTGTAATGAAAATGATAACCTTAAGTGTTACTTTCCATACAGAATCCACACTTAGTTCAGTTTTATTCGTTGCAGAGTAAAGTAAAAAGACATCCAATTACACTAGTAAAAACTCAGAAGATTTAAATTTGTACTCAAAAAAAAAAAACCCCCACTACACATGCAAAGGGAACAATATCCTGCTAACACAACTTCATTTGCTGCTGCATTTGTCTAATATTAACAATTATGAACAGAGCAGTGCAACTAGTATTTGGAACAATCCTTACAGTGTTCGAGTGTCAGGCACAAAACTTCACTTCTCTTCACACCACTGGTTCTCTTTACGTACCTAAAAAGAACATTTTAACTATTAATACGGCGCAGTGAACTTCCAAAAGTCAGCTGTAAATTCCCATAAGCGTTCAGGATTGCTTATTGCAGGAAGGCATAAATTTGGAAACGGCTTTCATTTTTCATGCAGGGTTTGTAATTAGAAAGTCATCCTCCAAACTGACCTCTGTATCAATACAAACCAAGAAATGTATTTCTCATGCCTAGATTTGATCTAAATTGGGCTAGCTTAGGACTTAGGGTCTTTTTAGTCTGGAGAAGACTGAGGGGGGGATCTGATCAACACCTATAAATACTTAAAGGGTGGGTGTCAAAAGGATGGGGGAGTCTTTTTTCAGTGGTGCCCAGGGACAGGACAAGAGGTAACAGGCACAAACTTGAACATAAGAAGTGCCACCTAAACACGAGGAGGAACTTCTTTGCTTTGAGGGTGGCAGAGCCCTGGAACAGGCTGCCCAGAGAGGTGGTGGAGTCTCCTTCTCTGGAGACATTCAGACCCCACCTGGACACATTCCTGTGCAACCTGCTCTGGGTGGACCTGCTTTGGCAGGGGGGTTGGACCAGATGATCTCCAGAGGTGCCTTCCAACCCCATATCATTCTGTGATTCTGTAAATTGCTTGGTTCCTGACATAGCACTGAAGACAAACCTGAGTGAACAATTCAGTCCCTTTGTATTTTAACGAGGCATCTTGTTCTGATCCTTCCCTACTCTCCCATTTTGCAGTTGGTTTGCTGTTCTCAAGTTCTAAGATCGGTGAGCTTATTACTTAAAGATGAGAATCCAAGCATCTCACCTTTCTAGCCACATGCAGAAATGCATCTTCAACACTTTTACTACAGCCCCAAAACAGCAAACTAAGGCTGCCACAAACAATCCTACATGGGTTTTTTTTACCAAATGCACATTTTAGCTAAGAAATATGCTTTGTTTTGACCTTTGGGGGTAATGGGCTGCAAGCACTGCAGGTACTGAAAGGTCTTCCACCAATTGCAACTCAATTATGAGGAGCTGATGCATTCGTTTACATTTACCCTTAACAAATCTGTTGCATCGCACATTAAATTACAAAGTGCCACACACTAATTCAGCACAAAAAGCCAACTAAATGAAAATTAAACCCAGGTCAAGTACCTGTGCTTCTTCCTCCTCAGTGAAGTCATTCTTAATATTGAATGTCTTGCGAATTTCTTCTGGAGTTTTTCCCTTGATCATGTTTGCAACTGTCTTGCATGTGACATCCAGCAAACCTTTGATGTCCAAGTAATTTGCAGCCTGTAGAAAAGTTTCCAAATGTAAAGCCTCAATATCAATATCCTGCCTCTGTAGATGTACTACCAAAGTTGTGCTTACACTAAAATTATAGAATATTGTAACTGCAAACAAATCATCTATGTTTTGAGAATCTTCTAGCTAGAACCTTGAAGCAACAGTCCCTAAAACTTGCTCATCAGACAGAGGGAAAGTCATTTGTACCATAAAACACACGCCCCAGCTCCTCCTTCTACAAAGGGCTTTCAGAAATCTGCAAACATTCGAGATCTTCAGCACTGAAGTGCTGTTAACTTGCAAAGCAAAACTAGTGTTCTCTCACAGTATCACTTAAGGTATAAATTTTAAGGGTCAAAGCTAGATTTTAATTTGAGTCTGGATCTCCAGAACCCCCTTTTCTAGCAATAAGCCCTCAAGTAAGACTCAAGAGCCACAAAGAATAAAGACAGCTGGAGTGCCCCACACTTGGAGAAGTATATTAATTGATTGATAAATGAGCAAGTACAGATTAATGCCTAGCTTTAGGTTAACAGGCATTCTAACATCAACAATTTCAGCTAGTAGCTGCCAGAACTACTTGCCCTCCTCCCACATCTCCCACCATGAAGACATTTTTCAATAAGCATAAAGATTTTATTTTTATTTATCAAATGCACTAACAGAGGGCACCTCAGACATCGCCTTTACTCCAACTTGAACTTACCAGGATGAGTTCAAAAAGCGTTCCTTGGTCTACCTTCAGAAACTCCTGATCCCACACAGGGATGTCATCTGTTCTTTTTTCTTTGTTCTCATCATCCTCAGGAGGAGGTGGATCATCCTTGTGATGGGTGCACCACTGAATCACCTAATTAGGGAGGTGATATTGAAGTTTTAGCCAAACGATTCTCCCATTAGGCCCCAACTAGGTTAATATTAGAATCCTGTATGATCATGCTCCACTACCCAATATGCTCATCTCCTAACAATTGATCCCCAATCATGAAGTACAACAGTCTTCAAGAATCTCATCTGAGAGAGGAGCTAGTTAATTACTTAAAATCTTAAAAGCCAGCTGCTGGTGTTACAGTTACTCAACCCTGTGCTAACACACCTAAGACCATGCAAAAGGAAATCTAAACCTCATTTTGTGCCATTTAATCTGTTTGCAGAAATAAAATTCTTATTAAGCAGAATGCTACATGGGGGAAGAGCATAGAGTGGTAATAGCTACCAGCAGGACACATCCACCACAGCACAAAGTTCATCTGGCAAAAGTTTGCCTGGTCCTAAATTTGCATTTATTTATTTTAAAACACCACCATCTCATCATGCAGACAATTAAAGGAGCAGGGATCTACCGCAAGTAAAATCCTGTTCTGTTTTGCCAACCCAAGAGACTTCACAAGTTTGAAGTTATTTATGTGTATCGTTCTTTAGGAAATAGGTCCTAACCCTGTATTTACCCCAAAACAGTCCAGTGCTTATTTTGGCACAACACTTTCTACTTCAGAGCAAAAAGCATCTTAGAAGACAGCAACATACTTTTTTTTTTTTGCGGGGGCGGGGGGGTGTGTGTTCTCATTTGACCCAACAATAATCATGGTTTATTACTGAATTTAATAACTCCAAGTGTGCAGAGTGTCTCTTCAGCACTGTAGCTGCCATGAAGGCACAGCTACTGCCAGTCTCACCACCGCCTGTCCCTCATTTGGATCTCATGAACTGCCACCTCAGTTCACAGAATCCAATTAAAATCAGTGCTTTAATACCATGAAATACCAGTGTGCACAGATGTCCAGCACCCCTTCAATACCTTAGGAAGCTCATCTGGCCTCCAGCTGCTGTTCCAGAAGGTCACCCCTGCAGGTCTTCTGCCTTACCCCAGTTCTCAGATACCCCAGATGCCTACACCTCAAACTGCACACGAGAATTATCTTGAATACAACAGTTTATAATATCCAACTCTAACACGAATTTCCTATTTCGTTACTGCCACACAACATTACCACCCTCAGCATCTTACCTTTTTTAAGATGGCTGCATTAACATTTGGAAGAGGGACTGGGTCATCGTCACCTTCATCATCCATTCCCAAATCTAAAAATGGAAAGATGACTCGGCAATTGGCAGGCAAAAAACATTTACTCTTCTCTGAACTGGGCTGCTTTACCAGTTCTCCACTATTTTAACAACCGCTGATTGGACTAGTAGCAAAGGATCTCTAACTGGTAGAGTCGGAAGCTTTTAGAATGTTTCAGTGAGGCTTTGTGGAGCCACGGCTGCATTATTCATCCTAGGTTATGTCAAGTTTAGGCTAAGTAGCTAATAAGGCTGCCTCATCAAACGAGAGCATCAACAAACCATCGGTTAAGCAGTCAGTTACCCTGAGCAGGACTTGCTAGTTCAGCATTCTGGGAAAAAGATACGCTGAAGAATAAGACATATTTATATAATTTTACTGTTTTCAACAGTTCAATCCACAAGTTAAACCAAAGTGTTCCAACTGAGATCTCCCATTCATTTTATTATTAAATAATAACTCGGATCTACTGTGGTAAGGAGAGACAATGCATTTTCCCCTCCATGAGCAGTAAATACTGTAGCCACAGAGATGCCAGTTATCTGGCCTCTGAAGCACTGGTGCCAATTCTTACCAGCTGAAGAAGTTTACACACTAAGCACAAATCCCTCAGTCAAAAAAAGGCATTTATAAAGCATACTTCTGAGACTCCTTGTTTTAAAAGCCTGTCAGCATGCTCAAGACAGGTTTGGATGAAGTTTGTCACTTTGTCCCCTTGATATGATTAAGGAATCCAAAAAAATTGAGAGAATGTAATTAAAATTTGGACTTGATACACAGAACAAATACCACTTCGTCCATCTTTGATTAGAGAATACACAATTTTTTTAGTACACAAATGCTAACAGTTGGATGACACCCCAGCTGTCAAATATTAACATCTTGTAATTAGTTATGTAATTAACTACACAGACCTTCACTCATTATATGCACAGATGAGCCAATTCTACACCACCAAGAAACTTCATATTTAAGAACAGATGACTGTCACACCATCATCACTGATCAAATATGTGCAAAATTAAAACAGCATATACTTCTGTGTTTCAGCAGTCAACTACTGTTATTATTTGGGAGATATTAATTAGTACTACTTGTTTAGAATAACTGACTTCATAGATCCAGGAACTAAAATACTGACATTAAAGGGTACTGGACACTTCAAATGTGTACTTTGAACACGGTGGCAGATATTAGTGTAAGAAGTGACCACCCCAAAACTGTTGGTATGGGGAAATAATTCAAGCAGTATCCCAAACTTAGTCAACTCTGTTCAACTTGTGCCCACCATCTCCAAAACAGCAATTTCGCCTGTTATCAGACAATTGATACTTTATCGGTGGTCCCACAATGCTTGACACAACCCCACCTTTCAGCTCCAACCCAAAACATAGTTTATTAACTGATGCTTAACAAGCTGGGCTGCAAATGCGTTTCATCTGTCTCAGGAGACTGGTTCTCACCCAGATTAGCGAGAGACTAGTTTATGGTGCTTATCTTACAACACTCACCACGTGTAACTTCCCTTTCACCAACACCTGAGTGTCACCAAACACCAGCAGTGACACAGCTTCTGTGAGAGAAAACTGAGAAGAACCAGGCTCCCCAATGTATTCCCACCAAGCGCTGTTTCCTGCTCATGTTACTGGTCATGTTCAATAGCATCTTATTAACAGAATGAAAGCATTCAACGTGTAGATTATTTCAACCTTAATTTTGTTGTTCTTATGTATATAAGGTGTCACAACCAGACAAAGATTTAGACACAAGAACAGCATTTTAACTACATCTACAGAAAGACTTTTTTTCCCCCCCAAGTTAATTCATGAATACACCCAAAAACTGGAAAAAACACAGCAGTAAACAATGAGGATTTGCACTGGAGGGATTAGACACAGTTCCCTCTGTATCCCAGCCATCTGGCACATTTCCCCTCCCCCGCCACGAGTTCTTTTGTTTCAAATTTATGTCAGCAGGAGATCAGAACCAAGTATTTATCCCAAATAATTTAACTGCATCCATAAGCTCACAATATAGGTTTCACTTCAGCTCTTTCTTCATTGCATCAGTTTATGATCTCCCAGGCCGTTTAAAAGATGTTTACATTGTAAGACTGGTTTGTATGATTAAATAAACTTAAGGTTTTAATATTATTAGATGTTCTGTTTGCTTAACTTTTACAAAACTGAAGCGGGCTGCAGGCAAGGCAGTGGGGCGCTGATATTTTACTAGCCTCCCTGGAAGTGCTTGTAACACGAAGACTGAACTTTAAGCTTTTTGCAAGAACACATCCACCCCAAAACAGTTTCAGCTACACCAGCAATTGTTCCAGCTGTTCTGACACATGACAGCGAGTTGCTTCACAGGCCGGGGGAAACCTGTTTCAGCACAGCACCAGTTTGGCTCCTTCGCTTACAGTTGCTGCTCAAGAGGCTTCCGTGAACACACTGCTATCTCTGCACGAGCTAGTCATCCACGAGGCTTCGCGCTCTTACCTTCCAGCATAGTCTTTATAGTTACAGACTGTTTTGCAATTTCAACATCAACTTCAAAGATCTCTCCATCCGAACTCTGCAGTTTAATTGAAGGCATCTACAAGAGAAGGACAGTTATTTCCACACAATATTCAGTAAATGTTACAAGTTTAGCTGACTCGGAGACGTACACTACCCTTTACTATTTATATCGCTTCTTACCAACAGCAGGTAACCCAGTGCCACTCAAAGCACGCTCAGATTATTCGCTGCTCCAATCAGACCTAAATTCATTAATCCTCATGCTTAAGAAACAAGGACTGATGGAAGATTTGATAGAAGCCTAACACCAATTTAAGGGAAGATAACTTTTTTCCTTAAATCTGAAAGCACAGATTACATAGTACTTCTTAGTCAGTGTACACGCTTACTTGTTTTTTGGGGTTGTTTTTTTGTTTTGGTTTTTTTTTTTTGGTTTTTTTTCCCCACAGTGCAACACCAGAGCTATCTTTCAGGAACACTTCCAAAACACTACTTGTCTTCAAATCCAAACAACTCCTACTCACTTTGACTACTCAAATGAAGTCAGATCTCAAAAGCAGTTTTCAAATGATAGCCTCTGGAAGAGAAACACAACACTGAGGCTGGAAGGAACCCCTCTAGGCAGAGTCTAGTCCAGCCTCCCTCCCTCCAAACAGACCAGGTTACTCAGGATCAAAGGATCTTCAGAAAAGTGTTTGGTTTTCTGAAGAGAATAAAAAAAACAATACACCACTATGAGGAAGGCTTTCAGCACTCAATACTACTCTTACACAGTAGGAAGTTAGATCAGCACTTTGTTTGCATTAGGAAAGACTAAGATGACTATGCATTTTAAGAAAGTTTTTCAAACAAACTGTGATAAGACCTACAATAAAAGCAGCAGGCTTCAAAGACATCACTAGCAGACAAATAACCAAACTTTACAAGAATGCATCTTTCCAGATATCTAACAACTCAAACCTAGAAGTAAAGCACTTGATACAGCAACTACTAGGTCACAACTTCCACCTGAAAATACACATGAAGTCTGTTGGGGTATCACTGCACTTGAAGCAACTGTCTTGAAGGACACAATGAACACAACTGCCTGGACACATAAGTTTTATAAATCAGTTATCAATAAACTAGTAGGATTTGTTATAACACGTTCCTTTAACACTCAAAGTATTTGTTAGCAGCAGACCACTGCAACAGTTTTTTTTTTTCCTCAAGTTACCTGCTTAAAGATCTCTAAATCATGTATTTGTAAGTACAGCCTGCAAGGTACTGTAAAGAGAAGCTCCAGAAGCAAAGAATTTCAAAATTATTTCTATTAGTTTTCAAGTGTTCTCCCCCCATCAAACCTAGGAGCTACGTATGCTAGCTCCTTACAGTAGTACTTCAACTACCAAAATTGAATCAGCTGGAGCACTTTCAGCAAAACTTACATTATGCTTTTCTGAACACCTCCTGTGGCTCATCAGCACGGCTGAGCCTGACAGTACTGCAACAAACCCAGTCCAATGGAGACCGGCCAAAGCACGTTAAGCTGCTCACACCAGCCTGAAGTCCTCATTGCTTTAATTTCCATTTGGCAGAGCGAGTAGCTAGTTAATGTTTACACAGTAATGTAACCCTATATGACAGCACTACTTCTAATTAAGATGGGTGTTCTGGAGGGACGCAGTCATGATTGCTCCAAAGATACAAACAGATATATATATATACACACAGAAGAATAAAAGTTCAGATTAAAAATACAGTTCGGAATTGGTAGTTTGAATGATGCTTTAGGGAAAAAAAAAAGTTATCTAGGCATACATTTCTGATTGAATGCATCTGTTCTTGCAGTGATTGCCTGAGAACACTCAAGAACAAACCCTGCTTCAGATGCCAGCCTTCCTGTGCTTGTGCTTACCATTACATAATGCTGCACAACGCAGCCACGGCGACAGGGATGCTGCTGCGAGAACATTTGCATTGAGACCCTTCTATCACCCAAACCCACTTGTATCAAGACCTTTAGGTCACCGTTAAGAGCCTGAATCAGGTAGAATAAAGTTAACCTGCTGCCTTATCCCTAATAAAAAAAAAAATCAGGATTTCATCTAAATTTCATTATTTTTAATACCACAGAGCTCAGCCTCCTGGAAGGAAAAACAAAAAAAGTCATTTTTAGCAAACTGCAATACAGCTCTGGAAATAGACAGGCCTCGAATAGCAACACAACTGGGTGACTAAGCAGACCAGTCTTGAAAGCTCTATTCGACAGCAGCAGAACAGGTTGGGAGCTGCTCAAAAGGCAAACCTGAATTGCAACGGTAATTTGCGTGTACAAGCCTGAAACGCAGAGCTCAGCCATCTAACCCAGCGCTCCCAGGCAACTCCATGCCCTCCCCGAGCTATTCCGGATGGATGCCCGCTCCTTCCTCCTCCGCTCCTCCCTGTCACCCCCTGTAACGCCGCATTTATTTAGTAAGAGTCACACCTGAGCCGCTCTGCTTACTCCAGAGCCCCCCCCTCCCTACGAGGAGAATCTCGGGGTGCCCTGCAGCAGCCCAACAGCCGGAGAAGGCAAATTTGATTTAGCTTTATTTATTCTAAAGGCCGATTTATTTACCAGAGCCCGCAAACGCCGCCTCCTCACACAACCTCCCCCCTCACCTCCCACGGGCGTTCAGCGCCGCGTTACACAGGGCTCAAAACCTCAAACCTGCCCCCTCAGCGACCACCACCGGGGAGCCCCGACCGCCCTCGCCAGGCGGGGCCGGGCTGGGCCGCGGGGCCCGCCGAGCCGAGCGGGCCCCACGGCCCAGCCCGGTCCCACCGTCCAACCCGGCCCCGCCGCCGCCGCCGCCCTCAAGCACCTATCCCGGCCCCGCCGTCACCGGGCGGCCTCCCCCGAGCTCACAGGCCTCACCGTGAGGAGGAGGCGGCGGCGGCGGCGTCCGAGTCGGTGCTGACTGGACTTGGCGGCGGCGGCGCTTGGGGCCCAACTGCGGCGGTGGCTTTATATGGCGGGAAGGACCCGCCTCTCGCTGCCTCGCAACTGCCTGGCTGCCCGCGGCGAACGCCTGATCAAAACAACCACCGCGGTGAGCCCAAACAGCGCGCAGAGAGGCTGACAGTTAACAAAATGGAGCCGCGCCTCCCTTTTCGGGGTGGGAAAAGGGGAAGAAGGGACGAAACGAGGTGGAGGGGAGAAGAGGTGGCCGGTGGGTCTTTCAGGCGCGCCTCGGGCAGCGGAATGGGCGGGGGTGGCGGGCACGGGCCAACGGCTGCGGCGACCCTGAGGGGCCGCCATGGCCTTGGGCCCGGTGCTGAGGGGGGAGCCGCGGCGGCGGCGGGGGAGGACCGGGCCCGGGGGAGGGCGTGAGGGAAACCAGCCACCATGGCGAAGGGTGCCGGTGCGGCCTGGAGTAGCTGGAGGCGGCCCGGTGACGGGAAACAAGCGGGCCGCGGCTGTCATCGTGTGTGCGCTTAAAAACGGTAATTTGGGAGTAAACTGGACTGGTGACGAAAAGCCCACGGTGGGTGTTTTCCTTCTAGCGGGGTTTCACAGGGGAGAAGGGCCAAGGCCCAGGGGGTGCTGGCACCCCCGTGAGGGAAGGGGAGCTGGGTAAGACGCTTGTGGTAGCGTCTGGCATGTAAACACAGGGAAAAGCCATCTTCAGCGGCTGCTCAGGCAGCAGAGAACGTTTTAGCTGAAAAACTACACTGAAAAACTGGCTACTTTCAAATTGTCACAGCAAGAGGTTGTTCTCCTCGAGCAGCAGTACAGCTCAGGGCATTTCACAGTGCTAGAAGTGGATTTAGGTCTAACTGGCAATCACTGAACATCTACCCAGGTTCCCACCAGGAATTCCAGGCAGCTTCCAGAGCACTTTGAAGCTTCTCCAGACACCAGCTGCGCAAGGAGTCACCAGGCCAGAGGAGGGGACTAGGAGCTAGGAACCACCAAAATGTAGCTAAAACAGCGTGGTGTTAGCAAACCACCCACCTGAGCAGTGTACTCCAGCACAGGTAACACCTCCTGAAAGGTCAAGAGTATATGCTAGGTAGTGACAGGCATTAAGTTTCCAGAAAAAGAGAGATTTGGAGGGTTTTGCTCGGTGAGGAAGGCAGACCAGGGTAGGAGTCCACCAAAGGAACCGTGAGGTGTCCGTGGCACTGCATTGTGCTGTCACACACAGCACTCGTTCCACACTACGCTGTTGAGCCCGGTTTTGCATCGGCTGTCCATGGCAAAGTGGCTTTTAAGTAGTTAAGATATTTACACAGTGACAAGCCAGGATTATGACAATCTGCTTTACTTCAAATCTTAATTCAAAATGCTTTTAGACCCGGAGTATGTTTTTGCAGCCCCTCAATTTGGACATAGCCAGGCTACCTGTAGGCAGAGCGGTTCCTGCAGCAGTTGTACTGCAGAGCACAAGTACAGCGTTTAAGGCACAGCTTTCGCTTTCCTGAGCTGTTTGTTCACCATTCATTGGGACCCAACTGTCATAGAATTGATCACAGAATTGTCTGGGTTGGAAGGGACCTTTAGGTTCATCTAGTCCAACCATCAACCTAACTCTGATAAAAACCATCACTAAACCATGTCTCTAAGCACTATGTCAGCCTGTCTTTTAAATACCTCCAGGGATGGTGCCTCAACCCCTTCCCTGGGCAGCCCATTCCAAGGCTTAATAACCCTTTCCGTGTCAAAATTGTTCCTAATATCCAATCTGAACCTCCCCTGGTGCAACTTGAGGCCGTTTCCTCTTGTCCCATTGCCTGTTCCTTGGGAGAAGAGAACAACCCCCCTGGCTACACCCTCCTTTCAGGGAGTTGTAGAGAGCGAGAAGGTCTCCCCTCAGCCTCCTTTTCTCCAGGCTGAACACCCCCAGCTCCCTCAACTGCTTCTCACAAGACTTGTGCTCCAGACCCCTCACCAGCTCCATTGTCCTTCTCTAGACCCGCTCCAGCACCTCAATGTCTTTTTTGTGGTAAGGGGCCCAAATAATATCTTTTATATATATACATATATATCTCACATACAAGTGTGTGTGAAGCATCCAAACTATGCCTAAAATGACCTTTTGATTGTACCATCATCACATTTACCTCTTTAATCACTCCATCATCTCATACTCCAATGCTGAAAACCATGTTCACCGCACTAAAAAAATAAACAACGCTGCCTTTATTTTCCTTAAATGTTTTCTTTTTTCAAATTGATATTAGAGTTGTTAGTTGTTGATATTAGAGATGTTGGAGGATGAGCCGATGACAGAAGGCGGTCTGAGGAAAACACATCTGCAAATCCTAAATCCCCTTTCCTGATGTTGCAGAAGACCGTGGTTTGTGATTTGGCCAGTGATCAGCGAGGAGAGGCTGCAAATCAGGCTGGGCAGAGGGGGATGGGGCTTGCTCTCTGCACAAGACAAATCTAATAAAATCTAGGAACAGGCAGAAAGCTAAATTTCGTGCTTAATTACGGTCTGTGTATGAATTTAATTCAGAGCGATGCTACTGGATGAGCTTTATACTTGACCGAAGGAGAAAATTCAGTCCAGGGTGGACTTTGAATTTAGCCGTCGAATTAGAAGTCTGGGAAAGTTAAAACAACAAAAACACCCCACACCCAAGAAAAAAAAAAGTGGCAGATGGCTGTCACAGATATTCTATAATCGCACGATGGCCGCCTCCCACCGTGCCCTACATATCGTACAATGACCCTCCCCAGCTGGCCCAGATGCTTTCTCTTATCTGTGCTGAAAAAAACAGCTGCGGCGGCGGCGATAGCCCGAATCCTGCGAGTAAGTCAGCATTAATCACACAAAAGACTCATCCCTCCACTAAAGCTGCAAGGCAAAGAACGAGATTTTTCAAAAAAAGGAGTGGCCCATTTTCAATGTGTCACGCACATTGGTAATTATCGCAATGCAAATAATCCTAAACCCAAGCCGTAAGGAGAATTGCTCCGTTTATCAGCCACAGATAAATTACAATTAAAGGCTTTTTATCCCCGAGAACCCAGCAGAGGAAGGGAGAAGCTGAACGAAGGGGGAAGCGGAACGCTAAAGCAAATACCTGGAAAGATTGGAGCAACCGAGATCAGCGCAAGCTTGATTTAACACTTCCCAGACCCAGAAGAGCTCTGACCTACATACTTGCAGCATCCCGGGGTGAAGGCAGCCCAACCGCAGGGAAAAGGGGATTTTCGCAGGCTGAGCATTCGGGAGCAGCCTCCCGGACACAGCACTGCATCCGCTCACAGCCTGGGAGTCTCTTCCCGGCTATTTCTCTCAGGCAAAATCCCTCAGAACACCTCACGTTCTCCGCTTTTACAGAATAACTGGGGGTTTGTGCTGCTGCTGATGTTCTACAGACCATGGAGATAACGCACTGATTATTTTTCAATACCACAAGCGTGTCGTGTTATTGGCAAAGCCTAATGAGAACCAGGCTCGGGAGATCTCCGCTTTGCTCCTTCAACATGTCAGGAAACTTAAGACTCATTTAGGCTGGAAAAGACCTTTAAGATCATCGTGTCCAAGCGTAAACTTCACTGAACCGCAGGGAAGGGGGCTGGACTCCAGGGTCCCCAGGGCAGAGCTGCTCCAGCAGAGAAAGCCGGGAAGGATTTGTTGGAAAGCGAGATGCGAACATCCAACCTCAACAAGAACCTTGTCTACACGTAGGGGCGGATGAGACTTGCTGCAAAAGTCCTCCTTTTTATTTCAGGAATACAAAAGACCGTTTAAAAAAAAATGTTCCCAAACAGCCACATCAACAAGGGAACAAACTTAGAACTGGCTGGATTGGGGTAAAAACTAGAAAACATTGGAATTATTCACGTGAGATAGATCATAGAAAGACGTTGCTGAGCTCCAAGGTCAGTGCCGCTGCTGCTTAAAGCAATCTTGCAACAACGCAGCAGCAGAGGAGGAAAATTCTGGGTTCTCAGAACAACCCTGGAAAAAGCTAATCATTGTATTTCCCCTTCACCCAAACCTGTGTCACGGGAGCATCCTTGGGAAGGGGCTGCTTGTTGTCCCAGCTGTACCCCAGCAGCGCAGGAAGGTGGTGGCAGAGCCCTCTGGCTGGATGACAGTCCCATTAACACTGATGGACCAACAAAACCCAGTAACCAAATCCTGCCAAGCGGACACCTTTTTTCCCTTTTTTTTTTTTTTTTCCCTTTATCAGCTTCTATTTCTTTTTCTAACAACGCTCCTATTCCCCTTACATAACTACAGGGATTCGAGCTAGTTTAGACTAAAGATAGGGGGGGGGAAAAAAAGGTTAAAAATAGAAACACACCTACCTCAAACGTATTTGCAGCATCTCCATCCTAACCTCATCCTCCCTCCACCTCCACACCCTTCAACAGACCGATTTTTGCACCAGTTCTGCCCCAGCATCCTCCTCCCCAGCCCGGGAGGATCTGAGCGCGGTTCCTCTGCTGGGGGACATGCTGCCTGGTGGGAGTCACCCACCTCCAGCCTCTTGAGGCTGCCAAAGTGCGGAGAGGGTGAACCCGAGCCTTGCCATGGGCAAGCGGCTCCCCGGCCCCGGCACACGGGGGACACGCGGGACGTGGCCACGCGGTGGCGCCGGGGCTCGCTCCAAGGGACCGGGAGGGCGGTCAGCAAGGAGCATCCCTGAAGAGATGTGCTCCTATGGATTCCATGAACTGAGCAGCAATCAGAGAACGGTTTGGGTTAGAAGGGACCTTAAAGATCATCCAGTGCCACCCCCTGCCCTGCGCAGGGACACCTCCCACCAGACCAGGTTGCTCAAAGCCCTGTTCAACTTGGCCTTGAACCCCTCCAGGGATGGGGCAGCCACAGCTTCTCTGGGCAACCTGGGCCAGGCTCTCACCACCCTCACAGCAAAGTCTTCCTAATCTCTAATCTAAATCTCCCCTCTTTCAGTTTAAAACCGTTCCCCCTCATCCTATGGCTCCCCTCCCTGATCAAGAGTCCCTCCCCAGCTTTCCTGGAGCCTCTTTAGGGACTGGAAGCCCCTTTAGGTACTTGGGGTTGCCCCAACCCACAGGCAGGACCCTGCACTCGGCCTTGTTGAACCTCATGAGGTTCTCACGGTCCCACCTCTCCATGCCCCTCTGGATGGCAAATAATAGACTTGCTTTAAATGGTCTTACGAAAGACTCTAAGGGCCTTATTACAAAATTTTGAATATCCTTGATAACCAAGCGTGAGAGTAAGTGAATCAGGTTGCCTTTAAAGGGTTGCCAGGCCGTCTTCAACCTTGGAGCTGTTCAAAGTCCAAAAAGCAGATTATTCTGGGCTGGTTCTGACACCACAGATGATAAAAAGCAGTTACTTTGAGGTTTCAAAGTCCATGGGAATAAATATAGTGTGTTTCAGAAGTCAGGCTCATTCAAAGCATTTTTAAAAGAGATTGCAGAAAAAAAAAAAAAAAAAAAAGGACATTCCAGTGACATTTGGGGATGACTGAGCTAAAGCTTAAGATAAACTCATTGACAGACACAAGGCAGAGCCACCACCTTTCTCTCAGAAGGGGAAGAGAGGAGATTCCCAGGGAGCTGCAGCACCCCCCTTTCCCAGGCAGGGGTCCCCGCTTGGGCAGTGCGTTGTGTTCCTCTTCCCCGAGGACAGACACAGCAGGGGAAAAGGAGAGAAGCTGCAAACTGGGTCAAGCATGGAACCAGCACTGTAGTATCCCCTCGGACACAGCTCTGCCAGCCCCCCCCTCCCCCCTTTTTCTTTATATAAAGGGACAGAAGAGAGCACTCATTGGCCACTCCTGTGATAAAGAAGGGGTTTTGACACAAATTTTGAGGATTAGGCAGGGGGTGTGGGTGGTTTTATCAAACTGCTTGAAAAACAAAGGCAGTTGGGACCCAGGGTAAAGCCTTTCAGCCCAATCGATCGTGCAATTGGCAGTTTTAAAAGTACACTCCTCTTCAACAGCTCAGCACTTGGTCTTTAAATGCCTCATCCAGAAGGCAGTCTATATATTTAATAAAAATCAGGAAAAACCCCAAACCCTCCAAAAAATCCCCAGTGGTGTTTGGGGGAAATCTGATGAGGAAGGTGCATACAGAAGTCAAGGCAACCAAGTAGCAAAGGTTTAGTTTGATTTACAGAACTCTGTGCAACGATACAAACACCTGCAAAAAGGAGAGTGTTATCAGAAGCGCCTGCCTGCACGTTTTCACGGGGGATACTCACCCCCGATTGCGCTGCTCCTTTTCCATCCCCAGGGCCAGGGGGTCACCAAAACCAAACCGACACCGATTTGAAGCTACTGGAACAAAAACACACCCCATTTATTTCTAGTTGACCACAACCAAAGAAGCCTCAACAGCTTCACAGGGGTTTAATGGAGGAGGCAACAGGGCAACCACCGGTCCCGAATCTCCAGTACTGTGACCCGGTAAGATCTTACATTTCTAAACACAAAAACATCAGCTGGAAGGACTCTGCTCTCCCCGAAGCGGCGCTGGCACCAGCGCTGGCCCAGCTCCAGCTTTTCCTAGCCCAGAAAAATGCCCAGGCCGGATATTCCACAGCCTGGCCGGTGAACCCATTCCAGCACTACGGTGCCCTCCTATTCTAAAAACTATGTCCAACTAGGTTTTAAACGTTTCCCAAATTAAGACTAATTATATAATATTTAGGCATTATTAGTGATTAATGTTTTATACACCAGCAGCAATCAGTTAATCTTCATCCAAAAGCGTTCTATTCATCACAGAGTAATTAACAGATCAGGAGAAAGCTTTTAAGACACGGCACAGGTTTTAAAAGGCTAAAACATGCAGCACAGCTTAATTCAAAACCAAAACTGCTGTTTCAGCCTTTTTATTTTTTCCTGTAGATGTGCCAGAGAACTCCAGTCCCTTGCTCAAGAGAGCAGCTTGCCTTTATTCTCATCCAGAAGCAACACAGCCAAACGAGTTACAGCACCGAAATAACTTCTTAAAAAACCACAGGAGGCTGACTCAGGGACTCTGCAGGGCTTTTTTAGCGTATTCACGGGGACTGCAAGATTTCTACACTCCAGGGTAATTTTTTACTTAACGTTTTGCCAGCTTCCAACCTTCTCCTGGAACCCGCAGAGAACCAATACTCCGCGGAGCGATGCCTGTAGCACACAGAAGGCACCCTATGCATTCCACTGGACTTCAAAAACCATGCACATGGTTGCAAAAAACAATACTAAAAAGCCATTTCTCCTGGGTAAAACTTTGCTTTAACCTACGCAAAACGCACTAAAACATGGCTTGAGTTTCCCTGAGCGCTCAGCACACAGACAAATGCAATTAATTAGTGAGTGATGAACAGTGCATGAAGGAGGTGGTGAGAGCGTAGCCACACCTTCAATTAATTGAATTTGGAGCAGCATTTAATTTCAAAATTGTGATTTGATGACATTCGCCTCGTCTTACAGACCATTTTTCCAGAATGAACAAGTGCATTTATCCTTCAGCCCCTCCTGTTCCTTAGGGCACAGCTCCTCCCACAGAGGGAGCTGCATCCAGAGTTACCAAGGAAATGAAGATGGAAGGGTAAAAGGGGGAAAAACAAAGCAATGTGTTTATTGAACTATGAAAAAAGGCCCCAGATAAACTTAGTACTTTGATAAGAGTTGTGGGTTCGTAGGAAAGAAGGAAATCCTTTGCCTTTAAGAATCAGGCTGAATTTCTAAATTGCCAGAGCAAAGACTAGGTCCCAGGCTCTTAATGAACAATTACTTTCTGAAAATGAAATGTAGAAGAGCGTGAAGGGGAAAACACCTGACAATCTATACACTTCACATCCATCCCATTTTTCCTTTAAAAAAATGAAGTTATTGAACATTTTCCTGTGTAGGAGTGTGTTTTTGTCTTTTCTTTTGGACTTAATAATCCTTTAGTCCAGAAGGACCACAAACAAAGGGTGCTCACTTCAGTCTGATCCACAAACTCAGATAAACGGTCAAATGACAGGACGCCAGTTAAGTGTCACTTAAATAAAATGCAATATGGAAAGCTCAAAACTCTCCCCAGTCTGTCCCACAACAAGACTCCACTGACTCTATCCAAATTCTGAGAAACGGAACAAAAAAGAGGAAGTTCTTAGAAAAGTCTGTAGTTGTAGAAAAGTGCTGAGTTTCCTTGACAGCCGCCTTCCGACAAGTCAAACCTTGACATCAGCCTGGGTTTAACTATCCCACTTTCAAAAATACTGAACTACCACAATACAGGATTTCCAGGGATTTCACATTTCATGGAATTCACCAGTCTGTGTAGTGAAGGAGGAAACATAAACACTGGTCTCTAAAACGAGTACAAACCCTAATCACGCTCATTTCTCTGCAGGCAGCTTTTGCTTGGGTGAACTTTAATCAATCAGTTACCAACAAATCAATCAAACAGGAGTTATTTCTACTTGAATTTTCCTTATCCTCTTGAATCTTCCAAACATGTTTTTTTTGCTATTTAGCACTGCTGGTGGCCAGTCTCCATCAGAGTTAACGTTTTTCTGTTTGCAGCGTGATAATCTCAACGAATTCTTCAAACGGCCAGTGAAAGCACAATTATGGGGGAAAGTGCAAGAAGTGGAGTGATTTTTAACATTTTTCCATTGATTTTACTAACTGCTTGCGTTTGCTTACAGAAACTGAACAAATGAAGCGACTGCTCCCCCCCAGAGCAGGAGATGAGTCACAGCAATTAAAGTACCAGGGAAAACAGAAAATAGGGCAAAGTCATTACCCTTGAAGGAATGGTGTCAATTACGGCACAAAGTTCTAGCTACAGAAACATTACAGAGAATGGCAAGCGAAAGGAAATGAAAGTGAAGTTCTCTCTACAGCAAAGGGTGGGTTTTTTTAATAGTGATCAAAGCAAAAGTTCCCAAGATGCTAAAAAAAGACACTTCAGATGCACATATTTTTAGCAAGTACTTCTTCCTATAGGAGATCAAACTGCAGGAGACTGAGCGTTCTCCAGAAACCATTTAGAATCCAACCTACAAGAGACCAAAAATCGTAATTTTTGCTCAAGGGAAAAAAAAAGAAAAAGGCAACGACCCAAGCCTTTCAGAAAGGGATGAAGTAACACCTGGGGAAATGCAGCACCTTCCTGGCAAGTCAGAGAATTAAGCTGCCTGCCAGCAGAAAAGCAAGAAAGCCCCCAGAAAGTGTGTCCAGGACCACGCCTCCAGGTAAGCTGGGACATTTGTAAAATTTGTGTACTTTTCTTAAAAGCAATCAGTTAAAAAAAAAAAATCCTCTATGTTGTTGCAAAATCTATATTGTGCCCAAGGAATTTGAAGTCTGTAGCACATAGTACTAAATTTCAAGTTATTTCCTTTAATATTTTGAAAACTGGTTTTATTCTTAGTTTTTCAGAAAATGATTTGAAGTATTAGCACCTACATTTTCCGTAACTCAGATTTAGATTTACACTTGGAAAAAAGCCACACTCAATCCACTGAGTTATCCTATATTCTTCCATTTTTGACTATTTCAGTAGAGCACAGAGAGGGAAAGAGCACAACACGTCAGTAACAAGCGAGGTCTGTTCTCAGCTGGTGACATCAAGGACCAGGCACCTCCCTGGGACACAATTCAAAAGGTCAGAGTTTTCCAGCACAGTCCAAATCACCTCCGTTTTAGTTATTTAAGGTGGAAATTTCTAGGCGAGTTTATAAACCCCATCCAGCTACGCATTAAGTTTATTAAGCCACAGTTGACCTGAGATGCAATTAGGATTTGACGTTTTTCCATACTTAGTTCACAAGTTTATTATGAAAAACACTGCAGCTCTGTCCTGCAGTAACATTGTTTTACAGAAAAAAACAGTTCTGTTCAAAGTAATTCACTATCCTTGGACAATTACAAGGGACAATATGGTAGGGCAAAGAGTGGAAGAGGGAACTGAGTGCAGACAAAAAAAAAAAAAAATCAATACAATTAAATTAAACAGTATTCCCTGAAAATAAAACAAACAAACAGTTTCAGAACAAATGAGGCCTTGGTACTTATTTTAAAAATGTTCTTTAAGCTTCAATGATTGTTTGCTGCTACCCTTATCTACAGTCATGCTGAATAAAGCTATAAGCTAAATGGAAAGTTAAATGTATTCACGAGGTGTTAATGTCTACATCTTATTATTTGCAGTCTCTCAGAGAAAGCAAAAGTAACTACAAATAGCGCTATGCCAGAAACTGGTTTCTTGACCAACAATGTTGCTTCAGCATGCAATGAACTGGTTCATTCTAAAGTGGTCACAGTTGTTGACGACAAGAGGCTTTGTATTTGAATATGGCACGTCTTTTGGTCCATGTGAAAACAAGTTTGAATGTTAAATATTTTCTGACACTTTGGAGTTACTGTTGCTCTTCCCATTTTCTTTAGGTCAACATACGGTTCATGGCAATACTGTACAGGTCTAAAATCTCTTTACAGGAAGTAGTCTGGGGTGCGACGAGTAACATGCGGTTCACCTCTACGCGGCGCCGGATCAAACTGCAAACTGAAAAGCACAGGGATTAATGAAACCACAGGAGTTCGCTTTACTTTCAGGTATGTTTTTTATGTGCGTCAACAGCAGCAGTAGTCTTAACCCAGGTGAAGTCTTTTTCTACCATTTAAAGTCTTCTAGAACAAGTGTTCAACTTCTTCCACTCCTTCTATTAATATGTATTTATAATCCCCTTATTTTAAACTCCCCTTATGATTACTACTATGGACTGGAGAGAAATGAATCTTAGCTTAAAGACTCGTAAATTGGTCAAACATTAGTATACATTTAGAAAGGTCAAGCGCCAGTAATTGTCAAAGGGGGCAGTTTACCCAATGCTTTTGCCTCCTTTTCTGGCAATGAAGTTGCTGTTGAGGAAATTAACTAGAAACCTCATTAAAACAAGGCGACACCCTAACGTGAGGAATCCCAAGATTCTACAAGTCTTGCCCTAGATAAGAGGGCATTACCTCAGATGTGACAGAGCACTCCTACTCTCCAATCACACAACTCTATAGTATTTCATTAAACTCGTTCTATAAAACAAAACTGAGGAGCCTCACTTTAATCTGACAGAAAAGAGACGTCAGCAACAACCGTTCCAGATACATGACTAAGACTCGAGATGGGCTCACCCAACAATTCCACACTCACTTCACCTCCCAGAAGCAGGTAAGAAAAAACCCCACACCTTAACACAATAACTAATCGGTGTCTTGCTACAGGAACTACCTTAAAATCATGTGCAACGTAAATCTTATTTTTAAGCATACTTACAAGGAGTATTTTAGAGTATCATCAAGTTCCATAATTGCAGCCTGGTTGCCACAACGGTAGCAATAGTTTGGAGCACTGAAAATTGTTACTACATTCCGATCATGGCACCAGTTGTACCCCTGGAGAGAAAAAAAAAGGTAGTTCTAAGAATCAGGTTCATTGTACCCCATATAACCATCTGACCACTAAACTGAATTTTTAATGCACAAAACCCTAGGTGGCATTTGTACTCATTTTAAATAATATTAAGGCTGTATCTTTGTCTTGAGAAAAAAAGGGCAATAGGGAATTTTGGCCTTTATATGTTGCTTTTTACTAATAAGCATGAGCTAAACATATTTTTTTAAAAAATCAACAAGAATTCTCTATTGCATTGATGTTAAAAATTTAAACAGCAATTCTGAAAACACACACTGAATTCTGAATCTTCAGCTGCAGTCACCAAAACCAGAATCCAGACATACACTTAAAAAAATCTTTACTGCCAGGGATAACTAGAGACTAAGAACAAAACCACACATCTAAGGTAAAACAAAAAAATATACCTTTTCTTCAAGGCACACAAATATGTGTGCATTTTCTTACCAAGGGACTCAGCATTTATGTTTAAGAACCTTTTTACCTACACAGAAATGCAGTAACACATCTAGTATTAAATCTGTTTTATGACATTACTGTAACTTTTCAGAAAAAAAGGCCAAAAATAAAGGTTACTCCACTGTCAAATTGAGAAACTCCTTCAGTAGGACATGAATAATGTCAAAATAGAGTTTCTGGAAGACTCTCAGCTGGATTATCAGTTGTTTGACACACACAGCAAGGTATTAATGCACCAACACCACAATCAGGGGATTGAACACCCAGGCTGTCCGATCCTGCTCACCTCCATTACCAACTGATGAGCTCTTGAAACCAACGTAAGGCCATTAGCATGGTTAAAGGTTTCCGAAATATCCTGTCCAAACGTATAACCTGCACCTCGAGGAGAAATTCCCCAGCCACCGCGATCATCTGGATCTGACCATAGCAAGTCACACATCGGACCCTGTAAGAGACGTAGAAGATCTTTTAGAAATTGAGTGGGAAAAATAAAACAGCTCCACAAAAAACCTACAAACACTCCCCACCCCTACAGAACTTGTTGCAGCATCTCTTTAACACTTTAAATAAAATGCCTATCAACTACAACAGCCAGCGCAGTCAACACTTAAAATACTATCAATAAGTTAATCTGAATGAAGAATTTTCATAGAACTAGGTCTTGCCTCCAAGATCATTAAGTGGGACCTGTTGAGATTCTAAACACACTAAAATACATTTTTTTCTTTTGGCAAGAACACGCCTCTTACTTTTCCTTCAAAAAATAACAGGAAGATGCGTACTTTCATACTGCTAAGCTGTTTAGAATTTCACTTCTGGCCTGTGTATTCAAACACACAATATATGCTGAATCAGGAATCCTTTGAGTTTAGAAAATTATTTTTCAGTACCTCATGGGGAACCTCCTGCAAGCGATCAAGTGCTCTGATGTGATCCAGTGTATCTATCGATGGGGAGAGGCCACCATGTAGACAGAAAATCTGGAAGAGTTAGAGATATGAAGATTCTCTCATTTATTTATATTAATTATTATCAGTGCAATTATAATTGCTTAGTATAAGTGATTAGGAAAAAATCTGCAAGAGATTCCTTTAAAGCTGAGAGCTGATAGAATTCAGCATTAATAGCTCCCTTTACAACCAGTAACATTTAAATTTGTCAAATTTCAACATACCTGGCCATCCACCAAGGCAGTTAGAGGCAGGTAATCAAAAAGGTCTGTAAAGTATTTCCAAACATTTGCATTTCCATATTTTCTTAAACATTCATCGTAGAAACCATATACTTGTGTGATTTGCCTGCTTTCGTGGTTCCCTCGAAGAATTGTGATACGTTCACGGTAACGGACCTGAACATAACAATTTATTTTAGAGGCATTAAAATACGTGTGTTCCCAAAGAAGAGAATTTGCACCCCTCACCCCGTCATATGTCAATAAAGCTACAAAAACCAAACCCTTTTTAAGATGAAGATTCACTTATAACCCTTGAGAAAAGAAAGGGTAACTCATTTAAATCTTCAGCTGCCAGATACTTTTGAGATGAATTACCAATTTTATTTATTGTTACTAATGGAATTCAATATATCTGTGCATTAAGCTGATCTCTCCGAGCAAATTCTTAAAGATTGCTACTTTGGCAAGTAAAAAATAAGCACAGAACTCATTTTAGAAAATGCTTGCACCTGAAGATTAATTTTATTTTTCAGAAGTATCTTAGAAAACTAAGACAGTCAACATTTCACGTTCTGTACCAATAATACCAATGCAGTGCAAGTAGTAATAGATATTAAAAGTATAGTCAGGATAGTAATTATACATGTTTTATACAGAATTGTACAACTGAGAAGAAAAATTACCTTAAGAGCTACAAGCAATGTGACTGTTTCAACTGAATAATAGCCTCTGTCAACATAGTCCCCCATAAACAAATAGTTTGTGTCTGGTGATTTGCCTCCAATTCTGAAAAGTTCCATGAGGTCGTGAAATTGTCCGTGGACATCTCCACAGACTGTGACTGGACATCGCACTTCTTGCACATTAGATTCTTTTGTCAAAATTTCTTTAGCCTATAAAAGAAAAACAAAGAACACATAAATTCTGAGTTTGTCTACAAATTTTATTCAAAGTATGCTCTACCACCTCCAGCTCTCTACCACCACCCGCTCTCTTTATGAATTCTTGTCTCTTCCTTGTTGGAATCACTTGAGGTAAGAGTTTATCTTTACTTAAAATAAGATTTTTCTTTATGCAACCCTGTATTACTAACAGAAATTTGGTTTGGTGGTCTTTTTTCCTCCTTGAGGAGAGTATTTCAGAAATAATTTCCAGCATAAGAAAAACTTCAGACTTCCTACAAAAATGGTTCCATGAACCATAGAACAACGATCGTGACCCCTGGAACTGAAGAATTTTGTTAAGTATTTGGAAAAATTAAATCTAAAAACTAGTAAAAGCTCCTAGGGAGTTTTACACTTTGGATGTCTTGCTTCACAAGACTATGTGCCTCCCATCTACACCTACAGCTTTGAATGCAAAGGCAGAATCCCACATGAAGCAGAAGCAAGAACGTAACTAACACCCAGTGGTATCAGCAATTGCAGAGTAGCAATTACCTGCACGCTCTTTCTGAACAAGTTGCGTGTTTAGGTACTAACACCGGGTTGGGTCTTTATAAACCAAAGTAGGGAAACTTCACCATTTTTCCCACAAAATTGCATACATAAAAGTCGCAGACAAAGGCAATTCGCATGAAGAAGCACACGCTAAATACAGCATCCACCAGAAAGGTAATTTTGAAGTAACGCAATAATTCCTTAATCATACCATCACACTGCCAGTTGTTACAGTTTGTTCTCAGAACAGTCACTAAACACACACCACAATAATTTTCTAAATCAAGACGGTATTAGAAATATAAATAGTAACACGTTTACACGTTACCATCTACAAAGATTTCCATGCCTTTCAACCGCCAATGTTCCTATTCAAAAAGGATCTCTTTTTTACCTCGTTACCAGAATAAAAAGGATATATAAAAAAATTATATTATAACCCAGGATTTGCAGAAATAGCACCAAATCCCATCTATGCACAGGCCACACCGTAACAAAAATATTCTGTATGTCAGTATAAGAGATGGAAGAGCAACCCCACATTCATTTTAGGCTCATTTTTCTTAACTTTTTCTAACCTAACCTCATAGGTTTGAAAATATACTCATTTTTGGGGGCAGCATGCTAATTTTTTGGGGGTGTTTCTGCTAAGCAAAGAAATATTTTGAGACACTAGAAAAAAAATCATCATAATCTGAAGAGCATTAGATTTTAGAAGGTCAGGAAAGAAACATTTGAAGTTAAAATCTAAATAGAAGATTAAATACTGGTTATTGACATGAGCCAAGCTACTAAGAAACAGGCTGCTGCGTCCAAGTTTCCATCCGTTCACGAAGCCATGAGCAGGACAGTGACTGATGCCTCCAAAAGCGGTCTCACTGTTCCTGCACGTTGCCCAGGCTCACCGTGACCACGGTCACCACTTCAAACCAGAAAAGTCCTGGCAACACACAGTTTAATGATGGAGACTCATGAAATTCAAGATTTTATTCAACACTGGAAAGAAATGCAAAGATGGAATTGCGGTTAAGCACCCTGCACAACCCAGAGCCTTAGATATTGCAGAGTTAAATCTCTCTGCAGCCAGATTTACACCAAAAGTCAACCTCATATGACAGTTTCCACTCATGCAGTGCCTAGTACTAAAGATAGGTCATTGCTGGCTTGTGGTAGATGCTAAAAGTGTAGATTTATTTTAAGATAGCCTGACTTAAGTTCATTTTAATGCAGTGACACTCACCGGATGTTTTGAAGGTATTTTAACAGTCTTAGCCTCTTCTAATACGCTATTACATTCAGAAGCATTAGCCATCTTAATTCTTCTTTTGACAGAGAACGTTACAGATACTTATAGCGCTTTGGTATAAAACAACCCTACTCTAATTAGAATGCTTTCTAGCGCCGTATTTTCTTCACACACTGGAAGCATTGCACAAAGAAGGCAGCATTCATTTTTCATCAAAGGTATGCAACGTTTATGTGACCGAGATTAAAATGGCACAGTTCTCAGCAACGGAGATGTTGCTTCCTCAGTTTTTGAAATATTAAATCACTCAGATATGCATATGACCAAACACATAGATAAGTCAGACAGCTACTCTGATGGAAAAAGACTGTTCCAGGTCAACTTGCAAAACAGCAATCTCTATTTAAATCCCATGGTGAAGGAATGCTGGTGCAGGGATTTTGGTATTTTCATGTTCTGACACAAGTTTCATGAAATACTGTCTTATGAACTGCTTAATCCATCTGCAGTCTTATTGTGTCCCACAGCATTAACAGTGGCATATACTGAAGTGCTTAAACTGTAAACTTGCCTCTACAGAAGAGCTTCACCAGAGCTGAAAGTGGAAAAAAATAACACCTTGAAAACAAGCCACCAACAAGTGGTCCATCAACCATACCCTGAATTTCCACATTAGATTCATTCCTATAAAAGTGTAGGGCAAAAATTGTTTTAATATACCATAACATAACAAACCCACAAATTGGTAAGACAACACTACACGTAACACTGCAATTTCACAAAGGCAAGCTGTCACTAATACTACCGAAGCATCTGTGACCCTGACTTTGTCGTGCAGCACACGCTGCCCTGAACAACCTCATCTGGTTCCACTCCCTCTTTATTGATCCCTTCCCCGAGACCCACAATGATGCTCCTTGTTCAGCCACATCCCCCAACTCCCTCCTGGTCCATCCCTGTCCATCCTCCCCTCAAACCGGGCTTCCCACCAGCAGCTCTCAGACACTTCCTCATGGAGGGGAAGCTGTAGATATTCCAGCTGCCTTCAGTACCAGAAAATACTCCTTGGTCAAACTCCCTGATGAGGGAGAACACGGGAAGAGACACACACCTGATTCCTTGCACTTCAAAACCCCAGTGACCTATTGCCAAAAAGGAGAATAATGCAATACCCTTGCAGTATTTTGACATCAACATTTTGAAACATCCAGGTTTCACTGCCTATCACTGGGACAAACAGTTACACAATTCTGAAACAGATTTTTCTTGAGCACTTATCAGTGCTTTTATTTCTCAGGCTTTTTTCAGGTCTTAATAATTCTTAATATTAAGACAGCCCTGAACTTCTGTACAACTTCAATCCTCCTAAGCACCCCACACTACAGAAAGTTTAACTTGATGGTAGTCTACAATTTAAAAAGACAAATAAATGTAAGAAAAACAGTATCAACAGCCTACTACATTACAGTTACAGGCCCTACCTTCAAATCAGTTTAACTATTTTTTCCACCACTACACTGTCAGATTTAAAAATCAAATATAAACGGATACAGACGAAGATGGAAAAGAACCCATTACTTCAAATGGATAAATGGTAATTTTACAGCAAAGCACCAGTAGTCTAATGCAGAAAAAATATGTAGCTTTAAGACACAGTTTCACAAGAAGAACTAAGTAAAAAGCTGTCATAAACAACGATTGCTGAGATGGAAAGTCACGTATTTTACTTAGAGCAATCTCAAAGTTCAAACACTGAGCACATATCAAATACACTTCAGCTTAGTCACAGTGACTGGAATTCGTTCCTACTTGATATTTGAAATATTGGCTTATTCAGCTGTTTCACTAGAAAGAGGCAACTTGTACAATCCCAGAAGACAAGAAGAATAAAACCAATATTGGTTTAAACACACAAGAAAGTGACACATTTTCGCTTTATCGTAAAGCAATAAAAATATAACCTAGTATTTAAGAATTAAAGCCTTCCTGGACTGCTGCACATCTTCTAAACGGCCAGATGAACAGTAAAGCACTCTTTTCTTGCCTTTGTTTATAAAGCACATCTTCTATGCAATACACTTCTTAAAATACAAAGATTAGCTTGACTGTTTTAAGACAATGCAAGATCCAAGTGTAAAGTCTGCATTTTATAATGAACAGTCAGGGATAAGAATTTAAAAAACACTGTATGACCAGTAAAGCTACTACCATTTGATTTTCAGATCTTCACAATTTAATTTAATGAGATGCAGGGGCTGTATGTATGCAGAGGTACCTATTTCCCCTCTTCCCTGTATATATTTTTATCCGAAATACCACATTTATCCTAAATACCTTGACACTTAAGAGTCAAGTGCCTTAAAGGCTATAATCCACCCACTCTCTCTCTCTACACTGCAAAAAAGTGAGTTTCCCTCGTGAACAGAGCACATCATCAACCTTGCCTCATAGAAATCATTTAAAGTGGTCCATTTCTGGGAAAAAAAAAAAAAAACAAACTCTGAATTCATCTGTACCCAAACTCCTTTTTCTTTCCGGAACATACCAGTTATTTCTCAATTACTCCTACACCTTCTTAGATCCCTACATTCTAGCAGGAGCTCTGACAGCTCAAACTAAGTATCTACCCTGAAAAACTCTGAGGCACATCAAAAACAAAAATGCAATAAACATTACTGTGCCTTTGTAGAATTGTAGAGCCATGCCTGAAACTGCTGCGTAGCAGCGATCCAATGCTATAAAGCACTTATCAAAAGATTACCACTAACTCAGTAAAGGAAATACAACTATTACTTTAATTAGACAACACAGCTCCAAAGACATGGTTGCAGATGGCAATGTGTCACTCTTGGCAGACCAGAATTCACACCTGCAGCCCACCACGCTGTCTAGTAACATGTGTGCTCAGAAGCATCCACTGTAACCAAGAAAAAAAAAAGTATTAGGTATTTGGAGCTACCATAAAGATATTTTGATGAGGTTGAAGACTTCAACCCCACCCATAATTTCCTGTCGTCAAGATGCACAGGATGTGACTAAAGGCACAATGATCAGCTAATTGGGATGAACACTGGTTTTAGCTGGCCAAACATCATGGCCTGGAAGAGATTCCAGTTGCAAGCAAAGTCATCCATTACAGTCAGCAAGTCTTCTGCGGAGTCAATGCATTTGTCTCCTCCAACTTAAGGTCTTCCCCCCACTCTTTACTTGCAGAGAAAAGAGAACACGTTCAGACAAAAGATGGGCTCACCACAGTTAGAGGGAAAAAAAGGTATTTTCATTCACTGTCTGACATTTTAAACAAAGCTAGAGAAAACAGGCCTCCAATATCACCCTTTTGCGAGGAAGATAGGACAGCAGTCACATTACATAGGGGACAAATGGGAAACTGATTTATGCTGATCTTCGGAACCCACTAAGGAGTGCCATGTGAATGTATAAGCAGGAATAAAATTAAAATATAAAGCACCCCATTGACATTTATCTGTTTAGTATACTAAAGTAAGTAAAAACAGGATTTCCATCTACACAGAAGCAGCCGCAGCAGCAAAATACTCTTTTCCCAGGACTGAAACAGAAAATAACCAATCTGCTTCCTCTTTGGTTTATAACTAGTGCCTATAACTCCATTTCTAACCTCTTTCAGTACCAGCAATCCTGAAGGTTTAGAACTCAGGAAAGCAAAACAAGCCACACCTGGTCAAAGTGTCACAGCTTTAGCTACACATTTTTCACTGAATTTGTAGCCCTTAATTTTCTTAGGACAGGGCAAGTAGAACTAACAAATGAACTCAGAAGTTTTATTATAATTCAGAGCACACAAAATGAAAGTATGGTAACTTATGTATCAATGACTATTTGTCAGTGAACAAAAAAGCATACAATCCAATCAGCTTTGCATTTCACAACACACAGCAAAGTGCCCTTCTTCACTGCTCCACCAACTCAGCAACATCTGCTCCCTTCCTCCTTCGGCAATTTCTGTTTGGTTAGAAGAGAGCCCAGTTGAACAGAAGAGGTTGGCCAAGCAGAAGATCAAGCCTAACACCAGTACTGTGTGTAAGATTAAATGAGACAAACACCTTCCTCTTTCTCCTGTAAATTCCAGAAGCTCCACAAGCAAGCATGCAAGCAGTAATTTTTTGGCAAATAACCCTCTATCCCCCGTATTACAAAGCAATGACTGACACCACTCGCAGCGCCTTGATAGCCTCCTTAACTTCAATTTGGATAAATCATTAGCATTCTCACATACTCAGCGTAACCAAAAGGAGTGATCTTTCCCTCAGAAGCAGATTTGGGAGAAGGAAAGAGGAACTGCTATTTAAATATCAGCAGTTGACAAGAGCACATAGAAAATAAGGATGGGAAGGGGCTCCTCTGGAAGAAATCAATGTCATTATTTTGCTTCATACAAAAGATCTTAGTGACTTTACCTTTGCATTACAGGACAATCAAAATCTAGAAAAATCTTTTTAAAAAATATAAGAGACCAAATAGCTTAGGAAATCCAGATGCCTTCCTCTCTACATAGGAGATCCAAGAAACACAGCAAGAGCATGAAGCTGACCACTTACACAGAGATGATCTTCAGTCCCACATTCATTTTGTATCATTCAAATTGTTAAAACAGACCAAATAAGCTAAAGCTATTCCCAAACTAATTGTGCTGGATACACGAAGCTGGACTTGGAGATAAAACTCAAAAGGTTCTCAACTCTTCTGCTCAAAGAACTCCAACCGCAGGTAGGCACAGTGAGTCCAGTCAGGAGACTGACTGGAAGCTGGGGTAGGCGTGTGTCAAACTCAAGAAATGTACTTCAAAACCAACTAGGAAGCATGTAACGCCTACACTGGAAGGTATTTTTAATATACCCAGCACAAATATTGGAGACCTGACTACTGAGCAGTTGAGCTCCAGTATTCTTTAGCCAGGAATAAACTGTTTTTCCAGCTTCACGTACTGCCGAAAGGAGGGCAACAACTGTGTTACTGAATATAGGTGTACTGTTGTTTAAGGGTCCCTAAGCGAGGATAGAAATTCAATCACTGCTTCTTTGATTCTCTTTCATAGGAGGCCTCCTTACCTCCTGCCAGCCACAGCCAGGCAGGGCAGGTTATTACACTGTTTAAGGCAACCCTTAATGACTAACTGAAAATGGCCAGGGAGCAATGACAGAGCAGCACCGTCATCAGATCTGAGGAGGCAACAGCCTCACCACAGGTGGATTTAGAAGAAGGCATCGATCCATGGCCTCATCCACCATCAGTGCCTTGAAATGGCAGAACTCAAGTAGGAACTTTCCCTGCCTTACTACTGCTTACTTCTATTATCTTAAGCTATGCCCAAAATAACACCTAAAACACCACAAAAATGTCTTTCGTTATTTGATCACAACTAATATTGCAATTAGAAAAAAAAACAACCCCATGCCAGCACAACTCAATCTTACAGAATTTCCTAGAATTGAAAAAAATTAGAAAGCTGCTGAAGCTACAAGAATTGGCACATACAAGACAATTTCATACATACATCAAAGTGTTGTGAGTATAATCAGGACTAGGTGAGAAGGCTGGCAAGTTTGACACTTCAAATGCCTTTTGTGTAAAGAGACAATTTCCATTTTATATTACCAACCATTAAAAAAAACCCCACCACACAGAACACTGGGAGTGAAAGGATCTTTTTTGTAGAAGTGTTCCAGAATAATCTAAAACACAGTTATTAAAATGTCACAAAAAGCTTTTCACAATACACCTGTAACTCCTCAGAGATGGAAGGTATAACTATACGCATCCATCAATGGCTTGATCCCCTGGTATCTTCAACAAAGCAGCAGCAAAGGAGTCCTAAAGCACCTTCTGGTCTCCCACAGCCCCTGAAACCACTAAAGAGGGTCCTCCCATCGCTGGCAGAAGATTAAAGGTTTCCTTGTTCATGAATCCAGAAGCCTATGCAGCAGCAAGAAGGAACTGAAGTGCTGTGTCTTCCAGACATTCTCCTTCTGCCAGCAGAAGGGGTGGAGGGACACAGAACTTGTCCAACACACAGCCCACCACACGGAAACTCTCACTAGGCTGGGAATTCTGCTGGGGCGGGTTTTTCAGTTGATTTACAACAAGTTCAGATAGCAACATTCATTTTTACAATCATCTTAGTTTGAAGAATAGTTATGTGATGGTTACGCATGAAGATACAGAAATTCAAAAGCTACCTAATGGAAAAGCCCTTGCAAACGCAGCTGGGGATAGTTTAAAACATTCAATTCTGGGCAGAAATAATCAGCTAAGAAAGGTAATTCCCCAACAGCAGAGGAGGCAGAAGGGACCTGCCTCTGCCTGAAAAAGAAGCAGGGCTGACATGTCAAGCCAGTAATAGCTTAAACACAGGAGTAAAAACACCAGATTCACAAAACTTGCCTATGCATTAGAAGAACTGAACTTTGATTGCAGCGGAGGGGGCTGACCCCAAAGAAATATTCATCAGTAACATATTGCCCTCCCAAAACTAAGGCACTTAAGGAGTCCATGCAGCTCACACAGCTGCAGTGGGTACATGCATATTTGGGTAGTTCTCATCTGCCAACAGTCTCAGAAAATCTAACTTGGAAGATCTGGTGTTAAACAAAGGTGGAAGTTCTGCAATGGGAAAAAAAAATTTAAAAATACATCATTAACAAGGTACATACCAGAGAATAGGATGGCCCAGAAACATATTTATACTATGAAAATCAGCACTGGTGACAAATCAAAACCAAGATTGTTGTTACAGATCAAAAGCTGCAGGAGACAAGGCTCAAATTAAGGTTTCTTGAATGCCTTTACCAGTACCAGCCCTTCACTTAGTTTAAAAATTTTGGAGAGCAGCACTGTCTATTCAGATGTATTTTACTAACAATTCAAGCACATGGGAAGAGAATCTTGAACGCTCTCCACAGCACATATGACCAAATTGTCTTCTAAAAACTGGATGCCATGTTCAAACTCACTTAATTACAGACTAGTATTTCCAGGGGAGAGATTCTGATGCCTCTCCCTCCACCTGCACTAGATACCTTCTGAAATAAGCAATAGAGACTCCATCCACAAATTCAACTCATTCCTCTATGCATTTTTAGACTGTCACACAACAGCAAGGAGACAAGACCACTTCCTTCCATCCTCACAACAGTGCTCCAGAACAGCATCCTTTCATTCAAAATGGCCAGTGGAAAAGCCCTCACCTGGCAATAAAGGTCTTCCTTTCTCCTCTGTTCACAGACAACAGTCAATAAACAATTCAGTGTTAACAGGACACTGCTGATACGTAACAGTGACTATACAGGGTACATTTTGACTGCTTCTTCAAAACTTATATTTATCCTTCAGCAAAGCACACACAGATGTAACATAAAATATATAGCACATATTAAGTCTAGAATAACTTAACTGCCACTCAGAGATTCATATTTTTTCAAATCACCAGTGAAAGCATTAGATATTATTCATGGTTACAAATTATTTCTAGACTTAGAAGACATTTCTGCCCAGTTACCACCACCACCAGGTAACCAGGCACAATGTAGGATGCACTAAGAAAGTAACTGGGATGCACAAATGGCCACATTTAATTATCAAGTTTGTAAATAGCATGTTGTGTTCTTTAGATATCAATACTGAAATACAAGAGAGCCCTTAGGCTTATTCTTATTAGACAGGCACCAGTCTGCACACATGAAGTCCCAGCAGATCAAGAAATACCAGTCAGGAAGATCATCCAATCAAATAGTGTTATGAGGGAAAAGCCCTCACAAAGATTTGTTACTTAGTTATTTGTTTATTTTAACTAGCCCTAGCTACAATTCAACCTGGTGAAGAGTGACAGTTTATACCTAGTAGGGTCTTTATCTGTCCTTTGGAACACTAGCTATATTTGACACCATCCTTAACACATTAAGCCATTTATGGAAAAACATAACCTTTGGGTGCGATTACATCCATGAAACTACTTAAGACAATCAAAACACGAAGCACAACTCAGCAAAGTTTCTGAGAGTCAAGTGCTGGAAGCATGAAAACGCGTTAAAGCCCATGCTATCCCTCAGCAGGAGGGCACAGAATTCTACTAACACCCTGCTTTGAGAAACGACTTGATGGAAAACTCGGATTTCGGCAGCCGGCTTCTAATTCCTTGCATCAGCAACCACGTAGAAACTGAACTCCTCTTAGCAGGAAGTCCCAGTAAACCCACCTGTAGTTATCAGCAACTAATCACCTCTCCTTAACATAACCACCCATGTGGCTGGACTCTGCAAAGTGCTGACTGCAAACCAGTCAGAGATAGGGAATTTCAGCTCAAGCCCAGGATCACACCACCCAGAGAAATCCTACCTTTGGTCTGGAGCTGGGTCATTCCCACCCAACTGGAGGAAATGGGAGGTTACTGAGAAATGGTATTTTTCAGGTAGACTTCTCTCATGCATTCTTGTGGTCTCTCTTTTCAAAACACAGCAGTTGGACATCCAACTTTCCTTTTATTTACCAGTATTTGTGACAAGCATTATACATTTATCTAGAAATATCTCTTATTACCATTTTTCACTGGAAAAAAATGAAAATGGCGTCTTGCGCAACAATGATGACTGGGACTACAGTATCTTCTGTAAGGAATTTCTAATGGCATGCTGACTGCTCACCTATTAAAAACTCCCAGTAAACTGAAAGCTTTTTGTACATTCCTCATGCTCCTGCAAGTTACCATACAACCTCACAAACACACCCGCTCACGCGGTATTCGGGACCCTGTACCATCAAGTCTATAAATGATGGCACGTGGAACAGTCACCTCTCCAACAAAGCAACACAAGGAAGAAGCTGGACCGCTGTCATTAAAGAGGGACATGAAAAATAGCCAGGTGGTGACACTGCCACTTGCTTGCAACACAATTTAAAATATACAAACTGTATGAAACGGTAACAATTTTAAGTTGCAAGAATACTAGTCAGCTCAAATTTGGACTCGAGGGAGAACCCATTTAGTCAAAAACACTGCAAGTTCTTTAATAAGTTTACAGTCCTTTGGAAGCAATTTGCGTCCAAAACAACATGCTGGAGTATTTGAAGGCACGATGCCAAATTTAAAATGTTCTAATTACTTCTTGTGGCAGGTACACAGGTTTCTTTAGAACACAGTACATCAATAACTTCCCATATTCCTTCATTTCCAGGTCCCAAACCATCCACAAATATTACTTCCTTCAGTCTAGAAATGCAGGAATACATAAAGCCTTCAGTAACAAAAAAAAAACTGCTCAGCTATTAAGTTACATCCAGAATTAGAATCCAACTGGAAAACACAGCTGGATGCTACTAGAACAAATTTTTCCTCGAATTTCAAAAGGCAACCTATCCTGGGCTGATTTTAAGACCTTTATAAACCATAAATGCCTCAATCAGCACAGCACTCTAACATCCAGGTCCCAACATTTTCAACCCCTCACCATAAAAATAAATAGCTATATGGGAATCTCAACTGTTTATTCTGAGAATTTGGGAATTTCAACTGTTTATTCTGAGAATTTCATGAAACCCTGAATCTTACTCAGAGAAACCAGAAGCCCCAAAGCTCATCTACTCTTCAATTAATGATAAATGCATCTGTGCTTACTTATATCACGAAAAGAAAAAAAATCAAAGCTGTTACGTTCAGCTCTTTGCCCCGTGTAATTTATGACTGATCACCATAAGCTTTTATTTTCGCTGTAATACCTTACACTTTGGGGGCTGCTTTAAAACATTCACCGTACCGTGACAGTGTGTCGCCTCCATTCACTCACGACCCTCCCTCCGCACACGACCGGCCGGACAGACGGGCACGGTTTCCCCCGGCCCAGCCCAGGCCGCCCGGGGCCCCAGGACGGCAAAGAGAGCTCCCCCTCCCCCGGGATGGCGGCGGCGCTCGGGGGTCTCTCCCGAGAATCCCGGCCGCGGCGCCATTTTAGGAGGCGATGAAAAGGCGGGAGGCGGAGCCAGGCTCCCGGCACAGCGGCCAGAGGGGCCGCAGCTCGCCCGGCTCCCCGGCCCGCTTACCCCCCGCCGGCGGCTCGGGCTCCAGCCAGCCCCCACCGGAGCCTCCCGAGAGGCCCCAGGCCGCGTCCCAGCCGGCGGCAAGGCGCCTCCCCCCCGCCCGGCAGCTCCTTCCCGCCGAGCGGCCGCCCCGGCCCCGCGGGCTCTCCTCACCGGGCGCCGCCTCCCCGCAGCGACCCCGACCCTCCTGCTGCCGTCGCTGCCCCTCCTCACCTTCTCGCAGAGGCTCTTCACCTGCCCCTCAGAGAGCTGCTTGCATTCGTTGAGCTGCTCCACCCACTGGTCGAGCTCCTTGGTGAAGACCTTCTCCTCCATCCCGCTCTCCCCCTCCTCACCGGCTCCTGCTGCCGCCACACACTAACACCGGAGGCTCCTTACGATCCGCGCTCCCAAACGACGACGGCGGCGGCGGCAGCGGGTGGGGCGGCGAAGGCGTCCCGGAGCGCTGGGAGTGTGGCGGCCGGCGCGGCGCTCTCCGCTCCCCGCGGCTGCAGCTCTGCCGCCCGCTGCCTCGCACCAGACCGTGTAATGGCCGCCGCTCCTGACGTCACCGCTTCGGCTCCCACTACGGGGAAAGGGGGGAAGGCGGACACCCGGGCGGGCAAGGGCGCATGCGCAGTCTCTGGGCGGGGCCGCGCCTGCGCCTTGTCTCGGGCCGAGCGGGACCGGCCCGACCGGCGGGACGGGGACGAGAAGCGTCTGCGCCTGCGCGGCCCCGCGCGGCACAAAGCGGCCGAGGGGGAGGCGCATGCGCTTTGGCGGGGAGGGGTCGCCGGCGCATGCGCGGGAAGGGACTGAAGGGAAGGGCTTTTCCCGCCTGCCCGCTGTGTGAGGGGTGGTGTCTCCTCCCCTTCGCGGTAAGGGGCCAGCCGGTCCCGGTGAGGGGCAGCCGGTACTATCCGCCTCGGCAGCCCGTCGGACTAGTGGTGCTCCTGAGGGTTGGTGCCCTCCTCAGTGGGGCTCTGCTTGAGGGGGTGGCGCAGGCCTGAGGTGGGAGCAAGGGCTGCTGCTGTGAGGGAGCCGGCCTGGCACGGTTCCTCCTGCCTGGGAGAGCCAGGTGGCCTGTCCATGGCGTGCCGAGCGCCGGCTCCTCACGGGGCACAGGCTGGTCAGGGTGCCTGGGCGGGTGCCTGGCCTGCCAAATATCTGTGAGGGGGACCATGTTTGTAATCACTTTGCCGAGTTTTGTGGTGTTGGTGCTTTTCCTCGTAGTCCTGAATATAATTGCAGTGTCCCTCCAGGAACAAGGGTGTGGAGGGCACTTGTTGGTGTTAGGTAGTTAGAAATAAATCTTTTCAGCTCAATTAAAAGTATTAAGTGTTCTCTTGGTTTTGTCACCATGTAGTGCTTAAATTCAAAATGCTAATGTTACATTTCCTTTCTTTAAAACTATACTGAAAGAGTTCTTGGAAGGCTTAGGTTTATTATGACCTTTTAAGAGAGAAGGAATAAGTGAGGCACAGCTTAAGCTTTCAGCAAAATTCAGGAAACTAGTGGTGGACCTCAGCTACCTTAGAGTAGTCAGGGACTTGCTTTCTACCTAAAGAAAAAGATGTCAATAAGATAGAGATGAATAAGATGCAATAAAAAGGAATGAAAGGAACCTGATCTGTAATAGATTAGGTATTTGATTGTGGTTTGCATCTTAAATTATAGAGGTATTAGTCAATGCAAGATTTCCCTTAAATAACTTACAAATGACGTGAAATGATCATAAAAAAAAGCATTCTTAAATCATCCAAAGTTTGAACAAAATGTACCCTGTTGAAATTGCCAAGCCAACAAGGACTTTTCCTAGTTAATAGGTGTTAATTGTTTTGGTCAGGGTTTGCCCAATACTGAGTCTAAATTGTTACATTCTTTGCTTACTCTTGAAGCAAATTAACAATTACCCAGTGAGCAAGGGGAAAAGAATGTTTGCTTTCCTAGGTCAGTCTCGGTTTCTCGGTGTCATACTCTCCTGGTAGACATCAGTTTGTTTGAATGACCGAACTCAGGTATTCTCTTAGAGAATGTTTTTGCACTTTTTACATAGCTTTGTATCTTTAGGTGTTTTTAGCTTTATATTTAGGGATGTAAAAGGAAAAATGTTATTCATTGAAAAATGATAGATTTCAAGAATTTACTTTGTAGCACATCTTCCTTAATACTCCCAAAATAATCTTGGACAAATAAATGCAAAGAACATGAAGGAACAACATCATCGCTTGTGTAATTTGCCAAGCTAAAGTTTATTTTCTTTAGTAACTGTTGACCTTCTGGCATAGTCAGATGTTTTAAGACCGCATTTAGCTCTGTATTTTCCATACAGATAGTGAAATTATTGGCAAAATTGGAGTAGATTACATCTCTGAACTCCTCATGGTGTCAGTCTTAGGGTTAATTATACTCCTGTCTACAAAAATAACAAATTGCTGTTATTTTTTACTTTTTTTCCACAACATTCAGAAAAATCTGAACCTATAATTTTGTTAGTCTGTGCCTCAGCTTCCAGAGAAATGGGGCTTCTGCACCTTGTTGGATTCTAACTGCAATCCAGCACAAGGTGTTCTCTGCTCTTGGGTGATGGTCACCTGAGGCTGATGGGAAGATGGCACTGGTGGCAGTCCTCTCTCAACGTTATTCCCCCTGTGGTGCCAGCAAAAAATGAGTGTATAAAAAAACTTGCTTTGCTTGAAAAAGTGTTCTTTGCTGCATCTGTGTCCTTGTCCACTTCTCCATGTGGGAATGGGTGAGGATCACAGAAGGGGCCAGGTTGAAAGGGAGCTGTGGGGACCGTCTTATTTGCTTATGAAACTACAACCAAAGCGCTGTGATGTTTTATCTGATAGGTGTGGGGAAAGCGCACCTACTGAGGATTAGACAGGGCTCCTTAAAACTTGCAATAATGACCTCTGGTGTCTTTAGAGCAAGTGTGATGGTTCCCAAACCCACCACTTGTTCACAGGAGCATAGTGTTAAAGTGCTCACCTAAGAAAGGAACCTTTTTAGTTTGAAAAGACTCAGTCATAGCTCTTCACTGCCAAGACAAACTGTGCTTCAGAAGGGATAGGTGATTCAGCACTCCCTGCTTGCAGCAGGGGCCGTGCCATTGACTAGGAGAGAATTCAGGACTCAGCACAGGAAATTCAGAATTCAGTTATCTGGACACTCACAGAGAAGGGCAATATTTTGGTCTCCATCTCCATCCTAAGTATTAGCTCTGTGTTTTATCCACATGTTGTTTTGAGTAGTCCATGTATGGATCAGAAATCAGATCTCGTTCGTCCCTCCTACTTGAGAATCATAATCAATAGTTCAGAGAATCACAGTTGCTTTTCTCTTCTTTCTTAGATAGTTATCTGAGCCTTCAAAGGAGAATGAAATAATGAAAGAATACCTGCTGTGTTGCGTAAGTTGGGGGTTTGTCAGTACTTCAGATACACAGCAAGATTAAGATGTGAGATGGCAGTAATAATACTTCGTATTTAGTATGTGAGTGTGTGCCAGGCGCTGTGTGTGTAACTAAGGAGATCACCAGGGTGCGGTTGCCCCGGTGAGTCAAGGGCAGCCCTTGCTGCCACATGTGATCCCGGAGCTTCATACCTACGGCATTCCTTAAAAAGGCGAACCCTTCAGGCTGACTGCACTTTGGTTTACACACAAGGAGTTGGTAGGTTATTCGGCTTTTTTGCTAAACTGCCCATAGTGCCAACTACTTCTGTAGTGGTCTGAAATCAATCTCCAACTCATTGACGTGTGTGTTAGCAGTCGCAGTAATCTTACTGCAGTAACACCAACGTTTCCATTGTAGTATAAGAGACATCAGTCAGCGTTTAAATATGCAGCTTTATATTGCTGGGCATCGTACAACGATGTGAATGTAGTGTTGATTAAGCATTGTAGAGTAAGGAACGCATAAATTAGTTTTCTTCACGCTTCTCTCTCTCTGAATATTTTACTGGTTCTAAATTATCTGTCAATGTGTGTCTGAAATGTCTGTTGCTATGTGTTTTAATACTAAATGCAGAATTAAGAGGCTATACAACATTGTAATAGTTGTTGCCTTTAGAGGTAGCGCTGCCTTCTTTAATACATTTTTTTTGTAAGCAAAGAGTATAGACGTTGGTACTTCAGTGTAGAAGTCAACTGTCTCTATGGGGAAAGGGACTTTTCCTCATCAGGTGAAGTCAGAAGTATATATCATGTAATCTCTCACATATTCAGATACTGGCCGCTTGCTGAGACCACATATTGTGTGTTTTGTGTCTTAATAGTCCCATTAAGTCAGATAAATCTTGTGATCTTTAGTAGAACAATTGCAAAACATGAGAGCTAGAAGAGAAGCTATTTACGTCAGATATTTGTGTTACATCAGCATGAGCAAATATTATTTCTGTATATTTGATTCATTCCAGAGTCCAGATAGTGTGTGATGAATCAGTGACATCAGTAATACCACTATCAACAGAGGCCTGCTCACTTTAAAAGTTCAATTAAATGGCTTCTGTAAAGGGTGAAATCTCATTATTAATCACCTTATACACCACAAAACATACTATGTGAAACTTGATAGTTCAGAGTTCACGCTGGTGTTGTAAAGAAAGCAGGAAGTGTATGGTCTATTGAAAGAAGAAGTTACGAAGTAACTGTGAAAATCATGTTTTCAAATCACTATGGATACAGATATTTCATAGTCAAGACTCTCAAAAAGGCTAGGAAGAGAGCACCCATTCACAAATATTAGTTTTTTAATATTTTGCAAATACTTTGTCATATTCTCTCCCCAGGAGCGTGGCACTGGATGCTGCTCAGCAGTTGGGCGGGAGTGCTGATGGAGGGGGTACATCACTGTGCACCTGAACACGCGGCCACGTTCCTCCTCATTCTGCAAACGCTACGTGTGCTCACAGCTCTCATCTTTACAGCACTCGACAAACACCACCGCTGCCAGGACAAATAGGTGATTTCAGCCCCGATGAGGAAACAGGTAGTAAAGTCAACCAATTGCCAAACATGACAGAAGCATTTAGAGTCAAAAGAGTCGAGACCCCAGTTCAATAGATACTCGGGCACATGCTAAATTCTTTCCTTTTAAACAAATACTGTAAACATCTGTGAAATGTCCTGCTAAGCTTGTGCTTGGAGGCTTTAGGCTTGCTGAGTGCTGGTGTGGTGCTCTGATCAGCGTAGCTCACGTTACAAATACTTTCTTTGGAAACACTCTCCTATTGTTCAGTCTTTTCCATAAGCTACGTGTAAGCACACAAAAAATTATTAATACATACAAGCAGTTGTCATGGAGATAATATGATCCAAGGTGGGGTCTTTTTTTAATCAATGACACAAACTTGGCACATCCCACATGCCTTGTACAGAAAATTCCTACAGAATGTTTCCTGCGTTAGGCATGGGATAGATATATATCTTTGCTTCTCGTGCCAGCACACTATGGAGAAACCACTGTTTCTGGCTTTCAGATGATTTACTTTAGGAATCTGAAAAATGTGGTGGATTTTTTTCCAAGTCGCAACATTTAACTAGGGGCTGCACTGCTCACTTCTGTGAAATCTCAAACACAACGTGACGGCTGAATTATGGCTAAAACCCCTGCAGGATATATTTTCTCTCCTAATCTTGGTTGCACAGACTTACAGCAAAATGCAGGAACTAATCCAAATGAAGGCAGCTGGCTAATGGAGCTGGGGAGGCTTCAGGGCCATAATGAGGATCGTTTTCCTTGGAACGAGAGTACGATCCTATTAAATGCCTATAAATCCAGGAGGACCAAGTGTTGTACCTGCGGACTTAAGGATATTAAAGTTGAGCTCTCTGAGACGTTTTGACCTTGCTTGTCATAACATTTCTGCTCTTTAACTGTGCCCTTGCAAAGTGCTGAGACAATGGTGAAGTACACGGTGCCCTTTAACCAATAAATGGGACTCTCACCTTTATTCTGTGCCTCTTTTCCTTGTCTTGTGCTGGCGATCCTGTTACACTTAAGCCAGGCAACACCTAAATGACGTAGCCATTCTGTAGCCTATTCATTTGAGTGAATGAATTACATTCTCTGCATATTATAGCTATTGCATTTTTTTTTCCAGATACTTACTCTTCAGTTAATACTGCGTCACAGTTACTGTCATAATGATCTTCATCTGGGCCAAGCAACTGGAGAGTTAAGCTGTAGAAAGACTGCCAAAAAGGATTGCAGAAAGAAAACGTGAGGTTTTCCTGCAAGGTAAAGGTACGTTTCCTTCATAGCACTGCCAGTATCTTGTAGTGAAGGAGGTGTGAACCCAGATGGGGAGTACCCATGACTTCTAGAAGCGTGTTAGTATGATATCCATGTCGTTTGGGAGGTGTCACAGGTGACTTGCATGACAAAACAGGTATGCACAACCAGCTAGAGGTGCCTTGGCTGAACATCTGCCTTGCCACCCAGCTCAGCATCAGCTCTCCAGCTCGGTTCCAAGCCATGCTGTGTCCCGGCTGCTGCTTAAATGCTTCCTCTAAATAGAGAGACTGGGGAGGGAAAATTTCTTTTGAAATCTATTTGTGTATGTGCTAAAGGACAAAGGAGAACCGCGATACATTCACTGCACAGGCACACTTATTCTTAGATCGTGATTTCATTTGACTGTGTTTAACAAGTGTATTATTAGTAATAGCTAGTTACAAATAATAACCTGACCTTATTTTTAACCTAATACTGAATCAGATTTCATTGTAATAGGTGGATTCACTGCTGTGTTTTGCTCTTTGAATATTATCATTGAGAATTTCAGTGCCTTCCATCTTACGTATTAAAAATAGGTGGCGAGTTAGGTAATTATTATTGTTCCAAATCTCGTTTGCAGCCTTACATAACAGTGTTCTCACCAAAAGCCTTATTTTAAGGGTGGAGTGGAAGAACATGCTGTAGCAACCTGAAATTATTTGCACTGCTGTCGCTGGGTTATACAGAGCTTAGATAGATCCGTCTCTTCTTTTTTAAGGAAAGTTTGAGAGGCAGTTTAATATTAATGAAAAGAAAAATGTGTGGACTGACTCAGGGTTGGCATTATAAAGCCACGTGTTGTCAGCACACCTCAGTCCCAAGCGTAAGCATCCCTGTATTGCCCAAGCAGAAACTACTGGTCATGCCAACTCAATGACAGTCAAAATATTCGTGAGTGTAATAATAGTAAATATATAAACATGCAAAATGAAATAACAGCGGTAAATTACGTGGAAAGAGAATATCCCCAGGTGGATGGAGCTACACTCGATAAACCTGAGCTTCCTCGTTAGTAACACTGTGTTCGTAAGCAGAGTACTGTCTTCATTTTTACTAGCTAAAACTATTTATCCTTCCAGCCCTGAGCTGGGCTATCTTTCCCCACCTTTCCTCATCCTATCCATCAAACTAACGTGACTTGGGAAAGTTTGAAAAACGATTGGGAAGAGGCAGTGGTCAATCCTGAGAACATTAGATACCTCCCTTCAGCTGTAATGAACTCTCCCAGTGATCCCAGTAACAACAAACCCTCATCTCTTCTATTTGAGTAATAAATGTTGTTTTTTCTTCTATTTCATTGCATGCTGTGACCTCCCTCCTTGATCAACATCTTTTTTCCATCAAAGCCAGCATCATTCTTCTCCTCTATCCCTTTTCCTGGGCATAGCTTCCTTTCTTCCCCCTTTTCAGCCTCACTGAATCGGATTTAGCTAAATGATCCACAACACCTCATAAACTCTGGAAATGTCATTCTAAGCTGAGAGGCTTTTCTCCCTGAAGTTGTGTATAAGATAAATATCATGAAAATAATATATATAAATTTGTTATACATTTGACTAATAAAAATCTCACATTTGGCAAAAGGACGAGAAGTGGCCATGAAGGGTGACCTGTTAATCTTAGTGGTAGAAGGTGATGCAAAAACTCTCAGTATTTCAGCTGGAACTGGGATCTTACTGACAGAGCATCTAAATTCCTTTTTGATGTATATACTATTAGTGATAGCTGGTGAGTGCCTTCACTGGCAAAGCAACACTCTCCTCATGTTAGCCCCAGAGTGTACATCCCCACTATATTGTATTGCGTGGCTGTCATACAGATGTTACACACACCCAGCTGTTGGAAGCCCAAGCCAACAAATCCTAAAAGTTTGCAGAATTAAAAGCAGGGCTTGTGCTGGGCTGCCCAAGTGCTGAACTTGAGCTGTGTTGGCCGAATAACTTGCTGAATTTCACTTCGAGGCAGAAAGTGCATCCAAAAGCTGTCGGTCTGTACGTGTTTAAGAGAAGGAGCTGGTACTAACCTTGCTTGATGCTGTGGTATGCAGAGATTTTTTCTTGGGAGTTTGTATCTAGCACAAGCACAATGTTAATTTATACACTTCACCGGTGTGGTTTTCCTTCTCTGGTTACAAACTGAAAAGATCAATGAAATGATGACTGTTGTTGTCATTGGATGAATAATTACTCCATAATTAAATAATGATATCACGTACATTATCAGAGAGAAGAACTGGTTTCAGAAAACTGTCATTAACTTGAGCAATTAGGATTTTTCAATTCCTTAATGAACGTGTATTTATTACAGGACGGAATGAGTGGAGGGCGATGCAGGGCCTGTTACAGCAGTGGCTGCTCTCAGTCGCCCAGAAGGAGAGGGAGAGGCTGCCCAGCGACACACGGAACCACTGGCCCAGCCCTTTGGGCCACTGCACAGCAAGTTTAAGTTTGATTCGTGTTTTACTCTCAAAAATAATCTTACAAAAACCTGTCTGAACTTCCTCAGAAGAATGTTTATTTCAGAAAGAGCACCTTCCCGGCATCAAAGCTATAATACAAATTAGTCTCAACATCGTTAAGTGTTAAACCCATCATTCTTGTGTTGGTCCTAGATGAAGTCCCTCAATGTACCTTTTCATAAATTGTCCTCTATGTCCTGGGTATAGTTACAGTTCCCTTAAAAAATGCTATCTATTAGAGCAGAAAATTATATTAATTCTTCTAGCAGTCAAAAAAACTTTAATGGTATAGCTACTACTGCTCTAATTTTTTGACAGTGTCCAACTGGAGACAGTCAAGCAAATGGACCAAAATCTATCAAGAATTACTCCTATGTAGATAATATACCAAGTGAAAGAATTTCCACAATAAAGGTGTGTACGTTACAGTAGCCTTGAGATAGGGCTGTCTTCTTCCAAAACAAGTTCTTCAGGTTTTATGTGACTATTTAATACACTTCTGTGTTCAAGAAAATAACTCTTGCTCTTGCTCTGTACCATGAAACCAGTATAGCAGGAGGCACCATGGGCTGGTGAGCAGATCAGGAGACGGGAGATGTCTCTTCTGTCTGTTTAAAGCTTTTCAGGGCCATTTAAACTCCTGCTTCCCCTTCTGTGAAGTGTTACAGCTACTATTAATTTTGCTAGTTATATGAGCAGATTTTTTTTAAACTGAAACACACTTTCTTCAAAGCGTAAGGTATTTTTAATAGAAAAGTCGTAAGTATTAGGTGAATGAACTCATTGTTTTCTTACGTCTGTGAATGAAAAAGCTTCTGGGCAGTGTCACTGAATGCTAATACTTGCATTTTGTTCGTCTGTTTTAAATGTAAATGCTTTCTATGTATCATCCAGAAGAAAAAATTAGATATATTCCTTTTAGAGAGGACAGTCTTTCTTAAAAATACTGACAAAGGGGGTATCTATGACGTAGCTTTTCACTGACTGCATTTCTGTACCCTCTTTTGCCCCACAGGATTCTGCAGTGCTTAACGGCTTGCAGGCACAAAGGTAATTTCACTTCTTCTGAAAAGCAGCTATGTCTAAGGTGAAGTCAGAACCACTGCACTGGGCAAGAAGATTTCCAGGTGAGGGATTGACTAACCATTTATCCACTTGAAACTACCAATTTTTTAAAGTATTTTTAAAGTAGGGGTGTTACCAGCAGAGTACAGCTTATTGTCAAGGGAAACCATGTGTGTAGCAGATGCTGGCAGTCTGGGTATAATATATACCTCTGCATCCAAATCGCTCCTCGTCGTCTTGTTGTGATGGGCTTGTGAATTGCACTTTTTTGTTTTTGTAATTAAAGGGTGGAACAGATGGGGAGAACTTGAAGAGCTGCATCCATTAAATTAACGTAGAGAATGTCTCCGCGTTATAATTTAATATAATGGGATTTTACTTCAGTGAAATAAAACTATACAGTCTAGTGCTTGGGAATGTTTACTATATGAGAAGCTTCACTGTTAAAAGATTTCACTGAGTCATGCTGTGACTCTCTGCCAAATACCAATCATATGACCAACCCAGTTAAAAAGGGTGTTTCTTCATGCCAATATATTTCACATGCCACCCTACAGTGAACCTTTTTTTGACTATACACCTGTGGATTTTATGTAACACCAAAGGGAGGCAACATAATCTGACTGCATGTGTTTAAAAAAGAGTATATATTAGGAAGCACAAGCTGGTCTGGTATTACAAATGTGTAACAAGAAGGGCTGGGTTGGAGATGATTTAAGGCAGGCAATCCAAACCAAGCATTGATACTGATAAAAATCACTGAGTATTTTGCCAGTTTCAGGAATCAAGATGCTACTTTTTGGATGGCAACCAACTTCAAAAGTTCAGAGAACAAACTTTCTCATTTCTGTTGAGACAGGGTTTTTAATTACCGTAGTTAAGACAGAAAAAGAAAATCTAAAAGTAGACGCATGGATTTTATAAGTGGCAGTGGACACTACTAGGTTTTGCTAAATCTCCGAGAATATTTATACTTAACTGTAAATATTTGAGTGAAACTTGTCTCAGCTACATTTTGGGAATCCAGTATTTTATTACTGAAATGTTCTTTATCCATGGAAAGTTCCAGCAAATGTTTTGTACTAGTGATTCTTTACCGCAACAAGCTCCAGCTGTAGATACATAATACTGCTCTCCCACGCAGCTCCACCGCGGCTCCATCAATACATTGTCTTCTGCATACAAAGGCTATTCCTCTAATGATCAGACACTGGGATAGGGATGAAATCATTATGGAAAATAGTACTAGAAAGAACACAAAGACTCACAATGGGCCTAAGTGTCTCTGCTGCAACCATTAGTCCAACTAAAATACACTTACAGATTAACTTGTCCCAGTGACTACTGAGTAAGAAAGTTAAAGGGACGAGCACACATACCATAGAAAGTTTAAATCACACTTCCCTTCAGTGTAATCTGTGAAATCACTGTTACGCTGCATGGGAATAATTGAGAGGTCACAGAGGATTATGTGGACATTTATATTTCATTCTGGCTTAAGTGTGTTCAACTCCAGTGATATCAACAAAATTGTTTCCATCTTCAGTAATGCTGCATTTGCTTCTAGGACTATTCTTTCTATGTAAGAATAATACATTTATCAACTGCACATATTTATCTCTCACTGAGATCTCAGTTTTTCGAATTTTCAGCATTCAGCTGCTGAAACGTCATTTCAGACATAGCGAAACTTCTCTTCCTGGTGTGTGGAAATGAAAAATCGGATGGTTAATAGTTTCAGAATATAACACAGAACAAAGCAGGACATTGCGTTAATGGCAACGGGGTTTGCCAGGGAACCTGATACATGGTGCTTAAGTCTTCGCCTCCTGCTGCGTGAGATGTATCACTCCCTTTCCCCGCTTCCCTTTGTCAGGGAAGGAAAGGTTTCACTATACATCCTCTATAAGCTCTTTGGCTGTTTCTCATTTCTCTAACTATTAGCTTATCCTCCCTCCCTTTCAAAATGTGGGGGCTTCTGCTTTGGAGAAACACTCACACCCTCGAAGTAAAGCCTACGGTGATAGTGAGCAGTTTCTCCTTTGGCATCATGTGCTCTTCAAACTGCAGCAAAACGCATTCTATGAGATAATTATCAGCTGTATTCAAGTGACTCAAGGGAAGAGTCGAATTCTGAATTTTGAGAGGATGTTTGTATATCTGATGTAATTTTGTCTCATCGCAGTCTGCGTAAGCTTTCCATGCAACAGAACAAAGGAAAGAATTAACCAACGAGTCCAAAATACACTAGGAAAATAACCATTTTGTTTCAACAGCTGGTGCAACTTCTTCTCTGTTAAATCCAAAGAATGCCTTTGAATAGAGGTTTAAGAAGTACAGCTTTTACTATCGGTAACAGCCCACAACCAACAAGAAAGGAATTTGGCTTGAAACACTTCAAAACAATGCTTGATGTAAGTGAGGTACTTTGGCTAACGAAGCCTCTGAAAATCAATCTTTTCACTTGGAAAATACACTTCTGCAGTTGAACAACTGTGGCATGTTTCTTAAATACTTATCTGTACATGCAATAAAATACTTAGTAATTTTAATATTCATTCCTCCGCAGAAAATCATTAAGAACAAGCAAGAGAGAAACTGATGGGAAGGAGCGTAACCCTCAGAGCTGCATGGCTGGTCTAACTGTGCTGGTGATGCTGGGATCTGGATGCACCTTCAACTGCATCAGTGAGTACAATAGATATTTCCGAATCGAGTAGTTATTTCCATATTATTCACAGAAGCACCTTTTTTTTTTTTTCCACTCTTCTCCCAGCAAGGAGGTTCCTGCTTGTGTTATGATTTCCCATTTCAGTGGTGTTATATTTGCTAACTCCACAGAGTGGCGGGAGGCAAACAGTGTATAGACAAATAATTACTAATTTCCCAGGGGCAAAGCATTTAACAGCAGAGATTAGTTGATTATCTGGTCTTCTCTGACCACCCTTTTGAACCTGATAATTGTTGGTATCTGAAAAGAATGAGCACATTTCTAAAAGAATTCAAATACCAGTCTTTTATGGGGAAAGCATCGTATTTTAATAGCAACTCTAGAATAGCATTTTCCATCAGTAGCTCTCAGTGGGCTTTGCAAAGTCAATACCACTTCACAGATGAGGAATTTGACATGTTCAGCAATGAGATTATTTACCCCAAACGATCTCAGCCAGCAGCCCAGCAAGGAAGGAACACAATCCAGACATCATCTAGGCTAGTGTTAGATCCAGTTGGCCACTTCAAATGGAAAGTATTTTATTATTTATTCTTGGAGGATTTGCTAGCTCTGTCTCCCTTTCACACCATTTTTTTTAAGAGCCTCACAGATACTGTTTTTCTTTCTGGGATCCTCAAGGTATCTTCTTCCATCTCCTCAGCTGGGATGCAGTGAATGAAATCTGCTTTTCTGAGCTCTCACTCTGACCCCGAGCCCCTGTAAGCATTTTCTGGATTTGGTGACTTTAAGCCCCCAGTTCCCTACTTAGCCCGAGCCCTCGAAATAAATGTGTAGATAGGATTATACGGGAAAACGCATTAGGAAAGGAAGAGATTTTAAAAATAGCCTGGCATGTGAATCTCAATGTAATCTCTTCTAATTGTCCCAACATTTGAGTGCATGGCACGGAGCTGTACAAGCCTAGTGTTGGTAAGGATGGGCCATGTGTAGGAAATACACTTTACAGATACTTACAAATTTATGAAGCATTCTGAAGTGTCGGTTACACCCAGGTGATGTCATTAAAGGTTTATCTACAGTAAATCTGCTTTCTTCGGAGGGCCAGTGCGGCTTTTTCACACCCCCCACGTGATAACCCATAAAAGCAGCTGTTACAGTTAGAATCGGTCAGTCAATGCTTTATTAATCCTGCCACAGCAGGGGCATCGCTCCTGAATAAACAAGCCGGCAGCAAAGCACAGGCCGGGGAGCAAAATTGGAAGGGATGCACTATCCTGATGCTTAACTTTAATAAACAATGCAAGGCTTAATAGGAGGAAATGAAGATGTTCCCAAATTGTCCTAATTTTGATGGCGTGACTTTCTGTTGCCATGAAATGTTATCCAAAACTCTGTTCATATTTCAAGATTTTATATTGTAGTTGCTAAATTCAAATAGTTACCATGCTATAAAGCCACAAAATAAATTTAAAAAAATATTTATTTCAAACTTAAACATAACATTAGGACTCTTTTTTTTTTTTTAAACATTGTTTATTTTCTTTTAACTTTCCAGGCTTTTCATAGTTTTCTGCCACATCCTACTATCTAGCTTAGGGCGTTTGTGCTTTTTTTTCCTAGCAGCGTCAGTGACCACCTGGAAAATGCAACAGAGGAAAACTAACGAAAAATTTTAAATACGTGACAATAAATAGGAAAAGTTATTGCAATAAGAATTGGAATTTGCTTCCTAATTCCTTTGGTAAACAGAGGCTTCTAGTCTTCACCACTCATAAACTCTTCCAGTTTCCTTATTGTATGAGCTTTGCTGCTCAGCAAGATTCTTCAGATACTTTACAGACGCCTCATGATACCAGATAATGTAATGATCAAGTGAAAATTGCTTCTCCCAAAAAGTACAAGAGAGCCCAACAACGCTTTCCATGTCGCCCCAATAACACGGTTTCCATATAAACCAAACTCCTACCAGTTTCAGTTCAACACATGGAACAGCAGTTTAGTCACCTCCACTAGGGATTTTTCTAGTTCCAGCTTCTTTTCCGCCTCTGCAGGTAATTTATCATCAATTTGCACCCAGCGAATACCAACAATCGAGGATCCTGCCCGGCCTCTTGAATCCCACGGTGGTTACTCGGCTGTTAATGAGTAACTGTTCATCTTGCTGCAGAGCCATCATCAGTCAGTCAGGGCTGGTAACAGGAAACAGCAAAAGAACTATAAAAATACCTATTCATTTTCTGTCAGGTTTTTTGCTTGTAATTTATGGGCTCTAAGTGGATCTTCCTCCCAGAAATGCATGTTTGCGTATTTTCCCTCATTTTACATTATTATGCAGATTCCTCGTGTGTTATCTATGCAATACTAACCCATGTAGCATACAATTAATTCATATACATTCCTTTAAGTTAGACATGGATATTGGAGAAACATAATTAAAACACAACTACAGTGTCATAGCTATGCAGTTACTTTTTTGGTTTATTTTTTCATTAGATACCGAACGGGCCAAGGTCATCGTAGGGGGTCTCAGTTTGTAAAGCCGGGGCTGCAATTTCATGTCCTGGGTGGAGCAACCCCTCTTTTCCCTGTGCCCCTCTCACTCTTCCTCTCCCAGGCTACTGTCTCAGTGCCACCGCATCCTCTTGAGTCTGTGGCCCAGGAAAGGGATCCAAATTCAAAATAACCATCTTTGGTCAGGTTATTTTAGTCCGGATCAAGTCCTTGACCGTGTCCGCTGTGCAACCCCACATGCAATTATGCCAGCACGGCTTAGGGAGAGATGTGGGACTGGAAACAAACAACATGACTTTGGGCTGCATAAGGCAGAGCTGCTGCCAAAAGAAACATTAATCAAGCTGTACTGAATATTTGTTTGGAAACAGTTTTGAAATGAAGTTTCAGAACACTTGTAGATGAAACGTGTTTAGTTGTTGGGATAAAAGGCTACAGCCAAAGCTAAATCTGGCTTCTAATTATACAGAATAAACAGATACAAAATTAGACTCTCTGAAGTCTAAATGGGTAATTTCACAGCGAATATTTAAATACTAGATATTTAACAATAAAAAATATTAAATAAATATTTTTAAGTCCTTACATGCCTCTCATCCTGCTCGCCAAGCTACAGCCTATAATCACTTTTTAGGAGTAAAGGGCATTCCTGGGCAATGGGCACCACTAACTGTGGCATCTCCTCACACCAAAAGTAGCTTTTGGCTAAAATGTCCCTTCTCACTTTTTCACATTAGCTTTATTTTTGTTAATGATGCTGGGGCTGAAAACTTGAGAACCGGAGGTAGCTGAGAAACGTGAAAACCTGTTGTTTAAACTTTAGCACATAAGAAAATACCTTTCATTCAAACTGTATGTAATGTTTTTCGTCTGGCAACTGTTTTCCCTTTAAATGATAAAACGTTAAAACCTGAACTAAAAATAATCCTGTTGGCTGTTCCAATTCAGGAAATTTCTATGAGCCAACTTTTGTTGTTTTTTTTTTTTACTGACCGTTATTCCAAGTGGAAGTCAGCGCAGCAATTGCTGACTCCACAATCCTGAATGGTTTCGTACAATCTTCATTGACTTTCTTTTATTTTTGGAAAGTATGACAAAACATCAGCTGGAACGCTCAGTCCAGCATTTTCTTAACATACCGGGAATAAAACAGCAGATGGTCATCTGCAAGAGAAATATTCTGCAATAATGCACAGAATGTCTCATATTCCCCAGGAAGAAGATCTTTTATCAAGTGAAGAAGTTTTTGATGCTGGTGTTTAAAATCACCTGTAAAATATCAACACCAATAGATAGGAAAAGTGGGAAAGTATCAACATGAGAAGTCTTTGAGGCTGGATCCTGCACAGATTTCCCCCTCTGCACTTTCTCTACAGGTGTGTGGTCTCCAGTTCAGCAGCAGGGTTAAACCCACAGCCATCCTGCTGTAAAAGCGGGTAAGCGTGTGCTTGAACCCAATGCACTTGTAGTTGAACATGTGCTGAATTGGTTTGTTAAACACAAATGAAACACTGAATTGAGGTCTAGTCTAAAATATCAAAATATGAGATGGCAGATGAATGATCTGTTAACTACTTCTCTTGAATTTTGGAAATACTTCTCCCTCAAAATCAACATTTGGTTTTCCACTGCAACAATACTGATTTGATTCAACCCCACGCAGACACACAGCTTAATCCAGCACCAGTATGTTGTAATTACAATAACCATTTTGTGCAGCAATAAATATTTTAAGAAAAGCAGTTCTCACCTTCCCAAATCCTGGACTGTTCCAACAGGCATTAAAAAGAGCACTTTTCATCTCATCTTTTAGTTGTTCTACATTTTTGTTATTCCCTCTGTGCTTCGAAAAATAGTTTGTTTTTTGGCTTTCAGCTCTGGTAAGAATCTGATAGCAAAAAGTAAAATGACCTTTTAAGTTATATTAAAGAATATTTTCTCTTAAAATTATATGCCAGCATCTAAAGTAAATCTGTTATTTAACAACTCAGAGAGCCAGATACCTCGTGAGTAGTTCCAAGGATAATGCCAATTGTATACATTAAAAATGGAGCTTGTCAGCAAAGGACACGACCGATAGTTTCAGGTCCTTTGCAGCAAAAAAATACCACTCCTGCGTCTGTATAAAAGACACTGGTACATACAGCACTTGGGTTTACAGTCACTCCGGGGTGACTGTAGTGTTATTACACCCCTGTTAGGAGTGAGGACAGTGATGCCATCTCTCCGCAGCCTCTGGAGTGATGCAAGAATCCCTGGATTTCAAAAGGCTCCACAGCCACACCTGCTGGCTGCCGGGCTCACCGCGCACCAGTGCCTTCAGGCACAGCACACAGGGATTTTTAAACAAATCACTTTAAAACAATGCTTAATGTTGTATCATACAATGACGCCCTCAGTATGCCCTAATGAAAAATGTTAAGGAGTGTTAAAATTATTATATAAAGTGCTGTAGGGAGATTCTTGTACAAAACTCTTTGTTCAACAAGTTAAAAAACTAGAAGTCGCATTTCCTAAGGAACTGTAACCCCTTGGCTTCTTTTTATACATTAAAAGGTGATTGCATGGTATATACTATTTTGACAGTGGAGTTTGCTTTACTCAGCCTCCATCTGGGTGGCAGCAAACTGGTTTTTCTTCATTGTGTGATTTCTTTCACTGTGTGATTTTTCCTCACTCTGCAAAGGGCCAGATCCGGTGCTTTTCCACAATAAAATTCATGCCTCTTGAGGAGCAGGCTCAGCACAGTGAACACTCAGCCAGTGTCTCTGAATCCACTCTTGTTTGTGTAGGAGAACATATAATTAATGTTTTGTGAGAGGTCTTAGAGAACTATAGGGAAATAGAGGCTTTTAGGGACGTTTGGGGACATATTCAGGCTTCTCTGAATATCTCTGCTGCACACACAAACTGAGGACAGTTTGCGATCTACAGGAGTGACTAATTTACCAGTGTGCATATAGTTATGAATTTATATCTGTTTATTTCATTAGATTATTCATAAAGTCATATCATTAGGTGATTAAGAATCTTTTCATCTAGTGCTATTTGGTGCCTGTTCTCAAATTATCTCAGTTTTTTTTTTGTCATTGCACCTACTTCGGTAACATCTAGGATGTCTGGGTCTTGTTCTATTGCTGTGTAACCTAGTTCATGGTTTTTGGCTCATCTTCCTGAATTGGTACAGCGGGTGGGTGGAAGGTGAGTTATTATTTTAGCTCCCAGTTCTAGGGTAGGTAAGGGCCCCAGAGTTTTATCTAAATTATACTGGAGAAAATATTCCCTTTAGGAGCGCTCTGCTGGCTGAGGACTGTCCCAAAATACTCCTCTAATTTGTTCAACAGGGGTTATGAATGGACTATCAGGGTGGCTGTGGCAACTATCCATCGACTCAAGGCTTTTTCACCTCCTGTGCTGCCCCTTTTTCTCTACAGCAAACGATCTGTTTCTATATCTTTATTTCCAAATCGCATCTACATGTGCTGCCCTATCCTTTGTGTTTCTGTGGATGTGATTCACATGCAGGAACAGAGCATAAAGTTCTTAGGGTTGTGCAGTTTTTGAGCATGGAGTAGGAAATGAGAGACAGGTACCATAAGATCATTAATTTAGATCTTCTGGCCAGCCAGGAAAACATAGTGTCTCTGACTACATATTCTTCCTCCGACAGGTAACATCTCTGAGCGTATCGGAAGACCCCAGGGTTTTGCAGCCCAGCTCGGGTGGGTCCTGCTCCCTGTCAGCAGTGTTCCCAGAGCTGATTTTACCTTATCTCACATTCAAACCTTCCTCTTCTGTGTACATGAAGGATATCGCCCAAATGCAAGACTGCCGGCCTAGAGCTTCTTACATTAACCAGGTGAGAAAGGTAGGATCCCTCTCCCAATAAACAGAGACATTCTTCCGTAAGCAGTTTAGAACATCTGAATGAAGAATTTAATTATTGCCTAATTGGGGTGATGTGAAGCATTTTCTGAGAATCTCTGCTTCTCTTCATTGGCTGTTATGATGGAAACAGGTATTTCTAACCTAAACAAATAAATCAGATGTCTGAAATAGATGTGCTAATATCCCTCTAAATGCATAGGAAGAGACCAGCTTCCTGTATCGTGTCCTAATTCTGAAAGAACTTCCTCTGTCCCTCCATTTCCAACTCGCTTCCAGCCACCACAGCTGGATGGTGGTGGCCACTTCCCAAGTGGGAATGTCCCCTTATGTGTGTGATCGCACTTTTAAACTTGGGACACCTAAAAGAAACCCGAATAAACACACTACGACAAAATAAATTCTCCTGGAAGCTCTTGAAACGTTTGTGAAAGGGGCTTTGAAGGGACTTGAGGACTCAAAGTAGCCGAATGGATAGACTGTTTTCCCTTTATTCTCTCGTACACTTCAAAGCTCCATTTCATTTTGAGTATTAAACATAGTTGTCATCACTTAACACCTTCTGAAAATATGTCTGTAATACAAAATCAACCCATCATCAACGAAATCAATGACTCGGGGGATTTAAACACATTTCCCACGACAACTATCAGAGATTTGGAAGGACGGAACAGAACCAGCGAGGGACGGAGCGAACCCTCCCCAGTGCTGTAATTCAGCCGTGGGAGGAGAGCTCAGCCTTTCCTCTTTCCCGTCCCCCAGGAATGAATGAGACCCTTCATTTCTCTGAAGCAACTGCATTTTCTGTCGCCAGAGAAAGGATGAGTCAGAAAAGGCTGCTGCTGGTGAAAGCTTTGCTGGTCTTTACTCAACAGAGGGCTTCATCATTTTTTGTTTGAGTGTTTGTGGTGTTAATAGGTTATTAGAAATGCCTGATATCACCACCAGCATTCTGGATTTGTAAAAGAGCTTTTTGCTTGCCATTTATTTTAAGACATAATGAACAAGCTCTCCTTGTGGAAGAAGACATTCTAGGTCTGCTCTTAAAAATGAAATAGAGAAGCTAGTAAAAAAGAAAATGCATCTCAATTAGATTATTCTTCCTCCATCTGCTCTCTCAGATCTTTTTATGACAGGAAATTGCCTATTGGATTTTTGATTTTGCTTAATGGAAATGGCAAAACCTAAATCCCTTCCCGTTCCCACTGACATCAGGGGAAACAAGATTCAATGTCTGAACAGAACACTTTTTTTTTTTTAAACCACTAGTGTCTGCAACTGCATCTCAGTGAATATGGTAATTATAACATCAGTGAATTTAAATTAACTTAAATACTTATGAAACTATGGACTGGCATTTACGCTCCTGAATCTCCTTGGCACTTCCGAGAATCCCAGCTTCTCTAATTAGCAATTTCTGATGTGCCACATTGGTCATGTGTGGACATCCCAATTAAACCCACCAAACTCCTCGTGTGAGTTTGGGTGACAGACTGTAACTGAATGGAGTTCTGATAGGAAATGGAGTTTCTAACAGGAAATAGCATCTCCAGGAAGGCAGTGAGCTGGGGAAGGCTTTTCCTTGCGTTTTTAAGATGTTGAACTTCAAGGAATACCATCCCTGAAAAATCTCAGGCTCTTCATAAAATACTCTGTAGAAGAGGTGCCCAACTTCTTGTCAAAAAGGACATGAACAGATAATAAATCAGCTGGTTAAAACAGATATAATTATTATATACCATATTCTTATTCTAGCATCCCTGTGGAGATGGCTAAATAATTAAAAATCTCTCATCAGAAAGCCTGTTATCTTCAAAACTGAAATGAATACAACTATGCAACCCTGCTGTATTCCTCTCTGTGCTGCCTCTCAGAGGAGGAAGCTATGTAAAAGCAGATCCTTCCCGCTGACTCATTCTGCTCTATAAACTACATTTGAGCTTTGAGAATAAAGGAATTATCCTGCCTTGTTAAAAAGCTATTTACCTCCATGTTTATTGTCCAACGCTGACAGAATAACTACTGCAGTGTACTGTTATTATTGGTACTAAGAATAACAGTAATCAATATCTAACAGCATGAATGAGAACATGCAGACAGGAATTACCACTCCTCTCCGCAATTCCAAACCTCCTCTACAGAATAATTGTAGGTGGACAATAACAGAATTTTATAAAATACAGAATAAAATCTTTATTGGGAATTAATTACACGCTTGAAAAACCTTTAACGCTTCCACGTTACGGTGTTGTTAACCACATCTCCGAAAGTTCCACATCTTTCTTTCCACAGTTTTACAGCATCTTCTCTTGCTCTGTTCCTCTAGGGCTCTGCAGACAGCCCTCGTCACTGATCCTCGCAGGGGCTCAGCGCCAGCGCTGCTGGACATCTTTGATAAGGACAATATGGAAAATCACCTGCAGGGCAAAAGGGCACAGGTTGACTAGGAATAACATAGAATACCATCTTCTAGGGAAAACAAACCCAAAAAAAGAATTATCTGAGAATTATCTGTTTGGTTTCAATACAGTGCTGTATTTAAAGATAAGCCTTGCACCGCTTTCACTGAATCTGGAACCAGAGCATAATGGTATCTTTGACCTTATATGTAGGCTCACTATATGTCACCATTTTAATTTAGCTTTAATATGATTATTTTCCTTTTGCTAATGTTGCATTGTATGCAGAATCGCAGAATGATATGTGATTGAACCCCCTGCCAAAGCAGGTCCACCCAGAGCAGGTTGGCACAGGAACGTGTCCAAGTGAGTTTGAATGTCTCCAGAGACAGAGACTCCACCACCTCTCTGGGCAGCCTGTTCCAGGGCTCTGCCACCCTCACGGGAAAGAAGTTCCTCCTCTTGTTTAGGTGGAACTTCTTATGTTCAAGTTTGTGCCCGTTACCTCTTGTCCTGTCACTGGGCACCACTGAAAAAAGACTGGCCCCATTCTCCTGACACCCACCCTTTAAGTATTTATAGGTGTTGATCAGATCCCCCCTCAGTCTTCTCTTCTCCAGACTGAAAAGACCCAAGTCCCTCAGCCTCTCCTCACAAGAGAGATGCTCCAGGCCCCTCATCATCTTTGTAGCCCTCTGCTGTACCCTCTCCAGCAGTTCCCTGTCCTTCTTGATCTGGGAGCCCAGAACTGGTCCCAGTGCTCCAGATGGGGCCTCCCCAGGGCAGAGCAGAGCGGGAGGATGACCTCCCTGCACCTGCTGGTCACGCTCTTCCTGATGCACCCCAGGATGCCATTGGCCTTCTTGGCCACAAGGGCACATTGCTGGCTCATGGGCATCCTGTTGTCCACCAGGGCTCTCCGGTCTTTTTCCTCAGAGCTGCTCTCCAGCAGGTCAGGCCCCAACCTATAACTCTGCTGCATTAAATTACTATCTGTTGATACCTATACAGAAGTTCACATGCAGGAGACTGCTTCTCCTGTACCACCGGAATTGCAGATGCCTCTCCCCAAAAAAACCCCAAACCCCACATATATTTTCCATATGTGGGGTCTTTTAAAACCAGTTTAGGTTTTAAAAGGTTTCAGGTTACCTATACCGTCGTGTAACCACATAATCAGTATAAACCTCACATGGGGTAGCTAATGTTTAAGCAAAACCAAAATCACAAAGTTTAGTAATTAAACTTTGTGTTAATAAAATATTCTCGGGTTTGAGATCATGGTGTATAACAAAGGCAAGGAAAAACAGAAAAAGGAAAGAAAAAAAAAACACAAGAAAAACCCCAGAAAACAGTTTAATAAGAAGCGGGTTCTGTTTGCTTTAAAAGTTCTCAGGCACGAAAGCATGGTCTGAAAAAAACTCTCCTGCTCCTTCCGAATTCACTTCGTGAGGCAGAGAGTGCCCTCATTTCCCAAAGTCATCAATGTCCTGATACCACTAGAATTAGCAACGGCTTAATGTAGGTGATGAGCGAAAGGGAGCGGGATCTCTGCAGGGTTCCTCCCCCAACGGCAGAACAAGCCAGAAATGATTAGAAGGGATGAGACAGCAGAGAGGAGGAGGAGAAGATGGGAGCAGGGAAGGGCAAGGAAGGGGAGGCAGCTGCTAAGGTGGTTGTTTCACACAGCGGGCTGGATAAAGTACTAAATATTTTTAGCTTTTCAGCATTTCAGAAGTGGGTCCAGATACTCTGCAGCGGTACTGCTGCTACTCAAATACTCCTCCCACCATCTCAGTCCAACGTCTCTTTCTGGTTTCAATTCTGCAGCTCATTTCAAGCCAATTGGAAGTCTTAAACTATTATTATGAAACCAACCCCTTTTCTCAATAAAGAATTAACACTTTTGATATCTGTATGATAAAACACTACCAAAAAAAAAAAAAGCGATAACGTTTTATTTATGTTCAGTCTTCCAGGTGAGTTCTTACGTCGTTGTGAAAGCACTTGATCGCTTGGAGTAACTGGAAAAGGTATTTTTTTAGGCCTTTTGTTACCGAATCCATGGCAATAACACTGGAGCTCATCTAGAATTGTAGGATTGGTAAATTCAAACATCAAGGGGTTTTTTTCCTGCTTAAATACATAAATCAGGTTGATAATATTCTCATGATGAAATTGCTGTTTGTAAAAGAAAAACACTTTCTACCATGGCTTTCCATTTCAATTTATATAGAGTTCCTCTTTAAAAGGTTGATAACGAGAGCTATCATTTGCTTAATTAAAGGTTGACGTTTTGAAAATAGGCTTTGTTTCTGCTGCGTCAGCCTTCCTCCGATATTCAAACATATTTACTGGGTTATTTTTCACAACGCCTCTCCAGGCTCTGAGCTGATACTGCTGAGCCAGGAGTACAGCAAAGAAACAAGCAGCTCTTCTCATCAGCTTAAAAAAATATCCTCTTGAATGCATTTCACTTATACTAATAAATCATAGATAAGAAGTCTCATATTAAAAGATGCACATTAAAAACATGGACCATTTCACATTGAGGTCCATTTACCATTTAATTTTGAAATTACTCTCTGTTGATATTTTGAAGCAGCTTTAGGTTAAACCCAAAGCTAGTTTTAACTCAGTACAAAAGTATCTGTCTTTTTAATTACCATAATTATTTATTTATTTTTTACATTGAGGGCTGCACTATCTGTGGTACCACATCTCCTTAACACCGCTGAGACCCAGGACGTCAGTCTGCATTTAGAGGTAAGACCTCCATGCCAACTAACTTTGGGAGAAGTTGATGGACCCGTATGGCAAAATGTGCCATTATGCCTAATTAAAAATTGATAAGAACTAAATTTTTAAAACATCCAGTTACTGCAAAGAGTGGAAGTGGCCTGAATATAGAATCATAGAATGGTTTGGCTTGGAAGGGACCTTAAAGATCATCCAGTGCCACCCCCTGCCCTGGGCAGGGACACCTCCCACCAGACCAGGTTGCTCCAAGCCCCGTCCAACCTGGCTTTGAACCCCTCCAGGGATGGGGCAGCCACAGCTTCTCTGGGCAACCTGTGCATAGTTTTAGCAGAGTTTCCAGGGGGATCTGCTCCATGATCTTGCCAGGCACAGGGGTGAGAGTGACCAGCCTGTAGTTCCCCGGGTCTTCCTTTTTTCCCTTTTTAAAAATGGGGGTTATGTTTCCCCTTTTCCAGTCGTCAGGAACTTCACCAGAATATACAGCATAATAGTAAGAACCGAAATCTATAACTTTGTAATTTGACTACGAGTTATTGTTCCAATTATTTGCAGAAGTTCAATTAAATCAGAATAAGCTCGTCTTAGAGCTGGTATCTCTGGCTAGGAGAAAATCCAACATCCAATATCCAGATTAAAATTCTTGCAGCACCTTCATAGACATAGGCCTAAACTCAAATATTACCACTGAGCTTTTAGGGGGGACCTCCCCACCGCACCACAGCAACGCTGAAATATTTTTGCGAGGAAATATTTGTAGATAATCCCTCTTCCGTTTCGGGGTGGCTCAGAACTGGTGTAACAAATACACCGCCCCTTCTGCGGCCAGTGTGCGCGGAGGATCCCGGGAAGAGAGCCAAAGTGATGTAATGGCCAGCTGAGAGAGAAAAGGCCACCTGGGGAGGCCGGGCAGAACCCGGTGTGAGCCACAGGCCAGTCTCTGAAGTGCAGAAGCGGGAGGGGAAGCGTCCGGGCAGCGCTGCTTCCCCTGGCCTGTGCCCAGGGAGCCCGCGCTCGGGACAGACCTTACTCCTGCCAACGCCCCCCCGCCCCGGGCAGGGTAATTAATAACTCGCCAGGGCTCACTCGGGCTCTTCCCCTGCTTGGTTTGAGCGGGGATTGCTTTTACTAACATCATTCCCAAGCTTTGTCTCCAAATTTTAAATTTACTTTAGATGCTCGTTTTAATTTGGCAGCGAAGTTATTTTAGAAACAATTTGTTTTCACGCTGCTTTTGTGCACAAAGGAGCCTACAAGGCACCGCGTACCCTGGCAACAATGCAGGCCTGGTTTTCAAGCCCTTCCCCCCTTGTTTTACACATTTAAGCTGCTGACCTGCAGAAACTTTACTTTTCATGTGGTTTTGTTAACTGATTTTTCTGATTTCTCATACAATATTTCAATGCCCACTGCCTGTGCCCTGTCCGCGTGCTTGTACTTCGCTGCAGTTCCTTAAGCTCCCCTCCCTCTCGTACATCTTCATCTGGTTTTATTTCTTCATAGAAGGACAAAAGTTTTCACTAATTTGAGGCACGTACGGTTCTTTAAACACACAGATGGTGTTACAAGAGGAGTAATACCTGCAGACAGCAGCACTCGCGCTATCCTAAATGTTTCTACAAGCCCTTGAGGCGCCGGGGCCGGGGTCCAGGTACCGGGTACCGAGACCGGGTACTGGTAGCGGGTACCGGTACCGGGTGCCGGTACCGGGGAGGCTCTCAGCCCCGCCAGGCCTCCCGGCCGGCTCTGCGCCCCCAGGCCCTGCTGCCATGGCAACGGGTGGAGTGGCGCCGCGGTGACGTCATGCGCACGGGCGGGCGGGGGGGGCTGCGCCTCGCGCTGCCTCAGAACGGCGGTTCCCGCCGCTGGGCGCGGAGATGGGCTTTGCCGGTCTCCGCTCAGTCGGGGTCGGTCGCTCAGTGTCTCTCTCTTTCGGGCCGACGCGGCCGGCTTTGCCTCGGCGGGTCGTGGCGTCGGGTAATGGCGGGGCGTTCAGCAGCGCCGGGCTGGTGAAAGGGGTGGCTGCTGCCCCCAGAGGCAGAGCTGCCGTCTCCCTGCGCCGGTCTTCGCAACCGTAAACGAACACGTACATAAAGTTTGAGGGAATTCCTGTAGACTCCTTGGGAAATCCTGAAGCGGGTGGCCGCGTTGGGCCTGTGGAGAAGTGGAGCCGCTTAGAACAAGTGTTGAATGCCGTCTGGTCAGCCGGTCATGTGGAGAGAGGGAGGCAGGTGAGGTAGATTTAGGGTTTTGTCATGCTCATAGTTGCTGTAGGTGGTATAGTTTGAAGTAAGTATGAGCACGCTTCACTGAAGTGCAGTCAAAGAGTAATCATCGATAGTTTCTTGTCAAAATACAATGCTAGGTTGAGTAGGTCCATGCAGGGATTTTTTTCTGAGTCTGGTATTTTTCTTAAAAACTTGAAGCAGATTTGGAGGCAGTAACAGGCACAGAGGCGGCTCAGGGACTCTGCAAGATGGGCTGGGAATTGGGGTACATTGAAGCAACACCCTTAAATAAATCAATAATATGTGGGGCCTCAGAGGCAGCTTGTAGCTCTGCTGCTGTGGGGATTAAAAAAGCTCCTTAATTCTCCTCTACTGTGGCTCCACTTATTTCTCCTATATTGGAGCTAACAGTAGGCAAATCAATCCTTTCTTTACCACATGACCTGGTAGATTATTGTTCCCAAGTGCTTTGGGAAGAAAGATTGTCCTGAGGAACAGCATGGCATGGCACCTGGTGTGGCAGAGTGTCCCCATGTCGCTGCTGCAGTGAATGAGAACAAAACCAGTTTCTAACAGGTGACTTGGCTTGTTCATTTCCCTCATTTTGAAGTCTTGGGCTCGGCTGATGTTAATGTAAATAACTCTTCCCAGAGGGACATTGCAGCATAAGAGAGTGACCTGGTGAAAATTAAAAGAAGTAAACAAGTTAGGAAGAGGATGGATTGTTTTAACAAACAGAGAAGCAAGTAGTTTGCTTTTGCTGTTGCTTCTCATCTTACCATGGGACTAAGTTACCTTAGAAATGTTTTGGTTTTGCAAAATGCTACACAAATACATAGTGTTTACTCAAGATTAATGACACTGTGCCAAAATGCTACCTTTTTAATGTCATCCCTTACAAATACCGTTTTCTGAGCAAAAATAGGGATAAAAACTGAACTTGAAACAACTTTCCAATCAGGAAGCTGTTACATCTATTTCAGTACTATTCAAGAAGTTTGTAGAAGGAAAATATTCATGTTCTAGACCACACTGTGTAAAGAGTTTTTCTAAGTTTTTGAAGCGCTGTTATAGTGGATAATTTTAATGGTTGCACAGAAAAAAAAAAAAAGAAGAAAGAAACAAAAAACCCTTGAGATACCAAATGAAAAAGTTCTGAAATTGTTGTTTGCACCTGGCTCTGGAAGTTGATGAGTTACAAGCATATGATAAATTGAAAACATTTCAACTAAAATGCCCATAGTGCAATTTGCAGTGTCAAATTGCATTTGAATTTGTTAAGCAAGGGGGTACTGGAAATAATTATTAGCAAATATAAATCTAAAGTTATTCTTTAGTGCAGATTTCATTTTGGGGCATAATGAACCACCTTAGTAAAGGCAGGGTCTCTCTTACTGTTACAATTGGGACTGATTTTTTGAAACTAGGTTAGGATACAGTTAACTTTGTTTTAAATCCTACGTGTGCCGTACAGTCAACGGAGCAGAAATTGCAGCTGGTTCTTCAGAGGGGAGGAAAAAAAAAAAAAAGCTTTCGATTTATTGATAAAACTACCAGCCACAGCTGTGGAGCTGCCAGGTAGGATTAAAATGTTCCATTGGAGGATGTCAACACACTGTTCTCCGGTGGTGTCAAAGAAGAAATACTGTGGCTGTTGAGATGTGGTTGAAAAAGTTCCAGGTGGAAACAAGGGTAGGATTTCGGATTTAACTGATTTGGTCCCTGATGTTTGTGTTTTGTTGTTTTTCTGTGTCCAGGCCGTGACTGCAGCCCTGCCAGGTTCTCCGAGCTCCCTGGGCCAGGGGATGTCCCACCACCCTGTCTGGGCCACCGCAGCGGAGCACCGCAATGGTGAGTGTTCCTAAACCCATGTTAATGATTTATGCGGGCCTGAGCTTGCACTTGTGGTTTGTTGTTTTTTTTTTTTTTTTTACAGTCTGCTTTCTCCCTTACGAATTAGCCGGAGCTAAATATAATCTGTGTGAAGCTGGAGGAGCAGCAGTGGAATGTAAAATCGAAACGGGTGTGTGATGGGAGGAGGAGGAGGAAAACCCAGAGGACGAGACTGCGTGGCGGGACCCGTTTCTCGTAGTGCCTCACGCCGTAGTGGCTGGGGAATGACAGGTTTTTTGTCACCGAGCCTCTTTAAAAAAGCAGCATCAGGCTTTACGGGAATTGCTATTTTTTTATATCCCGCTTTTAGGGTCTGAGCGGGGCTGCTGCCCCGGCAAAAAGCGGTGACGAGCTTTGTGCCGTGTTAATTTAACCCAGGACCGACGCTCTACGAGCCCACGGGCGGCAGGAGGCGGCACAAACCTCCCGGTTCCCCCCCTCCTCTGTCCGTCCCCCCGCCGCCGGCCGGCCCAGCGGCGCGGCCCGCCCCCCGCGGAGGGAGACGCCATTGCGGCTTGTTTGTGCAGGAGGCGGAGGGAGGCGGAGGCGCTGCGGCCGCGGACTCTTTTCTCCGCGGCCATCATGTCCACCCCGGCGCGGCGCAGGCTGATGCGCGACTTCAAGAGGTGAGTGGGGACCCCCCTCTCCACGTCCCCTCCGCGGGGAGCGGACACCCCGCACCGGGGGGACGGGGCCGGCCTGGCAGCGGGGGAGGCGCCGCCGGGGCTGCGGGGCCTGACCCGGCCGTTTGAGGGTTAGGGGCTCGGGCTCGCCCCGGCGAAGGGGCCAGCCCCGCGGGCAAGCGGCGCGGCGAGGAGCCGGAAAGGGCTGCGCCGTGGCGGCTTGTCCCGGGCCGTCCCTCCAGCCCCGCTCCTTTGTGCCGGGGGACGGGAGCTGGCGCGGAGCCCCCCCGGTCTTCTCCCGCTGGGGGCGACGGGGCAGGGGTGCGCTCGGAGCCGGCGCCTTCGCCCGTTCCCCAGCCTGGGGAACCCTCCGGGGGTGAGCAGGGGGGTCCCGCCGGGCTTTGTTTGTGCCGCCCGCCTCGCCCGTGCGCCGACGGCTGGGGGCGTCTGAGGATAAAAGTTGAAGCCGTGTCTTCAAAACAAGGGCAGCCCCGGGAAGGGCCCGGGTCGGAAGAAGCTCCTCGGGGGGCAGCGGGAGCGGTGGGATGGGGGATAACCTGCTGGGCTGACGGGGTGAGATGTGAGCCCCTTGTCCTCGAAGGGCCCGGCGGTGCGGAGCTGAGTGTTCTGCCGTACTTCCCGCACTCCCCCCCTCGTCCTCCTCCTCACACAAGCTTTTGAATACCGAAGGTGTTTGGCCCAGATTTCCGAACAGACCAGGCAGAATTTAGATGCGTGTGAGGCTTGTCGGGCTGACGGTCTCTCCAAAAATAAGCATTCGGGATGGACATCTAAAAATGAAACACAAATAACTAGCAAACACTTAATGCGTCTGTATGTAATAAAAAGCAAAATGCCCTTTAATGTTTTTATGCGCATGCTATTCTGTCCAAGGTTTTCAATCATGAGGAATCTTTTATATAATATATACAAAGTGCTAAAGAGGCAGTTGTTAGTTGCGCTCTTTTAAATGTTAATGGCTGAACCACAGACTCTAGAATAATTTATTTCTAGTCTGACATGTAAACACACTTATAATAGAGAGTGTGGGTAAAGGTGGGGGTTCCTTTTGTAAGCTTTACACTGTGTCGTATGATTTCTCTGGACTGGAGTCACTGATAAGTTGTAGGGAGTGAGTCAGCGTTGATAGTGTCTCTTTTTTTAGCCTAGCTATGTTATACCAGTACCTGAAAATGCATTAGTAAACAGTTGACGCGTGTTGTAGTTACTTTTCGTGACTGTGTATAAAGCTACAGTGATAAAGGCCTGACCTCTGAATCTACAAAAGTTGGAGGTTTTTGACAGGTAGTGCCTGCCTTCTCTGTTGTATCTGGGTGTCGGTGTTTGCCAAGCGGGTGTTGCTTGATTCCTGTTCAAATCAAAACAGGATATTCAGTCTCTTTTTTATTGTATTAGGTTACATAGATGACACGAACCCATGATTTTTTCAGTGAGGAACTAAGTAATTTCTCAGGATTGCAGTTAGACGTGGTTTTTATGATTTTACAGTCTCAGAAGGACTGGTTTAAAAATTTTCAAATTTAAGGTGGAGAGGAGATTTTAAAGCTGTGGAAAAGTATAACCAAATGAACACAAAGTAAATCAAATTTATTTATCGAATATATGACAACTTTAATCCCCCAAAACTTATGCAACTTTTTTGTGTAAGGGCTTTTTTTCTTAATTTTCTCTTTCCTACCATAATTTCTGTTTGTTTAGCCTTATGTTACTTGTACCTCATATTGAAAAAGCAGACTGTGTGCTGTGAACTCTGATTCACTTTGTTAAATATAAACTCCTTTTGCATACTGTGATTGTCAAGAGCAGTGAAGAGAACAGATTTTGCATCTCATCTAATTTGTTTGACTAAACCAGCAGAAAAATAAGTTAATTATCTTTATGGTTTTTTTGCTGTTGGAGAAGGGGCTACAAATACTACATTTTCCCTAGCTGTTAAAGATTTACAGGCCCTGTTTGGATCAGTCTGATTTCCAGTCCTCGCCACAACCTCTCTGTAGTTAGACCCTTTGACAGCAGGGTGCACATGAGCTTTAAATTGATATAAAAACCAAGGCCATCCTTCAGATGCATTTGTCAGACTGAATCCTCAGGCGTTATTGTTGGCGTGCAGCCTGGCTGTCACGTAGGAAGAAGTCCCGTTCCTGCTCTCCCTGACCAAAATAGTAGGTGGTTTATGCTGTTGATATTAAGCTGTCTGAACTGTGTGTGCTGGGAGAGCGGGGATGTAAACACGGAGTTCAGAGGAGACAGGAGCTGCGAATGGAGCGAGCCCTGCTTCTGGGCTGGCTCTGTAGGGCTCTGAGTCTTTGCTCAGCGTCCACGTGCAAGTTTTTTCACAGATTTGGGCAGTGCAAGTGCAGGAGAATGTACTGGCTGTGTACCAGTGTCAGCTCGGAATAAATCTGCATCTAGACACCCACATTTAGTTAGAGTTTGTCCCTTAGTCTGCAGGCTTTCGGTGGCGACTGGCTCATAACAGTGTACTGTGATGTGGTCAGACCTCGTGGTAATGCTGAAGAATTGCTTTTGAAGCAAGAGCAGTCACTTCATTTTCTTTATTCTTGCATAACTCAAGAGGCTGAATAGGCGGGGTGGGTATGAGCTGCCACTGAAAGGGTTTGATCAGGCAAATTGCACATCGGATGGTTGGGGCTTGCTGGTTTACGTCGTTCGAAGTCTTAGGTGATCGTTGAACAGGAACGTTGATATGCAGAAGGAGAGTATCTTGATCCTATCCTTTGGTTGTGAGGTATATATCCTGTATGGTCCAGGTTTCTGTGGCTTTCAGTAAGTAACGTGTTTTTCCCTAGTCTAGGTATTAAGGAACTAAAAGGAATTTAAAAGGCTTCCACAATTCCTTTAGAGAGAAACACATTTATTGAACTGGTAAGAGGGAGCAGTATGCAGATTTTCCTCTTGCTCCCTTTTGAAGCAATCGGCTTGCCAGTCAAAATAGGCTTATACCAAATTTAGCCACATCGAGCGCATGGATCTGGGAATGCAGGAAAAGCTCCACTGACAGCCCCTTGCACTTAGTCCCCGTAAGTGTCCTTGTGTCACTGGCTGCTTTTCAGCTCCTGGTTGTAATTTGTTCTATTCATTGTGGCAGCCAGCAGCAATTGCTCTTTCATAGTTCACTATGTAGTACTGTAAATCCCGGCTGTATGTGGTGTTTTAAATTATTCTTAAGAGTTAATGCTTTGCTGTCTGCACACTTAATCTTGGGGCTGACCTAGTCTATTGGTGTAATACTTGAGAAAATCTGTGTGCGTCATCTTGTAGGTTTGTCTTTTGGAATATTGTTGGTCTGCATATAATGCTTTGTGTATTCTCTGACTTGGAATGAGTAAATATTTACAAAATCTGGATATTACTGTTAAATTATACTTGCAGATGGAAGTACTTAATTTATATAAGGCTTGTCATTCTGTGTTTGTAATTCTTAGATTGCAAGAAGACCCTCCTGTGGGTGTCAGTGGTGCACCATCTGAGAATAACATAATGCAATGGAATGCAGTTATATTTGGGTAAGTGTTTTTGATCACTATAAAATTCTATATCAAAGGGCTAAATATGACAAAACCTGTTTTTTGTTTTTCACAGTGATTCTGTTCTTTATGTATATAAAAGTCAGGAAAATTAGAAAAATGACCAAGTGTGCTCTTGGCAGTAAAAACCTGCTTTCAGGGGTAATGGAGAATGCGTAGGAAAGAAAAATTCAAAATCCATTAACCTTTTCTGTTGAATAAAAAACTTGCATATGCCTTAATAAATAGGTTAGGCTGTGTAGGAGTTGGGTTATGAAAAACCAAGCTTACTCTTTAAAGTACATAAGAGCTGCATGTTCTTTGCCATTAAATCCAGATGTATTAGCAGTGATTGGATTGATTCCCAGTAGAAGGAGGTACAGGTTCTGTCTAGGAAGTTACATTACATATCCTACAGAGCAGGAACTGGCTTAGGAACTGAAGTATGCTTGCTAGTAATTGGCTTATTAATTCCAATCTGGTCACGTAATGGCATATGCATTGTTTGGGATGATGATAAAGTAGATATCTCAACTAGCAGATTGACTATGAGAAAGTATCTTACGTGTAACAAAGCTCTCAGAGGTTGCCTCTGGATACTTCTCTAAATATTTAAATTATCGCTTCTACCCGTATCTCGGGGAGGATGAGGAAGAAGATAGGCATTTATTGTGCCTGTTTAGAAGGAGGTAATGATTGTTTTTAACTGGAGTTTATTTTTAAAACTTTTCAGGCCAGAAGGGACACCTTTTGAAGATGGTAAGCCACCTTTGATATCCTCTGTCATTCTTATAAATATTGTCAGGAGTAACATTGTTCTGCTCTGAAGAACTAATAAGTGTTGTCTGTGTATAACTTGGAACAAACTAAGCAAGGAAGTGTAGTAGTAAGGTCTTGTTGACTATAAAAATATTGTATTTTGATGTAAGCAGTGTCTTGTCATAGTGGTTGATAGTTAATTAGAAAGCTGCGAAGCAATGCTTATATCAAGAGTTGTTTATACATAGAACACTAGAGCTTTTAGGAGGAAGTTGGTCTAATGCTGCCAGATGTGTTTTCACATCTCTGTAGCTAAGCTCAATAAGGCAGTCTGCTTTTCTGGTTTCATCTTTGTGGCATGTTTGATTCATCTCTGTTCATCTAATGAAGAACAGGTGAAAAATCTTGAATTGTTCTGAATATAGAACTCAGTGAGGGGGAGGGAATACCAAATTTGTACATAAACATGAAAGTTGGTGTGTAGTGAACCGCCCTTAGGCATATGAGGAATAATGAGTTTAATAATTATAGTATTATTGCAGTAATCGGCAGCAGATGGGTTTTTCCCTGTGTTGGGTTGGAGGAGTTAGAGTAAATTATTCACTGATCCATAATAAAGGTTTTCAGTGAATCAGCCATGAGCTCCAAAGACTGAGATTGCTGATTATGAAATTCCTGTGTTTCTTTGCTGGCACCACGGTGCCTTCTTAATGAAACGCCTTGAAGTCACCAAAGTGCGTGGAATCGGCGTGTTGGGTCACAGGAAAAGGGGAAGGCAGTGGGATAATTGAAGTTGGATTTAGCAGTGAGTCCTCAAGCTTCTACCCTGCTGCTGGTTGTGTTCCTATCGCTAAGGAGTGGTTCCATTATCACTTGAACTATATGAAAAGAAACCAGACTTGGTGTTATTTGTTTATATAACAGTGAGAATAAATATTGATCATTGAACACATAAACTTATGTTGTATATATTCTTGGAGGCTTTTTTTTTGTTTTTCGTTATCTGATTGTATTTATGTTTGTTTGGACAGGTACTTTTAAACTAGTAATAGAATTTTCAGAAGAATATCCAAATAAACCTCCAACTGTTAGGTTTTTATCAAAAATGTTCCATCCAAATGGTGAGTAAATCATTTTTATTTAGCCATAATACCCATTAAATGTTATGGTGTGGTCATTCATTCTGCAAAGCTCCAGAATGCGTAGCAGCTCTCCTTCTCTCTTCATTCCCACCTCCTAAGTAGATGTCTGGGACAGCAACTGCTTGATGAAAAATGAAGAATTATGATGCTATTAAGAAGCAGCTATCTGCCTCTTTCTAATCAATATATAGTCTCCATAGCAAAGTGTGTGAGTGTTTTTAGCAGCAGCTGCACTTAGGTTGGCTTAAAGAGGCAATTGTGGTGTCAGATTCCTGCCCCCTTCCATTTAACAGCAATCCTGTACGTGCAGCCACATTGTGAGTCGGGGTAGGGAGCTGCTCCAGCCAAATGTTAGTTATTTCTGTCAGGTGAGAGCTCAGCCAAGCCCGTGCCTTCCTTTGGCTCACTGTACCTGCCAGTGCGAGCCCAAGGAAGAGGGTGAGGACGCGCAGTCACAGGGGAGTTGCAGACGAGGAAGCCAACCTGAACTCAGTGATGAGGACAACACCATGAGAGAGTGCCACGGTTCCTGCTCTGGCATTTGATAGGTTTTATCCAGATATTCTTACACACAGAAAACACAAACTGTGCCTTTTGCTTTTCCAAGCCCTTCTATAGCAAAGGAGGATATAGATCTCATTTGAGGCTTGAAGCATAAGCCCGTTACAGCATTTCTTGTAGCTTGAGCCCTCCTTGAAGAGAGGCTGACCTTGGCTTCAGTTCTGTGAGTTTTTAGACAGTGCTGGGTAACCATTCATCTGTCATGTAATACACAGGCCAGGATGCCTCTGACAGGGGTTTTGGAATTCGTTGCTTTTCGTTGGCATGAACACTAGGGTGTAGGAGTTTGGCCAGTCTCAGTTTCATGCAGACTCTTCTATTAAGACCACTGACGGGTATCCACACAGAAGTAGGATTTCAGGCACACTTTCCAGTATTTTCTACTGTCTGCCTTGGTGTGTCTCATAGGGAGTGCAGAGTATGTGAAAACGGGGCAAGAACTCCCTCAGTTCAGTGTGTGAGTCCATTCAGGCTCTGAGATCCTCGGCTGGTTCCACTCCTGCAGTAAATGTCTTGCCTCTGGGAGGCCTCACCTCTGTGTGAATATGGGCCGGTCACACCAGAGGAGCAGGAAACCAAGTCTACCAGTTCCTGTGCTAATGCCATAGTCTTCAGACCTTCCTTCTTTTCCTCTTAATTGTTCTGTTACTTCCAGCAATGTATCTCCTTCAAAATACAAAATGTCAGACTGCAGAGGATTGTGAAACAACTGCTGTCCTCTTTCCTAAAGCATTAATTTAAGCACAGACTGAGCTGGAACAGTAACTCTGCCTTGAGCAGTCAGTAATGAACAAACTATATAATAAATCTGATCATTTCTAAATGGTATCTGTGTTGTATTTACAGTTTACGCGGATGGTAGCATATGTTTAGATATTCTTCAGAATCGCTGGAGTCCAACATACGACGTTTCATCTATTTTAACTTCAATTCAGGTAACTTTGCATCTATTTTAGCAAATAATTATTGTTGCTGTTAATCTCCATTCCAGAATCCACAGCTCAGTGGTGGAGTTATCGAGTATCTGTTTCAAGGAGGACTTCAAATACTTGTGAGCTGAGGGGTAGCATTTTAGATCAAATAACGGCTGAGGTGCTGACCTGTGTAATACTGATTTTAAGCTACAAAACTGCCATTAATTATTTTTTACAGGGAAACAGTTGCTGATTTGGATTCTTTTTTAACTGTTTTTAGTCAAGATAGGACATCAGATGTAATAATTTGAGTAGTGTTTGAAACACTGTAACCTTTATGGTGACACCTCGCCCTATGAAGTCCCCAAGGAGACAATACTGCTGAAACCTGCTTTACTTGGGATATGTTAAAATGGCCTGGCATGACAAAAATTTGCATTTTCTTTTCTTCTGTGTGATTGTTTTTACTTTTCTACAGTGAAGTTTTGTTGGAGGCATCTTAAGCCCCTCTTTTGTCCGGAATCACAGTAGTAGCATAATTACGAAATAATCAATTAGCATCCTACTGGTAACTGGCACAAATGACCATGTGTCTGTTGGGTTTGTGAAGTGTACGCAGCGCTGATGCTTACGCAGTGTGGTATTTGAGGTTATATAATTATGGGTGCGGAACCATGAGTTTAACTGTTTTTGGTTTTTTTTTTTCAATTGGGCTCTTCTGAGTCATGTCTGCCTCCTGAAACACCAGTGACTCGAAAGCTGGAAGTTGATTTTTTTTTTTTTTTTTTTCCCTGATTTCACACGTGTCAGTTTGTCTCACGCTTTCTTTTTCCCCTTTCGACAGTCTCTGCTGGATGAACCGAACCCCAACAGCCCGGCGAACAGTCAGGCGGCACAACTCTACCAGGAGAACAAACGCGAATATGAGAAAAGAGTTTCAGCTATCGTGGAACAAAGTTGGAACGATTCCTAACAGCTGCTTTGTTCCTCTCCATCCTCATAAGCATTATGTACAATTTAACTCTCAATAGAAAGGCTACCAGAAATTTCAAGTGCCACAGTTCTAAGAATTTGCATTTAAAAAACTCATTTGCAACCAAAATTAAGCCCTCCAGTTTAGGAAACCTAAAAGCTTGTGTATCTTGATTAACGTACTTTTTATTGCATGGTATGAACTAAGTTATTGCTACATAAATTTGTAATATATCCTGTTTGTATTTTTTTTTTTTCCAAGTGTATAATGTTGGTGTGGAGTTTTCATGACAGAATATACACATTTTGTAAATCTGTACTTTTTCAAATATCGAATGCCTTATTTTTGAATTCTTTAGATTTTTAAATTGGAGAAAAGCACTTAACAAAGTTTTTATATATAAATATTTCATGTAAAACTGTTAAATACATAACCTTAGTGCAAGACGTTCTGCTCTCACTCTCTATCTCTTTCAAAGGGCTCATTTTTAGTCTATTTTTTTTTTTTCTCCTTTCGGTACGTGCTGGTTATACCGTGGGCTTTACAAACTGAAAAGTTGAGCCGTGATGTAAGTGTCTTCACTGGACGTCTCTGCCTCCGCCCCAGAGCTTAGCGTGATCCTGTGCCTCCTCAGTTGTACGAGGAATCACGGAATCATGGAATTGTCAGAGTTGGAAGGGACCTCTAGAGACCATCTAGTCCAACTCCCCTGCTAAAGCGGGATTTCCCAGAGCACATCACTCAGGACCGCATCCAGTTGTGTCTGGAAAATCTCCAGAGAATGGGACTCCACGACCTCCCTGGGCAGGGAGAGAAGAGAAGGAAGAGAAGTTACTGGTAGCTGCCAACTTAGCAACAGGGAAACAGATTTAGCTGTTTTGCTAACAATCCCGCTTTAAACCAGCAAAACAGGACCTGGATGAGAATGCGTTCTAATAACTTGTGTGTTTCAGGGAGGTTGTATTTTATCGGGTTATAAAATGTTGTCATAGAATCGTAGAATTGTCTGGGTTGGAAGGGACCTTTAGGTTCATCTAGTCCAACCATCAACCTAACTCTGATAAAACCCATCACTAACCCATGTCTCTAAGCACTATGTCAGCCTGTCTTTTAAATGCCTCCAGGGATGGTGCCTCAACCCCTTCCCTGGGCAGCCCATTCCAAGGCTTAATAACCCTTTCCGTGTCAAAATTGTTCCTAATCTCCAATCTGAACCTCCCCTTGTGCAACTTGAGGCCGTTTCCTCTTGTCCCATTGCCTGTTCCTTGGGAGAAGAGACCGACCCCCCCCCCGGCTACTCCCTCTTTTCAGGGAGTTGTAGAGAGCGAGAAGGTCTCCCCTCAGCCTCCTTTTCTCCAGGCTGAACACCCCCAGCTCCCTCAGCCGCTCCTCACAAGACTTGTTCTCCAGACCCCTCACCAGCTCCATTGTCCTTCTCTAGACCCGCTCCAGCACCTCAATGTCTTTTTTTTTCTTTTTTGTGTGGTGAGGGGCCCAGTCTCTCCTCTATTCACGTACTGACACTGTGATAGAGTTTGGAACCTCTTCTAATAATTAACAAGCTGTCCCATTAGTTTCCCCTGGGGGTAGAGGGGGAAAAAATTAATCCCCAGCAGGAGAAACCATGCCTGCGGGTTTCATGGCGTTACTCTTTAGAACTTGGCTGTGCACCATGTGGTCAGGCCTCCTCTCTGTATCGCGGGGGTTCCACGTATTCTTAAATTGCTAATTTTAAAGAAGTTTTGGGGTTGTTTTAGATGTGGATGTGGTAATTCCTTAGGGCGTTCTGTAAGCCGGGCTGGGTGACTACGCTAAAGAATTTGGCCTTTCCCATTATGGGAAAGCTTTCTAAGAATTAGTCTGAACGTTGAAGGTCATTTTTTAATTTTGCCTCCTGTTTCAGTATCTATTTCTGTTGATGATTCTTGAGATTTGCCGGTCGTTAGCGCCCGGGTTAATTTGGCGATTCCCAGTTAGGCCTGGTCATAGATGGATGGGGCTGGGGAAGGTTTGTGTCTCCGTGTCGGGACTGTCATGGGGGCTGAGGAGGTCTCGTTAGCGCTCAGCGCGCCGGGGCAGGCACCGCCGTCTACATACAGCACATATAAACAATCACACTATAGATATATATATTTTTTTTTTTTATCAACTCCCACGAGGGCTGGGCGCGGACCGGAAGGCCTGCGCCCGGACCGGAAGGCCTGCGCCCGCCGGGCCGCTCTGCACCGCGCCTCGTCTGCTCTGGAGGAGCGGGGCGGGCCCGCGCAGGCGCACTGGGGGCCGAGGGGGGCGGCCGCGCCGGGGCCTCCCCGCTCACCTCAGGGCCAGCGGCCGGGGCGCCGGGGAGGCCGCGGGGCTCCGGGTCGGGGCCCTAACCCGCCCGGAGCCTGTCAGCCGCGGCCCGGCGAGGTGGTGGGCTCAGCCCGGCTGCGGTAACCGGGGCCGTCCTGGAGGAACCGCCCGTGGAGGCTTCGCTTAGAAGCGGGCCGGGGGCGGCGGCGCGGTGTCACCGGCCCTGGTGTGTCGGTTTGTCACTCGGGTGCTGGCGGTTGGGGGTAACCCACCCCTCCCTCAGGAGAGAGGAGCTGCCCTCAGCATACGCGGGGCCACTGGGCGTCCGGAGAAGTTGCCAAAACCAGCGGGTGAGGAGCGTGGCTGATGGACGGCGTTAAAGCACACCCTGCTGTTCCCCTCCTCCTGCTGCACAGCACAGGAGTCCCGTGAAATTTAAGAACAAAAAAAGTTCAAGTGTAGCGACTCACAAGAGCACAGTACGGTCACAATAAACTTGGTGGTACAGTTAATTTCTTAAACAGTGTACTGGGATGCTTGATTTTTTAATTCATTCATTAGGAAGTGTAATACGCTAAGCTTGCTAGGGCAGTGGGATTAATTAAGGAAGTACTGATGAGTGCACAGATATTAGTTTTATACCTTCTCCTGGGGCTTCGGTTCATTGATATTAAGCAGTTTGTAATCGCTTCTTTTCCGCGGGATTCCATATAGAGATCTAAAATCACTTTGGAGATGTTTTAAAATTACTCGTCCCGGTGCTTTTGTGCTCTATATACACCCCATTCCCCTGATTTTACAGCTGGGCAGCCGGAGACATCCCGATCCGCAGCAGTTTGTGCAGGTCAAGAGGAAGGCGGTGGCAGGGCTGCCAGGGTGAGTCGTTCACCGCGATTCCCCAGTCTCGGCTCCAAGTACGAGAACACCTTCCCCATCAGGTTTGTCGTACTGACGTTATTCACAAGGAGCATTAAACATTGCTCTTCTGGTGCTGCTTCTTTCAGATCTTTTGTCCCTGAAGGCGGCTCGTCCAAATACGGTCCCAAGCCAAAGCGACGAGACTCAGATCTTCACAAAATGTGATTAACTTCACTAGTGTGAGCGGTCCCGTTGGGATTCTTCACCGTCGTGCGGGTAAATGTGTGTAATTGCAGAATTGAGGCCTTAGGCTGTGAGAAGTGGAGAAATCACAGCTTGAGGTGGTGTGTCTGCAGCTTCTTTGTGGGAGGTTTTTATATTAATAGTCAATTAGTTCAATGTGTCAAACAAATAAAGCTTTAAATATTTAGAGATTAGGTGGTCCCTAATAAAAAATTTACAGGAAAGAAAAGAGGATTCCCTGATCCCTACAGTGGCATTCAGTTATTCAAAATAAAATAGGCAGGGGTACATAGGTAGTTAAATACTTTGTGTTTACCATGTCAAGATTCCGTGAGAAAAGCCATGGATGTGTACCACAAGGCAGAGGAGAGGAAGAGCCTTATCATCTGGCCAGACTTCCTTACCTAGTGCTTTGATTCGAGCATTTTACTGTTCGTGGAAGCTGTCCCAGGCAATTCCTATGCCTTATTTGTTTAGAGTTGGCTTTTGGAAAGGGAAAGATGCCATCGACAGCCGACCTACTGTAATGTGTGAGCTGGCAAGGTGGCCTTCTCCACCTCTCCTTCTGATGGGGCTCCAGAGTGCAGGAAAGAGCGAGAGCCTGGTTGGACTGCAGGTGGGAAAGGAGTGACCAGAGACTCCCCACACTTGTTTGTGAGCAGCCCCAGCTTCGCTACCGTGCTTAGTTTGTTATTTAAATCACTGGATAAAACAATTATCTGGCCTTCTCTCTCTGATTTCGTTCATCTTTCTAATGGAAGAGCTTCAGCAGAGTACAAAATACCTGTGTCCTCCCTGTAGCATTGGAGTATTCCCCTGGAAAGGAAGAGCTGTGGGTTCAAAATTCCTCAGGCAAGGAATAAACTCAGGCCTTTGACTGCTGTGGAAGTGCACAAAAATAGGATGGAGCCTCTTCCTCCTGTGTTTTGAACACACTGGCTTTGGTCCACGTAGACCAGAGGGGTGCAGGGTTTAAGGTACTCTCCTATAGGGTATATGTCCTGCTGCTTGTGCCGGCGGTGGCTTATGGATCCTTCTCGGAGTGCCTGACATCTTTAGAAGGTGTAAACTCAGCTATTTGCAGCAGCCACTGTTATAAACCCTCCCTTGGATCCAGCCCTTGGGCTGAATGAACACCATGTCACCAGTGGCAAATTAGGAGGCATTCTTTCTATTTCATACAAGCTTTTAGGATAAAAACAGTCCCAAACTAGGAGAACCAAAAAAGAATTGTGTGTTATTGGACAGGTTTGTTGAAGGTGAGTCTTCTTCACAGCTAATCTCTAGAAATCTCTCCGTATTGAAAGAGTGATGGTGTAAGAGGCAAAGGAAAAAAGAGATAAATCTAAAAAAAAATAAAAGTACATTAAAACCCAATTATTAAAAAATTAAATTAAAATTAAAACCCAATTATTAAAAATAAAAGCACATTAAAACCCATTAAAAACCCTTTGCTGCTCTGCTTTCCCTGTGCACTCAAAGGAGAGAAGTCATTTTGGAAAAGGATACACCTTGGATTATGTGTCTGTATGTACAAAGCAGAGGAGAGGGCTTTTTGAGTTGACGATTATAGAAACTGTAAATAATTAGGTAATAGAATTGAAAATAAACAGGGTTTAGGGTTTGGTGGGGGTTTTTTTTTTGCTTAGCATTGTTATTGCACCTTGAGTTTGTCTTGTACCGCAGCTCCCGTCAGCAGAGCACAAAAAATACACAGAACTTTTCAGACTCTCTGATAATGACTGTAATTAGCATCACAAGCTATGGAAATTGCAATATTCCCTAAAGGTTTCTTGTCATTCTCCCATGTTTCTCCACAGAAAATAACCATTTTTAAGACAAGGTATCTTCTGTGTCTGGTACTGTCCCGCTAATGGTAATGTTCCAGCCACCATGGCTGCGGGAATCCATTCTTAATGCTGGTGTCAGAGTCGCGTTTCTGAGCCAGTCTGTGTGAAAGCTGTTTCCTGCCAGAAAGTAAACACGCTTCTCTGAAACAGCCTATGTTGTTCAGCATCCAAAACGAAGCCTTTTTTTCTTTATGATGTGGTCACAGCACGTAGCGTGGGATTTTCGGAGCTAGTGAAAATGTTGGTAAGAGAAAGTGCGTTTTAAAATCCCAGCATGTGAATGCTTTAATCAGGAATTCAGTGATGTCATAAAATAAATTATTTTTGCCCTTAAAACGTGTGCCAGGGCTGGGTCAAACTACAGTATAAAGGCGGTATTATGGTATGGTGGTGCTGACTGATTTATTAGTGGCCTCGCCGTAGAGGCCGTTAGCATCGGAGGTGGGTAGACTCCGCCTGTCCGAGCCTCCACCTGTAGCACGGGGGTAATGAGTCCTCGCCCCTCCTCGCTGAAAAGATCTTGTGTTTTCTTTCTTTCCTTGTTTTTCAATTTGGGTCCTTAACGGCCGTGTCTGATTCATTTCGAAGCGGAGGGATCCTGGCAGCTGCCAATTCGGTACACATACCAGAGGCTGAGCCGGCAGCCGCAGAGCTGGCGAGGCTCCTGCGGCCCCAGCGCGGGCTCTACCTGGCACCCGGGGAGGTGAAGAAGCTTGGGGACAACGGGGAGCCCAGACACACATTCCCTGGGGAACCAGTTGGTCAAAGTGAGGTCATCCCAAGCGACCCGTGTTCATTTTTATCCTGGATAAACCTTTGCTTGCAAACCAGCGAATACATCCTCATTCTTCTCAAAGCTCTGAGTTGAACTGCCCGGTCTCAGCATCAGATTATCAATAACACAGTTCATTATCATCACTAATGGTTTATTATTTATATTTCTGTTCAATTTGAAGTTTGTTTGGGTGTGAAGAGAAGATTATGAATCCAGGGTTTTGTCTAGAATTCCGCCACACGAGTACAATGTCCAGTAAATGCAAATATTGTTATTTTTATTACTTCATGTTATTGCTGTCGTGACGGGAATAGAAGGATTTAGCTCTGAAATACCTTACTTCACACAGACTGAGAGGCAAATTGTTCTTCAGCGACTGACCAAGACTGGGAAGAAGGCAGAAATGCCATCTCTTTTGAATTAATTATGAACCACGCAGCTCTCGCTATTATCTGTTTACACATTATTGGCCTTGTGATGTGCTGGTGAGAGATTTCCTTTCACTGTCTGGTCCAAACGTACGTTAAGTCCAATTTCATTAAAAAGGCTGCTCGCTTTCCTTGTTGAAAGGGTCATTGTGTTAGTTATTACAGTGTTTTCTTTGTGCTCGCTTTCCCCCAAATTCCAGTAACTATTTTGTAGAAAAGTTTCAAAGTGAACTTTTGATGCCTGTGAAAGCTGCTCCATTGACTTTATTGACTCCAGAGCCTGAAGTTCTTTATCCGCAGAGATCTTTAAAAGGACACTAAAAAGTTTCAGCCAAAGCTTATAGAATTTGGTACTTATGGTTAAGTGTTATAGACCCAATGCTGTTCCCATGGAGACCTACAGGAATTTTTCCGTTGAATTAAGTGGTAGCAAAGAGTACCCTTTATTAAGTGGGGAAAGGAGTAGACTGGATAACTCAATTTGTTGTTCCCGGTTTTGTTTGCGCTCTTGCTCTTCTCTCTAAAGAAATACAGAAGGAGAAATTATAGGTATTTGCATTGTGATGCCTCTGCCTCAAGCTTGCTGCGTTTGTAGATAAGGGTGTGTGTGTGGTTACGGTGCGATAACCCACGAGGCAAAGGCAGAGCTCTCCTTCTTTCACTCCTTGCTGGTGTCTTTTCCTGGGAAACTGGGATGTGAGGAGGGTGTTTCAGTCCCCCACCTCCCCTGCTCCAGAGAGGTCACCGGTGGCTCAGCTGGGGACGGGCAGCGGGGACTGTTAGTGCTTCCCTATCGTGGGTTAGCAGTGAAATTCCCATGATTTACTAATACGCAAAGAAATCCCGAGTATACTCACACTTAGAGTTTTTCCATTCTGGAAGTTGGGGATATTGCTCAAGGGGCTGTTGGAAGCCCCCGGTGAGCCCTGTGGCTCTGAGTGGGGGCTCTGCCATAGGCCTGTGGCCGGATCCTGCAGCTCCTGTGTATGAAGATCCTCAGCAATTTACAGAAAAAGAGAAAATCGAGGCCTCCGATTGTACGACGTGGTGCTGAAATTTGTTTTTGGTTGAAGCTGTATCAGGAAATCCTTGGCTACTGAAGTCAACAGATTTATGAGTGATTTAAATGGAGTGAGGATTTTGTCTATAATGAAGTCCTTTCATTTTGGCTCACTGAGATTTCTCTTGTTCTCTCTTAGTGCCTTATGACACATTCACTCCATCCCTGCCTCAAACAAAGAGAAATTATACTATCATGGTCTCCCTTTAAATATTTTCTATTTGAGGGCCTACTGAAAAGACTCCAGAGGCAAATTCTTGGTTTAGAAGTTGCTATTTATGTCTAGTCACATCTGAATGTCGTTACGCTTTGAATGTCCTGGATTGCTTGCCATTTTCTTGGTAAAGATGTATGAGTCTAGAGAGACAGTGCATTATTTTAAATTAACTTGAAATAAGCTTTAACCAGCTCAGGCTTCTACTTGTTGCAACTGGCTCCCTTGATAAAAATACATAACAAAATAAGCAACGGTACAAGTAAAATTCTTATTTATTGGTGTCTTAAAGCAGCGTGGCAATAAGTTCTCAATGTATGACATTGCATTCTGTTGGTATATTAGTATTTGAGTTATTTTAGTGTCTCAGACTCCTGGATTGTGGCCGGGATCCTACCTGCTACGGGCCGGACACAAACAAAACCATCGCGTTGTCTTTATTCCGAAGGGTTTTCAGCCCAGGTGTAAGGAGGGTGATGACAGGGAACACAGTCGGGCACAGAAGGAAAGAGAATAACAAGATTATAACCACTGCCAAGAAAGCTAGTGGTCTCACTACTGCTAATGAACTATTGAACTTTATAATAAATCAATAGATAAGTTTGGCAATTTATACTTTTCTTAAAAAATATATAATGACAGAGTTACGCACACCTGAAAGAAGCCAAATTGTCCTCAATGTGCATTTCGGCTCCAAAACCAGGTCTCACAAAATGGTTTTCATAGACCAGGTGATCTCCCTTCCACCTCTATTTTTCTGCAGTTCTGTATTTCTAGAAGGGTTCTCAAGGTATTCCGAAGTGCTACAAGTTGAATTGCTGCTTGGTTTGGTTCTTGCCCGCAAACTGTGTTTTCTTAACAGAGTTCCGGAGGGTGAACAGGAGGAGCAGCCTGGATCTCTGGCTCTGCTGACGCACATCCACTTGAAGAAGGATGGACTCACAACTCTTGGAATTATGCCTTCCTCGCTGTTTTGTAGTTATCAATGTCACACCATTCCCGTAGGGGTTAAATTAAAAAATACGGAATTTTCTAGTTATTTTTATTTATGAGAAACAGATCCTCCGGGTCAATCATGGGACTCCTTGTTTCTGGATTGAGCCCGGGCAGGGCAGGACTGATGGCCATGGTAGTCAATGAAACGGGTAGAGATCTTCACATCTGCCCTGGATCTCCAGGGTGGGACTACTGAGGATGAGTGTTTGGCGTATGCCAGCTGGCTACTGCATCACGGCTGGCTGTGAACACCCAGCTTGAACGGAAAGTCCCAGCAGCACCTTCAGGGACGCTTCATCCCTAAACCTGAGAAAATAGAGGTCGGGCGGATGCAGGGGAAGGGCGAGACTCTTTGGTTTTACAGCACTTTAAAGAATACAAAACGTCATTAAATCTCTGTGTATCAGTTTATCCAACTGAATTGTCTGTCTTAATTGCTGACTGTGTGCTGGTTTACATTCCTTCCTGAAGGACGAAGGAAATATTTCAAACGAACGATCAAAAGAATATTTTACTTCTTTTCGCATTCGGAGCGCGGAGTCTATGAAACATTTATTCAGGAAATGAAATATTAGGGCCTGACAGATATCTCCAGCGTCACTGAGTAAGCAGGTTATCTGGAGATTTCTAGTGCAAACAACCCGGTGCTTTGATGAGTACACGAGTAACACCGTTACAGGAGCTGGAAAGCCAGATTAGATTAGCGTGGAAGTTACAGTTGTTCCAGCAATTACAATACAGTCGGAAAATTCAGATTGTCTATTACAATGGGAGTCTATTACAATTACACCTTTCTTCATCGGTGTGTTTCTTAAGCAAAGAATAACAGAGCCTTTTGGTTTACAGTGTAAATAATAATATTTTTGTTGAGGAGCGGGATGTTATGGAAGGAGGTTGGTGCCCGGTAGCTGAGATTGTAGGGAATTTTCCAAGTGGATCAGTGAAATGTTGCAGTCCTACATGGCTGTAGCTTTATGTTAGTCGATTGTTTTTCCCTCTGACGTTTGTCTGCGATTTTTGACGCTTTATTTTCACTCAGTGTTGTCGTCCAAACGGCGCGCACCCTCTCTGCTAACCGGAGCGGTTTGGAGCTCTGAGACCTTAAATTGTAATTACATGGCTTCAAATGTCAGGCTCTCCAGCAGCGTATCACTCCTGGTGAGAGAAACCTAAGCCGCTTAGGTGATATACACCTAAGGAGATTAATAGCTTCCCCGTGGTATATAATGTACAGGGAATCTCCCCGCTCCAGGAGCCGGATGGGGGGGTCTGAGTCACGGTGACAGCTTCGATAGCTGGGGGGGTGGCGAGGGATGGGAGCCCGCCATGGGCTCGGGGGCGGCGAGTTGAGATTTGCTGTTTATAGATATAGCACGAGGAGGCTGGGAGGCAGGAATCCCGGGCAGGGCTGCTCCGGGATCCGCTGGGAAAGCGATTCCTCGGCGGAGCTGCAAGCGAAGCTCCGGCTGTGGCTGGCGTAGCCTCAGGCTGCCCCGACTGGAGGAACACGTGGACGTGCCACAGAAGCAGCTTTTCGTGAGAGCCTGAAATATTGCACATTTTTTGCAATGCAGCCGCTGCCGCATTTTACCTTTCTGTTCCTTGGTGAGAGTGTTTTGTTTTCACAGAGGAAGAATGAAATGACGCTGTGTACCCTTTACACCAAGAGCGGTCTCCTCTCATCATTATAGGGGATAATCCAGGAATTTATTTGGTCCCATTTATTTACTGGAAGATTCTCTCTTGCCAACCGATCCTGGAAAGTAGACTTCGGAAAACTAGAGACTAGAAAACCTGGAAACTAGGACTTACATACATTACCTGCTGTAGTGAGAGGTGTCCCTGCCCAGGGCAGGGGGTTGGGACTGGATGATCTCTAAGGTCCCTTCCAACCCAAACCATTCTATGAATTTATGAACAACCTTCTCTTCGTAGGAGACATTGGTGATTACAGAATCCAGTTGCATCTAACTCATCACCGTCAGCTGGAATTAAAACAGCAATTGAAAAGATGGTGTTTGTTTCAGTTATTTAGTAAAAGGGTGTCATGTTTTAGGTATCTCCTTAAAAAAGGGGGGACTCCAGAGCTCAGGCTGTCGGTTAGAAACTTGGAGGCCTCCATCAAAGGAGTCCACGGGCCGAAGCTGGAAGATGGCTGTACGATAAACCTGCCTACTGCAGCTGGAAATCTTAACATAGGGCTCAATGATGACAGTAACAGTTGAAAACGTACCAGTGTGTGCATCCGAGGAGCTGCCTGTCCAAGGCTATGCGGGGCTGTGGTGGTCAGTGGTGGGAGAATGCTGCTGGGAAGGTACTAGCTCTTCTAGGAGACTCATCCCGTGCACTTTGCCCACAGCACAGGGAGAGGTGCCATCACCTGTGCTTCCCACCATGGTCCATAGTGTGGTTTTGGCTGGGGGCAGCACTTTCTCACACCGTTCCTGTCCTAGACAGGGCTTAAGAGTTGGTTTGGGCCATTTTCAGTGTGTGGTTTGGACATGCCACTCTGCTCCGAAGAGGGGAGGGCTTTCATAATAAGGATGATTGATAGTCATCCTGTCCTAGGGAAGGGTCCAGCATGTTCAATTCAGTCAGAGAGACGTACTCCCCTGTTTTTTTGATAAAAGAAAAAAATCCAATTGCAAGAAGCTGTAAAACAATAGACATTATAATCCTCCAAGCAGGCTGGAAGTTTTGTCACAAAACGTTTTCTCAATGAGATATTTCCTGCCTTTCTGCTGCAAGAAAACCCACATTTCTCTCCCTAAGTGCTCTGCCTCTGGCTTAGACCCATGTGTCCATCAAAGTCAAGGATCAATGTCATGCCTGTTTCATGGATGCGGCATCGAGTGCTCGGGGGCCGGCTCTGGGAGCTCTTAAATCCTGATGAGCTCAATGAGTGCGGAAGGAGCTCATCACCTCGGCGGATCAGGCAGATATTGGAGCCGGCGAAGCCTCGCTGAAGCCCGTGTCACATGCTTAAAAAGGTCAGTCACGTATTTACAAAAGCCCGTCGAGAGCTGAATTGCGCCCTGATTGAGATTACACTGGAAGCAAGGCATGTGATTGGGCTGGCGTTTACATTATTTCCCAAGAAGGTAAAATTCAGGCGTTTCTGTGGGATGGTTTTGCACCGCGCGGAGCTCGCAGCCTGATTTGTATTCAGCTGCTGCATATTGAGGCCGGTCATCGGTCTTGTAAATGGTAGATAGGAGGAATTGCTATAGCAGAGAAATATTTCCTCTGTTTTAGGCTAGATTTTAACCACAGCCCCTCCGACTCCCGATAACCGAAGCGAGAGTGATGTGTCTGGCGTTCTCTGCCCTCCGCTCCTGGTTATTTATTCCGCGATGTGCAGGAAGGAAGGAGACGTGCGCAATCTCCATTCTTGTTACCAGGAATTGTGCACCTAATTCTCGGTGCATTGTGCTGAAAATGAACTGGTGAGATGTGTTCTGCATCAGCAAAAAGGCTCCCTTATTCAGCTGGAATGAGAACAGGCGCGCTATAACTTGGGAGTAAAGAAAATCGCTGTAAACGATTTCTTTAAACAGAGTCTGTTGGGTTTTTCCTTAAATTTTTTGCTGAGGGTGAAGATTCTGCAGAGGTTTTTTTTTTTTTTTTTTCTCCTTTTTCCTACCCAGTTGCTAACCTTTCAGTTGCACGCGTTTCTGCTGCTTCTAGCACTTTTCATTCTGATGGCAGTTTTTCATCTCTTCACTAGCTTATGGCTAAAACAGTCCTTGTAGCGGGAATTTCGGTTCCTTACTCTCCAGAATAATTATTTCCATTTGTTCCCGCTCCTGTCCTGGGGGAAAGGGCTTCCTCGTGTCTCGCCTTGATGGATCCATCCTTCCAATTCCTCTGCTTCGTGCGAAAGTCTTCTCTGCAGGTCCCAACACCCAGTGACAACACCTTTCTGAGATGTATTTCCAAGTCATTCTTAGTTAATTCATTGCCCAAACGTATTAGGACTTATTATTACGACTGAAATTTTCCTGGTTGGCTACTCAATTAGTAAAAATGCACCGGTGAACGCGTGCATAATTATGGTAATGCGTATAATTCTGTGACTTGCTCTGTCTGAAAACTTTGCAGAGCTCTTCCCAGAAGTGCCGTGAAGTGCTGTTAATCAGAGACTCAAAACAAGCGCGGGGAAAGGAGCGGGTTCTTCTCGTGCTGTGCCTCAACGAGTCCCTAAAAGCCATTCAAATTGGGATCTCCTCTCCCACCGCTCTTTGCGTGAGCCACTGCCGGGATCCTAGATCTTTTTTTCTGCAGCAAAAGATACCATACAAAACCACAACTCGAGAGTTTTTACTGAAGCAAAGGCATTTGTATGCTGTGGGATTTTATAAAAGCATAGACCTCCTGCTTTTTGCAGAACCTTGAGCTTTTAAAGTTACTTTTATAGAACCATAGAATGGTTAGAGTTGGAAGGGACCTTAAAGATCATCAAGTTCCAGCCCCTCTGCCCTGGCCAGGGACACCTCCCACCAGAGCAGGTTGCTCAAAGCCCCATCCAGCCTGGCCTTGAACCCCTCCAGGGATGGGGCAGCCTCAGCTTCTCTGGGCAACCTGGGCCAGGCTCTCACCACCCTCACAGCAAAGAAGTTCTTCCCAATATCTCATCTAAATCTCCCCTCTTCCAATTTAAAACCATTACCCCTCATCCTATCACTACATTCCCCAATAAAGAGTCCCTCCCCATCTCTCCTGTAGCCCCTTCAGGTACTGGAAGGCCATTATAAGGTCTCCCCAGAGCCTTCTCTTCTCCAGGCTGAACCCCCCCAACTATCTCAGCCCGTCTTTATAGCAGAGGTGCTCCAGCCCTCCGATCATTTTCATGGCCCTCTACTGGACTCGTTCCAACAGGCCCATGTCCTTCCTGTGCTGAGGACTCCAAAGCTGGACACCGTCCCCCCCAGGTAGGGTCTCATGAGAGCAGAGTAGAGGGGTAGAATCACCTCCCTCGCCCTGCTGGCCACACTTCTTTTGATCCAGCCCAGGGTGCAGGGGGCTTTCTGGGCTGGCTCATGTTGAGCTTCTCATCCACAAGCACTCCCAAGTCCTTCTCCTCAGGGCTGCTCTCCAGCCATTCTCTGCCCAACCTGTATTTTTATCTATGAATCTGAAGGATTCTGAATCTGATAGATGTGAATTAATGAAAAAATTGGCAAAATTAGAGAAAGAGTAGCTATGGTTAGACTCAGTGATCTGAAAGGTCCCTTCCAACCTACAAAACTCTATGATTCTACTTACCTGCTCCGTCCATGCAACGGCCGAACATCATCCTGTACATTCTTCTTCCCTACTGTCCTCACCGACAAATTGCAGAGATCATCTACAGGAAAAAGCCGCCTGGCTACGACTAATCTCTACATTGGAATCAATACAAGTAATATCAATTTTTCCCAGTTTGGTTGGGAACCCATTTGACTAACCCATAATAAGCTACTTTATATGGAAACCGGTGTCTGCACAGTCCTCGCTGCAGTCCAACTGTATCGGTTTATGGATTCACCTTAAGTTCTGCAGCAACACAACTTCCTTCTGCAGCAAAGCCCTTGGAGAGTCATCAGCCTCCTACGGCATCAAGGCAGGGAAATATAAAGTGAAGGTTTAGAACATTTCGACTGTATCAAAGTTATGAATTCTGCCCGAATTCATGAAGCTGTTGTATTATTTAATGCTTCGCCGCATAAAGACTCAGAGGTTTGTTCCAAAATTTATGTTGCCTGCTTCAGGCCTGAGCTTAAAAGAGTTGTGAGAGGAGCCAACCCGGTGTCATTTACTGTAATAATCTGCTGGAAGGAGGGGAGGATGCCGACCTGGGCGAAAGGCAGAGGAAATCTGTCGTCTGACTGATGACAGTGGAAAACCCCCAGCAGAAAGGAGTAAAGGCAAATGTGTATTTAAGTGCTGTGAAGAGGGGACTTTTCTGGCGACGGGAGGAGTGGTACGGGCACGTTGCGGGCAGGAATCATTGCAGCAACCGGTGACCAGGGAGCCCAGAAGGCGTACGACAAAATTGAAGCAGAAGCCGAGTGATGATGTGGGTTCTTGAAGGGCTTGGAATTGCCTGGGAGATATTTAATACGCCACTTAAATCTGTGTGTAGGCTCAGCCTGTGGGTGAGTAAATGCCTTGTGATCCTTTCAGCCGCTCCTCCGAGAGCCCTGTGCGCAGCGCGCCCGTTCAGGCATTATTCCTCAAGGGTTAAACTATAATCTGAAGTACCCTCGAGTGCGGAGCTCAAGTGAGGGTGGTTTTTGAGTATCCGGCAATCTGATAGCAGCTGGAATGCGGAGGCTCATTCCTGAGCTGTAATGCCAGAGCCCGTGCACAGAAACCGTGCTCGGTGTCTGCAGGGAGCCGTTCACAGCAGCTCCGTGGTTTTATGGAGGTCGTGAGCCACCCGCTATTGATTGGAGGGGTTTCGAGGGTACTGACCCGCCTAAAAGAAAGAAGCGGTCTTTAAATAATAAATAAAAAAGCCCCTCGGTGTCGCCACGATGAGGATTTTCCGCTTGCTGGGAGCGGCGTCTCAGCGCCGATGGGCTGCAGAGCTGCTCGAGGAGTGAACCACGATGTGATGTGTGGTTCTGGTGTTTCTTCCTGTACGTGAGCGCACACAAATAAAATACTGCCCCCAGTGCAGAGCTTCTAAATTCTACCAAAATCCCCTTGCCTGGTGTTCCGCACTGGCCAGGCATTGAGGGTCATAGTCACAGGGACCAGAGAAAGGGAAGTAACCGTGTGAAGCCAGGAGGAGAATGTCCCAAGAGCAGATGCCTCCCTCCTTTGGCCATTTCCAACCGATGAAAGTTGTAGAAGGCTGAGCAACTGTCAGCAAGGAGTGGGTGCAACCCCTGCCTCCCCGCGTGCTGCTTGTGAGCTCTGCCAGAGCTGATGGGGAGCTGAAGTCCCATCAGCGGGTTCATCAGACAGCGGAGACATCTTGGATGGGAGATCTTCCTGGGATGCAGGAGCCGGGACACTGACCTCTCCCCATCCATCAGGAGGCAGGGCCATCCCACGGCTGCAGAGATTGCCTCATCTAACACAAACTCCTTGCACGAAGAAGGCAGGTGACCGTGGCTCCACGATTCTCAGGAGGTTTTGTGACTGACTTCTTGCCTCCACATGATGAAGGACAAGCTGCCGCCTTCTTCTCCCTGGGGATTAGTCCCAGACAGGGCTTTTTGTGAATATTATGAAGGCACTTTATCAGCAGCCTTGGCTCCCCCCGTGAAACAGCAAAGTGACCTTGTGTAAAACCGTGGGTGGGAGACAAAGGCAGCTCTTCCGTACAGCTCTGCCTCCATCTCCTTCAGGCATGAATTAAACACCAACCCAACCTTTTCCTTCCTCGTGCAGGGGCGAGGGAAGCAAAGCGCGGCTGTGGTGATGCTTCATGTCAGGCCCGTCACACCTCAATGAGAACCCAACGCAGCGGTATCTCTAAAAGCTGGCTTTCCGGTTACATTTGGTGAAAAGGATGGTTTTCCTTTGCCCTCCGGGGTTTACGGTGGGGATTTGCACACCTAGACTGGGAACGGCTGGTGGTGTGACCCTCTTCCCAGTACATCCACGCACATTGAGCAGTTTTCTTTACTTTTGGCCGCCTTGTGGGTTTTTTTGTCTTCTGTCTGGTGACTCTCTCCTGTAAAGGAAGTATATTTAGGGAGGTGCCGATATTGTTGCAGCCTTTTCATCATGTTTACTTTCCCTTGTAGAGGATATTTAACCGCTGCTGCTGGGGTGATTCCACGGTGGCTGCTCATTACTAATTATTAAACATCCAATACAAATAAAGTACTCTTTTCTTTGCAACCCTGGGGATAAATTTTAGAGTATTAGATTGATTTTGTTTTTTCAAAACCAGTGCAAAGTTAAACTTTCTGTGCTGCCCCTGGGTTTTCATACTGCAGACTCGGTCAGCCAAGCATGCAAAAATCTGGTGAAATAAACCCTAGAGACCAGGTTCGAAATGTGCTTTTCACTGTCCAGAATTCTCTTCTGCTCAAAGCGGTTGCCCAAACTCAGCACACAAGGCTTAATAATAATTAATTACTCTAAGCCAGATAATGAAAAAAGCGGTATGGACAGCCTGCATGTAAGCATACCATTTAAAAGCATTATATTTATTTTCTTGTGGTGCAAACCATCAGTAATCAAATTTCCATTACCCGGTGATGGGTGTGAACTGGCAAGAAAAGTACTGAGTCAACAGAATACCTATTAGAAATTTGCAAGTATGCTGCTTTAAATATGGCAAAGGAAGGAGCTATTTTCCCAAGAGGTTGGTCTTCTAATGAGTAAGCATGACTCCAAATCCTTTATGGTGTTTTTTTTTCCCCCTCTTGAGAAACACCCTTTACTTCTGGGCGCGCCGGGAGATACGCCGAGGGAAAGGGATCTGCTCGCAGCCTGCAGCGGGTAGTTGGCAGGGATGAAAATAGTGAGACAAACTTTTCTCAAGCGTCCTCTGAAGGTAGACAATTAGTCTAGCCAATCACGCTCTGGAACTGCTCTAGAAAACATGTAGAAGCTTAAAAGTTTGATGGAACTGTCTACCAGACACGATTCTTTGTGCTGGATTTACGGCACGATGCTGTTTCCTCCCTTTCTTCTGCTTTGGAGATGCTGCTCAGGTTTGGGTGCTTGTTGGTGCCGGGTGATGGATGCTACCAGAGGCTCTGGAGCCTTAAACATTCCTTGGGGAAACCTGAGCAGCAGCGGGAGGAGGCAGGTTTGGGTTTGGTCCCGAAGACGAGGGACCTGACTCCCTTACAGTCTTCATGCCTTTCAAAACCATGAAACTTTTCTGGTTTTTGCCTTGAAACTCTGTGTCTTAGCTACATTGCACGTGAGTCGTGAGATTTAGTTAATATTAATAAAGCCAATTATGTAAAATTAGCCACGGACAGGAGATTCTTTAAAAGGTGAAATCATAATAGTCATGATCAGAGTGTCTGCGTTGCTTGGAAACTGAGAGCTGCCCTGGTCTGCTCCTCAATATTTGCCTTTCATTACAGTTATTTCCCCACTACTTGTGGAAAAAGGAGTTTTTTAAAGAGAGAAATGAATCCATGGACAGTGATGACTAGAAAGAAAAGTCTTTTTCTGAGCTTTACTTTTTTTTTTTCGCCGTTGGTTGTTCTTGTTCTCGTGCCTGGCAGGCGAAGGCCACGCGGAGGTTCGTTAGCGATGGAGCCAGGAGCAGAGGCGGGTGTAGAGCACGGTGCTTGTTTGTTTGCTTGTTTGTTTGGGGAGGATCTTTCGGGTGATCCTCCTTACTCATTTTTCCAGTCTGTCTTTGGAAATTTGGGGGACTGGTTCCCCATCAGATGAGGTGTCTGTCCACCCATCTGTTTCCCAGCGTAGCCTTTACACTGGGTTAATCTGGGATCGCATGGTCCCACCGTTTCAGCGGCTTTTAGGTACAGCCCTCAAATAAAGCCAGTACCTACTCTTGAAAAAACCTGCAGCGAAAGCACACAAGCTTAAAAATAATCACACGAGTGGCGTATTCAGCTAATCAGGAGTTCCGACTGTCGCGGCATTTCTGCGCACAAATCGGTTGTATTTCAGGGACTAAAGCAGGTAGAGTCACCACTGGAGCCTGATTACGTATTTCAAAAGTGCTGCCTGATTAGATTAAACCCGGTGCTGTTTATGGCTGATTTGGAGTAAGTGGGAAAAAATCAGGGGTGGGATCCGGACACGTAAGCTGATCCAGATTTCAAGCATGAAAAATTCAGGACTCAAACCCAGACCTAAGTTCGTGGTTTATACCGAGGCCCCTGCCTTCAGAGTGGTCTGATTCGACATCCTGCAAGGAAAAGCTCAGGGTTATCCCCCTGTAGGAAACTTGTATTTGCTTGGAAATAACTGACAATTCTTAAGGACTCTTGAAGGTTTGCGTCCTCGGTACCGAGTTCACCTTAAGCAAAGATAAAGTGTTAAAACACTGAGTGCTTTACTTACACACAGAAATATGCATCAGAAGATATTTCATCAGTTCCTATAGTTTGCAATCCAACATCTTTGCAGGTTAGCACATGTATTCTGTTTCAGGCTTTTGATTAATCACACAGTACCAAACCCATACATATTTATAGCTTGCAGAATTAGATAAATTCTCCAGATGTGGCTTCCTTTTAGTTTAAGTGGAGATGAATGGAGATCAAAGCCTTTGATCTTTAGCCTGACTGAAACCTGCTGCTGACATGAGCCTCCAGAAAACGATGCGGCGCGGGGGAACGGGCCACTCTCGACTTCGATACAGAAGCATCGCAGACAAAACCTATGGGAAGAACCTTTGTGAAGGATATATCTATACACACCATTGAGTCTCTGCTCCTGAAAGTAGAAGGCCGTTTTCAATGAACCTTTTACTCTTAAACAACATATTTAAATAGATTGATTTTATGTTCCAGCTCAGAAATGATTTAAGACTTTTCAGTGCACGCGTATCCTCTGCGATACACAGAGCTGGCAGAAAATGTCATCATGAGCTAGTTTATAGCCTCAATTAAGGCTATTTCCATTGCTCCAGATGTGTAAAGCAGACTTATAGCTGAGTTCCTGGTATAGCGAAATCCCCGGTGCGCCCTAGGATCAGCACTGCCAGCTCTATGATATCTTCTTCATGACCCTTGGAAAAAATGATGAATAGCCAGGGAGCTGCAAATTCCGGCTGAATTCTGGCAGCACAAACACTTCATACAGGTCTTAGCCCGTCAGGCAGATAGCAAAGCCTGGAAACTCTTATCTTGTACCACAGGCTGTTCTCGCAGCCCCAGCTGCAGGGCAACACGAAGTGCTGTGTGGCCACTTCTGCCTATCTCTGTAGCCTCGTGAGCCCCACGGCACGGCCATAAGCCCACACGGCTGCTGGGGTGACACTGCCAAGAGAGTTCTGACTCCCATGGCCAAGACTGTTTCATGAGCTGGTTTCTACATCTATAAGCTGATACTACAAAAAAAAATAAGGCAAAACACCCCCAAAACCTGGGCAACCTGGTCTAGTTGGGGGTGTCCCTGCTGACTGCGGGGAGGTCGGACTAGATGACCTTTGGAGGTCCCTTCCGGCCTGGACCAATCTATGAATCTATGAAAACCCAAACCCAACCAACCAACAACAACAGAAATACAACCCAAAACCTTTAGATTCAGACTTGCCTGCATCAGAAGAAAAAAAAATCAATCAAGGACACTACAGTACAGATGACTCACAGCAACCTGGAGAAGGGCTGAAAAACTAGGGGGAGAAGGGTTTTTAATATTGAAGTGTAGCAACAAGGAGAATGGACTGGTCACCCATCAAATACAGTGAGGAAGGTCAGATCAGATGGTTGGTGCCTTTTGTTGGTGATAGAGGAATCATCCAAAGACCAAAGCAGTGGTCAGAGAACTTGGAGATGGTTAAAGGATGCCACCAACTCTTCCAAGAACCTTCTCCAAGACTTTTAGGCAATTTTTGGATATGGAGGATGAGCAAAAGAATGAGAGGGGAAGCTCTAGGACATCTTATCCTTTCGGGAGCTGGAAATACGAAGGCAGAAGACAGGTTGGTGGCACTGCCAATGAGACAATAACATTCAAAAGGGAGACTGGCCTTCAAAATGCCTGATTTCAGTAAACTCAGAGAACTGAGAGATTTTCATTGGAGACGAAAGGCAGACATGCACCATTCCAGTGCAGAGGGAGGATAGGAAATGCAATTGATTTACTAAATCGTAAATTCTTTATCGACATCAGAGGAAAGAACTATAATTTGTGAGATTACTGAAAAAGATCGTAAAGGAATAGCTCAAATACATAAGGGAAAAGTCAAAATGGAAAAGGTAGAAAACCAAATGCAGCTAGCAAGAGATAACAAAAAATAATTCTTAAGCCTATTAATAACAGGAGGAAGAGCAAATGAAAGATTTGTCCATTACTTTGTAGAGAAAAAAAGATCCCGATCAATCCAAATAAGAATTAATGCCTTTTTCACCAGTCTTCAATAAAAAGTAAACGGTGAATAAGGGTTTACCACAATTAGTACTAACAAAAAGAAATATTTCAGCATAGATTAGGGGGGAAAAAAACAGGTTAAAGAATACTTAGATAAGTTAGAGGGTTTTAAATTGGCTGGGGCTGACTGCATCCTAGAGTACTCGAAGAACTGGCTTCAGTAATCTCAGAACTATTAATGGTATCTCTGAATTCATGGACGGGCTGGGGTGATACCAGAAGACTGATGTATCGCTTATCTTTAAAAGGTGGGAGAGGTGAGAGGAACAGGAGCAGGAGAAATGTACAGCAGTCAGCTTACCCTCAAAATCCAGCAAAATGCTGGAGCAAATAATCACATACCTGGAAAATAAGAAGAAGATGAGCAAGAGCCAATACCGATTTGTCAAGAACAAATCATGTCTAAGTACTCTAATTTCATTTTAAAGAGTAACAGGCCATGTGGAGAGAAGAAAAGCAGTAGATGTCAAATATATTGACTTCAGTAAAGCTTTTGACGCTGATGATATTTTGCTTTTGTCCCTTGTAACATTTCCATTTCTCTTAAAAACAACCTAGAGGAAAACGAAAACCTAATATTAACCAATTTAAAAGATCCTCTTAAGCTTAATGATCCGATATAATGAATAAAACACGGGATAAACCTTGGAATATTTTGAACAAAATATCTTACGTGAAGTATTACCTTTGTGTTTGGGTATGAATTAAGTGCAGTTGTACTTATGAGGATGAAGATGTTGGACTGTTGGATTAGGTCCCTTTACATTTCCCAGAAAGCTGTGAAAACCCTCACTCCTGCTTCGTTATCTGTGCACGTCAGCAGGGGTCTAACACTCATCAGGGACATTTCTTTCCTTAACAGCAAACTTGTGGTCATGCTTAATTACAGCAATCACTTTTTATTCTGCTTTATGGTGATTTGATATCACAAAATTTCTCCACAGTTAGTAGAGAGGTAGTTTCTGGGCAAAATACGGACATTATTTTACAGCGCAGAAAGATTCTTTGCTTTTATTCTAGATAGAGTGAAAGCCACAAAATTTGATCTCCCTCTGCCTCTTCGAGAAGCTTCTTGGTGCTGATAGTTTTATTCTACTGGAGCATCAATGTTTGGTTTGTGATAAGTAACATCCCCCCTTCAAACCTTCTTTTTCACTTTCCCTTAACTTATGTTATCACTCTATTGAATGCTGCCAGCTTAGGTAAGGGTACACAGCCATCTTTTTGTCTTTTTTTTTTTTTTTTCCTTTTTTTTTTTTAATTCTGTAGTTCTTGACTGCTCTGTTACAAACCTACCAAATGGAGACCACTGGAAATGTGCAATGGGAAATGAGTGGGACTGTGAAGAATGGACGATCATCTTGGTTTTGAAATAGGCTTGATGTGGTAGGGCAGAGGAGCAAAGATGGGCACGGCAGAAAAAATGAGAGTTAAGCAGAGAGAGGCATGACCAATACGCAGCGTACAAATCAAAGTATGGCCCTCTGGGATCGTACAGAGTGGTCAATGGGCACTTGTACCAGATACAGCCTGTGGTCTGAGACCTCTAACCTGCCCGGGCAGCTCAGCTGAACTAAAGCCAAGAGTGAGATCAGTGTGTGGTCTTCTATCGAGTTCAGGTGTTACCCTCACTCTGCTGCGCAGCCAATGTGGCTCTTGGTGGGGCAAATTTTGCCCTTCTGTGATGTCCGTGAAGCTGCTGTCATGCCAGACCCAGCAACACATAATCACCTTTTGCAATTTAGAATAGAATCATAGAACGGTTTGGGTTGGAAGGGACCTTAAAGATCATCCAGTGCCACCCCCTGCCCTGGCCAGGGACACCTCCCACCAGACCAGGTTGCTCCAAGCCCTGTCCAACCTGGCCTTGAACCCCTCCAGGGATGGGGCAGCCACAGCTTCTCTGGGCAACCTGGGCCAGGCTCTCACCACCCTCACAGCAAAGAATTTCTTCCTCATATCTAATCTAAATCTCCTCTCTTTCATTTTAAAACCATCCCCTCTTTTCCTATGGCTCCCCTCCCTCATCAAGAGTCCCTCCCCAGCTTTTCTGGAGCCCCTTTAGGGACTGGAAAGGGCTCTGAGGTCTCCCCAGAGCCTTCACTTTTCCAGGCTGAACATCCCAACTCTCTCAACTTCACTTCATAGGAGAGGTGCTCCACCCCTCTGATCATCTTCATGGCCCTACATATTTTATCTCTCTATATATTCTTAACAGCATCACCCTCCATCCAACTCCACCTTCAGACCTCCTGGCCTCCACCTCTGGAGCACACAGCTGCATCATCATTAGATTTATCTGTAATGAAAAAAGTTTACGGTCACAAAAAGCCCCAAACCCATATGGTTCCACATCTGATTTGTTTCAAGTCACTTAAGTCACAAGTTGAAAAACCCTCCCTTTCACATATGCTTAGGAGTTGGGGGGGTGGGTTTCTCCAGAAAAAGTCTTCTCTCTGCCTTTGAAGGAAGCGGCTTCCCCTTTGATGTAGCCATAAGCGAGGAGGTGGCCTCATCTTACGGTCTGTTTCCTTCGTAGGTACCTTAACTATTGGACATTATTTACAGTTCATATAGAAAACTAGAAGCAGAGTCTTACAATCCATAGCTAATCCTGACCAGGCTGGGTTTAGTATAATTTGAAGCATGGTTTAGCTATAGGTATAGTTCTGTTAAGGCAAGCGAGTCCTTTCACTGCCGTAGGCTCCAGTGTCAGGTGAGGGCACTAAGAGGCACTAATGGCCCTGAGCATCCTCAGCTGGGGGGACTCATCCCCACCCTCTGCCCAGGAGCCCATTTAAGCTCAACCTGAGGCTCTCCATCCCCCCTGGAGCTGTGTCAGAGAGGTGCTGGTCTCCAGCCTAGCCACAGCTATACTTCTGCTGGCCATGGACCCTGCTAGTCTGGACTTGGACCATGGATGTTCTGCCTTGGTAACAGCCCTGATGCTGTGATGGAACTGCCTGGGAATTATAGCTGGTGTCTGACCTGGATTACCCTCACTGGATCCAACCTTGACCTGTGGGCTGACCCTGTGGCTTGTTCTCACACCTGCCTTTGTCACCATGATCCCCCCTGATGATGTGGGCTCTCGGTTGAACCTGGCTGTGACCTGTGGGTCTGTTCTGCTCACCTTGCTCAGGTACCGAGGGCTTTGCTGGGTGTGTTACCAGGCTGGGCTTCTGCCTCCCTCTCCCTGTAAAGACTTTTAAACCTTAAATCTGTTTGTTTTAAATGGAGTTTGGTAAGATGACTCATGGCAGGGGTTGGAGAATTCAGTAAAATGGGACTCTTTCCCGGGACTGGGAGTTTGTGCTGGGGATGTGGTGTTGTCCAGGGCTGCCTTCTAGATTATAAATGAAATATCTGTGTTTTGGGGTAGACAGATTAGGTTTGCTAATGCAGCATGGGGTGTGACATGCAGCTTTTTTGGGTGTGGGAGGGCAATGGGCTGTTCAAGTGGGATGTGAAGGGTTCAGATGAGCCCACAGACGCCAGCTGATGCAAGGCCACCACATAATCCTGGAGCTCTGAATTCCCTGGAGCTCCTGAGGGAATTATGAATTCTCTAGAGGAAAAAAGGATTACAGTGATAAGTGATAACCTGGACATACAGCGTCCGTGTTTTTAACCATTCATGTCAAGGTGGGAAATATTGTCTGACCCACTGGCACCCAAATTGAGACTGAAACCCAGGGATGTTGGTGTTACTTGGAAGTGAGGTGGAGTTAGTGATGTCTGCAAAACTGGTGTTGTCTTAAAGAGGGCTACAAGTGTCAGTCAGTCTGCATTCAGATCTAGGTCTGCACAGAGCAGGGGAAGTATGGGATACATACAGGGTCCTCTGCTTTGGCCCGTTCCCCTCTCTGAAAAGAAGGGAAGCAAAGTGCTTCTCAGTGTGGGCACTGTACGTACAGAGAGCACTGAACCACCTCTCCCTGCGTGCATGGAGGAGGAGGAGATCTCTTGGTGAGAAATGTGCTGGGACTTCCCAGACACGTGGGTGTTCCCAGGACAGGGATGTCCTGCCACGGTGGGAGTCAGCACTCCAAAGGGACAGGAACAAGGTGGTCCCACAGGACACATCAACTTGTGCTGGAAACGATATGGTTTTATTCTGGTGTATAATTGAAGTGATGAAGCCACTGGAAATTTGAAGCTCAATTTTCAATAGCCACTGCCATCCACCACTTAATCTTATACTTTTCAACCATTTCTGCTGCCTTAACAAGAAGAGGAGCCCACCACAAGCTCCTGCACCGTTGTCAGACAGCCAGGCATTGCTCCCCATGTCTTCCCCAACCGCGTATAAATCCAGTATTTTATCTAGGGTTAATCACTGGCTGTAAGTAACGGTTTCCTGCATCCTAACATTGACACTGAGCTTTGTCAGAGGGGGGGGAAAAAAACGCTCTTCTCCGACTATTAACTTGTCTATCCAAAGTTGAAGAGTGTGTTGCAGCTGAAATGCTGATAAAAGCACTAAATGCGGAGCTGCTAATACAAAGCTATAGCAGCAATTTAGCTTGCTATCGTGCAGTAAGTAAGACTTACCTGCTATTCTTTGATCAACCTTTTTTTTCTGTGATGAACTGCATGTGTTGACAAATCATGTCACCAAGAAGAAATTCAAGCCTTTGATGAAATAAGAGGAAACATGCATGTGCTAGAAGTTTAAATATGCAATTAAATATCTCATCGCAGGATGTTGCATAGCTGGAGCCTTACTCAAGGTGCATGAGAAAGGGATGGGTTGGAGGTGGGGTGGTTTGGGGCCAGTGTCCTGCTGCTGGCCAGGAGCAGCTGTGGTGTCCTCAAAGCCCCCCGGCGTCCTCCACACGGGCTCTGAGAAATGTTTTAACCAAAACACCGGAGCTGTAGCCAGATGTGGCTCAATCTGCTTGGGGTTTGTAACAATAAGCTGGTGATTTCTGTAAATGGGTAGAAATGAATGTTTCTTTAGAGGGGAGGCACCTCAAAGAGCGTCTGGTGGCAGGTGAGGTTTGGATCCATGGCTTTAAGATAAGAACTGGGTGAAACTTTATTATTAGAATGCTAACAGTGATGCTTGAAGGCTTTGGTGGAGCTCAGACATGATTCTCTGTCAAATTCCAGGTTTCTGAACTGTTTCCCAGAATGTTAGAACTGAAACCAATGGGTTTCCATGTCTGCTTCTTGAAAAACATGACAGGAGTGCCAAGTGAAATGAGATACCACAAACAAAGGGTAAAGTTGGAAAGCGTGGATTTGGACCTGAACTTCCCCAGTCTCTGGAGGCTTTTAGGTCCAAACACTTCATTTGCTCCGTTCCAGAGTGTGAGGCTGCCCCTTGCATCCTCCCTGCTCTGAATTCTTCCCAAGAGCAGGACGGAGCGAAGCTGGGACTCTTACTGAGGTCGTTCTTTAGTTCTGATGTAAGTAAATACCTCTGCAGTCAAGGTCTCCAAAAGCTGGGTCTTCCCTAACTATAGGCATGTGGCTGAGATTGGCTTTTATCAAGTATCTCAGGTCTTGGACTGCACCAGGCACATGCACCAAAGTCTGTTCCCCTTGATTATTTTTTACCCCCAAAATATGTTATTCTAATACCTAGGGACTGCTTAAATCTTGATCCCTGCCCAAGCTGTGGCTCTGGATATACTTATCCACATAGGACTCTGGTCTCCCTTTGGCTGTTGCTGATTTACGAGCATCCATGACCTCTTCCAGCAAATCTAACAGCATGACTTTCCCACTTCACCTTAATGAACACTAATTGGCCATTAATTAATCAATATTACAGTTGAATTATCTTTTATATAGTAATATATTCAAATTAATAAGAATTAAGTGCAGAGGAATGACATAGAAATCTTTCCCATGTCTTCCCAGTGGCTCCAGCACACAGTGCCTTTGAAAAATGCAGCGTAGGTGTGATAAGAAAACCAAAGTTATTTTGCACAAGATGGGTCTGTTCTGCCTAAAAGTCCTTTCTCCTGTTGTCACCATCTGGGACAAACAGCAGGTGGAAAAGGGGGAGAGTGTGTTCCCAGAAAGGCAGAGAAATGGCCAAATAAAAGGCTTGGAGTATGTGCCAGAACGGATATTGCTGTGGTTGTGGGCAAAATGTCAGGTGTAAAATGTTACAGGAAGGGAACCTGAGTGTGTCACTTCACTGGCGAGGCTGAGACACTTCTAAAAATTCTGTTAGGGTGTCCTCAATGTCCATGTCACTTATAAAAAACTTTCTAAATAGTTAATATAAATTAATTTATTGTTTTTAGTAAGTGCCAACTATATAGTCAACACTACTATTTATTTCAGTTATTTGCAGGCAAGAAAATACAGAAGACCAATCAAATAATTTTAAAATTTAACTAAAAGAGGACACTCAAAGTTAAATGCCCCATTTTGTGACGTGTAAGAACGTGGTCACAACAAATCTGTGAGTGTCACTTAGAGGCTATTGCTGGAGCATGTAATTTAATCAGATTCTAATACATTAGAGGCCTAAAATGTTCCTGGTCATCTCTATGTGAATATATTACTGAGGATGATGATTAAATTCATCATAATTTCACTGGAAGTTGAATGTTGACACCTGCAATTTAGAGGTTCCCCTGGTTTTGAGGTGCTTTATGGTATATACTGTACTCATTCTTTGAGGCACCTTCACCAGCCTAAAGCAGCTCTGCCCCATGATCGGAGTTTTCATTCCCTTCTACTGGACGTTTCCCATGGGAATGGGAGCTGGGCAGCAGCTCTGCCTGGATACTGCTTCAAATCGACCTCATCCAGCACATTTTAACCACGGCTGCTCTATTTGAGTATATTTATTTCTCCAGCCCCACTGCCCGGCACACACTGGAGAGTCGGGCAGTCCCTGCAATTAATAGGTAAAGACTTAAAATTCATCTTAATCTCTCTTATACATATGGCTCAATAAGTACATTTGATGGCAGCTTTGATAAAGCTGTTACAGCTCCAGAGGGCTCATGAAATTGGTGTGTTCAGTCAATTTTTAACCTGCAGAAGCACCCAGCGAAAGGCGCAGATCCATTTGTTGAGGAAACAGCTGAATCGGAGAAATGAAACATCTCGCCAGGAACAAATGTTGTTTGACAAGGTCGGGGGTAGCAAAATACTTTTCCTGGTATTTTTCTGCCTGAGGCACCTCCCTTTTGCTGCCAATGTAATATACAGGACAGATGATGGTAATAGCACTGAGACGGGATTATTGACAGCTTCCCCCACTTCTTTATTCCTTGCCTCTCATCACAGCCACCAGCACAGCACGGGGAGAAAAACCCCACTACATGAAATTCCTTCGCTGCCTCCTTGCTAAATTAACCTGCAGAGGGATGGTGATTGCCCTGGAGGAGGAAGGGGATTAGCCCTTCAAAATCCTTTTGATCCTCAGACCTACAGGAGTCTTGAGACTCCTCCAGAGAAATTTTTCATTTGTGGTAAGTGGAGAAGGTGTCCGTGGGCTCCTTCCAAGGGCCTGGGAGGAGAAAGGAAAGCAAACCTCCTGCAGCCCCTTAGGGGAAATCTTGGGGGGGTTCAGAGAGCTGGAGAGGCTGAGGACCGCTCCTTCGGGAATGGAGGTGCAACCAGGAGGAGCTCTGCTGCTGGCGGAGTCTGCTTGTTCCTGCTCCGCTGGCTCGGGGCTGTGCTGTGGAGACTTGCCAGCTGCAGCTGCCCACAGACACAGACTCTGTAACCTAAAGGGAGGTTCTTGATGCCAGACAAGCTTCGCTCCACCACCTGTGCAGGGGTAGGTCTTTCTCCTCCCCTCTCCTTAAGGTTCACGCATTTGTTTTGTCTACATCTGCATCTGCTGGAGCTTGCAGGAGAGTCTCTGTGCATCCAAAGAACAGGAGGTCATGGCTACGCTGGAGCTGAGCACCCTTCTGCTGTAGAGCTGGCGTGGGAAGCCTGCGATGGGTTTCTTCTGAAGCCTTTTTGTCCCATTTGGGTGATGTGAAGGGGATTTGACGTGGCCTGACTCCAGGAGAAAGCCAAGAGTGGTAAAATGGTCTGCGGTCTCTCCCAGCCTGGCCTAATTTGAACTTGAAAGCGAGCTCAAAAGCCCTGCCGCTTACTTTTGAAACTCTAACCTTCTCCCTGTGAAGGGGGAAGTTCAACCACTCACCAGTTTGAAGGCTCTCAGATCCCCATCTCTAAAGAAGAAACGCTGCCTTCCCCCCGCATCAGCGTGCCCCGGTCTGTGGGGGAACATCAGTGCCTGCGGACGAAGGTCTGGGAGGAGTTTTTCAGCTTCCTGTAGTTATCTCGGGCCTTCATCTCTAAAATGCAAAGGCTTTTATAGAGTTTGTAGACTATTAGTGTAGCACCGAATGCCCTCCTTCTCCAGGTATTTATAGCAACTTCTGCAGCTCCCGTAATAACTCTTGGTGGCTCAGCGCCTCGCAACACGCTGCCTTGTTATCCCCATTTCACAGATGTGGAAATAGGGCACACAGAAATTAAGTGATTTCTGCCGGATCTCCTATAACCCGCTGCAACGCCTGGACTATAACACCACCTTTGTGTCAGTCACATAGCTCAGGTAGGGTATTGTGGACTTCTGCTCTTCTCTTTGCTTAAGACGATATGTTATTAAGAGGCATAAACATTGATTCAAGGATAGTGCCCTGATTTTCAGCAGTTCTGAGGATCCTCAGATGTCTCTGGAAACAACGCAGGCATCCTCTGAAAATCAGGCTGGATTTTAGGTGCTTAAATGATGGTGGTGTACTGACTGGCAGAGCAGGGGATTAACAGGAGGTGGAGGCGTGATGTATCTCATGGCTACACTCGGTCTCCATCAGCAGCTGAGCTGCAGAGGAGCCAGGCTCCTGAGAATCCCAGGGCAGTGGTGGGATGTGGGGCTCCCATGAGACCAGCAAGGCTCTTCCCACCATCCTGGTGATGCTGCAGGATCTCCCAGCTACCGAACACAGTGCTTTCCTTCCATGTCTCAGTTTCCCCATCCACAAATCACGCGTGGTGTCGACCACCACCTCAAAGTGACACAAAGCTGGATTATTTTCCAGTAAAATTATTTCTTGCACCTGGGACTGGATGTGCACCTGAACGTTACCCTGCAGTTGCTGGATAAAACATGGATGCAAAACCTGAGGGATGCAAACCCTGAGGCTGTGTGATGAAAATGGTTCCTCCTGGCTGCAACCAATGCCAGGCTCCACAAGGCTCAGTAGTACCATCAGGATCACCTTATTTTCAAACTTAACCCTTTTTATCTTGCCTTGCTCTAAGGTATGATGCTCTTGCTGACCTCCCCAGTAACACCAGTTTGAGCTCCAGGCCCTTGTGATGTGTTATTTGCTGTAGGGGCTGGGCTATTTGGATGCTTGGTCAGCACGGTGTTGCTTTGCAAGGTAATATGGTGGTGACACGTGCTGCGGTGTGTGGATTAAGTTCTTTACTGTTATTCCCTAGTGATGGAACAGCTTTGGTGTATGCAAGCAGCGGAGGATGAGAGTTGGGTGAGGGACTGGTGTTGACACAGGCATCCTTCCCTAAGCTGATGGATACACTGTTGCTGGGGGATGTTTTTAGGGATCCAGAGATATTTGCCTTCCTGTTTGTGATCACAAAGTTTGGGCATCGCTGAAGCGCCTGCTTTTTTGTGCCATCTGGAACAAAGTTGGCTAATGTGACCAGGGCTGGACCAGTAGTGTGTTTGGCCCTGGTCCCCATCCTCCCCGAACAACATCCAGAGCTGATCCTTCAGCTTGGGCGAGAAGGAGAGCTTCCTTGTCCTGAACCATGCTGTGCTTGAGATTTGGGATGGAAACTCCAGGAAAATGTCTTCTCCCCATAAAACTACAGCAATGGCAACATGGAGATGGCATTTCGTAAGGTTTTCATTAATCTTCCTCTATTACTTCCAGCCACGGTGTCTGGTATGGCTCGGTACTGAACATACGTGTAACAAACTCTTCCTGCCCCCCCAAAAAAAGCCGGCTGTGCAGGGCTGTGCCTGCTTTGGAGACGTTTGCTCCAGCACGTGGACATCAAAGGTCCGCAGAGCCTTCGGTGCCGATGTGTTACGCAGATGTAATCTCTACCAACACAGGCCGTTTTAAGGAGGATTACGTTTAGTGCACTACAATAGTCCTTTATAGCCAGGGCCTTCATGTGCTGCAGTTCGTGCTGGTAATTAGTTGGATTAAGTTGTACAAATATAAAAGACAGTTTCCAGTAAATGGAATAAGCAGGGCTCGTCCTGTGCCAGCTGTAGAGGCCCGGTCGGGTGCTTCGGATGGGTTGTGCAAAAGCCTTGGGTGTTGATGGTACCGAGGAGGAGGTCCTCGCATGTATGGTGATGGTTCTTAGGACATCCAGCTGCCGTGGTCTCAACAGAGCAGGATGGGGAGTGGGAGCCCTGTGGATGCCACGGCAGGCAAACTGGTACCAAACCCCCCAGCGGGCAAAGGCAAGGACTTTTAATGTGTGAGAGGTGAAGGGCTGGGAGGAGAAGGTGAAGCAGCAAGGCTAGAAGTAGAAAATAATATCAGATTACAGCTTTGCTGGGTTTTAATTGCATTGTTTAATTCCAGTTTCTAACGCTCTGAGACTAGACATCAAATGGAGTGTTAAAATTATCCGAAACTGAGCTACAAGTCTCAACATCAGAATGCTTATTACACTTATCTGTGACCTTCTTAACATTAAAACCACCATATTATTATTATTTTACATCTTTGGATTATTATTAGGCTTCTGAACTCTGCTGCAGCTTGATTTATAGAAACTGCTTAGTCACTGGCAGCCGTGCTGCGCTGGGAGGGAGGGAAGGGATGCTCGCTGCTGTTCCAGCAGAGCCTCCTGCCAAGAAGCCGCCGCTGCCCTTGACAGATCATCGAGAGCTGGTCCGTGTTTCCCTCTCACCTCTAACTTGGGGAACTGTTGCAAACCAACCCCACCTCCTTCCCCACGAAAAGCTGGGGGTGGAAAAAATTCACGGCTCAATCCATGCATCCTCTCCGGTTCGTCAGGGCAGGTTTATTTTGTGCTTTGCATGAAAAGCCATCTTCTGGTTTGCCCCATGCCTTGCTGGGAGCACTGCCCTAGGTTTTTTTGGGGAGGTTTTGCTGCTGGGAAGTTGGGGCTCAGGCTCCAGGAGCAGCAGCTTGAAGGGGCAGAAGCTGTCGGTGATATGGGCAGGAGCCCGGTACGTGTCCGCCTTGGGATGGGGAGGTGAGTGGGGGCTTGGCGTGATCCAGGCACTGGAGCACTAAAGAGCACTTTCAAAATTAAATATGGGGGCAGGGTGCCTACTGCTTAATCACATTAATAATTGGGATGGTTTCTGTGACCCTGCTCGGCGGAGCAAAGGCTCTGAGCAGCAGTTGCAGGACAGGCCCTTACAAGAAGGGTGTTTTCTCCCGGGTTGTACATGCACCAGGGCAGAGTAAATGCTAATAATTTACAACTGTCTGAGCAAACCAATTACAAGCCTGTTTCTTTCGGTTATTTGCTGAGTAATGACTACACGAAGCTCTTTGTGAAGTGCGTACAAAAACCCAAAGCTGTGCCCTGAAAGGGCAGGGAGTGATGCCGTGTCCACCGCTTCTTCGGTCAAAAAGCATCATTCCCAGCGCTGCTGCTGCAGGGCTTGAGCTCCAGACAAGCCCATATTTCTGCGTAGTGGCGGTCCAGAGCCCTTTGAAGCCTGCAACATAAAAAAAGCTTTAAAAAGAAAAAGGTATTGAACACTTCCATCCCAATTTCTTTTGTGGATAGATATAAGAATGGGCTAACGAAGTGTGCCTGTTTGCAATGTGCTGCTATCCTGGAGGTTTAAATGGGATAGTTCAAAGAACACACATGGGTTAAGCAGCTTAGTCTTTAATTTTACTTGCACTGGAGTATGCCGTTGTCGGGTATTTTCAGGGAGCGAGCAGAAGAAAAACAATGGCTGCATTCAGCAGAGTCCAATAGATGAGAAATATCAAAGGTATAAAGTCCTAAACTGCCGAAAATAGTTGAAAAATAACGGATTAGTTCTTCTCTCCTAACTCAATGCCTTTATTCTTTTTCACATTATATTTTTTTTATTTCTTTTGCTCTTATAACACATCACAGTGACTCAGTATGAAAGGTCTGTAATATTTCATGGCTGTGAAGTCCAGAGGATGGATAGTGGTTAACACGGTTACAAATGTTGAGAATATGGCCAGAAATGGACAGGCATCGATAGAACAGGGTAAAATAAGAGATGGAAAGAGCATTAAAAAGCATGTATTGAGGAATTACACACCCAGAAAACCATGGTTTGTGTATCTATTGGGAATCAGAAGTGGCACGTGATAATCCAGTGATGTACGGAGCTGTTTTATGGGATAGCTGGTGCCACAGCAGCGCGCTTCCACCCCTCTCTCCAAATAATTGCACTTCCTCACAATGCAGAGTCAGTATTTTCAGGAATTTTGCTGCTTATTTAGTCTGAGACCATTTCAGATGCTTCTTGGTCGTTTAAAATAGCAGGGTTCAAACTAGTGGGGCTGTGACCATGCTGTAGCAGCAGATCTCAGGTGGGATGAGGCTCTGGAGATGGGACCCTCCACCTGGGTCAGCTCAGGTTTTGGTGTCAGAGCAGGCTGGAGGAAGGACATGCCACCTTCCTTAAAGCCTCTCTGCCCAGTTTGGGGTTTGCCAGCTCATTCAGGTGCCCAAGACTTGACTTGGTTTCATCTTTTAGCGGGGACGTCCGAGGACTGTATTTTAAGTACAGACATTAAGGCTTGGCATAAGAAACCTATTGACTTAAGGCATTTGGGGGCATAAATTCAATAAATTTGTGTTTCACTAAGCATAGTGTTGGCTGTGTCCCTCTTGCTAAAAGAACAACTCTTCTGAAGCAACCAGGGCCCAAAATGCAGCAAAATAGAGAATGTATAAAAAAAAGAGTGCTGGCTTGACAACATCACCCAGTCCCGTCCCAGTCTGTATCCAGTTCTCCACTATTGTCTGCCTTCAGTCCAACAGTAAAGTCATATTTATTTACTTGGCTCCGCTGTGTTAATGAAAAAGCCACTTAACAAAACAAATAGAAGGAAGGACATTTGCAACCAATTATGGTATTGCTGATCAGTCAAACTGCGCTGGAAATTACATGCTGAAGTTCAGCCCAGGCAGCTGATCAATTACCTGGTAGCTTGGCACTGGTGCGCGCTATCAACTTAATAAATCAATGTAATTTCAGTCGCTGTGCCAGAATATATATATGGGTATTCAATATGACATCAATATTCCATAAAGATGGTTAAAACTAACCGGCCAAACGCCCCGCTCTCTTATCTGCTGCGCAGCCCCGATGGTGCTCCGGCAGGCAGGGCGAAATTTGGCTGGCCCTTCTTTAAATATACCCCTGGGCATCGTTTAAAAAGCGTGTTTTTAAAGCTTTTCCTTTTTTTTTTTTTTTTTTTTGCGACCACAAGGGGAGTTACCACTCCAGCATATAATTCAGGGCTGACCGAATAGCCGCCTTAGCTCTCTGTGTCTGGGGGAAGACTCGCCGCGTGTGCCGGCTCCTGGGGAGGGTCGGAGAAAATAGACGCTTTCTCTTCGGTGGCAGATGCCCGTCTCAGCTGGTTTAGACCCAGCTTCCTCTTCTTAATTGGCTCTGACGTTTTTAGCGATTGTAACACGGGTCTGGTGTAGAAGTGAAGGTTCAAAGTACCCTATTTTATTTTATTTTTTTTTCTTTTGCTGAAAACAAAGTTTGCTTGAAGTATAGGGAAACCGGGGATGCTTCCTTTCAAACCTTTTAATGGTTTTAAATTGAAAGAGGGGAAATTTTAGATGAGATATTAGGATGAAATTCTTTGCTGTGAGGTGGTGAGAGTGGTGAGAGCCTGGCCCAGGTTGCCCAGAGAAGCTGTGGCTGCCCCATCCCTGGAGGGGTTCAAGGCCAGGTTGGAGGGGGCTTGGACCAACCTGGTCTGGTGGGAGGTGTCCCTGCCCAGGGCAGGGGGTGGGAACTAGGTGATCTTTAAGGTCTCTTCCAACTCTAACCATTCTATGATTCTAACTTTGTGATGGGGCAGAGAGATACAGGAGCTTCTGGAATTGATGGTGGTCGCTCGTTCTCACACCTGATACCAACAGTCTCGGGGCTCTGGGCGCTCAGATTTCACTCTCATCCAATTAGTCCGGTCTCTCTTTGCCCTCCCATTCTGTGACAGTTGCAGTTCAGTGGTGGTTCCCAGCTCTGCCGTACCTCTCCTCCAGGGAACACGCTCTTATCAGCATGTGTTTATATTTTTGGGAACATATACAGGGAATTGAGCCATGGTTGTGCCGGGTGCTTTGCAAAAGCAGGAAAAAAAAAAAATAAAAGACAATCCCTGCCCTGAAGGTCTTACATTAACCATGCGGATGGGGATACAGCATACTAAAAAAATATATATATAAGGTAAAGAGCCTTCTTTAGTAATATAATTTGGTTGGGACGATGCTTAGCTGAGAGCAGAGGCGGGGAGTAAGGAAAGGGGGAAAGAAAATCATAGTTCATGGGTCGCCCAGCCATAGCCAAGGCTGCGTTTGGTAGGTTTTTTGGCAGGAGGGAGTCGCAAGGATAGTTTTGAAGGAGGAGAAAGGAGTGGCTGTTGAGATTTTTATCGGGAAGGTTTTCCCAGGCTCAAATGAAAGCCGGGGAGAAAGTGAGTCTGCGCCGGGGGAAGAAGCTGGCGGAGGGATTAGGGAGGCTGGCGGGGCAAAGGTTAGGGGCTGGCTACACGGGAGGTAGGTTATTGGCTCAGTGAGGTAAGAGGAGATGGGGAGAGGTAACAGGAATAAAGAGGAGAAGGCAAGAAGCTTGTAAATTATGTAAGCGAAGAGCCAGTACGATTGTGGAGTGAATTGATGTGGTCTCGAGGGCAGCTGTTAAAACTGAAGATTACAATAACTGATGTAAGAACAGGGAGGCTTGAAGGAGAATTATTTTCTTTTTTTTAAAAAAAATAATAATAAAGGGGTTTAGAGATGTTAAAAAGAGCAAGCTTGAGACCTGGTTCCAAAGAAATCCATCCAGCCTGTGGATGTGGTGGATGAGACTGGGCTGAAGTGAGTGGGAGGATGGAGGGTATCACCTGGGTGAGAAAGAAAGGGGGGAAAGAGGGAGGACTGGAGCAAACAGCCTCCACCTGCCTTACTGGGAGGGGTGGAAAGCAGTGGCCTGAGCTGCTGCAGCCTTTTCCGAGTTATTTGAATATTTTTCCAATTTCTTTTTTTGATTAACAGCTCTTTATTTTTACATCATTACTGATTCTGGTAACTTACCCAGGGTCACAAAGTGTAGGTGACTGCGGGTGGTGTCCTGGCTATTCATCTAGTCTGATTCTTCATCATCTGACACCACCTTCATGCAAACAAGGTTTCTTTTCCTATTTCCAGCAGCAGAAAAAAACTCTGAGAAGATTTTGTCTTGTGGTGTTTTATCCTTTCTAGCTCTGGCCGTCACTCAAATAGAAAACAGCAGCAGTCTGTGGAAAAAAGAATAATAATTAAAAAATAGATACTTACTTGTATTTTTTCCAAACCACCAGACCAGTTTACCCATTCCTGAGAAAAGACGCTATCAAGTAACGTTTTCCTTAATGCTAGAATGCAGAATAATCCCTAGATGACTCTTTCAAAGAGGATACGTTTATATTTGTCCCATCCAAAGCAGAAGATAATTGGCTATTTCTTTCTCCCCCCCCCAAATATTTACGTCTAGAAATGTTAAGTAGCAGATTTGTTTTCCTTCCCTTCGCTTGTTTGGAAAAAAGTTTCCTTTTATATTGATTTTTTGTTTGTTTGTTTGTGGCAGATGGGGAGAGACTTTTTAGCAGGGCCTGTTGCGATAGGACAAAGGGGTAGTGACTTTAAAAGAGAGATTTAGATGAGGTAGAAGGAAGAAATTGTTGACAATAAGGGTGATGAAACACTGGCCCAGGTTGTCCAGAGAGGTGGGAGATGCCCCATCCCTGGAAACATCCGAGGTCAGGTTGGATGGGGCTTTGAGCAACCTGGTCTAGTGGGAGGTGTCCCTTCCCAGGGCAGGGGGGTTGGACTAGATGGCTTTAAAGGTACCTTCCAACCTAAATGATTCTATGATTCTTCCAAAATAAGTCACTTCTTTGTGATCCTCTTCAAATTGGAAGCCATCTGACTCTATTTTAACTCTCAACCACACCAGCAACTATTGTATTTCCATCTGTGGAGGACCCTTCCTCACAACTTTGGCTCTGAGTTCACTTGTGTTTCCACAAGGAGTTCCCAAACTGCAGACGGGGTGGGACAGTGAGGAGCAGTGCTGCCAGTGTCACTCTGCTGGGGAGGACCTCTGGGAGGTGACATTCTGGATCTTGTGTGGCCCAGCTGATGTCCACTGGGGAGGGGGTGGGTCTGTGCACTCCAGGTATCTCCTCCTTGACAACTGTCTCCAAGGCAGCTGTGCAACCAGGAGCTCTCCTGATGCTTTCCAAAAGTCTTCATATATAACAACCATAGAATGGTTTGGGTTGGAAGGCACCTTAAAGATCATCAAGTTCCAACCCCCTGCCATGGGCAGGGACACCTCCCACCAGACCAGGTTGCTCAAATGTACCTCTGTGCTGTGACACAGCGTTATTTCCACTCAACAGATGGCTGGAGGTGGAGTGATGATGGTGAAGGTGGAGTGATGCATCCTCAGACTCTGGTACCCACCATGTCCTGATGCTGTAAGTCATCCCTCAGATCTGCCGGAAGACTCTCTGCTGAGAAATACGGCCCCAAACGAGCCCTGAGGCTGGTCTGTTCTTCAGACTCGGAGATGACACTCACGGATGGACATCTCCAGCAGCCCTTTGATTCCCAGGCTCCTCGCCCAGCTCTCCCAGCGGTGGCAGCGCGTTTCCATAAGCAGCAACTGGGTGAGTAATCCCTGCCTCTGCAGACATCAAATGCTGCGAGTATTTTGCGGTAGACCTGTTGCTGCTCTGGGCAGGGAGGATGCACTTTACTCCGAAAGCGGAGGATGAAAGCCTTTGCGGCTGAGCCCAATCGTCTGCTGGAGCAACTGTTTTATTATCAGAATAACTCATCTCCCAAAAAGCATTTAACGCCACTGCCTTCACCAAGCGGAGCCCGCACGTCTTTCAGCCTTCTGCTAGAGCTGCCGGGTAGCTGAATCTCACTCTGTTGATATATCATCGCTGTTAATTGCAGTAAAATAGTGGATTTAAGGGATTCACCTCTTTAAGTTGCTGGTTGAAGTGGGCTTGGGATGGTACGCGGTGAAAATAACCACCATTAGATGCCTTGCCTGTATCTACGTGACCCAAAATGGCTGTGTTTGCCCAATTCCTGTGCCACAGGTGTGCAGCGACACAGCCCTGTGGTTGTCGTCGCGTAACTGAGCCTAAGAATAAACTAGACCCAAGAATAAACTGAGAATAAACTAGTGCCTTTGTAGATAAGGTCATTAACATCAGAGCCAGGCGGTGGCTGTGGCTGATGGAGAGACTGGGAACCTGGGAGCTGGGTTATCCCTGACTTTGGCCTCGGCCACGTATATCACTGGAGCAAAATTTTATGTGCTTCTGTTTCCTTACATGGAGAGAAGGATACTGATCCCTGGATTAAAAGTGTTATTAAGGAGCCACATCATGATTGTAATTATTATTTTAGAGGCTGAGCAGTGGGCAGAAGCCGGCAGCGCTGCTGCTGAGCTTCCTCGAGGAGGGTCTGTGTTTGCAGAAGGGAGGAAGAAACCGTACAGGAGGATTTTCTCATGTATATAAACCGAGGAAACGGATTATCTGTGAAACAGCCAGCAGTTTTTATTTACTGTGAAAATCTGAATATCGCTCTCAATTTCCCATCAAGATAAAATGCAGGCATTTGGTTAAAATGGTAACTTAATGCTCCAGAGGTTTAATTACCACCACTTTATAATCAGAATCAGCGCGGAGCGCAGTCTGCAGCTCCCGGCTTCAACGAGAAATGCAGATCCCCACAAAGCAGTCACTAAAAGGCAGATATATCGCATGCAATCAGATTTTTGTGGTCCTTCCCAGAGCTGAACTTGCAAATCTGCTATTGCTAATAGTTTCCTTCCAAACCTCAGGTTCTTCCTTAGCTATTATCAAACTCCGTCGCTCCCTATTACTACACTTTAAGTTTTTCTGCGTATTAATTTCCGTGTAGGTGTGCGTGGTATCGAATTAAGGGAGTTCACAGTGCTGGAAACTAAATTTCCAAATTTTTTTTAAGTATCAAAAGAAAGCACTGGTCTGAACTAGTCTCAGTAGTGGTGACTATTGAAACTTTAAGGCCCTTAGTTGGAAAAGGGGCCAAGAAAGGCAGATATGTTTTCTGGACTGTGGTTGATGTGATCTCTGGCACGAGCCTCCGCTCTGTAGGATGAATCGATGCTCCTCTGCTGCAGTTCCTGCTGCTTTCCTCAAAAGATTTCAGGACTTGCAGATCAGACGTAGGGCCAGCTTGGGGCTTACTTGCTACGGTTTTCCCGCTGCGGGTTAAGATTTCTTTTTTCCAGTGCATTTTTCTGAACAAGGTCAGAAAATGACCTGGAATGGTCAGAAGAAGGAACAAGGTCAGAAAATGACCTGGGCAGCTGTTATCGATCCCTATGAAAATTGCCCATACTCTCTATTTTTTTTTTTGACTTGTTATTTTACTCATGGTTTTCCAAGTTGGGTTTTCAGTGAGCAAAACCTTTATCCGTATTACAGCCAGGGTCTGGCCTGGCACTAAGGTAACTATATCCAAGCAAACCTGACCAGCACAGGTATTTCTAGCCACGGAGCTCCAATTCTCTGCCTTCTCCCAGGGGTCGAGCCCTGGCTTAATTCTCATGATGCTCCTGAGCCGGAGTTCTCTCTTTGCTACAGTTTCTGCTCTCTTTAAGCAAGGGTTAATTTTTTTTCTCATCATCACCAACCCCTTACAAAGAGCAGGACATTCTCTATCCTGCCCCGACTGACTTGTGGAAATAAGAGATACCCTATTAACAACCTTTGTGCAAACAAAGCCCTGGTCTGGTTAGTGCCAGCACTTTCCATCCAGCCCTAGTATTTGTTTTTCCATGCTCTTAATCTTATAAATTGAATTGAGTCTTGATAAAAGTGACTTCCTGAATATTGCATAACAGTTTGTGTCTGTCAGGATGGAAGACAAACAAACCTGACCTTGAACTCGGAAAGTTTCCCTCCCAGCAGGTAGGAGCTTCCAAAAGTCTGCGCTGATCTGGGAAATGCCGGAGGGGGCTCCTGGTCCCCTCGCCACCCTGGGACAGCAGTGAGGATTCCCTCGCAGCCACCCTCTCCCCCCTCAAAAAAGAAAAAAAAAAAACACAAAAACAAACCTTTGGAAAAATGCTTTGGATCCTCCTCTGGGGACCGGAGAATCCCCAGAAAGAGCTGCAGCAGGAAGACAGCAGTGTGTTCTTGCTCCAAAAAGGAGGCAGAGGAGAAATCCTGTCCATATCTGGCATAGTTTAGCCTCCAGGGATTAATTAAAGGCTTTTTCAGTTTTTCTTTCAAACCTCACAACATTCATCTCTGCCTCACTGAATAGGGAAAAGGGAGAGGCATTTTCTCTGGTCAATCACCAGCCTGTTTCAATTTTCGGTTTTACATTGCAGTAATATTTTTTTCCTAAGGGAATACCACAGGAAGGGCAAACTTGGGCTTCTCACCATTGGAGCATTACGTCATTAACCGAGCTGGAAATCTGAGTGGCAGGCGAAACGAATATTCCCTAAATCCAGCAATCCCCCTTTTCCTTGGTGCTTCTGTCCCCTCTTCCCTGCCCGTGGGTAAGGCAGGGGGAGGTGTTGGCAGAGTCGGGGTGGGATGGGGGACCAGGGAACCGGGATCTTGTGCCTGGTGATGCTGCAGGAGCGGGGATGTATCCTGCATCCCCTGCAGTGCTGGGACTGGAGCCCTGGGGCAGCAAAATCCTTTCTTCTACAACTCAGGCTTGTGGTGATGGACGCAATGGGGGGCAAAGAAGAAGCCACCCAGCTCTCGGGGTGGGGGGGGGGATGTGTGTGTGTCTCTGGCTGTGATATGGGATGTTTTCCCCCACCGCCCTTTCTGAGAGAAAAACCCTATGACACGTGGGAACTTTCACACAGGTTTCCCAGTGCCAGAAAAGCAGGTGACTTTGGGGACTCTGTTTTTTTGGGCAGCATCCCAAAGAAGCACCACGGCTCCTGGCTCAGACTGTGTGCCCCATCCCTCGGGCTCCGCAGACCCTCCGGCTGTGCACTGGCTGCAGCGCTTGTTTTCTGACCCCATTACCTATTCCCGTTTGGATTTCAGCTGCTTAGACTTGATTATTTTAAAAACCCCCTCTATCTGATTATCGGCAGCCCAGCCAGGCCAGATCTGAAGCTTCCTGGGGGGATCCCTGGCAGCGTCACAGAAGGATAATTCATCTCTTATTTATGCTCCTGGAGGGGGTTGGTCAGCAGAGGGGGGTGGTGTTATGGGAACAGTGGGAGGCTGGGGGAAGGTGGCCCCTTCTGCACACCCTGGGGAAAAGGGGAAACTTTTCCACCTTGCTGCTTGGAGTGTGCAGGGGGATGCGGGTGCCTACTGCTCCCGGGAGGTATTGGTGATGGGCACCACAGCACATGCTAAGCCGCGTTGGGGTGGGAGGATGCTTCTGGAAGTAGAGCAGCCCAGGGATGGCTGAGAGATCGGTACCGAAGCCTGGCAGCCCTCTGCAACCTTCCCAGAGCTGCCTTGCTCTTGCTTTTTGGTTTTTCTACTGCTATCCTAAAGCTGTCTTACTCCTCCTCCTCCCCCCAGCAGGATGAAGAAGCCTCCAGCTGGCCTAGGAAGCTTATCAGCTCTGTCTGGCTGGGTGTTAACAGTCTATTTGCATAAGTACCTGTCCCCGTCATATGCCGCTTGCCTTTGTGACTCACTGTATTTGTTTATTTTTCCTCTCCCCCCCACCCCGGCAGCCAGGCTTGCGGCGTGCAGCTCCCCGAGGTATGCCAGGGCAGATGCCACCACCCCCGGGCACCTCCAGCCGGGGTGCGCACCCTCCCCGGCTCACCCGCTCCTTCTGCCCCACAGGACCAGCCTGGAAATTCAACGTGTAACTCTCTGGGTACTGGTTTCTCCTGGCTGTCAAGATAAAATTAAACCAACCACCACCCCCCCCCAGCCTTTTCACACCTCGGCAGCTGTCCCTGGCTGGGGACAGCAAGGCTTCCCCTGGGACCGCCAGCTCGTGTGGCATTTGGGTCGGTGGCTGCGTGACGGGTAACAGGCTGTCTCCTCCCTGCTGTTAGGTGGGCACGAGTTGAGATCCTTAAAAATCTCCCTGAATTCAGGTCTTAGCCCCAAAGGCAGAGGCAGCGTAGCCTGCCAGACCTGCTCCAGCTCTGCTCCGAGGGCTGGTCGTGACCGTGGAGTCACCTCCTCAGGTAGGAGCTAAGCGGTCTTGTTTCTGCTCATTAGCTCTGAAAGGTTTCTCCATCCATAATAAGAAAGTCATTAATGTTAAACTTCCGCTGCCAGGTACGATTGATTTGAAGATTATAACCACTATAAAGGGGGTATGCGTTGCATATACAATGCGTTGAAGTCCTGGCACGCAGGAATTGTTGCTTCCATGGTTGTCTGTCATCCGTGGAGCTCACCAGAAAATGGCTCAGATGGATGTGGGGCTGCTCGGTACTAATCGAGAGTGGCCTGTTTTCAGAGGGCAAAGGTCAATTCACATAAATAGCTGGTATGTCGCCTCCCGAGGGGCTGTAATCCTGTTCTAGGAGATGGTGGATTCAAGGGTTTGACAAGTCTTCATGCTCTTGTTGCTGTGATATTTTACAAATAGGGTGCACAACCTCGAGGTCCTCTGTGCTCCCAGGAGGGCAATGCTCACTGTGGAATCCCCTCTGCAAGGAGCTACCGGTACTGAAGTATTTTCTCTTGAATGTGGCCCGGAGACCTGTCCTGCTGGTGTGTTGTACTTCCCCTCCATGGCTGATGAGCCAGTGAATCAGCTGTCCGTCCATCCATTCATCCAGCCAGCCACTTCTTGTGTGTAAAAGTTATTTGAGGCACATATTTCTGTCATTCTTCATATCATTCATCATATAGAGTGCTTTTGACAACGTATCAGTTCAGCCTTGCCGGGTGTGTGTTGCTCCTCTGAGCAGGAGGAGTGGATGGAGGACGTTGGGTGAGAAGAACGAGGGATTTGGCTCATCTCGGCACATCCCTTCTCGGTTTTGACTGTGGTGCCCGGGGTGTGATGTTACGGGGCAGACTGAAGTGTGCTCTGCGATGGAGAGAGGTGAGCGAGCGGGGAAAGGTGGATAGCCAGCAATTTGATATGAGTATGATCATTGAAGAGCATCAGTAGACTGGACTGTCCAAGGAAAAATGCGGTGGGTAGCAGAGGGAGAAAACAGAGGGAAGAAGAAGCAGACAATACACCACAGGAGCCATCCAAAAAGTGGCTAAAAGAGGAGCAGAACCACTAAGGGATAAGTTCACGAAGCCAGGAGGGGGCTGCAGGAATCCCATTCCTTCTTCTTGAAGACCAAGTGCTCAAGCTTTCAGCTAAGGCAGATTCAGTGGCTGCTCTTGAAGGCATTTGAGGGTGGCAAACCCACTCTGCCTTCCACAGGTAACCAGAAAAGTGTCTGATTTGTGACCAAAATTCAGATGCTCTCATTTCCCCACCCCAGCACTGATGACCGCATGCCCATGGGCTGTAGGGTGGTCATTCTGGCTTTATAGATGAAATAAATGTTATAGCTGCAGCTTTCTTGAATGCACAGGCAGACTTTGCTCCTAAAATGCAGCCTTTTAGACTTTGCATCCTAAAAATGATTTGAAAATTACAGACCCCATAAAATGTGGATTATCTGGCTGTGTCAAACCCAGAATAAGTGGAATTAAATTAGTGGAATTACTCCAGAGGCGTTTGGTGGGGTGGGTGCTCCTTGTCTGCTCCTCCCGTGTCGGGATGAGCATCGCACCTCCAGCAATGGTGCTTCAGCAGCAAGAGAGAGGTGGTTCTCGTGGTAGGTCCTGGTCACGTTGGAGCAGGGTTTTCCAGCCTTGGAAATGCCAGCAAAGGGACCTGTGGTGCCAAAAGCACACAGGATGGGACCCAGCTGCCTATGTGGCATGCAGCTTGCTCAGCAAGGAGATGAAAAGACTAGATGGATGTCTTCAAATTTCAGAGGAGCAGAAGGTGGAGATCTTGGATCCAAAACCTTATTTACCGTCCCTTCCTCAGAGCCCTTTGTACTTTGTGCTAATAAATAGTGCTGCACATGCACAACTTGATCCAGACCCTGAAGAAATCAATAGGAACTGCCAGGTGTTCCATCCGCTGAAAATCAGATCGTGCATTTATGGGACTAAATGTGGTTTTCGGAGCCAGCTTTCAGGCACCCTTTGCAAAAGCTGGTATTGGAGCACGTGGTATCAGGTCCTGGCTATAATTGGACCCCATGAATTATCTTGAAATAAATATTGTGTGAAGTATCTCAAGAAATGCCTCACTTCCCATCTTTATCTCTTTTCCTCAAGTACTTTAGCAGTTGATTTGTCCTTCTGGCTACTCCTAGGTCCTTCTGAACCGCCGTGGCCAGTCCCGGGTCCCATGTGCCTCCCTCTCTGCTGGCCGTGTTCAGGCGGAGTTTAAAGCTTAGGAATATCGTTCAGGCCATGGAGCGTCCGTGTCAGCCCCCCCCTGGTTAAAACCAACCCCATGAGCAAACCCTCATTGCTTTATTTATGACTTCTGGATGAGATAATGGTTTTCCACTTTGAAAAGAAAGCTCTCAACTTCAACATTTATTTTCTATAAATGCCTTGGCATTTATATTGCAACAGGAGACTATTCCGTGACATTATCTGATAAATATCGTGTTATACAGCTGCAATTTACAATGCATATATTTTTAACACTGCTTCTAAGCTAAATTAAATGCTTCTAAAATATGGTACTTATGGAAAACAAATGTCTGTTCTAGTAATTTTGTTTTTCAGGGTACACTATTTTTTTTAAAACCAGATACCATCTTTATCCTGTCAGGCAGTAAATTATGCACTTGCACTTTCATAAACTCTCCCCTTGGGAACTTAGTCAATGAAATGGAAATGTCTTTTTCACACCCTCCAACTCCAGAGAAATACAGGGAAATAGCCAACTCGGTTATAAACTGAATGTCTAGAGGGAATCTGTATAAAATGTGGATTAATGCAGTCTTGATGCATGTATTGTTTAGCATATGTACCGTTCACTCAAATGGTGCGTTGAATTGTGACTCAGATCTTGAATGTCTCTTTTTTTTATTTTTTTTTTTTAATTGGGAGAGTAATTGCGTGTTCTATAATGTGGTGGGATCTGCAGGTAGGAAGATGCTGGCTGGTACCTGGCTGTTAACCTTCTCCTATGGCAGGGCAGATGCAGGAGGAGGAAAATGCTGTTGGCCTCTTCAGGGGAGTAAAACACGACTGCTTTTACACGGAGGTGGATCCTTCCCCGGGTTATGGGGTGGGAATGGGCAGGATGAGGGTTTGCCGTGGCGTGTCCTGCCTTTGGGATAGTCCTTCATGAGGGAGAGAAGAGATCCTGGGGCAGTTGGTCCAGATGATCCTTGTAGGTCCCTTCCAACTCGACTATTCTAAATCGACTTCTGTTTTCCGTCATCCATCGCTCAGAACTATGGCGTTTGCCCGTAGCAGTCAAACATCTTCATGCTGAAACTCCAAGTGGTCCAAGGAGCCGCGTTATCCCATCACCACATCACACGTGGAAAGTCTGAAATGCTAACAAAAAGGGAGCAAAGCAATGAAAGTGGGAAAGTGTGGGACAGGGGCGCTGCTGTGATGCCCCAGGATCTGGACAAAGCAGGAGGAGCTGATGCTGATGGTCCTAATTTCCCCAAATCTACCCTCGAGGGCCCTTTGAAAGCCCCAGTTCTTCCAGTCTGGGGACTGGATGGAAGCTGCGCTGTATCAGATGTGCATTGTAATAGAGGTGAACTTCCAGAAAGCAGAGAAACCAAGCAAAAAAAAAAAAAAAAAAAAAGGACTTGAAATTAGGCAGAAAAAAAAATCAGTGCAGAAAACCCCCCAAGAACGTGAGCATTTTTGCACAAAACCACTTAAGGATGCACTCCTTAAAGGTAATCCCTTCAGACAGAGAGAGGCTGCCATTTCTTTGAAAGATATTAAAGCAGCTGTTGCTAGAACACAGAGAATTTTTGAGCTATCCATCAGGGGACGGACATTTGTAATGCTATATCTGCTTTTTTTTTTTTTTTTTTTTGCTTGTTTGTCTACAGTTTATTTTGATACCAAATTTCCAGCTACTGAGGGTAATTGAGACTGCAAACAAAATCTCACTATCCACTGATCTGCCAAATCAAATTTTCTTCTCCTGTAAGTATAGTATTTTTCCTTAGCTTCAGAGAGGAAAAGAATTATGCAGAATGAATGAGAAAGGAAAGGGATTAGTTTATATAATGACCACAGCAGCCATCTCTCCCTTGATCTTTCTGTAGTAGTTCATTCTGGAAGATGGGAGTGATTATTATTGTAATTTAGAACAGAGCTTGTTCTTTTTCCTTCTGCTGCATCTGCTTACAACTTCCCAAATTAACACGTATTTTAATAAAAACTAAATATCCTGATTATAGCTGGGATATTGGACGACCCTATCGGGGATATGGATGCAAGAAGATTCTCATCACCTTTGTGTTCCCCTCCTGGAACGGCCGTGTACTGCTCTGGTCCTTGATAGAAATTAAAGTAGCCATAGGGCTATTTTGACAACTTCTGGCTACCAGAGGCCTCCAAAGAGGATATCTAAGGCAGTAAATTAGCAGCCATGTGTCTCCTGCCCTGGTTTCAAGTTCTGTAGTGCCTTCTGAGGATCTCCATGAGCTCTCTGTCATCAGAGCATCTCCCTGCCCTGTGGTGGTCCTCCGGTGCCCAGCTTTGGGCTGGGTGGGCATCACTGGAGGAAGAGGCAGGCTATGGTCTGGGAGCTGAGCCTTCCTCCCAGGTTTTCACTAGCTGATGTCATGAAATAGATTGTTTCTAAGGGTCTTCAAAATGGCACAGGATAGGACAAGAGGAAACGGCCTCAAGTTGCGCCAGGGGAGGTTTAGGATGGATATTAGGAAAAATTTCTTCACTAAAAGGGTCATCCAACATTGGAAGAGGCTGCCCAGGGAAGTGGTGGAACGACTATCCCTGGAGGTATTTAAAAGACACGTAGGTGTGGTGCTGAGGGACATGGGTTAGTAGTGGTTTTGGCAGTGTTATGTTGATGGTTGGACTCGATCTTAAAGATCCCTTCCAACACAGACGATTCTATGACATTGACTTCTCATTGTATTTGGGGGCCACTCTTACTCCTTTGGACCTGTTCTAGCCGTGTGTCTGGTGCTAACGAACTACAGCAATCAAGTTTGATGCCAACACAGTCACTGGATTTTCCTCTTCCTCTTCCTCTCCTGTGAGATCTGTCTGCACCAAGATTTTCACTGGTCTTGAGTTGTGTGGAGAAGTTTTGTTAAACCAAAGTGTTGAGAGATGGAACTTTTTCGTGTGCTTGTTCTGAAGTTGTTTTAACAGTTTTGTAATCATAGCTCTAGGGTGAGCCAATTCACCCCTAAAATCAACATATTGACACCTAGTGGTGCCAGCACCACGTTCCCCCAAAGCCCTGAGGCACAGGCAGTGGCACCAAGAGCTCTGCGGCACTTTGGGGGACTCATGGTCAATGATGGGGTTTAACTCTGCAGAAGCTCATAACGGGCTACAAAGATGATGAGGGCCTGGAGCATCTCTCTCATGAGGAAAGGCTGAGGGACTTGGGTCTGTTTAGTCTGGAGAAGAGAAGGCTGAGGGGGATTTGATCAACGCCTATAAATACTGAAAGGGTGGGTGTCAAGAGGATAAGGCCAGTCTTTTTTCAGTGGTGCCCAGTGACAGGACAAGAGGAAATGGGCACAAACTTGAACATCAGAAGTTCCACCTAAACAGGAGGAGGAACTTCTTTCCTGTGAGGGTGGCAGAGCCCTGGAAGAGGCTGCCCAGAGAGGTGGTGGAGTCTCCTTCTCTGGAGACATTCAAACCCCGCCTCGACACGTTCCTGTGCAACCTGCTCTGGGTGGACCTGCTTTGGCAGGGGGGTTGGACGAGATGATCTCCAGAGGTCCCTTCCAACCCCATGTGATTCTGTGATTCCGTCCTTTGCTTAAAACCATCCATTAATTCTACTTACGTGCTCCTCGTGGAAAGGTTGCCCATATTTTTCTTGCAGGTATGCAAAAATAAGCACCGGCAGATGAAGATGAAAGGAAAACGTTGCTGGTTTCTTCCCTGGAGATTGTATTTCTTACTTGTTGCATAACTGCTTATTTTAGCATCAATCAGCCGAGCCTTTGTTGTGGAGACAATTCTGTCCTTTTAGAGGATTTGTGCAGTATTATTTCTTCCAAAAGGCTTTTTTTTTTTTTCATTTTATTTTGTTTTTATTATTAGATTTATTTCTTCTCTTAGCAAATGCCAGCTGACAACACCTTGTCACAGCTCTTCATAAATGTTACAGAAATGTCATACTATGTAAACCCAGTACGGTATATATCCTATACGTGACCTTTCTGTAGATCCATCCGTCAAGCGTTATCTCTGTATATTTTATACGTACGTGTCATGTATATGTATTTGGATGCAAGTTCTCTCTAAGGGTGCATATATGGTAGCTAAAAATCTGTTACGCGTGTGGTCGCCACTGCCCAGGAAAGCACTCAAAATGCAGAAACGTCCCATTTCTTGCTGCCAGTGCAACTTGGGTGGAAGCAGATCGAGATTTTTATTGCATGATGCTCTTTTTCTTCCGTTCTAGTGGGTGAGATGGTCAGCGAGGGGCTCGGCGATGCTGGTGTGTTCCCGTTGTCCCGCACACGGTGCCAGGCCTTCCCTGTGTGCTCGTTATTCGCACGTTTGACCTCTTTCGGATTTCGCAGCCATAGAAAAAGCAGCTCCAATATTCCCACGTTGGTAGGGTTTTCAAAGCGGAATGGGACGCTCCTCTTCTGGATAGTGAGAAAAAAAAAACAGGAATGCACTGAGGTTGTGCCTGGGGATGGTGCGGACCTACTGTGTGTGTGCGCCCAGGGACCGATGTGTCTTACCTGGATTTGGACACGCTGTGTCCTCCTTGGCCATAGGATCATTGAATGATTAGAGTTGGAAGGGACCTTAAAGATCATCTAGTTCCAACAGAAATGCCAGGGGAATGGCCAGAAAGGCCGTAGCGCTGCACAGGACCAACGCGGGGACATCAGCAGGTTCCTCCAAAGACAGAATTATTAATTTCCTCGTGGCTTTTTTTTTTTTTTTTTCCCTACGATACTTTCCACTACGCTGCATCAGTGCTTCAGCACCTCCATTAATCCTCCCCCAACACCCGTTATGAAGATGGGTCAGGGTGACACACGGATGGATTAAGGTCAGTTTTGACTAATTCAGGGTACTCCATCTGAGAAGCGTAATGTCTGCTTTTTCAGAGAATTTAACATGATGCAGCACTTCATACATGCAAGCGCAGCACCCGCGGCTTCCAGCTGTAGGAAGATGGATGTCAGCAGTTTGGGCGAAAGCTACGCACCCGCAGTGTGGCCAATTCCACCCTCGGCACCCAAAAGTTTGGTCCAATGACTTTGTAGGCACTGAGAAGAAAGCCTGGGGCGAGGGCAAGGAGAGAATCCTCTTCTTTTGGGAGAGTTTTATCCCCTGGCTGCTGTCAGACCGTGTCTTGCAGCCTTGCTCCTTGGGCAGCTTTGGATTCTGCAAAGAAGATGAGGATCTGGGCAAAATTTGTTTCTTTTTTTGGCTTACGGAGCAGGTCTGTGGCATGAAGGTCCACATATTAAACCCAGATTGTGGCAATGTCATTAAGAACGGCATTAGAATGTGTGTGCAGCAGAAAGTCTCCAAAAATTGGTAGAGAATGCCTCACTTTGGACATTTCTGATGCTCTGACCAGGTAACACAGTGACCTTCAGAACATCCCCTAAGGCAGTCCCCGCACATGGATGGCGTGGGATCCGTCGGGGAAGTCCTGGCAGAGCCTGCCGAGGTACCTGAGGCTGGTGGGGACCGACCGACAGGGGCTGTGCCCATGCGTCCCACCGCTCCTGTACAACCAGGGAAGGCTTTTTCAACTGGGGAGTGAAGTTTCCCATTCCCTGGGGGGGCCGCTGAGTGGGCTGTGAGCACTGGGGCAGCAGGTGCCCCAAGAGCAGCATCTTGAGGGACTTCAGGAGCCAGGCTCGGGCATGGTTTTGCTTTATGTTGTGAGCCGCTTTTCTCCAAAGCCCAATAATGCAGCTAAATCGGGTGGGTTTATCTAAAAGGCTGCCTCGTGCCGAATTTCAAGATCCTATTTCCAGAGTTACAGTCCTAAAAAACCTCAACGAGCCCAAGAACGACCAAAGCAATGACAGAATCACATGGGGTTGGAAGGGACCTCTGGAGATCATCTAGTCCAACCCCCCCCTGCCAAAGCAGGTCCACCCAGAGCAGGTTGCACAGAAACGTGTCCAGGTGGGGTTTGAATGTCTCCAGAGACAGAGACTCCACCACCTCCCTGGGCAGCCTCTTCCAGGGCTCTGCCACCCTCACGGGAAAGAAGTTCCTCCTCATGTTTAGGTGGAACTTCTTATGTTCAAGTTTGTGCCCATTTCCTCTTGTCCTGTCACTGGGCACCACTGAAAAGAGACTTGCCCCATCCTCCTGACACCCACCCTTTAAGTATTTATAGGCGTTGATCAGATCCCCCCTCAGTCTTCTCTTCTCCAGACTGAAAAGACCCAAGTCCCTCAGCCTTTCCTCATGAGAGAGATGCTCCAGGCCCCTCATCATCTTTGTAGCCCCCTGCTGTACCCTCTCCAGCAGTTCCCTGTCCTTCTTGAACTGGGGAGCCCAGACCCACTGCTCTCATCCTTGGAAGAGCCAAAGGACTTGGGAGCGTTGGGAATACGTCCAGCACAGGCTGCCGAGGCAGAAAGTTGCAGCCTAATTCGTCCAAGTTTGGCAAATTATAAGGAGCCCGAAGGGGGATGTCGAGGGGGGAGCACCCGATTGATTCTGTCTGTGGTCCCAGTGGTGTTTTAACCAGTGACTCAGTTTTGGAGCTGACCGGTTTAACGAATTTAAGCGGTGGTGGCAGGCTGTGACTGACAGACCCTCTTTAACCCGAGTTTTAATCTCCCGCAGCGATGGTTTAAAACGGCGCACGACAGCTTCTGCCGTTTGTTTTATGGTAGGGCCTCCAAGAGTTTGGGAAGATGGACATGGCACAGACCGCTCCATCCAAATATTATTATTGTAATTTAAGAAAGTGGGTGGGTTTGCTTTTGGTTTTGAGTGGGTTTTTTGTTTTGTTTTGTTTTGTTTTGTTTTTGGTTTTTTATCTCAACAGCCACTCTGTTGCTGTTTTTAATCCTGGGGCAACAGAGCCCTGAGCCACAGAGACCCCAAGGCTTCCATTTGGGGAGCACCCGGGGGGGGGTCACCCGGGGGGGGGGGCGCCGTTTCGCTCCGCACCTCTCCGCGGAAACTCCGCCAAGTTGTGTGGGGTTGTGGGTTGTTTTTTGGGGACGGGAGGGGGACACACATGACACCCCCCCTTGGGTGTGGGGGGGTTTCGCTGCTGCAGCCGTATCTGCTGCCGGCGGCCGCGTGTGCCGGCGGGGCCCGCGGAGCAGCGCGGAGCCTCCGCGCCAATTCCCACGCCGCCGGCCCGCCCCGCGGCCGCGGAAGTTTGCTACGCGGAGGGGGGGGGATGTGTATGGGGGGGGAGGAGGAGGAGGAGGCCGACTCCCCACCTCGTCCCCCACCCGCCCCGCGATGGGCAAGAACCGTCTTTTTTGACGCAGGAGAAATGGCAAATTTTAAGTACGTCATTAATATGGCGCCAAAAGGCTTTTTTTTTTTTTTAAGTATAAGCTTTTTTTTTTTTTTTTTTTTTTTTTAAGGTTGCAGCAGCGTGTACGCCTGTGCGCAGCGCGGAGAGGCGGGGGGGGGGGGGGAGAGAGGGGAGGGAAAGAGAGTGTGTGTGTGTGAGTGTGTTGCGGGGGGGGGGCAGAAGGACCGGCGGGACACCGGCGGGGGCGAGCGAGCGGCGCTGGGGCTCCGGGCAGCGCCACGGGGCCCCGGCGACCGGCGGGGGGGTGAGAAGCGGCGGCGGGATGGGAGCGGGACCGGCGGCACCTGGCCGGGAAAGGGAGAAAACACCGGAGGGGTAGAAATCGGAAGATTTTTTTAATATATATATTTTTTTTTATTTTTTTTTTTTTTTGGGGGGGGTGGGGGTGGGTTTGGGGAAGGGGGGCGGGGGGTAGGGGGGGGGGTGGAAGCGCCACCATTATCCGTCCCCGTTCCGAAAGTCGCTTCCCCGCCTCCCTGCCGGAGCCGGGGCGGGCGGCGGGGCGCGGAGAGGCTGAGGAAGTGCGGGGTGGTGAAAAAAAAAAAAAAAAAAAAAAAAAAAGAAAAGAAAAGAGAAAACAGGCGGGCACAGGGCTCGCCCGGCCGCCGCCGAGCGGCCATCGCGGCTGGGAACCCGCCGAGGGGGGGGGACACACACACACACGCACACACACACACACACGGGGGGGGGACACACACATACACACACGCACACACCCCGCATCCATGGAGTTACCACCGGGCGGGAGCTCCTAAGGAGGGCCCGGCAATGACACCGGATTGAGG